>NC_071572.1:114689104-115889104 GCF_024509145.1 Vidua macroura | reverse complement strand
CTTGCTCAGTAAAACATTTTTGCATTTTTTCTGGTGCAGATCTCAAGGCAGAAGCAGCTGAAGTGGCTTTGCCCTGGCTGAAGTGGGTGGTGCTGGTGAACCACCAAGTTAAACTTTAAAATGCACTGATGTGGTGCCATTGCTTATTTTTGGCTATGTGTGCCTGGTGAATTATTTCTCCTGTCAGGCAGGGCAAAATTTGGTGCTGTCCCACCCGAAGGGTGGAAATGCCAACAACGTTTTGAGCTACATTCCTGGGGGTTTAAGCAATTCACTTGACTTATTGTTTCCCCAATACAAAATGAAGTGAAAACCACTTTCAGGACCTGATTTTTTTTTTTTTTTATGTTTTTCCCTAAACACAGAGCTCTGCTCTCTCGCTGGAGGCACTGACAGGAGATCAGTCTCTCCTCTGGAGGAAGACAGAGCCTTGCCTTTGCTCCTGTGATGTGAGGAGGTCAGGGCCAGCCTTTTCAGCATCTCTTTGTGTCTCTCTCTCCATCCCAGCCTCGCAGATGCTGATGTTCACTGCGTACCTGGCGGTTGTAGTTGCACTTTACCTCGTCCCCCTGGCCATCTCCTCCCCCTGCATCATGGAGAAGAAGGCCCTGGCACCCAAGCCAGCCATCCTGGGGCACCGTGGGGCACCCATGGTGAGTAGTGACCCTGTGGCTGCTGGAGCTGGCAGTCTCCAGGGAACGGGGACAACAAATGCAGTTTGGAGGCTCTCCTTCTGCCTGGGATTGCTGTGGAAATGAAGCAGGGCTGGAGCCCAGAGTCAAGTGACACCCCAGGTGTTTGAGGTACAAACAGAAGGGCAGTTCAGGCTGGTTTGTGCTACTTGTGGCTGCTGGTTTTCTTAGAATTGTGGAATCCTTCCCTTCATCTTCTCTTAGGTACCCAAACATTGCCACCATCTGTTTGGGGTGGCTTTTTTTTTCCTTCAGGCTTCTGAAGAGCTTTGGTTTGTGCTGCTTGTGCAGGTGAAATCAAGAAGCACTTGCTTTGCTACACAGCTTCTTTACATATTCAAAATAAGAGCAGTTAACCTGGCTGCTGGCCTGATGGATAGCAGCAAACCCTCACAATGAACATCCTCTGCCAGAACAGGAGAAGGGCTTGTCTGGGAAATAAATCTGTGTCAGGTCAGGTCCTCTTTCATTAAATCAAGCTTCAGCTTTCTTGTGTGGGCAGTACAATAATGAGGTCTCATCTCCTGCATCTAGTTATTAAATCCCTAATGGCTTTTGCTTATGAGTTTATCCTTTTGTCCATTGTAGGGTTGGTGTTTTTTTTTTTTTCCTGGTTTGTTTTGTGCTGTTTCACTTCCTTTCAGTCAGGTTGAGGAGTTTACTGAAAATTTGGGTCGCAGAATCCCAGAATGGTTTGGGTGGGAAGGGACCTTGAAGACCATGGAGTTGTGAGCCCCTGCCATGGGCAGGGTTAGTTGTGGATGCTCTCTAAAATACAGGGATTAAAGACACGCTTTATTTTATGTTTTAAACAGAACTCTTAGTGCCTTGGCATGATGGGACACTAATGCTGAACTCCAATGGCCTGGCAGATCCCACACAGGGAACTTCCAAAGGACATAGCTTTACACAAAAGAAAATTCCATTTCTTAGGTACCACTTCAATCCTGCCTTGTGGGGTTTGTTGGTCCAGTTCGTGGCTCACAAGGAGATTAATGCTGGAGAGATAAAGAGGAAAAAAAAATAATAAAAAATAAATGAAAATGATGGCCATATTTCCAAAAGGGCAAGAAAATACCCTTAAATCTTTTGTGATGAAACAAAAGATCAGATCCTTTAGTGCTTAATCATAGAATCCCAGAATGGTTTGGGCTGAAAGGGACCTTCAAAACCACCTTGTTCCAACCCCTTGCCAAGGCCAGGCACACTTTCCCCTAGACCAGCCAGAGGTTTGCAGTGGCTGCAATTAGTTTGGAATAAAATTTGGTTCTTCTGTCCAGGCTTCTTCATTAACCTCCCCATCAAATGCTGCCATGAGTTTCTTTTTTAAGGCCTGGCTAATTAAGGGAAAAACACAAATGTGGTGATGTCCAGCTGCAGCCAGGTTGTGCTGCTCTAACACAGTTTCATAATCTTTAAGGAAGGTCCCCAAAGCTCCTGTCTCTGTTTGAATGCATCTGCAATGGATTTCTAAGCACAAAAATAACCAAAATGAGTTCATTTGTGGTGATTTTCTAGAAATTACTTGCTGTGTCGCTGCAGCAGGAGGAAATGAATAGTAGCCTGATTTTTGCAGGGGATGAGTCTCTCAAAACAAGCACAGAGAAAAGGAAGAGCTTCTAGAAATCCTGAGCTGGGTCTGTCTGGCTCTCAGTGCCTGGCCATGGTTTATAAGAGAGAGGAGGTTTGGAAATCGTTGCTTTGTGCCCCAAGGTTTCTTTCCCTTAAGGAATTGGTTGTATCCCTTGTTATAAACCTGGATTTATGTTTTAGACATAGCATGCCTGAATATATTGTACCAAACAGGTATCCCTTAAAAAAAACTGGAGAGATACAAAGAGAAATAGAAGCAGAAAGATTGTGCTTTTTTTTTTTTTTTTTTAGTTACTGCAGTTTGGCTGTAAAGTCTTTTTAAAAAAATAACATTAATCTCAGCAATTAATTCCTGTAACAGCAGCTGCCCCACTTGGATGCATCTTTGCCTTAAACATGCTTAATTTGGGGCTTCAGCTCCCCTCCTTCTTGGAGGAATAGACAGGCTGGGAGGATGGAAATTCCTGTATCTCAGATTTTCCTTTCTCACAAAACCCCTCACATTTCAGGGTTCACAAACCCCTGGTACAGAGCAATCCTGCCTCCAGAGTGGTGCCATCTCTGGGGATAGGCAGCCTCTGATCTGGGTGGAAAAGGTTAGATTTGCTTTCCTGGCTCTCTGGTTGATCTTTGCTGAGTTATGTCCTGGGTGTCAGTGGTTTGTGCAGAGGCTCAGCAGCTGCAGGGGGCAGGTTTGGATGGACTCACTGGGAGAGGCAATTATTTATGTCAGGCTGGCAGACTGGGGACTCACCACCTGCTCACAGGGAGCTCTCTGTCTTTGCCTGAAAGGTTCTAATCCCAGAATCACAGGATGGTTCGGGTTGGAAGGGACCTTAAAGCTCATCTCATTCCTCTGCTCTGGAATGGGCAGGGACACCTTCCCCTATCCCAGGCTGCTCCAAGCCCTGTCCAGCCTGGCCTTGGGCACTGCCAGGGATCCAGGGGCACCCTGTGCCAGGGCCTGCCCACCCTCCCAGCCAGGAATTCCTTCCCAAAATCCCATCCAGCCCTGCCCTCTGGCAGTGGAAGCCATTCCCTGTGTCCTGTCTGTGTAAAACGTGCTCTCCTTTTTTCCAATCCCCCTTTAAGTACTGCAAGGCAGCAGTGAGCTCTCCTCAGAGCCCCTTTAGGCTGAGATTTCCCCAGAGTCTTTTCTTCTCCAGGCTGAGCTCCCCCTGCTCTCCCAGCCTGATTTGGAGGGGAGGTTTTTCTAGGAGGGTGGGTGCAAAAGCAAACACTGAAAAGTGCAGGGAGAGGATCACTGCAGGGTTGCCCTGCAGAAACTTGGGCTGCTGTCACCCAAGCTGGTGACAGCAACCCGAGGCGATGGGAGCCAGTCTGGCTGGGATTCTCCAGCTCCTTGTGGCTGCTGCTCTCTGCTGACAGCTCTGGGAATGCGTGGAGAGCTCCTCTTGGAGCTCAACCTTGGGTGACCCAGCTGGACGCTGCTCTTGTCGCCTCCGTCCCGCCCTAAACAAGTCTGGCTTTGACTGGGAGCTGGTTTAGGAAGATAATGTGGCTCTGTGCTGCCTTTGTTGAGCAAACATGAAAATGAACTTGTACTGATGCGTGGCTGGGGCCAGAGGAGCTCCGTGCTGAGATACCGGCTGAAGGTTGGTGCTGACATTTGCTCTGATTATTTTACCCCAAAGCTTGGCTGACCTGGGCCTGTGAAGTGATCAGAAAACAAATGTCTCTTACAGCCACTCTGAGTGCTTAAGCAAGTTTTTATATTTATTTTCATTATTTTATTATTATATCTTGCTTGCATGGTGCAGTTGGGCCTTTGCCCTTAATTATTCCCCTATGCAGGATGTGGATGCTCATTGTGTCCTGATGGAACTGATCGTGGTGGTGGAAAAAGAGAGTGTTACAGGTGCTCTAAACCTGAAAAAAAATGGGAAAAAAGTAATTTATTTTCCAAAAATAACCTTATTTTGATGTTATTCAGTGCAGAAAACCTGCCAGGTTTTCTTTCTGTAGTTGTCAGTATTTTTTTTTTTCTGGTCTGCCTGTTGTTGTTTCATGGGTGTTTTGGGAGTAGCTGCACTGTACTGCTTTTGTAGAACAGCAAAGTATTTGTCTTCACACCATTTTTATTTTAAACAAACCCTAATTCTGTTACCATCTGCTCCATTCAACAGGGAGAAATTTCAAATAAAATCTGAGTCCTTCTCTGATAGCCACAGGGGTAAATTTTCTAGACTTAAGGCTATTTTTTTTATTGTTGGTAAAACTAACTAGAACATTTGTTATTAGAGAAACTCTCTAATTTTTAGACTTTATGGAATGAGTAGAAGTGGGAGTAAAATCTATATTACAGAATGTGTGGTCTAGTTGTTCTCTGTGGTATGGAAGAGACAGGAATTTTTGGGCACAGATAGATATGAAGTAATAATATTCTAGGTCCCTGATATCTCCCAACCCTTCTCCCAGCATCCTCGCTGACACTGCTTTGTAAACTTCCCTCATGCTACTGATCTCTCATTGCTTTTTTTATTTATTTTTTTTTTCTGTTTTCCTGGCAGCTGGCACCAGAGAACACTCTGATGTCCTTCCAGAAGGCAGTGGAGCAGAAGGTGTATGGAGTGCAGGCTGATGTGGTATTGAGGTGGGTCAGTGCTGGCTGCCTGGGGATAATCCAGGCCAGGAATGGTCCAGCACATCCAGTGTCTGGTCACTGCAGAGCTTTTTCCCACAGGGCAGGGTTGTCCTGGAGAACTCCTGCAGTAACTCCTGTCTGCCTCTCTCAGATGCTGCTGATTATTTCACTGAGCTGATGGTGAAAGGCAGAACTGTCCAAATGAGGCAACCTGGATCTCTTTGCTTTCTTCATTTGCAAGAAGGCCGTAGTTTATCCTAGAGCCTGTTTTATTCCAGTAAAACACAGCCAGAGCTGCTTAAATGTGACTTCTTCTGGGATGCCCCAGGTGCAGACAGAGCAGAGATTCCAATTTGACTTTGTTGCACAGGAGAGTTTTCACCAACCTTGAAAAACCATCCCAAGAATACACCAGGAGGAAGCCCTTCCTTCTCCTCTTCCTCTGGCATTAATCTTTAGGGAAGGAGGAACCTGGTGACTGTCAGAAAGTCATTCCTTGCTGGCAAATGTTGAGCTGAGTGGACAAGACCAATTAGAATTTAGAGGGGATTATTTCCAAAGCTGTGCTCTGCTCCAGGAGTTTGATAGTTCCTTAATATTCCTTAATATTCCTGCTCCCAGTTTGTCCCAGTACCACTTACAAACATAAGAAAGACTCAAAGCAGGTATTTTATTTTTTTCCTCTGACTGCTTTGGAGGTTTGTGTTGATGGACAGATATTTTTGCCTGGGAGAAGGAAGTTTTCTTTTTAATCGCTTTCTTTTTACTTAGTATAATTTTTTTGGAGAGACAATGATTTAAAAACGGAAATAATTTCTTCCCACGGGTGAGTGGAAGGTCACTGTGGAAGGATGGAGTATGAATTGGGATGTATGTTATACAATTCTTGTTTTTCCCAAAATGAGTTCATCAGCTGTTGTGGGGGGACAAGTACTTGAGTGTCCAGCTCCCAGATGAGCACTTGGCTCACATGGCTGAATCCATTAACACTGGCCAAGGAGGAAGGTGGGCTTTGGGAGGAGGGGAGCTGGAAAAGCTCCAAGATCCTTCCCCATTGCCACTCATCAGCCATCCCAGAGGAGCACTCCAGGCTTAAACAATGCCCTTGATGGCCCAATTTCCTGAGCCTTCTCCAAGAGACTCAAGTGCCTTCGGAAAAAGAGGATTCCATTGACTTTCAGACTGAGAAGTGGGATATTGGTGCAGCTGGCAGCACCCTCGGGGAGGGTTTGCAGCACAGCACCCCTTGCTGTCCTTATCCTTCGGGAAGCTGCTCTTTGTACCTGTGGCTGGATGGGTCCAGCCCTCCTGGAATATTTCCATGTTCTTCTGGACACGTCCCAGCATGGGTGGGCAGCTTGGACACGCACTCAGAGCCATCACATCCTGCTCCACACCCCCCAGCACATCCCAAAGCAGCTGGAAAAACCCAAGCCAAGCCAGCTTTGCTCCAAGCAGCAGGAGCCCGGAATTGCTGCCTGTTCCATTCTCACTCCCAGCCCCTTGCACATCTCTTCTTCTAAAGCTGTCTCTGATTGCTGTCTCTGAATTACTGCTTCAAACCTGGGCCTGCCAAGACCCTGTGGTTAGCCCTGAGTGGTGCTGGGAGGGAAGGATTGGAAAGGAGGGAGCAAATGTCAAGTGGCCCATAGGATTTCTGCACTGTGGTTAAGGCTTAGCAGTGCTCTGCTCTTCTGTGAGATGTTAAACTCGAGCTCCTGGCACTTTTAAACACTCCACTCTCTTCATTCTGCAGTTGCTTAGCATTTTTTTTTTTTAATTTTTATTTTTAACTGTATTTATTAAACCCTTTGACTGCAGCAGTGTGGGATTGCCATGTCAGCGGGTTGCTTTGGGCTGGGGGAAGGAGTTGGCACAGCACAGGCCAGAAATAGCAAATAAAGATGCCAGTGACCTTTGTGAGAAGGGACTTCTGAGGGCAGTGACAAAGCTGAGGCAACATTTGCTCCATCCTCTAAAATTGGATTTCATTTTCCCTCTGGGAAACAGCTCTGGGTTGGCTCCTAATTCAAATGGGATTTGTTATTTCACCCCATCCTCTTTTCAGATTTTTTTCTGAGCCTCCTGTTAGGAACATGGGCTCCTTGCTTTGGAAAATGTCATTGCTACCAGGCTGGCTGCCCTGGGTTTGTCCTGATTCCTGGGTGCAGACAACTGTTCCCCTGCCTTTGATAAAAACTGTCACTACCCTGTGTGGTTTCACCACTGATCTGGTCACAGAAAATGGAGTGGAAAAAAGTTTAAAGAGTTTTTTTATGCTTTCCAGAACCATTATTCTGTAATATCCAGATGACTTAAAAACCCCAGGGCATGCATTTGGCTGCTTAGTTTCATCTGAGAGGTGTGGGGGGTTTTTTTGTTTTTTTTTTTTTTTTTCTTTTTTTAAGCATGAACTTAACTCATGGGGGCATGAAACCAGTTTTCAATTGGAGAAGGCAATTTCAGAGCATTTTTGGTAGCTTGGAAGCCTTGCATCTTGCTGAAAGCCTGATGTTCACACGTAGAGTGAGAGGCTTTGAAAATTCCCCCTCCTGATCTGCTGTGGAGAGTTTGTGTGTCCCTGCATCCAGGGAAACCTCTGATGTTTTTGGGAGCTGCAGAAGCTTTGACGAGCATTCAGGGTGGGTGTTCTTGTCGAAGCCGCCTGAGTTGTAAATTTTTGAGGGGCTAATGGGGAGAAGTGGATGAGGCATGGGCAGTGTTGTGTCAGTGTAGGACTGCCAACACCCAGCAGGTATCTAAGAGAGATTTTTTTTAGGCTGGTTGAGACCTTCCCAAGGGTTTTGATGTGAGAGAGGCTGGAGTGGGAAGGGGAATTTCTCCCCTCCACCTGTAACAGGGTCTGTGTTTGCAGCTATGATGGGGTGCCCTTTCTGATGCATGACAAGACTCTCAGGAGAACAACCAACGTGGAGGAGGTGTTTCCAGAGCGGGCCTACGAGCACTCCTCCATGTTCAACTGGACTGACCTGCAAAAGCTCAACGCTGGGGAGTGGTTCCTGCAGGTGGGTGCCATGGAGCCGTGGGGTCACAGCTCCTGCCCAGGTCCTCTTCAAGGGTGGAAGGTGTAGATCCATCTCCTTGCTGGTGTGGTGCAGCTGGAGCAAGTGTGCATGGACCATGTTTGGTTCTGTCTCTCCTAAACTTAGGCTTGGTCTAAGCCATGTTGTTTTTCTGTGCCTCTTCTGGAAAAAAGGGCCTCAAGCCTGGCTGACACCACAATGAACTTCAAGACCCCCAGTTATAATCAATTTTTTTAATGTGATTACAAAAAAGTCAGGAAAAACCAGCGTGTTGTACACTGTTCCCCTTCTTTTGAATTTTATTTTGGGACAATCATCTCCACAAAAAAAAAGTAAGAAAGTCTTTGCACTGGGGGGTTGGGTCTGGGCTTTGTGGCAGTAATCCTGAGATCTGCTTTGCTTCCAGAACGACCCTTTCTGGACAGCGGGGTCTCTCTCAAGGGCTGACTACTTGGAGGCTGCCAACCAGTCAGTCTGCAAGCTGGAAGATATGCTGGAGGTGATCAAGGACAACACATCCCTCATCCTGAACTTCCAGGACCTGCCAGCAGCTCATCCCTACTACAGCACTTACATCAACATCACCCTGGAAACCATCCTGGCATCGGGGATTCGGCAGCAGGCTGTGAGTTCTGTGGGGTTGGGGACATCTCCAAAATAGGGTTTTTTATGGTTTCCACTTGTGTGTCTCCAGTGGGGCATCACTGGAAGTTGTGCTGGGCACAGAGGTTGGGAATGGAGCACCTGGTGCAGCTCAGCAGAGGTTCTTTCTCTCTGGGTATAAGGAAACTGGTTCTCCCTCTTCTTTTTAAAGCCCCCGCTAAGGCCACAACAGAGATGGAGATGAAGAGCAAGAGAAAAATCATTCAAACGTAGATGTGGGGATGTGAAGTGGGATTTCTCCCTCGGGTCTTTGGTTCCCTATTGAAAATGCACGTGGCTGCTTCTGTGCTGCTCTGATGCTCGGGTAGATGAGTGTCACTGAGTTGTGAAGACCAGGCTGGATGGGGCTTGGAGCTAGAGGAAGGCGTTGGAATGGCAAGGGGCTGGAATGAGATTACTTTAGAGGTCCCATTCTCCCCAAACCACCCCGTGATTCAGTGACCCACCTGACCTCTTGCAGCTGAGCGTGAGCTGTCGATCTGACGTGCTTTGGAGTCCCAGTGTGAGCTCGGGGAGCTCCGTGCCCCGGGCCGGCGCGTTCCCAGGTTTGGGAGCCACGTTTGCCATAGCCTGTGCCCCGTCTCGCTCCCCCCGCAGGTGATGTGGCTGCCAGACATGGAGAGGCAGCTGGTCAGGCAGGTTGCTCCTGGTTTCCAGCAGACTTCTGGCCTCAAGCTGGACGCAGAGCGCCTGAGGGAGAAGGGCATCGTGAAGCTCAACCTGCGGTACACCAAGGTCACCAACGAGGATGTCAGGTACTGCCCTGTGTCCGAGCCCTCAGCATCCTTTCCTGAGCATCCCAGCCTGTCTGGCTGCATGGGGGGATCTTTCCAGATGGATTTGCTCTTGAAAGCTTGAGCTGTGCAAGCTTTTCCCTACCTCTCATCGGGCAGCCAGGCTGTTTCTGGGAGTGCACAGCTGCCTCTGACATCTCTACGTGCTGTCTCAGGATATGATGAGCCTCTTTGGAATATGATTGTATGAATTGGCTGATTCTTATTGTACTCACAGTTGTGGGAAAAAGTGAAAGCCTTTCACACTGAGTTCCCTCTGAGTGCTGCTTCATCCTCATTAGCAGCTGCCCTTTGCTTCCCTTGGTCTGCTCCAGAGCTGCTAGCACAGAATTTTGATTAGCCCAATGTCTGGATATGCTTTCAGAAATTTCTCTTTGCAGAAACTCCTGTCCTGTATCATCTATTGAGATTGATCAGCTCTGCTCTGTAATGACCCTGGCACAGCAAGGGGTTCCTGTCCTGCCTGAGCCTGTATGTGAACTGTGTGGTGCTGTAGCTCCCAGCTTTGCCCCCTTTCCCAGGGAGGGCAGATTGTTTCTAGTAGGGCTTTTCTGGTTTTTAAAATTTAAATCAAAACAGGTTTGCAGAAGAGAAATATCTCCAAAGGAGTGGTCTGGCTGCATGTTAGAGCTGAAGTAGGGAAGAGCTGAGCCTGCAGCTGTTTGAGAGCGTGGCCCTGTTTGGGGTGATCCAGCTGTGTCCTTCCGTGGCTGCCAGCAGGCAGTCCAGCTCCTCACCCTTAAAACCAAGGTTGTGCTTTACCTGCAGGGCAATCCCTGTTTATTTTCCCTCCTGTTTGCTCTGTCCCATGGAGAGGGCTCTGTGCCCACTCACTCACCTATCCCAGTGCATCAGCCCCAGTCTCCCATCGACCCCAGCTGAGCTGTCTCCAAAATAAGAGCTGTCACCTGAATGTTTCTAGAACCCTGTTGTGCCCAGTCAGATGTTGCTGCAGCCCTGGTTTAACACAGTTCTCTCAGTTCTCCCCAAATCCAGCACCTGGATGCAACATTGGTGCAACCCCCCCTGCCCTTGAGAGCCCCTTTGGAGCACCTTGTTCCTGCTGTGAGCTGGGAGATGTCTTGCACTGTGTGACCTTCCACCTCAAAGTGTTTTGCCAGTGTTAAATGGCAGGGATTAATCTGTGCTGCCCGTGTGAGGGGGATTGTTGATGCTTCTGCCTCACAGACGAGGAAATAGAGCGATTTATGTGAATTATCTGGGTACCAGGTAATTGCCAGTGCTTGGTTTGCTGCTGGCAGCTCCTGGACCCCAGCTGGCAGTTTTAGCTGCTTGGAAATGACCTCAGGAGACTGGAAGCTGTAACTCTGCAATTGTCCCCAGAAGAAGGGCATGGAAGTTGCAGGAGGTGATGTTGGGGACAGGTCTGTCAGTGTTCAATTAAGCAGATTGCCCCCGAAATGTTACAGGCGTCTGAGGCAGACGCTAATTTCGCGTCAGCACGATGAGATGGTTGTTCCAGAGACACACCATGTCCATCATTGCTGGGGAAGCATCTGAGATGGTCTGTGGCCTGTGCCAGACAGCAGCCAAGAGGTGAGGAAAGCTGTCAGGATCAAACCATTGGCCTGCAGTGCCCTTGGGTTGCTCGCAAGGTGCCCACGCCCTGCTGAAAGCTCCTACTTCCCACAGTTCAAGGCAAATGAACCTAGCTGTGGCTGGTGGCAAGAGATGAGGTTTGGTGGGGTCCTGCATGTCACCCTGTGTGTGCCTTGGCAGGGACTACGCCATGGCCAACCTGAGTGTGAACCTGTACACGGTGAACGAGCCCTGGCTGTTCTCCATCCTCTGGTGCGCCGGCGTCCCCTCGGTCACCTCCGACAGCTCCCACCTCCTCCGCAAGGTGCCTTTCCCCATCTGGCTCATGGTAAGCACCACCCTGCGAGGGGCTTGGGAGCCTCTGGCAGGGGGGAAAATGCAGTGGGTGGGTGTGGAGGTGGGAGATACTCCAGGGAGGTTTGGTTGGGCTTGATGGTTTCCCCCGCTCTCAGCCCTGAGATGGTAATGAGCTGATGTTCCTCTTGGACAAGCCCGTCGGTTTGGTGGGATGCTTGAAGATGGCATTGCATTCCCTGGAAGAGCACCTTTGCAGACCTGCTGAGCAGCTGTTAAGAGTTGCAGGAGAAGCAGGCACACAGGTGAACCAGCAAAGCAGGCCTCTGTGTCTTGGCTGAGTTGTAAAACGAGGTTTTTGCCTGTTCTGAATCCCAAATTGAGGACAGGTTTTACCTCTGGCTACTCCATTGCTGGACAAGAATAAGCAAAGTGATGATGGGCTCAGCTGGTGTGATGACCACTTAGATTGGCAACTGGAACCAGACCTACCAGTGCCTGAAAGGACAGAAATCACATTTACAGCATGGGGCTGTGCCTAAAAGGTCCCATCTGCACTTAAAATGGACCCTACATGGATATATTTCCTTGTTTTCCCCCAGATGTGGATTGCCAAACAGCATCTTGCCCTCACCCTGAGGTTCAGCTGAGATAGGAAACTTTCAGCCCAGAGAGCTCTGAGAAAATGTCAGCACACAAAAAGGAGGGAGAGTTTCAAATGGTTCCTGTTTGCAGTTTTCCCTGATAGTTTTGGATGACAGCCTGGCATTAGGAAGGTCATAAATATTGTGATTTATACCTAACCCCTGCAGCTCTGTGCTTTTCTTGCTCCTCAGTGGTAACTGCAGCCATGTGTGGTCTCCCTGTGATTGCACAAACCCAAATGTTTAAGGTCTGCTCCTGTTTTCTGTCTTGCAGCCTCCAGACGAGTACCACCTAATCTGGATCACGTCTGATCTCATTTCATTTCTTGTAATTGTAGGAGTTTTTATATTCCAGAAGTAAGTTTGTTACAGCTCTGCTCTTGTGTGTTTGTGACCTGTGTTTTTGCCCAGATTGTTGGGTGAGATGGGAGAGAGGAGTACCCTGAGCCTCAGTTCTTGGATTGCAATAGCAGGGGAAATACTCATTTTAAAAAATCCTTGCAAACAATAATTCCTCTCCCAAGATGGGATGGAGAATGGGATGCTGTTTTTAAGAATGAGAGATCACTAATTAGTAGTGTCAGATGCCTTGCTTTTGCTCCTAAAGTATGTGGGAGAGAAACTGTAAATGCTTTGGGGAAATGGATGTTGAGAGAGACATTACAGTGCTTTAAAGGAAGAAGAGGAGAGGGATTTTGAGATTCCACCACTGCAGTGCTCAAAAAGAACATGTTACAGTTTTCTTGAATCAGTTTGTTCCTGTTTGGATGTAGAAATATTATGGAATCATGGGATGGTTTGGGTTGGAGGGGACCTTAAAGATCATTTAGTTCCAACACCCCTGCCACAGGAAGGGAGTTACTGTGGGAAATGTTATGATACTGCAAATCAAATCAGCTGCTTAGTTAGAAAGAAGAAGGAGAAGGTCTACTCCAGAAGTTGGACTTTTCTGCAGCAAAGAACTTGCTCTTCCAGGAGCCCAGTGCAGGACAGACCCCTTTCCCTGATGTTGCAGTTTCTCCACCACATGAAAGAGTTGCTGGCAGGGTTGAGGATATGTCAAAACCAAATCAGAGCAGAACTGCCCAACTGCCACCTGCTGATGTGATTCAGCTCTGGGGAATGGGGCTTGGCACTTGGCCTTCAGTGTCATGGTTGATTTTTTTTTTGGTGTGTTGTTGGTTGGTTGGTTTTGGTTTTTTTCCCCCAAGTCCTTTTTGGGGCAAACCAGAGCTGCTTCCTTCATGCAAGGATGAGGGGGTGGGTGGGAGCAGAGGCACTGCTTCGATGTGCTCGTGCTCTGTCCTCTGCATGGCTTCTCTCTCCTCAGCCATGGTAGGGACTGCTCCTGCTCTTCTGCTCCAGCTCCAGTGACAGGATCGTGTCAGCCTCTCCAGAGGGGAGATACCAACTGTGATGACTTCTAACTAACCTTTTTTTGCCTCTTTGCCTTGTTTATTTTCTTACTGCTCTGACTGTTGTGCATGTTCCTCCTCTTTCTCTCTCTGCTGCATTCTGGCATCTCACAGCTATCACATGATCAGGTAATTCTGGTGCTTTCCTCCTCTTTCTCTTTTTCATTCAACCTTCCTTTCTCTCTTTCTTTCTCCCTCTCTGCTATGGCTTCACTGCAGATGGTCAGGGCAGGATGCAGCTTTTCTGATGCTTTCCAACATCTGGCCTCAGGAGGGGACTGTGAGGGTGTGAACATTGCATAGTCTGTAGCCATGAGCACCAGGGAAGTCTGATGCTGAAGCCAGTGGATGTTTTGAAGGCAATCTGACCTTCTGTTGCAATGATCTAAGTCAGTGCCTTTTAAAACAGCCCAGTTCTGAGGTCCCAGGGCACACTGTAACTGGGAGATTCCCAGAGGATGTAACGCTTTCTCTGTGGAAATAATCCCATGCAAAATATCCCCTTCCTTCCTGTGTCTAGTTTGAGAGCAGCCCCTATCCCAAAGAAAATCATGGAATCTATTCAATTATATGAAGTAGCACTTCTCTAATTAATTCTCTGAATTAATGGGGCTGATAACTGGAAAGGTTTGGCTCATCGATTGGGATCTTCCTGAGTTGCACCACTGTGGAACTGGAAATACAGTGTGAAAACAAAGAGCACTGCAGCAGGGGAGGGAACTGAGCCTGGGGCGCTGGATTTGAAGCTCCATCAGTCAGAATCCCAGATTTCTCCTCGTTTTGGCCCTTCCCTCAGCAGAGGTTCCCACCCCTTTGGAGGGAAGCGCTGGCTCTTGTCTGCACTAAAGCCTTCGCCGCCTCCCCACTCGGACCCTTCACGTGTTCCCTTCCCCACTGCTCCTGCTCTGTGCCATGGGGTTGCATTCCTGAGGGTTTGGTTGCCCCCCCCACCACTGCCTCGGGGTCGGGGTCAGCCCCTGCAGGTGTCCCTGAGGTGCTTTGGTGTTCTGGCCTCGTGGCATCTCCCCAGAACAGGGCCTGGCTGCAGGGCTGGGCTGAGCCCTCCTGTGGGTGCAGGGAGGTCGGGGGGGTCTCCTCTTCTCGCCTCCCCCTTGCTCGTGGATGAGGAGAAGGCAGGATTTAGGCAGGAGCAGGCACAGCAGGGGGACTCTGCAGCTGGCTTGGCTCTGTGCTTGCTCCATCTTAACCACCTCAGTGCCAACCCCATTTTTTTCCTTGACCTGTCCCTGTCCCACCCCCTCTCCATGGCATTGAGCATCTCCCCTCCTGCCCCAGGGTCTGGCCGTGGCCCTAACCCGGTGTATGCTGTCTCTGTGTTGTTGTCCCAGTATTTTTTAGTCTGTTCCCACCCCGTGTCCGTCTGGTCTGCTCTGACGCCAGCCTCCCAGAACAGGACCTTCCTGCTGTCTCTCTGGCCTTTTTGCACGCTGCTGTCCCAAACCTGGTCCATCACAACAGAGTCCAAGGGGGTAGGAGAGGTGCTCTTTTCTATTCAACCAGCTTTTTGGAGACCCCGAGGCTTCTGAGCACAGCACAGAGTGTGTGTCCCGTGGTGTTGGTTGGAGTTGCATCCCGGTTAAATGTGCTGGTGGCTCTTCTGAGAGGATATTTCAAAGCACCCCTGAGAGATGGGGTGACTCTCTCCCTGGCTCCTCATGTGAGAGGAGCCATCATCTCCTCGTGTGTGATTTACCACCCTGGCTCTGCCCACAGCCACCACGGGAGGTGGAGAGCACAGAGCAGTGCTTGCTCCTCTTGGCAGGAGGAGAAAAGCCCTTGGTCCCTGCACATGTTTGAGGCTGGGCTCTCTGTGCCTCAGAATGACCTGTGTCCTCCCTGGGATAGCTGGGGTCTGTGGGTAAGAGGTCACTTTTGGCCACAGAGTGACTTGATGCTGAAAATCCTGGTGTGGTGGGCAAAGAAAAGGCTTGTACCAATGTGTTTGGGTCCTGACTTAGAGTTTAAGGAGGGTCTTACCCTGTGAGATCTTGCGATCACATTGGTCTTAGTGGGATCTGCCTGCAGGGGATAGTAAGGCAAAAAAGATGTTCTTCCAGGTCAGAGTTTAGATGATGATGATAGAAGAAACAAAAATTTATTTGTTTTATACTTCAGTGTTTTTGCCTCCTTGTGCTTCCTCTGCATTGCTTCTGTCCATGGGTCTGTGAGTTGTGTCGTGTTGCCATCCCACCCCTTCTTTTCTGTGTAGCCTTCATCTGTACCCTGGTCAAAGCCTGATTCAGGTCACCCACTGTCAAGCACTGGGACTTGGGAAGGGGGTGGAAACCCTACAAAACTGACACCAGCTACATTTACCTGGGGAAAAAAAATTGCAGATCCTCCTTTGTGGATGTTGATTTGTCAGGCTGATGCCGTAGACCCAGGCTGGAGATCTGTGGGCTCCTCAAATCTTCTGCTCCTGGGGCTGCCTAGGGGGTTAGAAATTGAAGAGAAGGTGATAGTTTTGATCACCTCCTCTTGTGTGGGTGAGCCACTAGATGGTGCCAGCAGATCAGAAACCTCGTAGGCCGCCCTAAATCCCTGCTGTTTCTTTATCAAATAGTTTTAGGGCATCCCTGGCTCTGGCAGGGAGAGTGGGATTTACTAATGGCTCAGTGGGGTGTGGGCTATCAAAGCCTGGCCTAAACGTCATCCCCTTGTGGTGGGATCTTGGGAACAGCTGCCTTGGCTGAGCCCACCAGGCCGTGTTTTCCCCTATTCCAGCATCCCACCTTCCCCTCCTCATGAGGGTCTGCCACAGGGCTGCTCTCAGTGCCCCCAGGTGCCACATCCACCTGGCACTCCACCACTGCCCTGGGCAGCTGTGCCAGGGCTGGAGAGCCTTTTTGGGGAAGGAATATTTCCTATACCAAATCTAAACCTCCCCTGTCACAATCTGAGGCCATTTCCTTGCTGTGTCTCAGGTTTGAAACTTTAAGTTGTCTCTGAGCTCTCTTCTCCCACAAGCCTGACCATGGCACTCGGTGAAAATTTGTAGTTTTTTTACTTGGCTGGTTCTCTTATTCTGTTCCCTCTAAACTTTTAAACACCTCTGTCTCCTTTGTACAGCTGGAGGGGGCTGTGAGGCAGCTGCAGCCCTCGTGGAAATTAGTTCATGGATTTGTGGACCCATGGGTCTAATTCCCGGGTGCAATTAGGGCGCTCAAAGGTGCTTAAAGACGCCTGAGGTCACTCATCCCTGAACGTCCTCCTGCCACGTGGGGTTGTGCAAGGGAGCAAAGGGTCTCTTGCACTGAGGATGCTCCTGTGTCTGGAGAGACCAGTCCCTGAAATCCTGCTCCTGTCTTGCAGGTGGCGCCTGGGGAGCATCAGGACCTACAACCCGGAGCAGATCATGCTCAGCGCTGCCGTCCGCCGCTCCAGCCAGGACGTCAAGATCATGAAGGAGAAGCTGATCTTCTCAGGTAGGGCTGGGGCTGGTGGGTGCCTCCCTCAGCTCTCACCCCACGGAGGGAGGAGCTGCTCTTCATTCAGGGGTCTTTTCCTGCTGTGGGGCAGGGGGGCTGGGCTGACCTTGCTGCACTGCGCTCGTGGGATTTGGGCATGGCTCGTGGGGGCTGTTGATGGTGAGCCCTGGCTGTGAGGCTGGGGGTTTGTTTTTGTGAATGGGATGATCCTGAAGGTCCTTTCCAGCCCAAACTCTTCTGTGATTCTGTGGCCCATCCCAGCACTGATAAGCTCAGAAATCCTGCATTTAACTTCCTGGGTTATCCCATCTCGCACTGTCCCACATGTTCTCCACTCACCATTGTCAAAGGCCAAAAAACCCACTAATAATGGCACATGTGACCACAAATATGGTGATGAGGTTGGGGTAGACCAGGAATTCAGTGGCATTAGAGGTTGTGGCATTCCTGATATCCTCGTGCTCCTCCCAGAGTTTATTTCTCTTGGAACACATTGGTAATGTGTCCATCAGAAGCCACCTCTAAAAAAAGATAGCAAAAGTGTGAGCAGAGATGGAAATGTTTAGCTTTAAAAGGTTAAATGTGGTGCATGAAGCTGGAAAGCTCACCTTTGAAGGAATGTGAATATAATCCCCCCACCCCCTGAGCTTTGTTATGGGTTTTCTTTTTTTTTGTATTTAGGGTCTGGAGATGCCCAGCAGGGATCAGGGTTTAGTGCTCTGGGCACAGACAGAGCAAAAAGGCAACTTTGCTTACTGTGTGAAATGCCAGCCAGAGGTGGTGAAAATCAGGTATAAATCCAGGGAGCCCAGACAAGGAAAGCAGCTTGGCACAGCAGAATTAAGCTTCCCTAACATGTCCTAGACATAAAACATCCCAGACGTAAAATCCCTTAGAGGTGGGGGGTGCAGATTGAAGTTTTGTGCCTCTGAAACAACTGTTCCTGCTTAGGGTGGACGTTTCACCATTAAACCATTGGTGGGTGCAAGGTTTTTCCCAGTGAAACCAGTGACTGGAGGAGCCAGCCCTTTCCCAGGATGGGTAGGGATTAGGTTCAGGTGTTTTGTACCACTCTCCCACAGGTGACTTGCCCAGCCTGTGACAATGACACCAGGCGTAGGGGGAAGGGGAGGGGGTGGCAGAGGGGATCCAGCTCTGCCTCTGGTGGTGCCCGGATTTTGTAGGGCTGAGCTCTGAACTGGAGGCAGATCATGCTCTGCGTTGTAAATGAGAGCCGCGTTCCTAATTCCCTGCGGGATCGGAGGGATGCCAGGGGGGGAAGCTCCCGTGATGACCTCCCTGCCTTCTCTGCCCTTCCCAGAGATCAACAGCGGCGTGGAGCCCGCGGACGAGCTGTCCTTCTGCTCCGAGAACGGCTATGCCAACGAGATGGTGACGCCCACGGATCCGCGGGGCGCCAAACTCCGGCTCAGCTGAGCGCTCCTGCTTCCCGGGGCATGGCAGCCTCTGAGGAACTGCTGCTGGGGCAGAAACCCGCTCCCACTCCCCACCACTGGCTGCTCCACCTCCCTGCTTGTGAGGCTGGGGGGCTTGTTTTTTGTAAATATGTAGAAAATCTGAATTTTTTTTTTTTTTTTTTTTTTTTTTTTTTTTTTTTTTTCCTTGAGTGTAATTTTTCCAGGGCATGAGTGAAAATACTGTGTTCATTAAATCCTCAACCTTATGGCTGAAGTTCTTTGAATCTTGATGTGAGAGCCTGAGTCCCCTTGGGGGGGGTTTTGGGAGCAACACGTTGGACCTGTGTCCCATTTCTCCCCCTTTCCCTAATCCAGTCCTTCCCCTGGTGCAGCGACTGTGTAGCTGAATGTTGTGATGTTCTTGTGAAGTGCTGATTTTGTTACGGTTTCTTTTGTTTCCCCCCCCCCCCCCCCCCCCCCCGTTCCCCTTTTCCTGGGCAGTGAAATTGTAGCTCTGATGCAACAGGAGAAGAGAAGCTTGCCTAGGAGAGGAATTCTCACTGCCCTTCCCTACTGAAGTTCAGAGCCAGGGAAGGACTTGCACTGGCTCAGTCACTTGGGCACTGCTCCTTGTCCCATCCTCCTTCCCCAGAGCCTGGATGCTCCATGGGGAATGGCCTTCTTGGAATGTCCTGCCAGAGTTTTGAAGACATTCTGAGCATTGGCTGTAGATTGGTCTCTGCTGGCAGCAGTTCTTGATTTCTATTTTTTTTCTTCCCCTTTTTTCTCTCTTCTCCCCAAGCTGGGCTCTGCTGGGAGCCCGGGTGGCTTGTGACAAGCAATGCCATGGGCACCATCACTGCTGGGATCTGGCTGAAGTGCCTGCCACTCCAAGTGGCATTTGCAGTCACTCCTTGCTTCCCTTCTGGAAGAGGAGGTGATGGTGCAGTGGGAGTTTCCCCCTCTGTGGGCCCAGGAGGTGCCCGTGGGTGAAGAAGTTGTAAATAGTCTGGAAAGTGAAGCAGCCCTGGGATTTAATTTATTCCTGCAAGGAGACCTTTGCTCCTTGCAGTAAAAGCAGGATCTTCAAAAGCTGCACATTTGTGTCCTCCAAAGGAGTGATGGTCTTGCAGCAGATGCTGACGGGCTCTGAGGGCAGAGGCTCCCATCAGCAAGCTTCCAATGCAAAAGTTTTAACCCAAAATCTCAGACCAGAGGTTAAAAGTAAAAAAAAAAAAAAAAAAAAAAAGGTAAAAAATAAAAAAATAGAGGAGAAGGCAGTCTTGGGGATGCTGATATACATCACATTCCACACCCAAAGCCACGAGAGAAACAGCCCTGAGCAGTTTCTTCTTGTTTTGGAACTGCTCTGTCCTTTCAAGCTGAAATCCAGTGGCATTTTGAAACCCTGACGTTTGGGCTTAGTGTCTTAAGAGTTGAGGGCAAAAGTGGCCAACTTAACTATGTGGAAAAAAACCACGTCGCTAATGACAACGTGAATTTTGATGCTTTCAAAAGCACCACCTAAAATCAAGACTATTCCTTTGCATCTCCCCGGGGTTTTTATGAGTGTAAGTGGAATAAGTCCCTCCCTCTTACCTTCCCCAGATACTGTCCTTCTCCATGGTACTCTCAAGTCCGTGAAATACGTGTCTTGTTCTGCAGAACTGCAAGATTTTGGTGGATTTGAAGGTATTTTGAGAACTAAGTTACTTCTCCCTTTGACGTGGTGCTGTATTGAACCATTCCTGGTGGATTGTCGTGGCCAAGGGAGAGATGTTGTTAAACCTCAGCATCTGTTGGTGATCACCTGCATGTTCTGTTTCTATCCTTGGAGAACACTTTATTGAAAGGTTAAGTGCTTAAAAGCTTGGAAGTGATAAAAACAAACCAACAAAGAGTTGTTTTCACAATTAACTTTTTTTTTTTTTTTATTTAAACAAGACTCAAATTTCATGCCTAATGCACTGACTGTTATTGTCCTGAATATTTACTACCTTTTTTTTTTTTTTTTTGGAAAAAAAGCAGAGGATGATACTTTTTTGATGAAACTAGAGCTAGATCAAAATAAACTCTGCAATGCTCTGTGAAATAAACTGTCAGTATTCCCCTGCCAGTCTGTTGTTGTTTTGTGTTATGGCACTACACAGAGGCTCCCACTGCCTGAGCCAGAGAGTTTTCCTGTTATTTTCTGTCATGCTCAGCACCTGGCAGCTCATTTTAACCCCAAAGGTTGAAAGTCCCCTGGGAGCAGTTGGAATCAAGAGCAAATCACACAAAAGCCAGGCTGGGAGAGAATATGAGATGTTCCAGAGATTTACTTTTCCCAGTGCGTTTTTAATTTAATGTAGGACCCCTCTCTTCCCCTTAGACCTCATATATTTTAATTTGGGGTTTTTCTCAAAAATAATTCACTGCCTAAATGGGAAAATCCCCTCCAAATTATTTCAGGGGTTTTGGGATGGGTTCAGTTGGTCACCTGGAGTCCTTGGCAAGAAATCCCTTATCTCTTGGCTTCACTGAGAGGCTCAACGTGAGCACGAATGAATAAATAATAACAAAAAAACCCAAATAAATGTTATTTATCCGAGCCGCAGTCGCGCTGCCCGCCGGAGGGCCCTGCTCTGCACTGCCGCGCTGTGTCCGCCAGACGGCGCCCGCGGGGCGTGGCGGGTCCCGCTACCGGCCGGGATCCCGATCCGGGATCCCGATCCCAGATCCCGCTCCCGGCTGTGATCCCGATCCTGATCCGGGATCCGGATCCTGATGCCGATCCTGGTCCTGCTCCCGGCCGTGATCCCAATCCTGATCCTGATCCCGGTCCCGTTCCCGGCCGTAATCCTGATCCGGGATCCTGATCCTGAATCCCGATCCTGGGTCCTGCTCCCGGCCGTGATCCCGATCCTGCTCCTCGCCGTGATCCCAATCCTGATCCCAGATCCCGGTCCTAATCCTGGATCCTGATCCCAGATCCCGATCCCACTCCCGGCCGTGATCCCGATCCTGATTCCGAATCCCGGTCCCAATCCCGGATCCAGATCCCAGTCCCGCTCCCGGCCATGATACCAATCCTGATCCCAGATCCCGGTCCTGCTCCTGGCATGATCCTGATCCTGGTCCCGATCCTGATTCCAGATCCCGATCCCGGCCGTGATCCCGATCAGGATCTGGGATCCCGATCCCAGTCCCACTCCCGGCCGTGATCCTGATCCGGGATCCCGATCCTGATCCCGATGCCAATCCTGATCCCGATCCTGGGTCCTGCTTCTGGCCGTGATCCCAATCCTGATCCCAGATCCCGGTCCTAATCCCGGATCCTGATCCCAGATCCCGGATCCTGATCCCACTCCCAGCCGTAATCCTGATCCCGAAGGTTTGTGACCCGCACCCCGAGCGATGCTCCCGCAGCGCAGAACGGGAATTGCGGCTTTTCCAGCGTCAAACATTCCCCTTCCAGCCGCTCTATCCATGGAAAAGCTGCTAAAACACAAATCCACTGCTGGCGTGCGCTGCCCCCGTGTAAACTCCGGAGGCGCCGCTGCGCTGGCAATTTCCCTGCTCAGCTACAGGTAACAAAACATTCCCGGGATGGCGGAGTCTCAGGTTAAACCAAATCGTTTCCAGCTAAAAACCAGGCAAGGAAAATGTGCCAGCAGGGAAAGCTGTCCCTGACCTTTCCCCCACAAGTGATAACTTGAAAAGTCTCCAGCTGCGTCTTGCAGAGATAAACGAGGACAAAACGTTTGCAAATATAACCAAACCTGTATTCACCCCACAATCAAATGACAATTTTTCTTTCCTTCACAACCTGTAACCTGCCCAAAGGTGCTCTGCACGGCCTTTCCAGCTATGCACCAGCACTTGGGATGCTCACACACAAAAATGTGCCAGGACACACACACGGATGCTCCATTTCCCTTTTGCCTTGCAGCCTTCCACGGGCACACCACACCTCGGGGCTGTGCACCTTCCTTCTCAGCTCTGTGCACCTCACTTTTTGTAAATATGTAGAAAAATCTGAATAATTTTTTTTTTTGTCTTTTTTTTTTTTTTTTCTTGAGTGTAATTTTTCCAGGGCATGAGTGAAAATACTGTGTTCATTAAATCCTCAACCTTAAAACGTCCAGCAGGTGCTCCCAATAAATTAAAATAATAATAATAAAAATTGTAGAACAAAAAGCCAGCTTTGGCGTTCCCCTGCTGCCGTGCACTTTCCCTCTCAGCTTCCTCATCACGCCTTTGCAATCAACCTAAACTGAAAATTGCTGAGCTACAGCTGGCACGGATAAATGCCAGGACAGAGAACTCACTGGGAACTTTGAATTTGCATCACAACCGAGTGACAGTCACCCTGTCCTTGCAGGTCCTGTCCAGCCACGCTCTGGTGCTCAGCGAGATGTGCTAAATGTCACCCAGTTTCAGTCCCCAAATTTGTGCCAGGACAGAAGCGACAGGAGGGCGATTCTTTCCCCTGGCACCACACCCCGGGGTTCTGCGCCCTCCTCCTCAGCTCGATGCCACCTCCAAAATTCAACACGTCCAAGGATTGCTCCCACACGAAAGCCACCACCACCGACCTCAGAATTCAATATTTAAGGTCCCTTTTAATCCAAACCATGCTGTGATTCTGTGATGATTCTAGTATTTGGGGGGGGGTTTGCTCACAGACATCAAGGAAAATGTAGTTCCACAATATGACACGTTCGGTTTCTTTTTGTGTATAATTTAGATCCTTAGCACCCAAGTAAGAGAGAAAATAATTATAAATTAGTTGAAATCAGAAGTGAGTGAAGAAACTGAGGTGGAGCCTGAAATGCAGCTGTAGGAAAGGCACAGGAGTAAGAAAAAGAGTAAGAAATAAAAAATAATCACGAATAACAAATGTAAGAAAAAAGACACGGAAAGGTGGGATGGATAAATCCAGACAGCACAGAAAATTAAATGCCCTCTTAATCCTTAAGCTTTTCCTTTCAGGTCAGCCTAGAAGAATCCCAGCAGGAAACGAATTAAACTTTGCACCTTTTCAGATTTCACCGAGGAAAGAAGCTCCTGCGTTATTTTGGCAACCTTTTTAAACGCCAAATTTACCAAAAAACATTTTCCCTGCCCACATAATTTGGGTTCCCACCTGCAGCTCCAGAGAAGTGTGGATCTACGTGATCTGCCAGCTCCAAACTGCCCTTGCAAGGAGCAAAAAGCTGAACGGTGCTGAGGATTGGATATTTAAGGAACTGAAAGCTGCCCCAGGTGTTTAGGGTGCACATTTTATCCAGGAGCCAGCTGCTGGCAATCAGGAGAGTGAGGTGTCCTCAGCAGGTGATTCATTCAACTCATCAACTCTCTAAAAACCAGCCTGTAATGGGTGTTTTTTAATTTAGGAGCTGAGTCTCAGACAGCCTAAACAAAGAGATGTGCCAACACCTTCTCTTGCTATGAAGATCAGGAAATTTCATATTTGTCTGCCCTAAAGAAAATAGCAAGAAAATATTAATAATAATAATAATAATAATAATAATAATAATAATAATAATAATAATAATAGTAATAATAATAATAATAATAATAATAATAATAATAATAATAATAATAATAATAATAATAATAATAATAATAATAATAGTAGCAGAATAAAAAAAGCCCAAGTAACAAAATCCCAGACCTTGAAAAATCAGATCCTAGTTCCTGGTCAGATAATATTTTTTTTTTTATAGGCAGTATTATTCTCTTTCTAGCAAAGTATATAAGTCAGAGAACACCGACAGCATAGGCAACATGACTTAGGTAGCTTTTATTTGTTTTCTTGTTTGCTTTCATGGCACCAGGGTGAGTTGTCCCTGACCAATGATGGTCATTTCAGTGGCTTTAAAAACAAACAAAAAACCCAAACAAACAAACAAACAAAAAAAAAACCCCTCCCTAAAACCAAGGCTGCAAATTGACAGTAGCCTGAACAAAAGGCAGGAACCAGTTGTTCTGCTGCCAAGTATCAAATGATATTTTTGTTATCATGCATGCCTGCATACCTAAACCTCAAATTCTGTGGAGAATTTCAAACAAAGAAATAATAATAAAAAATAATCTCTATTTGCTTGGTGTATAAATACACAGATAGATCGATAGACAGACATATCAGAACAAGAGAAAGGGGTAAAAAAATTGTCTTTCCTGCGCTTGGGTATAGCGTGACTACTAAGAAATAGTTTTAAAGAAATAGCTTCACATTCCCAGTTGATCAAAAGAATGTTAGATCTGTCATCTAATGCAGTCAATACCCAAATCTGAATGTACAGTAGTACTGATTAATGACATCAATTAATCACTGGTTTTATAGCAGCTAAGCTAAAAAAAAAACCACACAAAAGCAAACCAGACCAACGAAAACCAAAAAACAACAACAAAAAACCCAACCAAAAACCCCACAAAAAAAACAAACAAAAAAATCCAAACAAAACCAAGAAAACCACAAAACCCCACGGGTTTTTTGCACACGTTTCGGAAGGGCAGGCGGATTTTGGCTCATTCTTTGGTGAGTTTTTTGGTGAATTTTTTTTTTCACCAAATTTTTTGGTGAATTTAAAGCAGAGGGGAGGGCGCCGTGCCCTTGCTGCCCCCTGGCGGCCGCGGGCCGCACCCGCACCCTCCGCGCCAGCACTCCTCGCTAATTAAAATGTCATTAAAGTGTCATTAAAATGTCATTAAAGTGCCATTAAAATTTAATTTAAATGTAATTAAAATGTAATTAACCACTGGCTGTAGGCAAGAAGCCTGTGGTGGCCGTGAAGCCCATGCAGCGACCCTGAACTTTGTCCTGCAGTGATGCTGTACATGTGCCCTGTCATCGCTGGTCAAAAAACCAGCTGGATTTTTAAACTAATTTAAATTTAAGCTTAGTTTAAAAGCGTCTTCTGTGCGTGTTAATACTGTATTTATTTATTAAAGTTTATTAATGTTGCTGTGCTCTGGACAGGAGGGACAGGGGGCTGCCAGGGCGGATCCAGTGAGGGATTCAGGGATGCTGAAGGGATTGGAGCATCTCCTGCTGAGGAAAGGCTCAGGGACCCGGGGCTGTCCAGCTGCTTGTGCAGCCACTCAAGCAAACAATACAAATTTCAATGCACAGGAACCTCTTGCTTTATTTATAGCTCCACAAATCATGCAGGAACTTTTATTTTTTGATAAACACCGGATGCTGATGCTTACCAAATATCCTGTACTTGGATTGTTTTGCTAAAAATAACTTCAGAGAAAGCAGGCCCAGCACTGGTAGTGATTATTCAGACAAACCCCTGGCTTGGCTATAGCAGAGGATCCTTTCTGAACCTGCAAACTTCTCCCAGCACTCTGTTATTATTACCTGCACCCCCAGTGCTGCTCAATCAGGTGTTACACATTAACAGTTAACTTTCCTTTTCCCCACCTTTCTGCCTCAAAAAGAGACCAGGCTTGACTTTGGTTTTCTTTGATGTATAAGTATTTATAGTACAAAGTTAAGAACCCAGAGCATCTGCTCCAGCACTTGTCCTCTATATTTTCCCATTAAAAAAAACCCCAAACAAGGAAAACCCCACAAAACTTTCAGTGCTGTCTTAAATGTCCTCTTCTATCTCTTGATTCTCACATCCAAAATATTACTCATGTTGTTACACACGCAGGTGAGTAGCTCTAAAGAGTAAGAAATGGAAATAAAATAATGGTTAATATGACTTTTATGTAGATAGAGAAACATAGTAATCTATAATGGCAGAAAGGCTTATTGAGAGATGATTATCTTTCACTAGAATAGAGACCTGAAAAAAACAAAAACAAACAAACAAACAAACAAACAAACACACGGGCTTTTCTTCAGGTTTGAAATGTGTAAAAACCTTTGCAGCCCAGACTACAGTTGGCAACTTATACCAGCAAACGTTGAGAAATGCAATTTCAGGGCAGACAAAACCCTTTGCCAAATTTGAATTATTCACCATCAGATTAGAGCCAAGACGAGAAAGAGCTAGAATGTCAAAAGGATTTATCTTATTTCTTCTGAAATGGAAACAGTGAGCGGAGTCATAAACAAAAGCCCTGACACAGACACATGCAAACAGCTCTCGTTCCATTCACAAACCAGCAGGCAGCACTCCAGGAGCTAAAGCAGGGCAGCTGCGAGCTCTGAGTGTCCTCCTCGCTTCTGGGACAGCTGATTTTTCCATGCACAGCATCCTGACTGTCTTTGGGCAGCCCTGAGGTGCAAGCTTGTCTGCTTGCACTGTTAAATTGTGTTGCATTTTGACCTCACTAGTGAAGGGACTGAGTCAAGCTCAGATTCTGTGTGACGTATCCAAGGTCGGGGGGTGGGGAAGAGGTAAAACACCCAAACTGATTGCATTTCCGTGCCCCAGCTTTTAAAAAGATCGTTTGGCTTTAAAAATAATATTAATCAAAAGCCAGATACTTTAAAAACTTCAACTCTTTACTCCCTTATGTTCAAAATACCTGTTTCAACATGATGTTCTAACCTACGTGCAGCCAAACACCCACGTGCAGCTGCATTTCTTGTAGAATCTTGCAGAACTGAATAGAGATCTTTGAAAATTGTCCATTTTCAAGCCATGATTTTGAGCATCTTTATATGACTGGAATCATCAGAGAGCCAAGGTGGACCAAGGAACTGTGTAAGCAAAATAGATGTTTACATGACATAATATATTAAATTTACTGTTTGCTATTCATGCAAAAGGAAACAATCCCAACAACAGCATTGTAAATCTTGGTTTCTGGTGTGTTTCTAACCTCAGGAGATAAATGCTGTACCAAACAAACTCTTGAGCTCCTAACTCTTTTTGAGTTGATCAGTGATGAGGTTTAGATGGGTTAAATGCTCAGGAACACAGTTTTTTGTTGTTTTTTTTTTTTTTCCTGGGCAAACAGCAGGAGAAAGTGCCAGGGGTATTCTCCACAGCCCAGAGGGTGAAATTGGGAGCTTCTTGCTTGGCAAGGGCAGTGCCAGACCCCTCAGTTCAGGGCTCAGGACCTCACAGGGGTTTCTAAGACACACAGGAGCTGCAGCTGAGCCCTTCCCACCATCCCAGTCCCCAGCTGGGCCTGTTTAACACGGGATTTGTAGGGGCTCAGGTCAAATCCATCTCTTGAAGAATTATTTTTGCGATGAGTTTGTGGTGCTTGTTCTTTTCCTTCAGGTTAAACCCTCAAGTGACAACAGCAGGACAGGATGGTATCAGTTAATGGAGGGGGGAGTTTTATCCCAGAATTTTCTTTCTGGACTCCTAACAGCTCATTTTCAGAAGGGAGAGCAATGACCCAGCAGTGATGTCTTGTTCTCAACACCTCCGGCACACATCAGACAGGGAAATCAGCTTGCAACACACAGAAATATTTCCTGACCCAGATTCAGGCATTTCATGAACTTTGAGCCTCTTGCTGGCTGCAGAAATAAAATGCTGTGCTGAAAGTAAGAAGCAATGAAATAAGTAAGAAGAAATAAAATGCTGTGCTGTCAGAAGCAAAGGTCTTTGCCCTCCCTCACCGTGTGCGGTTAAGGAAATTTACATGGGATTTCACAACAAAAATTAATGGGTTTTTCGGTCCTGAGAGCCTCTCCACTTGATTTGTTCCATTGTTGCTGCTGGGCAGTGGCTGCAGAACGTTACACAAGGAGTGTTTGCTGAGAGCTCCAACAGAAAGACACCTGAGCTGAGGAGTGGCATCCTCCCAAGTGACACGTCCTCCTGCAGGAGCTGCTCCAGGCACCTCACCCCGTGCAGCTGGGAGGTCACAGGCAGCAAGGCAGGGCCTTCACACCCAGGGCACTGAAGTACCAAAGACCAAGAGGTGTTTGAAAGAGGAAATTGAGGGGTTAATTAAAATAAAACAAGTCAGTGTTAAATAATCCCCATTCAAACCCAGATAACAGCACTCTGCAGACAGCAAAACCAGAAATGACCCTGGACTGCTGTACTTTATTTTGAAGTTAAGGAATACATTTAATTATGCTGCATTTGAAAGTACCCTAATGTTTTCTAAGAACAGATGTCCAGTTTTTTGAAGAAGGCAATGTGGTCCATTTTTTTGGCCCTATTCACTACCCATAACAAGAGGGTCTTTATACATGGCTACAACATGAACACTTGAAGGCGAAATTGTATGAAACTGGCTTCAGAGATTATTTATTTATTTGTTAACAAAGTGTCCTGTATTTATTCCTTCTAAACTGACATGATTCCTTCCAAAATTCTGATGACACTTCTGGTGTGTCACTCCACAGTCAGTGTCACAAGGCCATCTGGCGTGCTGAATTTTTCCTGTCACTGCTAAAATAAAATGCACCCCTTTATCTCAGCCAAAGTGAATGATAAGGTTTGGTTTCCCACTTCCACATCCCAAATCCTTTTCCCTTTTCCTGTTGTGATCCCCCTGCTGCCCATCCCTGGGTGGCCCAAGCTCCCTCCTGTCCTGTGTGGGATGAGCCCACACTCCCTGTCTGGCTGGGGGGAGCTGCCTCTGTCTGCCCTGCCGTGGTTCCCAAAGGGAAAAAAAAATCCCACCTGAGCCAGGTGGGGCTCTGGAAGAGAGCTGGGAGCCAGGAGGGTGAAAATTCCCCTTGCTTTCCCTATGGCAGGGCTGTGTTTTTTAATAAATTCAGTAAAAAAAAAGCCCCAAAGAACCAAAAATGCGGCAGGGGCTGAAAATGACCCAGCTGAAAGAGTATAATTGGATTTGGAGAGGGGAAAAGCCTGTTTCAAAAGAAAATTCTTGGGATGCTTGTTTTTAAAGGGGTAGCAGCAGCCTCCAGAAAACAACGAAGCAGCTGCTAGAAAACGAAGGGTGGAACGAGGTCTGAGCTCAGGTTCTGCAAATCTCTCACATCCTTGGGAGCAAAATAACCCTCAGCTCAGCAGAAGCCAGGTGAACGGCTCCAGACACTGCTGAGAGCACGAGATTCCCACTGAGGTAAAAAGGGCAAGTGGAGAACAGGGCAGGGAGACAGCTTTCAGCCACCTAAGGCAGGCAGCACTTCTGGGACAAAGTTTTTAATGTGATTTTGTAGGTGCTTGTGACTTAAGCAAGTTCCAGTGCTGCTGGAAGCAGGTTGTTTGCTGTTGCAATGTGCAGGGCTCAATTTATGCAACAATTGTGTGGAACCACCACAAATCCTAGAAAAAAAAAACCTATAAATCTACACAAACAAGGCAGGCAGAAGAAGTATTGGCATTAATGCTTCGTCTTCAGAGCAAGAGACTGCGACAGAGCTTGCCTTGAATTGAAATTAAAGAGCTTCCAGGAGACTGCATAGTTTTGTTCAGTGAGAAATAGGGTGAGCCAAAATTAAAGGCAAATTAAGAGATGGCAAAGTGCTGAATGTCTCTATTACCCAAGCAATTGCTCCAGAGGGCCAAATTAATTCTGACTTCTGGGGGATTTCGGTCTGCTCTGCAGTATCCATATTTTGTACAGGAAAGCCACGGTTAAAATCTGCCTCACTGAGGGGTTCAGTGAATGCTTCTGCAGAGCAGCCAGGTTTTTTTTTGGAATTTGCCCTTTTTTATCAGTTGATTTGCTTTCAGATCACACATGGTAACTGCAGAAGGGTTTTTTACTGTAAGAACGCACATGAAAAGCACACAGAGGAAAAATTTCATTGCTATTTAGCTGGATAAATGTGGGGGAAAACCGATTTTCCTCGTGATATTTCTTCTCCAGAGGTCATCACTTTCAAGTCAACTGTATCTGCCACAAACTCTGCTAATTCATAAAGGAATTCAGAAATTCATCATGCAAATTAAAGAATTTCTGCACAGCAGTTTTCTGCTTGGACACAAAGATACCCTGTGTTATATAAGATTTCCTGGTGCCAGGGGACAGCAACGAAAGAAAAAAAAAAAAAACAATAGATGGATATATTGCAATATACAGACATAATAAAAAAGAAAAGGCTGATAAAATCTTTCGATTCCAGCAGTTCCAGTATATGGTTTATGTTCACTTTTTACTACACCCTCTTCCTGTTTGCTTGAGAGCTTATCTTTGACGAAAAACATCATTGTTTAAGGTCTGACTAATACCCACAAAAACAAGGACAGGCTGAGAAGGACACGAGAACTTCAGATTTCTGTACAGCAGTTGCATAAGTTAGACTTTTTTTTTTTTTTTTTTTTTGCCTAGAATAGGACCATTTTTTACATATATAGGTAAAATTTATCACCAATTATACAAAAGCAAACAGTTCCTATTGGGTTACTTGCACTGAGTAATGATAAGTGTCTCCCTAACTCTCTTTGGTGTGGATTTAGGCTCATGTATAAAACAGGCTTTTGCTTTTCTTCAAGACCTGAGGGACATTTAAAATCATGCATCTCAGCAAGCCTTTGTACTATGGATTTCAATATTTACTTTCCCTAAAAAACCTCTTTAAAATTTTCTGTTTCTTCGCACTTCTCTGCGGGAAAAACAATTTGCTAATATCAAGCATTAAGGGAAATTTGCACAGGAAGAGGCAAATCAAATCTCTGATTTGTTCAAACAAGACACTCCCTTCCTCAATTTCCTACCTCCTTTCATTGAAGACTATTAAATTCAAATTACATCCTACAAATTGAATGAAACTGAATTCCTCTCTTACCGGTTCCAGCTTCATGAGTAACCTCATAGAGACACACACCCAACCATCTCAAAATTTATACAAAGGCTTAGCTCCAGCTATATTTGTCTTCAATGTATTTACTTGTGTCTAAATGAAAATGGGTCCCAAAGCACTTAAATAATCAGAGATCTGAGCTGCCACAAGTGCTTCTTTTTGCTTTTCTTTGCTTTGGAATTCTTCCTATCCTCCCTGATTGTGTCTGAGCATGTTCTGCAGGGTCAAACACTGCCCTGCAAAATCACACTGAAATGTGACTTTTCTCCCTTTGCAGCCCCCCTGACAGGTTTGTCACAGGACACGTTGGAGAAACACACGGGAACTTCAGCAGGAGTGAAAAAGGGGTTTAAAAGAGTGATTAATTGGATAATTCATCACCAAAATCTGTCTTTAGAGCATAGTTAGTACTTGTCTCACAGCTGACCATTGGTTATTTTACGGGATGAATAAAATTACTCAAAAATACTACTGCTCTATAATTTTACAGTTTAGCTTCTGCATTCTAACATCTCTATTTTTGATTTTTTTTTTTTTTTTATTATTACTCTGCATTTTCCCAGCCTCTGTCGTTGAATGGGGAGGAAAGCAGGACTCTGGTCCCCTGTAACTCATTTGCCAAGGTGTGCTAGCTAATCCCTTTAAAGAATAACCTGCCTGGCCGAGGCTTTTCTGGAGCAAAGCAAGGATTTTTTGGCATTGCCAGCCTCGTGGAGCATCCAGTCCCTGGAGTTCAAGGGGCCAGGGGTCACTGCTGAGCCTTCACCTCTGCACAGAACCAATTTCCTCTGGGCTTTATTTAGCTGGCATGTGGCCAGCAGGGGAAGCAGCCCTTCCCCCAGATGTGCAGCATTACAAGAGTTATTTATCAGTGAGCTCCAGAGCCAGGCTGTGGTCAGAACAGAGCAGGCTTCTGTGGGACACAGCAGCTCTCCTGTTCCCTGAAACAATGCCTGACAGAGCTGAGCTCTGCCTGGAGCCTCTTTTCTGGCATTGTTCTCTTTTAGAGGACGCTGATTGGCACCCATTTGTCACCAGGATTCCTGGAGGACGGGAGGGTTCCCAGGAAAAGTGGTGGCACTGTCCAAGGTGAGCAGCTGAAGGGACCTTGGGCAGACACCCAAGACAGGTTTCTGACAGCCCAGGGCCCATCTCTGCTCACCATTGCAGCAGTCCCTTAAAGACAAGCATTTTTCTCCCCACAAAACCTCCCAAAACGGTGGTCTGCTTGCTTTCATTGTTAAAAAACCCCAACAAAATACATATTAAATAATTCTAACTTCCTTTCCCAAAACAATTGGCTTTCTCCTCTCCCACTCTGTTAGGGGAAGTACCTCTGCCCTTGTTTTGCATAGAAAAAAATATTTCAGATATAAACATGAGATTCTTCTGGGACCACCACAGGTATTAATCCATGGCAAACTGTGGGATTGGGCAAATTCTGTCCATTAGGCCTGTTTTAGTATTCTTAATTTTGTCCCCTATAAAGCCACCTGTGTCCTTTACAAAGAGCAAAAAATCTCTCTTCTAGAGCCTTGCAACTGTAATAAATATAACCAAATATGTATTGATTTACTGAACTGAGTGTAAAATCATCCTTCCAGCACTTGAAAATAGAAGAATAAAAAAAATCTCCCCAGAACAGGCATCAGTTAAAGCAGGACATTTCATGTCTGGGACTGTAACTGAGCCATCCTAAACCTGGGCACTTTCAGAGCCTGGGTTTTAAAACAAATCCTTGCAGATGGCTTTGAGAAATTGATGTTTTTTATCCTCATTTGACTAAATTCTAGAGTTTTTTTTTAAACTGTAGATCATTTCAAAGCATCTAGGCTTTGGTCTGAGTCAGAAAATTAGAGCTACAGAAATGTCAGTCTCCCCCAGTCCCCCAGCTCCATCCTTTTTCTGGGACATCATGACACAATTATCTTGAGAATAGATTACTTTTTTTTTTTTTTTTCTATTTTTCTTCATACATGTTAAGAAACCACACCAATAACTGTAAAATGAAACTGCAAGTATTCACTGACTGAGACAGAGGCCCGCCACAAGAAATTTCAGAGCACTGAAAAAGAATTTACCCCAGCAGGAGCAGGATTTTACGAGGGAAATTATTGGCCAGCTCTAACTCTTGGCAGCACTGCCAGCTCCACTTAGAAGAAATTATGTGCCTATGCAAATCAGCCAGCTCTTGAAAATCCACAACCCCCAAAAGCTGCACCTCAGCCATGCAGCCAAAAGGAAAGGTTATTCCTTCAATGTTAGCCATAATTTCCAAAAGGACCCGTTTTGCCAACCTTTTACGTCTTTGACGTAAAGAACAAGAATAAGAATAAGAATAAGAATAAGAATAAGAATAAGAATAAGAATAAGAATTCTTTGAGAATAGGAATGAGGGAAGGGGGATCTTTACACCCTAATTCTGCTCTCAGACTTTCTGCAGTGCCGTGTTTCTCTCTCCCTTGCTTCTGAGGCTGCACCTTTAAGGCCATCAGGGGTCCAGTGACAAGGGGATGGGGAGTTTTGACACTCTGAGTACAGGGATCTGCAAAGCTGGACTTGGCTTGTCTCACCTTGTCCCACCAAGTCACACGTGAGCAGTGTGACCCCAGGAAGAGAGAGGAGACATGAGTGAGGGGAGGCAGAAGTTCTGATGGTCTGAATTTCTACAGCTCCCTCTCCTTCCAACATGCCCACCTTTCTCCCCTGAGGAAACTGGGAAGTGCAGTTTAGGAAGAGAATCATTACATACCTCCTGTGCAGCTTTCCTCCATTCCTGAAGTGCAGTGCTTGCCTTGCTCTCCATGCAGGAAAAGCTGAAGGATGCTTGTTTTAGCTTTTCCTCTGTCCCAAGGCCTTAATCTCTGAGGGTTTGGATTTGGATGCTGCTCCACATGGATCCTCTGCAGCAGAGAAGCACAAAGCAATCCCTGCTTCCCTTCCAACCCCAGCCAGTCTGTGAGAAGAAGCCATATCAAGATACAAATTAAAAAATGAAAGCTTCATTCTTCTTCTGCAGTGACAACAGCATCTCGATGATTTTCAAATTAAACTCATCCTTAATCTCACCAGGGAGTTTGAACTGTTGCTTCAAAACAGCTGTTACGTTATCTCACCTTAAATAAATCAATTTTCTCTCTCTCACCTTTTTGTTTAGCAGTCTCTGCCCAAGAAAAGTGCAAATTTCATGATGGGAGGAAGAAAAAGATAAAAAGAAAGCAAGTAGAAAGAGAATGGAGGAGAAAGAGAAGATCATATGGCTCAAATACCAAGGCAGACTAATGCTTTGTGCTCCTGTGCTTGAATAACACAAGGACATTTTGTTAGTGTAGAGCCCATCATATCTGAAAGGCCAGCTCAGCCATGGAAAATGTGAAAAAATCATCTTCACCAATTTTAAACTAAAAGCCACAATAAAAGCAAAATGCTTCCTTATTTATACCACTTCCAAGATTAATTATACATTAATATAAACCGTACGAGATAAATTATCTTTACCAGCCGTTACAATACCCAGTATTTCTTTTAGCACCTGCTAACAGCTTTTAAGAATACCTAATGTTTGCAGCATTGCACAATATTTACATTTCAAACAAAACAGGAAAGCTTCCTGCTCTCAAAGCCGTAGTTTCTGATAAAACCACTTCAAATAATACTCTTACCTCCTCATCTCAAGCTCAACAGCATCATTTCACCACTTAGCACGCACGTAAAAGAACAACAAAGGCAGTAAAGGTGAGTACCCAAAAGGCAATTTAGGAAATTTAGTCATCACGGAGTGCATCACAAAAGCACCTCAACGCCGTCACTTACAGCAAACACCGGCCTGGAACGAGCCCCTTTATCGCAGCGCTGCGGCACAAAGAACTTCACAGGGACAGGGAGAGAAAGTCCAATTCCAAACCCAGCCAGCTGCTCCTAATCAGCCAGCCAGGCTTTTCTTCCAAGGCATATTCCTTGTGGCTGCCACCTGGGTCACATTAAATAATCAGCAGGGAAGGTGCAGCAGCCTCCTGCCCTGGGATGCTCTGTGTTTTCCCGGCTTTTTCCTGCTGCTGTGCCATCCTTGCCCCGCATTTTCCTGCTTTGCCATCTATTCCATCCTTGCTTTACTTTTTTTTCCCCTGCTTTTCCTTACTGCTGTGCCATCCTTGCTCTTTTTTTTTCCCCTGCTTTTCCCTGCTGCTGTGCCATCCTTGCTCTCCATACAACTGGAGCAGATTGGGGAATGTGGAATATTTCGAACTCCACTCGATAAGTGCTTCCAGTCATAATTTTGAGTACAGCTTTTCTGGGCTGAAAATCTCCTTGCTGCGACTTCGCGAAGGGGAACGGGCTGAATTTATTCTACTTATGAAGTGAATCCCAGTGACCTCGGGAAGCTTTGCTGTTATCAGTGTGTCCACTCCTCAATCAAGACACTGATGACTGCATTTATTGTTACTCAAAAATACTACCACATGCATTTCACTCCCCGGTTTCTCCTCATCTGCCAGTGAGCAAAGTGTTGTGGAAAATCACTTCATCAGGAAGGAATCAAAGGCCATTGCGAAATTTTCCTTGGAGTAATCCGATAATCTGGCAGTTTTCTGAAGGAGCCGTGCATCTGTGATGTGCAGACATCTCATTGCTAGGGAACAAAGCTCGCCCTTAGTTACTGCTTGATGTTAAATTTAAGCTCAAACAACACTGCTGTAACTGCTGCTCCTGCATGACACAGCCTTCGCATTTGTTTGACATTTAATTGTTTAAACCCAGCATTTATTGTTTCCCCAAACAATGCTGCCATTCTCAGATGTTAAAGTGCTGCTAAATGTGGTTTTTCTTCTTAGGCTTCCTCAGCTTTTCCATCCCAGACCCTGCTGAGGAGCATGTGGGGTGGGTTTTTTATCTCCAGCCAGCTCCAGTGGCAAGTGAGGTGAAATTTTGATTCTCCAGGGTGTTGGATGCTTATTTTTGAGAATCTATGTCCACTAAGGCAGAAGAATCAGCAAAACTCGTGTTCTACTCGGTTCCTGAAACGTTCTGAAATTTCTGACAGCCCAAATACTTAAAGGCAGGGGATAAATGTTAGAGGTGTGTTACACCCACCCTCCTTTGCAGCCCTCCTTTGTAGGTTGACATGAGGGGGAAAAGCAGGATTTTTCCTTCCCAAAAGCAGGATTTTTCCTTCCCAAGAGGATTTCTGATTTTTTGAATCACACAAGAAAGAAGGCTCTTTAATTTTCTGTATGCAAACGCCTTTGCCAACACGGCTTTAACCCGTGAAGCTATTCCCGTCCGTGCGAAAATGCAAATCTAATTCAGTTCAGCAAATTAAGCTGCCTTGTAGGTACAGCTTAGAATGCTCTCAGAATAGAATAAAGCATTTGGGCCAGTGTAAACGCATCTTCATTAGGATTTTTTTGCTGTTACAGCTATAACAAATGGAGCTGTGCTTTGCTTTCCCGTGGTCTCGGTGACATGACTATGCCAGCAATGCTTTTAAGAGCAAGCCTGACTCGGGCAGGTCTTGTGTGAGTCTGTCAAACAGCCCCCAGCAAAAAAGGCAAACAAGCTCTCACGAGTGAAACAAGAAGAGAACCGGCTACAAAACACGTCAGGCTCCACTGAAGGAAAGCATGAAAGAGATTTAGGCCACTGGACCTTCAGGATAGTCAGGCAAAACCCATGGTCATGTGAATTGTGGCAAAAAGCAGCTGAGCACCTCACCCCAAAGCTAAAGGTTCTCCTCTGAAGCCCCCAAAAACATATGTGCCAAATACTTTATCTTTTAGTAGCTCAGGTCTTGAGCAGCACATTATTTCCATCCTTTGAAGCATTTTCCTGGCATCCGGCTGAAATTGAATGCGGACTGTAGGATCCGTTTTTCCTGGCGCTGAAAAAAAACCCACCATCTTTTTGTTTTCTGCCACACAGCCCCACAACAGGCCAGGTCTTTGGGGGAGCATATTGGGACAGTCTGGAAAACACCAGGTCAAACCTCACTCCCCAACTTGGTTCTCCTAAAGGACCCTCCTTCATCAGTGATATTAAAAAAAAAAAAAAGTGATTCTCCCCCAGAACAGACAGATTAAATCTCCTGGATAAAAAAAAGTATAGTCACTTTATGAAGTTGCATTTTCTGCTCTCTGACAGTGTTCCCCTTCAGGTCAGGCCACTAAACCAGAACTCTGCTAAGTCTAAACTACATTGTGTCCCCTCCTGATTTAGCAAGGTCCTTCACAAAGCTGTTTGAGCTGCGTGACTGGGAGCTGCTCTCTGTTCTTGCAAATTGTGCCCTAATCACCCATAAAAGCAGCTTTTCTGCTCCACAAACAGACACCAGAACAACCCTGTCCAGCGGGAAGCTCTTTCCTAAATTCTCAAGGGAACGTAGTGTGTGAATCTGGGCTTCATTTTTGTTTCTTTTGAACAAATAATCAGCGATTGAACACTCAGTTCTTGCAGTAGCTCTGAGCTCAGAGCAGGTTCACTGCAGGGCTGGGATGGGTTTTGATCCTTCTGTGGCTCAGGGACAGCATTTCCCTGCATTCCCAGGGAAATTCCTGGAGCTGGGAAGGGGAACCTGGCTAGAGAGGCTCCTTTGCCAAGCCCCAAAGTGATGTCAGCACTTTAAACCACCTGATGTTGCCAATATCTCCATCTCCTCCTTTAAGTCCTGACACGTCCCTCTCAATACTCGAAAGTTTCTGTCCCTATGCAAATGAAGAATTAGCTCTGAATTGCCTGGCTTTTGCTAGTTTAGACCAGGTTCTAAATTATTTTATGCAGGATTTTTTTATGCAGTATTCTATTTTATGCAATATTTTTTTAATGCCTCTGACCCTTTTGTCTGCCAGGCAGCTGTTGCTCTGGGGGCTCTCCTTTCTGACATCAGCTATTATGCCTTTAAAAGTGCAAATAAATAAAATTATAAATTAAAAGAGTGAAGAGGAAACATGTGCAGAGGTTTTTTTTTTTTTTTTAATTCATCAAAGGCAGCTGAGCCCCTCTATGCTTCCATGTTGTGCTTTGCATTTGCTCCAGCAGGAGGATAACAAGAAATGGAAAACACCAGTGTTCATTATTTTAGCATATCTCCTAATGTGTGTGCTGGTTCACTGGGAGAGAAAAGGGAGATGGACTTTGCACTGCATTTAATTTGCTTCTAAATCTGCCCAGGCCTGATTCTGAAATCCAATCTCCACTATCTGTTTCAAAAGTTTCCACAGTTCAAAATTCCATAAAAATCCTCTTCTCTCCCTCTCTCTTCCCTTTTCCTCACACAGTTTCATCTCTATGAAAATATTCTCACCAAAGCCTGACTTCTGGGGTTAATTCAACATGTAATTAAGACTCAGATTAAACACAAGAAGGCAAATTTTCCTTTGGTCTCAGGTTTAACCAGGGCTGTCCTGAGCCAGGATGGGTAAAGGTATTCAATTAGAAAAACAATTTAGAAAATATTCTAATATTTTAGAATCTTAAAACTAAGTTAAATTTTGCTGCTTGACCGATAACTTTTAAATCAAAATGTTTGATTTTCAGTTGCCTTCTCATCCCTGATTTCATCCCCAGTTTTCTACATGAGAAATGACACAAAGTGGCAGCAAACATTTAAATTGTTTGGGACAGGCATATTGTCTTAGTTATACTGAAAAAAAAAAATATTTGGTGCACAATTAGAATGGCCACTGCTCTCAGCTTGCCTGATTATAATCTCAACCATATGACTCCCCTCTTGGAACATGCAGCTCCTTTTTTGTGTGTTTGTAGGAAAATATCTTATAGCTGAGAGCAGCTAATACTGGAGAAAATACTAATTTCCACCTGGAGTATCTGTTAAGGATCATAAGATAGGAAAAATTCAGTCTTGCAGCACTATGACACAAGAGAACAACATCTTAAAGGTGATAGATTTAGCAACTTAGGTTCTGGATATCTAAATTTAGGTGTTGTCCAGCTGAATCTCATCAGCTGCTGGTCCTGGGCTGCAGCAGGACCACGGATGATCCTCAATCCCACAGATGCTGTCAAGCACAGCTTCCAGGCAGAGGGGCTGTAGGAAACTGCACTTCTCTTGCCCAACATGAAATCCCTTTTGCACAAGCCCCTCTTGTTTGCTGTGGGCTGTAAAACCCATCTGTGAGTCCAAACAACACCGCTTTCATCTCCACGATAATCCGTCTGCCGCCCCAGGCTTTGGGGCACCAATGTTTGTTACAACACCCTGTTCCAAGCACCACTGGTGAAGCTGATAACTGTGTTTTGACTTCCCTTCCGTCCCTGTTTTGTGTTCTGAGGGGGAGTATGGGGCAGGAGTGGATGCTTGGAGCTGTTTTGCCAGGAAAGCATGGGATGGATCACCACGGGAGGGACATCCAGAGGGTGCAATCTCCCCACAATAACATAACTGTAGGTCAATAAAGCTTCTCTTAATATTCACACAACATTAATCCCTTAATTGTGAGAGCCAATCTTCTCATTATTCATCTGTACCACTTCTGTCCATGTTTTGTGTTCTGAGGGGGAGTATGGGGCAGGAGTGAATGCTTGGAGCTGTTTTGCCAGGAAAGCATGGGATGGATCACCACGGGAGGGAGATGCAGAGGGTGCAATCTCCTGGGCTGCTCTCCTTCTGCCTCCACATGTTGTAACACAGAGCTCTGCTTCTGCAGAACGGGGTAAAATGCAAATATTTCAGCTAAGTGCTCTCTTACACCCCTGCTGTAGCCTGGACATGTCCGTGGGATCTGGATCCCTTTGCTGTATTTGGGTGACCTTTGCTAGGGATAAAACTTCACCTAATTACACCTCCTTTGCCTGGAGGGCTCAGCAAGCAATGGCCACATCCCACAGGACTGATCTCTGCTCCAAAGGCTGCTTGGCAGGCAGGTCTGCCCCTGCAGGGATTGAGGAGCCTTCCCAGCTGGATGAGCTGTGGGAGCAATTTCACAGCGAGCTGCTGAGCACAGCCCAGCCAGAACTCTGCCATTGTCTGCTGAGCAGCCCGGGTTATTCCTCTGAAGATGTCTTTCTGAATTTCTCCAGGAGTATTTTCTTCTCCATTCCTTACCTTAGATAGTGGGTGAAGATATTTTGTCTAAAATATCCCTATTTGTCCAAAAAAATTCAACTAATTCCACTTTGCATCTGCTGACCCACTTGTGATGTGAAAATTATTTTGCATCTGCTGACCCACTTGTGATGTGAAAGCAAAAGTCTCACTTTTTCCTGAAACACCTCCACTGTTTGGAGATATTGATTTTTGAATGAGTGTTGAGGGGTTTTCCCATTTACTGTTAGGACAATTTCAAGCAGTAAATCACATTATTATTTTAATAGTGCCAGAGGAAAAGAGCTAATCCACATTTTCTAGTTACACCATTTACAGTGCTCACCCAGCACAGCACAATTTCACATCTCATCAGTCTGGCAGGCTCCAGGATAACTCTTCTCCTCTTCAAACTCCCAGTTATTTTCTAGCCTAGATGGTGAATAAAATACATATGCACATATACAACTACATGTACAAATAAATAGTTGTTTCTTGTATTTATAAAGAACTATTTATAAAACAAGAAAGGTTTTTTTAATAAGCCTCCTGAATAATGTTAGGAATAAAATATTCCCCGGCATTTCTGCACATCAAAGCAATGCCCAATGAAGTGTGATGTGATGAGAATTCTGTGAGATTCAGAGGGGCCAGGACTTTATCCACAGAATAAAACGGGAACTATTTCTGCAGAGACAGAGTCCAAACTTTGGCAAAGGAAGTTTTAATAGATTTTTACATGACACAAAGCCAAAAGTATCCAGAAATGACTGATGTCTCAACTTCCGTGGCAAAAATCCAATGGAGCCCAACAGAAGATTTTCTCTTGACTGCAGTGGTGATGAGATCAGATATGAGGGAGCAAAAATCAGCTTTTGATGCTTAGTATCCATTTAACAGAATAAAACATGTTACCAACAGCGTTAGAACAGCTCGTTCACACAGTGCTTCTTGGAAAAGCAGCATCAGGAGAAAATTAGAGAGGGAAATCCTCCAGGAGTTGGTGAGGGAAACCTCTGACTGTTCATGAATGGTTCTGGCTTTTCACTGCTCCTTTCCCACCAGAGTGAGGCAAAACTGCTGTTTTTTGTACATATTTTGTTGGTTCTGAACACGAGTGACAGCGCTGCTCCCTCCCCAAGCTGTTACTACAGCCAGTGGCATCAGTATGGTTGCACTCCATTTTCTGGAATAGATGAGTTAGTGGTTAAGTAATAAAATACAAAATTACCTCTTTTAAGGTGGTGTGTGACATTATGGGGAGAGTTTTCCAAACGTCTTCACTAACACAGGTAATCAGTTGCCTTTTGCTTAATATTTTCCTCAGCTTCCAAGCTCTTTCTACTCCATGGACTGGTTTTAGTCCAGTGAAATAAAGACACTCAATTTCCAAAATTTATAGGGTTCATTTATTACCTCTAGTAACATATTATACTGTATAAATACTCTATCCTTGTTATATGTCCTTTTAAAAAAGCGATAACTTAGAAGATCACATTAGACAAGAAGTATAAAAATAAATACGCTCATTATATGCATTTATTACAAATTATAACCCTTCCCAGAAGGGAGAGAAATATAAAATACTTATGAAGTATATAAAATCTATAGTAATATATTTTACTATATACATATGGAAAGCCATATTCTCTCATGGTCTATGGACTGGCACAATCTTCAATGATGTGAATGCTGGCGTTTTGCTGTGGATGGACCTGCTATCCCTCAGCTTTGCCTTCCCATCTGATCAGTGACTGAGCTCTACAAACCCAGCAGAGGCCACAGAGGATGCTCCCATTCATAATGGGATTCTTTTTTTTTTTTTCCCTTTTTAACTCAAATAATATCCATTGGCTGGGGTAAGGCCAAAGGTTTGAGTGTGAAAGCACGAGTGGAATGCTCACATACTCCATGAATCTGTTTGGCAGGAAGGCAGGACCAAGCTGGAATCAGAAAAGCCAGTGGAAGGTATGCAGAAGGCACAAAGAGCAACTACTCAGACTCAGATTTCCACTTTTCCAAGCCTCTGGATTACACATGTCACCACAATGGCACTGGAGTGGCTGAGAGAAATGGACAGGCACATTGGGATGACATAAAAGGTACTTTAAAAAACATGAAATTCTAATGATTTGTGGAGTTGATATTTGTTCTTGATATTTCTTACTCTTGACAGGTAGAGAATATGGCTTTATTTTTATATAAAACTATTCTCTGAAACAATAGCAGCCACGAATGACATAGTTAAAGCTCCTTTTCCAATCTTGTTTTTTGCCCTTTGTGAGGTAGGTAAGCTCTGACCAATTATTTTAAGCTATCTTTTTCCCTCCCCTTCCTACACGTGGGGATTTGATCAGTACCACAAGATAAATCCAAAAGAAGGGAGAAATAACCAAACCCCAAAACGTTTGCTGAAATGTGTCTCACTGCTCACGTTTGGCTTAATTTATAACAGACTTTTAAAAAGGCAATTCTGATGCCTTTGGGCCTTATCTGCTAAAGAGAAATGAATGACATGGGTCTGCTATCCCATCCAATTTTCAGTTGGCAGGGGATTTTTGGGATGCAAAGCCAACTCAAGCTGTTTGCACTGTCCCACCTCAACGGATCTTCTCCGTGAATTTTTTGTAATGCAAAAACGCAGTTGCTGCCTCTAGCCCTCTTTTGTGTTTTTCAGTGCACTGGTCTGAAGGAAAAAAAAAAAAAAAAAAAAAGTTTTAGCTTTTCCCAAGGCGCCCTGCCTAGCTGCAGTCCGTGGCATTGCAGAAGTCTATCAGGTGCTTGGGTTTCTTGGAGGGCTCACAGCTTTCTTGGGGCAGCACGCTGCCGTCGGAGGAGACACATTTCAACAACCTCTTCTTGAAGCCTTTCCCACACGTCTTGGAGCAGGGGGACCAGTCCCCCAGCTGCCACTGCGGGCAGGGCACGTCGGCGCAGGGCCGCAGGTTGCTGGGCTTCAGCTCGCGGGCGCAGTCGGCGGCCGGCCGGCCCCGCGGGTCCCGGCACTCCACGGCGCGCCGCTGCCAGCCCGAGCCGCACGACTTGGAGCACTCGCCCCACTCCTCGATCACCCACTCCGAGGAGATGATCTCCCTGATGGCGTTGAAGGATTCTTTCTTCCTGCCCGCCGCCTTGTCCGCGCCGGGCTGCGCCGGCTTCTTCACGAAGTAGGTGAACTTGATCTTGGGCTGCGGCAGGTCCCCCACCGTCAGCACCTGGATGGTCAGCGGCTCCTTCAGCGGGCTGAAGCTGCGGATGCGCTCCAGGGCGGCCGAGGAGCCGCTGTAGCGCAGCACGCTGCCCTTGTAGGTGATGTCCTGCTCCAGCGTGGACAGCGTGTAGTCGCCGTTGAGGACGTAGGTGCCGTCGGCGGCTTTGATGGCCAGGAAGCTGCCGTCGTGCCTGGCGCCCCGGTGGTTCCGCTGCTTCACCTCGATGTTGGTGGCCCCCGCCGGGATGGTGACCACGTCGTGGTAGCCAGGTCTGCCCCGGGAGAAAAGAGAAACACTGAGTCCTCTGAAGGGAAGGGGAAAAGAGACTCCTGACCCAAGATTAAACCTTGTCTGAAGTCAAGGCGTTTCGTTTTTGCGTTACTGGATGAATCCCATCCACAAGGACAAGGTGAGGCAGCAGTCCTATCATTAATGGATGAATCCTACCCACAAGGACAAGTTGAGCTTCCACCCACAAGGACAAGGTGAGCAGCAGCCCCACACTCACTTGGCTCTAACGAGGGTGCCAGACACCTTCTTGCAGGTGGAGCCGTTGCCCCCGCAGATGCCGCACTTGTCGAACTTCTTGTTGGAGCCGATGGTGCGGTCGCAGCCGGCCTTCACGCACTGCCCCTGCACGCACACGGACGTGGAGTCGGGGCTGCACGGGGTGCCATCCACCACCTTGGGGACACAAGGAGCCTCGTTACAACATGCACAGTGCTCTGAAATTGCGTGACACAAAATACGGACGGGTGGAAAAGCCGCAGCGCCTGTCGTTTTCAGGGCTTTGGGAAACTAAAAACCAGAGCAACCCACAGGTAGTCTTCTCACTTGCCAAAATGATGCCATGGCAGGAGAAGAAAACCATCTCACTTTTCATTAATACCTCCCCCTAAAAACCTGCTGTTTACTGATTTCATACAAAAAAAGCCCCATTGCTTTCTAGCATCACTAGAAGGCAGCCATGTCCTCAAAGCACACTGCCAGTGCTGCTTTTAATGCTGTTCAGCACATCCTTTATTTCTAGGAGTGCTGTTCCACAAAAACCCTCTGTGTCATCGCCCTGGTAGTTCCTGGCTCTCACCATCTGATGACAGCAAATTCCAGTAGCTATGCAAGATGAACATTTTTCCTCGTGTTTATTTTAAGCTGTCAGCATATTAGTAACCAGTATGAGACAGCGCCAATGTTCTGGCAAAGATCCCTCGGAGTTTTCCAAACCTATCTCAATGCAATCAGATTGGTGGAAGGAGAGGGAAGGAAACCAGGGCGGAGTGGGTAGAGGAGGTGGAAGGATTGTACCAAAACACTTAAAGCATGCTTGCAATGATCCCGCTGTACATGGAGGAATAATCCAGCTTAAATATATGAGAAGAACTATTTCAGATCTCTACACTGCTTGACTCTTCACACAAAGAGAGAAAATAAAAATCCCCCTCATGATCAGCTGGAAGAGGTGCAGTGTTGAAATACCTTTGGCTGTAGAACAAAGAAGTATCCCGTTCCTTTGGCTCTGCAAACCAGCTTGCATCTGTCTTTTGGAGACACACCAGCAAACTTGGGTGTCCACTCCACTGCAGGTCCACTTCCAAAGGCAGACTTGGAAAACTCATTGTGCTTTTCACACTGTTCCTCCCTGAACGTTTTGCCTGCGGGTAGAGAAAAGACAGGTGGGCATGAGATCATCTCTGCCCACGCTCTTCCTCCACAACACACCGACCCCGGCTGTCAAAAAAGGGGAAGAATTACCGTTGTTGTCGGGGCAGTCCTCGATGTTACAGGACCTGTACTGCACCCGCTTCCCTTCGCAGTACTTGCCCCCGTTCCTCGGGACGGGGTTGTCACATTCCCGGAAGGAATACTGCACTCCCCCGCCGCAGCTCCGGGAGCACTCGCCCCACGCCCCCCAGGAGCCCCAGCCGCCGTGCACCGGTGTCTGGAACGACAACAACAGCAGGACACAGGTTAAATACAGGAAAACCCATACGAAGCCACACCACAGAAGCCATCATCACGCCTCATTTTCACCCACCCGAACTCATTAAAAACCCTGCCCTAAGTCTGTTCACTAGCGTTGAATCAACCCCATCTAACAGATGCACTCTCCTACTCTCCTATGCGGCTCTGCAAAACCCAACGCTGCACCCGTTTCTTTTTCACTACTTACATCATAATGCTTCTTCTCAGTCTTATTGACACACTTGCCATTCATGCACCACTTCCCTTCCCCGCAGCTGGTGCCGTCTGCCCAGGGGAAGTGTTTGGTTTGGCACACCAGCAGCCCTCCCGAGGTGCCCGTGCACCACAGCGTCGTGCACGTACTGGCTGCGTCGGGGCAGTGCTTGGACTCATCTCCAAACGTGAACTGGCACTGCCTGTTGGCATCGTACAGCGTGCCAGGCAAGTCCGAAGGGAGCTGGATGGGCCTGTGGGGCTTGTCCAACAAGCACTCCCCTGGAAAAGTTGAGGGGAAAAAAAAGGAAAATAAAAAGAAAAACGAAGTCAGATGATGCCGCGGGTTCAGTTTTAAAAGGGAACTACATTTGCTTTTGTGCCAACATTTTCGTAAAAATAAGGCTCTTCCAAACTCACTGACAGCATGCAAAAGGCTAAGTCTGCGCTGAAGCAGAAACACTCTTAAAGAACAAAAAAAAAAAAAAGAAAAGCAGTAAAGCACAAGAGCTCAAACTCCGCATGAATGGGGAAAAGCTTAATAACCTTACCATGACCGTTATCCAAAAATGTTGTAATCATGTAGGCACTGCATGGAGACCAGGGCTGGCTGCGGTCCAGGTTGGAGAGCATGGATGCCATCATGTGGAAATCCCGGCTCATTCCATTGATGCCAGCACACTGCTTTGCATCGTCATGAGGCATGTTAAACACGTGGCCTTGGAGAGAAGGAGAAAAGCAAAGTCTGTGACTTTAGGAAGTCTGTCCTATGCATTACCAACATTATTTTAAATATTGCTCTAGAACTGCTCATAGCCTGGTCTGTAATTAATAACACGAAGCTGAACGCTCCCAGATTTCAAGCAGATGGCACTGGATCTTCTCTCCCTTTTTTTTAAATTTTTTTTTTTTTCTGCAGGCACACACACAGCTCTTGCAGACAATGCTGTGCAGGCCGGATTTGCTTTCCCGAATCCAAGCCTGCTCCAAGACAGGGCTTTGCCTCCTCCCGACTGCTCCGGGGAGGTGCAGGCTGGGCTTTACGGCATCAAGCTGGCTTCAATTAATCCCAGGGAATGGCTTTGCAAAGTTTCAAGTACCTAATTCGTGGGCTGTTGTGAAGGCAGCCTGCAAACCATCGTCTTCTATGATAGAGCAACTGCGGTTTAGATCACAAACTGTTCCCACATCAGCCATCCCAAGAGTATCACATGTCTTGGCACCGCACAGGTCCTGTAAAAAAAAAGGCAGTTTCATTATTAATCAGATCAGAGACTTAACCTTGGCAAGAGCCATCCAGCCCTGGCAGTTTGCCTTTACTTATGGAAAGAGCATAAATATTCAGCACTTCAATGGGTATGATGGCAAAAATCTGTCTCTGGAACATAGGCGGGGGTTACACGTAGAAATGAAATGCATAATTTCCATCTGAAATCTGCTAAAAATATATGGGGCAGGAACACAGTGCACAATCTGTGAGTTTACAAAGACAGTGCACAAACTGTGAGCTTCACCAGACACGGTGGAAACAGCAAAAAAAATTTTAAAAAAAGAATAAACCAAAAGAGCAGCTCATCTATTTTTTAGCCTGCCTCACACTGCAGCTGTGAGTTGTCTCTGGACACTTTTTCGGAGGTCTCCTGGCAGAGGGGATAGGGAGCAGTGGGCGTGGGGCTGGATGTGACTCGGTGTCCCTCACCTGCCTGGTGAAGAGGATGGCGGTGTCGTAGTGCTCGGCGTGCCGGTCGCTGGGCGGGTTGTGCTGCTTCTGCCAGCTGCAGAAGTTCCTCAGAGTCAGGGCGGCGTTGGAGGAGATATCCGGGCCCTTGCGCTCCTCATAGATGACCATGATCTTCACCACCACGAGGCTGATGGAGTTGCGGATGCTGGGGTGCTTGTACAGCTTGGCGGCCACGGAGAGCAGGGTCAGCAGGTAGTGCTTCAGCCCGCTGCCGTGGAACTCAGCCATGGACTGGTCGGCCACCAGCATGGTCTCCACGTAGCGGGGGCTGGACACGAACCTCTTCTTCCTCCTGCTTCTCGTTTCTGCGTTCAAGAAAGACAGGGAGGGAGAGCGCAGGTGAGCACAGCAAGAGAGCACCGCTTAGAAACTCAAACCCAAGATGCGCACCCAAGCTTTGTGCGGCCCTGGCACCCAGGTGGGCACCTCGGGGTGGGATGCGGGGCAAGCAGCGGCCGGGCATCCCCGCCACACCCCCCCGCCTTTGCCCTCCCCGTCCCCGCGGAGACCAGCGCGGCGTCCCCACGGTACCTGCGGGCTCGGCGGGCTCGGGCGCCTCCGCCCCGGCCCCCGCCTCGGCCACGGCGCAGCGGGCGGCGGGGGCGGCCCGCGGGGCGCCGCGGAGGCGCAGGAGGTGCGGCCCGTGGCGGTGCGCGGTGCCGGGCGCGGGCTGGATGAGGTACTGGCGGCCCCGCAGCGAGAAGGCGCCGCGCAGCCCCGCGCACAGGCTGAGCGCGGCCGCCGAGCCGGGGTCCCCGTTCACGGTGCCGGAGTAGAAGCAGCGGGAGAGGTCGTCCTCGGGCGGCGGCGGCGGCCCGCCCAGGTACTGCAGGGTGAAGTCCGGGGCCAGGAAGCTGCTGTCGGGCTCCAGCTCCAGCGTCAGGCGCTCCCCGAAGGCCTCCAGGCGGAAGCGCTCTCGGGCGCCGGGCGCGCCCAGGCGCCGCGGCAGCACCAGCGCCCTGCGCTCGGCGCTGCACAGCCCCAGCAGCGCCGCCAGCACCGGCGCCAGCGCCGGCAGCCGCCCCCCGCTCCTCATCGCTCGGCGCAGCCCTTCTCCTCTCTTTATTTCACTTTATATAGGAATGGATATGGAAGATGTGGGTTTTTGCTTTCAGGTTTTTTGGGGGGTGTCTGAGTTCTTTCTGCCGGCGGAGGGCCGCGCGGGAGCCGCGTCCCGCGGTCACTGCAGAGGCGGCGTCGGCTTCCCCATGGCCGGGGCGCGGCGGCGATGCCGGGGAGCGCGGCTGTGCGAGGGCAGCGCTGCCCCTCGCTCCGTCCCCTCTGTCTTCTGTCCTGCTCCGGCTGCCGCTTCTCCTGCCCGCCTCCTCCTCCTCCTCCTCCTCAGCCTTCCCTAGCTGCAGCAGCGGCGGGCGGGGAGGACGCTCCGGCGAGTCTCCGGCAGCCCCGGGACGGTCCCGCCTGCACTTCCAGGGCGCCGAGGAGCCTCCCGTCCTTTGCGGAGCGGAGCGCCGCGGGCCCGTCCGCCTCCGCCGTGCGGGGTGAGTGCGGGAGCGGGGCTCGCCGCCGCCCTTTATGGGGTCCGGCCGTGCCGCCCCCCGCCCGGCGCTGCCGCCGCGCCCGCGCCGCTGAGATCACTGCGTGCGTAACGCGCCCGCGGGCGGCCCCCGCCGCGCCGCCCTCCCGCCGCCCCCGACGGGGCGGGACGGCACCGACACGGCCCGGGGTCGGCCCCCGGCTGCCGCAGCGGGCTGGGCTGCGCCCCTTGCCTGCCCCCGGGGGTGCTTTGTGCCCGGCTCCGAGCGCTGCGCGCCGCGGGGACCGCTCGTGGGAGCGCCTGGATGCGCTGCGGGTCCGTCCCCCGCCCCTGGAGCTCCGTCCACCTGCCGCTCCCCGAGTCCCGCGGGGCGCGGGAGGGAGGGGACACATCCCTGCTCGCCTTCGTGGCTTTTCCTTCTATTTTATTTCCCTTTTTTTTTTTAATTTTTTTTGTTTTCATTTTTAATTTTTTTTTTTTTCATTTTTAATTCCCCCCTTCCCAAGCAATTCCTGCCCTTTCCCGGCCCTAATAGCTGCAGTCGGTCATGCACCTGTACTTCTGAGAAATGGTTTCCTTTCCAATCACTTAAACAGAGGCGTTTACGTAGGTGCAGCTAATGTTTTGCTTTGAAGCCATAACCCAAGCATGGTGGTGCTGCTAATCCACTTAATTCTTTATATGAACAGCCCCAGCTTTTTGCTTCTGGAGGCCTTTTTGGAGGAGGAGGGCAAAGGGCAAAGAAGTGGTGAGTAAATGAATGAATAAAAACAGACTGTGTGTACCTGTTGGTGACAACTCCAGGGCCTCCCGATTAAGCAAAGATGCTTATGTGTCTGTCAACACATCATTGAATACAAGTACGAAACTCAGGGGCTGAAAACAGAAGGAGCAAAACCTCGGGATAAGGCAAATGTTTCTAAAATTTTAAGTATCCACTGTTTTCTTGGGAAGGAGCGTCCCATTTATGCCACTAAATCTAATAGCCCTAAGGCTTTTCTTCCTAATTTAAACCATGTCAGACAAACTTGGAACCACATGTGTGTGTCCATAGCCCAGTCTGAGTGCCTGCTAAGTTCTGACAATGCATCCATTTCCCATGGCGTCCTGTAAATCTTGCAAGTTCAGAATTGCGCATTGTTTGAAGCTGTGCAAAGAAACATAGGAAAAGATGAACCCAGTTTCTCAGCTACTTGCTCAGCAAAAGTGCTCTTGTCCCACAGAATGATGAGCGAAATCAGAAGTGGCCTCAAATGTGGGGTTTTCTTTGGAACACAGCAGGAAGTGCTGGATTGACTTCCAGAGGCTGCAACTGCTGCCCATTAATATATCAGCAGCAGAAAAGTCCATTCAGGTATGATAATTTTTCACTTGAGTTGGAAATGTGTGTCAGTCTCTACCCTTACCTTTGAGATCTGTGTGCCCAGCTCTGCTGTGCTTTTTCTAGGATAGAGCACAAGAAAGGCACTGTTCACTGGTGCTGTTAATTTAATTTGGTGTTGCACGTGATACCTTATTTAGGGAAATGCCAGTTTAAAAGCCTGGAAGTAGAAACGTAGAATTGAAAGGAAAGCATCTTTCATCATTTATTTTTGAACTTGATTTGTTCAAGATAGAGACTCTTGCAAATAGATATAAATTTAAAATATTAAAATCTCCTTGTCTGTCAGCATAATCAGTGCCACTCATAGATCAGCAGGGACCAGAGACAGGCCACCAAAGGTGTGTCCACCCAGCTGCCAGATACACCTTTGGTTTTCCTGCTGTTTTTTGATGTCAATTCTCTGATTTGAAAAGATCCTGACCACCTTAAAACAGCTTTTTCAGGCTGAAAAGTCTTTTCCATATTCCACCAGGTGGCACTCGCCTATAAAAAATTGTTCTGGGAAAGTTTCATGGTTCATCTCCCAGCTTTCCTGGTGGAAAGGCTTACATTTTAGCAGGGAGCTTTATAGTTCCCTGATTAAGCTAGAAGTTTTCTTGGCCTTTATGTAACATCCAGGGAAGTGTTTTAGCAAAGAACTCGACTGTTCTGTTGCACTACCTGGACACAAATCGTGTTGGGAAGGAACTTTTACAACAGGTGTGCTGCCTGTCACACCTGGATCACCACCTGGATCATCTTGTAAGTTCTTAAATTGCTTCCTGTGAACAACCCCCGTGCGTTTAGCTGGATTATTCAGGGCACTGAAACCTCTGTGTATGTGTTTTTAATTTATATTGTACCAAATCTGGGCCAGCTCCAAATCACAGTTTGTGTGAATCAAGACTTAGAAAGAAACACACTGACCTTTCTCAAAATTTCACTTAGGTAATGACCCAGAAAGGCATTAAATTGGTCTTTTAAAAGAAATTTCTAGTGCTTGGAGGAAGAGAGCACATCCTGTCAGCAGCACAAGACCGTGTAATTCCAATTAAGCCACCAGATAGCGCCACCACATCATCGTTTTTGGGACAGATCGTCGCCTTTTGCTCTGCAAGAACAGTTTTTATGGCTCAGACCCAAATGCTGTCGGTCTCTGAGCAGGATTAACAATGCTGAAGCTTTAATTTCTTCACTACTGTTGGCAATAACGGCTGTTTCCAAAATTGAAAAAAAAAAAAAAAAAAGCAACACAATAACCACCCCAACCTTATTTGTTTCAATGCTGCAGAATGATTGCTTCTTTCAAAAACGGTTATAATTAAAATTAAATTAGAATTAAAACAGCAGATGGCACATTAGGCCCATTGAATGGGGGATAAAAGACCTGATGCTGTAGAAAAAGTCCTCTGAAAAACACTTCCAAGATTATTTCTGGAGATTGTTTCTCTATGATGTCTTTGTGTTTTGTGTGATTAATTTATATATTTCTATTTATTGTTTATTTTGAGGTCATTAACCGTTGGGGTTTTTTAGTAAGATAAGAAGGTTAAGAGAGAAAACCTCTAATTTTGCCTGTTTTGATAATCAGCAGAAATGGGAAAAAGCAAAACAATGCTCATCATCACTTAAATGAGAAATACACATTTTTATTTCAGAGGAGAATCATGGAATTTAACAAGGTGATGTGTTTCTCTGTAATTTCTGCTTTTACATTACTGGTTATCAAAGTTGCTTTAAAAAAATAGATGCAGAAATTTGGGCAGCCTCCAAATTTTATTGCTAAATAACCCATGTAGGCCTATATGCACTCAAAATGAGCTGCTCCCAATTCTTTCTATTTTCCCTTATAAACTTTTATCAAAATGGGATTCAGCAGGAACTTGGACTGACACTTCTGGCTGTGTGAGTCAATTATTTTGCTACTTAAAAAGAAGGAGGTTTGCATGAGAATGTGAATTCAGACCTATCCACATCCCACAGAAATTCACAATAAGTGGTTTAAAAGACTGTTGAGGTCTGACTTTGTGTCTCACTTTCTGGTAGTAGAAGAATTCTCACCGAAGAATTTGCGCCACCATCTAAATTTCCTGTGAACAGCTGACCTAAATCTGAATTTTCATGGTCAAAACAATGCCAGGGATCAAATAAAAGCAATCAGGCAAAGCAAAATGCTGCATTATGGCATGTCTGCTTTAAAAGTGTTTCAGAAGTTAAATACAGCTTTAACAATGGCTCCAAAGTCCCCTGGCAAATGGCAAGGAGCACATTCATAGTGCCCTGAGCTCCACTGACATTTTGATATTTTTATCACACTGGGATTTCAACAGATCCCTCCCTTTCTCCTGTGCTGTGGACAGAGGATTTCACAAGCACTGCAAGACATGATACAGTTCCCATGGAATTCCTCCTAATGAAAACTCATCGCTGCACCTATTAATAATTTTTTACCTCTGAGGTTTCTGTGTGTGATGCCACACTCATTCCAAAGCCACTGTCCACTAAGATTTCCATGCTGTCCTGGATGTGCTGGTCATTCTTTCTGACCAGAGAGCATATAATGCTGATAAACCTTATAAAAAGTGTCGAGAAATTTGAACATTAGCAGCAAACATTTTCAGTGGAGTTAAATATCAGTTCCCTCCCCCTGGCTTATCCCCTCTTCCCCCACCCTTCCTCCCTCTTTTGCTGGATAATCAAAAGTTGATTGGCAGTGAGTGCATTTAGCAAAGGGCACAAACCTTTGTGGAAAGTGATTAACCACTCTCCACTCTCCAAACAATTTATATACATGCTCAGACTCATCTAATCCATGCTTTGCTGAAAGCTTGGATGGGTTTTCCTCTTGGTTTGTAGGAATGGTGCTCACTCACTGCCAGTAATGAGTATCTCCTAAAATCCCCTGGAGAGCTTATCCTTCTTTAACAGGTAGAAACCTGAGGTACAAAGTGATTTAGCCATTTCTTAGCAATAAGGCAAAATTCCTCTGTTTCATCAATGCAGTTCTTAGACATTTGCAGAACCTGCAGCTCTATTATAATTTTCAGGACAGGGCTCATGGTGTTGCTGAACGGTTCTTGCTTTTTGGCAAATTTTATGCAAATTTTGAACAGGACATGGGATGGTTACCTCTTGTTCTTTTTCTGCTTTCAGTCCCCCTCGTTTCCTTATGTTAGGCTGTAATTTCAGATTGTTTTTTACTTCTCTTTTAATGTTGGGGATGAAGTGAATGGGAAATCTTTGTTTGCCATCAGGTAGAAGGGCATGTAAGTCAGTAAGACTTGTTTAGGTGCCTTGGGATGGAACAAACTCCAAAAAGGTCTCCCTAAATCCTGGATTTAGGTCTCCCTAAATCCACATAATTTCTCTATGTCAACACTGACACACAGTTTTAATCACAAGGTCAGCTGAACTGAGGGCAAGACATCATGACATAATTTGGCTGATGCATTGGGATGCTTAATATTTCCATTTTATCACTGAAATGAGAGAAATAAAAGGTTGTTACACTGATCTTAGACAAAGAACTGCAGGTGTCATGATGGGCTGGATGTCAGCTGACCCCTCATTCCTCTTCAGCAGAACAGGAGGATGAAAATAAGATAGAAAAGCTTGTGAATTGAGATAAAGGCAGGGAGCTCCATTACCAGTTACTGTCATGAGCAAAGCAGAGTTAACGTGGGGAAAGTTAATCTAATTTACTGCCAGTTAGAGTGGGGTGGTGAGGAGCAAAGACAAGATGTTGCCTGGTTGCCTTACTTTTTTCCCCCTTAATTCCTGACTCCTCTGCCTTGCTCTCAAGTGGTGCAGGAGGATGGGGAATGGAGGGCTGTGCTAAGGCCAGGAGAGCTCCTCTTTTACACTGATTTGCAAAAAAAAAAAAAAAAAAAAAAATCTGCCACCAGGAGCTGACAAAATAGATCAAGCTCTTTCCATGGGGTTTGAGCTGATGTTGCCCCATCCTGGCTGTCCCTGGCTGGCACGTCCCCAGGGAAGTGTGTGAGGTGAGGAAGCCTCTGGCTGCCCAGGTGGGTGCTGTGGGCAGAGGAGCTGAGCAGTGGCAGCCAGAGCCTCCCTTCTGGTTTTGGAAGTTTTGCCCTCTCTGTCTGTCCCAGTGCCCTGCAGAAGCCTGGTTGTGTCTCCCTGGCTGAGCTCAGGGAGCCCCTGTGGCACAAAACCTCTCTTGCACAACTGCAAATCCCAGTGTGAATACCTCCCCACCAGGAGCAGCCCCCTCTGCAGCGATGGGACACGGAGCTGGGGCACGAAACGGGAACAAAGGGGACTCAGCAGACACGTGGGCCCCGCTCCTGGGAATATTTATAGTCAGGCTTAACTCCCAGCATCGTGCTAGCCCCTCACAGGATCGAAAGCTTCATAAAAACTTGGCTGAAATGCTCTGTTTACAAATGGTATGGAGAGGAAGCATGTGCAGTGTCTTCTACAAGAAGTGGGGCTTTTCAAACAAAACACCCATCCATCCCCTAGGTCAGTTTATCCCACGGACACAGCAGGAAATAAACAGACAGTAGTAAACCAAGGCAAACCAAATCTGTATTTTCACTCTTGTTGCTCTTAGGTCTTCTGAAAGAAACATTGCTGCTGCGTAAGACCAAACACCAAAAGTCACTTTGCAAACTGTAACTTCCATTCAGCATCCCTCAATTTCTCCTCTTGCTTTGGTATGCAAACCCTTATGCAAAACCCTAAGAAGAGAGGGAAGGAGTAAAATAGGCATGGAGAAAGCCTTTCCCAGTATTATTCTATCTAATCTCAGTATTTTCACTCATTCTTCATAGTTGCTTTCCACCTTCGGTTTAGTCACAGGATTGTAAGTTTTAATTCCAAATATATTTAGATATGCTGTTAAAATATTGCAGGCAGAAAGATGCAGCATTGTTTCACATGGGATATTTTTAAAAATCAGAATAGTTAATTTAATTGCCTGCACAAGCTCAGCCATCCTTAATGGCCATATGATGGACATGACTGCAAGGTGGACATCATGTCCCTTCCCCGCTGGCATTGCCCTCTCCTGCTGGGAAAGAGGCCTGGTCTGGTGCCCACATGGGGTCCATGGGGAGCACAGCTGAGGCAACCCCAAATTCTTTGTGTTGCAGCTGGCTCTGGCTGCCTCAGCTGCACATCTGCATGTCCCTTGGGAAGCGCAAGTGGGGGAAGAGGACACAGAGCCCTCTTCGTGGCTGATCCAGGTGGTTTGGGCTCAGGGAGGTGCTGGTTGAGGTCGTGTGGCTGCTGATGGGCTGATCCTCAGGGGTGCACTGGCAGGAGCAGGGCTGGTCCCCACCAAGTGTGGGATTTAATGAGGGAGATGAACTGGAGGAGACTCCTTGGACTTCTGCGGCTGACATTCCAATTATTCCAATTATTCCAATAACCATTCTGCTTGTATGTTATGTGTCTTCCAAGTATTCCAGGAAGCCCCTTCCCTGAGACCTCCAAGGTCCCAGAGTTGATCAGCACAATTTCCAAGCTTCCCTCACCCACTTTTCCTTTCTTGGTTATTTAAAAAATCTCAGAAGCTGTTGCTCAATGCCATTTATGAACTGAGTGTGGTATAAAAATCCCAGCTCCAGTGCAAATATGCACAGCTGTCACATAGAGCACACTTTTAAAAACCAAAGCATCATCAGGTATTTCAGCAAACAGGTAAAATTTTTCCACTTTATAAAAACATACATTTATATAATTCTAGTGATGCCAGCTGAGCTGGCTTTGCTTTATATGGTAAATACACCAGCTAAAATAGGTTGTGCAAAGAAATTGCTAATAAGGCAGAAAAGTGAACCCAAATTTAACTGAGAGGGCCCTGCCAGCTTTGCAATTTGGATTTCAAAGCTCTCCAAGAAAAATATTCTCTTTTTACCTCCTCAAAAGGATCCAAACTCAAACATGGTGTCGGAAACAAATTGAAAAGCTATAAACACTCCAGCTATGACATCAGGCTCTCAGAAACTGCAAGAAGTGACAACATTAACTCGTGATTTTTGCTTCAGGGAGGGCACATGTGTAGATGTGTTTCCCAGCAGGAGGGATGGAGACAGAGAGCTGTAAAATTGAATTTGATGAACTTCAGGGCTGAATTACGTGTATGTACCTCCTACCCCAGCAGAGGAAAGGATGCACTGGTGAAGGAAGCAGCTTCCACACCCATGTTCCTAAAATGCTGCAAACCACCCGTGCATAAACTCCCTGCCTGAGCTTTTTTCAACATCCCAACAAATTTTTGAGCAGTTTGGATTATCCAAGAGTAGGGGAATGCAAACCTTCTGACACTTCCAGGAAGCCTCCAGCAAGTACTTGGAGCAGGAAGCAGTGCCTGGGGAACATTACCACACAGAGATAAGTTTAATTACAGACATCAGCATTTTGCTGGAGAGGCTGCCTTGTCCAAAATTTTGCTCTGTATGTCATTTCAACCCTCACAGATAGCACAAAAAGGATCAGCTGGTGTTCTAGACTCCAGGGCCAAGTGCTGTAAATAAATGCTGCTCCACACATGAGTAATTCCTTTGGCTCTGTGTGTGCTGCCTCTGGGTCAGGGAACAGAGGACAAACCCTGACCTGCTCTTTGTGCTACTAAGGGGCACCAAAGCTCAGCTACCTCCAAGCCCTGTGCTCTCCCCACCAGGTGAAATTAGGCTTTGCTGTGGGAAGTGTCTCATTTGTCCAGGAGTGGGGGTAGAAAGCTCTCTCATCCCATTAAGGCAAAAGGAAAGCATTACCTATTTTAGTACACTCAATTTCTTCTTGCCTAAGGTGGTATTAGCTGACCACCAATCTTTTCAAAGGGACCTTGTAATCTAATCCTATTTAAAAGCCTATTAAAACCATTGGTTTATGACTAGACTTTGTAATTATCATGTAGCAGGTACCACGAGAGCAATATTTTACATGCACTTTTAATTCTGCGTTGTCAGAGCAGGTGTTAAGTTGGAGTTTTGAATGCTTGGGTTTTGTCTGCTTTTGACATGGATCTACTCTTAGGGCTAGCAAGGAATATTGAATAAAGACATAAGAGAAACAATTACCTTAGTGAGTTTATCATCAGTCTTATTGTTGAGAGGCAGGAGAAGGAAATTCGGTGCTATAGGGTGTGACTGCATACATGGATAATTATCTTATAAAATAGCATGAACATTGGCCAAAGCTGGAAAAAAAGCAGTGTTTCTAAACAGGAAAATATTTTGCTGCTGGGGATTTGGGGATTTGTGTGCTAAGAAAGGGCTGGAGGGGATGGTTCTTTATGCAGCATGGAAACACTCACAGCAATTCCTGCTCCTGTTGAGTTTTTGTCATCCCCACACTCTCTAGAAACAAGTAACACGTGGCTTCCTAGGCACAGAAATGGTGGCAAATCTATAATGGCTTTGATTAAGCTGTTCTGTAGTATTAGGACCACCCAAAAGATGGCACTAAGCAACCTTTAGTCCTGCTCACAGGCACCCGCACGCACAAAATTTGCTAATAATATTCAGAAATAGCTCACTAGCTTAATTCTATAATTTTGTGTGCAAAAGTAGGAATCGTTTTAGATAATTCTATGTTAGACCAACAGGAAAATTGGGGAGACGTTTGTGTAAGCAGGTAAACTTTGCACTGCAAATATGACTTCCCTAGGCCCACATGAAAGCATTCATGTTTTTGTAAACATGACAATGTGACATTTGGTGAGCTGTGAAAATGGGCTAAAATTACCCAGGAGTTAGGCACTGCACTTAAAATATTTGTTTCTTTAGAAGCTGTACATTGACCTTATAAATCTGTGGTTATTTGGCCCAAGATATTTTTATTTACGTGGGTGCAGTGTGGAGCCATCCCACCAAAGCCTGTGGAGCTACATGGAATGACAAGTGTTAGCAAGGGGCTGATTGTCACTCCCTTTTTTAATGGGTAGGGCTGATTATTTTGATTTTTAAAATAGCTTATTTTCTGCAGTAGGAAGAACAAGACATGTTTTTGCTAGTCACTTCTCATTTTATGATGTAATAGTTGAAGGAGGAAAAAAACCCCACCCCTTTCATATTTATAACCTCTAAAAACTCAGAAGTGGCCTCTAATTTATACCAAACCATAAAGATGAGAGTGTTCACAGAAAATGCTAGAGGAGGAATCCTCACATCCTGTGGGAGTAATTTTCTACAATTACTTCAGTTTCATGATTTTAATCAAATACATGTTAATAATAAATGATACAAATGAAAGAACACTGAGCACCACCTTTGCTTGCAGCAGAAATCATTTGGGTAGCAAAAGAAGTTGAGAGATCCAACACCTTCCACAAATATTTGACTCCCCTTTTTATGAGGCTCCTCTTTTGAATGTGGTTGCCTGTAAAACTACAGCTGAAGTAGGAGGATAAAAAGAAGCTTCCCAGGAACCAGACACAAAAATTTGCACCAGTTGCTCCAAAGCTTGTCCCCTCTATGAGTTCAGTAATTCACTCACTTCTGCCTTTCTTACTGCCTAACTATTTGGTTATAATCAAAATAAGAAGCTTGGATTGTTGGGGTTTTCTTCAGGGAATGAGCTGGAGCACATTCAAGAGAACTGAGTGCCACCTGCAGAAAAACTGCACAGACATGAAAGCAGCAGCTGGCTTGGTTACATTTATTCACCATGGAGTAAAGAAGGCAAAAGAGGAGAGATAGTGGAAGTACACACACAGCAAATGGGTGAGGAGCTGGGTTCCCTTTGTGCTGGTAGCAACAGGAGTTCCTCACCGAGAGGTTCTGCACAATGCAGAGCAGTCAAAGCGTCTCTGTGTTTCAGGGCCACGTTTTGGATCTCACAGTCCCAGCTCCTTGAAGCTAAAGACTTGCCAATATTGGATGTGCAATGGGGATGCTGAGTTCTAATAACCACTGCAAATATGTAACTCAAGAATTGACTCTAAAAGCTCGGTAGTTACAATTTTGATGTTCTGTATCAAGGCCAAGTGAAGCAATTACTTGTGCATCTCTCCAAGGCCTTCCTAATTTGATTTTAAACAACTTCATATTTTAATTGAAAATAAGTCACAGCATAAAAATTAGGTCACTCTGAAGGAATATATTTTGGGCAGGGGAAGGTGAACAAAGCATTTTTCTCACGATCATTGCAACCTTCACATTTTGAGGGGACTTGAAGGCACTGCAGGTATTTTCTATAGCTGACAGGAGATACAGTTTTTTACTTTGGGCTCAAAGATAACTTTGCAGTGAAGTAAGAGCTGGAGGACATCAAGGGGAGGGATGATAGGGAGGGAGAGACGCTGAATTGGAACATGACTAATTCTCACAATGGTAGCTCAGTGAAAAGAAATGCTGCAGAACAAACCTGCCTTCATCCAGTCAATTTTTGGAAAGAATTATGGCCATTTGGAACTGAGTTCTTACTTGAAAACTCTATGGAAACAGGATGCTGCTCCCAAGCACTTTGAGCCCTTTGAGACCTGGAAGGAGATTGATCTCACGCAGCCTCAGACATCTGCACTGTGGCTGCCTGCATCTGAACCCTGTGTCCCTTTGTCACTGGAAAGGAGCACACATTTGGGATGTGCAGTCCAGCTGACCCACTGAACATTCACTGCAGGCTGAAAAGAAGAGCAGGGAGTGAAGTTCCCATTCTCTCCCTGCTGAATCCAAAAGGCACCTATAAACACTGTTCAGAGGCACATCCAGAAGTCCTGGGAGAAATCCCTTGCAGTGTCAAAATATTTTTTTTTACATTCTTGAAAGTCCATTAAACAGTTGCAACAATTTTATATATTTAGGCTTTAAAAAATAAATAAATAAGAGGAGCAGTGTAATGCAGCCTTGGCAGACAGTGTGCCACTGGAATAAATTATGACAGCAGTGTTTGTCTTCATAGATCTACTCCCAGAAAAGTCAGCCATTGTTCCATAGTGCAGCTTGTGGAGCAGTTTGAGCCCAGGGATGGATTTGTCTGGTCAAAGGGAGATGCATTTTCCATCTATAAGCACCTGGGGAGAAGCAAGAGCCTGTGGGTCACTGTTCATTTGATCCTAAGGTCAGGGGCAAAAGCTACAAGCACTGTACCTCTTAGATGCCTGCTTTTCAGTCCTGTTTGATATCTTCAGTCCTGTTTAATATCTTTATTGATCTGGATGAGGGGATTGAGTGCAGCCTCAGTCAGTTGCAGAAGAAACCAAGCGGGGCAGTTCTGGGCCCTGCACTGCAAGAAGGATCCTGAGAGGCTGGAGGGTGTCCAGGGCAGGGAACGGAGCTGGGGAAGGGGCTGGAGCCCAAGGAGGGGCTGAGGGAGCTGGGAAGGGGCTCACCCTGGAGAAAAGGAGGCTCAGGGGGGACCTTGTGGCTCTGCACAGCTCCTGACAGGAGGGGACAGCCAGGGTGGTCGGGCTCTGCTCCCAGGGAACAGGGACAGGAGGAGAGGGAACAGCCTCAGGCTGTTCCAGGTTGGACATCAGCAGGAATTTCCTCATGGAAAGGCTGCTCAGGCCTTGGAAAGGGCTGCCCGGGGAGGTTTGGAGTCCCCATCCCTGGAGGTGTCCAAGGAAGGCACTCAGTGCTCTGGGCTGGGGACAAGGTAGGCATCAGACACAGCTTGGACTCGATGGCCTTGGAGGTCTTTTCCAAGCTCAGTGATTCTGGGATTCTCTGTCAGTTAGCAAAGGTATCTGGTTTGACTAATTAAGGTGCTGTAGGCAGGGCCAGTGCTCCTGTCTGCAGTGTGGAGCTGCTTCTGTGGATGCAGCTGCAAGAGGTGGCTGGAATGAAAAAATAACTGCGAATGTAAACCTGATGCTGAAAGCAGCTGTAAAAAATCCTGGTAACAGAGGAACAGTTGTTTTAGATCACTATTTTGGAGCCTAGAAGCCCACGGTACATTCCTGGCTGTGGTTCTGCTCACTGTGTGACTTAAACCAGGATAATTATGACTTTTATGTCTTCCAGTTGCTTCAGCAGGGAAATAGGGGGAAGAATATCTTCTGGTGCCTATTTGTCACCACTTCATTTGACCTGTGCAAGCCTAGACAAATTCTGAAATCTTGCAGCTCAGCTTCACAGTTAAGGGGAACTCAGGGATATTTCATTAGGATTAGGCTTTGAATGGTAGCATTATCTTTTAGCTAGGCTAGGCCTGGATCAACCCAGCATAACTTACTTGGGAGAAAATCCAAGCAATGAATTAATCAGTCGATCCTTGGAAACACAAGCATCAATTTATTTCATGGCATCATATGGATGAGCTTTGCCTTCTCATTTCTTTTGGTTCTCCTGTTGCTGCAATGTGATGCTGAACCTGGAAGTAAAGCTGATAATATTGACCTCAAATTTTGGACTGGACCTGTGTCTCTGCTGTTGCCTTCCCTTTTATTTCCCATGATTTCCAGCTTGTGTACTGTATGTGTGTTTGTGTGCCCACACTGTGCTTCTGCCATTTGTTTGCAAAATATCTCATCGGCTGAAGCTACTGTGGTGGAAATCATTAATGACCCCAATGCGTGCAGTGCCTAATTAGACTTGGAACCCATGCCTCATCTTCTCACAGGCAGCCAAAAATCTCTAAGGGTCTTGAATCATGATGGTTGCGGTGCATTTTGAGAAAATGTCCAAATTCAGTCCACATTAAAGAGTTCCTGCTTTATAAGCAGCTGCTCATTCTTGATTCCCTCCATTTTTGACATTCCTGTAAATTTAAATTCATTTGCTGCACAGGGGCTTGAAAGAACAGCACATTGAACTGTTTGCTCCAGTGCTCTGTTACAATGTTTTCCCATAATAAGAGGGCATGAAAACATCCAGCTATCTGCTGGAAAATGTACTAATTATTTTCTGAGTGGTGGAAGGGTCCAGCCGACAAAGCAAGGGAAAGACAAGCAAGATCCATACAGCTCTGCTTTGGAATTACACCTAGGGGGTAAAATAATAGTTATTAATACAGCCTATAGAAGCAATTTAAAAGCTTTTCTAAAACCATGTTGTCAAACAAGAAGTTTAAGACTTTGTGTCAAGACCAGGAAGAACTGCCCACAGAAACAGATTTATGGGACTAGCAAAGAATAGGAACATTTTATTTTCGAATTCATACAGCAAACTTTGATCATTGTGCAGGAAATACCCCAGACTTGAGAAATCCTGCCACTGACCTCGAAGGTAGAATAAAACTAAGGGAAAAGGGGAAATAGCTCACCAATTTTTTAATTAGTATTTTGCCAAGACTTTTAAGAGTTTGAATTCCAAATGTTTTCTAAGAAAGGAAAACATTTTCTTTCATTGAACAGCCCTGGGGATTCACTACCCTTTTTTCCCCCTCAACCCTCTCTGAGAGGTGTTCTTATTTCTTGTCTCTTGCATATATGTGTAAAAATACAAAGTCATTTGTAAGGAGTTCACTTAATTCCTCACTCTTAGCTCACATTCGTTACACATTTTGTTTGGCAGAAGGGAAGGGAAGAGTGTGCTCCAGCCAGGGAATGCTGCTGTCCACTGAAAAATGTGTTTGGATGGAGGAGCTCTTTTTCATGGATGGATTGTGGCTTTTGGCAGCAGAGGTGGCAGGAAGCAGTTGCCATAACTACTATACCATTAGAAAAAAAAAAAAAGGCTTTAAGTAAAGAGCCTTTTTTGAAATGATGGTTTAACTACCAATGCTGGTAGAATCCATCAGTTCAATATGATGGGTGGTAGGCTCCTGAATGTGGTCTCCTGAGTGTATGCTCAGGATATGCTTTTAGGGCTAAATTCAGGCTTTGGCTTGTAAGGGACATAGGAGAGGAAAATACACAGACAGCCAGAGAGCTGAACATAATCTGCCTTGCGTGGGATTTCAGGTTTTGGCTGGAGCCACATTCTGGTGTTAAATAGCAGAGTGAAAAAAGAGTATGTTTTTCAAAAGCTTTAAGATGGGATTTACAAATTCACTGGAATGATTTAGAAATAAAAGTTACATTTTAAAGTGTAAATTTAATTGTAGACATAATTTAATATTTATCTCTATTCAAGGGATGGATACTACCCAGATAAAAAGCCCAGATATAGTTGATAAACACTGCAAACAACTGGAGTAGAACCCAGGGATGGTTTACACTGGGTCAAACCCAGCTGAAGGCTTTTCATCCTCAGCATTACACCACGCATTATTGTCACTGGCAAATTACTCTGGCACTATTTGCATGCTCTTGGAATCTGAAAACATTTCACACTGCTAAAATAACCTCTGTCTGTTGCCATATAGACACGAATGTAGTTTTTGTGGTCCTCCAGCTACTTCCCTGCAGTGCTTTGAGCTGTGTCCCAAATGATTTACTCACAGGACCAAGTCAGGTGAATTGGCCTCACAGCCCTGCTCAAGGACTGGATCCCAGGCAGGATTTATCCCTTCATCCTCACAAATTTCTGGGATCAGCACAGAAATCATCCCTCAAGGAACCTTTGCAAACCATGGTCATGATGCACCTCCAGCAGGGAGCCTCGCCCTGGTCCTAGGCCTTTTCTTTTAACTAAGAGCCCTTGGGGTTAATCCTGTTAATCAAGCTGATGCCTAAATCCCATGTCTCTGAGGTGCATCGTCCTGGCCTGAGCAGGTGTACAAAGAAATTCTATTTTCCCCTGCTAACCCTTTGCTCTGAAAGCCAGTGTTACACTGAGAGGTACATCAGGAGTGACTGAGTCACTCCCACCCCTTCAGGAGTTGTAATGTATATAGCAGCTTCCACTGCTTCCATGCAGGAGTAGGAGCCTCCTGGAATATCTAATTAAATACATGAACTAGGCTTTAAAAAACGCTTAAAATGTTAGACCTGTCTGGGCTGCAGTCTTTTAGTAACAATATCCACATTCTCATAAAAAATGAGCTATGAATTCTTCAGCTACTGCTTCTAATGGAAATCCACATATATCCTTTTGGAATCAAATTTTTTTCCCTTATATTTATCTGTTACATTTAACTTTATATGAAATTATCTTATACCATCTGGGCTCCCTTCTTAGTTAATTTTCCCTCCTTGCAGTATCTAATTGAAAATTAAAGTATTTTTTCCTCTATTGCTGCTCTATTCTCTTATTTTAGCTGTTCTGCTTTATATTTTAAAGCTTAGCCCAAGCTATTGAGTTCTGTGAGATCTAAATTAACTCCCAGAGTTTTCCAAAGTTTTTGGACACTGCCTGGTTATGGCTTACATCCAGATTCAAGAGGGAAAAGATACAGTTCATAGATACTGTTCCTTCTTGGAGCTTTCCCTTCTTTTTCTTTTTGTAGTTGTAAATGAGAAGTAACTACACCTCCTAATTTCTTTTTTTTTTTCTGATGTGGTTTTTTCCCCCTAATCTACTTGGTATTAGACATCCTCTTTTCCATATTTCTAGAAACATGACCAGCTCTGAAAGCAAACCAGGTGATGATTTAAATACACATTATGAATGCAGCCAAAGGAAATGGCTCCGGGGGTAGAAGATGTGGGCTCTGGGGAAGCGGAGCCTGAGACTGGAGCCATACTGGGAAAGCCTTGAGCAGGCTGAGGCAGGCAGAGACCTTCTGGAGGCAAAGTTGTTCCACAGTAACATCACAACTTGCCTTAGGTTCTGGCTTCATGTCTACCTGGCCTATTTTTGGGGAAAAAACAGCAAAAATGCACAACAAACTCATCCCAAAATACGAAATGTTCTGATGGAGAGGGAACCAAAGCATCGTTTGGTTCTTTCTTCTGTGCTCTGAAGGAAAAGTTCTTCACATAGAATTCTTCAGAGTTTGATTTCATCTCGACAAAGGGGTGGTGTCATGATGGAGAATTTTTATTCCCTGCGTGCATGGAGAGGCTGAGGTTTCCACAGCCAGCTCCTGCCGCTTCCCTTCTCCCTTTGAAACCAGGCTGAGGAGCATTTCAGCGTGCCTGTGCAGCCAAGCCTGCCTGTGTATTTTGGCATCGGAATGCCAGACTGGTTGGTAATTTCCCCTTAAATCCTTTCATAGCTCAAATTCCTGTCGAAACAACCTCTATCTCTGCTTGGCCACACGGAGCCCGTCTCGGCTCTGCCGCTCCCATCACCCCTCACAAGCAATGCCCATTGCACGTTGCTTTCCTTCCTCCGTGTGCAGCGTGTATTTAAAATGAAATATTGGCCCTAGACCCCCCCTCTGGATGTCTGTCAGATCTTAGCATGCCACATAAATATCAGTGAGAAAACATTCCTCCCAGCCCACACAGAATGCACCCAGCGCTGTTTGTTCTGGACTAAACCCGGCCTAGCGCAGCGAGGCCTTCGGCAAAGGCCCGCTTCCAGTGGGCAGGGCCCGGCCTCAAATCGACCACTTTAAAGTGCTCTCGGAAAGTTTCCAGTGTAATTTTTGTTCCCCCTTTAGTTACAGACCACCTTTAGTAGGTAACTAGAAAACTGTTTGTTGGGCAGCTGCCATCTCAGCCCTTGCATGGGTGGCCTGCTGCCAGCTCTCAACTAGTTCAAGATGTGAGTTCCCCGATGCTCTGGGGCACGACAGGACCGTCCTGGTGATGCCTTCAGAGGCTGCCTGGAGCAGAGGCTGGACAGAGTTAAAGGAATAAAGTAGGGGTTTATTAAAAAGCCTTAAAGGATAACCTTGAGCAGTACAAGAGCCTGGTCGTGGCTCTACCCAAGATGGACCCAAGATGGGCCCTGAGTCACGAGTTTTCACACTTTTATAAGTTTTGGTCCATTTCCATCTTGGGGTTCATTGTCCAATTCCAGCTCTGGGTTGTGCAGTCCCATTCTCCCAGATTGCTCTCAATGTGCCATTTTTTACACTTTTTGGCCTGAAGGTGCAACGGTATCCTTGGTTCTCAGGCTGGAAAAGGATTGTTTTTGTCTGACTGAAGTGTGAGGAGAGCTTGCTTTATATGGAGTTCAGAGCGATATACTAATGCAGTACAGAATCTGGAAAATATGAAAGCTAAAACTTAAGGCGTCACTGGTGCTCACTGTGATGTTCCTCTCTGGTACCTCCGTGGCTTTACAGGGCTGCTTCCCAATGGGCCTCCCTGCTGCACTGCCAGTCAGGTGCAATTTGTATGTTTTTCCCCCCTCCAAATGTAGTTTATGTGCACTAACACGTGTGTATGGCCCTTTCGTGGCTACTAGGGCAGAATTCACATCTGCAACCCTCACCAGGGCATTTGGCCTTTGATCAAAAGCAAAAATGTTCCACAGGCATGGGAGGCATCCCACTGGGAGAGGGCACAGCACCTGCTACCCAGCAGCTAAAGCTCAAAAGGAGTAAGGGCTCTTCACCCTTCTTTCTCTCACACCTACGTGTTCCAGAATTTCATCCAACTTCCTTGTCTCGCTGTATTTCTTTAGCAACACTTGGAGCAGTCACTACGGTGGCAATGGCCAAAATGGCTGTTTTAATAAGCTCAGCCTTAGATTGCTACAACAAAGCCTTCTTGAGCAGCTGCTTAAGAAAACATCTGTGACTTTTCACTTAGATGTGGGTTTTTTCCCCAGAAAAATCAAGGGAAAGCAAAGAGATTGCCGCCCTGGCCCTCCAAGCGTGGAAAAGAGTATTCTTTCCTTGGCTTTCGTTAAATAATTTTTCCCATGACCCAACTCTTCAACCCTGTCCTTGGGTCAGCTCAGAATGGTGAGTGGTCTAAGTATGATGGATTTATTGCTTTAAACTTCACAGAGCACTGGAGAATGAGGTAACAGCATAAGCAGTGTGGAAAGACTTGTACATTTTTTTGTTTGATTACTGGAGGTTTCCAAAACTGATTTTTTTTTTTTCTTAAAAAGACAAAAAAAAAAAAAAAAAAAAAAAAAAAAAAAAGGGGATTGGTTTGGCTAGAATACTGAAATTGGATCAAATCCATCTTGCATTCCCACCTAAAAATGAGATTTGGGTCTACAAGTTGAGAATCTTGGGAATAAAGAGCTCCCTCCTCACATGTAATTATAGATTTCTGAAGAGGTGAAATGTCACAATATGATGAGATGGAAAATGCATTAAGAGAGAATGAGTTCATCTTCCTGATACAGAACAGTCCCTGCACAGTAATGGGATTATGGCAGCGCTGGACATTTGGGAAAGTCTGTAATGCTGTGTCTGCTCCATTTGATTTGTACACCAATGGATTTCCCTTGCCAGTAATGGCTTTCTCTGAGCTACTGCAAACTCTGAAGTGGGAAATGAAAATGGAATTTTGGGAAGATAGGACCTGCCATGATCACAGTAAGCTGTGGAGGAGGCACTGATGTATCCCTGTGGTGATAAGACTTTTTTGTAAAGAGCTTGGGCCCCTCTGTAGGTACTGACAGCTCTGTAAAGCTGCATTGCCATTTTTTAACAGCCTAGGAAGAAAAGCTGTTCCTAGGCATATATAAATATATATTTCTGTAAATAAACCCAATTTCATTCACAATTTGTAAAATACAAGAAAGCAAAACCTCCAAGTTAATAAAAGGCAAAATCCCAAATTCATAAAAATGCCAGCAAACAATAGATCAGGCACACACATGGGGTAAGATTTAGACAGGATGAGTTTGCTTTTACTTTTGGGAAGAATATCTTTTTGGAAAGCACCATTTTTGGGAACAAGAAAAGCTCCCAGTCTAGTGTTGTGGAATGTGAAAGGATAAGCGAGAAATCAGCATGAAAAATGAATTATAAGGGTCTATTAGAAAAGTAAATCTTTGTCATAGTGCCTCTGAAGAGCCACACTTCCACTGGAGTATCTGCAGCTCTTCTCCCAAAAAAATCTCTCACATTTCTGTGCCACCACCTCAGCACACAGAGTGCACCAACACCATCCCTTCTGGCAGTCTTTACTGCTCTCAGATTGGTTTAGATGGATAATTATGAATCTTATAACAAACTCCACCTTCTGTACTCTCCTGGTGTTTCACAACTCCCCAGAACACTTCAGAACTCCACCCCACCACAACCAAAATGCAGTGTTCACATATAGAACGAATATTTATGTCTTAAATTTATGCTCAAGATCTTTATGCTCATCTGCCTGCAGTGGGGCACAAAGAGCAGAGGCCCCCAGATATACCAGATAAACAAATCTTTTGGACCTATGATACAGGTTGTATTTATTACTTTTACTGAAATCACAGTCAGGTGTTTTAAGATTACAACTGGTAAATTATACATATGTAATAGATTACAAAACAAAATATTGGCCTTCTGTGTGTCATTGTACAGTGTGGACCTTGCACAGTTCAGTTCAAATGAATTTATATTTTGCTTAACATATTTTTTATGATGTAAACTGGCTGACACAGTGGTGCTCTAAAAATATTAATTCCCTCTGATTAGACAAAGACTAGGATGAAAAATAGGTTTTGTGACACAACTTGGTTTCTGAAAGGGTACTTCAGCCAGGTGACTTTTCACAATATGCTGACACACCGACAGTGCACAAAGAGGCATGTGAAGTAAACTAAGCAAACCCAAACTTTGTGCTTTCCCCTTAGTCTTGCCTGCAATACCTTCTTAATTTTCTCTTATCTGATGCTAAGCAGATGACCTGGCAATAGAAGTTAAATTTATTGCTCTACAGAATTATACCCTGTCTCCAACTTACTTAATTCAGCATATTTCCTGTATCTGATGGGATTTTAACAATGCCTGTCATTATGTTTCATAAGATAACCTATTTGCAGATTTCACAGTTCACATGATAAATTGTGTAAACCAGCTACTATAAATAAAGAAAAAACTATGCTGTCACAGTGGTGTAAGTCTGAAGCACCTCCAGCAAAGCCAAATGATACCATGAAGTAACTCTAAATTTATGTAGGTATTACTAAACCCAGTGTAACTTTTTCTCCCTCCTGTGAGAGGGAGTTAGGGAGACCCAAGTACTCACATACACAAGCACACACACAAAATATGCACCTGCACTTAGCCACGGGTGTCTGAACATGGTCTATGCCAGGCTGATGTTTGGGGAGAGGATTTTACTGTCCTTACACTGGCTCTGAGCCTCCACAGACAACTTCCAGGGCAAAAGATGCTGTGAGTTTTGTCCTGTGACTCACAGAGTGCACAGCAGTGGGATGGTGTTGGGATGTTGGGTGTGGTGTGGGGAGTTGCTCTTACACCACTCACCTGTGTTTAGGGCTTTTCAAATTTTATCACTGAAAACTTGTGACTGTGGTTAAACCTTCTAAGCCCCAAAGCCCCTTTTGGGGTGCCAGCTGAGGCACCAATAATCTCTCTTACATTAAGAGACATTGCTGGTGGGTGTAATGAACCAGAAGTATCTGCATTTGCAATGTTGTCTGAAACAAGAATTGAACTAGCTTTACTATACAAGTTAGTATAAGGGCATCCATAGGGAAAAAACCCTTGAAAATGTTGCACATGGCAAGTATGAATGCAATGAGGCACTCTGGCAGCTCTATAAAAATCAAATCATTTAATGAAAAAAAGGAAAAAAATCTCCAAACCACATTTTTTTTTTCCTGAAAATTCCAGCCTATGCCCAGAGAATTCAGTTTTACCTCTTGCTATAGGCTCCACTTCCTCAGTGACAACAGCATGGCATGAGAAAAATTCACCTGAACTTACTGCTGAAAGCCCACAATTAATGATGAAAATCTCTTCAAAGCCTGCCCTTAAAATCATCAAAGGCCAGGCCTGTAATCCCTGGCATTTTGGATTGAGCCTTGAGAGAGGAAGCTTCACCCACTGGCCATCCCTAATTCCTTTAAAGCCTCGTGGCTGACTGGCTTTGGGCAGTGCCTGGGTGCCAGAAGAGAGGCTGAGCTGGAATTTAACCCAGGTGGGCACTGGGGAGCAAGGTGACTTCCAGCAGTGTGGAACTGTTCATGTGCAGGCTGTGGCACTGCCCTTGCACAGCCACTAGTGCTGGTCAATGAACTGACTGCAGAAAAGCTGCAGGTTTGTCCACATCACAGTTTTCCCCTCACACTGCACCCAATTCCACTTCCCTTGAGGTCTGCACTGGTTGAACTGGAAGAAAAACAGGTATTATTCTCATGGAAACATGCTTTGCTGTTGTTTTTTTTTTTAATCTAACTTTGCCTGATGTGGTGCAAAGAGCTGAAATACAATTAAGTAAAACACTGCAAAGCCTTCCAGGCTGGCTTTTGACTTTTTATAGCCATATATACATATTTATATATGTATATAAACAGTGATAACATAGAAAAAACAGCTTTTTAAATGGTTCAGTCCTCATAAACCAAATAATTTGTTTATCAAGCTATTTTATAGAGACACCCAGGAGCTTTCTCTTTAGTGTTGTCACTTAAACATAAGAAGCTGCGTGAGAGAAGAATGCTGGCAACTCAGAGGAACTTTACTCCCATGGAGAGGACTCCCAGTTACTGAAATTCTGCTACAATTTAAGCAAGGGGTAGGATCAGCTTTGGGGGGTCAATCACTGAGGCCTCCAGCATGAACTGCACGTGCCTTTGAGACACCAATCTGTTTTCTGACTTCTTCAGGAGCCACTACAGGGCTTTTTTTGGTCTGCAGACCTTTGGGACTTGCTTGTTGAGAGCTTTTTGAAGTGTAACAAGGAGCTTGGAGCACGAAGTGTCATCAAATTAAAAAGCTACAACTTCTCAAAGGAAAAGGTGGCAGCAGAAAAAGAATATACATCTACACATGTGTGTATACACATATACTCCTGTTCCATGCAGAAAGTCTTCTAAATAAAATCATACAAAAAATGACCAGTGCCATATATTATGTAAACTCACAAGGCGTACTTTCAACACAAACCCGAAGCATAAATTAAAAGAGAGCCAGAAAGAGAGACAGAGACGACAGCAAAACATTTTAAATATAGAATTTGCACAATTGGTATTTTGTTAAATAAGAATAAATAAATTCATTACATCCGTTCACATACCAGTTGTAAAAACAATAAATTATTTTATTTTTTTCAGTGCTATGTTGCTTTTTTTTTTCTTTTAAACAGTTGTTATTAATCCACAAGATTATTCCCTCTTCCCCTTGTGATAAAACTGTTTCCACAGGAGGGCAGCTAAACTTAATTTCTTGTACACAGTCAAACCAAAGATGCCAGTTTTTTCCTAATTGAAAAGGAAACCCCACTGATGCTCAGAGATCCAAATTCACCCACGGGCACTGGAAGCATGTCCCAAAGTCAGAGTGAATTTAACACTGAGATGGTTCCTGGCTGTGCCAAGAGCAGAATTCCAGGTTTCCATCCCCTCGGTGCATTTCATGAATCCAGCTGTGCAACATTGGGCAGAAATGTAAACAACGATGTCACAGTGTGAGTGACACAGGATTCAGCTGAGAACAGACCTTGCACCAATGGGACAGCCATGACTGCCACAGGCAAGGTTTGGAACTGGACTCTGATTTAGGAACACCTGAAAAAGCAACTGTTGGCTTACCCTTTTATCTTACATTTTTCAGGTCCTGCCTTGGTCTGTCTCCTTTGCCCCCTCACATCTTTGCTTGTGTGAATTTGCTTCATTGCTGCACTGGTGAAAATCACTGCAGTGGTTTGCTCTTGTGTTAATTTCTAAGTAAACTCTTTCATTTTTAAAAGATACTCCTGGTCTAAGGAAGCTCTGAATTTATACCCGCATATGGCATGCCTAGATAGCATCCAGAAGCTTTACTCAGCCTGCTGAATATATAACACATTATTACCATGATGCAAACACAAATACTTGCACATTCTGTCTCTATTATGACAGAACACAAACAGCACTTAATGCAGCAGCTGTATGCTGAGACAAATGTTGTCTATGCTGAGACACATTCAATCTCCTGATTTTTTTCCTCTCATGATGGTTTCTATTTGTTATGGACTTTTTGGAGAGGTTCTAGGGCATGTGTAATACATACATAAGCATCAGAATTAGATCACTTGGAAGGAAAAATAAGGCATTTCAAAGTGATCTTATTTTAACAGGCAGAGGAGGCATAAATGTTTACTTTCCAGCACTCTGAAAATCATCTGAGCCTTGATCTCAGTTCTTAGATTGGGATCAAGAACAAATGGGGAGTATTCCTCAAGATCCACAGTTTTGCACAGGATCTACTCCTGAACAGAAGGCTACACCATTTTTGAAAGCTGATTAATAACATTTGTTGGCAATCCATGTAACAGAGGAGGAGGCCCTGCCCTTGGTACTGTTTATTTAAAACAGGGTAAAAACCAGATCCTTCTCCAGATTTCACAGTTGTAGATGTAGCAACTCTATGCTGTTTTGAAATCATCACATGATTTTTGAGAGTTCACACAAACATGCCACAGTTGCAAAAACATGTTTGTGTCAGCCCGGAGTCAGACCTGCCCTTCTTGCTCCACACTCCAGTGAGTTTTCCCTGCTGATTTCATGCCTGGGATTTTCAGACGGGCCCGAGGTGTTTCAGTGCTAAAGTACCACTGACTTACAGCTGAGGCTTGTCTGAAAATCCTCCTGCAGTATCCTTCTCTCCTGTGTGGATGAACAAAGGAGTGAAAGATGGGGTTCCACTTTCATCAGTGGTTTTTTTTTTTTACCATTTATTTTGGTACCTGTCACCTTAGGGTCTAATTCAAAGCCCGCTGATACTAAAGAGAGCAGTTTTACCAGGGCTGCTCTCAGGCCTCCACCTGCACAAGGTGAAATGCCCAGCCTCAATCACAGAACTTTCACAAGACAATAACAGGATTCAGGAATTGCTGCCAAGGAAAACTGTTACCAGCTACTGCCTGTGCTGTGGAAACAGTTTTATTGATATTGGACAAGTCCTCCACATCCTGATGTGGTTTGACTTCCTAGTGACCCCTCTTCCTCCCAAATGTGGTAGATATATGAAACATGAATGCCTTCCATAGCTGTAAAAAAAACCCCAAAACACACAAAAACAATTAAAAAAAAAAAAAAAAAAAAAGACAAATAGTTACAAACTTTTGCTGGTAAGATGAATACCAGAGTTAGACACGATGGACAAAACAGTGATAAAATATTAACTGCTTGCTGTGTTTTTTTGACCTTGAGAGCCTCTTGAAAAGATGTAGGTACGTTACACATTGTTAAATTCAAGGCGGAAGCCATAGAGAAAATACCAGAGAAAGCAGCTGAACACAGCCTCAGAACATCTGAGTCAGAAGACACTTGATTACCTCACCTGTAAGTTTTGGTTCTCTAACTAGTTTTCTACAAAGCACAGTATGTCATTGTTTCATGGAGAGGAGCAGCTCTTGCTCAGTGACAACAAGGAGCCCAGGCTGTGACACAGCTGGAACCAGGGAGGTTCACAAGCGCAGTGTACACAAACTCCTCCTGCAGCTGGAGCAATGGGGGGTTCCCTGCTCTACAAGGTTCAAGGCTCCTCCTGAAAATTTTGGGGTGGAAACACAGGATTTGTCAGACATCAATGATATGCTGTCAGGAAATTCCTGCTGTGAAGACGTATTTCCTTTTGTCAAAACCAAAAGGTGTCACTTTTAAAAACCAGCAGCAAGCTCTTCATTTTCCAGTAAAACATCTGTGGCCCTTTCTGAAGGATGGACCAAGTCCACAAGGGCTGCAGATATACTTTGGTCAATCATTTTGCTTATGTAGTTTGTCTTTTGATTTCTTTAATAGAAGGAAGTGATATAAAGTGATATACCAACTGAAAGATATTTACAAAACAGTATAAAATAAGCTACTGTGGGATCATGGGGACATGTGACATTTCCTAAGGACATACTGTAGTAGAGGTAGGTGAAAAAGGGGAGATGATTCTGAAACCTTCAAATATCCCAGGATCCTCCATTCACTAGTTTTTCTTCTTTTGCATTATTTTATTCTACATTTTTGCAGACACAGAGGGCTTTTATAACAACTTTAACGCTTACTTTCTTTGACATATTAAGACCACCCTACTCTTACTTAAAGCAGTGCACATCTTCATTTGGTCCAAACAGGCAGATTCTGCCCATAATTAGAGACTGAACGCAAGCACTTTGAAGCCTTTGCTTCTGTCTGTGTGGGCAGACCTGACACCAGTACGCCAACAAGGGCTTACTCAAACCTCTTTGAAAGCAGCTCACCACCACAGGCTAGCACTTTTTCAGCAAGCACTGTTTGAACGCTGAGGGTCTCTGGGAGAGCAGACATCCCTTGGCCAGTTTCCCGTGCCCATCCTTGCACTGCACAGTCCTGGTGTGCCAGCCCGTGTCGCACGTTCGAGAGCAGGAGAGCCACGGCCCCGTCACCCAGCGGGGCTGCGCGGCCTGCGCCGTCGCTTTGCCGCCGCCGCCGCTGGGGACAGAGTTTGCCAGCTGGCCCTGTTTCTTTGGCACGAAGAAGCTGTAGCGCACGTCCACGGGCTGCGTGGGGTCGGTGGCCAGGATCTGCACGATCAGGATCTCCTTGGTGGCCGAGTGGCCCATGGCGTGCAGGAAGTCGTCCTTGTGGCTCCAGCCGCTGTAGTTCATGACGGTGCCGTTGATGTCGATGATGGTTTCCGAGGTGGAGATCATGTACTTCCCGTTGACCAGGTACTCCCCGTTCTTCTTCTTCAGGGCCAGGTAGGCCGTGAACCTGCTCTGGTCCTTGCTCTTGAACTGCCGCACTTTGATGTGGGTCGCCCCTTCCGGGATCTTCACCACGTCCGTGTAGCCCTTGCTGGAGGAAGGGAAAGAAGGAAGGGTCTCACTGCAACGCCTCACAAAGTCACTGGCACGACACAGAATCACAGCATCAAGCAGGCTGGAACAGATCTTTGAGTCCAAGCTATGGACAACAAGATCTGGCTTCATTTCAGTTCAGGTCACCTGGATTTTCCCTAAGATTAATTTAACCAGGTTCTACTCTTGGCCTGCTGTGTTGTTCTTCATGTTCCACCAGAAGTTTCTACTGCACTTCTTGCAGATTGCTTAATCTTTAGCTTTAGGGACAGTTTGCCGTGGGTCAGATACCAGAGGAATGAAAAATAACAGATAGCTTATAGATCTCAGCAAAGGGTGGGAGATATGAAATATGATGCACGCGCTGCCTGCCAAAGAAAAGATAATGAGATATGCATTGGTTACAGCTGTTTCTTGCTGGCTTTGCTATAATGATGATTAAGGAAAGCACGAACAGAGGAACAGCTGGGTAGAGGTACCTTGGGAACATTTAAAAATAGTCTTGATCACCAAGAAAAAATTTGTTTACTTTGAAATCTATAAAGCCAAAGATTAATCGTCAAGTGTCTAATAAGGGAGGCACCCAAAAACTTCATTTGTACCACCACTGAATTCTCTACTAGTTATGAACTATCTTAACAGGGATTTAGAAAAGGAGATTAAACTCTTTTACCAAAAGTGACAAGCATTCAAAACCTGCAAGTGTGCTGGAATTTGTCACTATCTCAAGTATGTTATTTTAACTTTACTGATATATAGAAAACAATTTAAAGGCTTTACATAGCTGTAAGCTACCAGCTGGACATTGGAGATCTGTTTTCATTCCTAAACCCATGGCAAAGCCAGCCTGAAAGGACCTCATATCTGAAAGGTTTCATGAGAAAATACATGAAAAATACATAAAAGTGATGGCATCTCCTTTGGGATTGTTTAAAGAACAGACTGCTAATTTTGAGAACTTTTGGCTGCACAAGTAGAGACTGCACATAGTACAGATGAAACATTTGTGCTGATCCCCTGCTATTTCCAGCAGTTGTGGGACAATGACTTAAGACTCCATTGATTTAGCAGCTCCATAAAGCTGGAGCAATATGGTGTGAATCCCAGGCTGGGGACTCTGCTCTACAGCACTGCACAAATACTTTTACACAACAGTTGCCAGAATAACTCAGTTCAAACATGTCATTAAAGTTACAAAATCATTTGTTCAAAACCTACAAGCAGTCCTGGAGAATTCAAGTTGTCTGCACGAAGAGCTGTAATGCTCCATGTGCACAGAGAAGCATGTGCAGATTAATTTCCCTCTTTCCCAAATTCTATTTGGCTTTACAGCTTTTTAAACAAAAATCATAGGAAGCAAATTTCCCAGAAGATTATGTTTTGCCTGCTTTAAAAGAAAAACACAAACAAACCAAACTAATGTTGCCATGACAATTGTCTGAAATGGGAAATGCTAGTTTTGCCTTGTACATTTAAATTTCCCTGTACATTTAGTGTACAAATTGTTAAAGTTTATAGTGGACAGCAACAAGGGAGCTGCCATTTTTCAGTGGAGGAAAGATGATTTTCCTACCAGCACTGCCCTTTCAAATGAAACTGTAAAAACAGTTTACAGACAATTAAGATTTCACTATTTTAATCAGGGGTTTATTTTAATGTCAATTACTCGCAGAAAAGAATTGCCCCAAACAACTTTTCCAGTAAAAATAAATCGGCAGTCCCAAATCCAATCAAAATCATATTAGAACATAAATTTACCCTCTGGCCAGTCTCTTGATGCTTAAAGGCATGATTTGAGGAGTAAGATGGTAACTTCACAGGGATAATTATAATAAATCTTTCCATTTGCAAGTGTATCTCTGTTACAAATCTGGCCTCCCTGAAATCCATGGAGCCCCTCTAACACTTTTCCTGAAGCTTGATTATTGCCAAATCACATGAAATACATCTTCCACTGTCAACTTCACTTAGACATTCCCAGACATCCCAGTATTTACAAATTGGAAAAGATTTGGTTTATATAATTACTAATTTGGTTTGAAAACCATTCTTTTTGGCAGAGGTGTTTTAGCATCGTTAGGTGAGAAATCATTGGTTTACCAAGAAGATTAGTTATGTTTATTTTTAGAATACATTCACTCTCCATGCCATTTTTGACTGCTATTAATCAGTCTGTTGAAATGTATAGAAATAAAAGATCATTTCAGGATTCAGATTTCAACTTCTGGTAGCTTTCAACATTCTATGTAAGAATTTGGAAGATATAAAATCAAGTTCATATATAAAAGATGCTTAACACAGTCACTGATTCTGAATAAAAATTGTCAACTAAAAGTTTTTATGTGTAGATCAGTCCTTTGAGATCTTGGAATTTGCAAAAATGATGGTTAAAAATCCCAATTTTTCTATGAATCTTAAGAATTGAAGAGGGGAAAAAAATTAGTTGACAGAAAGGACTTACTTGAGATTGGTCTATCAGTATTGCCCCCATTGTGCTGAGGGAAAATCATGGCAGAAGCTCCTTTTATTTTACTTGTATTAAGTTTTATTGCTGTTAAAAGGTGAACTCTGACAGAAAAATGGCTTGTGGATAACTGCTATAAATATTTTGACTTTAAAAGATCCATCTGGAGATTGATATCATGCCAGTGGACATGAAGGGATATGAAGAGATATACTCATGAGTAATCCTGTGATACTTCTGATATCTCATCTGTTTACCTGAACTCCACACATACTCAGCAGTGGGAAAGGGAAATTTGGGGTATAATCTCTCTCACCTATTAAAAAAGGTGTTTACAGCTGTCTGCTTCTCTGCACTTCTAATACAAGGAATGTGTGTCACAAAATCAGATGGGATGTCCTCAGTGCCACTCAAAATAGATGAGATGAAAAAGCACTCTCAGGGTGTAACATGCTAATGCAGCAACAAGTGGGAAATGCGAAATTTCAGAGAGATGCAGATAATCCTGATCCCAACAACTTTCTGATTCACCTCTCTCTTCCTTTTCCTCTGTCCTCTAGGAACCACAATCCATCTGACACAGCAAGATTTGCAAGTGGCACGACTTGCTATTCCTGTTGGTGCTCACCTGCTTCACTAGCACTTTGTATCAGAAATGAGCTGGCTGCAGTTTTGCCAGTTGATCTTTGCCAATTTCGGGATAATGCTAGGAGCCAGCTGTGCACATCTGGAAACTGCAATAAGCCACAGGCAGTGTGGTTTTTTGCCCCATGTGAAAGCAAATTGCATTTAGAGGCAGAAAGCAAGCAGCACGTGGCAGAGTAACTATTTGCACAACAAGATGTGTTTGCTGTAGAGATCAGTACCTCTTTTTGGTGAAGGTTCCCATGACTTTTGTGCAGCTGGAGTTGTCTCCTCCACACACCCCACACTTGTCATACTGGAGTTTGGATCCGATGATGCCATCACAGCCCGTTCGGATGCACTTCCCTCGCACACAGACTGAGTTGCTGTAGGGTCGACACTCCGTGCCATCAGTGACCTGGGCAAGCAAATAAAACTTGCTTCAAACTGCCACAGAGATCTGTGGGTTTGGATCCACCTGGCAAAACCTAGTTCCTCATTTTAGTCACCAACTCAGAGCAGGTCGCCTCCCCTGACAGACCACACTGAGCTTCTCTAATATTGATGGTAAAAAAGCAGATGAAATGTAGCAAAAGGACAAAAGCAAGGACAGCTAACTTTCAGTTCGGACTGCATCTGATAGAACAAACTGACCAGAAGTCACATCTGTGCCACTAATTATCCTATGCTAATTGGTTCTTTAGAAGTTATTCTGGGCTCCTTAAACGTAGTTCAGGGTTAGACCTACTCTTTTCTCCTAATACTCTTTTTCCTCCAGAAAACCCCATAATGACAGAAAACCCTTTACCCACTACTGAAAACAAACTACTGCCGAGAGGCCCATAATTGTCATGCACTCAGATACTGAGATATGGAAAAACTTATCTCATTTTCTGGCCCTAAGGTACAACCACTGGATTGAACCATTAAATCTGATCACACAGTTAAATATTTGCATCATATGATTAACTTCTTTTCCCTGGTTGTAGGGAATGATTTCTAAAATATGGGACACTTCTAAGCTGGAGCATGAAACCCCGACTGGAGCTGCCATTACCTTCTGAGGAAATACCACATAATAACCAGTTCCTTTGGCTCGGCAGGTGAGCTTGCAGACGTCTCCAGGCAGTACTCCAGCATACTTGGGGACCCATTCCACAAAGGTCTTGACCCCTTTTGCATCAGACTGATAGCCATTCCTTGCTTCACACTGCTCTTGTCGGAAGGATTTAGCTGTGGAATTATTCACGTCATTAGTGGCTATTTCAGACCATGCTGCAAATATCATTATGTCCATCTATTATTCCACTTTCTTTCCTACATCATTTTTAAGTTATGTCACACCACTTCTTTACTTAGAACTGGCCTTCCAATCCCTCTACTGTTTTAGCTTGGAAATCTCCCAATGGCATTACAAGCATTAAAGGCCTAAAGTTTGCATGAGGTTTCATTTGAGAGGACTGACTTTTTTCGCTTTCTCTACGGCATCCAGAGCGAGGTGTGGGTGAAGAATTCGGATATTGTACTAATTCTGAACGTCTTGCCTTGATAAATACAACCTGGGGAGGCTACAGTGAGCCTTTGCTGTGTGGTTTCAGGGCAGATAATCAGTGTTCAGTGTCTGGGAAGGGAGGGCTGGAGCAGGGGGGCACTCACCGTTGGCGGGGCAGGGGGTGACGTTGCAGGAGCGGTAGATGGCCCGCTTGCCCGTGCAGTACCTCCCGTTGTTCCTGGGGGCTGGGTTGTTGCAGTGGCGATAGGCAAACTGAACTCCCCCCCCACAGGTACGGGAGCACTGTCCCCAGGGTCCCCAGGATCCCCAGTTGCCATGGCTCGAAGCCTGAAAAACACATGGAACAGCAGGAGGTGAGTTCGTCACCCAAGCATGAATTGAGCTGCTGCCTCAAAGTCGCTGCTAATGTCCTCAACTGAAGGCTATCCCATTCAGGGGTAACAGGTCTTAGGAACCTTCTTTCTCCCAGCAAAGTTAATTTCTATCTTTTTTTTGCACACTGATGATGACATCTCATTTGCACTGCGGGTGCAAAGCCACTGCCCATCCTTGCTCCACACAGCTGCCTCCAGCCTCCTCACAGAACACACCCGTAGTTTCATGGACTGCTCTTTTATTTTTTGCTATTCCTTCCAGAAAGGCCCCTTAAACTGGCTCCAAGGGGTTCAACTCCCCGAATAAACCCATACTTCTTATCTGAGATTAATTAAATCCGGCTATTATGTGTAGGTATTGCTTGGAATTACTGGCAATAGATGGAGTTGTCAACTCTGCTACATTGGCTGTAGTATTGCAATATCAGGTAGAAGTATTGAAATCCATTAAAAAGGGTATAAGAATCCATTAAAAAAGTGTTTAAAAGGCTGTATCTTGATTTGAATGGCTCCCATAATTTGCAAATATTTTCACAAAGCTCTACAAGTCCACATCTCTTCTGTGGGTGTAACAGAAGGGGCTACTGTCTACCCAGAGAATTTAGAAGTATCTCAACTGTGCAGCTGACAGCTCTCCTGGGGATGGAGATTCTTCAGATGTATAAAGTAGACAGAGGTTCTCTGTCACTGGAAGCACAAATTTTTCTGATCCAGAAGTTATATTCTGGATTAATTTCATCTGCCCTTTTCTTCATTAGAATTAGGGCCTTGGAGCCTTTCAGATGAGGACTGTAAGTTAAATGTAGAGATGAGATTTATCTTGCTTTCCATGCCAGGTCAGAAATTCATGTCCTGATAAGTGCCATTTACTGAATGGGCAAATCACTACCTCCAGTGTTCCAGGAACACTTTAAGGCTTTCCTTAAAGAACAAAATACACTTCCTGAACTTCAGCAGCATTTTTCCTACATCCCTCACCAACAACACCCCAATTACGTGCTTAAAAAAACCGAGGCAGCTTTCAATCTGACTCCCAAAAAAAACCAGCACCTCCGAGGGATCACCTCTTGGGGTGACTTACAGAGTAGTATTTCTTCTTGGTTTTGTCCACGCATTTCCCTTGGAGGCAGATCCTTCCTTTGCCACAGGGGGTTCCCTCGACGGCGGGCAGCTTCTTGGTGAGGCAGACCATCTGTCCCTGGCGCACCACGGCGCACCAGAGGCGCGAGCACACGTCCATGCCGGGGCACACGGTGTACTCGGCACCGAACGCCAGCTTGCACTGCCGGATGGCGTCGTACGTCTGCCCCGGCAGCTCCTCGGGGCCCACGATGTGCTTCCTGGGCTGGTCCAGCAGGCAGTTCCCTACAAGAGCAAGCCGAAGTGTTGTTCACTCAGTTATTGAGTGGTATTTTCCCTGCAGTGCTGCAAAGTCGTTCGGGCGACAGCGAGCCTCCTTCGAGGGATGGTGATGTGAACATTCTGAGGTGGCATCAGGTTTCGCACGAGGTCAAACTGCTGCCACTGTGTTCTGACCCCGCTGCTGAGCTGCCTGTTCCCAGCCTGAGGTGTAAATGAGTTTACCCAGGTCCTTTTGGCCTTTCAATCCTTTACACAAGACTAGGAACACAGTCCGTGCTATTTATCGGTTTGTGATTTAAGGAGCGAGCTAGATTCATGTAAGCAAGACTCAAAGCAAGCACAGTTGTTGTCTGAGTTTTAAATCAGGATGTCAGAAATAGTAAAGCTTCTAAAAGGATGCCAGAAAAATCAAAAAGCACAGACTTGCAACCAATGAGGCCAAGCACCCAAACAAAACATATCGAAAAATGAAAATTTCTACCAGCCTAAAGGAAAAATATAAGCTACGTATCAAAACTAATGTTGCCACTAAAGCTGGACTGCACTTTTCTTTTAAGGAGTGATACTTGGCTGCTTATGGAACTAGTTTGAAAAGGGTTATCCATTTCATACAAAAACCCATCAGTAAAAGGAAGAAAAAAATGCATGAATGTAAAGATTTGTATATGTGTTTGAAGGTCTGCAGTGGTCAAGATTTGTCTGGCACACTCTAAAAATGAGAATTTGCATTTATGTTCTAGGTATGTTCTGATAGCTGTTTTTTTTACTATTGAAAACCTCACTTGTTGACACGGAGAACTATTTATTCAGTGTAACCTCTTTTACACTTCATGAAAGGGATATGTGGTCTGGGCAAGCTTCACTCATCCTCGGCCAAAATAACTCACCACAATTTACCTCACTTTGGAACCCACACCAGTGTTCTTCACTTGCATCATGGTTGAAAAAAGCCTATCTATAAAACCCTCACTATTTACACAAAATGGAATAGAATTTCAAGCCATGGCAGGGAGTTTAAGCAAACCAAATACTCCATTTCTCAACAGCTTGAGCGTTCCTTCCAAAACACACACTTACTGCAACTGTTCTACTCTTCTAAAGACTAATGCCAATTAGCCAAATTAGCCAAAAATTCTTTCTGTGTGATGACTTGCAACCAAAAACTCTCTTGTTAAACCTGTTCCATTTGCTGACCCTGATTTACCCTAGCCTTCTATTTAATCTGGATTGTGCTGAAATTTTAATGCAGACAAGGTGTGCCAATGCTAGCTGTCATGAGCTAAAGATAATTAAAAAAAACCTGGGTTGTTGTAGTGTAAAATATTAGATATGTGATGAGGAGTAAGGTTTTTCCTGGAGCTTCTGGACATAATTTGCATAAGTTCTGGCAAAAATACACTTTGTAAAAGTAAACAGCAGTGGAAATCCTCCTTCATACACCTCGTGAGGAGAGAGAAAGCCACTGAAATGTGAGGGCAGTGATGGGAAGGCTGTAGCATGTCAATATTCAGTATTACACACTGCTTTGGTACCTATGCCTAAGTTTATCAAACTCCCAAGCAGAGCTGTTTTTCAGTATTTTAAAACACCATACTAACACTTCATTTTGACTGGAAATAAAAATTTAGAGAAAAAGGAAAGAAAAGTCTAATCCTTGCATATACTAATCTGTCAATCATTTCAGTTAAAACCCATTATATGTGAGTAACAAGCAGGTTTCACAAGCTCACACAGCAAATATAGCATTTTTTCCCCTCCAGACCACAGGGAAATGAGATCCAAACTTCTCTTTAACTGAGGGAAGTTGTGCAATGTCTACAACGCCAGGTGCTCCAGCTGATGTTGCACGATAAATTCAAAACTGAAGATAGGGAAGGCCCCTAAGTATTTCCCACAGGAAAAAAAACAAACATCTTTATATGGGTGGACTGTAGCAGTGTCTGTGTTTGGCCAGGGTGCAGTGAATTGCAGGTGTTTTTACCACCAGCTGGTCCAACCTCCTGCTTGTCATGGCCCCTGGTGGGAGGGCAGAGAGGGCTTCAATCCTGCATTACATTTCAACATCCAGAGATATACATACTGCTATTCTATTCTTTTTTTTTTTTTTTTTTTTTTTTTTTTTTTTTTTTTTTTTGTCCTGGGCACCAAAGAACATCTTTGTGCCCTGGAATAGAGCAACATTGTTGGCTGATGACAGTGCTAATTAAGCCATCTCATTATCTCTCTCAACGCCATGTGTAATGTATCTTGGGAAAAAAAAAAAAAAAAAAAAAAAAGAAGGAGGAACAAGATCTGTGCAGGAAGCAGATAAGCAGGATATAAATTAATTAAAATACAAACAGTCCTTGTTCCAGGTTGCACAGAGCACTGGGACTGAACACACTAAGTCCCAAGCAACCATCCCAAGCCTGGTGGTTGGCATGACAATAAAGGCAATTAGTACCTTTGGAAAGGCTTGGCTAAAAGCAGATGGATATAAATGTCACTCTCCTCTGGACACAAACCAAGCCTTTTCTTCCTAAATGTCAAACTGTTGTCTGGGGTCATCTCCTGAGTGTAAAAAAAAATGGTGATACCATGACAGAGCTGTTTATTGTCCTCAGAGCAGGCCCCAGGAGACAGGGAATCAGCACCTTGATCCTCCCCAGCCCCCTGGCTGACCTTGGACGAGACATTTCCGTCCGGATTTACTCAGCTGGCTTCATGTAATGCTGGTGTCTGCAGTGCACTCAGCTGCCAGGTGTTTCACTGCTGAGGAAAATCAGTTTGTGGTGTCATTCAGCACCACTCATGCCCCCAGAGCTGCTGAGGCCACTGATTGTCAGATGAAGTTTTCATATCATTTGAAGTCAAATTATTGACTTCCATTTTGACTTAATAGATGGCATTTGTATTCTGGTAGGACAGATCTGTGATTAAAAAAAAAAACAAACTGGGAAATTATAAACATCTACAGAAGACTGTTACTTAGAAAAGGTCTGTGAATGGCTGATCCATCAAGAAAAGAGACTCCTTAAATATGCATTGGAAATCACACCAACAGCATTAGCAATAAAATGAATTCCCAGAGGACTATAGACCTACATGATGAGAGGTTCAAATTTTCTATGAATAATTTCATCATATCAATATCTCTTGAAGACCACACACCTAAATGATAGATACTCATGAACTGAGGAGAAAACAGTTCCTTACACTCTCTGAGAGGTCATTCATGGATGGTGGGAGAGTTACCTCAGTAACTCAAAAGGGAAAGTTCTCTTCATTTGTGGAAATTAATTTGGTAATATTAAATCAATGCCAGAGCAATATGGATCATAAAACAGGATAGTACAGATTAATGGATCTAATAAAATTGAGAGAAAAAATTAAGTCATTCAGAGAAAAATATTTCAGAGAGCACTGAAACCAGCCAACAAAATATTTAAAAGCAAACCTTTACATTCAGCAGACACACCATACATTTATCCATAAGCATTCTGGTTACCATAACAACTTGATCCATTCACTCAGTTATGTCATTTTTATCTCAGCCTTTTGGAATTTGAGTGGTTTGTTTAATAACTGCAGTTGCTTTGGGAGCACAGTGAAGACTTTAAAATTCATTAAAGAGTGAAGTCGAAGACTATGCTTTTTCATTTCTACTTTTGGAAAACGAATGTTTTGTCCTTATTCCCCAAGGGGTAAATGTCATATTTAGCAAATAAGCTGCCATAAAATGTTCTTAATAAAAAATACAGATTGACAGTAAGAAGTATCATGTAGCTGACACAGGAAGTGGTAACACATACCATGGCCATCATCAAAGAATTCTGTGATAGTTGCTGAAGTGCACTTGGACCAGGGTTTTGAAGCATCAATGCTGGTCAGAATGGAGGACATCAGGCGCTTGTCTTCCATGGAGCCAAAGTTCTCCTCACAGAACTTGGAGTCATCATGGGAAAGCCCAAGCAAGTGCCCTGTGGAAATGAAACAAATTAATTAAATTATATGACTATCCAGAGTTTACCAGCTGGAGCTCACAGTCATGTGAGGGAAGGGAACTGTACTCAAATTATTTATCAACAATTGACTTCTTACTGTTTCTCCAAATCATCTTCAGCAAGAAAAACTTTGTGGAAATGTTCTGCAATAGTCTAGAAAGGTGCTACATCTTTTTAAAAAGTTAAAAATAAAAGTATTTAAGATGCAACTAAACAAAGGGTAGAAGAATGAATGGGAATAAAGCTGCAGAGAGCTGAAGCCTGAACTTAATGCTCCAAATGTTCAACCTAAGCCAGAAGTTGATTAATAAGATATGCAGGGCTAAACCAAGAGTGCTTGAACAATAAGGACAAGACCACCCATCAAAGCCACTGCAGGGAAAAAAAAAGCCTGATGCCCTGAAAGGGACACATTCTGCAGGATTTGGCCTTTTCTTTTTTTCAGGTAAGAAAAACCATTTTTGTTCGGCAATACTTCCTATTTAAGGCCAGATAATGCTGGTTTTATGCTGCACTAAGACACTGAATATCAGGAGGTACACGTCAAGTTTCAATCTGACACAGCACTACATAACAAAGACTTGCTCTGAAGAGATGACAACAGCTTTGTTTCTTCCAGACAAATGCTGGTGTTGAGCAACACAATTCACTGCTAAGATTATTATTTCAAACTGACAGATTCTTCTGACAGAGTAACCAAATAATGAGTGCACCACTTCTAACCTTCCAGAGCAAATGCTCTTGAAGCAGGCTGAGCATTTAATACATTGTATTTACATTGCATTTACTGATCCAAGATTGCTCACAGTTGTAGAAATTACCTCACTGCAAAATGTTTGTGAAGTAAGGCACTGAGGGTCTCTCAGTGGAAAAGGAGTTTAATTTTTAAGTCTTTGCCTTGGAACTGAACAGCCCTGGGTGAAAAAAAAAAAAGCTGGAGCATTGATCCAAAGAGTTTGGGTGAGTAACATCCCATGGCACTCAGCACTGGGATATGAATGATAGTTGGGTGCACACCAGCAACTCCAGGATGTAATTTTTCAGAGTGCTCAGTGTTTTATAGCACCATTCAGAACCACCCAGAACTCTGTGACATGGAGCTTTCAGTCCTGCAGGGCAGAACTGCAGTTTGTCACAGCCTCTGGTACCACTCTGCAGCACTTCACCCATGTAAGATGTAGTCTTGCTCTCCAAACAAATCCCTTTATTGCATAACTGTACTTCACTCTGCAGGACTGTGCATTTTCTGCTAAGGACATCCCATGTAAGTACATAATTAAACAATACAGTGCACATATTCACAGCCTGTTAATGCTCCTGCAGCTTGGGCTGCTCTTGAGTTTCTCTGCTACCTATGACATCTTTCTTTTTTTCTCCTTCATAGAGCCAAAAAAAAAAAAATACCCTTTGGATATGAAGCAGCTTGTAGGTAAATTTCAAGCTCTTCACTTGGAGCAGAGAGACTGAGGACTTCTTCATAACACTGTTGCAATTTAGCTGCCTTGCTCAGAAAAAGGCTGGACAGCCTCTATGGAGAATTTCAGAGTAAATAAATAAAATGAAATGCTTCTCAGGCCACTGTTCAGCACAGAACATTTCATCCCAAACACTTTGGCAAAAGCAGAGGAATCTGAAACAGGGTCATCTCCTGGAAAGTGTCAGGCTACTGAATTCACCTTTAATTAGAGAGCAGCATAACTTCTCTGCTTTACAGTGATAAATGGGGTGAGCTGAGGACACACCTCATTAGCAGCATCTACTTTGTCATATTAAATCAGGCCATTGTTCCAGTGCATGACAAGAACCAAGTCACTTACTTGGCAGACTTCAGCCTTTTGGAGGAGGAGAAGCTTCCAAAGTATTTGTGAATCTCACTCATGTTTAAAATTTTCAAAAATAATTAAAAAACCCCATCATGGCAAGGAAAGAAGCAGTAAGCAGTGAATAATTTCCAAAATATATAATTCTGACTGTCAGTGTTTGGGCTTCTAAATTAGCCCCCCAGTGATGTTAGTGAGGATAATAGCATTAAATGTATGGATTTTAGCTGTCCATACTCATTTGCCAGTTAACTTTGTATGCATGTGTCCTGGGGTGACAGACACATTCACTTACAAACACTGTGAATGCAACTCTCAAAGGATTTTATGGAGCTAAAATTCCTAATTCTTACCACAACCTGAATTTCCCCCTGTTCTAACTTTGCCTTTTAAGGCACTCTGACCAGACTTAGAAGTGATTAAAGCACATGACAAACTCGCAATGATGCTGCAATCTGGTTTTACGTTTCATTAAAAAGAATCAAAATTCAAAACATCACAGGGCTCTGTAATCTCTAAATACTGCCTGGCTAAGTTTTGCCCCTTTTAGCACAGAAGTGAGAACAGCAAAGGCCTTTAACACCTGTATCCTTCATCCTTTGGCATCCAAAAATTAAGGAAGGGACACTTCTTTTCCTACTTCAAGAAGTCTCTCCCCACCACTCCTCGCATGCATAAACCCCTGCTGATGTTATTATATGACATTAGGGTGGTTTCTGGCATTTTCTGGTGGGGTGCTTCCCTTCCAAATTGGAAAGGTTGATCCTTCAAGTGACCCTGCATGGAAGCAGAGCTCTGGAGAAAGCTCTGGACAGAAGCGAAGACTCGAGGAACACAAATCTTACAAAGAGAGCTTTTGAAAACAATGCCAATTTTAGCCCCACCCCATTTTGTACGAGTACAAACGTCAAACTGGGCTATTAAAGAAAAAGAAAAGGCTCCCAGCAGCTGTGTAAAATGATGACTGATTGAGAATGGGTTCGTAGATTATCTGCTGTTTTCTACTTAATGAAGCATCTTACTGGTGCTGACAGGTCCCACTGAGTGAAAATGACATAATACAATTTTACCAGCAGGATGGTGTTTGGTTAAGTTATGCTGTAGGAATGCATGAAATGGTGAAGGAAACAGATGGAGGGGAAGGAGGGTTTGCCCTCTTGTAGCCAAGGAGGAGGTTTGTAAATTCATCTCAAACTCCAAAAAGACCAACAACCCAAATGGAGTGACATCCTCTCCTCACAGCTTTCCCTGATGAAGGCCAACACCTTCTACAACCCAAAAGGAAATAATATCTGCAATGGGTTCAAAAATGACCCCTACACCTTGCAGGAATGGGGTGTATATCCCTAATACAAGGAGCGAATTCTTCAGAGAAATTATGACAAGTCAGTTGAAACTTTCATCCTCTCTAAGGATCAGGACACGAGCCCTGCAGGGAAAGCAGGAGTGCACCAGAGCTGAGCTGCATGTGTGGTGAAGCAGCTCTCTTACACCCAGGAACACTGGGAAGCAAACCAGAATCACAGGATATCCTGAGCTGGAGGGAACCCACAAGGATCATCCAAGTCCAGCTCCTGGCCCTGCACAGGACAGCCCTAAGAATCCCACCCTGTGCCTGACAGGATTTTCCAAATGCTTCTTGGAGTCTGGATATTTCTGGTTTTTCTTAATATACAGTTCTAGACTATCTGCAGAGGTTCTCTGAACGAGCAGCATGCAAAATTACTGTACTGTCACACATTTTTCACTGGTGTTTCAAGCATTTGAAACAAGAAAACAAAATATCCACAACATACAGCAAGCCAACTCCAGGCTTTGCTAAAGCACAAACCAAGGTGGGTCTCCTGGAAAAAAGCCACCAATCCCTGCTTATGGACAAGAACTTGGACAGCATGTCAAAGAGCTGTTCTTGCACTCCCTCTGACCACAGGAGACATGCAAGGTGACACAGCAGGCTGGAAAATGCTGCAGGCATTGTAAATTGTTTTCTCAGAGGAGCTCAGCTCGGATGAAGCACGTGTTTGCCAGTGAGGTCATGCCTTTCACCTCATTTCCACTCGGGACAACTGGGGAGCAAAAGAAGGTCAAGAGATTTGCCCCAGGTTCCCCCGTGAGTCAGTGGCTCTCGTGGGATCAGGGTTCAGGAAGCTCCTGGCTCAACATTCCCTGGGCTAATAATCACCAGCCCAGACCTTCTGCATCAGCCTCCTGCTCTCCCCTTGGCTAAACAAAGATTGCATGTGGGACCTCTGTCAAAATAAAACCATTTCTTCTGGCACGGGCTGTTCTTCTAACTCCAGTGAGTTTCTGACTCCTTCTTAAGAACTTCATGCTGGTATCTCTCAGAAATCCTCCTGAAGCCATGGTGGAGCTAAGCAATAACAATTAATAAAGCTAGTGGTTTTTTTAATAAACAGAAGTGATTTGAATTACACGAGCTTACAAAAAAATTGCATAGAATATAAAACTAGCCATTCCTATTTTTTTAATTCTTGAACTTTACATACACTTTTCTTTTCTTTGACTGCTATCAGCCACTTATGAAAGAAAAAGGATTAAAAAAAAAATCCACTCTCTCTTTTAAATCTTCAGCCCAGAGGCAGTTTTTAATATTTCTGGCTTAAAAGAGTTCTTCAGACTCAATGAAACAATAGTCTGGAGTGCAGCTTCTTCTCAGGAGCAGACATTAAAAAAGTAAAAAAGGCTCAATCAGACATTCACCCACCAGTGCTGCAGACTTTACACAAAACAAACCTGTGCTGAGCTGGCTTGTTGTAACAGACTTGTGGGAGATCACAGACACATCACCCCTGTCAGACAGACCATTCCCAGGCAAGGTTCTGCCCAGGCAATCCTGAGACCACTGTGTCCACACACACTTAAATTATCATTAAAAAGATGTGGCCTTGGAGGTCCACAGTGCACTAATTAATGGGGCATGTAGATGAGAAATATTCATTTTAATGAAGAAGCAGGAGATGGTGACATCTATTTCACACCTGTTCCACTCAGAGGAGCTTGGAAAGAACATAAATTCACAGCAGCTCACAGTAAATGAATGAATGTGTGGGAGTACACAGGGCAAGAATGTAAAAATTGCATTGTCTGCTGCATGAGAAGTCTCCCCCCACAAAAACTGCATTATTGGATTGGTTTTATCTACCTGCCAAGGAGGAAAGGAATCCCTACTTCACCCTGCAGTCTGGAAGGCTGGAGGCCCTGGCTGAACACTGAACTTCTTTTAGGATCATAAAATCAGAGATCACTTAGGTTGGTTGGAAAAAAACCATTGAGCACAACCATAAACCTAACACTGCCAAATCCACCACTAAACCATGACTGTAACATATTTTTTGATAATGACTGCTGTGAAGTATTAGGCAAAACACAGAGTTTTACAGTTTGCTTTAAGCACCATGTCTGCTGCAGGTGGAGCGATGATATATTTTATATAACATTACAAGTTAATAAAAATATTACTGGGCAAGCCAAGAATTTTTATTCAAAATTTTAACCAGCAACCTTTTAGACAGCTGATGTTTGCTTTTTGAGGCATCAGCTTAATTTTCTGTCCCACCTTCAGCTCTTGTGAAGGCTTAGTTTTGTCTGCCCACCTTTTCTCTTAATCACAAGGGGTATGCTCATGAAGGCTTAATTTGAGAGCTTTTGCAAGCAGAAGTTAAGACAGAACTTTGAAAACAAAGGTTCAAAGAGGAGGAATCAAGCAATTTTCCTGATGCATGTCAGCAGAGAAGACTTGGATGAGTATACTCTCTTGTTATTTTTTGTTGTTTTAAGAAAGCAAATCTTCCTAATTACGATTACCTGGATATTTGCCTAAACTTCATCTGTCACGAAGGAAACCTAATATGAGACTCACAACCTCCACTGTTTTTCTCATGTGGCTGTGAGACTTTGTGCCCTTGGGGATGCATCCCCCTTGAAATGAAAGGCTCCAGGAGATTTGTAGCTGTCAGGTCTGAAGCTTGTCTTTATCTGCTTTATCTTGACAGCCTTGAAATCAAAGGGCTGCATGTTCAGCAGAACATGGCAAAGGAAAGATTGCTGTCTTTAGTTACTTTTGAGTGTACACAAAATGAGCACATGTGGTAAAACAAGGAGTGGGAGGATTTTTTTGTCTCTTCTACGGACATCAAAAGACTCCTTTAAGTATCACACACATTGTTCTCAGTTTCATTTGTTTCTGAAGGAGGCAGAATCAGAGTTTGCTCTAAGTCAGACATGGTATTCCTTCCTCAGTGGCCTGCAGCTCAAACACAGCTCAGGCTCTGAATGAGCAGCTCCAATCCATCCAGAATTCATGGTATTCTGATTTACTTCAGTGAACCACGCGAGCAGAGATGCCAGGAGCAATACTTCACTTCTAAAATGGCTTTTTTACAGAAAACCATGCTCTCTACTACGTTTTGCTAATGGTGCTCATGACACTTTTGTCCTCAGTGGTGACAGAGGCCACAGAATGATGCCATGCTGGAAAAGATTTGGTATCAAACTCCTTACTTAACATATGAAGAAAATTCTGGGCTGTGAGGGCAGAGGCCCTGGCACAGAAAAGCTGTGCCTGCCCCATCCCTGCAAGTGTCCAAGGCCAACTTGAAGCAATCTGGAATAGTGGAAGGTGTCCTTGCCCATGGATCATTTTTAAGACCCCTCCAAGACAAACCATTCCATGATTTTCTCGTTTTAGTTTCTGTGCAGCGCCTTGGTTTCAGGCATTACAGAGCCCAGCTGTGGAGGATGTTGTGATAACTCATTACCACAGAAGATGATGCTGAGCAGAGACCTTGAAAAGGCATCCTGTGCATCCCTCTGCCCTGGGGTAGGATCAGCATCCCCTGAGCCACAGCTGCTTTAGCCAGATGGCTCCTGTGAACCTCCAAAATCAGAGCCTCCCCAAGCACTTCACTCCTGCCCTCAGCTGTCCTGCTCAGATGATTTTGGCTAATGCTTAAAGCAAATCTCCCCTGCTGCAATTTCAGGCCATTACCCCTTGTGCTGTCCCAGGTGGACATGGGAAATGATTTATTATGCAAATTTTTGCAGCAATTTTTTAAACGTGTTTGAAGGCTGCTTTTATCCCACCCTTTGGCCTTCCCTCCCCAAAAGTCACATGTGAAAGATAAAAGGAAACTAATGAACAAAGGTTTAATTAGTTCCACGCAGCAATGCTAAAGCTATAGCCTAAAAATAAAATACTTGGAAAGAACATCAGTAAACCATATTACTCAGGAGGACAGAAGGAGTAACTGCATGCCAGAGTGTTTGTGTAACAGAGGAGTAGGAACATTGCAAAAGGTCAAATGGACATTATCACTGAGAAAAAAAGGCTGTATTGCCTCTTTTTTAAAAAGTAAGTTTCTCAAGATTGATGGAAAGAACAAAGATAAATATAATTTAAAATGGTAGGCCCACGTAACTCCCACTGAGCTGAACTGGAGCTTTGCCTGCTTGAAGGCTGCAGAAAGGCTGTTTTTGTACTTGAGGACCAGATCAAAACTCACAGGAGACTCTAGATCAAAACTCAGGTTTAATTCTTGGCCTTCCCTGGGATTCCCTTTGTGATTTGGGGAATTTTCCTATTGATAAAACAAGCAGTAGCTCCACTTAGATCCCCTTGAACTCTTCTCATTTTGCTTTTGTAGATGGCAAACGGTTTAGGGTGTGGTATGGTTGTGCCAAAGCACAGTGGGACTCCAGCACAAACTTCTGACCATGACTGGACCTCAAAACACAACACCAGGCTGCAAAACATGGAAACATCCCATCACAAAATATGTCAAATGTAATTCCAGCTGACTGACTGTGCCTGTTGCTGATGCTGGATCATGCTGATCTTCACTTGTTTATAATTCAGAACTGTCAAAGTAACAAATCTCTGATCCAAAAGTCCAGAGTATTAGAGTGCAAATCTCACTGTTTTTGCTTCCTGATGGTTATTTTAATAAGGGACACATGGAGAAGCAATGTAGTGCTGCCCTATGAAAAACATTAAATAACTGCTGAGATTATGAGCAATCTCAGGTTCTTTAATGCTCTCCTCCACACGTCCCCAAGAGGCAGGGAAGTGCATGAAGCAAGGAAACATCATTTTTTGCAGACAATTGGCTGCTGATAACAAAGGCTTGGAGAATGCCTACATACTGTGCCTAAGCTCAGACAGCTCTGCAGAGCTGTGGAGGTGTAGTTGAAGGAGCTGCTAGAAGTAAAAAATAAAGCATCCATATGCTACAACATGGTGATGATTTCAGGCAAGAATCCAGGGGGTTATTCTTGAGAAAATGAAGCTACTGCTGTCCCAAGTGACAGCAGCTTGTCCCCTGCTAGAAAATAACCAGATATGGATTTACTGTTGGTGGCTGGATGTCTTGGCAGGCTGTGATTTCAAAGTAACATTTATGGTATTAGCACTGCTCCCCTGTATTCTGAGGAGAAACTGGATTACCACATTCAAAGTTAGAAGGTTTCTTTCTGGTTTTTTTGTTGCATTATCCTCATTTTTTTTCCATTTGACATTGGAGAAAAGCTATTACTGATTTTCCTACATACAAGTAGGACAAGATTTAGGTCCTACCTTATCAAACTTTACATAAATATCTCCACCACCTTTTGAATTTGGCTGCATCTATTCCTTCCTGTGCTCTCCTCTACAGGCCTGTGGAGGGTTTGCCTGCTGCTGCTCATTCATTCTCTCCCCCTCAAAAACCACTGGTCAAAATCCATCTATTTTATCTGGAAGAAATAAAACAAACATCTCCCACATGATGTGGCAGAAACCCTGGCAACAGAAGCAGCAGGTTTGTTCTGCAGCAAAGCTGCTTTTTTGGCTTCCTGTGCACCAATCCAACCTGAGCCCCCGGACTGTGCATCCTCCTGTCGGGTTGAGCTGCAGTTCAATTCACTTTGGTTGCCTTCCAGAGAAAGAATCTGAGCCTGGAAAATGCTCTTGGATCCTTCAGGGGAGAAGCAAGAGCACTCAGATCTCCTGGAAGTCACAGTGAGGACACTCTGAAGACCAAGTCTATGCTAAAGATGCTGCATCTCCTCCCCGTGCACAAAAAACACTGAGAGTGACTCTGCTTCAGCCAGTGGCTCACCTTGACCTTCCAGCTTGACAGAAAAGAACATCTCAGGCTCAGAGCATCCCCCCTGACTGAGGAACTGAGCCACTGTAAAATTAAAGCTACGCCCTGCCCACAGGACAGGGAGAACTTGGGAGATTTCTGGACTGCAGGAAGAAATCTGGTCTCCAAATAAAATACAGCAAGGTTTTCCCCAAAGTGCTTAACTAAAGGGTATCCATGCCACACTTTTATTTTTCATCCTTTTTTTGACCTTTGATTTAATTTAAGTACTCAAGCAATTTTAGCTGTGTTTTCTTCTCAGCTTCTCCCACTTCAGGCCACACACACAAAGATCATTCTGTGACTTGACACCCCTCCTTTCTTAAAAACTTCTGGTGAGGAGGAAAAAAAAAAAGAGGATGTTATTTTAAACAGCCTCAAACTAGAGGTTTTATGTCCATTAGGGTTCTTATTTATTCATTTCAATTCATGCCTTTTTTACATTGAAAAATTATAGTTTTTAGAGATTCTTGTAAATGCCTAGGTATGAAATTGGCCTTTCTCCAAAATGTGCTTCTAGATCACTAAAAATAATTCACTTTTGCTTATATTTTCTCTGTGTGGAATTCAAGGTAACAATGTGGAAGTTTGCTGCTCATCCCTATCTTTACTGAGCTGTGTTCTTTCATTTTTCATCTACCTAAAAATGTATTTAGTGCTGATAAAATGGCAGGAAAGACAATGCTCTCCTCTTCACACACCAGATCCATCAAGAAGAGGGCTCCTCACCCAACCCTGCCCACTGACCCTCAGCATCACTTCTGGGTGCAAGGGACACAAGCAGTGTCCCCAGCACTCTGGCTTTGAATGACAGGTTAAGTTTGCCATTTAACACATCCCAGATTTGTGATGGCTCACTCACAGCATCCATGTCTACATCCCATGTGAATCTGTTTTTCTACACTGCTGTAGCACTCTCTAAATGCACTGAATTAGTGATTCCAGAGAACTTTTTCTTTTGTTGTGACATTATTGCTTACTAAAACAAAATTTCTGCTTTGGGGACTCATCCTACCACAGTATTTCATGTTTTCATGCAATGCCTGATCCCTTCTCCAGCCACTACTGATGCAATTCCTTTGCAGAGCTGTAAGAGGAGCAGGGTTAGGATCACTTGTCACTGAAGAGTCAGGTCATTTGCCATCTTGGTGACCTCTGCTTCCTCAGCCATATGTATAAGACACTCACATCTCAGGCTCTACCTGCAAGCTCCTTGAAAATGGAACCACTGCAATGATACTCCCAAAGCAAACTTTACTTTGGTTTGGCACGAGGTACAAGGCAATTCAGCAGCTGGCTCTCTGTGAAAGTTCTCCTTTCCTTGTTATTTCCTTCCAAGAATACATTTTTTTTAAAAAGAAAAAAAAAAGGAACACTCCACTTTCAAACTGCTGTTCACTCCCCAAAGTGAACAGCTCTTATAGCAGATGTATTTCCACTGAACACAGTTCCCAAAACATCAGTAAATTAAACACGATCAACATGGCAGCATCCCTCTTGAAGGGTTATATCATGACATAATAAGTAATAACTAATATCCCAGAACACAAACTTTCTTCTGGCACTAATTCTACCTTAAACCCATCTGAAGGGTACATGCAAAGCTCCTAACTTAACTGCTGTCCACTGAGGTGCAAACTGAAACAAAGCTAAACAGGTTTTGTGACCAAACCTTTACCACCTAAATACTATTTCACTTAATACAGGATTTAAACCGAATTTCTGTACACTTACAAAGATACTGGAATTATGTTAGGTTTTTGCCACAAAAGCTTTTCTCTGCAGGTAATATAAAGAAAAAAGCTTCCTAACAGCAGCGGGTGCAACAAGTTGAAAAATATGACTTATTTTCCAATAAATAAGTGCATGCAAATTACAACAGATGGGCCAAAAGCTTTCTCAGGAGGGCCATGCATTGACATCTCCGAGCAGTAGCAGCAGCCTTTGAATTTTCACTTCAACTGCTGCTTAGAAAGGCCACTGTCAGGGAGGAAACACCTACTGTGCGCCTTCCCCTGCCTTCTGATCCCTTATTAGTTAACCCTGAAGTGCATATGTACACAGCCCTAATCCCCAGGCGGGGCTCTGGGCCGGGGGAAATCTGGAATTAATTGCGGGGTATTTTGGTTCCTAATGCAGCTGTTGGGAGTGTTTGGCTTGGCAGGGGAACAGAAAAGGCACTGCATACCAATTTCGTGAGCCACCGTAAAAGCTGCGTGGAGGCCGTCGTCTTCAATCACCGCGCAGCTGCGCTCGGGGGAGCAGATGGTCCCAACGTCTGCCATTCCCAGGGTATCACAGGAATGATGCCCACATAAATCCTGCCCGGGAAGGGGAAAAGAAAAAATCAAAAAAAAAAAAAAGAAAAAAGAAAAAAAAAAAATCATTACAATGAATTTTTACACCCAGCGGTAACAACCGGTTAACGGCGCCTTTGCCAACGGCGGGTCCTGGATGAAAATGTCAGTGTAAAGTTCCAGCTAGAGATGTTAAAAGCACAGCAAGGCAATCCCTGGTAAGGTCAGGAAATACTCATGGGAGTATTTCCATGGACTTTAACAGGTTTTGGATACGTTCTGCAGCTAATTTTTGTTAGTTGAATTTGTATTTCTGCGATGCTCACACTTGCATTGAGGTAGGCGCTGAAAATATGCTGTGGAAGCATTTCCTCATTGACAACAAAACCAGAAAATTCTCTTTATTTACAGAAGGTAAACCAAGGCCCAGAGAAAGCTTCAGCTTCCTGATCAGTCCTTGAACCAGAGATCACCTTTCTGTTCTGAAACCAATCCTATATTCTCATTTAACAGAAATGAGATTGCTACATGTGAAACCTCATTCCACATCTGCCAAGCAGTACAATTACTAATGTGTTACCCAATAATGTACCAAGTATTTTGCATTTCTCAGAGATTGCTGAGAGTCAGTGATATGAGAGAGTGCAAAATCCCAACAACTTAACCACTTCTCCCACATGTAGATATGGGATGTCTCTGAAAACCATGCAGGTAGCATCAGGTTTTGTCTTTCAGCTTTGGTCAGACATTGTGTTTTTCTCACCAGCATTAATTTCTCCATGCTTCTGTTGAAGCAGAGGGAAGAATATTAGTATGCACGTGCATATATACACATTTTTTGGATGAGAAGGAAAAGTAGGGGCCATGCTATTTGGAACACTTCCAACATTTCGTTGTGGTTGAATGAAATTGTCATTTTCAAGGCATGACAAATGTTATTATCAAAATGATCAAAGAGCACTTTTTTCCCTTCATTTTCAAGATTCTCTTCTTCCCTTCAGATCTCTTTCTACAAGGACTTCCTTTTATGAAGCCTTTCATAATTAATCCACATTAACAACAGACACCTTATAGGAGGCTTCAGAGCAGCAGTGTTCACTGATTGTGACAGGTTAGGCAAACCTGGAAAAGCACAGGATTCAAATCCCACTGAAGTCAAAGGAAACCACACCTAGTGCACGGATACTGTGACAGAGCATCTCTTTACAAACACACACACACAAAAAAAGAAAAAAGGTGGGTTTTTTCCCCTACAAAGAAATTTTTCAAGCTAAAAATACAAAGCAGTATTACATAGATGGAGAAGAAATTTCAGGCTCAGTTCTGGCTTCCAGGAAAGTGTCAGTGGGACAAGAAGACACTGTCTTAACCTTGATGTTTAGGTTGGACATTTAGGAAGAATTTCTTCACAGAGAGGGTGATTAGATATTGGAAGGGGCTGCCCAGCAAGGTGGTGGAGTCCCCATGCTGGAGGTGTTTAAGGAAAGACTGGATGTGGCACTCAGTGCCACGGTCTAGCACAAGGTGGTTGGACTCAATGATCTTATTTCCAACATGACTGATCCTGTCGTTCTGTGATGGAGCAATGTGACCTGAATCCACGCAAGCAGCTGAACTGAATTCTTACACAAGTACCAAAAAGCACATAAATCAGACAGAAAGCAGCTTACTTAGGAGGGCTAGACAGGTTGAGAGTGCCAAAACAGTATAAACTGCATTAATTCAGGCTTTGTCTCTGCATGCAGATTCTATGTCACTCAGCCTTTTCTTGTATTTGGGTGTCATTATTACATAGGTACTGACATCAGTGCTGCTCCCAGCGTGGCACAATGGCATCAGCACCCAGATGCCTCATGCCACTCAGGATTTACTCCCATTTGCACACAAGAAGCAGCTACACTGAGAATCTACACCAGCAGGCACAGCCAGACTTCACAATGATTCACCAGGTTTGATGACACAAATGTAACTAAAAAAATACAATTTTTCTAAGCAGGCAATCTTGTAAACTTCCACAGAGCTAATTCTGATGGGATGTGTGGAGCATGGAACATTAGGGCAGAGATGTTACCATAATCTCACCTCAGCACTTCAAAAGCTGTGCACAGGACTGCATTACAATGTCTTCCCTAGATATCAGGGCTGGTCCTAGAAAATCCCAGAGCAGGAAAGACATGATTCTGCAAACTGCTGATATGCCAGATCACCTAGCTCCTCCAATTCCCCACAGACAGCTGGCAAACAGGTGTCCTCAGATGATGTGGGACCAGCCATCCCCAGAAAGGAGAAGAGTGCCCACCCTGGGGTCAGAAAGTGGTGGGCAGTGCTCCAGCAAAGCCCTGGTGCCTCAGTAGCCCCGTGGCCACCTCCCTGTGCCCCCCCAGCAGCCGGCGTGGGAGTCCTGCGGCCGCCACCAAATCCCAGCTGGGAAGCAGCACAGGGGCTTGTAAAGGATTCTGGAAACAAGGTCAGGAAATATTTTCTGGCATCAGCTCCTTTGTCAGAAGCTGTTCTGGGGATGTCTGTGGGCTGCCCATCTGTTGCTAGAGCAGGGCATGCCATGGCTGTGCTTTGAGCAGAGCATGGATTGAGCATCCTGGTTTTCCCTGCCAATTCCAGCCCTCAGTGGCTGCCTGAGGATGCTCATATGCAGCTAAGGCTGACATTATCAACAATCATTTAGGCAGATTACTGAGAGCTCCCCTATGTTGTCATTGTCTCATTCACTGCTTTACTTCTCCTGCCTCTGTATGATTTGAACTGGAATATATTTCTATTCACAGTACATACTAAAAACAGAACTGCAGCCTTTCAAGTGGCATCTCTGAGACAAATATTCTGAAAATTTTCCTTTTGGGTCAATTCACCAATACCAGCTTCCAAACAGCTTGACTGCAAGTGATGTTACTGAAAATCATGCCTGCTTAGCCATCAAACACTGGCTATGGATTATTCATTACCAGAATCAATAGTTACATTTGTTGTTTTGCTTTCCTGGGCAGTCCTGGAAAGCAGTCTACTACTTTCATGAAGTAAACTTTCTGGGAGTACAGTAGAAGGTTTTATTTCCCTGGAAAATATTTTAACTTTTTGTTAAAAACAGGCTTCAATGTAATGATGCAATCTTAAAAAATCTGTGTGGGTAGCCTCAACTTTTCATACTCCAGATAAAGCATGAGGAAAGAGGGGACTCGTGATACATAAAATCAGTTTCCAATGATTATTTCACTCTGGGATTTTTTGATTCTACTAGAAAGTTAATCAGCTACTCAGATCTGGATGCTCAACTGCCTTTAAACAGTGGCAGAAGCATTAAAGAATGTTTTTTGATATTTCTAAAGAAGGAAAGCAGCCTGGCCCTTGATCTGCTTTACAGTAGTTTCGAAACAGAAGAATGACAAGGAAATAAATGCATTTGCTGTGCAGGAGGCAAGAGATGTTAAGACTTAAGCTTTGGCAAAGGAATGGTTTAGTAAAACTAAGCTGTACATCACAAGTCTAGTAGTTAATTAGACAGCTCATTAGAGGCCAAGTTTTCTTGGCATCCTAAATCCATCAGGAGCAGCTGGCTGGCTGCCATGTATACATGGCCTTGTTGTGAAGGGAGGTAACTGTCACCATGTCCTGGCTGGAGCAGGGAGTTCATTTCACCTGAAATGTGTTCTACAGTAGGTTTCAAAACAAGAATAAACTGTTTAGTGAAACCTGGTATTAGGTCAGAGCCGCTGACCAGATCCAAAACACGATGTGAGCGCCAACGTGGACACTTTGGTGGGATTTAAGGACAGAAGAACATGTCCCTCAGGTCTTTTGAGTTATCTAACCCTCACAGGGCTTGCAGTTTGGGATGCTGTGGGCCCCAAAGTGTCACAGCTCCACAGCCTGGAACAGCTGTGCACTCGGCTTATTGGGGTTCAGATGTTTCATTCAGATGTTTCACATGTTTCTCCACCTTTGGCCCTGAGGGAAGCCGAGCCTACAGAGCTTCTCAGACCAGAATGAGAGGAACCCACAGGCTGAGGCTTTGTGCAGGCCAAGCTGCACATCACCTTCTTGTAAAGCACAGCTAAAACCTTCACAGTTCTGTTCACTTGTTCTTCTGGCCCCTTTGCAACAGCTCATCAGCTCAAGCCTTTTCCCAGTAGAATGTGATCCAGCTACAAATTCCTTCCAGAGATGAGGCCAGCTAGAAGCATCTCTTTTAGGAGAGCACTTTACTGTCTACACCAGCCTCCTGCCAAGCTCACAGGGAGCTGTGGCTCCTCCTGAAGCAGCCCCTGAGCCCAAGGTTTCGCTAGCCCAGGCTGCAGCTCAAGTGCAGTCAGTGAAGGGATCCAGTTTTTGGTCCCTATTGCTCATCCCTCTTCTTTCCCGCTGAACAGCCTGTGGTAAATCACAGAAACAGTTCCTCTCCATGCCTGAGGAACCCAGACCACCTTGCTCCAAGCGCTGCGCTCCACTCAGCGGCTTCAGGTCACGATTCCTCTCCTTCTCACCACATGAATTACTCACTAAACAGTGACAGACCTTTGGTCAGAGGGGTGGAAAGTTTCCTTAACACCTGGAACAGCTTACGACCTCCTGGTTAAGGACCTCTCCTGGGAGGTGGGCGATACAGACCTAAAATCCCTCCAGCAGAGGAAGGAATTAAGCACGACTTTCCAACTTCCTGCAGCAGCGTTCCCACCGCAGGCCTGGGCAGGGACGGGGTGAGGTGGTGTTAGGAACACACACATCCACCCTCCCATGCATTCACCCTCCCATGAGCTCCTCTGCAAAGTGGGTGAACTTTCACTGATGTCACAGCAACCCGGAAAGGCACACGTGGTTCAAAATGTCATGTTCACATGAGCAGAAAGGATCCTGGGTGAGGAAAAGTTCATTGGGTTACTGCTCTGTCCTCCCCTGGGCACATTTTGAGAAGATGTGGCCACAGCCTGGTTACCTTCTGAGGAAAACCACGATGGTGATACCTGCCAAAACAAAACCCAAATCTATTTCCCCAGCAGTTTAGCTTAAAAATTCAGGTGATTTGCTTTTGGGGTTTATATGATAAATATGAGCCTGGGGCTTCAGCATTTGAAAAAAAAAAAAAAACAAAAAAAAAACAAAACAACACAGCAGAGTTATGCAAACTACAGGTAATTTAAAAATACTGACAAAATGCACATAAAGCATTTGGAAGGAGGAGTTGCATGGGGAGGAGACGTTTCAGTTAAGAAACTGGTGACTGATGACCAAGTAAAAATGTGTGAGTTAGCCTGCCTAAGCCACAGTTCCTTTGTGGGAAAACTCCACACCATCTCTCCAGATGAGGGTGATTCAAACTTCTCCTCTATCAGTTATGTCTCACTTTGTTTTCCCTAGGGACATTATTTAAATGTATTGGATGTGCAACAAAGTTGGTGAAAACACCATGAAACTGGTATACACATCACACTACAATTTCTTCAGAGTAATAATAATTAACAGTGAAATCTATTCTATTGACCATTGGTACAGTGACTTGTTTTACTGCTAGGGGATAATAATTGTTGGAAGATGATAACAGAGAAAAGAAAAAAAAACAAAAAAACGAGAAGGAAAGAAGAATGAAGTAGAGCCAAAGAAAGCATATGCTCCATGCAGTGAAATTATCATCTACAGAGCTGAGATAATACAAAGCTTGCTGTTAAATTTCAACAGCACCGCCAGATGGACACTTAAACTGAATCAAACACACCAGCCCCATATAATTACTGTGTAGAAAAAGGCAGGACAGTGGCCTTTGGCTCTAGCATGAACCCTCTGCTCGAGCCAGGCATGATGGTACTATCACAGATGATGCTAACAAGCACTTAGGAAAGGATTTTTTCCTTGCTCCTCATGTCTCTATCTACTGTGAGAAACATCTATTTTAATCTTCAGATGATTCAGAACTGGGGGAAGAGGAAGAGAGCTGGATTTTGTCCAAATGCATTCAATAGTTCACTTGAAATTCAACTAAGGGCAACTAATGAAATAGACTGGATGGATTCTAGAGGATAATGGCAGAGCAGGCTGGACCTCAGAAAAACAACAGTGTGAGCTAAACTGCACTTTGCAAGTCCCATCAAATCTGTTTTGCTACTGTGGCAAATAATCTTGCAAGTGTTTTGTTGCACCCATAAAAATCTGAAGATAATCTGCTTCCAGCTCCTGCAAAAACTGCTCACTATGAAAAAGGCTGAAACAGAATAAACTCTAAATTTGCTGTTGACTTCACTGCCACTGAGAACAAGTGATGAAACACTAAATTCTAAATTTGCTGTTGACTTCACTGCCACGGACAACAAGTGATCTAATCTCCAAGGAAAAGAGGGCTTTGCAAGGTCTTCCTCCTCCCCACCACACAGCCACTTCTCTACGGGGTGGAGGAGACCCACCTGGCCACCAGAATTGCATCCTTGCACCACCATATTCCATGGAGGATGCTCTAGGATTCAAGTGGCCCAAAGATTTACAGCTGCTGCCAAGGACTCAACCACAAAGTAGTCCAACAGCAGGGGACCCATGTACTCTCTAAGGCTGTTATGGTCAAGCTGCCTTGAGGAAATTTAGAAATATCAGAAAATTATCACATTTGCTTACTGTCAAGTCAGACCTCTGCCATGCTTCATCCTGCTCCTCACAGGTCAAAAAGACAGATGGCAACCACTGGGAAAATACACTTCTCATTATCCGATTTAAAAAAATCACTGTGGCACCCAACTAAATTTCTGCAATATTTAGTGACAGATGATTTCTGTGTCCACTTAAGGTTTTCACAATGGCCAGACATGTAGCTCTAGTGATCCTTGCATTTACAGAGTAAACAGCAGACCCACTGCAGCTAATGGATCCTTGCCATCACTGATAAGCAATACAAAGCCTAAAAACAGATTTAAGATGTTGCCTGTATCTCCCTAAACTGAATTCATGTTCATATTGATTTACTGTGATCTGCAGGATAATTGCTTTAAAGCCCTTATCCAATTAAATAGAGATTATGACCAGAAGTAAGTGGCTGTTTTAACTCAGAATCAGTGAATTTCCTTCTAAATTTTTTTACATAGGAAGTACTTCCTAGTATGAATGATGATGATGATGACAACCATAATTTGAACTTATATAATGTGAACCACTACTAATTTGATAATAAAGGAGAGCTGCCAAAGCAGTTTCAGTCTATCAATGGTTACTAATATATTTTTAAAGAAGTAAAGACAACCAAAGAGGATGAAGCAACACTGCTGAATTCTGTCGGGATTCTTCCTTTATATAGGAACTCAAATAAAGCCCTCTTTTTTAAAATAAAAATAACAGCCAATCAAATGTCACTCTGGAACAAAGATAATTATTATATTAGGGATTTGTATGGCACCAGCCACGCACAATGCAGATTCTATCTACACAAAGCCAATTCCATACAGCTGAGGCCACGCATTCAGCTGACAAATGATCTGCAAATATTATTCTGTTGACAAAGCTCAAGCCCAAGGTGGCCTCAGTTAGTAAACAACGATGGAAAATGTACCTCACACGTCTGCCCAATGCCTGAAACCCAAGGCACTTAGAAGGAGACATCTGGATGTTCAAAAATCAGCATGACGATATTCAGAGCCCATCAAAACACGCAGCCACGGCTCGGCGTCTTGTAGCTTAGCAACCAACTTCATCCATCCAAAACAGAGTTGTAAAAGTGGTGCTCTCCTGCCAACTGCTGCCACTCTCATTGAAAAGCTAAACTGGAAAAAATCTCTCCTTTAGTTCAAAGCGGGGCTGTTTTCTCCAGGAAACATCTCCACTGCTTTTTCATCCTTTAACCCTTTTCGTGTTTACATTCCACAGGGAGCAAATAGATTCATGTTGACATTTCAAGGGTAAGCATATAAAAATCGTGTGGGCTCACACACACTCTCTGCAAAGAACATCATGAACACATGTAGCAAGAAACTCCAGTCTGGTTCTTAATTCAGTCAAACGCTGCCAAACAATGTCCGTGTGCACACAGCAAAGTATTAAAGCAGATTAAGTTGTCCTGAACTGCATCGAGCAGCTAATCCCAGAGTTAAAGCTGTTAAAATGTAAACCAAGAAAACACAAGCCTGTGCTTTTTTTCTCATGAAGCAGCCCTGAGCAGCAGTGCAAGCAACATTTGCATCTTAAGAGTAGAAGGAGACCACAGGAACCGTGGTGATTTGTTTATTCTATGCACTATTTACATCCTAGAGAGGTAATTCTATGCATTGCTCATGAGTCTTTGAAAGTGGATTATTGATTAGCAGCACCCTCTTATTCTGGCAGGAGGGTGTCCATGCAAAGAATTACAGTTAAGCATCTGTAAAACAACTGCACTTTGAAGTCACATCCTATCTCAGTCCAAATTAACTTAATAATTGACGTTAAGGTTCACAGTTGCCACCCCAGTTTCAGATTTGTCATATAGCCCAGGGAAGTAAGTGGCAATACTGGCAGAGAGAAACACTCTTCATAGAGAAGTGATGGATTCTGGCCCAGGCTGAATAAGCCATTAGAAAAGATGTTTATAGCAAACCCAAAAACATTCCGACCCAGTCTAGGTAGCCTGCTTTCATTCAGGCTATAGCGATAAAAAAATGAAAGCTCGCAAATTGCACTGATGGGCTTTAAACTGCTAAAAAGGGCTCCTGTTGTACAAGTGATGCCTGACACAGAACCTAATGTTTCAACTATTTACGGCCATAAAAGCAAGCCAGGCGCTTTTTTTCCCTCTTCTGGAGCAACTCCTTCCACAAACCATCCAAAGCATCCTTTTTGGCAGGCTCCTACGATGTAGCAAAGCCGGAGAACTCAAATGAACGGAAAGTCATGCAGTTATTTTTTTCGTACTTGGGGAAAGGGAAAAAAAGAAAACACCAAACCCAAACCGCTGAAGGGATATTCTTACAGAACTTCATTGCATAAACTCGGCCACATGTCTACCAGAGCAATGTCCCTTAACGACCTCTGGCAATGTAATTAATCAACAACCCAGCGTGGAGCAACAAGGCACGGCTCTGCATGGGCAGCACAGGCAGATCCAACCCACAGCTGACCAGGGCACCCACTCGGGGGACAGGACAGGGACTGCAGCCCCTTGCCACCAACCAGCCCAAGTCGCTGAGCTTGTGCAGCCCTGTTTGCCTGCGGTCTGCACTTACGTCCTGCACCTGGACCGCAAGCGCTGCTGGCTCCCAGCGCGGTGGAGCTATCCTTGCTGGAAATAGCGTCCCGATGCGCTCCACAAGCAAGACGTCTGTGCTCTTAAGGTGCTCTCCACCACTTTCCCTAGCAGCTTTGTCTGGGGACTAATTTAGGGTGGGAAGTGCTACCAGCCCTTCCCGACTGGACCACCTCTGCAGAGCGAGAGGAGCCGCGTGTTAAACATCTTACAGGGACAGACAGGACAAAGTCTGAAGCAAAGGGACATCAGCCTGAGTCCCACGATCAAAGTTCCCACCTCTCCACCGGGCTGGGGTCCCAACACTGCACTGGTGAACCCACGGCGGGGGTGACAGCACAGGGCAGGGGACATAACACGGATCTCAAGCCCTCTGCCGTTCCCGGCAGTGGGTGCCGGCCCCTGAGATGCTGCACTGCCCGACGGACGAGCCGGATCCATGAGCGGGGCGGCAACCACCGGGCAAAGCCGAGCAGGGAGGCCGGAGGTCCGGCAGCCCGGCCACCCCAGGCTCGAGGGACACCTCGTCGCTGTCATGGCCATGCCCATGGCCGGGGCCATGCCTACCTCGCGGGTGAAGAGGATGGCGGCATCGTAGTGCTCCTCGTGGTCATCGTCGAGGCGGTTGTGCTGGTGCTGCCACTTGCAGAAGTTCTTGAGCGTGGTGGCGGCGTTCCTGTTGACCTCCAGCCCCTTCTCCTTGTCGCCCAGCGCCACCACCTTCACCACGGCCAGCCGCACGTGGTTCTCCAGGCTGGCGTGCGCGTAGAGCCGGGAGGCGATGGAGGCCAGGGTGAGCAGGTAGTGCTGCAGCCCCTTCCCGTACTTGCGCACCATGGAGGCGTCGGCCACCAGCAGCAGCTCCACCTGCCGGGCCCGGGACACGGAGCGCCGCCGCCGGCGCCGCCGCCCGTCCCCTCCCGCCGGCCTGGCGGGGTCTCGGGTCTCGCAGCTGGTGCGGGCCGGCACCGTCTCGAAGCTGAAGCTCTCCCTGCGGAAGACGTGAGGGGCGCGGGCCGGGCCCTCGCCGTAGATCCGCGCTGCGGCCTCTCCGCGCGGAGCGCGGCGCGCCGGGCGCACGGTGTAGCGGGAGCGGCCCACGGCGAAGAAGCCGTCGAGGCCGCCGCAGAGGTTGAAGACGGCGAGCGAGCGCGGGCTGCCGTCCACCGTGCCGCGGTAGCGGCAGCGCGGCCCGTCGCGCTCCAGGTCGAGCAGGAAGCGCTGTCCCCCGGCGTAGAGCACGTAGCCCGCCCTGCCGCCCCCCGCGTAGGTCGGGTCGAGGCGCCGCACGGCCCCGCGGGGCGGCCCGGGGGCGGGGGGCCGGGCGGGCGGCGCGCCGGGCTCGGCAGGTGCGGGCGGCGGCGGCGCGGAGCGGGCGGCACGGGCGGCCAGCAGCAGCCACAGCAGCGCCGGCAGCATCCTCGCCTCGGCGCGGGGCAGCGGGGCGGCGGTAGTGGGAATTGTGGTGGTAATAATGATGGTAATAACGGGAGGCGGCCGGCGGAGCGGGGCAGCGTAGTTAAGGGATGGGAGGGAGAGGTGCGGGGAAGGGAAAAAAAAAAACCAAAAAAAAAAGAAAAGGAAAAAAAAAAAAAGGAACGACAAAAAACAAAAAAATAAGGAAAAAAAAAAAAAAGTTCTCCCTCCCGAAGTCAAGTGTGAGTGGGAGAGAAAAAAATGTCAACAAAAGCCGCTCGCGTGTGAACTTTGTGTTTCTCTGCAGGGAAGAGCCGGGCGCACATGGAAGGGGGAAGAGAGAGAGAGAGAGAGAGAAAGAGGCAAAAAAAAAAAAAAAAAAAAAAAAAAAATCCCAAATCACTGCTGCCGGGGAGGCAGAGTGAGGAGAGAGGAAAAGGAGGAGAGACGGCTCGGAGCCGGCAAGTAGAGAAGTTTGAGCACTTCCCACTCCTCTTCCACTTCTCTGCTGTAGTCACCGGATCATCACCAGCAGCAGCAGGGGCAGGTCTGCTGCGACTCGGCACTTTCTCGGGCTCCGGTGCGCTCCTTTCCTTCTTTTGCCCTCTTTTGTTTTGAAGAGAAGGAGGAGAAGGGGAGAGAAGAAATTCAGGCACCCAGAACGGCCTCGATCGTCTCCGGTGAGATGGTTAAAAAGGAAAAAAAAAAAAAAAAAAAAAGAAAGAAAAAAAAAAGAAAAAAAGCCCAAGAAGCTGAAAACGTCCTGGATTTCTGTAAAAGCCCCCTCCCTGTATCTTTCCTGTTGTTGTTGTTGTTATCCCCAGTCTGTCGATGTGAACAAGAGGAGAAGGGAGAGAAATGTGAAGATGAGAGGAGGTGGAACAATGAATTTATAGCGGAATGCCATCCTGCAATGGCAATTTCAACAATTCGTCACTGCAGGCTGCCTCTTAAAGGGAGAGCTTCAAAACCACCACTCCCACACTTCCTTCTCATTTAATCAGACAGAAGGAGAAACTTGAGGGGAGGCGGAAAGGGGGAAGGGGGGGGGGGCGGCGGCTTTCTGGGGGGAGGAGAAAACCGGCGAGAGTGAGCGGGAGAGAGGGAAGCAGGAGAGGAGAAGAGCCGGAGGAAGCCACGGCAGAGAGAGACCGGCAGGAGAGAGATGTTTTTGTGTGTGTGTGTGTGTGCGTGTGTGTGTGAGAAAAACGCGAGGCTCGCCCCCGGATCGCTGGCAGCCGCGGAGCCGCGCGGGGCTCGGGATGTGCCGCGCTTACCTCGCGTCCCGCCGGGGCTGCGGCTCGCAGAGCTCCAGGAGGAGGAGGAGAGCTCTGTGCCTGGCTCCGAAGCCAGCGGGGGCTGATGGAACCCCCCGGGTCCCGCCGTGTCCCCGCTCGGCCCCGGCCCTGCCCCGGGCAGCGCCGAACTTCCCGTCTTTGTCTGCACCCAGGCTGTCATTAAGTGCCGCAAGCTGTCATCCACTGGGGCGGACCGTGCTTCTTCCCCCGAGCCCGGCGGCAGAGTGGGCGGGGAGGAGGCAAGGCTTGCTCTGACCTTCGGGATGACTTCGGACCCTTAGATCATCCCCCCTCGCTGTCACACAGAGCCCCCGTGCCCTCGCCTGCCACCCCCTGCTTGGGGCTCCAGCGGGGACAGGTGACCGCAGTCACCTTTGCACCTGAGCGTTGCCAGTGGAATGGCTGGAGATGGCAAATGCCCCGTTCCCTGCCGATGGCAAATGCCCCGTTCCCTGGGCTGGAGCAGCTCTGGGAAGGTGAGAGCAAGGGGTCCCCTGAGGATTCCGACTGATTTCCCCCTGCTGAGGTCCAGACCCCACAATGACAAACAAAAGTGCTTCTTTGTCCCACGTTTCCTCTCCACGTCCCAGGACAGTGCCAGGAACAGGTGCTCCCTGGCTGCAGGACTGCGCAGGGATGCAGGTTCTCCAACCTCATCCCCATTCTTTCCTCTCCTCTCCAAGCAGCAAATAAACCTCTGACCACTCTGGAAGGAAATGATGTGCACACCTGTAATGCTTGGCAGGGTCAGGGTGGTCAGGTGGGATGCACAGACCTGCCCCTGTAGCTTCCAGGGGCTGCTTTGCAAGTCCACCATTTCTCTAAGGAACAGATTAACTGAAGGCACAAAAGCTTCAAAAATTAATACTCCTGTGTAAATGATTGCATTAACATAACCCTGAGGTTGTGCTTACGAAATGTTTAACTCACCAAAGTTTTGCAAGTGTTCATTCTTCTTTTTCCATTTTTCTGGAAATGGTGATGCCTGTGAACTACAGTTCACTTCTCCACCTCCTGGTATTTCTTTTTCTACATTTCAGTGTTCTGTCATCCCCAAAAATTCTTGACTGGAGTCAGTAAGTTCCAAAATTAATAAGAGGTATGTATTAGGAAGGTCACATTAACTTTTTGGGCATTGGGCCAGGACTATTCAACATTTAAAACTGTAAACATTTTCTCAGTTACTTAAACTTGTTATAAAGTTAAAACAGCAGGAAAAAAATTAGAGGGAGAGAGAAGACATATTTTGATTGAAAAAAGAACCTGTAATTTTCTTGGATGGGTTTTACTTTTCCTTTGAGCCTAATGCATGTCTGCTCAGCACCAACAATATTTTTATTGACTTCACTGGGACCTGATCGAGCCCTGGATTTGCAAATATGTCTGGGTCCAAACTGCCAGATACCCCTGGGAGAGGTGCTAGAGACGAGATCTGGGATAAGGAATGTATTTTGGATAACAACCTCAGAACATCTCATTAAAGAAGTGTTAGTTTGTCAATGAAAGGGGATATGGTGCACAAGAGGCCAGTGTAATGTTCTCTCAGGCTACAGCCTAATTCCAACTGTCCAGCCATATAACCTTGGAAAAACAGGAATGCTTAGAAAGGCTGGTGATAATTAAATGGTGTGTCCCACTGCTCATCTCTGGAGTTGTCTTTGATTTCCCAAGTGACAGAAGAAGTTGGCTGGGCTGCCCTGTTACACCAAGCAAGGATCCAGACTTTCCAGGAAGGTACAAATTATTTTGTGCAAATAACCCCACAGATTAGGAAATCTGTCCTGTTTACATCTCTAAACTGCAATAACTCAGCACAGCAGTGCAGTAATGGAAAGATGGGTCAGTCATGCCTCATGCAATGAGAGGGAACATCTTTCAGTCTGAGAGCCTGGAAGTGTAAGGATAAATCACTGGGATGAATCATCTCTTTCCTCACATCATCTTTTGCCCTCTTAGCCTCTTTTCACAGTTAGACCACTGCCTTTAAACAAGAAATCCTGTTAGCATGTCCCAAGTTGTGGATGACACTAAATCCTTGTCAAGCAGTTCTGACCTGGAAATTTCAAGGCTGACCTTTCCCAACTGAGAGATAGAGAGCCACAAATCCTCAATTAGCTTCGAGGCACAACACAAGTCTTGTACACTTTGGATCACATTCAATCCCGATGACAGAAGATGCAATCCTCTGGAGTTTCTGGGAGCTACAAGCTGCTGTCATTAAAGTTATATTTCACCCCCTGGGTTTGTCCATGAAACCCTTTAGGATCCTGCAGATTACAGCCTGGGTAGCAGGGGATTCCTGATCCTGTAGTGTTTTAGTCACATGAGAAACTTTGCTCTAAGCATTGTAAACACTCACATGAAGGAGCAGCTTGAGAGACGTGGAGATACTGGAAAAGTTCTTAATGATTTTATCCAGGTGTCCTCCCAGTTTTTTATAAAAAGGTCCTGTTTTACATCACCTCTTTTCCAATGCTCAGGCACATTAGAAGGGGTTAGAAAAGCAGGAATCCAAGATCTGCCTCCAGCCCCCTGACAAGCAGTCAGGGCCTAGCAGGGATGTCCCACCCAGCAACACCTGTCTTTCACCATTAATTAAACTCCTCCTTCTTGGAAATTAAAAGAATTCTGTTCAGTTTTCATTGTTCTGGTGTTAGGACTGTCTGGCAAATCTAAGTCATTGCACAGGCAAGATGGCAATTACTGTGGGAAATAACTGGTTGTTCTGTAAAATTACAAGGAGGCCAAATCAAACCCAAGAAATTTGCCTGCCCAACACGTTCTAAATACAAAAAAAAAAAAAAAAAAAAAAAAAAAAAAAAAAAAAAAAAAATCAGCATTTGCTAGACTTGTGATCACCATTGGGATGATAGCTGGGAATGGGCTCAGGTTTGGGTAAGATCCTATTCAAAAATCTACCTGTAGGAACACAATTCTTAACATGGGACAGCTTTGTCCCTCCTGAGGGTCTCTCTTCTGTTAATTTTATAGGGAATTTTAATGTGATGATGATCAGAGGGATGGAGCAGCTCTGCTAACAAGGAAAAGCTGACAAAACTGGGATTGTTCAGCCTGGAGAGAATAGACTTTGGGGTGCTTTAATGCAGCCTTCCAGTCCCTGAAGGGAACTTAGAGGAAAATTGGAGCAAGATTATTTGTAAGAGCCTGTAATTACAGGGCAAGGGGGAATGGCATCAAATCAAAAGTGAGGATGTTTAGATTAGATATTAGAAAAAAAAAATATTCTGAGAGTGGTGGAGCACTTGAGCAGGCTGCCCAAAGAAACTGTGGGTGCCTCATCCCTGGAAGTGTCCAGGGCCATGGTTTGTTGGTCTTGTGAGAAGTTTTAATAATGCAAACATGATGATTACAGTGCTCACATTGCTCACCTTAAAGCTTCCCTTCAGTGATGCATTAAAACCACTGAAGAAATTTATTTCTAAATGGCTCACTAGTAAATAAAAGACTCATTATAAGTAATTTTGCAAAGAATTCTTCAAGATTAATATTTTAGGCTAGTCTTCTGGAAAGGACTAGATATTCCAGCATTTGGAATAAGTTATACAGCCTTTAACCCCCACCCTAGGATAGCAACATTGCCCCTTTTTTGGACCATGTGTCTTTCTGTGGCTTGGATGCTGTGAAAACCCACTCAGGTGGAGACCTCCTGGCAGCTGTTCTGAGTGGCTGTAGCTTGCTTGTCGATACTGAAATGGATTTGTGGTTGATAAATAGGAAAACACCACCATTATTGGTGCATCCTTCCTGCCAGCCTCACCAGATGTGTTGGGAGCTGGGTGCTGCTGGAGACCGAGGTAACTTCTGCATCCTTGCCCTCTCCCATTTCCACAGCTGGCATTTCCAAGGAGTCCAGGACAAGGTTTTTGCAGGCCTTCAATAATTTACTTAAAGGCCAAGTAACACCTACCTCAGAAAAACAATCAGAAAGTATTTTCACAAGGAAGACAGGGGCTGATCCTTGCGTGGCATTAGCCAGGTTGTACCTTTGTGCCCCTCACAAGCCACTCCTGCGTTTATCCACCACCCACAGCAGTTGTAACTGGCCAGGCTCTTCAGTTTAAACAAAATCATGAACTTAAAGCAGTGATATTTGGTCAGGAATGCAAGTGGTTGTGGTGTGAACAACTGTGGCTTTAAGGCAAAATGTTTTACTTGCTTCTTGATGAGATCTTCAAGGGAGCAAAGGGGAAGCCTTTGCTTGGGGGTTGTGTTTTTTTAAGTGGCATGTGCAAGCAGTGGATCAGGGCTATAACAGTTCCAGTAGGCTGAAAATTTTGCTTTTAACATCAGCTTCATTTTTCTGTCAGAGCTGAGGAGGCAGCCGTGAGGGGTGTGGAGTTGAAGTGAGTAGGGCACTTTTAAAATGCTGTATTGTTTTACTGTAACAACACAAGAATATTGTGAATTTGTGGGTACCGTATCAAATTAAAACAGGAAACAGTCTGAGGCCTGGCTAGAAATCAAATTGTTGAGGTGTCATGGAGGAGGAAAAGAGATTTCTGCAAGATTAAACATAAATAAAAACATCATGTAATATAAAAATATCATGTCATAAAAGTGCATGTCTTACAGGTGTCCAGGGGAGGGGTGAGCTGGTGGATCAAAAGAAGCAGTGGGATTGTCCAGTCAGGAGGAGGAGGTGCAAATGACAAATTGTATTTCTTACATTTTCAGGCATTAACCTGGAGAATAGGCTGGAATGGGGTCCTCACCTTCCAGCAAGTGCTGCAAGAAATGGACTCACATAAGCCATAACACAAGTGAATAATTGTGACCATTGAACCCACCATGAATTTTGTTTAAAAACACGTGTTGGGTGGAGGCAGTGCTCTGCAGGAAGTATCAAATGCTAGTAAAGTAAGCATCAACCCCTTCTCCTTTTTTATTTTCTGAACAGCAGCAAGATAATCAGAGGAAGGGTAAAATGTTAAACTTTCCTTGTAAAAAAAATGACACTTGTTATAAAAACACATTTTAAGGGTGCAAGAAATGCATGTGATGTATTCTACAGCTGTTCCTTCAGAGGAGTAGAAGGCCTGAAAAACTCTCAAGTGTAGTTTATATGAGGAGCAGCAGACATTTAATTAATCTCAGTTTTAGAATTTTACAGCCAATATGTGGTCTCTGAACATCTCTGCTCTAGTTAGCAGAACATCTGTAGTAGAAAAACAGAGCTCAAATAAATCTGCATTCTCTTGCACCCCTCCAAACCTTGCCACTTTTTGTCATTATTTCTTTAAATATTTTTCCAAAGATGTGTATGTTCAACTTCTCCCTGTCCTCCCAGCCATTCTTTTGCACATAGCCTGGATATAGCTAGATCTGAAATTCTGGGGCAATCATAATAAAATAAATGCCCCATTTTTTTTTTTTTAATTATTTTCTTTTTCAGTCAAGTTCTCAGGTGCTGCAAATTGGGATGGTTCCATGTGGGCAAATTTGTTAGAGGCATAGCTTTATGAATTTGCACATCTATAAATGATATTCCAGGACTGGAGGTGGAATATCTTTTTCCATGTCATCTGAGGCATAAACCAGAAAATGTACTTCCCTAGACTTCAAAGTCAAAACTGTAAGAGTGATTAAAGAGAAATTTAAAGCAAACATTCGCTTGCCAGATCTCACCTGGCATTAACACACACGCTCCACCACTTCAGAGATCGAGTTCTGGTTGCTTTGTGCACGAATTTTTCCATCTCAGTCCTGGTTGCCCTGAAACTGGGGGGAAGGAAAGACTTTGCAGGTCCTGTGAGGAAGGAGGGAATGCACTCAGGTGGCACCACTGCCTGGCCCAGAGCTCCATCTGGCTTATCCTCACTCCAAAGGGAAATCTTTCCCATGAAAGGGAAAGGTGAAGAACCCAGAGCTTGCTCTCCCAGCATTTATCCCCAAGCAGGACCATTTTGGGAGCTCTTGCTGTCTAAGAGGGCTTGGAGGTGCTCCCAGGATGCTTCTAGGGTAGGGTCGTGGTCCTGCTTTTGGAGGGAGTCTCCTGTCACCTCCACTGGCAGTGCTTTGGTTTGCACCAGAGAGGAAGATCCCTTTGGGCTGAAACTCAACCAGGAATACGTTCCCATGGGCACACAGGGAACAGAGAGAGCTAGACCAAATAAATCCTCCCAAAGGGGCACCGAGTGGGTGCCACGTCCTGAGCCAGCTCTTCCACGTCCAGATCTCCCATCCAGCTGAGCTCCGTCCTGGAGCAGCCACTCCTGCTACTTCAGAGGAACAGTGTCAGCTGAGCCCTGCACAAGGTTCCTTTTCAAAGGTTTTAGACACTGTGCAGGTTGAGATGTTCCATCTCTAAGACAGGGATGCAGCTTTTGGGATATGTTCTCCTGTCTCTAGCAGTGGAGAGCATCCATTCAATGATGAGCACAGGCATGTTAATGAGCAGCACATGCATTTGAAGGTTTAGCACATATCCTGAAGCAAACTCACTTCCCTCAGAAGGGCTGGGAGGTCTGTGTGACATTTAAATGCTATTTTAGTCTTATTTTAAGGGCTTAAATGGGTCTCAGGTGATGCATTAGGCTCAGGCTGGCCTCGGGCTTTAAGGGCGCGATTCACCCCGAAAGAAAAGCCCAAACACACAAGTCTCATCACAGCTGCAATATTCATTTCTGGAAGGCGCCCAGCAGGTCTTATCCAAGCCACTACAGACAGGCAGTTTGAGTTTTTCCAGTTCCTAATGATTACACAGTATCCTGGAGTCAGTTGGACAACTTCCACCGAGAGTGAAACTCTTTGTATTTAATATCCCCCGAAAATAAAAGTGGTATAAGAGAAGGGCCTCAGTCTTTTTCTTCTTTTATTGCTGCTGTTGAAAAGGTTTAGCCCACAGGGATTGGAGCACTGGGCAAAAATACAAAATATGCAGTACATCCTGTTACACCAAAGCAGGCAGATCCTCTCCCGTAACAACCAGAGCGGTACAATGGGAGACTTTGTCTGGTTTTCCTGACCATACAGCCTGCATGGGCTGTCATTAGGGTTTCCATTTCAGGAAGTTAAATGGTGGAAATTGATAAATATCACGACTCCTTTTTCACCATTGTTCCGGGAGGGTGTGTGTTTGAAAGGGATGGGGGAGCTCTATTACCTGATACTGCAGTGGAAGTATTCCTGCACCAGGAAATTATTTCCCTCCTTACTGGACACCCAGAACATCGTCAAATATGAATCTTGGAAATCTTCAGCAGCCATGCTGCAAAGAAATTAAAAAAGAAATAAATAAATGCAGTGTTTAACAGATTTAATATGTGGGCAGACATTAGGCAGAGCACGGAACAGATTGATCTTGAGTGGATGTGAACAACTGGTCCTTTCAAAATCCATCTATCCTGACCTTCAGCAGGAGGAAAACCTGAGGTCCAGTAGACAAAAACATTCTTCCACTCTACATCATGCTACAAAAATCTCTTGTGGCCTGAAATGGATTTACAAAGGAGTATAAAAACACCCAGCCCACCTTTCAGGGCATTCAAACAGGGCAAGAAACTTCCCAACCAAACCAAACTTTTGCTCTCCTGCGTAGTCTGAGCTGCAGGGATTTCGTCATAGCCTCGAGGCTGTTTCCCAAATCACCTATTCTGCTTCTCTGCTCTCTTGCTTGCAGTATTTTCAGATTTTTTTTCTCCCAGGGGAACATTTTGCAACGTTCATGTCATGGTCTAGATCATAACCACACCAGGCAACCTTATTTCCTCCTGATGTTTACTGGGGTTTATGTGCTCCAATATGAACTGACAAATGTGTGTACTCAAGCCCTTGCCAGTGAACAGCACGACTTTCCATGGTTCATAAAAACTCACCCATCCCCAGTGCAGCAGAACCATTCTCCTCTGCTCAGAGCAGGAGTTCACCACTTCCAAACATGGAAACCATATGGTGACATGTTTTAAGAGAAAACATAACCAAGCAATGTCCCACCCATGACCTTTCCCAACAAAAACCTCCCCTTTCCATGCTGGAACTCCATCCAGTACAGGCACCTGGTGTCCCACCAGGTGCCAGCTGCTGTTGTGTGAGGAAGATGAGTGGTACCACTATGTTTATGCCATGTGTTCACACCCAAACCACTCAGGCTGACCCACTTGACTCATTAAAACTTGGTATTTTCAGGGAAGAAATGAGAGCTTTTGGAAAGGTGTTCCAATGCTTATTAACCTTAACGGGTAAAAAATGGCATCCAGCTCCTCATCTGAAATCCTTTTAGCTGCAGTGCCCAGACATCACACCCTATTAAACATTTTCCTGCCAGTCTGAAGAGTCTGCTACTTCTTTTTTTCCTAATTAGTCAAATTATAGATAATAGCTCATCACTCTGACCCTTTCCTTGCGAGGCTTAAGCACAGTAAGGGCCTTGTGCTTATGCAAAGAACAATTTTTCAATATTTCACTCATTCAGCTAATAAAAATTAGCTCTAAGCTGTGGATATTGCTGCTGGACAAACTCTGTTGGGCAGAGACCACACCAGGAACTCATCACCTGAGGAACAGCAGCAGCTCCTCCCTTTGCTTTTGCACAGCCCCTGCTTCTCTGGAGAGAATGTTCCTCTTCTAGGGTCATGGTTTATTGCCTTTGGTCCCAGAGGCACTGCTCTGCTCCAGACTTCATCCTCAGGATCCTAAATTCTTCATGCAAGTGTCCAGCCCATTTTAAAGCTCAGACTGCCTCCTAAGCAGATTTTATGATTTATGTGACTCCGACTTTATACTTCAGTCACCAGTGGTGTCCCTCAGGGCTCTGTATTGGGACAGATTAGATAAAAGGAAGGAATTCTGCCCTGTGAAGGTGGGGAGGCCCTGGCACAGGGTGCCCAGAGGAGTTGTGGCTGCCCCTGGATGTGTCCAAGGCCAGCTTGGATGAAACTCTGAGAAAGCTGGGATGTGGAAGATGTCCCTATCCACAACAGTGGGGCTGGAACTAGATGATCTTTAAGGTCCCTTCCAGCCAAGGTTGTTTTATGGCTCCATGATTCTCTGTCTATTTGCAGGCCACTGACCAAATGATCAAACTGTGTTTTGCTAAGAATTGTGTATTTTGCTATAGAGAAGGAAGGCCTTGCTTGATGCTGTCTCTCCACAATCACACGTTGAGGTCTCTCAGTTTCCAATCCAGTCAACGTTTGCTGCATATTTTCTGCTCCTCAGCAAATCCACACGAACAACACCGAGCAACCACAGCATAATGAGGGTGAATAATAGTTCTTGGTTGCACAGTCACTTCCTCCCTATCCCCTGTGAGCTGCAGCCTTTGCCTTCCAGGCCCAGGGCTGCTGTGTAGGATGTGGCTGTAGGGGTCCCTCAGAGTGAAGTCAGGCTTCCTGAGTGCCACTGACAAAGACATGACCTCACTGCAGCCCTGTTTTGGCTGCTTGGACACGTTTCTACTTACAGGGCTTAGGTAGCACCTCCCTCCTGGACTTCACAGAGACATAAAAAACCCCCTGTCCTTTCCTGTTTGCATCTTCTGAAGAGCTCATTTTGGTAAATTCTAATTGCAGGGTTTTTTTTTTTTTTTTTTGTCTGTCTGCAGTTTTGTGCAGATGAGGTCAGAGCAATTTTGTAGTGAAGAGCATTATAGCTGTCTCACATTCTCACTCCCCCATCAGCAGGATCAGGGAGAGAGAATTGGAAGGGTAGAAGCTGGAAAACTCATGGGTTGAGATAAAGACAGTTCAATGGGGAAAGCAGAGGCTCCACACAAGCAAAGCAAAACCAGGAATTAATTCACTTTTTCCCATGGGCAGGTGCTCAGCATCCCCAGGAGAGCAGGGATCCCATCACACTTAACAGTGATTTGAGAGCACAAACCCCATCACTCCAAATGTCCCCTCTTCCTCCTTCTTCCCTACCCTTTATATCCTGAGCAGGATGTCACTGGGATATCCCTTTGGTCACCTGGGGTCACCTGTCCTGGCTGTGTCCCCTGCACCCCCAACCTCCTCTCCAGGAGAATGAAAAGCAGGAAAGGCCTTGGCTCTGTGTGAGCCCTGCTCAGCAACAACAAAACCATCTCTGTGTTATCAGACCCAAAACACAGCCCCACATCAGCCACTGGGTAAAAAATTACCTCTACCCCAGCTGAAACCAGCACAAGGGGAAAACATCTAGTGCGTGAGGAAAATCTGCAAGTCCTTGACAAAAAGCCTCACTGCACATCACTGCAGCACCAGCTGTACTTGCCCTTGGAAGCAAATGCTGAGTGGGGCTCACTATTTGATTGGTTTTGGTGGGTTTTTGATCTGTGTGCTCATTTACAGTGATAAGGAGTAGTTCCCATTCCAAGCAGCCAAGGAATGCTGCAAGAACGCATCGTTCATGCACATATGGAAATGAATGGCTGCTGTCTGCAGTGTAACCCCTGTGGCCCCCTCTCCTCCCTCATTTGCCTAACCCTGTTTTAACAAGCACCTGGAATGCTTCAGCTGGGATGTTCCTGCTGATCCTGCACTGCAGGCCCACAGGACTCCCTCACATTCTTCTCTTGACACAGTGACTCGCATGGGGCACAGGCAGAATTCCAAAACAAAGCCAGCAGATGCTGTGGGTCCATGAAAGCCACATGAAGTTGGTTTTCTGATGGTTTTCATTATGTTGTGGTGTGAGTGCCCTGCATTCACATGGCTTTACGGATTTTAGCAAGCTCTGCCCTTAGTTTGAGTTTCAGGCTCTTTCTGCAGATTTGAGGGCACTCTGAGTGCATGTTTCATTTTATTTTTTACTTTTGGAAAGCAAAACACTCTCTTTCTCCAGCCTCTTTACTTTCTGTGCTACCAGGAAAACACTGGGAGAGTTACTGGTCAATACCTCTTAGAGTAAAAGTTGGTAATGTTTCCCAGTAATAAATGTTGTGGCAAAGACATGAATTCCTTTCAAGTTCTGAATCAGATTCCTTTTTTTTTTTTTCTCTTCAAACCATCCCTCAGATCTGAGGCACTCTGAAAAGAAGGGTTTTCATCCTGAACCCAGAAGTCTCTGTATTGTTAATGGGACTGTCAAGGTGCTGTTTTCACAAGATGTGATCCAGAGAGCTCAGCCACCCACACAGGCAACTGCAACCACAAGAGGCAACACTTCAGAGCATCCTATCTGAGAATCCATCTAGAGGACATTTCAGACAGACCTGAGGCTCCTCTGCTCCTACTTGGAAGTGCCTGGACACCAGCCAGCTCTAATTTAGAAGTCCTGCAGACATGTTAGCTCAGTTCTGTGCTTGAGCTAATATATCAAAGCCCTTGCAATCATCTGCCTTGAGATGATGCCTTGTAGGCAAGGCTCAGTGCTCAGGTGATCCGGGGTTTTGTTCCCTGTGTTGATGTCAGAGGAATTTCACCTCAGAATAAAGGCACTCAGGGGAGGAGGGTTTTTTCTGCTTTCTGCTATGCCATACCCATTGATTTGGCCCAGCAGATTTTTCTACAGAGGCTACAGCTGGTTTCAGGGGACCTCTTTGGATCCTGTTGAACGTGAAGCAGGTTTTTAACAACCTCCACCGAGCTCTCTCTGCCTTGCTTTGCACCCACTCAGGCCTGGCCAAAACCCAGCCTGTAGGACTCCTTTCCTAGTGCACATGCTTTGCAGATTAAAAAAAAAAAAATAACTTGAATCAGAAGAAATCCAGGCAGAAACCCCCTGCCTGCAGTCACGTGTCACACCCAAAGCAAAATCAAGGGTTCTTGGCTCTCCATCCCAGCAGACAACAAGTTTGCACCTGAATCATTTGGAAGCAAAATCTTTTCAGGAAAAAGGCATCTGGCCCAAAATGTAGCATGGATTCCTTTGTTTAGCTTAGCTGAATCCCACGGTTTTGCATTTTCATCCCTCAATCCTCCCTACCCGAGGAACAAATCTCCGGTAATTTGAACACATGTATGCTCTGCGCTGGCTCCCGACTCGGGTAACTTGTTCCATATTCTCAGCACCATTTGCATTAAACTGTTCTGCCACGATTCCCCTGTGCAGAGAAACAGATGGGCAAACAAAGCAAAGAACGGCCCTGCCTCGCTGCACCTGAGTTTTGGGTTGAAATCTAGGCAAACCTGGGGACTAATCAGGTCGTTCTAAAATAAGGGAAATTCCCGCAAAACGTTTTTGGGGTTTTTTTTCTCCTACTTCGTCAAACAAAATGAAACGTGAATCCACTCAGATTACGGCATGTAAATGGATGTGGAGATAAGATAGGCTTTGTTTTGTTTGAGACTCAGAAAGATAACTTTATGTAAAACTCCTTGTTGTTGGCAGCCTACTTTCTTTGCTGGGATATGATTTAAAATCATCATTTACCAGCTTTTTTTTCACAACACTTTGATGGGAGTAGGAGGAAGGTGGTGGTGGGAAGTCTTTCCATGGGAGGTTTGCTGAATAGTTATGAAAATGTTGGATTTAAAGGCCTGTGCAGGAGAACCTCTCTGCTTGTTTTTTTTTTTTTTTTCTCTGAAAAATCAGACCCACGGTTGACCATGTCTTTCTCATCATGTTGATACTGACCGTACCTTTGAAAAAAAAAACACTAAAAAATGAAATCAGAAAGAATGAAACCTCTATTCTGTTAAAGGATGTTCTCCAAAAGGCTGTTAGGCAGAGTTTTAATCTGAGACAAACTGGTATTTTACTGACTCAGGCAGCAATGCTTAATGATTGTTAAGAGTATTTAGTGACTGTGAATGTTCAACCTGTATTTGCTTTGCTTTCTGTTTTGTCTCCGACTCCCTTCACTAAAGGCTGAAAAGCTCCTGAAGAGCTGGGAAATAGTTTTGCAAAATTTTTGCTAAAGAGCTGGGAGATCTTTGTGATGCTGAGTGAATTTGTTGTGCTCTGCCCTTTCCAGCTTTTCTACCTCCACGAGCAAAAGTTGCTGATTGTTGGAAAGCAGGAGACCAATTACTGAACAATAACGTCACAAAATAAATAAATTGCCTTCAACTTAGTGTCTACCGTCCTGATTTCTGTGTTTTTTTATTGTTGTTGTCGTTGTTGGTTGGTTGGTTTGTGGTTTTTTTTTTTTTTTTTTTAAGGGCTGGTTCTTTTTCTTGCTTTTTAGCATGACAGCAATAAAAGTTTGTCAGTTAAAAATAAATACAGATTTGGTACCTGAAAAGGTTCACTGCTGCTTAGATAAACTTAAAAGAGTGAAACTCTTGATGAGAGATTTTCTGGAAAACCAGTCAAGTCTCCAAGCTGAAGTCACACAGCAAAGCAGTCTTGAAATGTCCAGTGCCTCTTGTATGTACAGAAAAATTTGGGTTTTGGGCTCATTCTGGATGAGCTGGATATGGCAAATCCTTCTCCAAATGCCATAAGCATCCAAACTTGCAGGGAGCTGGAGCTGGAGCACCTACAAATGACCTACAGGTCTTGTGAAATGGCAGCAAAACCATCCCAACCTGCATTCCAGAGAAGTGCCTGAGGCGGTCCTGGAAATCCTAAATGCCGTTGAAAGTCACTGACAAATGGCTGTGGAGTTTTGTAAAACCCCGAAATAATTTAGGAACAGGTTTGGTAATCCCTTGAAATGACATGCTTTGGAAAATCCCAGCAATGTGGATTTGTCATTACAAATGAGAGACAACTGTGGAAAACCTGTGAAAAGGAGAATCCGTTTTGTTGTCCTGGAAGACCTCAGCTATCACATTTTATCTTCTCCTGCATCTCTGCCTCAATTTGTTCCAAATCTTGGAACAAAAGAACACTTTGGTGCCGGAGCCATCCAAGAACAGTTTTCTTACAGATCAAATGACATGTCTGAAAGCATCTTGAACCTATTAATATTACTGCTATGATGCTGAAAAAGTTCTCTTTCATGCATTTGATATTAGGACAGTGCAGCCTCACCTTAGAACAGTGCTTGAAGAAGTAAGATTTCACTAACCATTAATCCTACACGGCACAATTTTATTTTTATCATTCTGTTTGCCTAAACAAAAGCAAACTTGCCTAGTTTTTCCTTTACTGCTGTTAGTTGTACAAATATTTACTGACTCACCTAAGCCGGGGTTTCCACTCAAACAGTTTTTACCCAGCTGAATGAGGTAATTTAAAAGGTCATTTACAATTAAAAAGAATTCTCACATACACTCACATACATTAAAAAAAAAAAAAAAAAGTTTGACTTTTGGTGGAAGGGAGAGTAATTTGCTACAATCAGTCTTGAGCTAGGCTTTAATTTCTAATGCGGTAAATGTTGTTACCCATCAACTCCAACCAATTCAAATGACATTGGTGTGTGATCAGGGTTGTGTGATCAGGTTTATGAGGGTTTTCTGTGTTTTGCTGGAGGTGTGGAGCTGTATCCAGGTTCCCAACGAGTGGAAAAATGCAATCCCCTCAGTCCAAAGATACCACAGGGTGCAGCAGTCTCTGTGTGAACCGGGAGCAGCCAGGAGCTGGAGGCACAGGAGGAAGGAGTGAGGGAGGCATTCCTTCCTTACTGTGCAGGCTGCCCGAGAGCACAGCAGCACAAGGAACTTCTTTTGGAAGGATTCTTTCATCCTTTTCCCTAATTTCAGTTTTGGTTTAAAGAAATAGGATCAAAGATAGAATGCCATTAGCCCCAGCTTTGTTAGAAGGAAGCCAGCACTAAATCTTGCTTCCTTCTAGGCTCTGCTTTCTGTTTTGGTGATGTGAAGAATGGGATCTGAATACACATGGGCCCATTATTTATCCTCATCTTCTTTCCTATTCTTCCTCTACATTTTTAGCTTAAATGCAGCCCTGATTTTCTGTTTCTAAGGGCTTGACAAATGGGAGCAGCCCACATCCTTAGCAAAGCCAGGAATGCTGCTGTGACAGTTTCCAAGCCTACCCCAGGTAGGATATTCCCTGAACTGCAGTGGAGTCATCCAGCTGCCCTCAGTGGTTTGGAGCTCAGGCCCAAGGTGTGTGGTGGAATGTGCTGGATCAAATTCCTCCTCAGTGTCTGTTTTATAGAGGAAGGAACTGCTTAGTGGGGCTTCCCAGCCCAGGTCTCAGTGCTCAACCATATCATCAGCCAAAAAGGGGGAGAGTTATGAAGAAACTCTGACTGTTGTTTTCAAAACAAGTGCCTTTCTCAGGCCTCTGCACTGGAAGCATCTGTTCTTATTCATGCAATTTTTCATATACAAGAGAATATCATACATCTTCATTCTGAAGAAATTATTCCTGATTGGAGGGAAAAAACCCAACAAAACAAAAAACCAAAAATCAAACCAAAAACCAACCCAAACAAACCAAACTTAAAAAAAAAAAAAAAAAAAAAACAACAAAAAAACCCAACCCCAGCATTTGAAAGAAAACCACCAAATCTCATACCTTGAAAATATCTCCAAAGAAGGTGAGACTGGCTCCTGGGTGAGACTTTTTCACCCAGGCTGGCCCTGCTTCAGCAAAGCACTCAAGTGCATCCACAAGCTCTGTTCACTCCAGTGGGAAGCCTGGATTTTGACTGGATTTTGTGGAACAGCTGCCAAGCAAACTCCTAGTGCATCCTGGTGCAGGGAGGAACCTGATTAAAGCTGTTGTAAGAGACCACTGGAGAAAGCCAAGTGCTCTGCACAACAACAACTTTTATTGATCCCATAAAACTCAGGAGCACTCCTCTTAGCCAGCCACCTATTTTTGCCTGCTGTTTACAAAAAAATGAACCCTCCTATTCATGTATCTAAAGCCAAAGAGCACTTTTGCAATAAGTCCCAGCATTTAGAGTGCTCCATGAAAGAAACATCAGTGCTCTCCTCGCTTGTGCAGCTACAGAAAACTCCTCTCTGCTCTGGAGCTGGATAAGAGTGATCCATGGGGATGGAGAGAGGAGAATTTACCCTGATGATTCAGGGAGCTCTGTGACCAGTCTAGCTCCCTAATATCTGAGTGGGAAGTGAGCAGTTGAACCATGTGCCAGCGGGATCCTGGGCTGCAGGAGGAAGAGTGTGGCCAGCAGGCTGAGGGAGATCCTCCCCTCTTCTCTGGGCAGTGCTGTGTCCACTTCTGTCTCCCCAGTTCAAGAAAGAGAAGGGATTACTGGAGCAGGGGCAGCTGAAGTCTGTGGAGATGCTGAAGGGCCTGGAGCATCTCCCTTAGGAGAGAAGGCAGAGGGAGCTGGGGGTGCTCAGCCTCGAGAGGAGACAATCAAGAGATCAGACTCTTCCCAGTGGTGCCCAGAGACAGAACAAAGGGCAGGAGGCACAAACTGAAACACAGAAAGTTTCATCTGAATAGCAGGAAAATCTTCCCTACTGTGAGGGTGACAGAGCACTTGGAACAGGCTGCCCAGAGGGACTGGAGTCTGCTCCCCTGGAGATTTTCCAGACCTGCCTGGATCCTGTGTAAGCTGCTCTGGGTGAACCTGCAGGGGAGTTGGGCTGGATGACCTCCAGCACTCTGTGAGTCTGTGAATCCCTGCAAGTTCTAAAGCTGTGCTGCTCTTTGGGCAGTGTTCAGACACGGGTGATTTTCAAATTGGCACTGTGGAGACCAACATGGCTTTAGCAGGGAGTGACACAGGATGGGGAGAAAAAGGAGCAAGTAGGGAAGCCCCATTCTGGAATGCCACCCACTGATTCCATTATTATTGCCTGTATACTTCTATTTATTCATGAGGAGCTCAGCTCTCTCTCACTGCTCTGTCCTGCTTGTCTTGCTCCTTGTCCTGACAGGTTCCAACTTCAGCTGAAATCAGAGCCCAGGGGAAATGAGTTTGGTTTATGCCTGTGTAGAAGGGTTGCTCGAGCAGGATATCTGTTTATTAAAGCACTGTCTGGCAATTCTCACAGGGTGTCTATAACCTGTAAACCTTTCATACAAAAGGAGATTCAAAATGCAATCAAGAATACAATGGGGTTTGCAAGTTCCAGCAGTTATCCCTCTCCAGTCCTATAATTCATCCTTCTGTGGTGACTTGCATGGTTCTGGCTGGATCCTACAGCCCTGTTCACATGGAAATACAGATATTCACATTAATAACTGCTTCAAATCAATATAGTTTATTACATGGGATACACATTTCAGAATCAGACCTTCTGAGGAAAAGATGGTATTGTTTGCAGACAAAAGAGCAAAGTGTTCCTTATGCTCAAATGACATAATGGGAGATTCAGTATTAATTTCTCTCATATGGGGAAAGCATATTTTGTATATTTTTTCTAAACTGAGAGGAAAAACCTCAAAAAAAAATTTTAGAGGCATAAAACAGAGGCTTGGAGAGGTGTGAAGTCAACATCTGGTCCATGTCTCTGTAGAGGACTGGCTTGAGAGGAGAAACAATGAGAGAAAAACTTTGTCTGATGTTAATTAATTATATTAACATAAAATACACTTTATTAGTTGGTGATTAGTTCTCACATTTTTAGGAGAAAAGGACAGGTCTGTCACTAGATGTTTGATAAAGAAATTGATTTCTTTAAATATATTTTTAAAAAATATTTTTCCATTTCTGAACCAGGGATAATTCCTGTTGACTGGTTATCCCAGTACAGAAAACTTAGAGTGGGTGGGCAATTGTATTTTCATTTATGTTTGATTGCTTCTCCTTATTTTATTAAAAAAGTTAGACTCCCTCACACAGCAATGTTATCAGCTCTTCTAAGCAGATAATTTATGAGCCAGCACAGATTACATTTGGGATGAAATAACCATAAATCTGTAATATCTAATAACATGGCTTTGTTGAAGAAGAAGTAATTTGGAATTAGTAACCTTAAGCACAAATTTGTCTCTGATACCAATAAAACCCTTTTCCCTAGGAAGAGCTAATTCTGTGGCAATCAGCTTCTCTTCTGAGCCTGGAAAGAAAAACAGAGTCTCACTTCCACTAAAGTGAATACTGAAACTCAGGATTTTCACCTTCCCACCATTGCTGATCCAGACTCTGGAATAAATTAAACCCTCAACATTTTAACTGGGGAGTGCTCGCAGCATCTGAGGCTGCTTGAAACAACAGATTCTTGGCACCAGACCTTCCTTGAGACGCTCTTTCCATTGTAAAAAGGATTAATAATAACCAAACATGGCTAGTTAATTTCTCCAGAGTCCTTAAAGGGTGGAAAACAGTGTGTAGATGAGGTAGAACCCCTCACTACTCTCAGCATTCAAAACCCTGCTGGGTATTCGTAGCCTTTGAGATGTCTGCTTTTAATTATGCACGTTGCCTTTCTGCCAGGGAGCAGGTGGAACAGCTTTCAGCTCAACTGGGAGCCCACATCAGCTCCTCTCAGCAAAGCCTCTTCAAGAGAATCCTCTCTCTGTGTCAAGCTGAGACTGTAGGTATGCACAGGAGGATTTTCCCCTTCCAGTTAATTGTACAAGAAGTAATTGGGAAGTCAGTGGAACCTGCACTTCCTCTCTTGCTCTGTTATCTGCCCACCAGACAGCTCTGTGGCTGTGCTGTGCTTGGGAGGGAAAAAACCTCTCTCTTTGTATCCAGCCTGGCATGGAACCATAAATTCATAGAATATCTCAAGTTGGAAGGGACCCGTCGCAGAATCCAACTCCCTGCTCCTCACAGGAGCCTAAAACTAAACCATATGACTACCAAAAAAAAGGAAAAAAAAAAAAAAAAGGAAAAAAAAAATAAAAGGAATGTTATGTCCTGCAGAAAATGTCACGCAAGTTTTCTTTTCATAGCCACATCTCACAAGGTATTATATATCCAAGGTACACACACCTGTGTGCTTCACTTTGGGACTGTTCAGCCTGGAGAAGAGAAGCTTTGGAGTGACTTAATTGTGGCCTTCCAGTGCCTGAAGGAACCACAAGAAGGATGGAGAGAGAGAATTTACAAGGGAAGGAGTGGCAGGATGAGGGGGAATGGCTCCAAACTGAAAGAGAGTGGGTTTAGATGGGATGCTGGGAAGAAAATCCTCCCTTGAGGGTAGGGAGGCCCTGGCACAAGGTGCCCAGAGTTCTTGGATTCCCCATCCCTGGAATTGTTTAAAGCCAGCTTGGACAGAGCTCTGAGCACCCTGGGATAGTTTAAGGTGTTCCTGCCCATGGCACAGGGTTGGAACTGGGGGATCTTTAAGGTCCCTTCCAACCCAAATCATTCTGGGACTCCATGACAGAAATTCAAACAGTGAATTAATGAGAAATATCAACATCAAGATTGACCCAGCAGTCACTGTTGTCTCTCCCCTATCTTTTTGTCACTCTTTATCCCAATGGCAAGAATAACTCTGGCAGCTGAAGCAGACCTGCTGTTTGTTCTTATTGTTTCTCAACTTAAATTGAATCTGTCAGGGAATCTTTTTCCCCTTTTATGGCAATTTCCCCCCAGGTTTTCCCTGCGTTGTTTATGGACAGAATGAACACAGCTGCATATGCAGGCATGACTGAAAGTCAGGCATCCAAGCTCCCTGCCTCCTTATGACTCTGCATGTGCCAAAGGGCTTTGGTGCACAAGCTGCTTGTCGACAGACATAAGGAGGTGGAGGCTTGAAAATTCTTGCAGATATTGTTACACCGTACCAGGAATATCTGTCAACAATCAGGAAAAATCCTACAGACCCAAGGTCTGCTCCTCAAAAATGATTCACAGAAACTTCACAGAAACTTTGGCAGTTTGGTTAAAGAAGACACAGCTATTCATGGACTGAAAGGATATTTTTTAAATTCTGATTTGAGAAACAGCCATTAAAGTAATTGCTTTCCTGAATAAGTGTACATGTAGATAAAACTCCAATCTACCAAAATTAAAACAATCCAATAGCCCCAGCCTGCCCTAAGCCTCTCATCCCCTTTGGTTTCATCTACAACTCTTGGGGATGAGAGAGGAGGGATTGTGAAAAGACAGCATGGGATTGGCACAGCCACAGCTTTAAAAACTCTTGATATTTGTCTTGAAAATGAAAAGTACAGGCTACTGCCACTCAGTAGCTGGATTTTGCTAGGAAAACTATAATCACCCCTCCTACTTTTCTTCTGTTGGCTTCACTGCCAGGAGGTTTTCCAGTTCAAGGCTTTGGTTTTGCAAAAAATGCAGGGACAACTCTCAAGGGCAGGGCTATAAAAGGAGCAGATACTCCATGCCACAGACCCATTTTTCATCTGGGACGAAACTTTTCCCCACAAGAGACAAGACTTGTGGTGCTCTGAGGTGGTAATTAAGAAGAATGCAGACAGGAACTTATTATCTATGTAACATAAGCAGGAGAACAGCAAAATTAAGTGGAGGGAGGACTGGTAAAAGCAAGAGTGAAGGAGAGCATTTTCAGTGTCCTGAGGTTAGTACATTTCTACCAAAAACCTTTAAAAAAGCAGGTCCCTAATACACAGATATTAGCATTTCTCAGATCAAGTGACCAGCTCCTGCACAGAGATATCACTGTCAGTTTTCATGAGCTGGAGATGCAGGCAAAAAAATCAAAGTAGGGCTTAAGTGGGGTTTAAGATGGGTCTAAGCTCCTTGCAAAGCCTGAGGAACAGCTGGCATGCAATGTAAGCATTGTTCTTCCAGCAGGGAACAGTCCTAGGTCTTCTCCCCTTACAGGAACTCCCTCCTGAAGAGCCTGGTAATCCCTGCTGGGGCACTCAGCACCAGGAGCAGCACGAGAACCATAAAAAACATCACTGAAACATGCACTGGGCTCTGGAAATACCCACGTGGGACAGTGAAACCTTGCAAACAGTAAAAGAACCCACTCAAAAATGTGGATTAGAATAGTAGGAGTGATCCTAATGCTCTTCAAGGTTCCCTCTGTCTTCAGCACTGCATGGAATTCCATGTCCCTAAGACTCATCCCAGAGCATGTTCCAATGCCCTGTTTTTTCACATGTACCCATCCCCCTGCTTTTAATAATTAGAGGAAATAATTGCACATCTTTGATGTGCAAGACCCAGTTAAAACTAACTATTTACACTTGAAACAGACCCCAGGAATTCCTCCCCTCTCTCACCCTCTTGTACTGAAATTGTGGCGTGTTGAGAATCATCTAAGAAAAACTCAGGCCACAAATAGTGATAAAATATCTGCTGCTTTCCTTTAATACTATTTTGGTCCTATCAAAGTGCAGCTTAAAATATCTTTATTTTTTTTTCCCCCTCTCTTGGTTTAAGTCAGAAGTGCAATGGCATTTCAGCTCTTTTTTCAAAGACTTGTAATTACCCAGATGATAAAGCTGGACGCTGTGGCAAAAGGCATAATGGAAGGAATGTGTTTCACTTCTCACCTGTCTTTCCCAAAACGTGCTGGCAGCCAAGGATGATATTTGAGACCCTTTCAAAAGAATGCTTCTCTTCTCTAATAAAAGGAAGCTTTATTCAGATACTCTTTTTAATTCCAAGGTCCAAAAGAGGCCACGCTCTCAACACCCTCAGAAGCTCAGCTGGATTGAAATGGAAATGTTGGAGCCAGCACATGTGTTGCTACTTCTTTTGACTCCATAATTTAAAAAGAAATAATAATAATAATAATAAAAAAATCATTACTACATCTGCTAAAGGGTTCAGTTTTGCCTGGTCCTCGGTGACCCGAAACTCCCCGAGGGCAATAAAGCGGAGTGCTCGGCCCCTTGTGGGATTCTCCAGATGGTCCCTGCCAAGCACATGACTTCCTGACATCTGCTGAAGCAGCAGTACCTGCAAAGCCATGACACTGCTTGAGGTACTGGGAGAGTGCTGGAATCCAGCCCTCTACAGATGAACATCACAAATATCCCGATATTTCAAGGAGCTCCTGACATCTGCAGACAGGAGAACCTCTCCTGTCTGCTGCCTTGCAGCAAAGCAAGCACAGAAATACTAACTAGAGGCAATACAAGCACAAAAATAATAAATCTTCACATTGAAATGGAAGCAGATATGGTGTTTATCTTGCTCAGCTTTACCCTCCAAATTTCCAGTCGCTCGCAAACAAATCTGTTGCCCTTGCAAGAGATTGTTCAAGACCAAAGAATAAGTCCTGATATTTAATCTGACTTGGAAATTACCTCCCTAAGCTTTTTTTTTGGAGAAAAAATGTCACTAAATCATCTAATGTAGGCACCACGCTGTATAAGATAACATTTACACAGGTCACTGAGAAATGTCTCAAGATTTACCAGTGCATCTCTTTGTTTTTGGTTTCCCACACCTCCATCCCTTCAGAAAGTTGTGAGTTTTCACAGAAAACACCCAAACCCTGTGAACATGTGCTTGCCTTCTAAAAAAATAACAACAAAAAAAAGCTCTTAAAAACCCGAAATGCTTTCAGCTGAGAACTCATTTTTGCATGGTTTCCACAGATTTAAATTGTCTATGTTTTCTTTATGGCTGCCAGCATCTCCCCTTTATTTCTTCTTTTTCTTTTTTTTTTTTTTTTCCTTCTTTTTTTCCCAGAAACCCAGCCTAGTTTTAGTTCAAATAAAATCCCTGTATCACCCACCATGTACATGTAGGGAGTGAAAAACCCTTCCCTTACAGAGCCAAACTAAAGTAAAGTAGCCAGAAAGCATTAAAAATGTTTTTTTAAAAAGCACTAAAACATATTTGAATAATTGGCCGAAGAATTTCTTCTCTGCTGGGGAGTTTAAGCTTTCAATTTAAACCCTTTAATAACAATGTCATGATCACTGTCATTAAAGCCCTGTTATTTTTATTTTAAGCTTGCTACTGAGCACTTATTACGCTGTAAAGCAGTTTCTAAAATCTAAAACTTTCTAAAATCTAACTAAAATCCTTGTCAAGGGTACATTTTCCTGTGCATTATCTGTTTCCTTCCACTGCCCTCACTTCACCTCCACATTTTCCCGAGGCAGTTGTGTTGCACCAGGCATCCCATGGCTGACAGGGAGCCTTTGCTCTGCTGTGTGCCTTCCAGAGGAGCCTGAGATTTGAATAATTTCTCTTCCTTTACCTCTCCACTTTTTTTTTTTTTTGCAAATCTTTCCTCTCACCATCCCTTCCAGCTCCAAATGTTCTTCTCCTGTTATTCCTTCTTTTTCTCCTCTGGATTTCTTTGCAGTTGCCAAGGAATTAGAAATATAATGGCACTGTAGAGCTCCTTGTGACAGAGAGTGGCCAACATCAACCACTGTCCTGGGGAAACAAGGTCATACTCCTTCTTCCAGAGTAGTGGATCCCCCAAAAAACCACATAAACCTGGACAATAAAACACCTGGAGCTACGTGCACATCACTGGTTTAATTCAAACACCAATTAATGACATTGAAAATGAAAAAAAAAAAAAAAACCAACTCAAATCTTTAGGAGTAACTGCACCTCTGTGCCACTGGAAATGCTTTGGGGTAGCTGGGATACCTCTGCAGGGTGGGCAGCACCAGCAGAGGTCCTTTGGGGGATTTGTGTCCTTTTGGGTCAGCAGAGAGAGGCCAGGTGGGATCCCCAGGGCATCTCAGATGTCCCCAAACACCTGTGTTTTGGCACCTGAAGGGCAGCACTGCCATTCCAGGAGGCTGTTCCTGATTAAACCAACACTGATGCCACTCCTGATAGAGCTCAGCAGATAAGGACCAGTTTTTCAACTGCAGGCTGTAAAGAACTACTCTGAAAAGTGAAAAAAAAAAATCTCATCAGATTTCTAAATACATGCAGCAACCTCACTCACTTCCTCTTTGTAATCATTATACTTTATAAGAATCAACTCATAATCTTCTTCTAATTTCTTGGGTTTGTTTCTAATGTGTTAAGGCATTCTTGCTGTGCTTCCCAGCTTTTTTACAATTCTGAATGCTTGGAAATTCTTCCTTGTTCACTGTCAGTGTTCCAGGACATGCATGCTTTTGGGAGATAGAAGTTTAAAAAATAAAAATTGCAAAATTTCCAATATGAAACATTCAAAAAAACCCCAGAAATCTTTGCAGCCCTGGAGCTGTGCTGATTAAACCTGACTTTGTACAGCTCAAGACTCAGAAGAACTGGATGTGTTAGAACATGATTTTCAGGAAAGCTTGCATTTGTTATGGAGGTTTCATTAAAACTTTATTCCAGGTTTTATTGCGTATAAGTCAAATGCAAATAAATGACTGTTGGAATGAAAGTGTGTCGAGTAAATAATCACTTGTAATTCTGATTATTTCAGATTATTTCTATTATTATTGAGGATACTTATGGAACTGGAAAGTCAGGACAGCATAAACTTTTATGAGCATTACAAAAAGCTGAAAGAATATTTTTTTTCAATTAATCAAAATTAAAAACAGGCTGCATGGAAACTGCCAAGGAGGCCCAGAAAACCCCCTAACTTTATAACTCCTGCCTTGCTGCCAGGGCTTGTATCAAGAAATTTTTTTATCAGACAGGTGGCCCTGACAAAGAAGGGGCATTTGATGGTAATCTAATCTCTGAGAGTGTTTTCAGGTACAGAAAAAATGAGAATTATTTAAATAAAAACCCCTTTGAGCAAGAAAATTAAGTAGGGACAAAAAATATCTATTTAAAATTAATAATAAACCAAACTAAATAATGAGCATAAAATGCTGCATGAAGCTGCACTGGAAACAGAGCTTACTGTGTAAAAAATAACTTTCTTTAATAGGAATTTCTCACATTGCCAGCATGCCTGACTCCAAGAAGAAATAAAGTTATCAAGATGGCATTGCTTTTGAGGGCAGCATTGTCAGCTTTTCAATTACAAAAAATATTTTAAATTTGGGTTGTGCTGGGGAACATGGTGGGCTGGGAAAGGAGTAGCTCTTACAACCACTGAATCATATTTCTGATCAAAATAGTTAAATCATATCTGCATGGCCTTATTCTTCATATATTTTTCACTTGCCTTCAGCATAGCAGAGCCTTGGAGTATGGCTCTAACATCTAGAAAAAATATTAAAGCAACTTATTTTAAAGCTCTCTTACTCACATTTTTGCCACTTTGCTACTGGCTCCCTCAGTTATTTGACACACACTTGATGTGAAACAGTTATAAAAAGGAGAAAATTATTACACAAATTGGCTCTAGCAGACAAGCTCAACTCTGTTCCCACATAATTGTGAAAACAGGGATTTTCTGTGGGCTGGGAGCAGCCTCAGCACTGATGTATGGCTTTTCCCTGATTTTCCTTTAGCTGTGCTCAGCACAGATATTTTGTTTCAATCAGGTATCAAATTCATCTGTTTCTCAAAAGCGGCAGCTTTGGGCTTTCCACATGTAACAAAAACTGTCTCCAGCTCTGACTCAGGCATGTGTTCAAAGCAGAAGTCTGGGAGGATGGCAGCTTGGTTAAAGTGGAAAACCTGGAAAAGCCTGGAGGCATAATTCAGTTGTCTCAATTTCCTTCTTTCTCCTGCAAGTATCATTTGTTTTACAGCTGCTTTCATCCCAAATTCAGGTTCAGGTGCCCAGCAGAGCCCATGGTGACAGCTCTGGTCACCCATCCCAGCTCTCTCCTGTGCAGGAGAATGCTGGATTAAGTTTTTTTTCTCACTTAGAGATGGGAGATGCAGGAGAACATCTGGGTCACAGCTGCAGGGTGACTGCAGCACTCTCCTGGGAAAGGCTCTGCTTCCTTCCCAGCTTTTCATGGGACAATACCCAGCCTCTTGCTCAGGAACAGTGCTGGAAGCAAAATCCTGTGGGACTCCCTAAGCACCTGCAAATTGTTATTGTTCTTTATGAGAATATATGTTTTTTTTTTTTTTTTTTTTTTTTTTTTTTTTTTTTTTTTTTTTTTTTTTTTTTTTTTTTAATATTTGGTGACTTTCTTGCAGGTGCATTTGAGGGAAACACATTTTATTAGTCTTTAAAGGACATAACCTTAGTGGTGGACCTGGCAGTGTGACATTTTTGATGGAACTTGATGTTAGAGGCCTTTTCCAACCTTAATGACTCTGATTCTTTGTGATTCTTTATCCTCCTGCCTCTTGAGGTCTGTGGGATTTGATGTGGGTGGGAATCCTGACCTGCTCTGGCACTGACAAGGGTGGCCAAGTCCCCTCACAGAGCCCCTGGAATGCTCTGCTCCTGCCCTGCTGGAAATTTCCAGGGAGCTGGAAATGAGGCAAGAGGATTTAGTGTGTTTATTTAGAGTCAAAATGTATCTTACAGTTGAAAAAAATAAATTAAATACTCAGAAGTTAAATTAATCCATAGCAAATGAGAACATAATATTGCAGTAGCAGTGTCTCAGATGAGTTCACTGGACTTTGAATCATTAAAACACATCTGTCCTGAGCCCCTTTTGCTATTTTTTTAGACTATGAAAATTTTGCTCTTTTTAAGAGTATTTTCCTTTTTCACAACTGTCTCATGGAAATAAAAATGGGGAAACATTGCAATTTTAGATTTTTCCTACAAGGTCTCTCATTTATTCTTACACCAGAACTATAAATCCTTTTCTATTCTATTTTACTCTTAGAAGAAATTATTGGAGACCCTTCTCCAGTTGCTAAAGCAGCAACAGAAGAAACTGATGTTTTGTAAAAATAGAGTCAAAGAATCAAACTAGACATAACCTAAAAATAATTTCCCCTCTCTTTTATTTAGTGCAAACTTGCACGTATCTCTTGAGAATATATACTTAGTTTCTAAAGTAGTGCTTGCTCTTTAAAGAAAATCACCTTCTAGCATGCTCAGAAAATTCAAGATCATTTACATCTTGTTTTACATAATCTTTTAATGCTGTAAGATGAGAAGAAAATACTGTCTTCTACACAGAGGTCTATGTGAGAGCCTCTGCATTTGTTCTCCTACAACAGTCACTGTAAAATGATCCCTCTGCTCATGGCTGGGAAGTTCTGAAAACCCAATTTTCCTCCTCCTCAAGACCTCCTGCCCTGTACATTCACTACAAAGTCCAACTTGCAGTGGTGTTGCTTTGTAGAAGTGCAAGGAAAGGATTTGGAGTAGTTTTAGGTGATTTGCTTTGCATGCCTTGCTGTAGTTTGTTGGAAGACTCCTCTCATTATCCCGAGTTTTATCACAGCTATTAAGGTTTATCAGTGAGTACTTGATATAAAGATTGCTCCTGTATAATGAGCAGGATGAAAGGCCCGTTTGTGTCTCACTTTGGGGATCTCCTGCAAACTAATTACCTTGATGAGAGCAGCCTGCAAACACAAAGCACTCCAAAAACCCGGGCTCATATTTCTCAAGTTGTATGAAAATGCACTCAAACCTTAGCCTTAAACGAACTCTGCTTTAATTTACACCTAAATACACACCGAGAACAACTTCTCCAGCTCCAGTGCTGCTTTGTTCAGCGCTAGGGATCTTCCCAAACAGATGTAATTGGGAGGTTCAGGGCTGTATTTGTTACCTCAACGTCAACATGCTCGTGAATCATCACTGTTAGAGCCCTAAAATGACACACAACTAAGGCTCCTTTTCCTTCTCATCCTGATCCCCTGCTGCTGTGATCTGATGGATTCTGATCTAAGGGAGGAGCACTTCTAGACCAGAAATGTCATGGTGGCACTGAGCCAAGGCCCTTCTGGTGCAAGGCAAAATGCACGACGAACAGCTGACATTCGTTGCTCCTTGAAGTAAGTCCAAAGCAATTTAACACAAGGCTGTGAGCATAAATTATGATAAAGTAACACTGCTGACTTAAAAATCCTTGCATCAAATCAAAGCTTGCAGTCTTTCAGGAATTTTGGATTTACAAAATAAACTGGAAAGGAAATAATTCCTAAAGTGCTCCAGGCTCTCAGCATCCTGGTCTAGTGAAAGGCATCCCTTGGCAGGGGGTTGCAAAATGGATCTTTAAAGGCCCTTCCAACCCCAGTCTTTCTGTGATTCCATGATTCTAGGGAAAATTTCCTTTCTGAATGATTTTCCTTCCAGTGACATGGTTTTCTCCCTCAGGTGTTGCATCTCTCTCCTGTATCTTGAACTCCCTGTAGCAGAAACTGCACGACAATACCACAGCTGAGTAAAAGGAACACATTTTGAAAATAGAGATGTCAATTGTGCTGTGTAGCAACAGCAGAAAAGAGGCCAGGAAAAGGTCCATGAGCAAAGGAATGATGTTGATGTGAATTACTAGGGTCATTGTCTGAACTGTGTGATGGCAATTACCTAAAAATTGATGTGTTCTTCAAAGAGTAGCAAGTTATTTGATTAAAAGTCCAGGTACTACCAGTACCATGGAGCTGCTATTTAGTCCCTGTAGAGGAGGACAAGAACATGGCTTTAGTACAGCAGCACAAAACCATTATTCCTTATGTAGGAGCCCAGGAATTTAATGGCAGCAGGAGAGGAAGCTGAAAGGGTAGTTCCATGGCTGGCAAGGGGAGAATCTGTGGGAGCAGCAGAGGAAGGAACAGCTGAGGGAGCTTCCTGGCATTCAGTGGGAGCTTAAAAAGATCAGAGAGTGAAGGGGAAGGCAGTGAAGGAAGGGCCAGGTTTGCCAGGCAGAGCAAGCAGCTGGAGAGATGATTTTGGCAAAAAGTGCTTGTGCAGTCATGCATTCAAGAGGAGGGAGAGCTGTGACGGGGAGAGATGAGGGAAGAGAGAGAAAAGCTGTTTAGCCAGTGGAACAGGGTCTTGGAAATAGTTTGAAAGCAGAGTTGGATGGATGGGGTGATGGAGAAAGCAGTCACAGATTTTTTCTAATTCAGTAAGATGGAAGGGCAGTAATATTTCTAACAGTGATAAAGAGGCAGGAAGAGAAAGTGGGATAGAACCTTAGCCATGATATATCCAGGATAAACTCCTCAGGAGTAACTCTCAGGAATACAATGATAGGAAACAGTGAAAGGAGGCAGTTAAAAAAAAAAAAAAAAAAAAAAAACAAAACAAAAAAACAGGGTTTGTCTTTTCTACTGTCCATGTTTGCTTCAATTCCAAGTGGATAAGCAAGGAATCTGTTTGTCCATATTAGATGACAAAATCACAATGTTCTCCCTCATTTACCTCAGGAAGGGGGGACAAAGACAGAATGAACAGCTTTGTGACAAAGGTACTTCTGCTGTTGCCCTTGCATCAGTAGGATTATTGTACCTATCCAGTGTATCCTGCACTGCACATTTCCACTTTCTTTTGTTCAGCTAGGCAGGATTTCATTAATTTTCACATTTTCCTGCTTCAGGTCTGCAAGATACACACCATGCTCCAGCATAAGAATTTCCTTCTAACCATCAACCAAGAGCACACATGGCACTTCACACAGCGTGTGTCAAAGCAAGTCAGAACTCGTTCCCATTAAAGGGGGGGCAGGTACTGTTTTCTTTAGGCACTCAATTAAAGGCAGGTGTCTGGCCCCTCATCAGTTCTAGGTGGTCTTTTCCTCTTGGGTTGTTTTCCTTTTCTTGGTGGTGACTCAAGTGCTTTCTTCACTTTTGGAATCTGTAAAACTCCCCACGATCATTTCATATTCTCTCCGGTTACATGTGCAAAAGTTTCCAAGGAACAGGCAGGACTTGGTAAGTCATTTTTCTTTCTTCTCCTGCTAGGTATAGTTTTATTCCAAATTCCTAGCGGTGGCTAGTGATCTCAAAAGACATGGAATTACAGAAGCAGGAGGGTGGATGGCAGGACAGGCCATTTTCCATTGATGAGTTCAGAGGACACTGAATTACATCTGCTGCTGAAAGACCCCAGAAATGCAACAGTGATGAGGACTCTTGATTTGTTTATCCTCCACTTTTGGGACTTGAAATTTAACTCCTCTTTCTGTCTCTTCCCCTCCACAGAAAAGTTGAGAAGGCACCACGTGTTCAGATTTAGCTGCTTTTGGATGTAATTGCACGAAATTCACATTGACTCTGGGATCTCTGCCAGGGTACATGCTGACAGAAGACAGCACAGACCTTGGGTTGATAATGAACCTCTCTTCAGTCATCAATATTTTACATTAAATAATCATAGAGTGAGGTCGAGAACTGCAAAGGGTAAAGGGACGTAGAGGGAAGGATCAAATATGCTCATGAGACTATGTGAGGAGGATCATTTGGTGTGAGAAAAAAAATGAATTTAAAATGGATTTTTTTACCTGTACCAGTCTACTGGAGATAAGCTGCCATCCTTGGGAACACACTGCTCTTCAGGAAACAGCCACCTGCTTGTGGTGGAGCCACATCACCCTGGAATAAAAAGCAGAAACTCTTGCTCCAGCAAGTGTTTTAAGCAGTGGTGCAGAAGGGAGCTTTGCCCAGTCTTTGTGCAGCTGTGCTTTGCAGGAAGTGGAGGATGGAGCATAAGTGGTGTGCCAAGATCACGGGCTCTTCATGCTCTGGAAATGCAGAGCTCACTCCTCCAAAGATTCCTTGGAGCACAAAGGGAGCGAGCAGAGGGTGGGGGACAGAGGGACAAGGGTCTGGCCGTGTGTCAGGGGGTTCCAGATGGCCTGGGTGTCCTGGTTTAGAGAGAATTTGGGAGAAAACTTCTAAAGGGGTTCCTTTAGAAAGCAGATTTAAGCGGCCGCTCCCTCAGCTGGTTCGGGAAAAGATTTCCTTGGACAAAAGCGGGAAAAAACTGTTTATTTAACAGGCAAAGCATTCACCTGCAGAAAAACTGTACAATATTAAACAGTAAAACCTCCTGCTGCTCTCAAAGAGATGACAAACTCAGCAAGTCCCCTTGGTGGGCTGTTACTCAGTCTCTTATCAGTCCCTCCTGTGCTGGAAAACGCCACGTCCTGGGCCCTGGTGGCCTACAAGTGCAAGCTGCCAGTGCTCTTCTGGGTGTTCGGTCCAGAGAGGTTTGGACAGTTCCAAGAAAAAGAAAAGCCACTGTCTGGGGAGCTTCTCTGCCTCAGCTAGCTAAAAATGAACTGAAAGCAAAGGAGAGCTCTGTCCTGCTGTCTGTCCATGCTGCAGACAATACAGGAACGTGGAGGAGCGGGTGCAGTTCCTGATAACAAACTCCACGCTTCTTCTCCTTGCCTTCGCTCTCAGAACCAGCCTTAAAGGTGCAAAACTCATTTCTGGGCTAAACAGACAAATGGGGGTACAACTCAGCGTGCTAAAGTCACCCCAGGACACTGGGGCACGCTGAGAGCAGGCTGCCTGGCGCCCAGAAGTGCAGGACAGACCGGCGTGCAGGCACACAGCGGAGCTGTCAGGCGTGTGCAGGCCATCTGTGAGGAAAAAGCTCCACAGTCCCTCCTGAGCTGGGTGAGGAAGGGCTCTGCCCATTCCAGGCCGACAGCATTTCAAGGGTTTTTCCAGGGAGAACCGGGGTACACAGCTGTGGGAGGAGATGGATGTTGAATCGTGCCCACAAAACGCGTCTGCCCTGGAAAGTGGGCCACTGCACGTGCCAACAGCTCATTCAGAGAAACTGAAGTAGCCATTCCCTGTCTCATTTTTTATACAATGCCAGCTGCTGGCAGGGAAATATTCGCATTTCTTGCTCCCCCACCATTACAGGGCACTGTTGGAGTGTAGGGAAAGCACAGCCAGTGGTCTAGTTGGGATTTAACCTGTACTTACTTTGGATGCTTCAGAACTGAGTTTAGTGAGATATTCCAGAATTAAAAAAAAAAAAAAAAAAAAAAAAAAAAAAAAAAGGGTTGGAAGTGGCTTCTGCAGGCTCTGTGTTCCAAACAACTCCAGGCTAATTACAGATTTGACAGGGTCTTGTCCAGTTGAATTTTAAAAATCTCTGAGGATGGAGAGACTTCACAGCCTCCCTGGACACCTGTGCCAGTGCTTGGCCACTCTCAGAATGAAGAAGTCTAACACCCCTTTAAACAGGAAGGGAAGAACTTTAAATCCCATTTGGACCTTGCTAGTTTTTCTCCAGTTAAAATCTTGTACTCTATTTGTTCATTCTTTCACCGTCAGGGAATGCAGATTGCATTTAGCATTTCATATATAGGCCCATTTCTTCACCATATCACAGCAAGATTATTATCAGAAAATATGAAGTGAGAACTATGCCTAAATATTAGAAGAAAAGATAGGTTTTAAACTTCCAAGCAATTACTTTTTCTTTTGGGGGGGAATAATATCTGTATCATCTGAGCAAAACACTGCACTGCCTTCTCCTTCTTTCTTTTTTTTTTTGCATGGAATTTCACAGATGTATCCTTACTGTCCCTTTTTAGATTGGATTTATAGACAGAGAAATGGGGTATTCCTTTACATAGGATTTTTCCTACTTCACAGGGAACTCATGAGTGTAAATGCCAGAATGTTTCTGTCCACAGCTCAGAGAAAAACGTGCCTTAAAAAAAAGAATGTGTGCATTTTTCTTTTTACTAGTGTTCTACCGTTCCAGAATCCAGTCAGGAAGATTTTGGAAGGGACACTGAAATACTCTGGAATTTATATGACTAGTCTTTGAAAAAACCTTTTTTCCTTTTCTCACAATTCTTTGCTACCTCTAATTCAAATCAGCCCACTCAGCTGTTTCAGGTTTCATGAGATGGCAATGCTGCATCACGATTCAAAGAGCCACAACACAAAAGTCTTGTCCTCTTGTTCCATCTGTTAAACACGATCTTAACCTGACATCAGAAAAGATGGAAATGGTGCCACATTAAAAAAAGTTTTATCCTTTAAAACAACTGCAAAAAAATGCCTTGCAGCTTGAGTGAACAATTGTTTTTTGTCCCAAAAGTGACTTTTTACATCTTTTTAACACAGGTGTGGTGCCCACAAAGAAAGGTGACATCCCTCAGGCTACTGGGAATGTTTGAAGTAGGAGCAGAAGCAGGAACCAGGTAAACAGAGACTATTTATACCCTGCTGGAGACAAGTCACAAGGCTGTAATGGACAGCTATAGACAGGCAATGACATAGTGACTAATGAAAAGAAATAGGAAAAAGCAATTGGAAAATTTTCTTACTTATTCCTTCTATGAAAAATAAGTAGGAAAAACACCCTGCTAACTGGGAAAAAATGCAAATCTGAGAGGTGTCTGATATCCTTCCTGTTATGCTGAAAGAAATGGGGAACTGGAAGCAAGTGAGAAGGGAAGAAAAAAAACCCCAAAGCAAATAATCGGCTTGTTTACGAGGAAGATCCCAGCAGCTGGATGAGCAGCAGGAATGGGACAGGACGGGATGGTCTGGCCCAGGCCCACACTCCCCACAGGCACAGCCTCCTCGAAGGAGTGACAGCATCCCCAGCCCGTGCCCTCTTAGCCAAAACCAGAACTTCACTCCTCGTCCAAGGGCTGAGCACGGGGCTGGGCAGCTCCTCAGGCTCAATTAACTGTGCTGGCCTTTCCTTCCCCTCCTGTCTCCAGGTGTCCTGCTCCTCGTCATGCACTTAGGTCCTTCTCACACCATCCTGAGCTTGCTGGTCCCTAAATGAGCTGTGATGGATCCCCATGTCCCTTTCCCCCTGCCCCTGGCTGGGACCACACCTGCTGGAGGTGCTGTTGGAACAGCCTGGAAAGCTCTCAGGCACTTCATGTACTCCGAAGAGATGTTCTGGGGTGATTTCCTTTGCTCCCTCTGAATCCATTTCCCCTTGATTTTTTCCTCCCTGTGCCTCTTTTTTCCTTTCCTTTCCCCTTCCCAGTTGATCCATGCTCACTGTAGTGCTGCTGCCATGTATTTTCCTCTCTTCCCTTATTGTACTCCTTCCCACTTCCTCCTTTTGCTTTATTAATTCACTTTTCCTGTGACCTCTTCTCAGTTATCCTCACCTCATTCCTGACAGGTGGTGCTTCCTTCTTTTTCCTAAGTTGCTCCATTTATTTTCAAAATCACTTTTCATGGCTACACACACACACACACAGAGCAAACCCCTTGCATACTACATGAAGATCCAGAGGACATAAAGCAGCTGAATTTGCTTTTCCTGAGAAGATTCTGTGTCACATCAGTCCTGTGATAACACAGTGGCATGGAAATGGAGAACATTTGGGCACAGGGACCTCCATCACTGCACTCCCATTTCCCTCCCATCTCCACTGTCCTCTCCTGCTGGCTGTGGTGGGGTGCTGAGGTGGTTAAAGCACAAAAACTCTGATTTTGGCTCACAGAACGAGGTGGCACCAGGGCAGTTCAGTGCTCAGATACTCAGCAGCTGAGTCAGGGAGGCCAAAGTTCAAAGAAGGGCAGCATCCACAATCAGAAACATGTTTTGGGCCTGAGGACTGGAGGAGTTAAAAATAGGGACATGTGGGCTTAATTACAGAACAAAGGGAATAGGGGCTAGAAAAAGGAACAATTTTGGGAAATTAGGAACAGTTGATCAACCAGAGTATTGCAAACAACCTCAGACACTGCTCCTGCTTTCCCTACCAAAGAGACCCAAATCATGTAACAGATGACCGGTGCTCTGCATGGGCATAAAATACATGGAGGGGCTAAAACCTGAGATGTGCAGCTGACAAGATGATTCTTGCATGGTAAAAATAGGGGATAACTCTGTCCTGGCAGAAACTGTGCAGGCACAAAAGCTCTAACAAAACCCACAAAATACAAAACCTGCCTGATGGCTCTTTGACCAGGCTAACTCATGCCTTCTTCCACAGACCCTCAAACCTTGCTCCCCTGAAAACTGAGTGGATTCTCCTCTTCAATTTTCTCTTTTAATTTTGTTATTGAAATATATATTTGAGCAATACTAAGACTCTGAAGACATTCAATTTCAACTGTATTGGCTCTTTTTGAATATTGTATTTCATTGGGTATGTATACAACTGTTTCTAGACATTCAAACTCTAATCAGGGCAATAATAAGTTTGTGGCAGTGGTGCTACAAATTGCAAATGGCCTAATGGGGGTACACTGCAGCCAAACTTCATTTTGACTTGGACTAAAACACTGCATGAGCCCTCAGATTTCTTGACCCAGTTCTCTTTGCCTGTTTTGAACAGGCTCTGTGCTTGTACAGATGGTAAGAGATTGTCCCAGCTCTGAGGCAAAGAAGAAACCTACCACAGCAGAGCAGTGGCCAAAGCAAGCATGGAAATTACTGGATCAGTGTCTTTGACTGCTGCTTTTCTTTCTTCGTGCTCTGATTCCAGCAGGGATGTTTAAACATGCCTGGCTCTCTGCACTGTCCAGTGTGAAATCCAGCTGGACTTGGATTTCACATTTGCCAGCAGCACTTGGGAGTAAGTGCAGTGGCTTCCTGGCTGGGGCTTATTTTGCAGTGTTGAAACACCATTTTCAAACATTATCTTTTTGTTCCAGGATTTATAGTTCAAGCTTCTGTAATACTGGACTTAGATTAAGATGAAGATTTTATGCAAAACTGATTAATTCCATTAAAATCTACTCAACACAAGCCAGAGAAATGCCCTGGTAAATTCAGAGGCTTCATACAGCACAGGGAGCCTTTATGGCAGAGATCTCACTGTGTCATGAAACTGATAAAGAAACAATAAAAAATGTGGCTGAACTGTTTTGGTGATTGATTGTGGTGATTACACAGAAAAAAGGAACTGATTTTCCCTCCCAACCCTTTTGATTAACGTAAGAACTTCCCCTCAGAACACAAAGAAATATCAGCCAACCTTGAGGACTTGCAGTCCTGAACAAACCCTGTCCCATACAGAATAAGAGCCTACACTTATTGCCCAACCATGCAACAGCTTGTTGTGGGTTTTGTCAGAATTGTTCTTGGACACAGAGATTTCTCATCCAGTACTGAAAATGTACAGTCATTTTAACACTGAAACCTGCTTGCTTTTCTGCTTTGAGCTGCTCAGATCAGCTGCTCAGAGATCAGTACTCTGAAGGAATCTGAGGATATTTTTTTTTGATCATGTTTTCTTGGAAGACAGTAAAGAAAAAAACACTTTTTTTTTTTTTTTTTTTTTTTTTAAAGCTCTCTGACTCAGCAGTCACAGAAATTATAAGAGCCACTGACATCTATTGCAGAAACCTGCAATGGAGATTATTTTTAATCTACCTGAATTTTATATGATCATTGTCATCTGTATGTTATTTTTGATATCTAGAATGGGTGGAAGACAAATAAAAAAAAAATCTGTGTTTGAACTAACAGAATAATGATCATCTTTCCTCTAAATAATATTTGCTCCAAAAACCAAACAAGAACATGAGAAAACATTCTCTTGGGTGCAAATGGTCTCCACAGGCAATCTGACTTCCTTTTACACCCATCTGTATCTTGGATGCCACCAATGCCTACAAGAAAGTTGCCCTTTCTCTCAAGATGCATCCATGGAGAACTCTAGGATCTCCATGCTGCAGGAATTCTTTCTGGTCACCAAAAAAAAATGAGAACAATTTTAGCATATAAATTGTGTCCTGTGGACATCAGAGAATGGTAGGGAACAGCTTGAAAATAGCATTGTCTAATTTCCAAAGGAATACTTGAAATAAACTTTCCTCTTTCTCCCCTGAGGTATTACTAAAATGACAATTTCTTTCCCTTTGCAAGCAAAGAATGATTCCAGAAATATTTTCTTGCTTAACCCCAACACGCTGCTAAGACATAAAGTTACAAATGTTAATTTTCTGCAACTCCCAGAGTTTTATTTCTCCTCCTTTTATGTAGGCCTGCTTTGCAAAGCTTGATCTCCAGTGCCCAAATGTGGAAAGGCTGATAATTTACACTGGAACCAGCATTTGGGGAACTTGTATATCTGGAGAGCTGGTTTGAATAGAAATTGTAAAAATGCACTAAAGAGGAAAATTGACTGCCAAAATTAGACTGGCACACTTCAGGATTTTAAAGGCCAAGCTTACTGCAGAATGGCCTGATTAACTCTGTCTAAATTCATTACTGGAGTACAGTTAATGTTGGTGATCTTCAAAACTCTGAAAGACGAAGCGTGCAGCAAACATTTGAATGCACAGACTTCAGCTTTAGGGTATTCTTTTGGAATACAGAGTGTGTTAAGAGTTGTAAAGCACTGGACATGTTCAGACAATGCTCTGCTAGGAGGGTGGCTGAATATTCTCTTCAGTTTGACCTCGGGGCTCTGTTCTTGGTTGAAGCTTTTCTCTTCCCCCATGCAGTTGTGGTGCTCAACTTTGCTTCAGTGGGAACATATTTAGCAGCAAGCTGGGAGTTTTCCTTCCTTGCTCCTCCCACAGATTTTGGAATTTCAGTTCAGTCCTTTATAACAAGGTTTCCAAGTACCACAAGCAGGTTTGATGTCCAGGCACTTCAAGCAAAATGCTGTTTCTGTTACTGCTTTGGAGGGATGGGAACTGAGGGTGAGGGAAGGCAAAGCTCAAGATCCCAGCCTGAATCCAGCAATTCACAGACTGGAAGGAGGTCGAGGCCTTCTGCTTCCTCAGATATTATTTACAGGAGCAGGGAGTGACAGGATGGGGAGGGGGATGGCTTCAAGCTGACAGAAGACAAGTTTAGAAGGGATGTTGGGAAGGAATTGTTCCCTGGGAGGGTGGGCAGGCCCTGGCACAGGGTGCCCAGAGAAGCAGTGGCTATCCCTGGAAGTGTCCAAGGCCAGGCTGGACAGAGCTTGGAGCAGCCTGGGATAGTGGAAGGTGTCCCTGCCCATGGGAGGGAGTGGGACTGGATCATCTTGAAGGTCCCTTGAAGCCCAAACCCTTCTGGGATTCTGTGATTCTCCATCTGCCCCTCACCTCCATCTGAAAACCCCTGCCAACAACGGATGCCTGACTGTGCCCTTCAGGTGCACTGCTTCAAGCAAGGAGAGATTTGCATCTGCTAAAAGCCAGCTTATCCAGTTTTTACCCAAATTCTCCATTTGGCCTTTAATCACAAGATTTCATGCACAAATCCACTCACAGGAGAAAATCCAGAACATACAGTTTCAGCTTTCCCTCGTGCAGTGTGTGGATCCATTCCTGCCTCTGCCAGAAAAAGAAACCCCTTTAAGTGAAAGAGGGCAGTAATAGAAATTCCATGCTCACACATGCTAGGGTTTCATTCCAGTGACATCATTTATCAGTGTGACTGTGCCAAAGGGAAGAAGTTCACGTTGGAGGATTCAAAAGCAGCATCTAGGATGAAATGGGTTAGAAAGGCTTCAGGTTTCAAAAGGAGATGCCAGACGTGGGCCTTGAATCTACTCACTCGAGTTCATTCCTGGAGATTTGCATTTGTAACCAAAACTTTCTTCGTTTCAACCTTGAAAAGCACTTAGAAAATGAAAACACATTCCAGACAGTAAAAAAGGCTGTGTTAAAAAAGCTCATATTATTTTTTGGAAAGACATGAAGAGAATTTAGGGGGATTTCATGCAGATTCTCTAGTGAAAAGGCATGCCAGATAAAAAGCTTAATCACGTTAACTCTCTGGAAGACAAAAGGACTGGCACACTTTGTGTATGTCAACTTACAGAAATCCTAAAACTCCTTAGAAGGGTTCTTGTAACTTAATACACTCAGCAGCCTCTTTTTAGTTCCTGGGAGACACTTTCTAATATTAATTTTCTTTTTTCACCTTGCTATGTATAACAAAAGCTGGACAAATGTCAGTGGCTCAAACACAGGTGACTAATCTGGCTAAGCCTTGGAAATAACTGTGTGAATAAAATATAAACCAGTTGAGCTAATCCAGGAATGAAGAGAAGGAGATCTCCAACCAGCAGAGATGAATTCTATTCCTGCCCCAAGCACTGAATGAATGAAAGGCAGAAAAGAAAATTGGCATGCGGGGATCTCCTTCTCCCTTCTGTTCTGAGCTGGTGTTACATTTCTTCCTGATTGTGTCCCTTATGGTTTTGTGCCCTTTTGTGCCCTCTCAGACAGTTTGTTCATGCACATGTGACAGCAGGAAGAGCAAGTGAGCAGAGCAGAGGGTGGAGAGGAAAGCTGGTCAGAGAGTAGCAGATGGCACACTTCTGCTCAGGGCTGGTGTCCCTCAAAGGCTCATTTAGACACCGACCCAGAAACAAGGAATCCCATAGGATTCTCTGCTGATTGTCTCTAGAAATGGTCAAAAATGTTGTTTTCTACTTTAAAGGGACTGTGTTAGAAAACTGAACGTTGTGAAACCAGCCAACTCTAAGATTCAGTAAAAATGGGAAAGGGTGAGATTACTCCATCCAGACATTTTCCTCTCATGCAAAATTGCCACCATTTGGTGAAGCTCTCTTACAAAACAATTGTTTTCCTAGATCACAGCAATTCTTCCTGCAAAGCTCTTTCTTTTATTCTGACTAATGTACGAAGGACCATAATAATGGGTGTGGAGGGTTCCTTCCCCCCAGAACTCATTTTCAGCCTCTGGCAATTTGTAGCTGAGAAATATCCTAACACTCCATCAATGTTCTTGTGCTTAAAGACCTTCAGTGAGCTTTTTATTCCAGGATTTTACCCAGCTGCTTTCTGAATCCATATAAACTCTCAGCATCCACAAAGAATTCCCCAGGTCAGCCAGGAAATATATGAAGAAATGTAACATTTTTGTTTTCTTTTTGCTGTAGGTTTTTCCCCCCACCCTGTTTCTGTTTGAATCTTCCACCAGTTGGTTTAGGTCAGTTCTCCTGCAACAGGTGCCTAAACCTGAACAAATAGAATTTTCCCCAGAAGGCCTCAAAAGGCAGCTCTTGGTCTTTCTCAAAGCAAGGTCCTCTTTGCCCACTTAAGGCAGTGAGGAATTTCTAATAATAGTATTAATAATTAATTTCTAATAATTAATAGGATTAGGGAGCAGAAACAGAATCCACAGGCAGAGATATTTGGGGCAAGACTTCAGAAAGGTGCACTTTTCTACTGGCACTTTGATTTGAGGAGCACAGAGCAGTCATGTCTATACTTTACCTCTCTTTTTTGTATTTCTTTGAGTTTTTGGCAACCCTTCTGGGTTTGGACTCCACACAGACAAAAGGAGTCTTTTCCATACTGATGAAAACATAGAAGGGGAAAATTGGTACAGTTCTTCTGATGGGAAAATGAAGATCAAGAATGTTGTTAAATTATAATATAGGTCTAGGAGAAAATAGAAGATGATGGAAAATACTGACAGTCTAGCTGGCTTTTAATGAAGGATAACATTTTCCATTACAGGAAACATAAAGCACTGGAAAACATTTTGAAGAGCTATCATTTAAAGTTTTGGGTTTTAGTGGGAAATATCCCTGCTCAAATTGTATTCATGATATGGTCTCATAAATATGGGAACATAAGTTGCCTTTAAAGTTTTGGCCTTTTTTCAGCATATATTTTTAAAAATCCTTTTATATTGTATTAACATTTTGTTTGCTTTGAAGAAAAAAAAACATGCTCCTCTCTGTTTCCATTCCCCTCCCAGTTTTCTTCTTTTAATGAGATGTTTGACTCAAATATCATCCTTCATGTTACCCTCCTAAATTTTTATGTTCTCTCTGTTCTTGTTCCTGGCAACATCAGAGTCTGCCTTCTCCCTTTGTTAGAGCTAAATGCCTTTCTTAAACCCCACAATTTTCAAATCAACACCTAAACTGTAGCATCTGTTACCTCTTGAGCATAAATTCTTTCTCATTTGTATCACCTTAGTTTTAATCAATTCTTTCCTGATTGCCCAATTTAATTTAGGCTGTTCTTCTGCTGTGTCCCTCCATAGATGAAAATATTAAAGTAACAAAATCCCATTGAGCAGTTTATCAATAAATCTGCTTAACAAAAAAATGTCCTTTACAGAAAATGAAAATGGTTTGCATTTGTCCAAAGTGGATAAAGACAATTCAGATGCCCTGACCTAATTCCAATTCAGCTACCAAATGTAGGTGCCTTTTGTTAGTATGCACCTTGCTAAATAAGTTTCTCTGTGATGAAATTAAGCTCTTCTGATTAAAGGGGATAATTTGTGTACCACTGAAAATGCATTTTGAGCTATATATTAACAGCTTACAACACTGAGAAATTCAAATTCCTTTGTTTTGACTTTGTCAAAGTCAGGATAAGAAGAAGATAAGTAAAGATGAGTAACACAGACCACCAAAACAACTTAGTTTTCTGTGACTGTTGAAATTAAATTTACCAACCTTTTGCAAAAGCTGATCCTTAATTCCTCATTAGAAGGTGCAATTGACAATTATGTTATTTAAATCAAATTATTACCACTAAATCAGGTGAAGGTTAACTGAATGTGGATGTAAAGTTCACAAACCACACTGTGTATTTTAAGAATGAAAAATGAGGTGTTTTAGGTTTTTTTCTTTTTTTTTTTTTTTTTTGTTTGGTTGTTTTTGTTTTTGTTTTTGTTTTTGTCTGAAAGCTCTGCAGCTCTACCAGCAAAGTGCTTTTCCCAGCTCTATCCAGTGGTATCTGAGATTCTGGATGACTTCTTCATTCTGTTTTTCTTGAATTTCATTACTTGGGGAATATTTACTGTCTCATTGCAACATTTAGAGTTATTTACACAGCCCAGCAGACAACTGTGCAACGATCCTGGAGCTGGTGGGAAGCTGAGCCAGGAATGCCATGGGATCCACTGAAAAGTCCAGTCCTGTGTGGCTTGGGCTAGCCTGACCACTATTAAGTGGCAATTTGCCAAGGGCTGGCTCTGGAGCCCTCATAACAGCAATAATTATATTTCATTATCATTATATATTTCATTATCAATATATATATATATTATAATTCATTAATTATATATTATTTCTTGATCCTGGAGAAATTGCACTGTCCCAGCACACCAGGGCTGTACAAGCCCCTCCTCGGAAGGGGCTGTGCTGTAAATTTGATTTATTACAGGCAAACTCCAAAGCTTCCACACAAAATCCATGGATATGGCCTCTGTAGCTGGCCCTCCTCTCCCACCCACCCCAGCTCAAACATGACAAACACGTGGCCCTGTTACCCCGTATCTTGTCATAATTGTTATATCTTTTAAAAGATTGAACTTACATAACCTACATGGGCTCAGTAGGACCAAAAGTTCATTCTTGGCAGAGCAGAATTACCTGTAGGTGTTTCACAAGATGAAAAACAAACTTTCAACTGCCTGTCAGATTCAAAGGTATTTCAGATAAGGCTCCAATTTGCCTGAAATTTGCTCACTAAAAATTGAGGAATGCTGTCACCCCACTTTGAGGACAGTTAAATCCTGATAAAAAGTCATGGCTGAAAACTGAGCCATTACTGTATTTGGTTTGTACGGCGAGAAGAATTTCCACAAACATGAGGTTTAAAAATCCATTTAAAATGAGAAACGAATTTTCAATTTGACAAAATCAAGCACTGTAGAAAGTTCTTGCTTCTTTTTCTTACAAGTCACCAAAGTGCACAAGTATTTCAAACAGCTTGACATCTGTATTACATAAGCAGAAAGCAATTCAGCTGCTTGGAGAATATAAAAAACAACTTTGACCTTACACTGGAGTCATGCTTCAAAAGACTGATTATTCATATGAGGAAAATTGCTCAAAAACAACTGCTTGGAAATATTCTCAGAAAGAAAATAGATTGATTGTTCCCAGGCAATAATATAATTATGGTATAACAAACTGCATTGTTATTTCATTTTACTCCTAAGGCTTTTTCTTTTTTCACAATAAGTGCCTCATTTGCTAGTATGTGAAATATTTTATCTTTCAAAATGTTTCCCTTGTTTGCTCAGTGTATTTTTTAGCTTGCTTGAATGTAACTCTTCAAGAAGTTTGAGAGTTGCTGCTAATGGGAGAATTTCAGGCCATGTTGCCCCTCATTAATTCTGACCCCATTATGGCCATATCACTGTAGGGTTACAGATGTCTTATGTTGGTAGATAACACTGTAAAAATGTCCATTACTGTAAAAGTAAATTGTGATTCAGTAAAATTTCAACGTGTCCTTGATATAATACTAAATTACATAAATTCTGGATTTATTTTAGTATTTCTTCTCAGGTAATATTTTCCCTCTGCAGGAGGAGGTACAGCCACCTGGCTGAGGGGCTGAGTGGAAGTTCAGGAAATCTGGGTTCAATTCCCAACTCTGCTCCCGGCTTCCCGCACCGTGCTGGGTGGAGGACTCAGGCCCCACTGCTGAAATCCCTCATGCAGATCCCCAACTCCACTGCTGTGAGCAGCTGAGGATTTCATCAGCTCAGATCAAAACCTGGCTAAATGTTAAAGGCTGAGGCCATTTCTCCTCAGCTTCCCTCTGAAGCTGAGGAGATTTCAGTTCTTTTCACCCATGTCCCTCCTGCCCCTGGAGTTTGTTAAATACGTGGGTCCAACACTGGGCTTCTCTACGCAGGCAAACTGAGGAGCCTGAGCCTTGCCAGTGCCCCTAGAGCAGCACATCTCCCACAGTTTGCTGGGTTCTCACAGCACATTAAAATAAACTGGGCTCCAGAACCTCCAGAAGAATCATCAAGTTCGGAAAACAACCCCAAAGGTCATCGAGCCCAACCATTAACCCAACACTGCCAAGCCCACCGCTAACCCACGGCCCTCAGCACCACATCGACAGGTTTCTAGAACACTTCCAGGGATGGTGATTCCACAGCTCCCCTGGACAGCTCCTTCCAGTGCTTGACAATCCTTTCTGTGCGGGATTTTCTCCCAATCTCCACTCTAAACCTCCCCTGGCCCAGCCTGGGGCCGTTCCCTCTCCTCCTGTCCCTGTTCCCCCCCCGGCTGTCCCCTCCTCCCCTCAGGGAGTTGTGCAGAGCCACAAGGTCCCCCCTAAGCCTCCTTTTCTCCAGGCTGAGCCCCTTCCCAGCTCCCTCAGCCTCTCCTGGTGCTCCAGACTCTTCCCCATCTCTGTTCCCTGCCCTGGACATGCTCCAGCCCCTCCATGTCTCTCCTGGACACAGGATTTGTACAATCAGTCCCCTCCCAGCAACTGATTCACTCCATAAGCAAATCTCGTCACTTCGGTTACAGGATCTGGTTCATACCCAAATATTGGAGTTCATTTTTTCTTCAAATCCCCCTTTACAGTAGTCCAAAATCTGTCCCAGCAGTATTATTTTTACATAGGTTATTGAGGAAGTCAAACGAAAATGTTTCCATGTATTCCACATGAGAGGTTTCTGGAGAAAACCGAGAGTTTTGTCCAAGTTATCTGTAATTCACCTCAGAGAAACCATTTCAAACTAGGATTTCCCCTCAGAGATCTGGTCACAGAGCTCTTGACAGTAGCATGACATGGCATTAAACCAATTTTAAGAGGTAATTCCTTTAGTGCTTCTGATGTGTATCCTAATTTTGTCACTACAGAATCACAGTTCAATGGGCTGCTTCTAGTCAAGCTGGAGCTGTTCTTTTTTCTACCTTACATTTTTCAAATAGCTCCTAAACCAAGGGCAGGAATTTCACACCACCAATCAAAATTTAAGCCACTCAGCAGAAAAGTTTCAATTTCCAGCCCTTAATAAATCACACAGATTTAAATCAGATTCACAAATTCCACAGAAGTTATGCATTTATGTTCTCAATTTCCATAACAGAAGTTGCAACTCTATGGGAAAATCTGACCTCTCTAATAGTTACCTGCTGAACTTAATTTTGGGCAGAACTCATTTGTTTATGTCTGCTGGCCCCTCACTGGAGAAATGTTAACCGTGGTACAATATTAACATAAACTCCAGCTCATTCACTTTCGAGCTAAATAAGCAAAACAATTTCCTCCTTTAAATTCAACATTGATTTCTATTTCTTACACAGCATATCTTGGTACTAACAGAGGCCAAGCAAGGACTGTAAAAAGATCAGATATATTAATTTACAGAAGTGTGGGACTGTGAATCTCCTTGAAAACTTCCCTCCACCAAGACACTGCAGAGTCTGTAAGATGTGTGGCATGACCCCATCCTGTGCCAGTGATCATCAGCCCATTGCCCAATTTTGGTGCATTTTCTGCATTTTGGTGAGCACTGCTGCCATCTCTGCAGGCTGACACTGCTGGGGCCTTCTCCCCAGAGCCAAAAGGAAGCTGCTCCAAGAGGTTTTTTTTGTTTTTGTTTTTGTTTGGTTTTTTTGTTTGTTTTTTTGTTTGTTTGTTGTTTTTTTTGTTTTGTTTTGTTTTGGTTTTTTTTGCCAGGGATGCTGCAAGCAAAGCCCCACCCTTCCCCTGTGCTGAGGAGGGGGCTGAGGAATGTGATGGATCCATTCCACAGCTCAGGGCTTCCAGTTTGCAGCAGAATGTGCTGCAGTCATGTCCCCAAACTGGCTTCCTATCAGAATTTCCAATAAAGCACTGCACTTTTTCTCCTCAACTTGGCCAGAAGGGGCTTTTTAGTTTCAAAACATTAGAAAACATAAGTGTTTGGATAGAAATACTGGGGGAAAAAAAGTAACATCTGTGACCTGATACCTGCGTGTCAGCAGTGATTGGTGACACTGAGGGTGCAGAAACACATGGAGCAATTAATTCAGCTTCTCCCTGATCACGAGCATCACATTTGCTTTTTCTTCTGTTGATTACAAATGCTGCGTGATTGCTTTTAATCCAAAAGTAATAAATTTGTCCTGACTGCTTAATCTCATCTGTAAATGGAGCTCTTTGCTTTCATCAGCCCCCGATTTATTGCATTTTTGAGATAAAACAGCCAATGTTTGATACTGTTTTGTTTTCGTGTGCTGCATCTTTTTCAATTTCTACTTTTACAATGTTTCTGTTCACTTAAATTCCTTCTGCAGATAGATTAAAACCAGGAAGATTTTCAGAGTTCCAAATCTGTTTTTTGCTTTTTTTTTTTTTTTTCTTTCCCCCCGCCCCCTAGGTTTTCCACTTGAGGTGCATACACAGTATCAAAGACATTTCAGATGTTTAAACTCTCACTTTGCAGTTCTATTGGCCAAATCCAACATTTTGCTCTGCCAGAAAATGCCAGGTGGTAACAGAATAATTTCAGGTACTTTTTTTAGCTGTGCACCAGATGGTGATAACACAAGTAATAATACCAAACAAGTATTAGCTTGTTTCTAACCCCTGCCTCCACATGCTACAGATGCAAAAGGTCATTTATATGAAGCACTCACCATGTGCTGTGCAAAATACAACAGAAATTCCAGCCAAACTGGTCCCTGGAGTGTCCAGGAAGCACCTTGGTGGAAATTCCCCAATGACTGTGGAAAATGCAAGAGGAAAAAAAAAAAAAAAAACAACAACAAAACTATTATCAATCTTTTGTTATTATGATTTGGAATGAGCCATGTCAAGCAAGTCCTTCGTAGTGTTATGTCAGTGCATCACTCTTTCAAACAAATGGGACATGATTAAAGCAACTAAAGGCTGTGTCTTTATTTAAGGCTTACCTGGCTAGAGGAATATTTGCTGGGAAACAAAAACCCCCAAAACTATGCAAGCAATGATCTAAAATTAAAAACAAATTATTTCTCCCTTTACCTTCCATTAAAAGGAATAGTTAGAGCTTTCTACTTCCTGTGGAAATAGATAAAACAGAGGTGCTTTCTGTCTTAATTTCCCCATGCATATTTCCAGATCCTGACAAATCAGACCTGAAATTATAGCATCTCCATGCTGTATTGCAAGTCTTAAGAAAGAATTCTGGACTTCCTCAGAAACTGTATTGGAACAAAGTCACCCAAACTGCAATGTCAGATTGCTTTGCTTTTAATTTGAATACGAGAGTGATCCATGCCAAATGCTCCAGAGAAATATTTCCTCGTTCAGCCCCCTCAGCTCCTCCTCCAGGCTTCCTCAGATCATTTCCAGTTTGCTTTTAATGGAAATTCCTTCTGACCCCAATCTTCTGCTTGATGAATTCAACCTATTGCATGTATCAATCATACAAGCCTTTAATCCAATTTATGGGGGGCTGGGGAGAACAGGAAGAAGCAAATGTATGGAGATCAGTGGAATCAGAGCAGTGTGCTCAAAACCCACCCCCAAATGCTTGAAATTAAGCAGTTGTCTGACTCTGGGAGCTGAGAGGCTTTTTTAATATCTTGCTGCTTCTTACCTGAGTTGGAGCCAGTGCTCAGGGCCTTTTAGACTCATCAAACGATGGGTTATTGCTCTGCTTCCAAGGTGTGCCTGGCAATTTCTCCTCAGTGCTGGTGTAGTCAAGGTCTGAGAAGAAAAGAAAGGCACCTGGCTGATCTCTCCCTGTGTATGCACAGTTGGCATGCCTGCCTGCAGGGGAAGTCCTGCCTGACCTCTGTCCCAGCCAAAAAGGGGCCATCAACACCATCTTGGGGTGCTGGCACCTCCAGACCTCTCAGTCATGGCACAAAAATGGGAAGAGCAATCCTTGAATAATCCTAAAAGTCACCCCTTGAATGTGAAAGTGACTTTGACCTCCAGATGTTAATGCCCTGTCCCATGGCTTCTGTAAGTAATATCTCACATACTTCAAAATAATCAGAGGTTAATTGTACTGATAATTGGAATTTCCACTCATAGTCGTCTAAGCCCATTTATTTCTGCTGTCACCCTCTCATGGGTTGGGTAAGAAATTCTTACTCACAGAATCCCAGGATGGGTTGGGCTGGAAAGGAGCACAGAGGGTCACTGGTGCTCAGGCAGAGTCATCCCAGGGCACAGGAGTGTGCCCAGATGTTCTGGAACATCCCCAGGGAGGAGACCCCAGAGCCCCTCTGGTCTCTGCTCAGGGCTGGGCACTGCCCAGGGCAGAAGTTCTGCCTCCTGAGCAGGGGAATTGCTGGGATCAGTCCCTGCCCCTTCCTCTGGTGCCATTGCTGGGCCCTGGAGCAGAGCCTGGACCCTGCTCTGAGCCTTCCCTTCAAAATCTTCCCCAACAGCTCCACTGATTTCCTCACTCTTGATTTACTCTATCTCAAGGAGCTGATACTTCTTGAGAGAAGAAAAATACCTTTCAAGCTGATGACTGAGGCAAACTCCCACTTTTATGAGATGCAACTGGAAAAATTGCCAGGTTTCTTGTTAAAATGAAATACTTCCATTTCGCCTCTCTTCACCTGCTCATAATAATTTGATTCTTTAAAATTGAAGTGGAAAGGATTTGTTTTCAAAGCAAGTAAAGCTGAACAGGAAAACTAACTGGGCTAACTGTAGCAGGGGCCTTCAGTAGTAGCTTCAGCACACCCCCATCCCCTGGGAACATGATATCTGGAATATTACTTTATTCCAGAGTAATCAGTGTGCTTTCAAGGCAAAGTAATTCTTCCTGGGAGGAATAAGGGAAGGGGGAGGGAGTCTAAGCCACTTTCACTCTGGGTTAGAATTCCCTGCCAGCTGTTCCTTGCTGCTCAACAGAGAAAAGAAGCCTGGACAATAATTTTTTTTTTTTTTTTTTCCCTGGGATTCTGAGTGGACAAGGCTTTACCATTAAAGAAGCTGGATAAGAAGTTAAAATTGAAAGGAGAGAAAACACCCAACCTCAACATACATTGCCCTCATACAAAGACTTCTTATCAACAGCAGCAGCTGTTGCCCAAAATTACCACTATTACTTTAGCAATAATCCTGAACCATAAAACCAACTCAAAAAATCTTTGGAAAAGAAACACATGTATTATTTAAGGCTTAGATAACACACACCAGTGCCTAATTTGAGCCAATGTGAGTTTTTGAAGAGTGTGCAAAGCTAGAGGTGCTCACAAAATGTGTTAAAGCACTTTCCTTTCTGTTACTTTGGATCTGAATCCATGACCACAGCTGTTTCAGAAAAATATAATTTGACCTTAGTTAAAATTGCACACCAAAATTTTAATAAATGTAATGGTGTGGAAAGTTTTCAGGAAAATTTATTCTCCCTGTTTTTTTCCTTCACACTAGAAGCTGCAGTGAAAAGAACCCCAAAACCTTCAAACCTTTAAATGCATGAGAAGTGCTTCTGTAAAAATCCTTGATTAATTTCACGAGGGAAGTAAAATTTATAGAAATACTGCAAGAAACCTCGTTGCTGTGCAAGAACAAGGCTGGAAGGAAATGGTTCCTCAGACGTAATTTCTCACCCTTCTTGATTCATTGGTGACTTTGAAACTCAAACCTGGTTTTGGCATTATCCTACCATGGAGACTGATTTTCATGGTTCCTCCTGGGAGTCCATTATTCATAGAGGTTCAATTTCAGTGAGTGGTAAAACAATCTCTCTCGTGACAGTCTGTCCTGTCCAGGAGCAAGGAGCCTGCTCAGACACGGAGATGTCCAGGGAAACACCACAGTTAATCAGCAGGACCAGGGAACTGATCGGATTATGTTGTCTGATCCTATTTTCTAATCACAAGAAATTGTGATGGAAAGAAAACCAGAGCACATGTTCTAATTAATACACTCAGAATTTCCTCTGGAAGGCACTGCACATGACAAGACACAAAAGAATCTAGAGTTCAAGGACTTCTCTGAAATATAAGAAATGTATCAAGACTATATTGTGGAAACATCTGTAGTGTTTTATTCCCAGAACTCTCCTTTTTTTTTATTGGATGGAAAAAGATGTTGGTTGTGATGATGGTGATGGTGGTGGTGAGAGAGAAGGAAATGAAAAATGGAAGGAGAACCTTCTAAGGTTCTTAATATCTTACCCTGGTTTCAAACTCAGTGTTAACTGTGTAGATCCATAAAGAGGGATGGGAGTCAAACAGCAAAAATAGGATTTTTGGAGACTGCTGCTAATGCAAAACCTACAGTACCTGGTGCCTCTTGGGGTGTTGCTGAATTTTATCTTGGACTGGTGAATTTTGGTTTTTAGTTGCCTCTCTGCTCTTCTCTTCTCTGCTTGTGCTTGGCTTTGCTGTGTCTAAGGAAAGAAAATTCATGATGTCTCAAAGAGAGAACATAATTCAGTAAGTGAAATGATCTGTAAGTCATTATTAGTAAATCTCTGTTGAATATTACAATTGTGCCAGTGTTCATAGAGGTATTAATATGTGAAAATAAAAATAGTGCCTGTCACTCAGGAATCTACAGTTCAATTAAAAGGCCAAGGAGCTGGATTTTCACCTGGACTTTTAAGTGGCACAGGTAGAAGAAGCAGCTGTAGAAGCACCAGGATCACCCTTGATTTTATAGGCTACAAAAAGCTGAGGGCTGGTTCTTTTCTTCCCCTATTTAAATGTGGCACAACATTAATGGAATAGGAATTTACAGCCCTGTAACTGTTTACAGCTTCTAAATTGAACCTCCTGACTGTGCCTCAGCGAATGTCTGTCAGTGGCAGGATTTGAATTGCAAACTCTAGTCCATTAATTTTTTTTCAGTGTAGAATATGAAAGTGCTCTAAGTGACATTTTAGGGCACGTTCCACCAGCTTAGCAAAGATTGAAGAAACAGAGACTGAATAATGTTGGGAGGAAAAGCCAGAGGAAATCCAGATGGACCTTTTATATCCTCAGTTTGGTATAAAAATTGTTGAGAGAGTGGGGGATTACACAGTGACACCTGTACAATATAATATGTAAGATACTGATAAGTTATGAAAGAGCTGTTTTTGAATGACTTTCTTGAGTTTCCCCTTAAAGAGGTCTGTGTTTTGTTACTGCAAAGGGAAAGGTGGGGACAGCTTTATGTATGCTCTTTTGCCATGTGTATTCCCTGTTTAACTCTTTCTTGAAACACGGGCCAGGAGCCAGAGCTTTTCAGGAAGCATTAGGTGAAATTTAACGTCTCCCGAGTTTTAACACGGTGTGAATAGTTCCTAATGGGTTTCCAAAGAGGGACTATCAAAGAATTCCTAAATAAACAAGCTTTGAGCACCGCAGAGCAGCCACTTTAGGCAGCAGAGAAGATAACAAGCAGTATCTGCTCAAAGAGCCTGGGCCAGAGGAAAAACATGTTCCATTCAAGGGGGGAAACAGAGTCTGTGCCACAGGTTGTTTTCCCCCTTCTTCTTGCTCCTTCTGCCTCAGCCTTCAGTGTCCTTGTGGGAGCTTCTGGAGGAATATGAGTCCACCAAGTAGGTTAGAGAGAAGGGCTGGGAGAATTGGGATTGTTCAGCCTGGAGAAGAGAAGCTTTGGGGTGACCTAATCGTGGCATTGCAGTACCTGAAGGAAACCTGCAGGAGAGATGGGGAGAGACTCTTTACAAGGGGCTGGAGGGACAGGACAAGGGGCAATGGCTTCAAACCGACAGAGAGTAGGTTTAGATTGGATATTAGGAGAAAATTTTTCCCTGTGAGGGTGATGAGGTCCTGGTACAGGTTGCCCAGAGAAGCTGTGGCTGCCCCTGGATCCTTGGAAGTGTTTAGGGCCAGGCTGGATGTGGCTTTAAGCAACTTGGTTTAGAGAAAAGTGACCCTGCCCACGGCACGAGGGCTGGACCTGCATTATCCTCAGTCCCTTTCAACCTGAACACTTGTGTGATTCTCTGGTTCCTTGTACAAGCACGGAGCAGAAGTCCCAGCTCTCTTCATGAGGAGCCAAATGGAACAGAAGCTCAGAAACCAACGGTGTGTTCATCACACAGCCTTAAACTCACCCAAGAGCTCCTGTCCCTGGGAGAAGCCAGCTGACAAAGCAGCGATTCTGCACATCTGCAGTTCCTCAGGGATCAATTAAGAGACTATTATACTCCTTACTGCTGCTGCAAGATGAAAACAGCCAGCATCTCCAAGGGAACTTCTTGTAAAACCCAAATTGAGCTTAATGAGAAAAGACTTTTGACAAAAGCTGTAAGATGTGAGATGCAGTTAGCACTTGTCAGGAGCTGTATTCCTGACTTAATGAATTTATAAGTTAAGTCATGCTCCAGTGTTGATGTGAAGGAGACTGAGATCAGTGGCTTTGACAAGGCTTGAGGGCAGTGGGTACATGGAGCAGGCCAAATTAATGGCATTCACATTAACCTTCATTAAATATATGAGGATGAACAGCCATAGCCTGGGTTGAGTTAAATTTTAAAGCAGCTTTTTTTTCTGTTTAATAGATGAGAATACACAATTCTTTTGGAAAAGAAAAAAAAAAACAAAAACAAAAACCAAAGTATAGATAAAAGAGAACTGTGGACAAGCCCCAGAAGAATTTCCAAGGAAGAAAAAGCAGCAGTCAGGTTTGGTCATTCAGGGGTACATTTGTCACCAAGCAGGGCAGTCTGTGATCCCCCCTTGGGAACGCCAACCACAGTGAATTTTAAGGGCGTTGTGTGAATTTGAAGGACATTCTGCAGTCACTAAATCAGGGTGCTGTCAGGTCTGTCTGAATTCTCCCATTCTGAGCTCTGTTCAGCCCAAAAAGGTGGGTAGGGAGAAGGAGGAAGTGACAACTGTCTCACCCTAGAGCTGCTGTGGTCCTGGCTCTGAGGCAGCCTCAGAGACCTGTCAAGATCTTGCTGAAAGTGCTGTCAACCTTTGCTGTCTTCCAAAAGAGAGGGGGTGGATTGTGCCCATACCCTCGTGCTGCCACATTTTTAGCACATTTGTAAGTGCAAGCAAAGGCAAGAGCAGCTGCATTTTGAGAGATTTTAGGGGCAAGTGTTTAGTACAGCTGGAAAAGCCTTTACGCCTCTCCAATGCAGGCATGAGTAACAGGAAGCTGAATTAAAAATACCACACCATTTCTTCCACTGTATGGGAGGATTTTTCACTTCTAAAGCAAAAAGAGGTATCTGGAGATACCCCCAGATATTCCGTGTCCAACAAGGTGCAATCCACAATCCCTGGTAAAAAGAGGGCTCCTGCCCAGCCAGCTCCAAAACAGAGGCATTAAATATTCAGAGGCCTTAATAAAGCTGCTCTGTCTGCACATTGAAAAGTTATATCCAAAGGTCCATTTTCCCCCCCTCTGTTTTCCTCTGTGCTCAAATACACCCAGTTTCTCTCCCATCTCAGCAACCTCACGTGTTTGTGTGCCCAACTTCCATGGCAGGCAGGACAAAGGGGGCTGTTATAAACCCAGTCCCAGGCAGCCCTTGCTCTCAGGCCTCACACCTATATTTCTTCCATAAATTCCAGTCAAATCTCTGTTCTAAGAGGCAACTGCTGAGTTGGCTGCTGGCCCTGGAAACCACATTTTCAAATAAAATGCAATAGAGGAGAAAAGAAAACTACTTTTCTTCTTATGGACAACAAAACAAAACTAACTACCGCTGAATAAACAAAACAAAACAAAAAAAGGGAGGGGGAAGGATTTTAGGTAATGGCAATAAAAATGGGTTCAAATTTAAACCAGAGTGAGAAAACAATTCTCCAAAAAGGTTCCTATTAAAAGATCAATGGGACAAGAGCCTCAATAAAGTGGGAGAGCTCCTTAAAGGTAATGGATCCCTGACTGTTTCTTCCAGAGGTGAATTAATGTCTCACTTCAGAACAATTCTCTCTGTACCTGTGAGCTGTAGTGAGGTGGGCAAATCCTTCCCCTGTAGCTTCCCCCTCCCAGCCTCATGTTTTGATTGATTTAGCAGCCACCTGGCCTAAGTGGCAGAAATAGAAGGAGAAACATTTAATTAACGTGACAGGAAATGCTCCAAGTGTGCTTGGAAATAGCAGGGATAACATTAACATGTCAGTAAATATTTCATAGATTTACAGTCCTTTCAATTTAGGCTTTTATTGACTTAACAAACAAGGTTATCCCTGTGCTGCCTTTAATCCATTTACAGTTAGTTGGGTTTTTTTAATCAAAAATTTGGGTAAGGGTAACAGGAGGCCACTCATTTCACACATGGAGGTATGAGCTGCTCAGGGAACCAGCAAACCCTCAAGAGTATTTTGCAAAATGTTTCTTATCTAAGGCTGGAATGAATCCCTGATATTTAGATTCTACATCATAGAATCTAAATATAGATTCTAAATAGACTGTAATCTAAATCAGTATATTTCCATACAGATCTATATATAAATATTTTTTAAAAAATTATATATCTGATGAACAGAAAAAAAAAAAAACAACAAAGGAAGTATGAGGAAGTTTGAGTTCTCATTTTTAATTTTTTTTTTAAAGAAGAGAAAAACACCATCTTGTTCATATAAGAAATTTGTTCTTCTGTGCAATGGATCAGCAAATTATTTTCAACTATTACAAATTTCAACAGAACCAAACCCAGCATTTTAACAGGAAAGAAAAAAGCCTAACACTGTGACTATTTCTTGCTTGGAAAGCCAAGCCTTTGTTAGTTTGTATTTCCACCTAATTGCCAAGACTTCTCTGCTAATCAGAAATATCAAAATTTGCAGTCAATATTTGTCACAAGACAAGCACAGAATTTAGAGAAAGCCTAATTATTCAATAGCAGCAATCAACAAAACAAAGAATGTGGCACTTTTACAGAAGATCAAAACATTTCTTCTGGTGTATCAGATAAATAATTGAGCCAACAACTCCACTGGATTATTTCAAGTGTATAAAGTGCTGAGAAAAACCTCCCAGTGCTCCGTGCTGAGCAGGGACAAATTCTGTGGAGGGAAACAAATTTCTCTAGGTTACATCTGAAATGAATCTTGACTCTGTTCTTATCAGACCCTGGTGCCAGCAGGAACAGCTCTGAGGAAAAACACTTGGACACAGCATACCAACACCTCGTTTTATGGTGCCTTTTCCTGAGGAAAAGCTAAACCAGTTCACTCCATAAAGCCAGCTGAAAGGTACACAGATTATTGTTGTGCAGATGGGGTGAGTGGGAAATGAAATATGAAATCCATTTGCCAGTGGAAGGGCAAAGTAGGCATGGTAGGATAAAACACTGGAATTACTCAGATTGTTTTCTGATACAACACACAGTGGCCTCAGCCCTGCAAATAACCCATCTTTGGCCTCTGGAAAGGCTCCCTCCAGGACGATTTGTGTTTATGTTAAAGCTGGCCACAATTATAATAGTAAATGTCTTGAAAGTACACAAGGGTCAGGCTTTACTGCTGATTGGGAAAATCTGTGTTTAGAAATTTGAGCACTTCCTGAAGTGTTTCATGAAAGGAGTTGCTTTATTAATTGAATTCTGGCATTTTAGCCACCAGTGTGCAGCAACAGGAGGAGTGGCTGCACAGGGATAGCAGGCACTGGATGCTGAAGTGGTTCAAAGGCTCTAACATGGAACTGGGATCTCCAGGTACACACCCATGGTCATATTAGAAATCACAGCTTCAGCCTCTATCAGCTGCACAAGCAACAAAATCATATAAACCACGTTTGTTTCCTAGACAGACATTAGTGTTCTCTTAATCATAGAACAAGATTTCTAACTTTTTTTCCTTTTTTCTTTTTTTTTTTTTCCTTTTTGAGAAAGAGAGAACTGTGAGCTCTGACCCACTGGCCTGGATCAGAAAGCTTTAAATACCTCTAAATGTTCTCTAGTTCTGCTGCCAAGGCCGTGGCCTCCTTTGCAAGGGCCAAATAAAAACTCAAAGTGGATAAATTCTCAAAGAACTGTAAGACTGAAGAAGCTGTTCCTTTTCCAGAAAGGGTAACAAAGGTATCTTTATATATCCTGCTCAAACAACAGGAGCTGTGGGAAGAGGAGGGGGAGCAGGAGCAGAACAAGAGATTCCAGATAATAAGTAGGGCCTTTATATATATAGATATAAATATAGATATAGATTATATAGATATAGATGATATAGCTATAGATGATATAGATATAAACACACTGATTTAAGGAAGGAAGAAAATGTAGCTCATGAGGGGGAGTTCAAAACAGCAGCTGGTGTTGCCTAGGCTGTTCAAACAGTGCTTGAAGAAGCTCCCTGAAATTCTGATGACAGCTCTTTTTTTTTTTGCACCTCAAGTCCAAGATATAGGTGACAAAAAAACCCAGGTAGATTTGAAGTATTTTAGAGCTGAAGAAACAGTTCCTGAACTGTTTCTGTGGCCTGTAGATAGCTGCATGTCCCCAAAATCCTTGGTGAAAGACTTGTGAGAGGTTGCTGTTCAAAGATGAGGCTTTTTTCCTTGTTTCCAAAAGCAAAAAATCATTGGGCCTGAAAAATCCATGAGGTACATGAAAATCCTCCCCAGTGCTACAGTTCTGCTGGAGGTCACCCTGAAGGATGGGATCTGACCTTTAGTAGGAAGGGACTGGAGACCTGATGGGAATTGAAGCAATCCCTGCATTAAACTGGTGTTTGTACTGCAACAACCTGTCCTAAATATCATTCCAAGGCAAAAAAAAAATCCCTATAAACATTTGTAAGGTGCATGGCCTATTTATATTTTTTCCCTCTGTACTTATAATCACATGAAACAACCAGAGCTGCAATCTTTTTGATGAACTCCAAATAAAATCTTGATCTTGCTCCTCTGAGTTCCAGCCTAATTTCTCTTCCATAAGGGCACTTGCAAGGTCCTGTTTCCATCCCTCTCCATCTTTTAGGTCTTTCTGCCTAACAGCAGTCAGGGCTTCTCTGACTCTTGCCAAACTTCCATTTTTTTTTTTTTTTCCCAGGGAGAATCAAGGAATTTCCACCCTTATTAAGTAAAATCTTATTTCAAAGGGAAATACCAAGAAAAATCAGAACAAAAATATTTGTGAAGTGGTAAATCCACCCCGTGCATTAATAGGAGAGTGTGTCCCTGTGTCAATATGTATAAATTGCTCTGAATAGAGGTATGGGACTTATTTGCAGGATAATATAATTTCATTTTTCAGAGCGTGAAAACAATGAAATAATCACCTTTTGCAATGTAAGCAAGCACTGTGGATTTTGTTCCAACTTCACGTTTTAGCACTTTGCCCTGAAATGTTTAGGAATACATAGAAAGTGTACAAATATGAATTTTTTTAACATTAAGGAGGCCTTTATTTATTTTTCTACATATATATATGTGTGTGTGTGTGTGTATATGTATGTATATATATATATATATATATATATATATATATATATATATATATATATATATATAAAATAAAATATGAAGAAATGATAACTTCTATATCCTAAAGAGCAATGATTTTCACAGTTACAACTTCAACAGTACTATATTTATTCCAAGGTATTCAGCAATAAAGAAGAGCATTTCTGGTCTGCTGTTATGTCTTTGAGCTATTTTTTTTCCCTAAAGTTTTTTGATTTATGTTTTGATTAGCTATCCAGTATTCCCTGACTGTTTCTATCGATTCTTTCATGATTTGTTTTCTTTGTCTGTTGCTCACAAATAGCCTTTGAATTTTTCATTTTGCTTTTTTCACCCCCCTGCATCCAGCAGAATCTTTGCAGCTATTGGGTCACAAATGGAGCTGGTAAAACATTCCTGCTCTGGAAGGCTCAATTCTTATCTCACTAATTTAGGGGTGGAACTATTTCTGGGGGTGTTATTTCTGTGTGCTGAAGAACTTCTTTTTCTGTGACTGCAAAGGCACCAACACTGATACAAATGGCCTGTGCAGAGAGGTTTTCCTTACATGGTGGGTTGGTTTTATTGAAATTCTCCCAAAAAACATGTATCTCATTAAGTTTTCCTGCTGATTTTGACATCCAGTTTTCAAAAGCAGTCAGTGAGGAGTACGTACAACTGCTTTATCTTTTTACATCTCATTCAAGGATGTACAATTCCTATTTCTTCAAGCCTGCAGGTAGGGTAAATGTTGGAGGACTTGGTCCATTTTTCTATCACTTGAAGTGTTTTAAGGAAAGAAGAGTGTAAAAAGTTTTGGAGTCTATGAAGCAAAATGTGCTATTAAAGAAAAAAAAAAGTTTTTGTTTTGGTTTGGGTTTTTGTTTGATTGTTTTTGGTTTTGTTTTTGTGATTTTTTTGTTTGTTTGGGGTTTTTTTTTTGTTTATTTCTCCAGGGTTGAGACAGAAGAACATGATTTTAGAAACAAATGATGCTTCTGACCACTAAAAAGCAAATCCCAGGACACCTGAGCAGGTCACTGTCTCTGATACTTAGATATGAGGAAAGGAGGTAAAAATTGCAGATAAACAGTTCCTATAGAAATGGATTTTGATTGCTGCTGTCAACTTGCTTTTTCTGTAGAAGGCTTTTCATCACTCCCCTCCTACTCTAATGTGGTTCATGGTGGCTGAGCAGAAGATAATTCAGAAAAAAAGAAATATAAGCAGTCTTTGGGCAGTATTTCACCTTGTTTATGTTAGGACCTACCTGAAAATGGAGATTCTTTGGAAAAAAATTCTAAACCCTTTCTAAAAGAGGGTTTAGAATTCTAAAGAAAATTCTAAACCCTTTCTAAACCTAAGTTAATTCTTTAAAGTTTTATATAATATAAGGGAAGGGACACAGTAATGTTGGTAAAAGAGCTGATCAGCCCTACCTCCTCTCAGTTCTTGTCTGAGAGGAGTTTGAGATCTGGACCTTATCCTCTAAACTTTGTCTTTCCACATTTGAAATGAGGATTTAATGCCCTTGGAAGGTGTTAGGCTGATGGTGCAAGGAGCAGGGAAATAACCTCAAATAGTGCACGCATCACACCCTTCATAAAAATATCACAGCACGCTGTAAAATTAAATTAGACTCCTTGTTTTTGCCCACAGATCAAATACACCACAAGGCAGAGGAATGCAGGGGATTTTTTCTCCACTGCCCTGCAAAAAGAACTTCAACACCAACTCCCAAGACTTCCTCAAAGGCGTGTGGTTAATCCCAGTTGGTCTCCAGACCTCTTTAATAAGCCTGAAAAAAAAAAAAAAGAAATTATGTGGTCATAGCTAGTACAAGTTAAGCTGGTGTTTTCCGTGGTGTAACCATCCAAGGGGAATTGGTTTGTACCAGTTTTTCCTCTCCAAGGTGAGAAATCATGAAATGGCAGCATAAAAACATGTGATTCAAAGGCTGATGGGTCTGAAGGAGTGACCTAAAAGGGGATAAGACACCACAGTGCATAACCAGTAACTTAATCTCAAGAATCACAGCCACTTGGAGGAAAATATTTAGGCAATTGTAATTTTCTCCAGAGTTTCATTCACAGGAGAAGAACACTAACAGTGGCAAAAAAAAAAAAAAAAAAGCTTTTTTTGGGGTTGTTTTTCTACAAGAACATTTGAAAGATAACCCACAACGCTTCACTTTACACTGAAAAACAGAAAAGCCACTGGGTGCTAGGATAAACAGGATTAAAAAAATGAATCCATCATATTTCAGAGGCTGTCACTATGGGGAAGGAATTGGTTACTCCTTAGCAACTGCCCATATTAAAACATTTATGCCAATAAAACATTTGCACTCCTATTTTTGTTTAAAGACTTTAAATGTGTTTTTGAGCCTGCTCTACTCTGGCAATCCCCTGCTAGGGAGGTGAAGAAGGCAGGAGCTGTGGTCTAGCCCTAAGCAGGAACTCTGCACGCCGAAATCCCTGCCAACTCTCACCCCACATCTCACCCACCTTTCCTTGGAACGAGCTTTTGTACCCTCAAATTCCTTGGACCCCAATCAGTCAGCCCACAGAGCGAGGCAGGGCATGGGAAGAGCAATCCTTGCTTTGGTCTGTGCTCTCCCCAGGGCAGAGAGACCAAAGTGGGTTTTTGGTGTGAGCTGAGCCCTCCTTCCAGCCCTTGGCTCTTGGCTCGTCCTGGGGAGGAGCAGGAAATCCACTGGGGGAACCTGGGGGGCAGTTTTGGGAGCCAGAACATGAGAAAGGTGTAAAGGTGGGAGAAAGAGTCCAAGGAAGTGCCATGAGGCCTGGAGAGGAAGGACTGGGAGGAATGGATGAAGGCACTTGGTGTGTTCAGCCTGGAGGAGACTGAGGGGAGACCTTGTGGTGCTCTTCATCATCCTCGGGAGGGGCAGGCACTGATCTCTGCTCTCTGGGACAGTGACAGCACCCAGGGAAGGGCTGGAGCTGTGCCAGGGCAGGTTTAGGCTGGATTTAGGAAAAGGTTCTTCCCCCAGGGGTGCTGGCACTGCCCAGGCTCCCCAGGGAATGAGCACAGCCCTGAGGCTGCCAGAGCTCCAGGAGCTCCCAGGGAGGGATTTGGGGTGTCTGTGCAGGGCCAGGACTTGGAACTGATGATCCCTGGAGTTTCCTTCCACCTCAGCATATTCTAGGAATCTCCTTGTTGCTCTCAGCAGGGAACTTGGAGAAGGTGCTGTGCATCCATTCCTACCTCCTACCTTCTTTTTTGTTTTTTATTTTTTCTTTTTGTTAGACCCAAAACATGATGTTTACTCTGAATAAATACATAAATATGACAAAGATGATTGAAAAGCAAAGCCTCAGCATTCATTTCAGTAGGAATCCTTGTCATTTTCTCCTGACTTCTTTTCACTGCAAGAAAGGAGGAAGAAACCAGGACAAAGAAAAGGAAAAAGATTTTTTTGTTTGTTTGTTTGAGTTCAACTGGAACTTTGTTTAGTTGTAGAAATGTCATAAAATAGTAGAACAATAGAATCATAGAGTGACTTGGGTTGGAAAGGACCCTGAAGTTCATCCAGTGTCACCCCCTGCCATGGGCAGGGACACCTTCCACTGTGCCAGGTTTCTCCAAGCCCTGTCCAGCCTGGCCTTGGACACTTCCAGGGATCCAGGGGCAGCCACAGCTTCCCTGGGAGCCATAATATAAGAAATAATACTATATAATAAAATAATATAATATAATACCCTCTGCCTGGGCCTCCCCACCCTCACGGGGAGGAATTTCTGCCTGATATAAAAATTCTAAACCTACTTTTTTTTTAGTTTGAAGCCATTTCACTTCATGTCCTTGTATCAAAAATACCTGCACTGAATGAAGCCCAGTGAGTGTGTCAAATATTTGATTTCACAATAACTTATCTAGAGAAATAACTCTGTTGTCCAGTGCAGCATCTGGGCAATAAAATGGCAGCAACTCCCAAGCAATTATTAAATCAACATATTGATGCCTTTCAGCCTTAGTGCATCTTGTCTAATTAGGCAAGATGCAGATGATGATTATAAAATATGGAATCTATTATGTCATGGCCTGTTTAATCTGGTTCTTACCCAATGAACCAAAGTTTTATGAAATCCATCCAGGATTCAAATGGCTTTTTCACATGAGCTCAGAGCTATTTTACTGTTGCAAGCAGGCCACTTAATTCCCAGGGAAGGGAGTGGTCTGGAAGGCAATATGGAAACGAACCTTTCCCTTCTGGGGAGCCAGTGGTCCTATTCCCCTAATAAAAAATAACCTATAGCTGTGGTGGAAAAGACATTTACTACGAGAAAGCTGCTTGAGTAAGAAAGTACAAGGAGTGTTGCTCAGCATGTATTTTGATCTGGGAATTTCATACCAGTTTAGCACAAAAAGGACAATAGCTCTCTTTTTACCTCATGAATAAAAAATCACCATTAGCAAGTCAACTGCACCAAGTGGGCTGTTGTGTGTCAGCACAAAGCTTCCATTGTGGCAAACAGCACAGGTAAAAACACCTAAAGGGAGATAACAACACCAGAGATATGGTCCACATTTCCAGGTGTCAGCCTTTCAAGGATATTCATATGAATTTTTTTTTCTCTTGTTTTGGACATTAATTTCTTGTTAAAGAAACACCACTGATGTGAGAGGGATGGGTGTGGCTAAAATTAAAACACACATCAGAAGCCTTGCTTCAGTTAAGGCTAAAATGATGCAGAAATCAAGAGAATAAAGTAGGAAAAACCCCTCATTTTGTTTATAGTGAATATTATACAAGAAACACAATCTACTAAATGGAAGTGTTGTCACTGTTGATGTCTGCCCAGTCATAAGGAAACACCTGATATTTCTCTCAACAAAGGGTTAAAAATGAATCAACATTAAAGGTAAAAAAGTAGCTAGGAAAGTAAAAAAAAAGAATTATAAAGAAAATACTAAATCACCACAAGAAAGAAAAGTACTGTGGGTACTATATTTTAAATGGTTCCTTTACAATCATTTAACCAGAGAAACAGATATAAAATATCAGATCAGAACAGTTCTGTGCCCTGATTTCAAAAAAGTCAAGTAGAACTAAAAACCTAACCGAGATCTTCGCTTTCTAATTTCAAATAAATCACATTAATGATTTTTTTTTCAGCTATGGATATGCTACTTTCTCTTTCCCCCTTTTCATTTGGAAGAGCTGATTTAGCAAATTCTCATTTTTCTTTCTTAGGTTTGCAGGATTAATATTAAGTATATACTAAAATATTTTGCTACATTGGGGTTACACATGGTAGTACTTTTAGCAAATTACTGAACGAAAAACAAGGAAGGAGCTTCCAAGACACAGTTTGAGCAATCCCAATAAAGGCAGAGCTCGTTGCTGGAAAGCTGAAAGCTTAAATTTTTGGAGGGGAGGGACTCATAAAGGAAGAGCATCAGTGATAAGGAATTTGGCTCCTTGGAGAATTAATGCTAATAATTACAAGTCCTGCCAATATGCAAACAGCCTGGTGGAATTTGTCAGGTTCTGTCCTAGCAGCAGATGCAATCTCCTTCTAAAGATTACCACCACCTATTTATCATAAGTAGCTGAGCTATAAATCAGACAGCACAGAAGGGAAGTGCAGTAAATTGTTCAGTGATATTTTGGAGAAAATTCACTGTCTCGTCCCAGCAGTAGAAACACACTTTGGCAGTCCAGTGCTTTATACATTTATGTTTAGTCCCTGTCAGAATAAGATGCCTTTCCTTCCTACCTCTACCACTGCAATTACAAAAAAGGCTGTTAAAATGAAAATTATTTATTATTTTTCCATTGTTTGACATTGTCCATAAAGAAGGAAAAGGTGACATTTGTGGTTTTGCTTGGTGTTTTCTGATTGTTTCCCCAAGCCTGACTTCAGTGAACACGTCCCAAGCCACAGGGCCAGTGAGGTGGATGAGTTCATCCCTGTACCTTCTGGCCCTATAAAAACCCCCCAAAACACTCCCCAGCTCAGAAAAAGGCATTTTTCCAGGCAAGTCTAAAAGTTATTAAGCAAAGCTTTCCCTGCCTGTGAGTTGGACTCTGCTCTGCCAAGCACTGGAAAGGGAAATTCTCCTTTGCCCTGGGGCTGGGTCAGGTTGCTGGGCCAGCCTTGATGTTTCTCTTCCCTTCAGGAGGGCCTGGGATGGCTGGGAGCTTCCAGGGGGATGGATCCCATCCTATCCCATCCCATCCCATCTCATCCCTGCTGTCCTCTCAGAGGGGAGGGAGGGGTGCTCTGCTCCAGGCTTTGCATACAAGGGCAGGGCTGAACAGGTTGGCAGGAGAGCAATTTCAATGTTCCTTTCAAAACTTTTTGGGTTTGCCTGCATAGAAAACTGTCCATAAAATATGTTCATGCGTCAGTTCATAATTAATTAAAAAAATCTGGGTTCACTGATCTTAATCTGGGTTTGGAGAACACTGAAAACAGAATTTACAATTGTTTGGCAAGGAGATAGGTAGCAGAGGAAGTACCCAATACTTCTTTCTGGCCATTTTAGTCTGTTGAAGGTCAGTAGCAGGCCCTGGCATTAAAATGATACAGAAACCCATTTTCTGGCAGGGGATATTCATCAGGGTAATTTCATAGAATCATGGAATAGTTTGGGTTGGAAGGAACCTTAAATCATCCGGTTCCACCCCCTGCCATGGGCAGGGACACCTTCCACTATCCCAGGCTGCTCCAAGCCCTGTCCAACCTGACCTTGGACACTTCCAGGGATGGAGCAGCCACAAAAATAATCCCTCCAACTTTATTTCTCTCACCCCACAATAAATTACAGGTAGGATCCTGAAAGAGGTGTGAGACTCAAAGCTCTAACAGATAAAATGCCACAGAGCTGTGAGGCCCATCCTAATCCAGTGGATGTGTCAGGAAGTGGATGCATGTTCATGTGTAGACCTGGCTTTACTGAGAGGACTGGAATCACTGCACTGGGCATCCCAAAGCCTGGCTCAAGTTTCCCACAACTCATGTGGACACTCTGGGTAAATCATCCTCCACAACTCAGAGCCCTTCAGTGGTGCCCAAAGACATGCACCAGCTTTTGCTCAGTTTTTAAAGATTATCAGAAGGGCATGGAGAAGGGATTTGGGGCACTGGAATGCCTCTCCTTGATCTGCTAAGCTCCGTGGTATGCCAGCTGGGAAGGACTTGTTTAACCAGATCCTCATTATTTTATTGACTGCAGGGAGGAGAAAAAAATACTCTTTAATGCCACCAGGAATTAATTAGCAGGGTCTAAATCACTACTTGCCACCAGAAACTCCTGCATGGTTCCTGTCTCCAACTCTGCACCTCACCCAGCCTCACCAGGGATTCTGACTTTTTATTTCTGGAAATATTCCATGCTTTATATGGGCTGCAGTGAAAGTAAACAACAGTTGAGTGAGAAGATGTGATGGAGCATCCAGAACCCAAATGTCTCAGGGTACCTCATTTAGTGATAGACAATGAAGGATTCAAATATTTAAGTATTGTTTCCTGGTTATTTCAGCCTGGAAAATTAACCTGGTTATTTTTCTGCAGGGAAGAGTTCAGCAGCTGCAGCATCACCCACTCCATGACTGCTGTACAAGGAAAAGAAACACTCTCCATTCCCATCACTGATTATTTTTTTGCTGTAAAACCTCCCCTATCTTGACAGGTGGAGGTGGATATCTGTCAGTCACACTGTGTGTTCCTCAGGATCTCATAAATCACCTCTTGAGATTAGGCTGAAACTTTTTACAACCAGCTTTGATCTCAGAAGAGCTGCACCTTGCTCACAAAATGGTGAAGATTCCTTAGTTCCCTGCATTTCCCTATTCTCCTTGTCCTGTTATCCTCTCCTATTGGAACAGTTTATCTGACTGTTTATCTGCATTATTTATCTGCATTTATTTTCTAAATGTGTTCCTCAGGAATTTCACACAGCTTTGCAGCCACTAGGGGACTGAAGATTTTGGTCCTCATTATTTTATCCACTCCCATGGTGGGTGAGGAAAAGTCCTCCTAAAGGTGCACAGGAGGAACTGCAGAGGCTGAAGAGCAACTTCCAGGTCTTATATCTGCAGGTTTATAATGAAATATTAATAAAGTGACTGGACTGAAAAGCAAAAGAAGGGAAATGCTCTTTGGTGTGCCCCAGCCAAGCTGAGAACACTGAAATCACAGCATATGTTTTCTCTCTTCTTAAAGACTGCAGGTTATTACAGGCAGGCTTTATTGTGGTCTATAATTTTGGTCTTCTACCTCTGACTATGCCAAACAGCATTTTTTTGTTTTGTTCAGGCAGCAATCAAGAATGGTATGTTATCAAGCCACAGCGCTGTGACCTTTGGATTTAAAGAGAATATTCCAGCTACTTGGAGCCAACACGTATATTAAATTCTAAGGTTGGAAGAAGAGTGAAAAACAGAGGACATGTTTTCTAAGATGTCTTGCACCTTGGAGCTCAGTTCTTCATTTCTCTTCAAGATTTATCGATTTTGGTGCATGACTACAGATTTTACAAGGATGTTACACAAAGGGCATTCCATTTATTTTGGTCAGCAGCCAGACAGTTACATTTCCAAACAGCTGTCTGGGACTGGATGAACACATGGACTCAAGATGTCTTAAAATAACATGAAATAATAACTTGAATGCTGTTCCTTCCAGTATAGGTGTGGTATAAATAAACAATTAAAATATCGTTCATTTTCATGTACACAGGGAAAAAATAGAAAAAGAACATTAAGTCCTACCTTAAGGACAATTAAATGCACCAGGTTACTAATTAATTTCCTTCCTGGGAGAACACTGAACAAGGCTGAGAACTTTCATACAAAATGTTTGATCAGTTTCCTATAATAAATAACAAGAAGAAAACCTCAACACTGTAAAACAAATCTTTGATTCTTACAAATATCATAACCTTTCTGTTTTTTTCAGTCTCTGTCTTTATTGCAATAAAAGACAAAATTGTCATCCATATTTCTTTGTCTCTCAAAATACAGCATATTAATTTAACTGCTGTGGTTAACTTAATTAATTTAATTAAGTGGTTATCTCATTAATGAAGGCATATGGAATTCTGGTTTTTGTTGTTGTCTTCCTTGGAAGTAATATAACAGAAATTGTTACTTGCATGAGTGGGTAGCCTCCCATTATTCATATCCTGACAGCATTAAAGGTGAACGAAGCACTGAAAATTATCAACTACCAGAAAACAATGAGAAATTGCAAAAGAACAGAGATTACTGCACATTTTTTATACTGAATAAATACCTGGTCTACAACAAGGGCAGCCTGGAATGGGCTTTGACCCAGGCTGAGAGAGTTATGGAACAAGGTTTTTGATGAAAGGATGGATGTATACAGCTGGTATCTCTCTAACTTCTGCCATCTCTGTTGTGCCAGCACAATAATTTTTTTTTTGGTTGGTTTTTTGGGTTTTTTTGGAGCAGGAGGCAAGGAGGAGGTAGATTGGACTTTATTTCAGTCAGATTAGTCTCCCATTCCATCTCCCTGTGCACAAGTAGAAGAATTTGCCACAGAATAATCAGAGGGATAATGCAGGAATGGATACGTGGCTAGAAAAGAGGGAGATTGCTTACACAGAACTCCAAGAACCACAAAACCAATCAGGTCAGTACAGGCTTTACAGAATCCAGTACCAATACTTCTAATTTGGACTAGAAAAGGAACAGCGTTACAATTAAAACCCAACAAACCCCAAACTGAATCTAATCTGAGTATGGCTGAGTGCACATCTCTGTGCAGCTTGACAGCCCCCAGCTCTATTAAAATCAAGGAATGTTTTGAGGAACAAAGCCGAAGAATAAATTCTGAGGTTTATTCTGAGTAATAAACCAAAGCTTTCTTCTTTATAACAGCAGAACCAAAATGCCTCTGGTTCTTGCTGTAGAGAATACAGGGAGAGGCACCTCCCAAAGGCTGGTCTAAAGGACCTAAGGCTGGTTTTAAGGGCCTTGTAGCTGCTTATTAAAAGGTACACATTGAACAAGTTACATTCCACAGCTGCTCACAGAACTCAGCAGGCTTTAGGACTGGTTCTAAATTACACACGAGGTTCAGACCAAACCAGGCCACAAATCCATGATGAGAACAAAATGCCCTGAGGAACATTTATCGTCCATTTCCCTCCCCAAAAACAGCTCAGTGATTTCAACACTGCTCAAGACTGAGGGGCATGGGCCTGCCATGAGAGATAAGAAGAAGATAACCCAGTCAAGGTTATACAGATTTTTACAAGTATAGTAAAGTTTAGGCAGTTTTCTCATCCTCTCTGGCTTCAGCATGTTTTTGAAGTATTCCTGTGTGGGTTGCAAAATCTGTTGTGTATCCCTGTGCTGGCTGCTGGGACGAGTCACTTGAAGAAAGGTTTCCCTTAGTGCCAATTGTGAAAGGGGTTTGGGGAAATGTGATTATTAATGAGCATTTATAGGGTCTCTCTGTAGATTCCCTCCTAATGAGATCAGATTTTCAGATGTGAGGTGAGCTTTAGCCCGTATTCTTATCTGATCTGAATTTAAGACTGAGATCTGTGCACGTGAAACTTAAATGCTGGGAAATTAAAATACAGCTGCCTGTATTGTAATCACAGAACTGTACCGAGAAATGTTTTCATTAATTCCTGATCTGCCTGTTTTGACAGCAGCTTAGTTGCCTGATAACGGCAAGGAGACAAATTAAATCCTGCTGCAGGCAGTACACAGACCACATTACTCAAAAAGAGAAATTAAAAACTGTTGAACATCTGCTATTACTGTGAATTTAATCTGTAGAACAACTTCAATATTTTACTTCGCATATTTAACTTTATTATTGAGGAAAAAGAGAGCGTCTTTGTGGTTAGAACATTGTTTTCTGGAGTAAAAAAATTCTGTTATTTAGTCTCCTATTTACCATTGTTTCCAGAGTGACTTCCTACAAATAAATTACTTTTAAGGTACTGTTTGTACCTTAGCTGTCCCATCAGCAAAATGGGAATACAATAAATGGGAATACAATTAATGGGAATACTATTACTGCTCTCTTCATGAGATGCTGGGAATATTAATTAATTTCAAATGTGCCCCATTGGGAAATAGCAGAAACTACTTCCCAGTATAGAAAATACTTAGCCTCAGGTTGTAGCTGAGAATTAATAAAACTTTTCAGAAAATGAAACTATTAAAAATAAAGTTTCCAGAGATGTAAAGGAAAACAAGTAAGACATAGATATGAGAGAGAGATTACAAAAAAGTAAAATTTAAAATTTTAATTGTGTGCAGTTGTAACATGAAGGGAAGTCTTCAGTCTTGATGGATGGTACAAATCAGATGTGCATCTTCTAACTGAATTCTGATAGGATTGGACTGACATGATTAAACCCAGCTATATTTCAGCTGTTATACATGGTATAGATATAGTGAATGCCAAGAAATGGGAATCTGGATTGCAAGATGGGAAATCCCGATGACTTGCAGAAGTTAAGACCACAACTTAATCAAAATTACAGGAAGCAGGTTTAAAATAATAATATGTCCAGGAAAAAGTGCAATGATGATACACATAATTTTATAGGTCATATAAAGAAAGCTATTAACAATATTGCAAAAGATACAGGTATTGATGCATAAAACTACTCTCTAGAGGTTTCCTATGAATTTGCATTCATAGGTATATCCTGTCTTTCCCCAGATCCTCTGGATTATTATCTAGGAATTCCTAATGGCCATCAGCTGGAGAGCACAGCTGACAGCACTTTGGGAACAAACCCTGGTCTGTAATGGATGGGCCAAGCATTGTGATGAGTCTCCAGTGTTTGTAGGTTGAAATGCTGCTTTCAAAAGGAGCAGGATACCTACAATGAGCCCCTTGTTTGCCATGAATTGAGCACCCTCTCCCAGCCCTTCCTATTTGTCAAGATGTAGACATGAATCAAACTCTGGAGGTGTAATAAAGAGCTGGTAACTCTTTCTTCCTTCCTCCCCCTGCCCCCCAGCTCCCCTTTCTTTTCTGAGATCCTCAGAACTCCAGTTAAAGAAGTTCTGTATGAACAGCTCATGTGACAAGTAGATGATGACACGTCACAAAGTGCTCCTTTATTCAGCACCTCAGCCACTTGCAAGCAGACCTAAATCACATCCTCTGCCTCAGAAATGCCTGCATCCCTTCTGCTCCTGCCTGAGCACGGAATGAAATGAAATCACATGAAATCAAGTGCTTCCTGGACAGTGAACAAAAGAGCACGTTCCAGCATTTATACTGCACCTGTAAGCACATTTACCTTCTGAGCTACATGAGAGTTTCCACCATGTCTCCCTAACTCTCTCTGCTCTCTGTGAGGTTGTTTGGCCACAACAAGTCACAGTCATCGTCCCTTTTCAATAGCTGCACTCACTATTTTCCTTTTTATGAGATTTTAATGAGTTTGTCCATTCACAAGAGTGATAGCTGATCTGAAGCAAAATAGGAGGGAAAAGACCAACCATTTCAGGAAGATTTAAAAGCTTTTTCAGCTTCATGCCTGATGTATTAGCTGATAAATTACCAAAACCTGCTACAGCAAGAAGGCAGAGGTGTAGAAAAGCATTATTTGTGCAATATGGGAAATTATTGTTTTATAAATTATTATAATAAAAATAATAATCAAGTAACTATTATTGGTATAAATTATTATTTGTGCTGCCTTTGTGAAAAGGATATCATCTTCTAGGATCTGGGACAGTTATTCTGACACAAGCTGCCCTTCTAGCAAATGATGGGGAAGCCAAACATGGCCCCTTTTTCTATCCACTGAAAAAAGTTACTGTACACCTTAAAAACACAACGTTCATGCAATTAAATAATTTTTATATTTAATTTCTCACTTTGATTCTTTAGGAATTATAAACTGTAACCCTCCAGTGACTGATTTTGACCCTTAACCTTATGTTATACTGTTTTCACAACAAAACTTTGTGTCTTCTTCACTGGTGCTTGTGTCCAGGAATGTTTTCAGCTGACCTCCAGCTATGACTGAAGCTTTAGAAATATTTAACAAAGAATGAACCTTTTCCTTTACTTCTTAAAAGCAGTGTTTCACTAAAATGAAAATGCTATTTTTTATTCCCAAACAGCTTTTCTGCTTTTCATCACACCTTTTAGAGTAAATATTCATGGACTCATTGAATGGTTTGGGTTTGAAATGGCTTTTAAATTATTCGGTCTCACCCCTGCCATGGCAGGGACACCTCCCACTGTCCCAGACTGTTCCAAGCCCCAGTGTCCAACCTGGCCTTGGGCACTGCCAGGGATCCAGGGGCAGCCACAGCTTCCCTGGGCACCCTGTGCCAGGGCCTCACCACCCTCACAGAGAGGAATTCCTTCCCAAAATCCCATCTAAATTGTCTCTATTTAAATTTAAATATTATGAAAACTTCTCTGACCATCCATTTTGAGGTGAAAATGAATAAAGAAATATCAGCTAACTGATACTGTGAGCGAAATTTCAAATACCAGAGTCAGTTAATCCTTTTTAGAGAAACTTTTGGTAAAACCATCTAATAGAAAATTTAAGAAATTGGTGTTGACAATAAATTTCATCACATGGAAACAAAGAGAAAACAATAAAATTTCAATATGAATTCTTTCTAATGTAGACTCCAGACATATATTCCCATCCAGGGGTTGCCACATCAAAGCTATAGAATCAGCTTTGCTTAAATAAAATTTCTTTCCAGATCTAGGAAACTGCTTCTTGCCTTCCTATAATGGAAGCATTTCACTCTCATCTTCCTTTTTGGAGGCATTTTCTGGGTGTTTGTCCAAGTTCTTTGTAGTTCTGATTAACAATAGTCATCTATTTCATGTCACAGCACATAATAAGATATTCCTCCCTCAGACTTTCTGCACACCCTCCTCTGAATCTAATCAATTTCAACATAATTAACTCCCAAAGAGATTTAGTACACCAGCAAGTTACATAAAGGAGCAGTTGATTGTTAAAGATGACAGACAAGCCCTGATGCATGCACTTCTGAGCAGTGATTCTATATAAAAACCTGGTTAATTGGTTAATTACAATAAGATAGGGGTGTATCACCCATAGCTACCCATCACTCAAAAAAGTTTTAGCTGCGGCATCAACTTCAAATTCCAATGAGCCCCATTTTCAACCCTCTGCAATAAATTCAGCATTGCAAATGAAACAGAAAAGGAGCATTTGGGCACTTCCAAAATATAAATAAATGATCCCAACAGAATTTTCAAAGAATAGCCTCAGAGAAAAAAAAAAGAAAAAATTCCTTTTGCTGGAATCTTGCAGAATCCATCTTTAACAAGCCCTCAGACTAAGTGCACACCATCTGAGCAATATTTGGAGCTCCTCTGAGTGTTTCCAACTTGAACCCAGTTAACTGCAGTTCACCTCTTGGAAAATAGCTGCTCTTTTGCCTCAGATGTCTTTGCCATGAATCACAGGTGGATACTCACAGCCACTATTTGTTTTGAAAGCAGAGAATGTTTCTCCACTGAGCTCTCTGTGAAGCAGTTCAAATATTCCCTAACATGAGCTAAATGTAAGTTAATTTGCTACTGCAATCCTGACCTAAATTAGGAGGCCTTCAGAGCTGTAGGACACCTTGTGCTCTTCAGGATTGGCCAAAGAAATCAGTTTCAACACATCAACTTGATGTTTTCCCTCCTTTTTCTCATTAGGTGTTACAAAGTTGAAGGCTGATTAACAAAGATTTGGATAGCCTGGATGCTTGTACTTCCCTTTTGTACTTAAAGGCTAAACAGGATTCCTACTGAATTCCTTCAAATAAAAACATGAGGGGAGAAAAGTCTCTCTAGAGGAGACACAAACGAGAAGCAACATTACGAAATATTAGACAGAAAAAAAAAAAACAACCCAGACACCCCAAGAATCAGCTGGTTTTTAATCCTGAAGGCAATGAATCCCTTAGAACAATTTTACTAAGGACAAACTTAATTTTGTGTTACTTGGAGTGTTAAGATCAAGATCAATTTCTGCAGGACGTGCTGTAACTCATCCAATAGTTATGGGCTGAACACATTGTCAAGTTCACATGGAGAGAATTTCATTTTTTTGTTTTTTTTTAATCAAAGGTCTTTTTTTTTGGCCTTCCTTGTCTTAATATTTGTTTTTTAAAAAATTGTCTTTAAAAGGCCACAAGTGTTCAAAGTAAAACTTGGGAGGCAATTTTATGAAAAGTCCTTTCTTCTGCATTCTGCAGAATATGCTTTCTGACAAAGCCCTCATAACCAAAAGGAAATTTGGATATGTTCTACAGTCCAGTTTACAATTTAGAAAGATTATTTTATTATTAAGAAACCAGAAGCCTCCATAAGTAAACTGCTGGGGGGCATTTGGATCTCTTATAGTCATGGCTTATTAATCAGTGAAGAGGTTGGAGGTTTTGTGGTGGTGTTTTTCTTGTTGTTTTTTTGGGGTTTTTTAGTTGTTTTTTTAAAGCCTTATGAAGGACAAGAAGTCTAAAACGTGCAACTGCCCTAATCTTTCATCAAGTTTATTTGCATTTAAATTCCTTGCTTTTGCACTCCTGCCTATATACAGCCAGGCTTATTTACCTTCTTATCTCCATGTTTTTCAGGAAGTTATCATGAAGAAATCTAAGAGGAGTAGAAGTTCTGGGCCATTTGGATTCTGTTCCCAGAAAAGAAAAAAGGTAGCAATGTGTGTTGCCCATTTCTCAGTAGCTTTTTCCTTGTGAGATGTTTCTATCTCTGTCACAGTATTCATTTTTTTTTTTTTTTCCTCTGTCCTTCCAGAAATAAAAACAAATACACCTGGTATGGAAAAACTTGTGTATAAATACAGGAAAAAGGGATACCCCTCGGCAGTTCATGAGGAAGGTCAGACTGAGGCTAAATAAACAGGATACTTTTCTCTCCCACTCAAATAATGAATTCCTAAGTGTTCCATGCCTTAATCAAATTAAAGAATGAATTCTTCGTCCCTGATCACCCTAATTCCAGAAAGTCTCATTTCTCCTGGGGTTCTCACCAGTTCATCCAGCTCATGCACCACAAATCCAACCACCCTTCTTGGAAGTTCTTTTCAGTGTTTTTACTCATGGCATTTAGGTTGCAAAATCTGACTGTTTCCTCAATTACCAAACCAATGTGAATCACAGCTTTTTGGGGTTTTTTGTGGTTTTTTTTTTTTGTTTTTTTGTTTTTTTTTAAATAATCTTTCTCATCCTCTTGGTTGAAGCAGGGAGGAAGAAATGTTTTATATGTGAGCTTTATCTTGACCCAGGGGGTTCTGGTTTTTGGCATTCCTGTTGTGTCCACCTTTCCACAGAGGGGCAGGAAATGAGGGAGAGAGCAGCTGCCTCCTCAAACATACTGACTCCAACCAAAATCTCCCTCTTGGGGATCTCAGTTCCCTTAAACCAGGCTGATTCAGGAGCAAATTTTGCACTGAGTCAAACTTTTCTCTTCCAATTGGCTGCAAAGTCACAGCTGTGCTGCTGTTTCAGGTGTGTCCTGCAGTGCAAGCCACCTCTTATGATCCACACTCTTGCACTTTCCTTATTCCTTATTCCTTATTCCTTATTCCTTATTCCTTATTCCTTATTCCTTTTTATTTCTTACTCTTTATTTCTTATTTCTAACTCCTTATTTATTTTGTGTGCTCAGGGAAGCAATGGAGTTCCAGCTCTGACAAGGCACAACTTTAATTAAGAGTTCAGTCATATTCTCAGAACTACTCTGCACAAATTTTGCCCCGTATCTTTAGCCAAATGTATCCATATTTTTTAGTTTTAGAATCATAAAATCATTAAGGTTGGAAAAGATCTCTAAGATCCATCCTGAGTCCAGCTTGTTTTGAGAAACAGGAGACTACAATGAAACAATAAAGTTGTACTAAATGGCATCCCTGAAATTATTCACTGTCTTTGGCCCTGAATTTATAATGTTCTTTTATGGTTTTATTTCATTTTTTACTGGATATTCAAAATCCACATGTGCATGTATAAAGGATATAAATATTAGTAATAGAAGAAAAGTCATACATGAGAAGGGGGAAAACAGATTTTAAGAAGATGTTTTTTGTTAAAAAGTTTGCTCAGTTTCCTCCTTTGACTGTGTTACATTCACAGACATCCTGCACTCCACTTTTTGGTTTGATGCATTCTAAACCTCGAGGTCCTGAGAGCCTGAAAACTCAAATGATTTACTGACATGATTTTAGTGTTCTTAGGTCAGTTCACTGTGTTCCTGGCTTTTCTCTGGCTTTTGTGCGTAGAAGTGCAGAGTTCAAATCTGTGACAAGCCCCATTTAATAACTTGCATCTGTCTGCCTTTGCTAGCCTAGAAAATGACTGCTCCAGTTTGGCTAATGACCTCGCTGTTCCAAACCACTCCAAACATCCTCAGTATTTTGTTTATCACAATAAAGAGCAGCAGCACACTGAGCATGGTGTGTTGTTTTGAATTCTGGAGTCCACATTTCTGTCATGATCTATGAGAGGCCTGGCAACTTGCAAAAAGTTGCTTAGCAAACTGCAAATCTCATGTTGGAGTCCAGCTAAATTAACCTCCTTGGTCAACGCCTCGCCTTTCATTAATCATTAGCTCTATAAGCAGATTAAACTCTTGAAGTGGGCAGCATGGGGGAAAGAATGACATTTGGAGATAGCAGGGGAAGATAGGAAGCGCTGCTATCACATGCTTAATCATGGGAGAAAATATGGCAAGGAGATCACAGGCTGCACAATTGCAGGAAACAGAAATGCAAGGGGATCTTGCACAGTGATTGGAACAAATGGGGCTCATCCATCACTGCATCGCCCCCCGAATTTAAGGGCTTACGCATGCAGAGCTGAAATTACCTGGGGGCATCTCAGCTCCATTATCCTACTTAAGACATGAAAAGATGTTTTAATAGCCATGACTTTGCTGTCTGTCTTGCTGGTCTGATAGAAAAAGTCCTGTGATCCAGGCAAAGCTTTCAGAGGAACCACTACCTGAAAACGTGGCTGTTCCTCCTTCAGTTCATCTGATTGCACTCTCAGGCTTTTTGGAGCATGTTTGTTTTATTTCTCTGCTTTGCCTCCTAAATCAACAGCCTGGAAGCAGACACTGTTTTCTTTTTATGACATCTTGTGTTTTCCATGTTTCAGAGACGGGCAAACAGCTCAGGGCTGCAGAGTGCTGACACACAGCAATTGCTCAACAGGGACACTTTTGATGTGGAGGGAATTGGCTTTTTAGGGCAGTGGGAGAAAGACAGTGCAAATACCACTGGTGCTCGGTGGGATTTCTGCTGGTTGGACACCTCTTGGCCTCTGCTGACACCATCAGAGCTGCTGGGAGCCAGAGTCACCTCCCAGAGAAACACGGGCAGCTCCTGCCTCCCTTCACAGCAGCCTCCTGAGCTGGGGCTGAGCTCAGGAGAAGTTCCTTAAGGAAATGCTGGTCAGCCTCCTTGTGCACATCAAACAACCTTTGTGACTCTGGAGGGGCCTTTTATTTTGTGGGAAGATGCTGAGATTCCTGGAGAATTAAAGCCAAAGATCATAAACCTTATATACCCACCTAAATCAGCAAGGCTATGGTGAAAATTCTCAAGAGTAAATATTTCCCAAATATTCCTGGGTTTGATGAGCTTTGTCAGTCCAAGCTCCTTTGCTTCAGCCACCACAAGCAGGCCCTGCTCTGTAGTTACCATTGGTAAAAAATCGTAGCTACAGAGAAGACACAAAAATAATGTTGGGAAGATAGAAATTTAAAATTCTAATGACTGTTTAAGAAGAAAAGTCAAACCCTCACATGCAGAAATCAAATAGAGGCCAGAGTTTAATAATGCAGGACACTTTTGCAGATAGTGTCAGACACAGGCTTTCAGAAGTACATTAATTTGATTTTCCCTGTCTGACAGAGCACTCTTGCCCTTTTCCCTCTACCAGCTGAGGAAACATTGAAATGAGGGAAACTCAAAATCTGCTGTAAGCTGAAACACATCAGCAACTGATGTGACACTGAAATAGTTGCAAACATGCTCTCACATCTTTTACAGATATAGTTTTAAATGATAATTTGTTCTGCCAGCTCCATTTACAAAAGGAATAGGATAAACCAGGTGAGGGACTGTGATTTAATGCATTGTTCTTACAGCATACTTTGGGAGGGATGAAGAAAACCAGAATCCTTCTGAATACTGCTCCAGAAATCAGAATGAAAACAAATGTCATATGAATAAGTTAAAAAAAAATAAATTATGAATGCAGGTCAAATTGATTTGCATCATGGAAGGCTCATTAGTGATGTATACTTATCTTGAAACTCCTCTTCCACTGCAATTTTAAAAACTATCTCTTCTTTTTCTAATTGTGAAACCTGCAGGATTCCTTGATGTTTAACTTGGCCCCCTGAGCGTTCACACCAGGCTGTTGACTCAAACTCTTAAAATATTTGGAGCGGGTTGTAAAAATAGGAATTAAAATTGTTCTTGGTAGGCCTCAGCTTCCTCCTGCACACTTCCACTGCTCCTCTGGCTTTGGCAGACCTGGAAGTTGTTAGCAGCAGGGAGGGATGCTCTGTGTTTAGAAGGGGATCCATTGTTTGCATGCAGGGTGAGGCCAGGCTGCCAAAGTGCTCATTAAATGGGAAAGGAAACCTTCACCTGCCAGGCCAAGGCAAAGGGATGGTGCTGGGTTGCACCAAGAGCTTTCGTTTGAAGCTGGTTTCCAGTTGCACGCCTCAGAAATGCACATTTTCCTTCTATGCTGTGCAAGGTGTGGCTGTCAAATGTGCTTCTTGTGTGCTCTGAGAGCTGCAGGAATGGCTGAGCTCTGCATGAGCTTCCTGCAGGAACCCCCAGAGCTGTGGGGCAGGAAACCCTGGGGACTGGAGCTGCAGCATTTCACTTCTGAAGCAGTGAAATCACCACAGGATGGAATCATGATTTGGGCAGGAAGGGGCCTTACAGCTCATCTCATTCCACCCCTGCCGTGGCCAGACCTTCCACTGTCCCAGGCTGCTCCAATCCCCATCCAGCCTGGCCTTGGACACTTGCAGGGATCCAGGGGCAGCCACAGCTGCTCTGGGCACCCAGTGCCAGGGCTCAGCACCCTCACAGCCACCTCAGAAGTTGGCAGGGCCATGCCTTGACTTTTCAGACTTAATACCCACGAGGTGATGCTTCAACTAAAGAAAGACAACACCAACCCTGGGAGTTGTTCCTTCCATCTTTCATTTCTCCAGTAGTATCTGGCCTCCTGCCTTTAAAGGCATCAAAATATCCCTAATATATCTTTTAAAAGGTTTCAGGATCAAAGGCAAGTCAAATCCAATGTGGTTTAGTGCTTGTGAAACTCTGGAACATCTTTAGGGTTCACAAAGCTTGTTTTAACTTGCAAAATATTTTCCCTTTAATTAAACTCCATATTTCCCAGCCAGGGTGATTCAGTTTTATATTCAGCTGAAGTCAGAGAGTGCTGTGTGTTCACATAATCTAAAACACACACAACAGAACGGGAATAGAAAACTGGATGCTAAAAGTCTTCAGACATAAACCAGCAAATTGTTCATTAGCAAACAAAGTAAAACAGCATCTAAAAAGGCAGAACAAGTCTTGACTGCTCTTGCAGGAAAATCACGAAGCAGAAGTGTGATGTCATTAACTTGCTTTAATAAGCAGAGTTGCCATTTAGGGTGCTGATGCTCAACCAGAGGAAATCCTCATAGAATTTTATAGACCCATATAGGTTCACACCAGCTGGAAGCCTCTCCTGAAAAACACTGGCTCCATTTCTGGAATTTTTATTTTTGGGAGGAGGCAAATGAAGAGATTTCAGAGGAGAAAAAAAAAAAATTTAAAAAAAATGGAGGGATCAACTGCCAACTTAACTTACACAGAACTGAACTGTAGCAATGTGATAAATGAAGAAAAAGGGAAAACCTACTCAGGATATTCTTACCCAGAGATGTGAGTAGCTGTGGCATCCTGTCCTGTGGTGCCCTTCAAGAACTGAAACAGCAGCTGCTCGATGATCTCCCAGCTGCACTTGAAAATTCCCACTTAGAGCATCATCCCATGGATCTCACACTTGACTCTGCTGACTTGATTGCCCTCCCTTTTTAGGAACAACAGAAATAGGACGTGACAGGCTCTAATACCATTCAAGGCTAACTCTAGAGATAGAAGAGATATTCTGGAGATGACAACTAAACAGCTTTTGACAAGTAAAAAAAATGCACCTGCAGTGACAGATTACTCACTTGAAAAACTGAATACCTTCAAATAAAAACATGAGGGGAGAAAAGTCTCTCTAGAGGAGACACGGATGAGAAGCAACATTACTGAAATATTAGACAGTAAAAAAAAACCCCAGCTTAAGAGAGGTGAAAATTCAAAGAGATGTCCAGTTAAAAAGTATGAATGGTAGAAACAACTGGGAAAGATTTGGAAGCATCCTATTCCTTTATACCTATACTGAAAAAGTATTCCAAATCATGGTTAGGTAGATTTGTATTCTTCAATAAGCTTCACCTAAGAGAAAGATAAAAACCTTTGGCCATTCTAGACCTGCTGCTGCGCATTTAAGCTGAAGCTGACCTTGAACCAGAGAAGGAAATAGAACCAGATAGAAATCTGCCATTCTGAGTGAAGATTTACATTGGACACTGCCCTGGGAAGTGTCATCAACACTTTCCTGTTGGGTATTTTGGAGATTTAAAGCTTTTTGTTGGCTCACCAAACCCCTGCCAGCTTTTAGCATTTCTTGCAGACCACACTGTATTCTTACCCTCACTCTGAAAACTGTGATTCTTTACTTTTTCGTGGCTTTCACAGTAGGGATTATCCTTAAAGATATGCAAACTCCACCTGGACTGATGTTTGGAAACCTTGGCTTTGCTTTGCTTCACCAGTGTCTGTGGGAATTCTCCAAGGTGCTCCTTGCTAAACAAAAGGAGGAACCATAGAGAAAAGTGGCAATATCTCTTCTACTGGACTGAAGCAGCCTTTCCTCACCATCCTTCTGTCTGTTGCCAAACCACTGAGCTGTTCCTGTTTATTTTAAAAACTTATTTAGAAATCTGAATCTGGATGGGGATAGGAAAGTAAAGTCAACATGAGGTAAGGGAACAGCATTTCAGCTACTTAGCTTGCACTAGATTCACCCTTATTTGTTATTGCTAACTTAACTCGGGGCTGGAAAGAAGAGGAAAGCTATAATCAGTTGCTTTTAACTCAGGCTTAAAAGTTGTGGCCAAAGTTTTTTAGTATTCTGGATTCCTTTGCCTAATTGCAATCCCACAGTGGCAACTGCACTTAGAGAAATCCTAAGTTGTTTATAGGGCAAAACTTTCCTTCCATGGCAGTGAAAATTAAATCTTGAGATAGGTGGTTTTTTTTATTTTCATTTGGTCGGGGCTTTTTGTTGCTGGTTGCTTGCTGTGGGTTTTTTTGTTTTGTTTGTTTGTTTGTTTGTTTTTGGTTTTTTTTGGTTTTTACTGTAACATATCTCATCTCTGAAGGCTCAGCTTCACTGTGCAGAGTTGTTATTTATGGTCAGTGCATAACATTTTGTCCCTTCTGAAAAGCTGACTTGGATTTGTCCAAATGCCCAGTAGATGCTGTTCCCTAAATATTTGTGTTTCTTGGGACAGTAAAGGCCACACACCCAGTATAGGCAACATGCATTTTCCTTGGACCTGCCATTCCAGTGGAGCTACCAAGTGGCAGAACTTGCTGGACCCAGCATAATTCATAATATTGCTCATATATTTTGCTTCACTTTGCTGCTAAGGAAGTTCACAGCGCAAAACTGATTTTTTTTTTTCCCTTAAAAAAATTCCCAAGTTTCTCATCAGCTGCACTGGTCAAGGATAATGTGGCAGCTCCAGTTGTTTTCCTGCTGGGATCTGATGCTGGCTGGATGCCCAAGTGCTTCTCTCTGGTTGTTTAACCATTCTCTCACAAAGCTGAAGCCTGATGGCATCAGGTCCAATTCAGGTACAAAGGTGAGGGCAACACAAAGTATTTTCTTGCCACCCCTTACCTTGCCAAACCCCCAAAGAGGATCCTATTCTTTTCTCTCCCTAGAAATGTCCCTCTGCCCCAATTTAGCCCAAATCTTGCAGTGTGAGGAGCAGTGGGTGGAGGTTCAGTTGTGCCTCTCTGCTGGCTGGTACTTTTGGGAGAGGCTGACCAGGTGCTTCAACATTTCAAAAGTGAATAGAAGCAGTGTCATTGTGAAGATGCCTGGAATTTTGGAAGTAACTTTCTCAGGAACAAGAATTCTTCACCTCCCCTTTCCTAGCACAGCCTAAGAGGGAAGTCCAAGGTGTAACTGGAAATCCAAGATTTAAGTCCAAACAACCAAAAATTTGAGTGAAAACTCAGCAGCCTCACAAAACCAGATTGCTTTTAATAGTGAAACACTTTTAAATTACTTTCTTGAAGCTCTTGCTTACAGGTGAGCAGGAAGACCCCCATGTCACAGGATAAAGAGGAGATATTCTCCTGAAAAAAAGGTATTTTAGGGGCTGTGTTTGCACACACAGTTAAGGATGGATACAATCCTGATAGGAAATAGTTCCTCCAGGGAGCTGTTGTCCTTCCCTCTGGTAAATATGGATCTTTAAGAGGAAGATTCCTTGCATGTGCTTGCAAATTCAGTTGAAAATGTAGCTGTAAATCCATAGATGCAGAAAACACAAAGACTGTGCTCGTGTCAAGAATCTGCTGAATCCTGTGCTATCCATCTGCCCATGTGTAATTTAATCTGGCACCATTCCCAGTGATGTCATGCCTGGAACACCCAGCCCTGTGGAGAGAGGCTCCCCGGGATGGAGCTGCTGCACGAGGTGGAGAGATCAGCAGATGTGGTAATTCACTCCTGGAATGGAGTTCCTATCGAGTTGCATGCTGGAGCAAAGGCAGTTTCTGCACTTTAATCCACGCAGTTTTGGAGCAGGCACGCGTTCAAAAGACAGGTAGGTGAGCCAGGCAGTTCTTCTGGCTGAATATTCCATTTTTGAGGAGAAGTGTTCCATTGTGTCATTCCAGCTCGTGTCATTTCTAGGCAGTTGGTTTGCAACTGCGGGATAAGGAGTGTCTGGCAAAATCTGTTTCGTGTAGATAAAGTTCTGCTGCATGAGGAGTCTTCCCCCAGCCCAGCTGAGAAAAAACTGAGCTCAGTTTTAGCCCTGTGTGTGTAGCCAAGGAGACACAGCCACAACTCAAGTGATGATTTATTGGTTTCCCTCGAGTTTGTCCAGCAAAATGTCAAACATACCAGCATTATGCTGAGAAATCACAATGTAAGAGCACGAGATGTTCCAACACTGCTGTCCAGAAAAACCTGGTGATCACAAAGTTGTACCCGGAACTGAGATAACTGTTTATCATTTGGGAAAAAATGGACCAAAATATGGTAATCAGAATTTCTTGGAAAATTTAATGTGAATTTTTACGGTGTCAGAATCAACATGTCATACGTCCTGCTGTCATAATGAAGATCATGTGGAGATATGGAAGAATTCAATACAATAAATTAGAATAAAATTCAAGGAGAGTTTGGTATAAGATTTAATTTATGCAACATTAAAGGAATTCCTCACAAGAGATTCTTTCAATTCAAGCTATTAATACTAAACATAATAAAAAATACGATATGCTGTTACAAAATAATTTTAAAGACCTTTCCTAAAAGTTCTCCCTTCAGGTAGATACCACAAGTGGAAATTATTTCAGGGCAGCAGTGAGGGGCTATGGAAATACAGGTTTTTTCTTTTTAATGTAGCACAGAGTAAGTGCTGCTTTCAGCAAGAAAAGAGCAAAAAGAAAGAGCTAGCCAATACTTATGGCTGAGAACTCTTCTGGAATGCTAACTTAGATAAGAGAAGTGACAAACATGCCCTTGATATTTATAATTTTTGTCTTTTATGTGGCAGCTTTAGACTTTGTGACATTTGAATCTGTTACTGTGAAATGGATTCAGATGTTGCAAAAAGGCACCAGATTTTCCAGAGCGTAAAATTAATTGTCTCTAGCACAGAAAGCTGTTATTTTTGTTGCACAAAATAAATCAAAAACAATGTTAGGCTAATAATAAATAAAGCTACAGTCGTAAACAATCTGTTCCCTTTGTTAGGTTTTATGTCATGTTTTGCATGAGAAGTTCAAACAACAACAAAAACTTCTGAAAGCTCCTCTCATGTAAATGACTTTACTCAACAGTGGAAAAAACCATGGGAATGAATCCTCAATGATCTCCTGCACTGAAACCTAATTCCTTAAAAAAAGGAATTAAAAAAAATTTCTTTAAAAAATATTCAAATAAGACCCCCCAAATGTATTTGAGGCTTGTAAAAAAATCTTGTACAGAACAACAATTTTTTTTTTCCCACTAAGGGACTGACATTCTGTCACATAAGCAAAGAAATTCCATTAAAAAAAAAGGGTTTGTTCAGACAAGTCGGTTTAGAGATTGAAAAAGTTCTGAGATGTTGTTTCAGGGCTTGAAAAAGTTCAGAGAAGTTCATAAAATGAAGAGCAAATAGGTTAATGATGCAAGAAATGAGACTGTAAGAAAGGAGAATTTATGTTTGGTTCAGAGCTGCCTGATGAGGTGCAAAGCTCTGATTAAAGGGAGACTCTTTGATTACCAAGTGTTGGAAATGAGGAACCCCAGGACTCAATCAGCAGACCACATCAGGAGTGCCATATCTTCAGGCTCCTGCTGCCAGCCTCATGTCCCCTACTGGGGTCCCTTCCTTTGCTAGGACCTCCCACCAAGAGCCAGGTTTGGCACCAGAAGCAAACCCAGCCCTTTTCCAGTCAGCAACTTCACATTCCTCCTCTCTCAGTGAACACACAAGATTTACATGTTCCCCTTCCCAGATGAGAAACCTCTACCTCTTATGAGTTTCTCCTCCAAGCCCCGGACTGACAGGTCACCTCAAATTCATGAATATCCTGCTCAGTTTGGTTTCTAAGATTCTCACTACATATCAATCTCTAATTTGAATGGCAAGCTTACACGATTTTTCCACATTTTTGCTTACCCTGAACCAGTGATACCCATGTAGTGTTGTAGACGTTGGCGAACCCAATGGGAAGAATGATGATGTCTAACTCCATTTCAGAAGGCTGAATGATTGCTTTATTATAATTATGTTATAATACATTAATATGCTATATAAAAGAGGATACTAAATATTACATGCTACTTTCTCTAACTATCATATCTCACTAACTCACAACTTGTGACCCTGTTCTCCAGAGCCCAGACACAGGTGGATCCGACTGGCTGTCAGGACCAAACAATCCACCATGATCCAACCAAGCACTCACTCTGGGTAAACAATTCTCCAAACACATTCCACAAGAGAAAAACAAGGAGCAGAAATAGAAATTGTTTTCTCTTTCATTTCTCTCTGTGCACCTCAATAAAAAATCCTGAGAGAGAGAGAAATGTGCTTGCCACAATGTAGCTGTAATTTCATCTGTGACAAAACTGAACAAAGAATTTCTTTGGAGATTGTGAGGTACACGAGCTTAGAGATGGTGTCAGCAACACAAGTATGTGGCTTTGATTTGCCTACAAAACCCTGTGCTGAACTTGCAGAGCTGTTTCTCTTAGGATCTTACTCAAACTGAATTCCTTTAACCTTCACATCATCAGAGGTGACTTTCCAATTGCCACTTCCAAGTTTCCAGCAGTGGCACCAGGAGCACTTAGGCTAATCCATGTGTTTGCAGGCCAATTCAGCATCTTGACACAAGCACTTCTGCCCGTCTGCTGAGAGTCCTTTGAAGTCCTTCTGGATGTGACACTGGGGTTTAGGGGTGAGGTGACTGTGGTGGTGCTGAGGGGAGGGTTGGATCAGAAAATCTTGAAGGTCTTTTTCAGCTGTGCCTCTGTGTACAGTTTGCCAGCCCTGACTGCAACTTTGCAGGACAAATAAAGCCTTGACACATTGGTGGGGCTGGGAGGACTCAGTAGACAAAAATAATACAGTGCTAAAAAATTCAATGAGCTATACTGGCCTAAATCCCACCTTCCTGCTCCCATGCTTTTATCCCCACTTTTTTTTTCTTTTTTTTTTTTTTTTTTGCTACAAACTCATTAGAAGAAGATTAATTTCATATAGATTTAGTGGTGGCTGAAGGTGCAGTGGAGGTAACTGTCTATAAGGAAAAAAGAAAAAAAAAAAAAGCTGAAGGGGAAAATACTGATTACATTTCAAGCAGAGCACCTTTGCTTCCAGCAAGATCTCTGCTGTTTCTCAAAGCTTTGGAAAGGTTTTCTGATGACAGCATGGATTGTTTTTCCTGTTGCGCTTTCCTTCAGTCTGTCTACAAGCAGTTGTTGAAGTGGATTTAAATGTGCAAATGGTATTTTGAATAGAGTCTGGAAACTGTAACACATCAGAAACGACAAAGAAAAAACTCTTTAAACTGGGAAGGAATGCAAAACAGGACAAGCAATGGTGCCAGCCATGACAGGAACTGAAAAGCTCCTTCTGGTGTTTGCTGTAGCGAGAATTTTGTTCTTTCTAGAACTTCAGGAGATATTTATGCTCAGTAGGAACTGAATATCCAATAGGAATTGGAAACATGAATTCACTGACAATGGCACATATGCAGAAACTTTGTGTCTAAGTTCCACCGTAATTACTGGAAGTCAAGATTATTTCTGTTTTCCCATTTGGATGAATATTAAGGCTCCCATCTCCTACGTGCAGACCTAATAGCTTTGTGGAAGACAAAAAAATAATCAAATTTTTGTGCCTTTCCACAGAGAAAACAAACAAGTAATCCTCATCCAAGTTCATTAAGACTTCTAAGGAGACACTATCATGCACGCTTTGTGCTACATTTTTAAAAACTATTAAATTATCACAAGCCTTAGACAATTAGGCTGAGAATGAATTTCTCAGAGACAGCAGGGAACTCTGAGGCTGGCACCTCTGTCTGCTTCAGTGAGAAGAGAAAAAGCTGAGAGTATCATCAAAGCAGCCTTCATGGGGCTCTGAGGTTTCTGTGACTGAGACCCAGCTAAGTACTGACATTGCCCAATTTCCTCATGGAGGTATTTAACATCATGTACTGAAAATCAGAGCCTGGGAACAACAAAGGATTGGAGAGACAACACTCAGTGTGCAAGGTCTGCCTGGAGAAATAAAACTCCAGCCAGAACCTTGCTCCCTGGATCCTCACAAAGAGAATCCAGAGGGGAGAAAGTGAGGAGCTGTGTGATGGAAATTAAAACCATCAGCATATTCAGAAGGAAACAAAGGCACAAGCAGTTCCCTCAGTAGCCCTGTCCTCACTGCAGATATGGTGTTAGCAAATTCCCCCCAGCCACAGAAAGCAATTATATTGTCTCAATGTAATTGTACTTCCTTGCTGCTGCTCCTTGCTGATAAAGCAACCATTACATAAAAATTAACCAATGTTGATAATATTTGCCATGGACAGCTACACCAAGGACTCAGCTTGGACAGGGAGGCTGTCAAATGTTGTCCACTGATGGTTCTGACTCCTCAGGAAGCTGCCCTGAGAATGCACACAGAGCCCAACACGCTGCTTTTGGTAATTGCTACAGTCTAAATTTTCACACCTTTGTCTAAATAGCAAATGCATCCCCACCCCTCAAACCTAGGAAAAATAGCTGGACACCATTTTTTATCAGCCCTGTATTTCATAGAAGCCTGAAAATTCTTCTGCTCTGTCCTTGGTTTCTGAACACTTGTCCTTCCACGAGCTTCAGCTATAGCTCCAGCTTTGTTAATTTGTCAAAGATGTAAGGCAAGAAGTGTCCCTATAAAAGGGGAAGATCCAAATTAAAGTGGCCCTCTCACTCCTAAATATCTTAAAATGCTTGGCCCACGTGCTTATGAAACAGCTGAATAGGAGCAACCAAAAAAAGTTTCCAGGAGGCTGTCTTGAGTCAATTATACCACAAGTTACAAATCTGTTTCAAGGGCTCCCTCTCCCATTTGCAGTTCTTCAGGAATGTTGGAAACTTGGCAAAGAGCTTAGGCTGGAATTGCAGGTACCAACCTTATCTCTCAACAGATCTCCCTTGCATTTAAAGGACAGAGGATGTATAAAAAGCATTTTGCCCCCACTGTTACTTAGGAAAGAGAAAAACCCATTCAACCAAGACCCCAGAAAACTCCAAACCAAACCACAAGATTAATCAGGTACATATCCCTGCTATCCTAAAAGGACTTCACTCAGAAGTCCATGGAAGAATGGTGAAGAATGATGAACCCATGACATGTTTGTGATGGCTGTGACATGCTGCTTGCGAGTAAGCGTGTATAAATAAATAAATATGTATTAGGAAGAAATTCCTCCCTGTGAGGGTGGGGAGACCCTGAGGAGCTGTGGCTGTCCTTGGATCCCTGCAAGTGTCCAAGGCCAGGTTGGTTATAAGAGTTTTTAAAGCACAGAAGAAGTAAAATTGAGTCATGTACAAGCGGAAGGTGCCGGGTCAGAGGCTGCACATATCACGTTGTTGATATGGCCAAGGTGGGGACAAATAGTTTTCAAAAATCACCAGAGAACAATCCAAATTCAATCACTGAATACTAGAAAATGAAAGAACTTGACTATGCTGCTTAAAATAAGTTCCAAATGATGCCATCTTAAGAAAAAAACGCCTCTATTTGAAGACTTCAATGTTAACAGCTTGATTTTCCAAACAGTAGTTAATAAAACTGATTTTACTCCAACCTACTTCAAATGAAATACCCTGGAGGTCTTTTCTTTAGCATTCCGTACGTTAATTCTGTTCTGCTCTTTAGCACTTCAAGTCGTTTCCATAAGCACTAATTTGACATTAAAGATGTATAAATCGTGGGTACAAAAAACCACAGGAAATGAACAAACCCTCCTAAATCTGACAATTATTTGGGTGTTATCCTGAAGGTGAACAGTAACTAACATGCAGGCAGATGAGGTGCTAATCAATAAACCAGACATCAACAAGGTACCTGTTAGCATTGCTAAAAATGCAGAGCTGTAATATTTCCAAGGATCAGCCTTTTGAAGAACTTCTCATAAAAGATGGAAATGCTCTTGATAGGCAATTTGTATGGTTTACAAATCCAAAATTCCTAAGAAAATCCCACTAAGAAGGCTTTCTTTCCAAAGGTCTCTGAAAGCTCCGTGTATCTTGAAACAATAAAGGATGTGCACCAGGACTTAATTTATTGCTTTGTTAAATGAATTGCTTCCATGCAACTTTCCTTCTATTAAGATGTAAATGCTGGAAATAGAAGGCGAAAGCTGAAAATATCACAGGAGAATTCATGCCTGAAGGAGGAATCTGAGCTGTGTCCTTACCACCTATGAGTTATTAGCAGCAAGTTGTGAATAGATCTGATAAAATTACTATTGGTAGGATGGTGCAGCTGTTGCAATGTAACTTTTGGCTTACACCAGGCTTATTCATAATCTATTTTTATGGTTTTCAAAATCCAGCAAAATAAAAAAGGACCACTGGCTAATTGTTACCATACTGTTTATCCAAAGAGCTATTTGCAGTGCACTCCAGAAGCAATTCCCTCTCCTGTCCTCCCCCTCTCCAGCCCTCGAGTGCTTCTAGTTATAGCATTTGATTTCTAAAATTAAACTTGGATCCACCTTAAAGCTCATAGTTTAGAGAATCTGGATAAATGAAATGCCATTTCAAACATCCCCATGCCATCCCTTTCCTGTGCTATTCCTTTCCCATACTCTATCAGACTGTAGCTTCTTAATTTCCTAATGTTTAAGGCAGCATTTACTTTAATGCTTTTCTATTTTTTAAAATCTCAAATTTGCCTTTTTGTTGTTGTTGATGTATTCCATATACAAGAAAACACAAGTGAATTTCACATATGACTATGGGTATTCATTAGTGATTTGATTTCTAAGCTCCCTTCCAATTCAAACCATCCTATGATCCTGTAAAACAAATTATAATGCTAAAGGTGAGAAATGGACCCGTAACTTTGATAATTACCCCATTGTAATGTCAAAAAAAAAAACAAACAAAAACAGCCAAATGGAATCCCTGCTTACACTACAAGAACTGAAGAGTCACAGGAAGTTCCAAGTGGATGGAATTTCTAAGCTTTGTTACATTGCCTCAAAGTAATTGCAAAATTCCCATTTATGCCTTTAAACATAAAGAATGCGTGTCTTTAATTCCACAAACAATTCAACTATTTTCTAATCCATGTTTGCTTGACCTACTAACTCACAGCCAGGCAATGTTAATGGCAAGGATGTTTTTGACTATTTTAAATTCATTTTGTAAGGCCCCTAAGAGGCACCTGGGCTCAAGAGGCACCCTAAAAGCAAAGCATAATCCAGGTATTCTGAAGGAATTCTTCAGCTGGCACCTAGGAGGGAGCTGAAATCTTTCTTGCAGTCTTCAAAGTCTCATGAGAGAAACCTCACAGAAGCAAGAAATTTCTTTTTATGTGGGTAACATCTGAATCTGGTCTCTCCTGACCTGAGGAACAGGTACACACAGAGGTTCAGAACAGAAAAAAAGACAAATCCTGCTTCATTCCAAGGCAGCCCTGTAGGGAATTTGCAAGCAAACGCTGTTGTAGCTTCACTGTTTCCAAATGCTTATTCTACTCTATTTTTGTCTTACTAAAATACTTCATTTCCTCTCCATAGTCATCTGTAAAATTCATTTTTGATCTCCTTGATCCCCTTTTTGGGTAATTTGTGTATTCCAATGTCTGTGTCCTATTTAGTGACTTGTATAGTGCATTGTTTTGCAGTTGCATTAACACTCACAGTCTAAAAATACCAAGTCTGTTCACCAGCTTTCTTGAGCCTTTGCCCAAACCCCTTTTTTCACATGACAGTAGGCAAACTTGCAGCAAGAAAAGAAGAAGAAAAGATTTCTTTGTCACATTTTTTATCTCAGCAAAAGAAGACCAAAAACTGCATGGGGGATCCCTCTTCTAAATAGTAATTTAAGCCTTAACAAGCATTAGATAATTGAATGTGGTTGTGAAAATGAATTAGATTTAAATATACAGTGTGAATGTTTTCATGGCTTTGACCTTTTAGGAATGATCAGAAAAATATTTTGGATATCTCCTGCTTTTTCTTTTCTAGGTGTTTCAGGTAATAAATGGATCTTTTGTATGTATTTCTTTCCAACAGACCAGGGGAGATGACCCCTTTTCCAGTGAAACTTAGCACTTCACCTAAATTAAACCTTTGAACTCATTTCCAATCAAAAATTCCTAGACCTGCTGCCTAATTCAAAAGTTAAAAATCTATTCCACAGGTATTATTTGGAGTGAAATGTTTCCAATTGCATGGTGCATTTTATTATTGAAGACTTTGCAATGATCTTGTCTTATGGTCATGAAAAAAAAAAAAAGGAAAAATAGTTCCATCTTGGTGATTTATTTACTAATAAATGCACCTTCTATATTTACTCAAAAAAGTGTTTATGTCAAAATACCGTTGAATTTCAGTGGATATGAAGAAAATGAACTTTCTTTCTACTAATTGCTTAAAAAGGGACTCAGGTTGAATCCAAAACGTTTCAAAAACCTAAACAAAACAACATGGAATTAATGTGAGGAATTCATCTGAGGAAATCACAACCTGCCCACAGGGAGTGAGTGAAGGAAAGGAGATTCTATGTGTCCAAAAAATACATTTTTCAATCCACAGGACTAATCATCCAGGCATATTTTACCTCATTCTGCATTCTGGCTCTCTGCTTTCTGATGGTCCACCTGCAGATGGTTTTCCTAACAAGGAAGTGTTTATTTGGAAATAAGCACCTTTTATAAGTATTGCACTCTCACTTCCTGCAGCACTTGCCACATATGTTCATCATAAAAAGCAAGTCATGCATGCCAATTTTTTCATCCATTAAAGTCAATTTTTGATTGATCCTACCTTTGCAGAAGGAAGCAGTGAGTTTAAAACCCCACTCCCTTGGCATTTTAGTTATATGATGGGTGACTTTGCCTATTGACCTCTGTATTATCTTACTTTCAACGAAACTTTCGGTTAAAATTAATATAAAAATCAAAAATTGTCCTGCCTGCTGGGTTTGGAATATTTTTTGCCATCTGATTTAGAAAGAAAAAAAGCTATCAATGGGGATTAAAAAAATACACCAGAGGAGATCTGATGAGTCAGTGATAAATCTACTTAATGTTTGCCACTGAGCAATTTCTGTTCTGACAAATTTAACAGCTGACAGTAAAGTGTTTTTTAGTGGAATAAATTGGATAAAACTCAATCCCCAAAGGCTTCAGGCAAGCCCTGGTAAGCATCTCACATCCACTTGAGATCATATAGCTCTTGATTTAACTCAAAGCAAACCTGACTGTAGCTTTTTAAAGTATATAAAGGTATCTGTCTCTACCCCTAGCAGGCTACTTTATTCTAGTGGATTATCAAGAAAACAACAGTTCAAATTACAATTTCTCTCACAGCTTCCTGTCACTATTCCAAGTGTAACAACCAAGTTTCATGGGCACACCAAAAACAGTAGCAAAGATTTTTTTTTTTTTCAAAGTTTGGGAAGAAGCCTCAACCATTATGGTCACCCCAATGGGATTTTCAGGTTCCTTGTCAGACCTCTGTAGTGATCCTGGCATTATTGACCTAGACCACAACCACTTAGAACATCCCACAAATGGGGGAAATGCAAATGCCCACAAATGCCTTGAAACAACTGAATGTATGAATTAAATATATAGGGAAAAGAATATAAATACAAATATCATGTTAGTTTTAATGCTATTGGATTGTTAATGACATCCTGGTTATAGGCATTTCATTTAGAGTAAACCTGTTGCTATCTCAGATGTGAGAACACCAATCTGTCCTCCCTCTATCTCTTCTTTTACCTTTTTACTTTCAGGCTCAGAAAAATTTCAAAGCATGTTAAGAAAAAGATGCACATCATTAAATGGCTTTAATGACTGAGTTTGCTGCAGAAAGGGGAAACTCTTCCCTACCTCTCCCCACTGCGAGTTCCTAACAGGAGTAATGAGGGCAGCAGGAATTAATTCGGAGTATGGAGCATGACATAACATTTTAATTGGGCTCCTTCACCAAGATGATGGTGCCACGACTCTCATATCATCTGAGGATGTGCTTTTTAAGGTTTCCATCCTTAAGCTGGGGTTAGGAGGAAAAATCAGTCTTTCCTTTTAACTGAGCAATCCTGGCAAGTATTCTGAGATGCCATCTCCTGGATAACCTCTAGGAAGCAGGTTTAAGGACATATGAAACTTACATAACACACAAATGCTGAAGAGCTATTCTTAAAAGAAAAAAAAAAATTGATGCAATTTTGTTTTCCAGAAAAAAAATATGGCCTGAATTTAATGTGACTTCCCTCTGTATAATGAAAAAATGCCAGCATATTCCTCTTGGGAATTTGCAAGAAAGCAAAATAGAGTTTGAGTTATATGTAGGAAAGCTATTCTATTTAATCAGTAATCAAAAATTAATGAGCAGAACAATTTGGCAACAGGCTTCCTCCATTTTAGCTGTTTAAATATAAATTTCAATCCTAGAGAGGCTCAGAAAAGAACACTTCATTTGGATTTGGTATTTAATTTAAATTATTCCTCCAAGTGTCAGCTATCACTTATGTGACATTCAATTTTCAGTACTGGTGATATGAGGGGAAGCTCATAAAAGGTGGGAGAAAATCTTTTTAGCTGTACTAGAGATCAGTACAAAGTCCTTGACGGGAATTTGATGCCACAGCCTATTTCTGTCTGAAGAATGGCTAAAAGTCTTGACTCTGTCAAGATTAAATCAGAGAACCAGGGGCCCTGAAGGGAATTTGGAGCTTGTTACAGACTTCTATTTCCTTTAGGAGCTTCCTCTAAGGGCAACGTGGAAGTGTGCAACAAGCCAGCCCTCCTGAAATCTGATTACTTTGTTTGCGGCGGGAGGAAGCTCTCAGGCAAGGAGCATCCTCAGGAGGAACTGCAGGGCTCAAAAGTCAGCAGGACAAGAACTTGGATGAGAATCTGCTGCTCCAAATGTGTGACTGACAGGGGGAACCCAGCTCTAGAAAAGCAGGCTGCAGCAGGGGATGTTGATTCTGTCAGCAATTGGGAACATTTGTGTGGAAGTGTCTGCACACTGCGCCGCATTTCAGTGGCACTGCTCGCCCACAAACATTTCTCGTTAGGAATTAATCACTTCTGGGGTTTATAATCACTGTGGATTCAACATTTTGCTGTGGCCTGGGACACATGTGGCGTCCTTATGTTTTTCCACCAGCACTGAAAATGTGTAAATTTCTTGTTATTAGTACCACTTGAATTATCAAAGTGCTCATGAACCCCAGTTATGGGTCTGGGCCCCAATGTACTTGGTGCTGTTAAATATGGAAAGGAGATCCAAAATCCTTTAAAATTTGGGAACAAGGTGACAGGCAGCAGCTGAATACAAGCCAGGAAGACTTGTCAGCACACCTGACACTGCCTTAATCACCAAGAGCCTGTTGGATTTAGCTGTCAGCATCAAAAAAAATTGTAATATTTCATTAATTGTAAAGATTATTTTTTAACTTCATCAGTCTTTGTGGTTGGCAATACTATTGCATCCAGAATGTAGACCTACATGGAATATACACAGTTCCTGACTTGCCACCCAGTGTTTCCAAATAAGAAGGTGCTTAAAAAAGTCTGAAAACAATCCAGGCAGCAAAATAGGTATGTGATATGTGATCTCTGCTTCCCAGAAAATCTGAAGACATACATTTTAAGTTTAAGCAAAGAAATCTTGATAAAAAAATATAATCTATTGTCATATATCTATATATCTGTCAACCTGAACCTCCCCCAGCACAGCTTGAGGCTGTTTCCTCTTGCCCCATTGACAGTGAGATAAATTTAAAAATTAACCTCAGAAATAAAAACACCTCAGTGGCTAAAAGTCTCTGTTTCCTTTAGAGACTTTCATACAGTCAAGAAAAGCAAATGCAGAAAAATTTGTTGGTCATTTTGGTTATTTAAATCTCTGCCAAGTGTTTAGGGTGTCCATACAGGACGTTTGTTTCTGCTGCCTTTGTGGCAGTGCGTGACACAGCTGGCTGTGCTGGCTGAGACCAAAAATTCAGATTTCCCTCAGGGCTCAAAATCCTCAAAAGCCTGCTCCTGATATGGCATAACCCTGGATGTGATAATCTGGGGAGTCTGGAAGAACCAGTTTTGCTGACTGAGGAGCAGAGCAGCACTGAACAGTGTGAGGACTCCGTGTGTGTTAAAACAAGGCTTAGAAAAACACTTGTGAATTAAAGTGAAATGCAATCCTGCTGCCTCCACAGCAGCATGAACACGTGTTGTACGAGCGTAACAGAAATTGCTAAATGAACTCTGAAGCAGCTTCACTATTTAAAATGAATGGAATCCAGCAAAAGGAGTGCTTGGTACAGCTCCCAAACAAAACTCCCACTTGCCAGAAGGTGCCCCTGAGTTGGTTTGGTTCAGTTTGCTGTATCCAAATGCCACAAGTGAATTTGTCTGCTCGAGCTCAGAGCTTCTTTCCAAAATCTGTGTACCAGGTTTGAGGGCATCAAACATCCTACACCTCACTCAAGGCAGCAAACTGGGCTGGGCAACAAATTGGAAATGATCTCAAGTCGTTTGGAAAATGATCTTTGCAAAGATGCAATTGGAAGTGGTGCTGCCAAGACTCAAAGGAATGACGTTGATATTCATGAAAAGATCAGATCTTTGAGAGAATAAATCAGAGACCATAATTCTCTAAATCAGAGACTATAAAGAGAAAAATTCCAGACTACATCCCAGTCATTGTGTGCAAAAGGAGCAATAAAATTCCATGTTTCCACCTTGGAGAGTATAACCCATAGTGAGAGGTAAACAGGGGAATACAGAAATACAGAAAATGGAGAAAAAGGCACTGACTCCCTATAACTTCTGTGTACCTTGGAGAATTTTCATTATAGATGACACTTCCACTGCAGTAGCCCAAGGAAATACATTTTAAAAGTCCCTCAGATTGTATTCTAAGATCAACTGCAATTTTTGTAGATATTTTCAGTGATGTCTTTGTAGATATTTTCATGATGTCTTTGGTCCCAACCAAACTAGATTATCTGACACATTCTGTAAGGGGTTTGAGTCCCTCACAATTCTGTATAATTTTCAAGACCTAGACTGCTCTCAGATTTAGGCTTCTAAAATAAATTATCTTTTTTTAATCCAGTTTTGTAACCCAGCCAGCATAAGTAATTCTTTTTGTGTATATATGTACATGATATATAGACATTTTAACATGCTAAAAATGGAAGATGTGAAGAATTTGAATCAACAAAATTACCAACATTTCCACAGCCTTCTTCCCTTTGCTTCTGCCTTGAAATTTTAAACCATTGTAGCAAACTAATAGGAAATAATAAATTTCCTTGTTTACTTTACAGGAAAATTACAGAATGTGGAGTGCTGAGCCACTCAGCATGGACCAGTCCAAAAAGTCTTCTGATTATCAGCTGAGATCACTTAAATACTGAAATTTCTAAAAGCACTGCTCACCAATCTTTCCTCAAATCATCAGGAAAACATTTAGAAGATACTCTATATTTTTTTTTTGGTCCTGTTATTTATGTTGTTGCTCAGCCTTACCTCCAGGAGAGCTCGCAAGGTAAATTGCAAGCACAAGTGGAGGCAAGGCCAGGGGTTGCCTTGCAGGGCTGCCCTGCAGCACAGCTGGCAGCCCTTCTGCTCAGCCCTGTGATGTGGTTACTCCTTCCTCTCCTAAGCACCAGATTCCTGCTCCTGGAATGTGCCAAAACAAACAGCTGGGGTTTAAAAGGAATCCTTCTGTGAGAGTGCTTCATCAGATCTGAGCTGCTGGGGAGGAGGTGAGAGTCACCCAGGGGACACGGGGCAGAGAAGGCAGGAAACTATGGCAGGAATGAATTTTTTTTTTTTTTTCTCCCCCTGTATATATTTTTGTACTGAATTGGTATTTATTAGATGTTCGTGTTGTGTGTAATGTGAGATGCTGTGGCAGGAAAGCCAATCAGAAAGGGACAAATCCTGAGAGAGGAACAAGTGGTCCAAAATGTAGAAGAATTGCAAATTGGGAGAAAAACCACAGAAATGTTAAAGGACAGAAATGTAAATCCATTACAGCTGAGCTGAAGTGCCAAAATAGGACAAATGAGGCCAAAAATACCAGGAGAACCCATACTTTTATGTATTTTGGCAATTCTGCCTCTCACCTGGCTCTAACTGGAAAATGTAAATGAATATGAATTTAATAATAAAAAAGAAGCAAACATTGCAATATAATTCCTCCACAAAAGGTTCATTTCATGCTTGGTATATAAAACACAGTTCAGGTGTATCCAAAATGATCCAGCTGTCACAAAATTTTGACAATGATGTTGATAGGATAATCCATATTCAAAAATCCCCTGAACTGCTGCCTAACTGCTCAATCTCCAATTGTAAAATTTTAGATACCTGGCACTGGAGAGAGTAAAACGGGACAAAGTATTTCCCCTCCTGATACTAAACACTTGAAATCATGCAATGGCTTCCTGTCACTCACAACATTAAATGCTTTATATTGGATTGATAATTAATAATTGCATTATTGTAATTATCACAATTTATCAGTACTGTGCAGCTGAAACATAGTTAAACCACAAGTAATTTCTATTTTTTTTTCTCTCCTTTTTAATACTCATGCTTTTTTCTTTCAATTTTTTTTTTTCATGGTCTCAGGCCAGAGATACTTTTATTTCTCTATGCAGGAGACAGAGAAGTCAGCTGAGTTGTGCCAAAAAGCTGGAAGATCTTAACTGGCTGGCAGTAAAGGAAAACAGAAATATAAATCAGGTTTATCACTTGGAATTTTCATTATCATCACAGAGAGTTTGATAGGCATATTACTGCTGCATAAAAGTGATAAATCTGAGGGGTTTTGCCTATGTTTCAAGCCAAGAAATTCTAAATTTTCTCTTCATGCACCTTTAATTCTTTCAGTCGTTCTTTTTCCTTTGATTGGACATCATGCATTATTTTCCCAGACGTATTATTACTACTCTGGTTCCAGCCTATTTTATTTGTTGCCATAGTTTTGTCTATAAATATTTTCCTTATCTATTTTTTATTTATGTTTTTTTCTCCCTGTTTCTATTTGTGTCCTCACTCAATTCTTGTTCTTTCTGTTCTCTCTGCTCTGCTCCCCCCTCTAACATCTGTCTGCTTAAACAATTCCCCCTTTCTGTCCTTTGGGCAGAGCCCTTAAACATCTGTACACTTCTCCATTTGGGGCAAGGAAGGGAATTCTCTTGACTACTTAGAACACATCAACTTATTAAAGATTTCCAGGAAAAATTCCCCACAGAAGCTGCATGTTTTCATCTGTTTATCTCCAAACTCACTGAGCTGCCCCCCCTCCTTTTTTTTTTTTTTTTTTTTTTTGGTAAAACTCTCTGCGTGAGCTACAAGCAATATCCTGAACAAAATAATGTTCCTGATGTCTGTTTCCTACCCAGCAGCTATGCAAACAATCCTTGCCCTTTTTCAATTCAAGGGCAATGTCTGTAGAGTCAGGTATTTAAATGAGCATTTAGGTATTTAAATGCCTTTCCCAGGTCCCTGAAAATGGAGGGATGTCTGTAGAAATGAGACAAAGGAGGAGGGAGGGTTTAAAAGAACTTATTTGTGGGGATGAAGAGTTTCCTCCTGTGGCCAAGAGGACCAGACTCACCCAGCCATCCCTCTGGATGTGCTGTTCTGTGCCTTTGGGGTCCTGGTCACCACTTCTGAGCCAGCAGCTGCTGGGTTCAGGCACTCCAAAGATCTGTGCTACTCCACAGGTGCTGCATGTCCATCTCTCCTGATTCCCTTCTATCCTGCAGGGACACTGCTTGGAATGCATTTACTCAGTTAGGATCAGAATTACAGAATATCCTGGGTTGGGAGGGAGATCACCAAGTCCAACTCCTGCCCCTGCACAGGACACCCCAAGAATCACCCTCAGAACATTGTTCAAAACTCAACAAGTTCAGTGATGATAATTCCAGCAGTTCCTCTTTAACTGCACTCCTCAAATGGGGTTGTTTTCCCCCCCCCCAGCCTTTGGCAACATTAAAAAAGATAACAGCTATTTACATAAACTTGTTTCCATGGGCAATTTCCCTGGCAAGCACAGGAGCTCATTAATGTACCCTGGAGAGGTGGCTGTGTGCTTTGATTTCTTATTCTTTTTAGGTACTCCACAAAGCTCTCCAACTCATCCTTTCACCCAAATTATTTTGTCAAGAGATATTCAGCCCAGCCACCCATTTGTTCTTGTAAATGCCATCTGTCCCACGAAGCCAGCCCAGTGACCCTTGGCAGTCCTTGCTGCTGGGAGTGTGCTGCCTCCTGCCCCTGCATCAGATCCTTGGGCTGCAGTCAACTCAGCTGACACAACCCCCATAATCTGTGCATCACAAACCTCAGGGAGAGAAGCTAAACTTGAAAAGTTCCATTGCAGTTAAGGTGATTTCCAACAACTTCAGCTTTGTCAATCCCTAATCCTCATCTCCCTGCTCCCTGGCATGGGTTTTGCATGGAAATAAGAAGATCCCTGACCTTTCCCTCCAGTAGCCACACTGAAACCAGTCCACTGCTTCAGAGCTCCTTCATAGCTGTGCTTGGCATCCTGTCATAAAAATCATCCTCCAGATCTCAGACATAGTGCAGAAGATTCAAGGGATAAAGGCAATATAAAACTGGAAGTTGGCCAATGAGGAAAAACCTATTTGTTTCACTGGCCTGATGAACATTCATTTATTTAAGACCAAGCTGAAATAGGTCCCTGAAGGATGATCTAATAAACCTTTAAAAGTGTCACCTTGCAGTCAGCTTGCTTTATTGTCAGTAAGTCAACGATGGGACACAGAGCAGATCCTTAACAGCCAGCACAAGGATTTAAACATCCATTTAAGAGAGGTTTAACTGGTGCTTGCCACCACTTCTTCATGGGTGATATGTGTTATTTCTTGCATTTTTATGAGGTTACATAACATCAAGTTCATGTGGTTTACTTAATGCTGGTACAAAACACAGCTTAGGAGGATGCAGCAGAAAATCTGTTTCACAGATGTTTGCTTTTCCTAGCTAGCCTGGGTTTTCTTACATGAGTGGAGGGTGATGGTGGTTTCAGACATTCCTCTGCTGCTGATCATGTTTACTGCAAATTACAGGGTAATAATTGCACCAGAACCTTCTATCAAGGACAAATTATGATGAGAGACTTCAAAATTAAAACTTTCTTCTGACTTGTTGTAGGTGAAGCTACTGGCTTCTCTTCTTTTTAAGGTCACCTAATACCACCCAACTTTCACAAAAAGAATTTTACCAGACCATTTGAAAAGAGGTTTCCATAGCATGTTTCCAAATGCCTTGGAACTCAAAAGACATAATTCAAATTTTTCTGAGACACTCTTGTCAAAGATGTATATTCTGCTAGCCCCTGATAATGTCCACATAATGAAAGTTTGTTCATACTTAGGAAAAATTTCTTAGACTTGCTGGTCCATATTGTGTCTGGGCACTGAGCCACCACTATTTCTGCTGAAACAGAAATTCACAATATCTAATCATGTGGTATTTGTGCAACACAATTTGAAGTTTCTATAAGTAATTGTTTCAATGCACTGATATTGCAGCAGTCCTGCCTCTGGTTTGGCCAGGGAAACAAAATCCTGACTTCAGGAATCACCAGACTGCAAAGACATGAAAAGGCTCTGTGGGTGTCATACAAATCAATTCCTAACAGATTAGCCCAAAGTCATTCCATCAGGTTAATAACCCACTGAAGTCAGGGAGCCTGGTTATATTTTAATGGTCAGATGTTAAACTTCAGGAAGCCACCTACAGTTCTGTGCTATTGGCATTAGTCACAACTTAATCCTTGGACGTTTTAGCAAAATGATGGGTCATATTTTCAAATTTTAATATTAAACCTGTTGGAACTGGTTCTGAGCATTTGAATGGTAAAATTGTTCTCATGCAATCAAGAAAAAGAAGCAGCAACAAGTGATTCATACCCGGTTGTAAACCTTCACATTTCTGAGGGTTGCAATTGACCAAAATAAATTATCACTAAGTATTTGACAAAGAATTTTTCATTAACTAAGAGTATACAGACTGCAGAAACCTAGTTCTGCACAAATTGGCCTTTGCAGTCAAAAGCAGGCCTGAAATAACTCTTAAAATCATGAGGTATTTTTTCTAGTTCTTCCAGTTCTCTTGGATCTAACTGCAGTCAGATATTACAGCAATGAGCCCAAATACATATTATGTATATACCTAGTCAGAATATTTTCTTTTAGTTATTAACACCATTTTTAAACAGTGTCTTCATTGCTGAATTACTAGCAAGAACAAGTTCCAAACACTGTGGAGCTCCTGAATGCTGAGCAGCATTTTGGCTGCATATATCCATTTTTAACAAGCATCTCAAACCACCACCAATTCAAACTGTATTTAATGTGAGCATTCTTACCACACTCACCAAAAATAATAGGAAATTGAGGGCCAAATTTTTCTCCTCAGACCAGCAAAACAGAAAGAAGCCCAATGTGTTCCTTCCTTAGTCTGATCTCTAAATGCAAACTCTGTAGGCACCCAGATCAAGCCAAAACAGGTTATTCCTGGTTTGTGCTTCTGTTGCATCTACACCCCTACCTCCACACCCACTCACTGGATGCAGGGAGAGATGGTAAAACATTAATAACTTTAGTTACATTTAGATTTTCCTTCTCCTGTAAAAGCTGTCAGTGTTTAGTGATAGTAGCACTCAGACACCAACATTTAAAAACACCTCTCTTTTGCCACAGCAACGACCAAGAATGAAGATAAAGCTGCAGGAGACACTTGCTTTATTCCCACAGAAGCAGCACCTTGCCATTTTGAGGTCAAACACCAAGTTGGAGGCGTTGGATTAAAATTTAACCTCTGGTTCCAACCTGTCCCACGTGAGCACGCAGGCGAGTCACGCACATCACCGTGGGAGCCACTTGGAGACACTGAAATCATTGACCTGTAACCTGGGAATGACTTTGCTGGTAAAACATTGCCTTTCCTGGTTAAAAAACCCTCAGAGGACAGCGTTGGAGGGCAGGCAGGAGGGGAATGGTAATGTCATTTTCATATCTGTCAGGTGAGGGGCTGCACCTCTCTCAGCTTTGGGCATAAAGAGCAAAATGTGCAGGAATAACTGAGCCAACGACCCCAGTACAAACATCACTGAGCTGTCAGGATTCCAGAGGTTGTGTTGTGTTCCAGAGGTTGTGTTGTGTTCCAGAGGTTGTGTTGTGCCCCAGCTAGAAATGAAGCTGCCTTTCTGCTCTTTTAGCTCTGACACTTGCACCTTGAGGAGCAGTGGTTTGAAATTTTGCTGTGACACCCAGGGCACAGATCTGGGCTGCAGATGCCATCCTGATATTCCATACTTCTTTTTCAAGGCCAGATAATTTCCCTTTATTGGGAAACACTGTGCTTGTCAGGCAGCAAGAGAACACTTGGCACCTGTATATCTTTTTCTTCTGTCTCCTCTCTTTTTGGTTGATTCATGACTCAGCTAATTCAATTTATATATATTAATAATTCAACCTATATTTATTTTCAGTGAAAATTGAGAGTTCAAGTCCATGTTTAATATTCCTGATTGTGACTCAAACTAGTTAATTAAATGACTACATTTAATTACTAGTTAATCAAATGACTACATTTCATTTTTTGCACATATTTGTTTCCTGGTGCCACCTGGGGAATTCCTGCAGATATTCCCTAAGACAGCCATTCCCAAGAAACAAACAGTTCTGGCTGTGCCACACATAAAAACATGAGCCTCATAAATGTTTTATGATATTAGTATTTTAAACTAAAATATTTCTAAGAACATGACATAATGATTCCAGGGGGAAAAAAGTCACTTGTTTGCATCAGCAGTACAAATTTCATGATTTCTGCCAGCAGCAGTCCATGAAGTTTTTGCTAGTTCTCTAAAAATTTGCTCCATCTTTTGCCTCATTGATTTCTAAATAGAAAGTAAATGTATTATCTGCTGTCAATATTAGTATTAATAAGTATTAGCTATAATTTACCACATTTCATTCTCTGCATTAAAATTTGTACGCTTTCCATGTGAGTTTTGATATGGTTTATTTTCATACTTGCCCACAGGCCTGTTCTGGGTCTCTCTATACCTAGGAAATGTCAGCTAAAAGAAAATATGACATCATGTCCACTCTGTTGTGAGCAGGAAATCAAGTATGTGGGCTAATACAGTCATTTCTCAGGGGGAAAAGGAAGAAAATGGACATCAGACTACAAACTGTCAGAAATGTGGCTTTATAAAGCAGAGGACAGTTTGAAGGCAGCTGATGGATTGCTGCAGCCCCGTGATCAGAGTCACACTGGCACTGAACACACTGAAAATCAGTTTGGCAGAAATGAGGCTGAGAAAATATCAAAGTTCCAGCCACCCCTTGGTCCTGTAAAAGCTCTTCCTGTTAAATATCAGTGCATTGAAGTTGTGGGACAAAGGGAAGGACGGCAGAGAGAAGGATGATGAAGTGTGTGAGTATAGGAGCTGTTTGTTTATCTGCCTGGCTTTCTTTAGAAATCAATCTCCAGAAATACCTCCCTGCAAAATCTCTTTAAAAACATAAGACAGTGGTTCTCTTTCACTCCAACCATGCTCCTGGGGGAATTCAGCTGTTCCAGCAGCAGATCCTGGCCCACAAAAGCATCAGGAGCTTTTCGGCTTGGGAGCGATGACACAGCTCCAGCACAGATCTGATAAAGCCCTGGCTCCGAGGCTCTCTGGGGAAAATGAGTGCTCTCTGCTACTTTATTTCACTAATTAAACCTGAAATGTCCCTGTCCTGGCTGCTGGGTGGGCTTCCAAGATTCACTGCTCTTCTTCTGTGTGTCCCTGACCTGCCATTGATGTCAGCTGCCTCAATTAGCCTGCCAAAAAAATCATAGGGCAGGGGGGATCCTGCCAGACACGCAGCGTCTTTCCACTCCTCTGTTTGCTGTTTGGAACAAGAGAAAAACAATCATTTAACTCTTCTGTGTGTCTCCATCCTCTGCTGCTTTCATAAGATCAGTTCATTTGTCAAGTCTCCCACTTTATGTTCCTTTTTGTCCTTCCAGACATGAGTTTTTCACAAGGTGGAACACCAGATTGACAGAATTTCCAGCAAGAATGGCAGATTTTCTTTTTTTTTTCCCCACAAAACCCTTAGGAATTATTTTTATTCCTCCAGCACCCACAGCACAACCAACCAAACAAATCCAATACCCTGGGAAGGACCATGTTTGACATGAGCAGAAGTTCATATTGATATATTCCCTATGGCCATTTTCCTTTTGCAGATAAATCACTCAAATCTCTACAGTCTCAGGAAAGGTTGAACTTGTGGAGAAAATTTCCATCTCTTAAACAGACACAGTTCCATGAAAATCTCTTCCTCTTCTAATGCAGATTTTGAATGGACTACCTGAGTTTTCCAATAAACAAGGATCTAATTCAAAAGGTAATCAAGGTTTGGTTATATTGTGGAATTTATGTTTGGTACCTTTAATAAACCCGTTCACTAATGCTTGGTCTGAGGACATGAAACTAAAAATGCCTCCCTTTGATGGCACTGATTTTTGAGCATGTATTATTCAAGTAACAAACACTCCTTTTTATGGAGATTCTATCCTAGTAAACACATCTGTAGCTTTTGATGAACAAAAAAAAAAAAAAAAAAAAGAATAATGAAAGAAAAAGGGAATAAAGAATTTTAATCCTTGAATTGCACAGATATCCTACATTTGGCAAGCAGTTTTAGGCTCCAGCCAAGTTCTGATGACTGAGAAAGATCTCTGTGTGAGCTTCATTAGTAAGAGGACTTAGTACTATAAATCCCCTGGATACTGACAGAAAATAAAATTATCCATGCCTGCTAAAAGGGATTGGAATGGAAATATCTGAAATATCTGAATTTGAGATAAATAGTGGTAAGGTAATTTGCCATCTCTTTGCTAAAAGCACAAATTATATGCTCTGTCTTTAGTCTTTCAAGCAAGGAGGGTGCATCCAACATTCCTGACCAAAATCCTTCCAACACACAGCAAGATTTCCCTGGAATGACTGAGATTATTTGCGGATATAAGTAGTGAATATATTCCACTCTTGATGGCCATTGCACCTTCCTCTGACAGAATTTCCTGACTTTTTGGGTGGGTGTCCCAGATCTGGCAGAGATAATGAATTTTCTCCCTGGTAGCTGGTCTGTTTTGAATTTAGGATGAGGATGGTGTTGATAATGATGTTTTTAGTTGCTGTCAGGGTTAAACCACAACACTCGTTGCTTCTAAAGCTGTCACCACGGAACTTGTCACCTCCAAAGTCGCTCCTCTCCCTTCCCCAGAGCTCTTCTCAGCAACCCATGGCAAGGATCCCATAGAACACACACAAACAGGACATTTCTGGGGTTCTGCCCAAATTTAGGATTTTTAACACATAGGACAAGCCAATGGTGCTTGTACTGGGCAGGGCTGCAGCAAATTTCACGTGTCCAGCCACAGCTCAGTCACCACCCCTGAGCACAGATTTCAGTTCTCAGGTGATTTTGTTTCATTGGTTTATTCCACTGACCTGTTATTCTGCAATGAAATTGTTCTGAAATACTAAATTTGTGAATCAGAGTGAACATTACAGCCCAGTGCCATGCCATGTTTTTTTTTTTTTTTTCTGAAACAAACCTAGCCAAAAGAAAAATTGAAAGAAAAAAAACATCAGAATGCAGTAAGTTTTCCTTATTTTCTCTCCAATTTTTGCAGTGCAGAATCTTTTAGAGGAGTAGCCAAAGGGAATAAATGGATTAAAGTCACAGCTTTCCATTGTTCCAGTTGTAACTGAAACAAAATGAAAAGTGATTCAGAAAACACCCAAACTCCCTCCAGAGCAACTTTTGCTGCACCAACAGAGCTGATGTTTATTCAAATATTGAAGGGTGGATAACAGAATAAAATTACCTAAAGCACTTTATTGCATGTTGACACAATCTTAATTAACTCAATATCAACAAAACTCAAACACACATGAAGAGAAAAGCAGTTTAAGAGAGACTTTAAATAGAAAGAATAATAAACAGCATTTATGTAAAGAAGATGAAGCAAAATTTTTTTTAGGATTTAAATGTATTTAACACCCTAAACAATGTTGGTTTATTTACAAATCCATTATAAATTCCAGGTATGGGGATTGTGTTGATACATTGAGGGAACTTAAAAGGGAAAAAAAAAGAAAAAATTGAAACTGGTGTGACTGTATCACCCATAAAGCTGTGCCATAAATGTACAATTCTAACAGTCATGGCATCATAAATCAGAATAATACTGATATTGAATTAGGGTGATGGAAAGAAACGGGTCAGTTAGCATGGGTAGAATGAATTAGGCAAGATGGCAACAAAATAATGGAAAAATAGGAACATGGAAAATATGATGCTTGCAATAGTTAGGTAATGTATTGAAAAGCAGAGCAGATGAAAATTGTGTATATACATACATTAAAAAATTCTCACAGTTGCTGCCAGGAATCTTAATTTTGCCCAGAGCCATGGATTATTAATAAAATAGCCCAATCTAAACACAAACAAATCCATTGTGTTTGCAAGATGAAAGAATTATAAATTGTTGTAAAATGCCATTTCTCTGAATTGAGCAGCATCCAAGTCAACTTTATAAGCAACAGCTGTGAAAAAATTTGCATGGCAAAAATGGAAAAAAAAAAAAAGGGAAAAAAAAAAAAAATAATTCAGAAACAAAAGCAACCACACAGTTGGGGAATAGATGTTCTGGGCTGTTGCTCTCTTGGCTGCCAGAGCAAATATTTGGTGTCAACATGGACAAATAAATATTGTATGTCTGAGTCACCAGTTCAAGCACAGAACTGCTCAGTCAATGGCAATGGGTATTAATAGGATTGCAATTCTTTCCCAATGTATAAGAAGAGCCTTCAGGAAGAAGAAACAATAGAGGCTGTCCATGTGTAAAATGTGAGGGGAAGGTTTTGGCCTGCCATCAGTGTTGCTAATTTTTACTATTTAGATGTGTACTTCTTAAGGTTTTTAAAGAGGTGTCTCTGCTTGAATTAAGGTGCAAATGAAGTCAATAGTGTGGATTTTTTTTTTTTAATAGTAAATATGAAAGACTGAGAGAGAGAGAAAGAGAGAACTAGAGAAAGAGGTGGTGAGAGGGGAGAGAGAGTGGCAGAAACAGAATAAATAGAAAAAATCACCACTCCATGGATCCTAAGTAGCTGTTTTTCTCTTGTCGTTGTTGAACTGTAGTGGGCAAATGGCTTAAACAGTTGTACAGATTCCACAATGATTTTATTCTTTTTTTTTTTTTCCCCTCCTCAAGCCTTCATTACATCATTTGGTGCTCTCTGGTGCCAGGCTGATGAAGGAATAAAAGCCATTGCTAAACTCTCCAGAATGCTGAAAATGCTTTCACTTTCCATTTTATGGCCAGTCTGCATTTGTATTTGACAATTTTGAGTCAAGAAACCTGTCCATGTTGACTGGGATAGCAATTATTTTCTGGTAAAATGAGTTCAGAATCAGTATAAATTCATAAATTCAATTGGGCTTCCTGAGTCTGCAAACTGACAAATCTCTGCTTTTGGTGGTTTAATGATTTACAGACAGCAAGTACATTTCATCTATGAAAATCACAAGAAACAGGATTTTCATGCACATGGCACAGCAAAACAACTTCACCAACAAATCAAGACCAAAGCACTCTCACAGGGATAGTCCAACTTTGTAAAACTTTGGGGTTTCATTCTTAAACAGGAAAAAAAACCAACATTTTTTCTCAATGAAAATTATACTAGCACATTCTTTTAATCTCAGGAGATAATTCCTTTATCCTCCTAGCAATTGTATGCCATCCTTTTTCTAGTATTCCTGCATAAGCTCGTGAAACAAAACATTTTACATAGAAACCTGCACATCTGACACCAGAATAGCATCAACAAAGTTTTGAATATAAAAGAGTTTGACAGAGGAAGCAAAGGGCAATTTCAGTAGCAGACAGCACTTCATTAGTTACATGGTTGTCTACAGCATCTTTCCAAAACAAGGAAGAAGAAGAAGGAGTGCAAGTCTAAATCTGAAGAAGCAAAACTGCTCTGTTTTATTTTTGCTGTACAAAATCTTCAGTGTTTTCCTCAGCCCTGTGGGGCCCAGGACTGAGAAATCCATGCTCAGATCCCCACACTCCTTAAAGACTGAAACTGAATGAAATGTTTTCCATAAATATAGTGGGTTTTTTCCCCCAGTCCTTTGCAGATGATGCTCTCTAACAGTTGTGTCTTCCCAAGCCCTTTCTGAACACTGAACAGGAATCATCCTGAATCTTCCTTACGTATTTTGAAGCCAATTCTGCAAGGAAATGAAGCTGTCCATCTATTCCCAGGATTTTCACAACTTTCCTACACAGTTCCCTGCTCAGGACGTTTTGAGCAGCTCAGCCCAGCCTCGGACCTCAGGGTAACAGAGCTGCACATTTGTTTGCCATTCATGGAAAGCATAAACAGCTGAGGCTTTAGGAAGTCTATTCACAAGCACGAGAGCCTGACAATATTGGGTACATGTGGACATTTCTGAAACATCCAGCAGCTAATTCAGAGCTTTCTGGAGCTGTTACAGAAGCTTCACATTTTTACAAAAGAATCTGTTCCTTTCCACTACCTCACACTCCGCTTGCTACAGGGATTTCAGTCTGGGCTCATCCTTATTTGTGCAGGGGAAATTAAGAGAAGGAGTCAGGGGCTGCTTTTAGCACTTTTGCAGAATCCTAACCTTGCCACGAGAAGTCCTTTAAGGCACTCTTTTGCCAGGTCTTTAAGTTTGTTTTTGTTGTACAGCCTTTAAGTTTGTTTGAATACAGATGGGATATAGGGACAGTTTCTAAGAAATCAACATCCCCCAGCTGACTCCACAGGGACAAAACCCCAGGGATATTTGTTCTGGTTTTACATAACTGCCTTTGATCTGTCTTAGTCACAGTTCTTCTAAATGTTTTCACCTTACACATCACTAATTTCCTCTAATTCCAGACTTTTCTGAGGGCTCTCAAAGTGTTACCTGTAACTGGTAGAAACAGGAGTGGAAAGCTGGGCAGCTCCTTTGCCATTGCCTCTGTGCTGGGTAGAGGGCCCATCCCTCATCCCACACAAAGCACTGAAACTCCTTAATTTCTGCCATTTTTTCAGCATTAGGAGGTGGTGGAGTGCAAGGAGGCCCTTACAGTCCTGTCCTTCTGCACTGATGTTAGGGATGATGTGCAGACTTTGAGCAGCCACCTCCTGAAACAGCTCCTGGAGGAAAAGCCTCTGTGCCTTACAGGACAATTCCTCTTTCAAAAACAAGGTGAGAATGGCAATTTTTACTGTTGCTTACAGCCACGATGAATGTGACAACAATTTTCCCTTTTTGGAATGTCAATGAAGAGGAAATAAACCTTTGTGGGGACCACAAACACCACATTTAGGAGCTCTGGCAAGGTCTCAGAGGGACTAGAAGCATTAATATGTCAGGTATTCACAGTGAAGTTTCTTTTGAGAGGAGCTGGCTGTCTCTAACATGAACAGTTAGATTCAGTAACAATGCCTGTTGCACCCTTTAGGGCAAAAAACTTCTCCTGGTGCTTTTGCTCTCAATAAATTTCAGTCAGATCGAAATATTCCTTCCTTATTGACCTACAACACTCTTTTTTGAATCTAAAATCCAAGCCTTTACTCATAAAATTGACACCTTATTTGGTTTAAAGAACACAGGTGTTTGATTTTGCTTAAAAGTTTTTAAAGTTCCCAAAGATTTTATGTAAACACACCTGTAACCTCAGGTGAAAAAAAGCCTCATCATATATCAAAGCATCCCAGAAAAAAGATAAAATCACTGATATTGATGTTGAAACTGCAGATAGGAAAATGTTATTCTTTTCTGTACAGGCAGTTTAACATATAGGCACAAGAACGCACCTAACACTAAAATTTAAATTTAAACTCAGATTCCCTTTGCGTAAAAATTGAATTTTAGGAAATGAAATCCTGCTGCAGGTGGGAATGAGGTTTGTTGGCCACCACATAGGATGTAAAGGAGGTGCTGACATGTGACTCACAGACTTAAAGAGTGCTAACATTAAAACCCATTTTACATTTCTGAATATTCTGAACAGAAAGACATCTTGCATTGAAGCCTTCAAAGTACCTTTATGATGAAAGAATGCACAGCTTCTTTAGAAAAGGGCTTTGTGTGATTTAAGGCCTGTTTTCTCTTTGATAGTCAATAAGACTGAACTGCTTCTGAAACATTTCCTCATTTCTTTTTAAGTGAAGGCAACTGGCTGGAGCCAACTCTTCACTTCTAAACAAGCCACTCTAAGAAGATTCTTAAATGAACTTGGAAGATTCTTAAATGAATGTAGAATCCCAGAGGGAGGAAAAAACAGGGAAGATTAGAGAGAGGGGTGTACTCTGAAGCACTACATTTTCACACTAAAAAAGCTGGACTGAAACTATTTAACTCTAGTGAACTTTTGCATGAAATGATTTTTAAACTTTATATATGAAGCTGCACCAATTGCCAGAGTGCATTGAAAGAATTTTTTCCATTGTCTTCAGCTTTCACTCCATAGGCTCTGTGTGACCTCACATCTGTTTCCACACTGAGTTGCCATGGAGCTTCCTGGTGATGGAAATCTCAAACAGGCTGAGACAGAAAACATGCACGTGGATCAGTGTCCTGGAAAAAGTGATTGGATACCTTTTGACTTCCACTGGATAGAATTAAAATGAAATCCAGCAAAAAGGTACATGCACGCTCACCTGGTGTTGAAATTAAAGCAAGGAATGGGGATATCTGCTGAATAAGAATATGGCACATGAAATTATACTCTTATTTATGTCAGTGGAAGGTCTAGCCCAAAAAGAACACCTATTTGTTAAAGTAATTCAATCATAAGTGGCAGAACTTCACACTACAGTTTTACAGAACAAAGTCCCTCCTTTTTTTCATTTCTAATTGTACAAAAACAATATTAACCATGACAGGTAAAAGTGCTCACAGTACATGAGCAATGAAAATGTTAATTTTGAGATGAGGCCTGAAATCAAAAGTCTATCATTGAAAAATACTGAGGTATTTTTGTTGTAGCAACAACTCAAGAGGATAGGGAATAAGGAAGGAAAGTAATTTAATGTCTTATTTACATCCAGGATTTTATCTTCTCTTCTGATATTCCTTATTAAATCCACAAACAGATGCAACCATTTAATCAGTTTCTGTGTAAGACCTTTGTTCTAAGCCAAGTTCAGTCAGAAGATGCCTGGGAGAAAGTGCATTTCCATTTCCATTTACCAGGGAGGATCAGACCACTGAGATTCCTTCCTTCATTCCTCCTCCTGCTGGAGACTGGGAACGAAGGAAGCAGCAAGACCTAACACCACCTCCTAGGATCCTGCAAACTGCTCTTAACTGGATGCAAATTCTGCCTCAGTCTGCCTCAATTCTGGTTTAATTACAGCCCTAAATGCTGGCCTTGCTTCAAAGGAGCTCTCCAAAGAGCTGGGCTGAGTTCTGAGTGTCCCACCTCGCAGAGCATCCCCACAAAGGATGAAGGATTTATGGGTCTGGATCTCACCCAAACCAAATTTGGAAGGCACCACTCGAATTTGCTTTGAACCCCGCATTTCATGCAAACCTGTTGAAAATCCAGGTGAATCAAAACCAGTGCAAAAAAGCTGTTTCTGTATCCTCTTGTGAACCCACACTAATTCAGCATTTCAAATCCATATTAAATAAATTCACATGCTTCTACAAGGGCAGGGACCTGGTCCTGTAAAGGCAGAGGCCTAACTTGGTCATTTTTGAAAGAAATTCAATAGGAAATAAAACTGCAATGCAACATCTTGTCTAACACCAAAACTGTGTTTAATCTCTATGTCTAAGGACAAGATTGTTTTCCTTTCCTTTTTTCTTTGATGCAAAAGTGATATTTGAACAAGAGCCAACTGAAAATGAGAAGTTATGTGGTATGAATATCGTAATCTTGGATGAATGAAAACTTCAGTGGATGCAAATCATGCTTTAAAAGGTATTTGAAAGGAAGAAACGAACAAAAATCATCTTGATTAGGCATGGGCCTAAAAATGTGGAAGATTCATAGAATTTGTTAAAGCATTTTCCAGTAGGATGGCTCCTCCTTTATCCCTTTTCCACACAGTGTTACTGGGAATCACTTTCTTTATATTTTTAAATTCAGGTTGTGACCCTCTTTTCCTCCTCTTTCTTTTCTGTTTTCTCTGTCAGATGGAACCTCATCCTGCAAATCTTTATATTGCTTCAATATAGATTGGAGTGAGCTTTACTAAAGAAGAAGCAGATTGCTGGACTCTTTTTGGAGTAAGTTCCATTAGCACTTAATCCAGCTGCCATGCACTACATCATGATGTCACCCAGAATATAATAAGAAAGGCTAAAATGTGAATATTTTTACACTCTATGTTTTTAAGGCTGCAGCCTTGATGGCTTTAGCAGACATCGACTCATTATATTTATTACCTCTGATATTACTTGAGCTGCCTAGAGCTGATTTAAATTCAATATTTGGAACTGTATTTTCTAATATTAGGAAATGTGCTAGAGCCTCTTTCTTTCCATATCACACTCTGTAATTTATTGCTTTGTTTCCAGCCTGTCTGATATTGACAAATGCTATACAAATTCTGGATCCAGGGACCCAAATATACTCTGTTATGTTGTCCAAAGAAAAAAAAAATTGGCCTAATGCTGTTATTTTCTTTGCTGTGTGAATGCTCTACTTAAAATATTTCAGCAGCAAAAAAATTTTGTGCCTGCAGCTCTTCCAAATATCTTGATAAAATCGATGTCAAACTTGGTTTCTGCGTGGTGGCATAGCTGGATCAGATCCCAGAGGATTATCAGGAAAGAAACTGCAGTGGGTGACATTTTAAAAGTTGACTTGCAGAGCAAAAGATTTTTAAGAGTTCACCTGCACAGTGAACACAGGAAAACTCCAGGAAATGGCATCCACAGGTGCTGTGTTCCAAAACACCCCAAAGAGAGAGAGACACAGATTCCCTGCAGGCATGGAATAAGTGTTGGCACTTCTTGCAGAAGTTGTTTTTTGTTTTTTTTTTTTTTTGACATTCCAGCCCAGCAGATGCCACATAAAAGTTCCTTAAGAAAACAGTTAGATAAGATCTATTATGATGTTAAATCTGAATACAAAAATAGGTTGCCTAAGGCAACAGGAGGCAGATAATGAAAGACAGTGCGGGAGTGGCTGAAAATAGGTTTGTAGATTTAAAACAATAATTTAGAAATCTGTTTATTTTTATAATAACACTAAAGGTGGAGGAAAAAAAAAACAAACAACAATGCACTGGAACAATTGGTGTGTTCTCTAAAGTGGGGCAGGGAGTCATAGTTTTTATCAGTACAAAATAATCCAAGATTTTGATTCAAAACTAAAACCATTCCCCTAAAGGATAGTAATGAAAATGTACCAGCTTGTCTCAAAGTGCACTGGATTTGTCAAGAAATCTTGCTGTTAAATCTCTTGTCTTGCAAATGGTTTTCTTTAATTTCATTGGTGATTTTAGGGAATAGCTGTCATTTATGGCAAGGAAAATAAACTTGGTGTGTGAATGGTCCGACATTGAAAATTGAGATTGCATTGTGGAAAGACCCATGCAGATGCTTTGCATTAATATTAACATCAGAATTCATTTAGTGAAAGCCAATACATGTGTAGAACTCTAAATAAACGACCCGGTATAGGCAAAAGATCAAATTAAATTTATAAACTTTAGTGATGATGGAAAACCCTATTATTTTGATTTTTATTTTTAAATTTCATTTTTCAATATCTCAAACTTATTGTGTTTATTTCTAACCTAGAAGAGAGAAAGTGGCAATAAAAATATTATAAAAATGCCTCAGATTCCCAGCAGATTAAACCTTTATCAGTGGAAGTGAGGAGACCACCCCAAGTGGTTTTTGATGCAAACTGCTCAAGAAGAAGGGTTTAGGATAAAATTTTGGCCTTTTCCAAATAATTAAACTTCTGTCCACCTCCTAAAATGGCACAGTTTTTATGTTCATTTCTTTAATTGCTTGGTGCTTGACCTCATGAAGATACACCACATAAATCTGAGCCTCTGCATTGCTGACATCAGCAGGTTTGTGGGATCAGGAACTCACTTGGAGGGGCCTGTTCCTTCCACAAGGGGAATTATCTCCATGTGGGAGAGCTGAAGTAGGCTTGAGGCTGAAAACAACAACATCCTGGGCAAACCATATTCCCAAAGTTGTGCAGGCACCTTGCTCTCATTTGGGAGATCTCAAAGGTCCATTTAATCAATTAGGTTTTAATGACCCTGCTTGTCGGTCTAGAGGATATGGGATGGAATTCCTCACTGGATCAGAGAAGAATAATTAATAAACATTAATTCCCAGCTAGGGTTACACCACTACAGCAAGAAGTAGCTGCAAGGTTTATGAAGGATGAGATACTAAACCAGAAATTGCAGCAAGTTGCCCATGGGGAGAGGCACAGCCATCACTTCCCTGGGTCTGCTTCATGAGTTAGCACCAACTCCAAAGGATTTGTTCCTGTTTATGTACTGTGAAGGGTAAATAATCTAATTTCTAGTTTAGAGAGGCCTGCTCAATCACAAAAATCATAGAATGGTTTGGGCTGGAAGGGACCTGAAGCTCAACCAGTGCCACCTCCTGCCATGGCAGGGAACCTTCCCCTGTCCCAGGTTGCTCCAAGCCCCATCCAGCCCGGCCTTGGGCACTGCCAGGGATCCAGGGGAAGCCCCAGATTCTCTGGGCACCCTGTGCCAGGGCCTGCCCACCCTCACAGGGAAGGATCCCTTCCTTTTATGTGATCCTAACCAAAGCTGAAGCCCCAGGTTTGACTTAGTGAAGTGTGTTCTTGAGGATGTCTGTAAGGGCTGCTTCTTCAAACCTTCCAGCTTTGTAACTCAGGGAAAGATCAAACAGCAGCAGCAACACCTTTAAGTACTACTGAACTTCTGGATTTTCCACTGCTGCACCAAAATCAATGCACACCAATGGTGTGAAATCAAATTTATCTATTTTCCACTGAGTTAAAAAAACTGAGGGGGTACAACCCTAGGTGGGCATTTAGCAATGTATAATTACCTTAGATGTGTTAATGCACTCCTGTGCAAACACAGGCCACTGAATTGCAGCTTCATCTCTTGAAGGAGGCAAAACACCACTGCTTATTGTACTTTGGTGCTAGAAATAACCTCAGCTTTAACTGCTCCCTGCTTGTTTTGTGTCCCTTTTGCCTCTGAAAGCGAGCCCAAAGCTGGAACACTCCTCATCCTCCACACCAGCATCCCTGCAGGACCTGCTCTGAGCGAGGCTGTGGGAAATCCAGACAGCTCAGCACGGTGGAGAGGTGACCTCCCTCTGAAAGCAAACAGCCCCTTTTGCCAACAAGCATTCCACTAAAATGGAACCCCACTAAAATGGAATCCCACCAAATCCTGGGTGTGTGCTTTCCTTGGCTGCAGCACGGGCAGCCCGCCCTGCACTTGGGAAATTGTTACGGGAGCAATTTTAGCTGCTGCGAATTGCACTGGAAATGTTTTCTATGGTCTGGCACTTCATGTGATGAATGACCCACCTCTAAACTCAAGTCAGTCCTTCCCTGCAATTATTCAGGAAAAGCCCCACCGTTTCCACAGAAATCAGGAGAAATAATGTCAGTTCTGATTTCTTCTGTGTTCTAGATGTCCATTAATGCCACTAATGACATAAACTAATTCTATGCTAGTATATATATATAAACAGTGTCCCTAATTTCTGTTTTCTCTGAGAAATCTGATATAAATTGCTGTTAAATAAAAATATCCCCTTAAATAAATTCAAAACTGGTGGACAGAGAACATTTTTCAGTTTCCTACAAAAGAAAGGACAATGAATGCAATGACAATGGACTTTCTCTTTATGCAGTTTAGTGGGGAAAAAGATGTGCAAAGTATAAAGTTAAATATTTTTCTATAGCTTTTGAAATAATTGTTAAAAACCAAAATACGAACTAGACGAATAAAATCCATATTGCAACTTGTCAAGTCACTGCATCCACAGAATTAAAAAAAAAAAAAAAAAAGCCAGAGGACAGCTGCTATGTTTGAAGTTTGGTGGGAAAACAGCACTTTGTGTATTTTCAATGGCTTATGTCTTTCTGAAGCCCTTTGGATGACTTATGTTAAAGACACACTGAAGTTAGGTGGACTCAAGCTGCTGTGTGAAAACCTGTCAAGCAAAGCACAGAGACTTCCATAACTCCTTAATGAGATGACTTTTTCTCCCTCTTCAAAAACCCTGGAAAATTAAATAGCAAAGCTGCAAACACGGACAAACTAACCTACACACAAACAAATACAAGAGAAAAGTCCCTTCCCAGACATCTTCCACTGCTCCAATATTGCCCCTTGCTGTATCAAATCTCACACTGTAAGAAAACACCTCAAACCCAGTAGAAAATAAAGGCATTATCAGCATTGTTCCTGTAAAAGTGTCTTGCAACAGAGGAATTAATTTCTGTTACAAACTCACACGCTCACAGGAAACTCTCCAGGGAGATGATCCTTTTCTTCAGCACATTCCATAAAGGGGAGGAATGACAGCAGGTGGATAATTCCTGCAAGCTGCCCTACCAGAACGAAGTTCCCCACATCCTGTGAGCCACGTGGGCATGAGGTTTTTTCCCCCCAGTGAGAAATGCATACTCAGTTCTGCAGATAAACTCCTTTTCCCCAGTGCTAAACCCACGTCAGCATCGCTCCTTTGCTCTTTTACACCTGCTGGAGGTCACGCTGAGCATCAGCAGCATTCCAGGCATGGACAGAGGATGGACAGACAAACTGCTGTTCAGAAACCTTCAAACTGAACTCAGGGGCATGTGAGGGACAGAGAAATTGCTGGGTTTTAACACCTTCAAACCGATCTCAGCCTTCTCCATCCCCTCCTGCTGTCGGACACCTGATGGCTCCAGCAAAACCTCACTGTCTGAGTGCTCCCTAGAAGCAGGCACAGGATGTTTTGGGACCCTCATCTGAGTGTCTGGAGCACTTGTGCACCCCTCTAATCTGCTTTTTTGGTTATCCTGATTGCCACATGCAAACCCAGCTGGCTCACACGGGGTGTTCCTTCCTCGGCCCTTTGCAGGGTTCCCTCAGTGGGAGGCCACTTGTCAATCAAAATTAAATTCCAGCCTCTTTCTCCCAGTGACTCAGAGCTACCCACCAGAGAATCAAGGAAGGTCAAACAAGATTTATCCTTTACAGCTCAACTGAAAGTGTCTTTTCCTGCCAAATACCTCTGTTAAGTTTATATGGCCCAGATCTCCATCCTCAGTTGTTTATTTACAGATACCAGCAGTGCCACAGGCAACTACCTTTAAACATCCTATAGCAATGTTAGATAAATAGAAAGATATTGTGTCTGTGGGGGCTTTTTTCTAACATTTTAAGTATTCCTTAAATGCTTTTAAAAGCTTTTTGCTCAATCAGGCCCCAAGAAAAAGATGAGATTGCTTCCAATTTGAGTAAGGAAGTTCTGCAGTCGATTTAGGAAAGAAGTAAGGACTACCTGACCTTTGGGCAATGTGATCAATATCCTGTTCTGAAAATAACAACTCACTGTCCTGGAATAGAGGCCAAGTTAGGGCCTTTTGTCCCTTGATCCTATTAATATTTTAGTGAAGAACTCATTGCTAGTTTTTAATCTGTGAGACTTTCTTATGTAGCTACTGATGGGCTACTGATGTTTCTGGAATACTACTGAGAAAATACATTTTTTTTTAATTGTGGGGGTTTTCCAAATGTCCCCTTTACTTTTTGCTTTTAATTTCTAACAATAAAGTTTATTGACAGAAAAGCCTGAAGAAGATAACTTTGATACTGAAGAGTATTTACCCACTCAGAATGATGGATATTTAAAAAAATTCATAGCTGTCTGTCACAAATCTTAAAGATTTAATCCAAGCAACAATTTATAGATTTATCTTTTATATACAAAGGATAAAAGAGGAAAGAACCTTGATAAAGAGTTTATCCCTGCTGTCATTCAACCCAAAGAGAGTTTTCTGTTACTGAAAGCAAGGGAAACAAATAAACCTGGATGAATAGTGCAGTGATCCAATAAGATTTTGGAGATTAGATGAGGATCTCACTGAGCTACCTGTATATTGAAGTTAGGCAATGTTTGGTAATGAATATTAAAGGTTATGTATTGATTTTGTATTATGCTTGATTTCAAAGGAAGTAATAATAAATCCAAAGTTTGAAATCACACAGGGCCAGATACACTTGCAATCTTCTGTCAGAAATCAGATAAACTATGGCACGGAGGAATTATTTTCTTAACTGAAGGAAAAACTAAAAAAAAAAAATAATAAAAGTAAATATTTCTCTGATTGCTGAGAAACTTAGGAAAGTTTCATTCATTCAGTTTGAGGTATTTAGGTATAAAGGGAAATGTAAAGACATAAAGAACCAAAGAACACCAGATATTCCCAACTGTTTAGCCGCTTAACAGATAATTAATTTCCTGTAATTCCAAAAAGTGATCACTGCAGTTCCTCACTATTTTTTGTCTTGTAATCCATAGAAAAACCTTGCAGCTTAAAGGAAATTAGAACAGAGGGTGATCATGAACCCATGAATGGAAATTTGCTACAGAGAATTTGATCTTGAAGACTTTTTTTCAGTTTGATTGTTAACATTTTTGCTCCATTGACCCATATCTTAAAATGTATGGTTCTCTCTTATATATACACTTGATAAAGGGAAGACCTAGGGAAATATTTACATTTTTTTTAGTACATAACTTTGTTTGAAGGGGGAACTATCTGTTGTAAAGGTTCTTTGAACCTGGATGTCACAGAGTATGGAAATACTACAGCAAATTAGTTAATGATGCTGGCTCCTTGCCAGGAAATACTACTGTAAAATGAACAGGAAAAGGGCTGGATCCTGTACCTTTAGCCTTCCTAGAATATTGTTTCTGAGGAATGCTAAAAGCAGCTTTTCAATAAATTTCAGGAATGGCAAGAGTGGCAAGACTTCATACTTGTAATTCTGAATTTTCAACTTTCAAAATGGAAATTTTTTAGGTTGTTTCAATTATCTAAATATTAGTTTTAACAGTGAATTGCTTTTCCTCTTTTATATTATTTTTAGCTTTCTGTTCCTAAAGAAAGTATCTGAATGGAGGATTGTGGACCCCTTTTCAGGGAACACACTTTGGTATTATTTGCATCTGATTTATTCTTCATAGAAGAAAAAGAAATGCATAAGTGAATCAGTTTCTTTATCTCTCAACTGTAGGACTAGTTGTAAACAAAACCCCCAAAGCTTTCTATCCATTGCCATCCCTTCTCGAGCTCTTATGAGTCTAAATCCATTCTAACATGAAAAAGAAAGAACAAAATTACAGATTAGTTTTTGAGAGCAGCATGAAAATCCATGATGCCTTCCTAAGCTGCAACCTTTAAAGAAGACTTTAAACTTTTAAAAATATTATTTTGGGAAGTTTCTCCATTTGTAGAAGTACTAAATGAAGGTAATAAGTCAGCAACTTTTCTGTTACTTGAGCATGAGCCTACTCCTGCCCATTTACCACTCTTGTTTTACTATGCTCCTACATTCAAGTAACCTTGGTCTTTTAATTTTTTTCCCCTCCATTTAACAATCTTTCTCTGACTGCAAAGACTTGGAACATCCCCCTACATGGTGATTCTGCTTTTCTTTGGCTTATGAACTCCTGCACCATGTAACACAAAAGACATTTGCTTTCCAAGAGTAAAAAGAGATTGATGAATTGTAGTGAGAATTTCCTTATGAAGCAAAGTGCATTCCAAACATTTTTCCCATGACAAAAATACTGGATTTTCATGCATAGACTCTGCATACACAGCATATATACACAGAATAATCCTGAATAGATCTTTGAGGACATAAATTTCTCCCATGACCTGATCTCTCTCTGTGTTCAAAAATTCTATGGCAGCAAAAATCTTCAAACATATTGAGATTTCCAGTTAGCTACATAATTCTAAATGGAGACATTGCAGGCATAAAGGCATGCTATTTCTGATAAGAAGATATTAGGAATGATAGAACAGGAAACAATCCATCACCAAGACTCACTGAGCTCTTCTCTGCACTCTTATAATACATGATACAGTTTTACACATAGCCCTTAAGACAAAACTTAGAGTATTTTTCTTTCAAAAATTAATAAAAATCCCTTCCTAAAAGGGATTGTAATCTCTCTATACTTTTCATCTAGCAAGAATAATTAAACTTTATATTTTGAACATTATTAATGTTTAAAGTTGGTTGAAAATTTCTCTGATAAAAAAATATTCTCTCCACTTACTTCCTTGAGTTACTACATGATTTATCTTGCTGCTGCTCCTGTCTCTTGCTCTCAGTGTGACAAAAATCTGAAACTGAGCTGTTTCCTTGTAAAAAGCGAGTGGACATCAGGATCCCAAATCAGGGAGAGGTTGAACCCTTATGGAAGATGGAAATCTTTGCCATCAGTCACTCCCTAACATGGTACTTGCAAAAAACTTGGACATTAAGATGGAAAGGAGGGGGAAAAAACAACCTCAAAACAAAACAAAAATAAACTCCCTGAAAAAAAACCCCACAAATCAAAAAACAGATATGAAGGGAAAGCCAACTCTCTTCATCTTTAATTATTAGGTACAAGGCCTGAAAGGCCAATTCCAGATCCCACTGAGGTTCAGGATGATGTCTGCTATCAACCATTATTTTTCTAGCTCTGGTTAACCAGAAATATTAGATAATAAAATGGCATCAGATTTATTTAAGGAAAATTGTGTCAAGGTCTTTGTTTTTAGGGTTCTACCCTTCCTTTATCACATTCCCTCTTCTTTTTGATGTCCTTCTTGATGGCTTTCTCATGTACAAACTCAAGTGTTTCCAACCAAATAAACAGCAGGAATTCTTTGAAGGGAATATTTGTATACACAATAGAATAAAATATATAATGCAAACCACAAAGATATTGCAGGAAGGAATTTCAGGATGAAGAATAGTAGGAAAAAGAAGGGAAAAACCCAAGAAAGTTCTCTCCTTGCTCCTGCCCTTGAGATTGCCACAGCCACCTCCTTCCAGAAATAATTCCTTCAGCAACTCAGTTCTCAGTGCCTCAGGACACTGAACAACCTCTCTGGTTTGTGTGCTTGTACATATATTTATATCGTTAATATTATTTTACATTTCTATTATTTATATTTCTATATTTCTATTTCTATTTCTATTCATATTTATATTCACTGGGAAAAGTATGTTTGGCAGAGAAGGAGATGAGCAATGGAGCAGAGCGACATGTGGAAAAGCAGATGGAGAACCAGTGACATCTGCCAGGATAACTGGGATTGAAAATATCCCAGATCCCACTTTGACAGAATTGACTGGCAACACGGATATTTCAGGGAACTACACTCTGTGGTATTTTTGCTGTTTTGTACCTTGAATATGGCAGGTTGTTTGCACATTTCACGTTTTGGTTTTCACAGCCCTGGCTAGGAACATATGAAGAAGCTGAGAATGGCAGGACACAAAATATTTGGCCACAGAAATTCTGTATATGAGTATTACTTGTTTTCCTTTTCATATATGTGCAGTCAGCTCCAGTGGCTCCATTTATATTTTGGCTTCAAATGCCAAGTTTAACTTGGCTCTACAACCAAGGATTTTGGTTTACCAGAGGTTAATAGCAGCTTTTCATTAAAGTTGCCCATATAAAGACACTTGAATGAAAAGTTTAGGATGTTTGACATAGTTTTCTGATATTTCTTTTAGCTGCAAAATAGAGACCATTAATATTAATGCTCAAATGTTTGAGAAAACAAGAATGTAAAATACCAGACATGGTCCAGGTGTTCACATAAATTTCAGACTGAGTTTCCTTTCCTTGCATCTCTTCTAGGAGGAAGAATTCATAAATCTCTGCATGGCACATCTGTAGAAGTCTGAAAAGTGTGAGGCTTGCTAAGCAGACAATTTTAGGAGGTGACCTAAAAAGCAATTTTTATAATGAGTTTATAATTTCAGGTTAAGCCTTAAGTATCATTCTGGCTCACCACTGTCCAGGTGATCACACTTGTGCAGGATCTGCATCTGCACTGTCAAATCAGAAATAAAAATGAACAAATGGACGGGACTGATGAGATTCATGAAAAAAAAACATGTGGCAAATGCTATTACAACCCCTATTTCCCATCAGTGACAACTCACAGCCATTTGGGGAGGTTACTGAGGACTGGAGAAAAAGGAAGACATTATTGGGAAACAATAATTTTTCCATGCTCTTTGCCCACCTGAGCACTTTCACCTTTCTTTCCCAACTTTAATTAAAGACAGAAGAATATGGATTATATCAGATATCCAGGATTTAGTCTGATTCTTTCTAGTAGTAATCTTGTGGTATTATCAAATAACATGCAAAGGTATTTTTTGTGGGAGGATATGAAACTTTCTTTAAAACACAGTTATCAGCTCAAGGAGCTCATGATATTAGAGGTAAAAGTTCAGCCAGAAGATAAGGATCACTGATGCCTGTGGATCACTGATATTAACACAAACTTTCTAATTGTCTCTGCTTTCAAAAAAAAAAAACCAAAAAACCCCCAAAAAAACTCAGCTCCATATTGTTTCCTGCTGTTTCCAAAGTCAGTGTTTGGCATCACTTGACAGAGAGCCCTTAATCACATTAAGAAAATGTTAACTAGTAATTTCTTTTTGATATTTATGATGCCAGAAATGAGAAAAGACATAAAGATAATCCATTCATTTTCCTTTCCTTTCCCTTTCCATTCTCTTCCCTTTCCCTCTGAAGGAGAAGAAATAAAGTAAGAAGGAAGAACTGAAATAATTGAAGTAATTTGAAAAAAACAACTCAAAAGAGGAGGAAAAAAATCACATGGCTTTCTTAACAGTTCACAGTTCAACATAAATTGACATTTCCCTGCTTCATCTCTGCTCTTTCATGTTTTCTTGCATAACTTTCTTTCAGGTTTTGAAAGAAAGCAAATTCTTATCCAGAGACCAAGTTGTTCAGGCTGAAATCCTTGCTGGAATTATTATTCTATATTAATAACACTGAGAGACCACAGCCATACAGTGCTGTCCAATTTTTCTCACTTTAATTCCTAAAAAAACCGATACCATTTTAACCTGCATGTAAAGATCTGTCCTAAATTGCATCCTGGAACATATTTTGATTTTAGAAATTTTATGCTTCTATAACTAACCAAAAATAGATGTTCAGGTGACTCAGCTACTTTTTCTCTCTGTGTTACTACATTAATTATCCTATAATGAAAGCAGTGGATAAATAATAATTAATTAAAATAAATATTATTATAATTAATAAATATAATTGATCAAATACTTGATTAAAATAATATTAATTAAAATAGAAATAAAAATTGCAAGAGGAATGCACTGAGCTTGTGCAGTAAAGCAAGGAATTATGAGAAATGCAGAAGACACAACCAAATTAATTTTTGGGTACTAGGAAAGGAGGAAAGTTGGGTCCAAATCACTAAAGCTCAGCAGATCTGGAGGAGGGGAATTTGCATGAGAGGACAATCCCCTCCCTTGTTCTGAGCCAGGGATGGTGACCAGCAGTGACCATGACACGAGGACTGACGTCAGGCAAGGGACACAAGTGGCCCAACAGTGTCCACGTTGGGGCTCAGGAATATGGGACAGAGCAGGAGCTCTGGAAAGGGGGAACTGCCATTGTGAATTCAAAAGCCTTTCAATAATTTAAAAAAAAAAAAAAAAAAAAAACACCCTGAAAAAAAAAAGATTATACAAGTGCCTGTGTGCAACATAAAAAGCCTGAACTAAAGTCCACTGACAGCAACTTTGGTTTTCCAATTAACTCCAGCAGGCATCTCATGGGTCCTATTTGTGATCATTAGGAATGAACAACAGGAGTCTCATGATTGGTCCCTAATTACCCCAAATATTCATTTAATGAACTCCAGACTGAAGGGGAGTGGGTGAAGCTCTGCCACTGACTTGCAAGAAGCCAGGAGCCCTGCCAGGATTACACAAAGCACAATTAATTGAGGGACATTCTGCCCTTACCTTCAGCACAGGTAGCAAATCTGAATTTATTTATCACAAAAGTGGAGGCAATGACTGAGGAATAATCAAAACTATCCTCTTAAATATCCAGTTAGATACAGATATCTAGTTTTTATTAATTTGGAAGAGCCAAAATAAGCAACCTTAGGAAAATTGTCTTTATTCAGCAGTTGAGGCCAGCAGACTGTTTTCCCAAACTTTTTAGCAGATCAGGAGATTAAAGACAGTGAAGAGGGATTTTTTTTTTGTTCAAAGCCTGAAAGCCATTAGGAAAGATCAATAGTTTAAAAATCAGCTTTTGTTTTGCCAGTTACTACTGAAATTGCTAACGAATTTGGCTGCGCTGCTTGCACGATGCAAACAAATAGAAATAAATAAAGAGACAAACAAATAAATAAATACATAAAGCTGGGACTGTTTTCTGCCACAGACAAATCTCGAGGCACAAGGGCTTGCTTTGGGTATTGTGGTTCTGTGTCTGGTCACAAGCTTTGGCCTTGGAGAATCAAAACAAACACCTGTACCCCACTGTGGTATCTGAGGGTGCTTAAAGACAAAAAATGTCTGGATTTATTCATGTAGGCATTTGAACCCATTCACTGCAAGGTGGGGAGGCACAAAACTTCATTATCAGAGCAGACTACGAGTCCCACCCTGATAGGAGAACAGACCTGAACTGGATGTTTTCAAGTATTTTAGGTGAACAAAATTACAACTTTTCCTTAGGAAGTAAATCTTAACCTTAATTCCCTCTCAGATTCCCCGATCAGCTGTGAAAAAAAAAAAAAAAAGAGACTAAATTTGTTCTTCATATTTTTAAAATAAAAAAATCTATATTTATTAAGCATTCTTCATAAGAAGACCCTCACAAAGGTTACATCAGGAGCACAGGAAAAACTGAGAGTGGAACTTTGAGGAGTCAAACACTGCTTCAACATTTGAGGCAAATAATTTTATATGTTTTACTTCCCTTAAAATAAAAAAAAAATTCTCTCACTTCACCCTCCACTTTTAAATGGGGAGAAATATTTTTGTGTCAGATACTCCACATTAAACAGACTTCTCACATCAGTGGTGCTCTCCTGGTATTCAGAAAGGTTTAATATAATTTAAAATTATTGCTTTTCATCTCAGATGAGTTTAGATGAAGACGAAACAGCACAACATTGGTTAATGTGACTGTAAAATCTTCCCAGATATTTTTGCCACTTTCCTCTTGCTTTTCTGAAAATGCTGTCTGCAACAGGCATACATGAGATTTTAGAGACTGCCACAAAATTCATATAATGAAAAAATAGTAGAGGCAGGTATTTATTAAGTTAACTGTGCCCGGGCATATGCACTGATTTGAGGATTTCCTCAGTAAGCCACTTTTGCCAAATAATTCATCTTTCCATTTAGATTGTTTAAGCTCATGGACTATTTCTGACTAATATTTAGCAATATATTATTCATACCTTCTCAGAAACATGAAGCATCATTATCTGCTTTATACCTCAGTTAATTTTCTGATGTTGGCTTCTGTCTTATTTCATTTGTAACACTTTTTAAAGCTCACAGCACATGGAATGGAAATGTTCTACTCTGCCTCTTCAAATTGCATGTTGAGAGGGAAGTACTTGTGCTTAACAAAAGCACAAGTAAATATAAAATATTTTCTTGTTTGCAGAATCTTTTTGCGCCATATTCTCTCAAACAAAGCCAATGATATATTACATAAATTTGTTTCACAGGCAGAAGTTTTGTTGTTCCACCCTGCTGGGAGTTAACAGTGAGGAAGTTTCCTGGAAGGCAGTGCCCGTTTGGGATCCCCTTTCAGGGAATGCACACTCAGGGGACAGACACAGATCATGACCTCATGCCATACTCAGACAAATACTGATCATTCTGTCTTCATTTTGAAATAAATAAATGAATACCCTTAAATAAATAAATGAATATCCAGAGAAGTTACAGCACCCCAACCTGCCCTTTGTCACGCTTCCAGGCAGAGGAATATTTTTAATTTTTTTTTTTTTTCCAGCTAATGCAATCAACGCCAAGCAGAAATTCCTTGTGAGGAAAAGCAGTTTCTTGAGACCATGGGAAGGTCAGGCCATTTTCCCTGCCTAGGAAGATCCTTGTACTGTGAATTTCAGCGTAATCTCTACATTCCATCACATCACTGATGGCAAGTATTCGGGGTATACACACAGCAGAGGCACAGAAGGAGATAACCAGCTCCTCATATCTGCAAATTCCTCAGCCATGGCCTTGTACCAGTTCTTTGTTATCTTGAAAGAATCCTGACTTGCCTATTGCTGTGGTGCCAAAGGTCATTTTTGTAGATCAAGCTGGTTTCCTTTGTGCTGGGATATCCTGCAGAGTGCTGTTTGTTAATTGATAATTATACTTCCTTTCAAATTTGTCAGGCACTGATGCTTAGGTCCTACAGAGGCATCAGGGTTAAAAAGAAATTAAACTAAGCAAAAAGGCACACAGTCAGTTACATTTAGATAAAATCAAAGTGTCTGAAGGCTTGAAGAGGCCTTAGGCTCAGCACATTTGTTAAAAGAAGCTGTGTATATTCACAGAAAGATTTAGGATTGTAAATACAATTTTAGATGGCCTGTAGGTGCTTTTTAATATTTCCTGCTGTGTCTCATTTAATTAATGGATTAACTGATGAAAATTGCTACTGGAACTCCCTCATCGTTCGACTTTAACAAATATTTATTCACATAAAGAGTCTCCTCTCCAGTCCTGATGACTTCAGGACAGACCTGACTTCATAATTTCTCACCATACTGAATAGAGAGGATTTAGAGAGCAGTCAGAGAAATATCACTGCAAGGACAGAATGAAGAGGAGAAATCTCTAGAAAAGAGGTTCCTCTAGGTCTGGCTGTGGGAAATGGCAGGAATGGCAGCAGGTATTGTACCCACCATAAATACCTCTATCTAGGGAATGGAACTGTCTCTTGGTCTTCTAATGCTTATTGCTCTGGATTTTTCTTATTTTCAGAGAGGAAAACGGAAGAGAGGAGTTGGTTTAGCTTTTAAAATGTTTCTTTTTCAAAAACATTCCTCAGAATTCCTCAAAAAGCCCAAGAACAGAGAGGAGACCGAAGAGAATTCCTTGTTATCCAAATACCACTACCAACAAAGAAATTCTTGGCACATTCTTAGTGATATTCTTGTTAAAAACCAAACTCTACATTATTTGATTCAATTTAAGATTCATCAGTTTGTGCTGCTTCTGAGCCAGACATGAGAAAGCTGATGACAACACCAAGTTTTGGATCTCTGAACTCAAAGTTACTTCAAGTGACACTTCAGTATTGGACCACAATCTAGAAAAACTTTGTGGAGATTGAAGCTCATGGAGAATGGAACAGCTCTCAAATATTCCCTTTGTGTTATGCCTCTCTTATACAGCAAAAAAATTGTGATTATAGGGTGAAGAGGGCTTATTTAGAATAGTATCTCTTTACCTTATGATGATGTGGATGTTTAGGAAGCCAAAAAAAATGACAGAATGTTCAACAATCAGAGAGAAATAACAGAATTCTTCTGGAACACTGAAAGAGAGGAATGCTTCTATTCTGATAATAAGATTGAGAAACATCAAGGTGCCACTGACTGAGCATCCTGAGCTGTGAACAACAGAGCTCTCACTGCCTCTAAAAGAGGTGCTCTTTCAGCAGAGGTTAACAGCTTAGTTTTTCATTATTAAAAAAGCTGAAGGATTAAAAGATGTGCATCACACAATGGAGAAGAAAGAACTCCTGAGGCCTTTTGGAAACAATGTTCTTAAACTATGTAAATTTGTTTGTAAACATTTTCTTTCTAGGAGTGAAAAAAACCTTCCTGGCATCTATGAAAATCTGATGACATGGTGAACAAAATAAACTGGAAAATGGTGACATCTGCAAGACCATTCTGCTGCCATTTCAAATTCAAGTTTTCCTTCCAGTTTCACCTCATACTTCACTAACAGCAGATCTAACTCTGCTGTAATTTTTTTTTTTCTGTCAAAAACTTTCTTTCCCTGTTGTGTTTCCCTGTGGGATGTTCTCTTCCCTATCAATCTGCCCCTGCAGCACTCAGAGCATTATTTCCCTCTGCCTCGTGTGCGTGCTTTACCCTTCCCAGCGCCAAAGCCTTGACAAAGAGCACTGGTTGGGAACATTTTGGAGCTGCTGTTTAATTGTAGCAGCCCTGCCAGCTCAGGATGCCAACAATAACATACAGTAGATGCTGTGTGTGGCTTTCCCCTCGCTCTTGGGATAGTGTTTCTTTGACAGGCTGGATAATGAAGTGGGATGCAGCAGAGAGCGACTTCTGCTAGACATGTGTACGTGTTAGAGGCCATGAGGCTGAACATTCACACAGCTTTTAAAGGAAAAAAAAAAAAACCAACAAGTATTGTGCTGCTAAAATGCTCCCAGTGTCATTTTTAATGACAACAGCCTTGGCAATGTGTGGTGGTTCATCTTTTTAACAAAGCACACAAGTTTCAGCCTTGAAAACTTTGCTAAAGTCTCTGACTTTGGGGCCCACTTGTCATGTGCAGATTCAAGGGTTATGTAGCTTTAACACAGACCAAAATTTTCGTTTCCCCTCTTGTTCAACAAGGTCATAGAGAAACTACAGAATTCTTCTGGGAAACAGAAAGAGAGGAATGGTTCATTTCTGACAATAAGGATGGGAAACATCAAAGTGCCCCTGACCAGCGTCAAGGACTGAGTGTCCTGAGCTGTGAACAGCAGAGCTCACACTGCCTCAAAAAGATGTGCTCTTTCAGCAGAGGTTAAAAACTTCTTTAAATTATTATTTAAAAAGGATGAAGGATTATAAGATGTGCATCATTTTGCTGCAAGTGTTTGCATTTAAGAAAAATACTTGAAACTTTTGCCCTCATAAATGCAGAGTTGAGCAGAACTTTCCCAGCTTTCACACCATGTGACTGAGGGGCCTTTCACACCAGCAGCCTCAGGAGCAAAAACAAGGAATAAACACCCAGCTACTGATAAAATCTTATCTATTATCTTATTCTTATCTATCTCATCTTATCTATTCACCTTCTGCTCTATCATGAAAAGCATAAAAACCTGATTTTAGAAAAATTTAACTGGCAAAAGAAACCATTCACAACAAGGTTTTGTTGTTGTTTTGGCACAACAATCACAGCACTTGAGGTGTGCACAGCAGGCTTTTCCTTTCCCTGGTGACTTTATTTAGTCCCCTGTGCTCCTTTCCACGTTTCCAAAGATTTTGGCCTTTAACTTGCCCTCTGCTCATGCACAGTGCTGAGCAAACAAACAGAGGCTGCAAAAGACAATTTCCTTCATCAGGATATCTCCATCCAGCTGCCTGCTGAATCTCAACAGCTCCTGAGGCAGCAGAGAAGTCACAAAGTTCATGACAATGACAAACCTACTGAAGACAAGCTTAGAACTGGTGGCCCAGACTGACTGAAATGAGAGAAAGAAATTTTGGCAATATTTGTTAATATCATTCCAAACAGCTACAGCTGCAATCATGGTAGGACTTCACTGTGTTTGAGGTCGGGATTATCTCATGTTCAAGGACAAGTTAAAACCCTCTTTGAGGGGCATTTTTAATGCAGAGAACAGAATATTATCAAAATAATCCATGCCCAACAAAGAGAATGACTTTCCTAAGGTAAAAATCTGTGGCTGTGCTCATACAAAGCAAAAAAATACATTAATAAAATAAGAAAAGCACAACTTTCCAAAAACCTTGAAACTGGTGAACCAGATAGAGACAAATAAATGTTTTTAGTAAAGCAGGCCATGCAATATTTTTTATTAAACTGCTTTTCACTTTCCTGGCACTTTTAAAATACTTTTGGCATCCAAACACATGGGACCACTACTTGAACCTGCTAAAATACAAGACTCAACAGTGTGCTCTGGAGAATTTTTCACCAATTCCTCCTATCTGCCTGCTAAATTTTTAGATTAAAATGCTTATCATTTAGCCCTCTGTTTATCTGTTTATTTTGGGTTTTTTCCCCCCTCTTGAAGCTGGGAAAAGCACATGCCACACTTAGTTCTACAAATCTGCTCCCTCTTTTTGCTATTCCCCAGTGCCTCAGAAAACAATTCTTCAAAATATACTCTGTCCTTTATAATTAAAATTAATATGGGTAAATTTTATATAAATATGAATGGTTTTTCTCCTGCCTTGGCATATGCCTTCAATCAAATTTTGCTAGGACTGACACATTATTCTCTGGGTCCCTGGGTACAAACAGACTGAGTCTTTCTCAAACCATCAGAGTGACCCATGGCCATGTTGATTCTGGATTTATCAGTGTTATCAGAGGAACAGTTCAGCTCTTCAGTCTGCTTTTGCTGAGATATTTACAACTATCACACCAAACCTCTCTGCTCCAAGCATGTGAGATCTCTTTTTTCCCCTGCAATAACAGCAACAGCACAAAAAATGACATTTCTCCCAGGAAGGGCATTGAAGGAGTTCAGCACCATTAATACAAACTTATGAAGGAGATCTTATACAAAATCTGCTACATAAAAGGCAAAATCATTACCCTTCCTTATGGGGCAGCAGAGATTTAAAAATAACTTTTCTTAATGAAGAAGGAAACCCATCCTTTAACCATTCTGCTGACTTTTTTAGCCTGAAATGAAACCTGTATTTCCCTCACATGCTCTCCAGTCCAAAAGAGCTGTACGAGAGTCCTCTCTGTGAGGCTGGATGCATGATAAACTTTTTGACATTCACACAGCTCCTGTCTCACACAGAATTTTCCCAAAAAAAGGTAGGAGAGCAGCTCAGAGCAGGACTATTAAATGCTTTCTTTTTTCTTGGTGGACCTGAATGCGTGAGATGGGGAAAAAAGAAGTCACTGGCACTTGTAAGCTCAACCTCATGGGAAAAATAAAGGTAGTGAAACCTGTGCCTAATGCTGTAAAATTGTAACTGCTGGATGCTGTGACATTATTTACTTCTCTGTGCTTCTGGGTCCTTTTGCATCTAAATTCATCTGCAATTTTTAAATATATATAAAATATGATTAATGAAGTGCTTGCAGAAGTCACTCATTAATGAATTGTGTTTGACAAGTGTAAAATACAGCAAAAAACCTTCTGCTTCCAAAGCAGCTGCTGCTGTGCTGTGCTTTATTGACAAATTCCTGGAATTAATCCCTTCATGACACCAAAGAGGTGGCAATTTAATCTTAGTCTCCTCAGATAATGATCTTTCTGCAGTATAAAAAGTACTTTTCAGACTGCCCAGTCTTGTTTGCCACTGTGTCAAACCTCTTCCTTAATACATTTGTCTGCAATATATTCCTGAAAAATTCATCAGCTGTTGAGGAAGATGATTTGAATCCTGCTGATTTGTCACCTGGGGAATGATTAAAAACAGGAACAAAATGCCAGGTATGAGAGGGGTGCAAAGGCCAGCCCAGAGAAACCATACACAGAATGAGGTAAACAAAGAAAACTCTGAGTGCCATGATTGGAAAAATGCAATAGGGTGAACTTTGAAAATTAGGAAACCAGAGGCTGAAATGTTTTAAATGTGGTGACAATCTAGGGAAACAAAACATCCAGGAGTAAACACGTCTTGGGAGAAGCTTTAGGAAGAGAATTTTCTGCAAGAAGAAAATAAGGTTTTACTTCATGGTGGCTGCTGGGTGTTGTAGAAGCACAACCAGCACCCCCAGAGATTTCTCCTTGCCAAACTCCCTGTGCCTTCTCCTTTCTAAACCACACTAAATTTATTGGTTTTTATCAGGTTTATTTCAATTTGGATTCTGCAGTAAATATTTTCATTGGGCCATCTTTGTGCACTGGGAAAGGCAGTTTGAATTTCATAAATAAAATACATATTTGGTTCAATAAATTAATTTCTTTTTAGCCATGCATTACATTAGAGCAGAACCATTAGAAGAAGAAGCAGTTTAAAGTTATTTTAAAAATAATAATTCCCTATTACACTACTTTGAACCTCAGTGTATATTAAGTGTGAAACCTGATAGTAAGTTCTTACAAATAAAGACACCATAAAATAATTTCAAAAAGGCCTTTTCAAGGGGAAAAAAATGAGCTGTTGTCAAATGACTGTGGAGACTAAGAAAAAATTAAGAAAATTCTTCATTATAATAGATTATGAGAATAGAATCTGTTTTTATAATATGATACAAAGTTAACAAACTATATTTACTTATATACATTTACTCATTTTCTCAATAGTTGGTCAAGCAAATTGTTGGTGTACCTTTCCTCTCCAGTGAGACATAAAATCTGGAAACTGAACTACTCCCTGGATAAAAGAGTGATTTTCAGCCATGTTCAGGAGATTGCCAAATGTTTTCATAAAAGCTACATTTTTACTATTCAAAATCTTCTTGGAAAAATCAAGAAATTCACATGGAATTTTAAGTTTTTAATATGAAAACAAAAAATATTCTACAAAAAATTTTCCTCAAGACTTCTGCTACTTACTTTTTATTTTTACTTAATGTTTAGTCAGTGTTTTTTGGTTCTTTGTTGCCAAAAAATAAAAGTGTTGGAAACTGTCAACACTAAGCAGAGCTCCAAGATGCCATTGACTTCGTATGGGATTGCAGAAACCCTCAAATTCATTTCCCAAATGTTCATTCAGAAGTTTAAAAACTGCACCCGTGCCTTCCCATTGCCACAAGGAACACAAAGGAAGGATGAATTCTCTTTGGATTGTTTGGAACATAAGAGTAGAGGGGGAAAGGAAATATTTTGTCAAACAGTAAATTTTAGGGACCACATTCTTGCAACAAAACCAGAGCTCCCTCATTTAATCTTACAGGACCTCAGTACCCATCTAAAGGTTTTAACCTTTATTCTGTATTTCTGTTAAAGGTGTTGAAAGCTATAATGGCATTTTAGTAAAGATTTTACTCAACAGGATTTGTAAAACTGGGAGTGGTGATTTACAGTTGTGCGTGTTTCAGCTTTGAGATGTCTCCTTGTCACTAAAAGAAAACCACCAAGTCTCAAAATGTCCTCAACACAATCATACTTCCTGGAAAAATGAAATATAAAAAGAGAGGCATGTAGCTCTAATGATTTGAAGAGTTTTGAAAAGAAAAGCTATGAAGTGCTGTGTTCCCAGAGTAAGAAAGTATTTGTCACAGCCTAACAAAACTCCAGCATTCCTGAGAAACATGACAGCCAAGAGGAATCTGTGGAGACGTGTTTCCAAAGCTCATAAATGGGTTAAACCCTCAAAATTCCAAATTCCTTGCAACCAGGCCAAGGCAAATTAAAAAAAAAAAATAAATAAAATAAAGAAGAGGGGCAGAGGAGGAAGAAGAAAGCTTTCCCAACTGTTTGACACTTTCCAACATGCTACTGTGTGTTGGTTATTTGCATAGCAGTGCCCTGCCCTCACCAAAGGTATTGCTCCATAAAAGCCATGAAAATAAAATAAATTGTTAACCGGGGGTGTTATGGGCACATAAAAACTAATTACATCTTGTTCCATTTTGTGAAATTGCCATATGTTCAGATTCTGGGATTTGACACTTTGCATGTTAAGGGTCTTTATGTTTTGCTTTATTCTTCTGGATAGAGGGCAATAACCCAGAATTAATTCTGCTAATGCATGACACGGTGACTTGTGACTGCTTATGGAAATTGCCTGACACTTCTGTTAGAAAAACCCATTTTCAGATCCTTAAACTTTACTGTCAGATGTAGGCTGGTATTTTTTATGCCACTCCAGGGTTGATTTATTGTTTTACATTCCAGCCATTTCTGAGAACAAGAGAGGAGAAAATGTGCTGTTTCACCCACATACATTGCAACAACAATAATAATGGTGATTAAAAGTAGGGAAAAAAAAGAAAACAAAACAGCTTAAAAGATCTGGCACTATTGAAAAGCAATTTCACAATGATACCACTGAAGGCCAGATGTGCCTGCCCTGATCTTTCCCAGTAAGATGCAGCCAGATTTAACCAACTTTAAAGAATTACAAATAAAGCTCAAAATGACCAGCATCAGATTCCTGCACAAGAAAACAGACTTTTCCTCTCACCAAAAGAGCACTTCAGACTCTGTGAACATCCCATCTGTCCTGCCTGTGAAAAGCTTGGAATTGCAAAAAACCGAAAGGCATTTGGGTTGTTGTGATCTGGAGCTGGACAAGGATGGGACACGAATATCAAACAAGAATGCAGAGTACTCAGGTGGCTGGAAGGGTGACCATGTGCAAATAAAACAGGGGAAAAAAATGGATTATGAGTCAGGAAGAAGAGGCACTACCTAAGCAAGCAGACTGAGGCAAGGAGGAGAAAATTAAGGTTGAAGGAGTGAGTTGAGGGGTGAAAAAGCTGGGATAAATAAGTCAGGAAAAGAGAAAGTTCTACTGGAGACTGGGGAACACAGGAGAGGTGTGGGAGCAGGGAGTCCCACTCTTGAATGTCACATTTCCTTCCCAGAACTTGCAAGACATCTTAAATTATAGATGTATTTAGATATTATTTCTATTTATATATAAAAATTGCTGCTCATCCAGCCAGGAAAGTGTCCTCCAGTGGCCCTGGTCCCTGCAGAGCAGACATCCCCCTGCTCAAGGCTCCCTCCTCTGCCTCCAGAGTCAGCAGCAGAGCTCTGAGTTCTGGATTCTGCAGCTCCACGCTGCTCCCAGAGGTTTTCCTTCCTGCCATCAGATGCCCACGGAGCAGAGCCACTTGCACATCACTTCTGGAGGGCTTCCCTCACTTGTTTTGTGGCTTTTTTCTCTCCCTCGTGCACACACACGCACACACACACACACAGAGGGTAAAATTAGATCTGACAAGGCACGCAGATGAAAGCTGGGAAATGCTGCAATTATCGTTTCCCACGTAATCTTAATTCAGGCTTTTGTGCGCGGATTTTAGGGTACAGTTCCTAAAAGTGCTGTGTCATTTTCAACAAAGAATGGGCCCTCTCTGGGAAAGAATGAGAGTCATGACATGATGGCAGTATTACCTACAGGGATGAAAAGGCAAATGAGGCAAAACCTCAGGAAAAGTGGTTAGAAATGCCAAGATCAGTAAAGAAAAGTTCAGTTCCCCTGAAACCTGATAGTCTTCTTGGTTTTCTGCAGTTCTGATTTTTAAAAAAATCACAGTATTCTTCATTTGACAAAACACAATGACGACTTCTTTGCCCTTTCTATTCAGGTAGGTATTATTCAAAGAGGATGGAAGATGTGTTGGGAACCACTTTACTACAAAAATAATGAATAAAAAAATCGAAAATGCTTAAATGCAAACACACCAAACAGTACTTGTTGCTAAATGCTGAAACTCTATTCCGTTTTCACCCCGTGTTCTGAGCAGAGACTTTGGAGAAAATAAAGATAAAATCTTATGAAGCCTTTTGATTTCAAAAGTTTCTCCAAGTTCTGGTCTCATGACTTGTGCAGCTGAATCCTGCCTTGGGGAAAGGGATGAGACAATAACATGCTCCAGACTTTCAGAGTGGTGCTGGACAACTCCCTGAAGATGAACTTTTCCTAGCTCGGCTGCTGATGGGCTGGTCTGCATTTTGTTTGTCTAGACTGCCATTCCTGGATGTGACTCACAAAACAATTGCACTCCCATGGTGACAGCTGAAGGTGGTAGGGATTTTACTGGGAGTGTTCCACATCTGTCAAAATATTTGGAAAAAAAAAATTTAAAAAGAAATCCAGATCCTGCCTGGCTTAAAACTGGCACCAAAAATGAGTGGCTAGTCAAGCTCTGTGTCTGTCCTGTGGTTTGCAATTTTCACTGTGGGAATGACTACAGCACTGCACTGTGAAAATGAAATGTTTGTGAAGTGGTTCTTCTCCACTGACATATCCCTGAATAAATCTCAGGAGAAAATGGATAGCATTGTTTTCAGATGTGGCTTTGACCAGCAGGCAGTAAAAGGCCCACACAATGAGCAGAAGGAAGAATTATTGAGGAGTTGCTAATTAAACCAAGAGGAGCCATCCCAATCTGTCTGGTCTGTGCAGAGAATGGTGCAGAAATCTTGTGAGGGGAAGAGAGGAAAACAACTCCCCTCGAGCCCATGCACAAGAGGTAGAAACTGGATTCACGTGGCAAATTCCAGCTTCTAGGTTTCCTACTTTTCAGGCTTTGACTTTACATTTTGTCCTTTTCCTATTATTTGCCAACAGCAACATTTTAGGGGAAGAGGCTTCCCACTGCTCAGATTTAATGCTGGAATTGCAGCACGTCATCTTCAACCACTTCAGCACATCAACTTCTTCCTTTCAACAATGTTGTAGAAGATTTCTGGCCCCAATCACCCCAATTTCTGGCACCTGGGTGTAAAATACAAAAGGAGGACCTTTTAAAGCTCAGGGTTTTTTATGTGGGCACTGTATTGATTTCGTTTGTGTCCTGCATTAGAAGCAGGGCCAGTTGAGAAAGAAGGCCTTTAGAACTGGTTAAAAAAACCAGAAAGAAGCAGCAGTTACAACCCTTCCAGAAATTATCAATCTGAGCAAATATTCTCCTAACACAACTGCTTCAAGGCCACCTTCTTGGTTCAAGATACCTATTCCAATAGATCAACATTTTCTCCACAGTTCCTGCCTAGTTTCAGCCAAAAACTGAAGAACTTTGTTAAACAACTTTCTCAGCTTTGCCAGACTCCATTTTCCTTCTTTAACATCTGTGAACAAAGCAATGAACATGAAAAATTCTCCCACATCTGTTTTCTGGAGAGAAGAATGTATTCCAAATCAATCAGCCAATTAATCATAATTTAATTTCCCTGTAAAACACAACTCCTGCTATCAGGTAACAGCACATTTTCCTCCTAGGCCTGGCAAAGCAGCAGTCCTGCAGATTGTCCCTGGCATTTGTTTGTCTGCAAGTTGGTATGAAAACAGAAACAACTTTCATTAGCTGCAGTGGCTATTGGAAACCTCATGTAATTCAAGGGCCAGACAAAAATGAACAATGCTCAGTGACCTACATTCCTCACATATTAACACAAAGCATATTTCTGTTATAAGCCAGTATTCTTCGAAGTTGTTGGAAAAGGCTGGAAATCCAAAGGAACAGGGAAGGGAACAAAAGCTGATTTTACAAAAAGACACCTATGCCATTCCTTCTCTCCTTTCCTCCCCTCCACCAACACACCAGAATTATTCTAGGGATAATTTCAAGATACTCGTTACTTCAGTTGCATTATAAAGCACATGGTGTCACAAGTCTGAATTCTCTTCACAAATATTATTTTCAAAGCTACTCAGTGTGTGGAGATACTGAAGCCCCAGGGATCTCCCAGTCTGAGTCCAAAAAAATGTGCAGCAAAACAAGATGTTCCTTAAAAATGTGTTTAACAAAGAGCCTGCAAGGAGTATGGTGAAGAGACAGCCTGTTTAAGAAAAACTTGGTTAAATAATAGATGTTTCTGAAATAAGATTTCTCAGACTCTATGAATTAATTCTTCTATTCCTTATTTGATAGAAATAAAAATAGCTACTATGGAAGTATTTATTTTGTATTTCCGTTCATTTTATTAAAAGTATGGCAAATTCAACTGATGTTGAAAGTGGCTGAGAAAATTTGGGTATATCCATGCAATTGGATTCGGGCTCTTTGGTATAAATTTAGGAGCTAGAAACAAGAAAGGAAATTAAAATTTCAAAGCAATTTAGAAGAGAGTGGGTGGATTAGTTAAGAAAAGGGCAACATTGATACTGTAAAATAAGTCAAAGGAAGATCGATATTTTAAAAAGAGTACTAAAGTGGCAACTTCCATTTCATATGGCTGTACACAACTTCCTTGTTTCAAACCTAGAATGGGAAACCACTTCTCACTTAGAGAAAAAAAAGATGCAAAACTAAAACAATCACAGTTAAGAAATCATTTTCTGATTTTTTTTTTTTCTTCAGTTGTGCAAGGACACTAAGTTATCCTGATCCTACCAGATGGATCATTAGTTTAAAAGTACCCCAGCTGGGACATTTAGAAGTTATTAAATAGGATGACAGCTTTTACGAAGATTTTCTCACCTAATTAATTTACATTGGCTTGAAAATCTGACCCACAGAAAACAGACTCAGGTTTTGACAAAATTTTTGATTTATGATGAATTGTCTAATTTTTTTTTGTTCTCAAACTGTTCATAACGCTTCTTTAAAAGAGGTCAGAGTAGACCAGGTAGGATCTCTTGGAAAAATGCACAAAGATTGTGCCCTTTCTTGGGGAAATAAGTGTGTCTTAAGAAAGGGGGCAGAGGGAACTCAAAGTTAAAGCAATATAAGGAAAAGTCTCAAATTCTGTTCATTACTGAAAGGAGGAGGGAGCACCCACTGGATTTTAGAGACTGTGAGGAAGATGATGAAAAGAACTCTGCTGGGAAGCAGAAAAGAGTGTCAGGATCTTACAGCAAGGTGAAAGACTTAAATTAAAATATCAATTACAACTTGGAAGCAAAGAATAGTCACCAAGGAAATCTGACAGGAAAAAAAGCCAAGTATAACTTCTTTGTTTTTATTATTCCTTCCCAGCTGACCCAGGGTCACTGGGGCAGCGTTTAGTGACATTTGTTTGTCCTCAAAAGAAATAAAAGGTCAAGGCATAGGACACCTGGCCAAAGGATCTGAATGTCTGGAAGGGGAAAGAAAAGGTGCCCACTTGTATCTTAAAGGAAATGTGCAGCACTCAGGGTGTTCTGGATGAGGTTCTACCAATCCTTCAGGAACCCAGATACTGCTGGTGGTCAGAAATCTCAGGAAGAGTTTTGCCAGGAAGGAGCTTCTGCTCAGTTGTTGCTTTAAAGAAAGTTTACTGCTAAATAACCCAATAATCCAATAATTGTGTCCTCAATTCACCAAGAGAGTGTTTTTACTATCAGGATCAGCTGTACCTAATGATATTCCCTATTTGTGCTGCCTGTTTTAGAGACAATATCATGTCTAAATTTTCCAATACACAGATGTCAGGCAGTAATTATTTATGCTTCTGATTCCATTCTCACTGAAGGCACCAGCACTTTTCCATCTTTAGCACGGGGCAGATTCAGACATACATGCTGTTGTTGAGAAGATTCAATTAACTCATATTTTTGTGTTGAATTTCTGCTGCAAATTAGCAGTTAGATTCTGTTAACAATTGCTGCAGATAGTGCATTTAATCATCAGCAAATTAGCATTGCTTCAAATTTCCTAATTAAGCTGTTTTTTCAGAATGCTTGTAAAAGCATGTTACAATCAAGGGTTACTGACTGAGCTGAAGCAAAACTTACTTCCAAAAAGTGTTTCCATTCAACAGTTATTTGTTACAGCTACAGCAGAAAACATGGGAATTAGCAGGAATTTTAGGTCTTGTTTCAAAAGAAAATATTATGAGAAGTAGTCTTTTTCTATTCCTCTGTAAATGTTTTCAATTCTATAACATGTAGCAACAGAATATCTAATACAAGAAAACCTTGCTATTCTGGAAAACGAATGACTCCTGAAGACTCATGTTTTGATAGGAAATATCAGATTTTGCCAAAAGGAAAAGTATTTTTAAAGGTGTTATATTGGTCAATTAGACAACGAACAAAAAATGTATCAGAAAACCATATTGTTTATAAGAATTTAGGCCATTTATCTGCTCAATTCAACAAAAGTAAAAAAAAAAAGCAGAAACTTCCATAGTTCTAAATCCAAGAGAGTGGAGGCTCACTGGGATTGCTGTCGAGAAGTTTTGCCCTTCTTATCTAATTGGAAGAAAGATGGAGAGAGACAATTTACAACAGCTTGTGACAGGGCAGGAGGGAATGGCTTCAGACTGACAGAGAGGAGGTTTAGATGGGATTTTGGGAAGAAATTCTTCCCTGTGAGGGTGGGGAGGCCCTGGCACAGGGTGCTCAGAGAAGCTGGAAGTGTCCCAGGCCAGGTTGGACAGGGCTTGGAGCAGCCTGGGACAGTGGAAGGTGTCCCTGCCATGGCAGGGGTGGCACTGGATGGGTTTGAGGGACCTTTCCAGCCCAAGCCATGACTGTGTAAACCCTCAGCTGATGTCATCCTGAGCTCTGAGACTCTGGATGGGTGGGTGCATTTATGCCAGGGTGTATGGCACAGACTTTCCCAAGTGCTGCCTTAATTTTAGGGATTTTAAGTGCAGAGCTGACATGTGAGCCCTGGTAATAATGCTGGTTTTGGGACAGATGGGGCAGGCCCCCCCTCTGGCACACTCAGCTCAGCAGTGCCCCTGATCTATTCAGTATTTGCTTCCTCTCCCTTTGACACATTAATCTGCTGCTGGAGGAGCCAGACATTCCCTCCCCATCCCTTGGCTGATGTCTTCAGCTCTGTCAGCTGAATTATGAAATTACACAGAGCTGTCAGCTGGATTCATGGGATAAATGCACACCCTGCGAGTTATGGACATCCAGCATTGTTCCACAGAAATGTCCTTGCCTCCAACATGTTATGAATGCATCCCTCTGACCAAACTAATGTTTCATACAGGCCTGGAAAAAAGTTGGGTTTTGGCCATCACGTGCTGTGAATTGTTTCACCTTTCTGATGTTGAGCATTTTGAAAAAAATGACATTTTATACACGTTTTTAGAGTCCAGAAAGGAATAACAATATTCCATCAGAGCATCCTTGTTAACGCTGTGTTCTGTAGTATAAAGAATCCTCCTGCAGCTGCAGGAAAGGAGGTAGGACAAGCTATATTCTGTCTAGAAAAGCATCCCAGGTGAAATTATGTCATAAAATGTCACTCATCAATTTTTAACAGAAGTACCATAAATACAGGCCTTGCTTTTTACAAGTGCTTTACAGAGAGGGGCAGGAGTCCACATCTTGACTTTAATAATTCATTTTTCTCACCATGAAAAGTCGAAAAGTCAGCTGTTCCAACATCAGAAGTCCACAGCAAAAAAAACCTAGGAATACAGTAAAAAACTTCTTTTCCTCTACTGAAAGATAATCAACTGAAAATAATTGGAATATCTCAATGTCTCAGGGGTCTAAATTGCACAGACTTGAAATTTCTTAATATCAAAGCTTGAACTTCAGCTATAATTCTATTTATAGGCAGACATTTTCTAGTAGGTGAAAGCAGTGTAGGACTTCTTTCTTTCCAACACTCTTTGTACAAAGATCCCATGTCAAAGCTGTATTTTATTGTAGAAACATCCATTTTACTCTAAGTGGCAAAACACTGCAGTAAGTAGAGGAAAAACTACATCAGAACATTCTGGCAAAACAACTTATTTCTGCGTTTATTCTTACAATTAACCCACCATGGAAGTTCTACCTGAAACAATTTCAAGGCCTGGACTTAGAGATGGGAGGTGACATTCGAGTTCTCTCTTTCCTATCTTGGCAGATATGATGAGAACAGATCGATTTTTTTTGCTGAGAGTGAAAATATCTTGGTTTTTTTATCCCCTCCACATTCCCATCGTCACGAAAGGCACAGAGATGATTAGGAAAAAGAGTCTGTGGAAGTGGCCAACAGCTCATATTTACCAAACACAGGCCTAGGTTAAAGATAAGATCAAGATTAGAGGCTTAGCAGTCTGACAGGGAGCTCTGGAATTTACCATTTGCAGTGTTTTGGTCGCATTGATGCACGAGTAGATCTGTTCCACAACTCAGCAGTCTCCAGGATGATAAATTATAAATCCCAGCGGTGGTGCTTGCTGGAAGGGCTCCCAGGGGATGGCAGAATTTGGCCTCTCAGCCTCTTGTCTGCTCCGTGTGTTTGCAGATCGAGAAACTGAGACTCTGCAGTCTAGACCAGCCCTTTGGAGGCACGTTCCAGAGGGGAAAAAATTCCTCTTGCATTCTGTGGGAGACCCTATCCAGTGAAAATATCCCTCTGTCCTGCTCTGAGCTGCACCAGACCCCAGGATAAACCAAGCTCTCACTGCATCAACCCTGGCTTGTGAACACAACAACTGAATAGGTCCAGGCAAACTTCCTTGGCTTCCAAAAGCTCTGGAGACACTCTATTTTCATTTTTTTTAAATGCAAGATTCATGCACCTCTAGAACACTTTGGCTCATCACATCAATAGATTGGTGCTGGGATCCTGCCAGAAGGTTTTTGGTTGTTCAGAGCCCTGAGCTGAGGATAGGGGTGAACAGAACAACATTGGCTTGCAGTGGTTTGCATTTGTTTCAGGAAAAGACAACTGCAAGCTTTGTTTCGCAGCAAGATAACTGGGGGAAATACAGCTAAACATGCAGAAATTCAAGGATGTTCTCTGTATCACTGTGACATCAATTTTCCTCACATCCAGCAGTTCTCTGTGTGCTTACGTAAACCTGGGGTACATCCAAAATAAACACATTCTTGCCTATTTTGCCTTTTTTTTTTCTCCCCAGATTGTTCCACTGGAACTTGCCCAGTCCAATTCATCCTGGCTGACTGTGTAGTTTCCCTCATGATATTTCTTCTACAAAGACAAACTTACAAAAAAGATCAGGGTTTACATGCCATTTTTCTCCAATAGCTGCTTCCTTACCTTCATTTTCAATGGGAAATTAATAAATATATTAGCTGGGGAAAAAAAAACAAAACAAAAACACCAATCATAGTGTTCCCTGACAGAAGTGAGACATTATTGTAAAAATCTTTTAAAAAAATCAAGAAGCAATATGATAACTGAATGTAGTTGAATTTACTTTGTTCCTCACGTCTACCACAGAACCAGTGTGAAAATAATAACTGATATTTGGATGGCCAGTTCAATCCATGATGCAGAGCCTTTGTATGAAAGAAGACCTCCCATATTCCCATTTTGAGAGTTCAGCCTAGATGGACATTTCTGCATATTCCCTTGGCAGAGCTGATTTCAGAGGATGAGTGTGACAATGGCTATTCAGAGAGTAAACAATCCACCAGAAACACATTTACTATCGTGTTTAGGGACACAAGAACTGCACTTTGTTTTCAGTTCAGGTTTGTATTTTATTATTTAGCTTATCGATTTCTAAATACTATACTAAATATTCCATAGTTCTGAAGAGAAAATAGTGGGCAAGACTGTTTTTTATTGGGCCTTACAGAGTGGGAAAAAGAAATGGAAGTGTGTCCCACTGATCTGACAAATATTATTGGCAAAAGTGGAATATTCTGACTTAGAAACTCTTCTAACTTCTGTTCTCATCAGGCTGACAAGCTTGAAACCATGAGTCTGTTAACAAAACAATCATCAATAAGCTTTTTCTCCACATATATTTGGCTTTTGTTGTCTCAATATTGTCTCTGCAGCTCAGAGAGAACACAAAGGAAGAAGGAATTAATGGAGTTATGATTTCCTTGCATAATTAAGGGTAAGAAACCAAAGAGATATAACTGTGTCAGCAAATATTTCACAAATATAAAACATTATTCTTATCTGCACCAAACCCTTAAGCTATTGGACCAAATGAAGACTGTGACAGTCCACTGGAAAGTGTCTTAGTGCTAGTCAGTTGTCTAGACCTAGATAAGTGAAAAAAAAGGACATAACCTTGTCAACTGGACTAAGGTTTTATTATCATTACATTTATTATTTGTTGAGAGTTTCATAGTGACCAAGCTAATGTGAAAATGAAGAGTTCACAATATGGATAATGGAGCGTTCATTGCATAAATGAAAGCAAACCACAACGTGGAGTGTTTTGTTTCTAACTCTAACCACAGGGTGATGTAACAGAAGAGTTTGATATCTTATCTGCCTATGGACCTGTAATCAGCAACAGCTATCATATTTATTAGCTTTTGCTGGAGAACTACAAAACTGTTGACAGGCCTGAATTGCTGCTTTTTCTATGATTAAAAATTCAGTGGAAGAGCAGCACAGCAGGCCTGAAGGTCCTCACTTAAAAACACAACACCTCCAGAAATAAAGAAACAACAAATAATTCACATGAAGGGAGGAGACCTTAAAAAAATCTTACATAAAATATGTGTATTACTGCTGCTGATGTTAAATTAAGGTGAAAGAAGCGAAGCCACCTTTTTGCTTTTAAAAATTCATTGCAACCAATTAATTAATTAATATTAACAGGATTCATTGACCGTGGTAGGCCTTCGATGCTGATCCCATCGCTCCTGCCTTCAACTTTCCCTTTGCCTATTCTTTTCTCCAAAGAAAGGGAAACTCACTGGAAATGATCCAGGTGAGACATTAAACAACAGATTTGGAACAATATGGCTCACAGTCTGTGCTCATTTATTTTCTTACTTGGCTTTAATCCCATTGAAATCCCAAGAATTTCTTTCAGTTACACCCTGAAAATTAAAACCAGAGTGAGACCCGTGGATTTTACAGACCAAACCACCTTTGCAGTTAGGATTTTCTGTGTATGGGCACTGAAAGTCATAAGCCTTTTACAACAGAGAAGATTTTCACCATTTTTGATCATCTTTTAATACTACATGCCCACCTTCTACTATCCCAGGTATCTCAGAGCTCCATCCGGCCTGGCCTTGGACACTTCCAGGGATCCAGGGGCAGCCACAGCTCCTCTGGGAAACCTGTGCCAGGACCCCCCCTCCCTGAAAGATAGGAATTAAGAAAATTACAGGCAAACACAAGTTTAGAAGCCTAAATATCTGGATCACTCTCCAACTTACCTCAAACAGAGCTGTTCCTAAATAATCATTCATGCCCTTAGGTGATAAAAGCACCGTGAGGATGAAGTGCTTTGGGTTTGTTCTCCTGGAGTCTGAGGTGTTTGAAACATTCCAGAAGACACCTCCTTTTTGGTAATGTGGGGGGGCAAACAATGTGTAATTGAGAGTTTCACATGAAAGCTCCATTTCTGATTCCAGGATGATTCAGCAGATGAGGTGCAAGTTTTACACAGCCCAGGTGATGTCCCTGCCCCACGTGTGATGCTCTGGAAGGAGACCCTGGCAATGCAGGTAGTGATGCTGCTGTACTCAGACAAAGCCAAACACGGCTCAAGCACTTGTACCACAGACCTCCCAATTGCAAGCCAAATGCACTTGCCAAAAAGTCCTCCTAAGACTTCATAAATAATATGTGAGCTGTGATATTTGGGTATAAAAGAGCTGAATCAGCCTTTATGGCTCTGGAGAAGATGCAGCAACACAACAAACGTTCAGGTGACTTACACAGCAACACTCCATAAATTCATCTTTGTGCTGGCAGGACCCAAATAAAGGCTCCATGGTGTTTTTTTTATTCCTATGGATATGTGTGGAATGTCTGAGAGGAAGGGTCTTCATCATCCCCGTATTTCACAAGAAGTGCAGATGTAAATTAGAAGCAGTGAAGAGCAAACTCCATCACCTCAAGGAAAAGAGACTTTCTGGTGAGGATTGTGCTTCCAAGGCAGGGAATTTTATGGTGCTTGTCTCAAGGGCAGATATTAAATATTGGATTGGAAAGCTTCCTTGCTGGGTTAGTGTTTCCTACCCAGATAGCTGCTGTCTCCCTGGTTTCCCAAGCTGTGATAGAAGAGTGAGCATGACTGATGCTGTGCCAAGTGATAGGACAGATTTATCCTGTGCTTTCATTACTTCCCTGTCTGATGGAGCAAGAAACTGCTGTGCCATAGAAACCCACAGCAGTACTGGAGAAAATTCTTTTTTTACGACTCAAAAATAAAATCTCTAAAGAGTTTCTTACCTCCTTGTATTCCGAAGACCCAACTTAAATTTGGATTTGATTTTTCACAAGTTTTCCTTTGTATTTTTTTTATTTATTTCATGGAAACTAAAGTTATAGTAAGCACTAAAATGTGACCAGTCCAAAGAGTTCTGTTTGATTTCTTAATTTTTGAATGTGTCTTAAATATGAAGTGAGTTTTAAAAAACTGAGGCCAACCATTCAAAACCAACTCTCTCTCAAAAGCAAGAGACACTTAAGATACTTAATCCAGATCTTATTCAAATCTTTGCTTATGCACACAAGATCAGAGCTTTTCTTTCTAGCCACACGAGAAATTCTGCAGCAATTGAGAGTATGATTATATCTCACTATCTTAAATCTCCAGCAGAAAACAGAAAAAAAAAACAAAAAACAACTGACCAAACTTAAAATATTTTGATAATTACTTACTTTCCAGGTGAACATGAACAAAAATAGGAACGATTGAAATATGTTAATTCAAATGTGTTAATCATCTTCTCTTTGGCCATATAAAACAAAACTCTGTCTGTCCCAAAGGTTAAAAATTTGCGTGTTTGAAAAACCCTTTTTTTTTTTTTTTTTGTAAACCATTCAATCTTTCAAATATATATTTTGTTCCATCTGAAAACAGGAAGACATTTCAAAGTATGGGTATGTCTCGCAAAATGAAATGAAAATAACTCTTGGCAGGTTTGCCAGAATTGGGCTTGTTTGCTTTGAAAGCAAAATTCAATGAAATACATGTGCCATGCTGCTGCTATCACAGCCAAGGGTGACCTCTGCTTAAAAAAACACATCTCTCATTGTTCGGTTTGGGCTGATATATTTGACTTATTCCCTGGCAGGACACTTCCAGAGGTTTCATCTGGACAAGAAGAAAAGTGAAAAGAGATATTCCAGTCACAGCAAATAGAGGAGAAATGAAATTGAATTGAACAGTGTAAAAAGCGTCAATTCTCAGAATCACAAAGTTTTAGCCATTTCCAGCACAACTTCCTTAATGCTATCTTAGAAAGGAACTTTTTGTCCACTTCCACCTAACCCTGCCTCATTGATTTTAGACAGTCCTTAGATGAATTATAAAGTACATTTGTACTATGTGCAGCACATTGTTTTTATCCCTGTTTTGATGACAAAGTAACACAAAGGCTGATGTTCCCAACACAGAAAGGCTCAACTTGAGGAATATTTAATATCTGGGATAAAAGCACCTTTGTCCTTGTAAACTTTCAAAAGCACAACAGACAGATGATAATGTAGAAAAAAATGAGTGAGGCAGGGAGGTGTTATGACAGCTGTTTCTCACAGAACAAATATCTGCTCTTCTTACAGGAAAAATGAATTATATTCACCCCTGTCTATGGTTCTGGGAGTTTGTGGCCTAAATGTGCACTGTGTTACATTTCTAACGTGCTCATGGAGAATTCCTGAGCATGGCAGCAGCCTAGAAGTTGTATCTTTACTGCTTATGCACAAAAGTGGGACAAACTGAACCCAAAATCTGCCTGTTAATAGGAATTCTGAGAGGATACTTGCTCCTAGCTCTGCAATATAACAAAACCCACATTCAGATCTGTGGTTTTGCATGGTTATCTCTGAAATACCTAAATGTCTGTTGCTATAGCCCCAGCCTGGCTAAGCAGACCCAAGGCTGGATAAATTTACAGATCCCAAATTTCCTAAGTGTTGTGCCAGACTTTGCATAATACAAGACATAAATCAGTTGCCCTGGATTTATTAACTATTGCTGTACATGAAAAAACATTCCAAGTTTCCTTTTGTTACCTGCCTAAAATCAGAGTTGTCTTTATCCAAGTGTTAGGTAGAGGGAAAGGAGAACTGTGCTTAATATTTTCTTGAGTAATCATTTTTATTCTTTTATCACCCTGAAATTCAGTCAACATATTAGAGGATTGTTTTCCATCCCTCATTTTCAGAGGTGTCCATCTTTCTGAAATACAAATTTATGGAAGTAAAACCTCCTGCCAGAGGAAATTCTGTCCCACAGCTCCTGTGGAAGATGTTCAACCTCAAAGAAGTGACAGCACAGGCTGTGATTTTCCCTGGAAGTCAATCAGATGCTCAGAATTCAGCCTGAGAATTCCAGAATTCTGGAAATTCTAGCCAGGTGTTTCTGTAGCTGCCTGCACACTTGGTTTGCTTGGAAAGAAAGGTGCTTTAAGGCAATGGGATGGGAAATGAAGCCCAACTTTCCCACAGGATTTTCCGTTCATTATGCATTCTTGTGAGTTCAAATATACATAAAGACACCAATTGAAACTTTACAGGAACAGGCAGCTTGTAGGAAGTCAATTCTGTATTGTCAAAGTGACATTAACATTTTAAGGAAATGCTTTCAAGGCTTAGTGGATTGAAATCAATCCCAAACCAGACAAATGCCTGAGAAAGTAGTGCTTGGTATCTTTTTGTAGCCTAAACCCTGAGCAAAGATATATTTTGGCTCGCACTGGAAATGCAATTTGAACATGGTATCTTGCATTTCTTACTGCCTTCCCCCATCCACTGTCATCAGCAAGCTGCTTAGTTTTCTTGTCAGTAATTTTGATAGTTGTGCTTGCCCTCCAAAAGTTTACTTTTGGAGCATTCCCTGGAGGATGCCTTAACTGAACCAAGATTTGAATTCTATGGAAAAAAAAAATCCAGACAGAAAGAACTATTGTTTTCTTATTACTGAGCTGAGATGCCTGTTTATGTCACACAGATCTTGGTCAGCTTTCATGTACATAGCTGTAAACCTGAAGCATTCCATTAAATCCAAAGAATTCTCCCCTTTCTTGTGTTATTTTTCAGGATTTTTTTTTGAAGTGGGGCAGGAGACCAAGTTGTTTGGGGGTTTTTGCCTCTCTGTAACTCAGTCACCCCACTGAAAATGCAAAAACAATCTGCTTTAAGACATGACCAAGTGTTCTAGAAAGAATAGTGCCAGAACATCTCTATGCCAGCTGTGGCTGAGGGACAAGAGACAGTGGAGTCTTAAGCAGAGTTCAAGTTTATATTTAACCTCTGGATTGCATCTGGCCACTGGAGCCAGATTTTAAACTCCAGAATTGCTGAGGCAGTGGCTCAGTATCAGTGAGCCAGTGGTCTGGGCTGATGTTCAAAAGGAATATAATCTGAGTTAAGGCTTAGGGAATCAGCAAATTCATATGGTTTATACCACTACAGCATATGCATTTACTCCTATTAATCATGCTGCAACACCCCCCTTGCTCCCCATGCAAATCCACACATTCTCCAGTTTAAGCACTTTATCCTGATGCTTGGGAAGAGTTTTGTCCCCTGAGGTTTCACTGCAGTTTACCACCAGACAAATGCTTCACCAGAATAGCAACGTCAAAAATGACACAGAAACTCAGGCAAAGACTCCTCTCATTTCACTTTTCCCAAACAAATGATCACAAACATCACAAAATCGGGGGATTATTTCCAACCCAGAGCCTCATTTCATTATCATTATTTCTTAAATAAAAGATTTTATAATTATATATTTGTCACCAGTTACTACTCGTGTCTCTTCAGAATTCCCTCTCCCTTTAGTCTGTGTTAACCACAACCAATGGCTCAGTAACAGCATTAACAACTTTCCCAGCTTTTTCTCCAGTTAGTCTGACAGAATTCAGAGAGATTCATCATTTTCTATCCCTCCAACAGAAAAAATGCTGCTTTCTTTTATTTGTAGCTGTCCACCTCGATGAAAAAACAGCCCTACTCACACAGCTTTTTTGAGCTGTAATTTGCCAGACAGCATCACTTCATAAAACTGCCTGAAACAACAGGTAAGGAGTCCTTGAAAAGGTATTGATGGATTTAAGCAACATCTACGAAAATGGTATTCAATTTAATTACTGATAACTTATATTCTGACAGGAAAACAAATTACTGCCTCGGCAACATAAACAATGTAAGTTTTCATAGCTCCAAATATTCAATGTGGATGTGCAGCAATTGTGTGCTACTCAAAACTTATTAAAATATTCACTTGTTCGTCTAAAGAACCATCTGAGAGCTCCCACACTTGCAATTTTTTTTTTTAAGGGATGATTGGCACTTTTTGCCAAGATTTGACCAAATTCAGGCAGATCATGTTTCACACACATTCCTCAATAAACTCATTCTCAAATCTAGACATGGGATATCTCAAATGACATCAAAATCAACCATCACCTTCCTGAGCAGCTGCTGAACCTGGCCTGGCCACTTCACTGTGGCTTCAGGGAAGATTTCCTGACAGTCAAGGGTACAAAGAGGGGTTTAACAGAAACTAAATATCAGTGAAACCCTTCCCTGTGTTCTCAGCCTAAAACAAGCATTTCTCTGCCTGGAAACCATGGAACAGAAATACCTGGGCCTGAGATGGGCAAGCACAGCCCTAAAATTGCTATTTTCTTAAACCCAGCAAGCCTCTGCATTATCTGGCATGTGTCTGCAGCAGAAGACACATTTATGTGTTTCACAGAATCCTGGATGAAATTAATTACGTACTAGAATGCCAGACTATTTCAATGTTTTGCTCACACATCCACATTGCTGGATAGTGTATACTTGTTTGTTTATTCAGGCAAGAAATAACTGTACTTGAAAAGCCAACAACATTTGGACACACGAACTTTTTTCTTTCACTGAGATTTCCAGAAAGATAAGAAGAGAAAACAGGGAAATCAGAAGAATGTGGCTACAGAATTAAAGATGTTGGAGTGGTTGGATTTTATTATAACACTGTAATCCAAACAATTTTGTTTGGAGCTGCAGAAAGAAATTAATGATGAAAAAAATCAGTATGAGAAAATGTTGAGGCTGTTGTGCATGGCAGAGGGAGGGGAACAAGTTTGTTTGGATATTTCATTATTCATTCTTAGTTTCTGTTTTCATTTTTTTTTTATAGTTAAGCTAAAACCAGAATAATTTTACAGCATTCCAAAGATGTTTTAAATGGCAGGAATAAATACACATAGCGAGGGAAGCTGGAATCATTTTTGCTTGCCATGTGCTTAAAATATGTTTCACAATGAGAGTGGCAATCAAGTGTCACTACATTGTTATGCATGATGTTATCTCAGATGGGAAAATGAAATCACACAAAATGTTCTTGATTTTGAAGAAAACCAGTAAGTGACCAAATTTATTAAACACCATTTAAAGACACTGGAAAACATCTGCAGGGAATTTTCTCCTTTGGACTTCTGCTTACACAAATTGACAAATAATCGTGTTATCCAAGAACATTAAAATAGCATTGAAGTTGTTTGCCCATGTTTAGGTTTTGAAATGGAGAGGAACCTTACAATACTTTAGTGCTTTGTAGGTGTCTCCCTTTTCTTTGAGCACAGACTGTTTCAAAAGTCTATTAATTTGATTTTTGCCACTTTTTGGCCAGTCGAGCAGGGAAAAGGCAATTAAATAAAAAATGCTCATTTCAAATCTATGAAATGACTGCAAAATTCTGAGCCAGTAGCTTCAACGGGAGCCATGGGGAAAAAAAATAAATTAAAATCATTCCTACACCTCATGGAACTAAGAAAGTATTTCTTATAAAGGACTTGCCATGGATTGTCAAGTCATTATGAGCTGAAGAGTCCACTTAGGTGCAGAAAAATAGCTTAAAACCTACAAAGCAGCTCAGTTTTGGGAACTGAGTCTTGTCAAACGGAATTCAATGTTCTAGCACCCATCACTAAATAAGTCTTCTGTAACAGAAAACAAATTACATCTTCTCAATCAAACAAGGGTGTGGGCAGAGTATCCAGCTGGCGATTTTTTTGTACTCCAAGAGATTTTCTTGAAACGTGAAGCAGGAGCTGAGACTGCTGCAAACTTTCAGGATTTGTTCAGCTGCCAGGGACAGTGGTAATCAAGAAAGACTGCTGGCTTCTTCCAGCCCATTTCAACAAACTCAAAAAAACCTCAAAAACTTCAATTTAAAGATCATGCAACCTGATGATTTGCATATATTTAAAATTTTTATGAATTCTGAAGTAAGAATAATAATTCCAAAATAATTTGTATCAGTTTGGCTCCAATTTACCTGTCTAATGCATTGTCAGAGCTATGGATCAGTAACTTTTACTTTAAAAAAATCTGCCTTTGACAGCTGGAGTACCTCCTCCAAAGCCTGGATTACTGTGAATGTAGCCCATTTTTTTTCTCCTTGTTCTGGAAATAGACAATGAATCTCACCAGCTGGCAGAGAGCTTTGAAATTATGGTTTTTATGGCATTCATTGGTAAAGCTTCAAACTGGGGAGCTGCAGAATCCAGGCCTGGTTAGGCTGAAAAACCACTGTTTGCTTCTGATCATATTTTTAAAAAACCAAGATAAAAGCTAAAAAAACCCAAATAACATTGCTGCTCCTCTTCCTTTATGGAAGAAGCCTGTAACTGAGAGGTTAAGACAGAAATTAGCTTTGCAGAAGGGGATTGGGTGCCCTAAAAGTGAGAAAATTCAGGAACATGTTTGTCTGCTGAGGAAGGCCAACACCACACACTGGGCTGAATTAAAAGGTTACAGCAATAATTTCAAAGGAAGTTTTCCTCATCAAACTTGTTTTGCATATTCTTGAGGGGAAAAGGGGGGATGGAAGCTGCTTAATATCTTAATTGTAACGTGACTTTTTGGTTTTATGATTTTCTGAGGCAAGCAATTGTTTTTTTTTCTTTGCTGCAAAACTGGTATCAACTGTATAATCACCAATAAAGAAAGTTTTCATAGAGATGAATTGTAATTTAGAATATCGCTATTTTTTTTACGTTTATGTTTTGCTTTGTTTTGACTATTTGCTGAAAAATAATTTACTAATTTTTACATCACTCCTATATTTCATACCAAGTTCTGTTTTAAAAGAAAAAAACCCTTTGTGCAATTAAGGATCCTATTCGTAAAAAACCTTCCCCAGTCTGCATTACAGCTGCATTTCTTTGCATTAAGAAGAAAAAAAATATTTGATTTTGTGGCTTTTTTGGGGGGTGGGGGTGTTCTTTGTTTGTTTGTTTTGGGGTGGAGGCTGTTCTGGTTTTTATTTTAACCTGGTCACTTCAATTTATAGGTGCTCAGAAGAAAAATTGTGTTTGAGTTAACTTTTCCTTAAGTTTTACTGCATTCATGTTGCTCAAAATCACATAATTTTTCAGGGGAAATATTCTCTGGATGATCAGACACTTGTAGGTACCTCTTCCTTTAAAATATTCCAATTGGAAAAGAGCTTTTAATATTTGATCTGAATGGAATTTTGTATGAGCAGGCCTCTGAAGCTCACCCTGGAAACCCTGTGAGGTGAATTACGGATAAATAAATGGGATTAGTTTGTGGATCCCCAAAGGTTTTACAGAAATCAAGAATGATTATTGGAGTAATGTTTCTGTACTGGTTATACTTCTGGTTTGTTTGTTTTGACCACAGCTGGAATAAGATCTTTAAATGTTGATAGCTGAAGTGCTTTATTTTGGCTTGTACAAGAAGTACAAATCAAACATGGCATTTCTTTCACATCACATTTCAGTCAGATTCATTCTTTTCAGCCTTCTGAACCGATCCTTGAAAACAGAAGGTTAAAAACATTTTACATTTCCACTGTGCCAAATGAAACAAACCCAAATCCGAGCATTTAGCAGCTTGTGAGAGACCATCCAGAGAGATTTCACAAGGCTCCTGTCTGCAGGAAAATATTTTCTTTTCTCTCTATTCCATGTGTGATCACCAGGCAGTGGCAGACACTCCAACCAGATGTCCACAATTAACAATCCCCCAGTTTCTGGTTAGAGGTTCTTGGTGCATTTATACCAATGTGCACTTATTGGCTCAGGAGTAAATTTTAGGTCAAAATCCACCACTTTTTGTTGAAGAGTTGCTTGGGTAATCTAGCTGGCATTCCTGGGGAAAACCTAGGCTTTTTCCAGAATATCTTCCTTGTTGCCAGGTCTAAAAGCTTTCTTTTAGAATGTTTTCCAATGTATTAGATCCATCCCTGGCAGACAAAACAGCCTGGTCTGTCTCTTAGGCAGAGCTTAACTTCATGTGCCAAGATAATTTGGGCTTTGTTTTGCCTCCTGAGTGAAGGGAAACAATAAAATATTGGTAATGCCAAGAACTTAAGAGTCACTCAGGTGTTGTTTTTGGGTAGAGAATCTGATTCATCACAGCCACTTGAAAAGCAGCTGAGCTAACGAGTTCAAAATTAGTTTCAGCAGCTTGGGAACAAATACTCTGAAGGCACCAAAATATCAGCAGTGTTGTTCAGAACCCTGAAGTAAGAATTTGGTATCGTGGGCCTGGTGGCATCTCATTGGTGTAATTTATATTTGGGGGTTGAGGAGTTGGGGTTTTCCTGGTTTTGGGTAAGATACGAGACTATAAACACCTCATAAAACACAGAAATTACTGTAATTTGCAGAAATATAATTCTGCCAAGTTCCCCCTTCCCCTTGTATTTACACCTTTTTTCTGCTCCGTCATTTTCAGCCTTTACATAAAAATATACAAAAACCAGACCTTTTATACTCAAGACATATTAAGGGAAATTTCATTTGGAATTCTTGCTCATTTAACACCGTGCCTTGACAAAGCATCACCAGTGAATACACATTTAAGAAGTTCCCAACCATTGAGGAACACACCTTTAGAAACATGACTTCATGTGTTTTATCCCACTTTATCTTATCCCCACACTCTCCTGGGTTCAGTTTCCTCTTTTGCTCCCCTCTGTGGTGAATGGGCTCTGGAAAATGCTGGGTGTGGAGAGACTTCCTTGCTCACTAGGGAAGAGAGGAGTTTTCCCATCCCAAGGAGTGCTGCTTGTTATTGTTCCTCACGCCCTGCTGAATCATAGAAAGCAACCCCTGCTTCTCAATATCAGCCTTTTCAACACAGCGCATGTGAAAAAAAAAAAAAAAAAAAAAAGACTTAAAATCATGCCCTCTACCAAAAGCTCCATTTTCCAGGCACATGGATAAACTCCACCCTGGATATCTGACCATAAATCTCTGATTTCTGTGGGAAATAGTCAGGCATGTTATGTACAGCAGATATGAAAAGCACAACTTTTGCCCCTCAGTGAGGTCAGTTAATTGTGAAACCTTCCAATTGCTCCTTCATGCTTTCAATTACAACTTTGCACGTTCATCCCCTTAATTTGGAGGGACTCAGGCAGATTGAATGAAAATGGAACACAGAACTCATTCCATGAAACTGCCAAATGAGCCACCCACCATAAAAATAGGAGGGTACATTGGACATTTTCATGTGGACAGGGGGACTCCACCTATTTCCATTTGGAATTTATCACCAGCATCTCACACTCATTGCAAAGATGGAAAAAAAAAAATTGGGTCATATGAAACTCCACAGGAGCTGCTGTTAAAACGGTTTGATGTTTTGTCTGCAGATCATGGAGCTGTCACCAACAAACTGGGGGGGAATGCCAATGCAATATTCATCTGTGTAAAGCTAATATTTTTACAATCTTAGAATCCAATTTTGAGAGTGAAAGTAGTGGGGATTTGAGCTGTACAGTAGACACGTGCTCTGGGCAAGTTTCATATTGTAGTCTTCCTATTTCTAGGAAGCAAGCCCCAGCCTTTTCTTCATTTGAACAGGATTTTTCTTCTAAAATTACTTCCTCTAGCTGTAATAGTTTTAACAGAAGGTGGAGGGTGTACAGAGGGTAAAGAAAACAATGTTGATGAAACAATTCCTTCTCTTTCTTCTCTCTATTGCTGTAATACCTGCAGGGTAGGGAGGGAATGGAAACTGCTTAGAAAGGTTTTTTTCTCCCCTCCCAACTTCTATCAGAGAAATCACTTCATACCCGTTCAGGAAGGGAAAGTATGATGTGAATATATTTTCTCTGAATTTCACCTCTGAGAGTGAACAAAAAAAAAAAAAAAAAAAAAAAAAAAACAAAAAAAAACAAAAAAAAAAAAAAAAACAACCCTGTGGAGTTTATTAGAAGCTTACATTTTTTAAGTGGATAAATATTTGTCCTCAATTCCAGGACAAATATCTTTCTACAATACTTGAGCTATAGCACAGTTGCAATGAGAACATTACCCAAAGCCAGAATTTTTATCATTGCAAATACCGCAAATTCTACATTTTCAAGATCATTAATATTATGTTGATAGAAATTTAAGTAAATTCTAGACAGGCATTTTGTAGTTTGCATTTAGTTCCTTACATCTTAGCCTTTAGTCCGTACAGCTCACCAATGTTTTCCTGCAAAATATACTTGATTCAAGACAGAGCTAAATCTTCTATGAGAAATTCAATACCCTTACTTTTTTAAACATGAATTCACCCAGCCCCAACTATAATTATGAAAACTCAAGACTAAATACTTTGCTGTATGAAAGAACTTGGATTTAAAAGTTCAAAGTGTGATAAAGCCTCAGAGAACTGATGGCAAGTTGTTATCAGGAACTGAGTAAATTGCAGAGAATTAGCATCCTAAACACTCACACATTAAACCACAGGATTAGAGAATCACAGAGGATGGAGGAGACCTCTGAGATCGAGTCCAAGCTGTGTCTGATCCCCACCATTCCCTTCCCTGGACACACTCCAGCCCCTCAGTGTGAATGACTGAGAAATGACCCCAAGCCTGGAAGATTTCCTTCTTATTTCTCCTAATTTCACTGGGATTATTTTGGATACATAGCTACCAAAAATGCTGTTACATATAGAACAGAATCCAAGCAGCAAAGGGGAAAATAAGCATTAGACAATGAAACAGAGTCAGAGGCCCCAGAATAAACACAAACTAAGTGTGATCTTACTCAAGTATAGGAGTTTTGCTGTTGTTGTAAACCACAGACCTTGTTTAGGAAAAACAGCTACTGATTTATGCTGGGCAAATTCCAATATTTGGAAATATAATTTTTAGTTGTGTTGTACAAAGCTCTCCCAACATGAGAGTTTACCATCCCTTCAAGTCCCCATTTAAAAAGTACAAGTGATCTGCTTGTTTCCATTCTGTTCACATTTTCCCCATTTCTCCATCCTTCACACCTACTGAAGTTATGGAAGATGAAGGCTTCGATCACTCACTCAACTGGCTTGATCAACCAGCAGCATTTTGGAGAGCAAACATGCAGAAAGCAAGTGAAACCCACCCTTTGACCTTTAGCACGTACTGCTAATGCTCACTTTTTTTTTTTCCCAGACTTCTGTAGCCCTTTCTGCTCTGTCAAAAGCAGTGCTCCAGACCTGGGACTTCCTCTTATTATTTCAGAGGATGTGCCAGGACAAAGCCGGACGTGGAAAATTCTGCTTTCACCAGGGGGAGAAGGGGGAAGGGGTGTTCTCTTTTTCTAAGGTGAGAAGTGGGTCTCAAACAATAAACTTGACGTAGGAAAAATTATTCATCCCTGATGCTATTCCAGGCAGAGGGAGTGCAGTTAGAACTGCAGCTCTGACAAACTGCCTGTCAAATGCTGATAAAAAGATCAGTTTTCTTCTTCTAAACCAAAACAAGAGATGTGATAGCAGCCTTTAGACAGCATGGTTTTGTTTAAGATCAGGGCAACAAAGGCTACCAAGAGAAAAAGGAGAATTGGTATCACAGTTTGATTTTTAATTGCTGGAAGTTGCATTACAGTGAATGCTGTGATGGTAACTTTTGACAGGTTTTCATGGAAGAATTATTTCCTCTCTGCTGCAGATATTCTCACATCATTCAGCATCTAATATTCTGGCAGCAGCTGATGCACTGCCTTTCCTGATTATCTTTTTGCAATATTTCACACCTGTAGAACAGGTTGATAAAAAACTACAAGCAAAGCCCTTGTACCTCAGTGCAACAGGCAGGAATCATCAGAGGATCATTCAAAGGTAAAGGTTTATCACCAAAAACCTGCCCCTCAGTGTGGAGGAAGGAGCCTGAACATTTCTAACCTGTCCCTGACAACAACTGCCAGAAAAGGAGCAGCCAGCTGCAGGTAAGGGGGTGACACAGTTACAAAAACAGCCCAATTTTTATCAACCCAGGCTAAAGCAGAGTGTGTGAGCATGTCAGGTATCCAGGGAATAATCTGCTGGAGAGATCTGGCTTCCTGATACCACCCCAGAGGCTTTCAAACAGGCAAGAACATGAAAAAATCTGGGCCACTCCACACACACAGTTAAATAACAGAGGGTACAGAAATGTACCCAAGATTTTCTGCCAACTAATAACTGACATCTTATCCCAGATTGTGCTTCCCTGAGGGCATTGGCACTTCATTTGTCAAAGGCAGTCCCATTTTACAACCAGGATTTTGAATGTCCAACCTTTTCCACACACATAAATCCTACAAAGGAAGAGTCTTCCCATTTTATCTTCCCATGCAGGTGAGCTCTCCCAAAGGAACAAACTAAACATTGAGATAAAACACAAGACTTCAGACTCTAAATTGATGTGTCAGATCATATTAGATGTTAAAAGATTTGGGGAAAGATGCCTTTTGAGTTAGATGTGGTTAAAGAAACAGAAGATAATACCTGGCCCCTGAGAAATTCACTCTCATTACTCAGCACCCAATAAGGAGAGGAGACAAACAGAACAGCAGAGGGTTTATGAGAGTAAGGAAACATAAATATGAAAATTTGGAAGAGAAAAGACACAGGCCGCCACCTAATAAAAGGCTCTTTGTTAAAAATCAGTGATGATAGTGAAGGACATTTCACAGTTTCTCCTCAAAGGCAAATTTAAATAAAGAAACAAATAATATAAAAGCAAGCAATGAGATCTTCAGGTGACTGACCAGAAAGATGAGAGCCCCTTCAGGTAAAATGGCTGAAGGAATAGGAGCTAATGACAAAGTTCTATTTAATTGCATGGAAAGGTTGGGACTATGAAAGAAATCATATTATGAGAGTAGAAAAAGAAGAGTGTGATCACATCATGTGTTTAAGAATAAAAATAAGGAAAATATTACAGCAATAGAGGGGAGGAATAGCAATAGCCACAGTCTGAACATAAAGTTGCCAGCCCTCAGTACTTCAGCACCCTCGACAGAAACACCCAGCAAATGCTGGTTATTTAGTTCTGGTTGTAAAGGTAAATATTGGGGTGAGATATTGGCATGGCAGTCCTGGATAAAGCCTGCTAGCAAAGGTACTCAGAAAGTTCAGAAATCCTAATTTTCCAGTGCCAGGATATCCCTGTTGCAGCTCAGAAAAGGGAGGAAAGGGAAGCCTGGTAGCAATAAAACAAGGATCACTCTTAGTTAAATGAATTTATGTGGAAGTAATTTGTGACAGCAGCAACTCAGAGCTTTACACAAGCCCACAGGACGTGACAGATCATGTGTGGGGTGCAGTCACATGTGTTTGTGTGCTAAAAAAATGAATATCAACTGTCCTTGTTTGGCTGTTCAACACCTCCTCACTGCTCATGCACAATTGTTGCCTCTCCCAGATGATGCCAAGCTCATCACAAGGATGTGCAACACTGCTGTTACTCAGGGTTGAAAATATGTAAGTTCAGACCTAATTTTGCTTCCTCCACAGCTGCAAGGATGATTTTTTCCATTTGCTTTCTGCCTCCCAGGCAAAGGTTTGAACCTTCTCACCACACTGTAAACACCCAGCTTACAAAACAGGAGCATGACTAAAATGGTGACAACAGCTCTCAGCAACGAGAAGCACAGGAAAGTCTGCATCTGGAAGGACAGGATGAAAACATTGCTCATACACAAAACCCACCAAGTTTAACTCAGCCAGGATGAGAGATTTTAGCTATCAAATGTGATGGTCTTTTTTGTTCCAGTGCTTTAATTTCAAGGAGGGGTTAAAGTGATTTTGCCTCCACGTCTCTTAACACACGGAGTGTTAGCTGAGTACCTGCTGTGTTTAGAAAAGACACTTGAAATTTATTTTTTAACATTTTAGTAAATCTGAACTTAGAACAAAATCCAATGTCACCTTGTTTCTTGAAAAAACTTGAAAATTTCAAATTTTCATAAGCAATGGTCTTCATACAGATCTTAAAAGCCAGTTGAGGACTAATTTTCCTTTCACAGCACACAAATAGCTGCACTAAAAAAAAAATAAAACAACCAAAAAAGAACGGGTTTATTGAGCAACAACTGCCTTCACACCTTTCTTACCACAAGCCAGAGCTTCTCCTCATTGACACCTTTGAAACCATTCCACACCAGTGAGTAAAAGCTGATGTCAGACAAGGATCAGAACCTGCTTCTGCCAGCTTGGGCCTTCTGTAAAAGCCGTGGGGATGTTTTGTAGGTCCAGAGATGAACTATGAGCCATGGCAGCTTTTTATTCAACTAGTCAGGGCAAAAATACTTCCTTTTCTGAGTGAAAATCTGTTGCCTGCTGGGAAAAGACTCCAGCATTTCTGAGGATGAGAATCCCCAAACGTTGTTTACAGCAAGTGATGCAATATTTCTGCTCAGCTTCTCCAAACAACCTCGAGATGCTGTTCCAGCAGCTCCCTGAACCCTCACAGCTGCCAAGCACTTTGTGCTCATCCCATGGCTGGAATTCTGGTTTCACACAGGGAAAATGGGGGTGAGGTAGGCAAGTTTCCATGGAAACCTGCCTAATTTCTGCCAGGAGGAGCTAAGAAAAAAAACCAACTTTTTTCCCAGAGAGTGTTTTGATGATTTTGACTCAGCATTTTCCCAACAGTTCTATTAATAAACACCCAGGATTTGTAGCTGGGGGCTGCTGACAGAATAACACACTGATCTCAGAGGGAATGACTCTCTCCTGACTTCATCAGCACTTTATCTCAAAAACATCATTTCTTCCACCTGGGCAAATCCCTGCCACTCTTCTGCACAACGTCTGGGAAAGTGTGTGTGTACACACACAAGTCCCAAAAACCCCATCTTAAAGGATAAACTTTCAGTTTCTTACCTCTAGCATTCTAGTTGTTTTACAGGAAGAGTTATTCTACTGACATGATTTCTTTCATCTCTGCAATCTATGGATTTTTATCTTGCACTGGATTTTATTTCCACGCTGCATCTTGTTTGGTTTTTTTTTTTTTTTGCTCTTAGTGGGTGAGGTGATGGGAGGCAAAATTAGATTTTACCACCATGAAATTTATTCATTCTACACCTGAGAAGCCCCAGGGCTTATCGTGTAACATGCTGCTACCTTTGGTTTAGATGGAAAAGGTGGTGCATGTATGGCCAGCAGTTCTTGTGCATTACTAATTATGAAAGAATTCAAGTTCACTTTAATATTAGGAATTATGTGTTTTAAGCTTTTCTGCAAGTAAAATTTTGTAAAGATTCCACTGGCTCTGGATGAAATGGGAAGGATTTCGGTTTTGTCTGAATTGAGCAGTGTTTAAAAAAATCAGATTTTGCTACTCTAAGAGCAAATTTTCTGGTAAAACGGTAAAAATTCCTTCAGGTACAGGAAAGCCTCAATTCGGTCATCCTGGAGCTTCTCTTTTCCAGGCTGAACAATTTAATTAGTGTAAAAATCCAATAAAGGCAAAAGAGCAGCCCCTGATCAATTACATCCAATAAAGGCACGTGTGACACAGCAAGATAATGTAAATAAAAGAGCAGGACACTGTTGTGCTGCCAATGAGCCCTTGCACCACTGCAAAGCATCATGCAAACTGCAACAGGAGATACAATTTTGCCAGGGTGTGTGCTTAAAGACTTGGCACTAGTTTAATTTCATTTCATTGCTGCACTCAGTCACAGAAAAAGCATGCAGAATATAACTTCTATCATATCTGCCATCAGCAGCTTCAGACAGATATTTCTTGGTATCTCATCCCCTCAAGGTCTTTGGAGTGCAGAGCAAAGGATTCTTTGGAGTATCAAACCCAACAAAAACTTGGTTAAGATTTGGATAGGTGCTGGAAATGAGGTTGCCAGTTTTTAGCCAGGGAATTGCAGTTTTTTCCTATTTAAAAACGAGGCTGGAAGTTCAAAGAGGAAGTTACAAGATTACTTTGGCACACAGGATTCCAAGCCTGTTTCTTCTCTTTCAGACTGAAGCACTGCAGCTTTGATTTGGGAATGTGAGTTGTGATAATCCCAAGTGACTTTTCTGCACCACCAATGTTTATCTTGCTATCTACCCTCTCTAAGTAAATAGTCTGTATAGAGACAAATCACTTAATGGCAATAAATTAAATTTTCAGGCTGATTCTAAGGTTTGTTCTACTGTATTCCATCATCCAACAAGGGAAAATAAGCTTCCCCCCCTTCTTAAATCTTCCCATACAATTTTCTACTTGCTATCTCTTAAATGAAGATTTTTCTTGCAATTACTTTGCAAAGGTCTTTCTATACACAGAATCTGACTGGAACATTAAGTAGTTTCAATATTAACAAAATATTCCATTTTTCAGCAGGTTGCAAAATAGCTGCTCCTGAAAAAAAAAAAAAAAAAAAAAAAAAACAACCAGCAGAAAGTGAAAAGAGAGAAAGAGAGAAAAATAGAAATACATTCCTTTAAAGCATTGTGAAAATTAAATAGAGCAGCTTGTGTTACCATAAACATTCTCCTACTTGTCCTTTTGGCATCTCTTGTATTTGTTAACAGGTTTATTATTCCCAAATTAATCAGTCAATAAGCACTTAGACATCTTGCTAAACAGATGTTGTTTTGTTTGATCATAAGTGAGATATGTTTTGCCCCCAGCATCCCCACCCAGTGCTGCAAATTCAGTTTTACTCCTGGTTATTTTCAAAGCAGGCTCCCACACTGAATTTCTTATTTACCACTATAAAAACTTGGTTATGATTAACCTTCTCTTGCTTTGGTAATGACTCACAGATTGCCAAATATTTCAAGTTGATCTTGAATAAAATGCTTTGTGAATATGGGATACACAACAGTTTTGCTTCCCCTTCCATCAGAGAGTAGGGGAAGGATGTGTTGACAAAGAGCCAGATTTCATCTCTCTGGAGTAAAGCCTCATCTACACAGAATTCTGTCACATCTTCTCTGTGGGATTATATTTTAATACCTCTCAGATTCTTCTGGGCTTCTTGTCCCACAGCCCTTTCTATTCTCCCACAAAACACTGGATTAATTCAGTTCCTTATGATGGGAGTCACACATGAATTGTCTGAAAAAGCACACCAACAATTCCTTCCACAGCTTTACAGAACACAGATGATCCTGAGCTCTCTCCACTGGGCATGTCTGAACAATCAAGCAGTTGAGATTGGAAGGGTATAGGGAGAAAATATCTAATACTGCCATCTATAAACTTATATTAAGGCTAAAGAAACAACAGAAACCTCTTAAGAAAATAATTTTCTTATTCAACTTAGCAAGATGCAAGAGCACCAGGAGAGGTTGAATGTTTCAGCTGGGTGCATTTCCACACTTTCCCATGACAAGCAGGAAGAAGGTGCTGTGGAAATGCCAAGAAATCTCTGTTTAAAGAAGAAAGGTACACACATGTAAATATTACTGTGCAAAATGAGAGATCTCCTTATCAAGCTGTGCCTGTTTAATATATTGGTTTAGATGAGTATTTATGAAGAGTAATAGAAGGTATTTTTAATATTCAAAGACATACTTATGTCCTACAGACTGTGGTGGTTTTAAAGCCCTAAACAAGCTTTTTCAAACTCAGAAATTACCTGGAATACTTAGGAGCCAAAGCAGAAAATATTTTTTGACTCTGAGTTGAAAATTTGTTTCCCCCAATTGCAAAATCCTGCTTCTACCCCTGGGTAGAAAGCTATTATAGAACACAGTAAAAAATTCATTTTCTAAAATCTAAGTAAAAAAAATCTCCTTTAGGTGTAGGTGTAATTACTAGCAGCTACAGCCCCTCCTCCCTAATACAGAAAATATACTTTACTAGAGTTCAATCTACTCTGTGCAGAAATGTAAGAAGTTATTCCACAAGTAAAAAAACTGAGGGAAGAATGTTTATTTCTTAGATAAAGAGTATGCAAATATGGTAGAACCTGTTTGGACCAGTTTACTTCTTGTCTCATCCATTAAATTATGCTTAGGTCAAAAAATATAATAAGTTAGAAATATACACATTGATGCAAGAGTAAACTATTTTTTTTACCATCACCTCTAAAGAATTGAAATATAAAAAACCCCCAAAAACCAACAAAACCAGAAGAAGCCAGTATGCAGAACTGAAAGATGCTATTTTTTAAATTGGTAACGTATTTAATTAACCCGTAACTTCTACAAAAGAAACCTCACTCTATAATTTCCTTTATTTATTTCTGACTCCAATTCCATTCCTTTCTCCTCATAACCTCAGGCCCTGTTTCACTCTAGGAATGTTCTTGATAACTTCACTAAAACCCCCCAAAATGCCCCAAAAAAGTTCATTTAAAAATCTCAAAGTGTTGGCCTCGATTTACCTGAGCACTTATTGATTTCAACAGCTCTCCAGGTATGCTTAATTAAGACAAAGTGATTTTATTGTGCACTATTTTACATGGGGAAGAGCAGAATTATCCACAGAGGATCAAAAGAGAAATGAAATTTCTGCACAATGACTTATGGGGAAAAAAAAAAACCAGCCACACAATCTTGGCTTCAATCTCCTGCTTCCCAAGGTGAAAGCAACATGGAAATAATTAGCCAGCGATAAGATTTCATCCAGGATCTGAAATTGAAAGCAAGATTATTGATTGACTTCTGAGATGCTGAAATATTAGTGCCTCTGTACTGGAACAGGAGAGATAAGGGCAACAGTGAAGGAGATAAAGCTTCTTCCCTAATCTGAGGGAGTTTGGGGTTTATGTTTAGTCAGAAACCCACATGAGCTGAGCTTATTCAGGATGTTCATGTTGGCTGGGCTGATGTTTTCTTTAATCCTAGTGATTTCATTTCAAGGAAATGTAATTAAGTACCAGTCACATTTTATCTCAGAGTTGCCCCCTGCCTTCATTTTTTTCAGTATTTAATAGGTGCTTAAAGAAGCCAGCAAGTGCTCTAAAATACAGAGGGGAAAGGGGAGAAAAACTTAAATCCCTCACTGAAGTCCTCTTTATGGGCAGCTTTTTCTGGACCATCACTGCTGGAAGCAAGAGAAATAAGAATGAAAAAAAAAACCCAAAGAAACAAAAAAAAAACCCCAACCAACCAAAAAGAAAACAAACAAAAGAAAACAACATCAAATGGTCTTTATTCCTCCTGGGAGTGGCTGTGTTTGCTCCCAGATTGGCAGCTGAAAACCACTCCCAGCACCTGTGCATTGTTTCCTGACCTAGTGACAGCAGCTCAGCTGCTCTATCAGCTCCCCACAGGACTCAAACCTCTTTTGCAGGGCCTTCAACTGAAAAAAAAAAGCCCATTATTGTTTAAAAAAAGAGCAAATATAATTCTGGGAAACAGGGCCATTATTCTGTCTCCCATCCCCAATGTGATGAAAATCTGTCCTAATAGGAAAGAATAGAAGTCTTAACCAATGAGGGTGAAAAACAATTCATACACACTTAATCATGTTAATTATCTATTAATTCTATTTTATTTAGTCCTCTCTCATATTTAGAACACATTCACACTATTTGAATATACTGGGAGAAGGAGGCTGATACTAATCACTTTGAATTACAGAATATCTGAAGTTGGAAGGAAGGCAACAATAATGATCACTGAGTCCAATTCTCTGCTCATCTAAAAACTGCCCAAAACTAAATCACATGACTAGAGAAGGTCATTCAAATGCTCCTTGAATTTATTCATAATTTCTAGATGTGCTTTCCAAATAGAATATTACATCTAGATATAAAATACACTTCTTGTATTTGTAGCCTAAAACCCCCAAAAGACTAAAGGAAAAACTCTGACAGTAGGAGATTCATGACTGGGTTTTCTCAGCTAATGATCTTCAGAATGGAAGCACTTGGCATGCAGAGGTTTCAAATATCTTCACTATTAAAAATTCTGGAACAGTGAACTTCTTATCTCAGGAAAGAAGCTGATCTGTTTCCCTTCAAGTTGGGAAAGAGATTTCTCCAGGTCTAACCTTGCTTCTCCCTACAGCAGACAGCTGTCCCATGGAAAGCTGTTCTCTGACAGAGTCAGAGAAAAAAAAACATCCAGGAAGTGTTTCTGGATGGTTTTCTAGCATATAAATACTCACCAGACTACCCTGAAATGTGAAAAATGGGCTTTTTCTGTTTGCACTAGCGTCCTAAAGCAGCCCTACATTCCTAAATCTTACAGATTCATGCCCCCTTCCCCCACAAGCTCTCTTCCCACCTCTCACAATGGCCAGCAAATTTGGGAGAGCCTGTGACCTGCCTGGGAACTGGAGCAGGGCTGCAGAGCTCGATATTAGAAGGTGACAAGGAGCATTCCCCATTTCCTATCTCTAGATACAAACTCTTGGTTGGGATAAACTTGGGTTGTTTTTATCCAAGTGGAGCTCTCTGTGTTTTTTGCCTCAGCCTATGAGTGGTACCTTTAAACCTACTCTGCTGCTTGTGCAGCAAGGAATCTTGAAAAACCTTCTCCCAGGGACAGGATCTCTGCCCAGACTGAGCAGGAAAGGCAGGCAGTGCTTCCTAGGGACAGGATTTACCTGGAAGCAGGGTCCCAACAGCTCCTGGCAGCCCTCTCCCTTCTAGGGACAATGAATTCCACACTTATGCCCAGACTGATGGTGATTGATAATTCCCTGTTTCCCTGGCCCTTCAGCCCCTGGGTGAAACTTCTCTGAAATATTAAAGCTAGGCTGAAAAAAAAAAAAAAAAAAAAAAAAATAAAAAAAAAAAGCTTATCTCTGCTGGGAAACTGTAGAGTGAATAAATATTTTTTTTCAGAGAGAAATCTATCCTCACTTGGGATGCCTGAATTGTGTTAGGTGAGTGCTAGTCCAAGTGTCTCCAGTGACATCTAATTGAACATTTATTTAGAGAGTTTTACAAGTCTTGACATGATTACCTCTTCTGGGTTTTGTAATTTTGCTAGGAAGAGACAGATTTGGTTTCTGGTTCTAAATCAGGTTACTTGCTCAGAAGGACTGAGTCACACAAACTTCCAAGGAAAAGCTAAGAAAACAATAATCCTCAAGAAAAGCAGGTGGATTTCTCTCAGAGCTGTTCTGAGGAGTTTGTAGTTGCACAGTCCAGTTACATATTCAACCCTCCCAAGCATTGCTTCCTTAGTGGCAGATTGCAATTAAATAAGCTCTAAAAACACTTTGCAGGAATAAGCAGGATTAATAGCCATTTGTATAACAAACCACAATCTTATAATTCCTTAGAAATTATAGCCACAAAAGCAAGTGATTAATAATTGATGGGTGTTGAAATTAGAAGAGCTACCAGTTCTTATTATCACTGAATGAGAATTAATGCCAACTAAAATCAATTTTTGATTAGAAAAAAATAACTCAAAGGACGTGCCAATTCTGGATGTGCCAGTTATGGATGCAAGATTAGATTTCTGGCAAAAAAAAAAAATCAAATATATAAAAACAGGGGTACTCCACAGCACCAACAGCACCAGAGGGATGGCAAGGAGAGGAGAGAAGTCACTTTGGGACCTCCAGCTGCAGTGTCCAAGTGCAGACAAGGTACTCCCAGTACCCTGGAGCTCACATGGCCACCAGTCAGAGGCTCACGAGGCCCTCAGAATGCTGTACCCACCCCATAAATCTCCCTGTGTGGGCAGCAGCAGGCTCTGCCTTCTTGTGAGTGCACAGGTGCTAAAGCACCAGCAGATGTTTCCAATGTCAGGACTGCCTGAAAGCGGCAGCACTAAGAGCTCACCTTTAATTACCAGCTCATCAGTGCCAAACAAGCATGCAGAATGAGGGATGCTCCTGCAGCCCGGAATCGTGGGAAACAGCAGCCAGCTACAACTGCAATGTGCATCTCACACACCCCCCAGATGGTGAGGGCTGGCTGCAGAAAGAAGGAGCAGGAAAACATTGCCCAGTTGTCAAAAGCACCCCTCTGGTTGTGCTGCATTGCCCTCTGCCCTCCAGACAGAGCTGCCTTTCAGAGCACAGGCCGGGGCACTGTGCCAGCCCCAGTCCTTTGGCCCGTGCTGGTTCCCAGTGTTTAATCCATGCAGGGAGGGAGACAAGCAATTGGAGAGGCTGTGAAATGCTCAGGAAGATGAATGTGGGCTGTGGATTTATTAACTCGCTTTTCTTGCTGAGAGCTGCTGGCCTTTCATGATCAGCCAAAATGTGAACCCTGAGAGCTCCACTACAGGGGAACTTGGAGCATGCTGGCATTTGTTCTACAGAGAGCAAGAGCTTACAGCACTCCCCCCTCCCGAGTTTCTAGGGAGATGGATATTCTTTAGGACTTGCTTCTCCCTGTTCCAAATTCCTATTGCCCATCAAATCACGCAGCAGCAGAATTGGAACCGAGTGCAGAAAGGACACAGCTACCTTGAGTTCACAACTGCAGAACTTTGTCTCTTTTGCTCTCTTCCCTGCAGAAAGACTCTCTACTTCTTGGAGTATTGTACACGTCCCACTGAGCCAAGCTTTATCACATTGCTTATCATTTAGGCTCAAGATCAGATTTAACTGAAGATCTCTAATCTCAAAGTGAAGGTGGGAGGTCTCAAATCTGTATGACCCAATTTTTTTAATTGCCTCAAAAACAAACTGATGAGACTTTATAAACACACCTAACCCACACATCTGAAAATTAAGAAAACCTAGTATGAGATAATCAAACAGATGCAAAATGGGGAAGTTTCTTAGCTTTTTTTGCTAAGAGTGGAGTTAGTATTTTAAATATAAAAATTAATCTGTGCTGAATTGGCACTTGATATACAGAGCTATTTGTGGGGGGAGGTGAGGGAGAACGAGCAGTGGTGTGCACATGACAGCTTTTTCCCAAAAAAAAAAAAAAAAAAAAAAGCCTTTTTCTTTGGCAATACAAAAGAAGTGATAAAGTGATATTGTGGAATTATCACATGAATCACAAAATAATTGAATGCCTGGCTTTTAATTTGGATGGAAACACCAGGGAGGCAGATGAGTTCCATGCACATCTTGTTCATGTGCTCTATCACCATCCCAAGCACAAATCACAGAATCACCAGGGAGGAAAAGACCTTCAAGATCATCGAGTCCAATCCATGCCCTAGCACCTCAACTAAACCATGGCACATCCAGCTGGAGGAAAGCTTACTGCTGGAATTCTGTTGCTTATTTTCAAAATCCAGTGCCAGCCAGGGTTAAGTAGGCACAGAAGTGGTGCTGATGTGAAAAATGCAGAAGTAAAAAGTCTACAAGAATTTCTGTGGTGCTGCTCTGTGCAGCAGCAATGAAAATGATGGGCCCAAATCCCACAAAAGCTTAATATAGCCTGGAGACTGAATAAAGAGAGATGAAGTTTGGAAAGAGCTTGATACCAAATTATCTTTTTCTTTATATTAAAGTAAGCTGTATTTAAACACTGAATAAATTATTATCTTTCACAAGTATATTCACCTAAGGAAATACTTTAGAATATTTATTCTAACCAGTGTAATCACTTTATCTACTATTTCTCTCAGATTTGCAATGTGTATTATTCAAATACAATAACTTTAAAAAGGAATTAACATCTACTGTAAAACTTTATACATACATATACACATGTGAAATGCTGAATGGAAAGGAAAAAGTTTTAACTGCTGAATGGGGTAGGAAAATTGCTTTTGAGAACTTTTCCACTATAACTATTATTTTCCAGGTGAATAGATCTGCATGCCTTTGATTTTTGTTGATGGGGGAGCAATGAAATGGCAATAATCAGCTTGCAGGCAGCTTTCAGCAACTTCCTGGATTACATTTGAAATCAACAAAGCAATCATCAGGCATAAAGTCACCATTTGTCTCCATCCAGGCTCTTGACCTTCAGATTGCCCATTAAAGAGAGGAAGATCAGTTCCTATCCACGTTTTGGCAAGATGAGACATTTTCCTGCTCTAAATACACATTTATTCTGCAGAAGTTGCAGCCCAAGTGACGTCCATCTGATTTGGAGGCTTCCTTCCTCTTTACTGGAAAAGGAAGCACATATAATTATGGGCTAGCCCATTAATTGGTTTTGAGGGAATAGCTTGGAAGGGAGGAAATCATCCTGCATAGATAGAAATGCTGGACTCCAGATAACCACAGAGAGCAGAAAAGGTTGTGTTGCACCTTCATGGCTTTTGGTTGGGCACATTAGAGGCCAAAATGAATCCAAATCTAACAGAAGGAAGCTTTTGTGGCACTTTTCCTTTATCTAGTAAACAAATTACATGCTGGGGAAAAAAAGAGCACACATCACTTGACCTTCCATAAGGTAGAGAAGTGCAGCTAAGATTACAGAGCCCACAACTGCCAAGAAAATTAAATGCCAGTTGTCTGATTGAAGCTTCCCAAGAGTAACTGCATGTGAAAGGTTCAAAAGTGGAGTAAATTTGGCAGTCAGGCCCAAACCCTGTGCAGCAGAGGGTTGCCAAAGGGAACTGTGTGGAAATTTCTGGAGAAACTGGCCCAGAGGGAAAGGAAGGAGCCCCAGATACATTTTTCTACGACCGCTGGGCCACAGACAGATGGTTGGTGGAAGCTCATCTGCAGTTTTGTTATTGTGCAGAAGGCCCTGAAGTCAGGAAAGCTCAGCACCCAAAGAGCACAGCACAAACCTCAGGTGGCACAGGAGATGCTTGTGTATAACCACAGCAGGTTCCAGGGCTAGTTAAATTCTTCATCTGCCCCATGTGCAAGTTTTGAGGCAAGCCCTAGAGGTGAGTAACATGACATCCTCCTCTTCCCTAGAACTGGCAGGTTTTTAATCAAGAAAAGTTCCTCATTGCAGGAAATAAGCAACACAAAATCTGTGTCCCTGTTGTTGCAGTGAGTCAATAGAAACCACAGCTCGCCCAGCTTCCTGTTTCCCCTGATTTCCTTGAAGTGAATCCCACTTCAGATGAAATCCACACAATTCAGTGCCAGAAGTTAAATTCTGTACACCCTACACACATATATACATATCCTATAAACTACGTAGGTGGCCCTCTTGGGTTTGGTTACACTTTGGACTGATAGTAAACCAAGAAAAGTTCTTTTAGAGCACAATTAAGTAGAAAAGAAAACTACAGAGAGGGCAGGAAGGCGGTTGGGACTCTATTAAACACATATGGAAGTGAAAGGACCGACCCAAGTCTAAAGAAGTGCTGGAAAAACCAAAGTGGGAGAAACTGTGGCAGAGGCCAGGCCACATGAGGAGTGGCTTTGCCATAGGGAGGAAAAATGAGTAGGAGGAAAGACCTGTCTGTGTACACGGTGTTTTCACAGAGCTTTGTTCCTGAATTTTAAGAGTTCTGGCTCTGTCTCTGGAAATGGGATGGAGGTTTGGGAACTCACACTTTTCAATGAATGAGCACACTGGAGTTCCTGTGCACTTTCCCAACTCACCCGTGGCCCTCCCTATCCGGCCTTTGGATCAGAGATGGAGCTGACCCAACACAGGCCTTTCCCTGGGCTTGCTTTGAAAATGGTGTGAACACCTTGTTCTTCATGTTCTAAAAGGGCAGACCACTCTGCTGAACACCTCTTTGCAATTATTTATTTGCAATTAAAACTGAAGAGAACAATGAACCCAGAAAACAGGGTGAGTATTGGGAACATTGTTTTTTTACTGCTTTCCTTTTACTGCTACCAAATATGCAAAAAAAAAAAAATAAAAAATAAAAAAAAAAAAAAAAATATATATATACGTACAGAGTGGCCTGTAAAGAAGTTACAAGAGGAAATGGACTATAAATTCTGTTTCTCATCATTAGTGATGGGAAAAGTCTGTATTTGTGCAAAACCAAGAACAGAATAAAAAAATACATTGGCATGAAAAGAGCAAGAACAAGGAACGTGAGAAAAGACTACAGTGATGAGGAAGGTTGTTAAGAACTGATTTTCAAATGTGTAAACTGACATTGCAAGGAGAAGGAGAATAACATACCCTTCATGCCTAGAAGAATAAAATGCCATAATTTTCACAGTGATTATTATGAAACAATTCAACACATTCTCTGGACAGGGTGTAAAGTTTGGCTTTTTAACAAAATATCTTTAAACATAAACTAAATACCTCTTAACCCCACCTGTGCTCAAGACACCTTGATAACCCTTCTTGTACTGGTATTTAATGATTTTCAGAACACTTGCTGATACTTCCCATTTTAAAAATTTAAAAAAAGCATCTTCTTCACACAGCCTTTAATTTATTTAATTTTTTTCACTAATTAAACTTCTCCCAGTGGCTGTTTTCAATCAATTTCCCCTCAGACTGAATGAGGACCCAAATCCTATACTCTGACATCGACATGCATCTCCACATATTTATTCTGAATTCAGAAGCAAATTTCTGTCACATATTATAAAACTACACACAGGCTGAATCCTTGGATATGCAAAATGAAAAATAAGTTAAAGATATAAATGTAAAAAAATTTTAAATGTACCCACATAAGCAATTTTTTTTATATGGGAATACTTATTAATACTACTGTCCTTTAAGCTTTTTGGGCATGTCACTGGATTAAGTTAAAACACTTTTCCATCACCATTCCAAAAACATATATATTTATGTAGGAATAGGAACTAAAGAAAAAATGAAAGAAAGAATTCAAAGCCAAGTATTTTTAGGCAAGGTGTAAGTTTCAGGATCTAAGGTTAGCTGTAAATTTTGTAGCCAACTCATGCACATTTACTGCTACATGCAAAACCTCACACCAGGCCATACTGAAATATTTAACAGGTTGTCCTATTTCAAGATAAAGGTTTGCCAAGGCCTAAAACCCCCAAATCTTAGTAACTTTAGGTCATAAAGTAGTTGAAAGACCACATTCCATTCTAAAAGGTTGTGATTTAAGGCATCTATGAATGCTGGATGCTTTTCTTACCAAATTACCATTTAAAATTAAAGCTAAAATGCACAGGTTTTGCCCTTAGTAAAACCTTTCACTGGTTTTCAGCATTAGTCTGTGAGCAAAAGCTGATTTTTAGTCCTTGACCTCTGGAAAGCATTTCTGCAGTTTACCACTGAAAACCAGATGAAGCCACTCTTGCTCCCTCCTCCTCCTCACCCGACACAATTTCCTGAGGTTTAGCAGTGGTGCACTCACACGTCCCAGTGCAGAAACAGCACAGAATCTTCTCCCCCCTTGCTCTGCTCACATTTTTCTGATTTGTACACTGATCCACTCCAGCAAAAGGAAATTGTGTCCTACATGTGACCCCCAAGTCCAGATAAATTATTTGCTTCCCTTTCTGTCAAAGGCTGAAACATCCATACAAATAGGAGCATCCCAAAGGCAGCTGAGATCTGTATTTATGTGCTTATAGGTTTGGGCTGTCAGCTGTAACTGAGAGAATGATTGCAATCTATTGGATTTTGGGTCAGAACCTGATCTCTTTCCACAATCTAGTTATGCTTGTAGAAGTGAGATCAGATTGGAGACTGATGTAATTTTATATAATATTAAAAAAAGCAGTTATTTGCCTTACAGAAACCCCTGTAAGGAGATGTGCTGTGCACTCCTGGCTTGCTCATGAGTTCAAAAACATGACCCTGAGGATATTCTGGACAAGATATTTGAGATTAGACCTGTGACAGAGTGCACTACCCCAAATGTGATCACAACACTGTTTTAACTCTCTTTGCCAAATTCTGAAATGGGAAAGGGCTGTGGGATACAGCAAGGAGTCCTGGTTTTATATTGGATTTCTGAATTTATGCTGCACCTACCCTGAACTACTGGAAAAGAAAAGGCCGTGTAGAATCAAAAAATAAATAACAATTTTCACACTGAAGAACACAACTGCTTGTTATTTCAAGTGCAGTTTGGGAAGATTTGGGATGTTTGTTCCTTCCACATCTACAAATACAAAATAGAACCTTTAAGAGACTCAACTGCCCTGCTTCTGCTTAGTTTAAAAGAGATGCCACTTAGGATTTCAAAGCAGTGAGGCTCAAGAGATGAGTTTCAGAGAAAATGTTCTGAATGCAACAAGTAGTTTAGTCAAAATCCCAAAGGAATTTGGGAGAAAGTTTATACGTAGCCTGAGCAGAGTTTATCTGTAGAGAAGCAAGACAATGGTGTACATGCCATTATTGTCAGCTGAGTAAACAATTTGAAAGCTTCCTGAAATTTTGTCTGTGTTGTCAAATACTGATGAAAACATTATTTTATGAGTAGTCCTACTCATTTTCTACTAGAGCTGCCCTACATAAAAAAAAAAAAATTACATATTTTGAGTATACTTAATAAGCTTTGGATGCTCCCTAGTCCTAGGAACACCAAAGAACTAGGAAGACAACATAAAAAATAGTCTTGACAGTTTATATCAAGTCAGGTTATCTCAAAATACCAGTTTCTACTAGAATTAGTATTGCTACAGAATACGTAAGGAACAATGTTTAGCTTTCCAAACATGTAACAGCTCAGTTCCAAGGAAAAGTATTTTAATGTTGACAGGCATTTTCTATTGTCAGAATAATTACCAACTTTGATATAGCATTTATTAACACTAAAAAAACCCAAGAGATTTTTAAACTCTTCCCTTTCTGAGGTATATTTAATAAATACACTTGACAAGTTGACTTTTGGTTCAAAAGAACACAAAAATCTTAAATGATATTGTTATCACTGGAAGCCTCAGAAGCAGAAAACCACAAAGTTTTCCAGTTCTCTGCAAAACAGTTTATAAGCTCAGTTGCTTTAGGTACAGCCTTTCTTTGATCCAGAATTTAAAGTTGAGATGTCCCCTGTCCATCTACAAACTTTTTTTAACTGTCAATTTCTTTGTGGAATATTTTGTGTCTAAACCAAGCTCATCAAAAATAAACTCTGCTTAACACCAGATCTTCTCAAGAGTGTGGTGTTAATTGTCTCTCTGTATTTATTTCATCACAGGCTTGATGTTCTCTAAGGAAAATAAACCAAAAAAAGGTGTTGTGCAAGATGCAGTTCATCATCTGAGAGGGAGGAGGTGTCTGAACACACACTTCAAAGATTTCTAAACACAACATCTCCCCTTACCTCTAAAATATTCACAAATATGCAACACTAACAATCATCAGTCACTTTGAGGTACAAAATCTGAGAAAGGTAGGATTTTATGGTTCAAACTACAGTAAAAATTATTGTCATGCCATTTGCTTTATCTTTAAATTTTAAGTAAATCTTGAACCCACTTCTCTGGGAAAAAAAAAAAAAAATCAAAGCATTTCTCATTTTCTGCTTCTTAAAGAAAACTCTCACAAGGTAAAATAAAGACATTTAGTGCACAAAGTTGTTAAAATAGGCATCAAACCACTACTGTATATCTCAAAATTTACCAATCTTGGCACAGGCATTGTGGAGGAATAAAATACTGTCATTAGATCACCTAGAGAGCAGACAAAAGGATTTTAACATCTGGGTTTTAATAGTTCTACCATGGGAGGAAAGAAACTTTCCCCCTTGGTTTAAATTCACTCAGAATTAGTTCTACCTGCAAAATTTAATTATTTCTGGAGGTATAAAGTTCTAATGTTTGAGTTTAATATACATTTTTAAGTGTTAACACCTGATTTGTCAACTCTGCCACCTTTTATCTCCAGCTCAAAGAGCTCCAATCCCCTTTCTGTTTATTACCAATGCCAGGTGAAGCCCTCTTAATGGAATGGGTCTGAACAGCTTTAAGAGTGAGCATTTTTATTGCCAGTGAAATTAAGAATTCCAAAATAATCTCAAGATCTCATAGAGCTATTAGGTAGCAATGATTCTGATTGCTTAGATTAACCTGTGGCCTTGTCTCCCAAAGCTATCTGATTTTCACTCAGTTTAGAGATGTGGAGTTCTTCAAATTACTCTCAGCATAGCAGGAAAAACCACCTGATTTTATGGGAATCATTACCTCCTTTTTTTAACATGTCAATCTCTCATCTGTGAAGGAAATAAAAGAAGAAAACCGTGGCTTAAAAAAAAAAAAACACAAACACAAGCACTTTGAGGTTAAATATTGTCCAATTCTAGCAGCATCCTGTTTGTTACCTGTGACTCACAAAGCCCTAATGAGTCACAATCTTAAGGACACTTCTGGTGCAACTTCCAGCCTGCCCAGAAAACAAAATTCTATAAATAATCCAGTCACAAGCAGCCAGATGCTTTTCTCCAGATGAAAGGGAGTAAAGCACATTCAAGAACTTAGATGAGGACAGTTTGTCTACTACTATTTACCAACCTCCCCAAAGGCTTTAAGATTTTTCCAAGCTTTCATTCTATTACCAACTGTTCTCTTGTTATCTGTCTTAATTGGGATTCAAGATCTCTCCTTTTTCTCCACACAAGGCTCTTTATTGGAAGCTTTTTATTAAGGCTCAGCAATTTCTTACTTCTAAAAACAGTAACTAAAATTATAAACCTGAGGGAAGCTTAAGGATCAATTATATAATATACATTAGAGAACAAAAATAGCATTTCAAACATAATGATCCTTTTGGGTCCCTTCCAGCTCAGGATGTTCAAGGATTCTAAATTTCAAACTAGCCACTGGCTTTAGTAAATACTGTAACAATTTACAAACTTTTAAAAGTGTCCTGAGCACCATGAACTTTTCCATTTTCAAATGAACCACGTTTCTTTTTTATTATGTTTCTCTGCTTTTGTGAAGTATGCCCATAATTCATATATTCACAAGAGTAAATTTATAAAGCAGTGTATTCCAGCAAAATGAGACCCCTCAATCACATAGTTGTTATATTTTTAAAGTGTAACTCTCCTGCACAAAAATCAGGCCCTTTCCATATTTATGTTATAAACTGTCACACTTTTTGGCGAAGAATTGGTTCTCACATGCAACAAAAACAGAAAGAAATGGAAAAAATTTCTTGCAATTCTTAGGGTACCAGCTAACATTAAATCTATGTGATTTCAACTGTGATAAAAGCTACAACAAGAACTTCAGTATCAGCCCAGCAAAACAAAGACAGAAAAATTAAAACTATCAGAGAGAGACAGTGTAAATGTTGTAAGTAGAACTCTGACAAAAATTCAAGACAAAAAAAATTATATGTGTTAAAAAATTTAAATTTTTATGAGGAGAAAAAAGAAGAGATATATTAAATTCTAATGATATACTGCAGTTTCCAGTTTGCCCATTTTATTCACCTAGATGAAAAATGAATATTTGAGACTACTAAACCTCTGTTTCAATGAGGCTGATGTAATTATTAGCATAGTCACTATCTTTGGTGCTCTGCTTTTCTAGAAAACTCACATTGAGGATTTGTGCAGCAAAAGCTGCCAGAATTAAAGAAGCCAAGGAGAAAAGGTTTCAGTCTTTTTTTTCTTTTTTCAAATGCTCAATGAATGAACGGCATGCATTTCTTCTGCCTTAAATAGGAAGGAAGTGTTTTTTCTAGATTGCTCCTAAATATTCTGAATTATCTTTAAAACACTTTATGGACTGTTTCTCGTAATCTGATATTTGTAAATTCAAGATGAAAAACAAGGGATGCAGATGCATACAGTGGTACCCTAAGAAGAATATCAGAACAATGCCCCAAGGCACATGTGAAGAGTGCAGATCTTTTTCATGCACCTTTAATACTTTGTTGGCCCAAGCATTGCATGATTTTGCACATTTTAATGCCTTTTTTAAAAATCCAGGAGCTGTCTTTCAGACAACACAAAAGGCATTTAATATCTGCATTTGTCAGAAATATTTGTGGCCCTGACCCCAGTCCCAAGTTGCCTTGCAAATTCAGTGTTCAAGAGTTTTCATTTTCTTGGATTCTTTCCTTATTGTCACCCATTATGAGTGAGAAATAAGTCTTATTTGAGTAAGAAATGCACTTTTTCACCTTGCTGACAACAGCACCCTCATTTTTGTTTAAATGAGTACAAGAATAAAAATTCTTTTACACTAATAACTGTCTTTTTTTTTTCCTGTGCAATATCACAGCTCACCAGAGGAGACTTTCACAAAATCTCAAGTGCTTCCTCTTAGCAACTGAATTTGGATGAATTATGCAGTTCTCAAAAAAAAAAAAAAGGGGAGAAGACAAGGAGGGAAAAAAGAAAGTTCAACTTTTAAGGAAGGCATCACTTTCCATTATGTACTAATTGAATAATGAATTATTAAATATTTACAATGTGCCTTTGCTCTTCACTGAAAATTGTACCATGAACATTTTTGTTTATTTTGTTTTATTATTTACAGGAGAAAGCCTTTAAAAGTTGTAAAAGTGAAGGTTGCTTGGGGTATTCATCTGCAAGAAGCAATACAAACAAAGATTTTGAGCTGTATTTAAAATATTACTTCTATTGTAATCATTCTTAGAAACACCAAGAGGGAATCATCACCCAACAGTGACGGTCCTAGACAAAAAAAAATACAAAAGACTTTTTCTAAGCAATTTTCAGGCAGTGTCCTGGGTTTTAAATATGAGATAAAGTTCTGAGGGCATGCCAGCCACACTAAACACCAGATTTTTTGCCTTCTCAATGACTGCTCCAAACTAAAAGCCCATAGCCCTCCTCAAAACTAGACTCCAGCATCTGAACTCCAATCACTGGCTCTTCAGAACCCAATTGTCTCAAAATAGAAAAAAAATACGTATTATTTTGAAATCTAGAGGATGAACAGATCACAACTGCCTTTATTTAGGCTGTGGAAGATATTGGTGTTTAATATGACCTGTTTTAACCACCGTAAGAGCATCAGGGGCTTTTTCTTGAGATTTTTGTTGGCTTTTCCTCAGCACTGTTTAGGCTGGAAAAGACCTCCAAGAGCACGGAGTCCAACCCCTGACAATCCCTACCAAAGGGATGTGAGTGCCACATCCAGTCATTTCTGGGGTGGGAACTCCACCACCTCCCTGGACAGCCCATCCCATGCTTAACAACCCCCTCCATGAAAAAATTCCTCCTGATGGCCAACCTGAAAATGTTAATCTTTCATTGAGTCCAACAGGAACACATTTAATAATCCTGGCTTCCTTTTTAAACATTTGGAAAGCGCACCCATTTTGGTTTTATATGGATAAAATTTAAGTTTTTACCCATCTGGGGAAAGCTGCTGGGGTTTTCTCTCTCAGCACTTGTGCTGCAGCCATTCCCTGGGTTTCCCAAAGCCACAGTGGATCCAGGGTGCCCATCCCCAGCCCCACAAAGCCCTGGCAGTGCCAGCTGACCCTGCCACGGAGCTCTGACACAGCTCTTGGAAAGGAGGCTGATGATCCCAGCATTTCCAGACACTTGGTTAAGCACAAGACACCACAGGCAGCACTGTGGGATTTTCCTGGAGCTGGAACCAAATTTTAAACGTTTCCAGTTAGGGAGTTGGTGGGGGTTTTTTTTCTCTCTTTCAACTCCTGGTTTCACTCACAGTTTTACTACTAAATTCAGTGGGGCCACCATTTTAATCTAAGGGTCTTATGATATTAATAACGATGAGAATTTTTTGATTATTAGGGATCCTGCCTTGACAGGGAGCTTGGCTCAGATGATCTCCAAAAGCCCCTTCCAACCCCAACAGTTCTGTGATTCTGTGGGATCAGTGAAGTTTAACTTGGTTTCAATGTAGGAAGAATCACACATCAGAACTGATAAATACTGATGAACTGGATGATACAGAAGTTCACATCAATCACCAAACTGAAACCACAAGTGTTTTTTTACTTGCACCACCCACATGGATACCCAAACCCTGGAATTCTGAAGTGTATTACACAAGAAACACGACTGGCACAAGGATCTTACTGAGCCTAAGAAAACAAACTCCAGAATAATGAAGTTTAAATCTACATTAAACCTATGTGGTCAATAAATCATAATGTGAACTGCTCATCACTGAAAGCAAATTAATACACAAATAATTCAAAATACACACCTTGATGGGGAAAAACTAACTTTCTAGATGTAATAGCTGTATTTTGTTTGCTGCTCTCTGAGTAAATTTGTTATACTTGGATCCCAAACTCAGTATGACTTTCATCTTTTAGAAGAATAAGAAACAAAAAGCAAAATATTATGTAATATTTCAAGAAAGTACTGGGAAATTTCAAGGTTTCTAAAGTTTCCTTGATGAAAGACACTGTCCAGTAATTAATGCTGGCAGAATTTCTCATAAATGCCAAAACATAATTATATTAAGAATTGAAAATGTTACCTCAGAACTCAGCAAGGCTTAGAAACTTTTCCAAGTGAACTCCCCTCAGCTGCTGTAAAGTGAAGTGTGTTTTTAATTCACGACCACCATCACTACTACAAATAAAGGAAGTGATTTGGTTTGGGGTTTTTGTTGTTGTTTATTTTTTTTTTTAATAAATATGCTGATTTTAACAGAACAAAATTGGTGATTTTTTTTTTTTCTGGGAAACAGAATCCTTTGGTCAACCTGAATTCAGGTATCTCCATATATATTAAAAAAAAAAATCAGAACAGTTCATTGCTAGTATTTAAAGAAAACAGTTGATTTAGATTTTTTAAATATGTACCCTTTGAGCTTTAAAAACTAAACCAGGAAGAGATTAAAAACTCAAACCTGAGGCAGGCTATGGAGAAGAAATACCACGATGAGATGTGTACAAAATGGAAACAGTGAATAATGCAAATAGTCTGGATTTTCATTGCTCTTCCATCAAACTGATAAACCTGCTCACAAGGCAGGATTTTGTCATTTCATGGCATTTCTTTTCTAGATTTCACCATATTGATGGCAGCATGCATTTGGCTATAGAAAACTTGGAAAAGGTTTCCATATTTTGCACATAGGATGATAATTTTCCCGAATTTGATTATTTTTCTGTCTGCTGCAGTATCTGCTTCATTTAACTCAATTTCACAACTCCTCTGCTGCATTTAGGATCTAAAATGGACCAAGAAGGAAGAAATGTGGATGTTCCAAATTAAAATTTGCAGCAATAGCACACACTGCCAGCTCACTTAGAGCTGCCAGCTGTGTCATGAAGGTCAGAAGCTGAGCTGGAAAAGATAATTTTACTGCTTTCAGACTCAGGTTTCTACCTGAACATTTAGATGGGCTCAAGCTGCTTGATTTGTAGGTGTGGGTTTATTTTGTGAGGGCCAGACTCAACCACTGCATCCCAAACCTCTCCAGAGTAGCACCTGCCAGGTTTGCTAAGCTGCGGATTCAGGAGGAAATTCAGTGTATGCCCACCCCCATTCTGATGGGTGTGCTAACCTTTTATCACACCTATCCTTTCACTGAAAAAAAACCAAACAAAAAAAACCAAAAATAACTTTTTGCTGCTTTGCCTGCCACAGCAGAATGCAATAAATGACACCAGGATGGAATTGGCTGGAGCCCCAGAGGTTGATTTCCCTGCTGATGTCACTTTGAATCTGAATTTTGAATTTGAAATTTGAATTTCTCCAAAGTTGCTGACTGTGGTGGCAGCAGGGGTGGTAGGTGGGACACCCTGAGCCAGAGCAGGCAGACAGGAACAGAATGTTTTGGGTTTGGCTCAAGGATCCAGATGTACTGGAAACAAACCCTCCTCCTGACTGACAGCCACTCAAATGATATTTCAACACTTTTGCTTTCACTCTGGATCCAAACCATGAGATGCAGATGTGAGCAAACAAGGTTTGGTGGTTTGGTTTTTTTTTTTGTAGCTAAGCTGAGGCAGTGATTTCTTTATTTTTCTCCTTTTTTTTTTTTTTTTTTCTTTGCTGTTGTGTTAGAACATCATGAAAAATCCTTTGACCACGGTTTATGCCAGGCTTTCTTTGCACCCTCACATCCTAGGAAGCCTCTCCTGCAGATCACAGGTGGTGAACATCCTTTTAATCCTTTTTTTTAAAAAAATCTTTTTCCAGATGAAGCAAAGCAAGGTGGATGCAGAGGAACATGCTAAAAATATGTCACATGCAGTTATTGACCCAAGAGTATGGCGAAACTCACAGACAAATAGAGCAAAACTTGTTTAAAACCTTAACCACAGCATTAAGAGCCACACATTTTTAATTTACTTTGGCTTTGATAGCAGCTTCAGCCACAGATGTTATGCTGCTAATGAATGCCTGAGAATGATGCTGTTTAACACTGTGGTGATGGAATACTCTCCTCAACATGTAATGATACAGATGGAGTCAACTTTATTCCATCCCACAGCTCGTTGCCATCACAGAAATACTATTTTTCCAAAGAAATATCTTTCAGAGGAAATATTCCTCACATGCAGCAATTGAATCATCACTGATTGCTAACTTACATACACAGAATAAAAACTAACTTTTCCAGGATTTGTTAGGTTTAAAAAAAAACCCAATATAATCAGAACTGCTCAACTAATTTATTTCTTGCTGTTTTAGCTGGCTAATTAGGAGTGCCTTTCACAACCAACTCTGACTTTTTATCTTCTCAGAGCTGCATGCTGTCTTAAGTGCTTCCTGCATCAGTTGTGACATGTCAGCAGATGTGTGATATGGCAGTAGGCTTCTGAAGCATCTTCTCAGAGATTTTTACAGTTTATATCAATTATTCTGCCCTTAGACATTTAAACCAAACCAACCCATCTTTTATCTTTACACACTGGCAAACCCAGAGCCTCTGTGCAGGATATCAGAGGCAAAGGAATGTGGTGAAGGTGTTCAGAACAAGGAGTAAGAGTACAAAATAGTATTGATACAACTTGTCCAGGAAAGTTCTATGTACTTTTAAATTAGAGTCCTTACAAGTTATATTACTTACTACAGAAATTACACTGCTACCCATCAGTTCTAGGATGCCTTTCCACTTGGTCCCATGCTGTGATTCCGTCTGAATTTTACTGGACATGGCACATTTTGCTCACATACTTTAAAAAAAAAAATTCACCCAACATGGAGGTTGATGGCCACAGCAATACCTCACATACACGAAGACACACGTCTACAAAATCTGCTCCTTTAGCTTCAGTCCTGACACATTTTCACAGCTGGTTCCAGAAGTGATTCCTTCACATTTCACATCCCCTGTCCTGACAATAATGCATGAATCAAGAGGGATTCACTATTGCCTAGCAAAGCACATGACAGGGCTTGGATTAGATAAGGGCTGCAGAGCTGTTCCTGCCAGATCAGGGGAGGGCATGGAACATTCAGATCCTCACTAGTGCTGCCCTGGGATGAGCCTAAATCATGCCCAGGCCTACCATGAATTACATTCAACCTGCCCTGGCTCCAGAGGGGACCCAGCAATGCTGCATCTGCCCCAAAATGAAATATTGCATGATGCCATGGCTGTGTACAGCCTGCAGGATGTTTCACACCCATGCTGTGTCCAAGCTAAATACAGAGGAATTGTGTACAAATGGATCAGCTCACAGGGCCCAGAATGAGTGCCTACAAACTGTTCCAAATACTTTTGCATAAAAGAAAAATTCTCCTCACATACTAGCACATGCTGGATTTATTTCCATTTGAACAAAGATGGTAAGTGAAAAATGAATAAATAAACATAGCCTGTGACACAGGAGTGTTCCTGCAGTACATGAGTGTACAGGAGCTTCTTGTTACCCACAAAAAAAAGTAGGAAAAATGGGATGAAAACAAATTCCTGTGCTACCCATCAGTTCTGGGATGTCTGTCCACATGGTCCCAGGCTGTGGCTCAGAGTCTAAATTTGACTGGGCATTTCAACCCCCCAACAAGTTCATCAGAAGGGCTGGAGGTGGAACAAAGCCTACAGGATGCTCTAAGCCATTATCCTGCTCATAACTGTTTTGCTCAGCATTTCCTCCACTTTCCTTCAGGTCTGTTTAGGGAAAAGGAAGCCGACAACAACTTCACTCCTGAGTCTGGGTGAGAGCATAGGCACAGTTCACTGCTACTGCATTGGAGAGCATGCTTGTCTCCTCAGGAAAAAGAGGGAAATGGATAATTGTTCCCAAATTTAGCGATTTGTGCCATCTCTTCTCCTTCAACAAGTGCTCAGAAAGGTTTGGATCATGCTCCTGAGCACCAATATTACACACTCATTTTGTTCATTTTCACTGTACTAGTCAGTGAATAAATAGGGAAATAAAACCTCCATAATTTAAAGTTCTCCTGTTAGCTTTACCCCAAAAACTTTAACTCGGCATAAGTTCTACTCCACCCTCCAACCATTCTGGATCCCCAGCTCTTATTGAGACCCTCTCTTTAAAATATTGTAAAAATGGTACTGGAAGCATTGCTTGTTGCAGAGCACCAGTAATTGGCCAAGGTGTTCTAAAAGTAATGATAACTTCAGTGTGAGTTAGGCAATCTGCCACCAGCTGGCTGTCTTTTAGCATGTATTGCAACTCTTACAGCACACAACATTTCCAGGATGCTCTGAACATTTTACATTCTGTACTTTTTTGCCACATGACACAGAATGATGTCATTTTGAGATTTAACATCAATTCATCTTCTTGTGGGTGAGACTTGAAAGTCTTTCAGCTTTGGGCTGACATATTTACAGTCCTGTTTCCTTTAATTATTTCTTTCAGTGCCTTCCTAAATATTATTTTAAGACTACAGGTTATATTTACCAGGTCATCTGATACCAACAGCAATCCCATAAGCATTTTACAAGAAAATCTGTGCTAAGCCTGAAACAGAACACCAGATATGAGCACTCTTAAATATTTCCCTAAACCCCATTCCAGTTCCTGCATGCTATACTTATATTTTGCTGAAGTATACATTCGTCTCAGCAAAAAAAAGGAGACAAAAGCAGCAGATGTTCTTGCAAGACTTTCCATATTTTGTTGCAGCTGCCACAAGAAGCTTCTGATAGAACAACTGATGCTACAGCCTCCACAGGAAAGGATCTGCAGTTAAATAGAAATAGCCTGCAGGAGGATATATTAAAAAAAGCCCCTCTATGTCCTAACAGAAGGACACCCAATCACACATTTATGAGGCTGTGTTTAATTAAAGGTAGAGGCCAAGTTTTTAAATAATTCATTCCTTTCTACTTTGACAGTGATCTCAGTTTAGCTACAAAACTCTCTGGCAGAGTTGCAGAAAACTGGTTCCTAAACAGGGGTTGGAAACCAGAAGTGTTCACAATTCAGATATCTGAGGAGGTGATGAGAGACAAACACACACACGCCAGCAAAGGATGCTGAACATTCTTCTCCAGTGATTCTTAACTTTGGAGGAGCTGGCATGGTTCTCAACCAGCAGATTGATACACAATATTCTGCACAGTTTTTAACAACATCCTAATTTACAAGCTGCCAAGGACTGGGTGAGAGACTCCAATGTTTCCTGACGTGATTTCTAAATCTGTCCTTGATTCGATTCTGTTTGCGAGATAACATTTTGAGAAGCTCACGTTCTCTGCTGAAGGGGTTTCTGCACATCCAAGTGTGAAAATATGCTCTAATGACAGCTCCTTATGCTGTGCTAGAGCATTCCACACCAACAGGATGCTCATTTAAAAATGGGTGGGAGATGCTGCTGCACATGTGAGTTACATAAGAATTACATCAGCCTTACAGGGTGTTTTGCATGTCACTGACAGAACAAAAGGAGCAAAAAAACCCATCAACTTTGAGAAGTTTTGCTTGGTTTTAAGTCGAGTAAATGGCTCCAGATAAACAACTTGCTGGATGGAGCAGCTCTAATCTTGCCCACAGAATTAGTGCCCTGCATCCTCTCTTCACAAACCACTTTCCAATCTTCATCCTATGGAAATTAAGACAGCAGGGCCAAAGTTCCGCATTCTGTGCTTGCATTTCTCACCCATTCCTAAGCAGAAAATATCATTTTCTGTGCAGTTCTTAAAGAAATTCCTCTCAGGGGCAGCTGGAACAGTACCCAAAAGCTGGTGACAGGCCCTGCCAAAACTGCAGGACTTGTACAGGGGGTATTTTCTGATATTTCTAGGCTGACAGTGTTCAATGGAACTGTAATTTCTACAGTGCTGTTTTTCAGCCTACACCACATGCAGCACACAGTAACCATGTAATATATGAACTCCTAAATTCATTTTTTGGAATTAGATGGATTCTGTGAGTTATTTTTGCAAACAAAAGTGACAGGAACTCTAAATACAGTCAGTAACTGGAAGGACAAGTAGCTGTAGACAGGTTCTCTGTTTGAAATGCTGTCCCCAGAGAAGCTTGTAGGATTTTTTTCATGGATTTCCCTACTACCAATTTTTGCCTTTTCTGTGAGATATGAAGTTATTTCTGCCCCAAGCTCTCTGAACATGTTTGGAATCACCTAAAGCTTGAACTGCAAGGTTACATCTGTCCTGGGGAAACATGGTTCTATCAGTAAAAATTGGGCAGACTCAATTCAATCACCCAATACTAGAGTTTGCTAAAAAGATTAACAAATACATCTTGTCACTTCTGTATGCTGGATTACTACTCATGTCAGAACTAGTGAAAACAAGATCTGGGCAATGCTGCTCTTCTTTTCCTCTTAAATAATGTCAATTTTTGCCTTTACAGGAAAAATTATTTGAGTGTTCTGTGTATACAATACTCTGAGTCAGTAAATAAGAATTTTTATATGAATATATATGGGGTGGGGCATTCTACCATTGCTCCACACTTCACAAGTAGCTTCCCACCTACACAGAAGGAGCCTTTAGAGCAGAATTTTGAAAACCTCTGTACAATTTGACATTAAGAACACTGTTTTTGTTTAAAAAGAAAAAGAAACATTTAAATCTATGGCTGAATGAAAACGAGATCACTGCAAAGAGGGCCGTTGCTTGTTGTTATCAAAAGGAGATCAAGTACAGTATCCATTAAGCACAGGAAATAAACAGAAACTACTTTAAGAGTAAATAAAACACAGGCAGAGATTTCTGTGGCTGCCAGCCCAGTTCGAGCCAAATATTTCTACAACTGACCTCACACTTCTTGGTCATGGATGATTCAGGGACGCCACACTAAATATACAAATGTGCAGAGTAGTGTAGCCTAACCAAATAATACAATTAAATAAAATAGTTATTATGTGATCAGGAAACATAAGGACGATCTAAATATTTTCTGCTTCAGAAGGAAAAAGGTCAAAAGGATCAGTGTCTTGCACAGCTATGTAACATTAACTGATTGCAAGCATAAGGAAAGAGCTGGTCAAGATTTCACTACAACTAAACCAGATTTTTTTTTTTTTTTCCTTTTTGCAGCCAAACTTTAAATTGCTGTATTTTAATGCTGTTGCTGAGATCTAGAACCTGTGGACTGTGCCAAAGAACCAATCAAAAGACAGACAGGAACAATGTGGGATAAGAATACCTCTAGACTTTCCCATTTTAAAAAGGAGAGTAAATCACTTTGCTCTGTTTGAAAACAAGACAGATTTGCTACCACACAAAGGAAATTTCAATGCTCAAATGTTACTCTAATTGAAATGTTACTTTAAAAACATTAGGATTAAATAGAAGAACATTCCCTGTCTTTTCAGGCACCATTCAGAAGAAGCCATGGGGATCCATTTGGCCAGAGAACCTGTGGGATCTGAAGCCACAATAACTGAACATTGAGAATGCTTGTCCTCACACCTTGTAAATCCCACAAAACAGCCAAATCCCACACAATTACTCAGTACAAAGGCAACCTAGAACCACCATTAACACAGAAAAAAAATGAAAGATTAAACAATATTTTAAATCATTTTAGGCTTCTGAAGGGACATTCTCCTACCTGAAAGCAGAACCCTCCAGAAGCCCAAACCAGAGCCATCCTGTACCTGCCCATGGAGCCGTCAGGTGCTTTTTAAAGACTCCACACCAGGAACAAACTTGCAGTGATTTGCCACAGGTGCAGCCCATCTCCTCACAGCTGTGCCAAACAGCCCTCACTGTCCCTAGAAGAAGGGGAAAAGTTAAAAAGTGTTTTATGTTTAAACCACCATAATCAATATCTGAAAGGCTTTTTTTTTTCCTTCTCTCACCTACCACTATGTAGGCAAAGTAAACTGCCAGAGTACCAGAATTAAATTATTTAAATCAGGACAAGAGCGAGAATAATGAGTTTTGCTGCATATGATTTGTTCTCCAATTAAAAAAATATGCTTTTATTAGGCTCATGATGAGAGCAAGATTGAGTTTTTCATTTCAAGTGAGGGCCTGCTCTGAGGAGGGAGCCTGCTTGATTCCTTGAGCATGGATTTAAATTCTCCTTTGCTTCTTTCAGAATTCACATTTCTGTTCTTAATTCATGCTTGAAGATTTGCCCCCTTAGGCAAAAAATCTGAGCTGGAAAAGTTCTTGATAATAAAGACAATGTAAAATTTACATTTCACTGAACACTTAGCATTTTGTCCCATTTGGAATATCAGTTTTCATGCTATTTCCAGCCAGGGTGCATTTTTGCTTGAAATAAACTGTTTAGCCACATGTGCATGCCAGTTTAAACAGTGCTGGTTGGAGAACATTATTTTCACCTTTATTGGACAAAAAGTATCATAGGAAGTTGCCTCCCCCTGGAAATTGAAACCAGTTGAAAATAAATTAACTGGGATACAGCCAGGCCTGGAAAATGTAAAACAAAAATCTACTCTGCAGAGAGGTGCACATCTTAAATGCTTCAATGGAGTTATCTTTTAAGAAGATGGAATTCTCTTCTGTGTCCACATCCCATGGAAATAGCTGGATATTGCAGGATTCGTGTCATACCTCTGCGTGCTCCCACAGATGCAACAGGATCCTAAAAGCATCTGATTTTAATGAGATAAAATATTTCCTGTTAATGCATCTCCTACAGTCTGCAGCCACAACCAGTGTCCCACTACAACATAGTTTGTGCATTAAAATAATGAGAGGATAAATGGGAATTCTGACCTCATGGTTTGCAGGCTGCATACACAGACAGTGAGGAAAAGGTGTTTATCTCCATCCTTACTTTGACTTCAGAGGGTACTGGATAAAATTCTAGATGTTTGCCTAAACAACACCCAGAACAAAGTCAGTAATTCAGGATTTGTCTCCTGACTTCTAGGAGTATCTACAGATTGCACATTCCAAAGAGATTTCCAAACAGCAGAAGCCATAAAATCCCTGCAGAGTCTTAAAAACAGGTTGTAGAGAAAACACAGCCAACTTTAGAGGAATTTTATAAATTAAAAATAGCCCGTAGGACTGTTCCTCTGAAAGCTTGGAGAGACATATTTTTCAGGAATGTGTCTTTTTTCAGGAATGTGGTTTTTTTTCAGGAATGTGTTTCCTGAAAAAATCGAAAACATTTTCTTTATACATGATGGTGTGTACTTCACACCAAGCAACATTCTTTTCCATTTTTCCTTCTTTTCAAATTTGAAAATGTGACTCAGCCATCCCAAGTGCTATGTTTTTAATACCTGTATTTATTTGATAATGCAACCTATGATAACATGCACAGTCTTGCTACCTGGAAGAAAATGGTTTCTGTTCTTTTTTTTTTTAATTTGTATTTAAATGTTTGACACAACACTTGATTTTTCAGTTGTGCTGATAAATCAGAGGGTGCCATGAAACTGCCCCTTCTCATTAATGGGGTTCCATTGTTAGAAGACACTTTTGGTCCAGGCAGCCCTCTCATCCTAAATGCCACAATTTCCTTCAGCCATCCGGTGGCTGAAGAATTCCTAGGACTACATCCCTTTGGGGGGATATAAGTTACACTCTTACACTAACAAAATTTGGGATATGTTCATCTCAGCTGCGTATTTCTTAGCTTAATTGACTCAAAAGGTATTTCAGATTTTCACTGCTGCCATAATTCTGTGTCCACATCTTGTAAAACAATTCAGACCAGTGGGCAGTCATATCCCAGAGGAATCAGAGTGAATTAAATAAAGCTTGGCCCATTTCTCAGAATAAGTCACTGAAGCCTGCTTTGAAAATCTGTAAGATTTAACTGTTATTGATATTCTGGATATCTTTACATCTCCTATCAATCACACAGACCTGTCAGCAAATTATTAACAAGTGAAATGCCAGCTGTGAGTGAGTCATTTGTGAAGCTGTGGGATTTTTTTACTTTCTTTCTTTCTTTCCTTCCTTTTTTTTTTTTTTTTTTTTTTTATTTCCTGCCCAACATTTTATGGATTAAATTCTTGGGAGCCTAACTCTGGCAGCACACCTACGTGTCAGGTGAGATTTTCTGCAGGAAGAAGAGAAAACATGAGTCCTCCATGAACTTCTCCAGCCTGAGTCTTTCCCACAAATGCAGTATTTCATGCACTTCCAGAGAACCTCTGGGGTTCTGAAAGAAAGACTGATATTAAAAGCTGAAATACACCAGCAAAGTGTTGTGACAAAGTTTCCATCATAAAATTCACGTCTCTGTAGCAGAAGAAATTTTCAATGCCCAAATTACTTTTAATCATATGATATTTTGAAGTGTTGTGGAAGAAACAACTGGGTCACCTATGATTTGAATTTTACTGTCTTGATTGCAACTGATTTTCCCTCAGTTTCTCAATTTGTACCCACTAAGACCCAGCTAACTGAAGGTCTAGGCTTTCACCCACCCCCAGTTTTTCTCTGTTACCACAGTAGAAACAATGAACAGATGACAAAAAAAAAATTCCTTTTCCCAACAGGTCACTCTCATATTGTACTCCAGAGGGCACCCATGAATGAATGGCAAATGGCCACTCGGAGAGTTGCCAAATGCCATTAATCAATGCACCAATGTGGCAACATTGAGCTTTGTGGCAGGCATGATTTAATCTATTGTTTGGTAATCAACCTCATCTACGGACATTCTGCAGCTCTTATAAATCCAAGAGTTATTGTTGCTCTTTTGGAGCAGAGCACTTCCAGAATGTCTCACTTAATAATCGCAAATTGCTCTTTTCTCCAGTCAAAGAGGTGAACATTCCACGACTGTTGGAGAGAACAGATTATGTCAGCTGGACCCAACAGTGTGTGCTTTGTCTCACTGAATCCTGCTGTACCCCAAGCAGCCCTCCCAAAGCTCCGTGCAGTCTCCACGTTGGGAGTTGCTCCCTGGGAGCAGTGGATAATAATGTCATTCATCCAGTGCCCGATTCCCATTGAATCACTGGAATGACTTACCCCCCAACTAAAGGGCAGCGTGACTTCCGCTGGTTATTGTTCCTCTGATTTACAACCTAGCACCATAAAGCACCCCAAAACCCCCAAACCTATCCCATCAGTATGCAACAGTTAGAGAATTACTTCATCCCCCACTCTATCTTCTGTATTAAGACAAATTATCCATTTGATGAAGGAAGGAATGAATCATTTTGGCCGTTACAGAATGTGCACACTCAAAAGTTTTCAAATATTCTGAATTTATTCAGAGACAAGATCTGGGGACAAAGCTGTCATTTATAACACTTCAGATTGCAAAGCTGAAGCCTATAAAATTTACACTTTTAAAGACTAAAAAGATAGCTCCCAAAGAAAATGGATCAACTTATGGAGTCTCCCTCACTGGAGATATTCCAGAACCCTCTGGACACAATCCTCTGCCCTGTACTCTGGGATGATCCTGCCTGAACAGGGTGTTTGGATCGGGTGATCCACTGTGGGCTCTTCCCAGCTGACCCATTCTAGGATTCTGGGATTCTCTCTCTGCCTGAGACAAACCAGGGCTGCCAGATCACAGATTCATAGACAGAATGGTTTATGTTGGAAGGGACCTTAAAACCCTTTTTATTCCACCTCCTGCCATGGCAGGGACACCTTCCACTATCCCAGGATGCTCCAAGCCCCATCCAACCTGGCCTTGGACACTCCCAGGGATCCAGGGGCAGCCACAGCTTCTCTGGGAACCTGTGCCAGGGTCTCCCCATCCTCATAGGGAAGAATTTCTTCCTAATATAAAATCTAAACCCAGTCTCTGTCACTGGGAAGCCATTTCACTCCAGGCCCTTGTGAAGTGTCTCTCTCCTTCTTTCTTGTAGTTCCCTTCAGGTCCTGGAAGGCCACCATCAGGTCACCCTGAAGTTCCTGTTCTCCAGGCTGAACAATCCCAGTTCTCTCAGCTTTTCCTCACGGGAGATGTGCTCCAAGAGCGGGACAAGCAGCAAATCCCTGCCCTATGGAGCAGCAGTGAAGAGGCAGAAGGTGCCCATGAAAAAAAGCACACAGTGCTGGTAGACACTTCATCAGTGTCTAATGCAGACAGAATTAGAGCCAGGCTCTCTGAAGCAGACTCTTATTAGTGAAGCAAATAGAAAATAGGGGCTGGTTTGTGCTTTGAGCACAACGCCAGTTGCATGTAGGGATTGAAAAAGACAGAACTCGGCTTCTGAAATTAGACAGAAAAAGAGGTAGAGGGGTCATGAACTTTTTGTATCCAATTATCCTGATCTGTTTTTCTTTATTAAGCATAGAATAGGTTGGCTTCAGTGAAACATCCCCAGTGATGGACAATTCTGATTCACATAAATGAATCAAATTACCTCTCTACATCAGTTGTATCAGAATAACACAAAATCCAAAAACCAATGACAGTACATGATTAAAGCAAATGACACATTTTCTTTTTAGGGGCCAGACCATGTTTCCTTTAGCAATATGGTTTACTGAACCAAAATTATCAAACTTCAGCACAGTTGCAGAATTGTGAGAAGGAAGCAGGTGCACCAGGAACATTAAAAACTCCTGGGTATTGTGTTATAATTAAGTGGCTACAAATTCCAGTGTCAGGGGAATGTAAGATTAATAATCCAGATGGATCTGCCAGGTCCAAACCTGGCAAAACAAGAATGAGTTCTAACTCAGATAATTTAATTACATTTATTGTGTCTTACAAGATCCATGGACTGTCCACAGGAACAGAATATATCTGGTTTGACGTCTATGTACATTTTTCTACTGATCTGTGTGTTTTTGACAATAAAATATGTATGTTTGAGAAAGAGAAACACAATATGCAATAGGATTAATAGTTAAAAAGGGAGTTATTTGTAATCCCCTCAGTGTTACAGCCTGAGGATAATTTAGTGATGAGTCAAATGGTCTCCAGTGTAAATCAGGAACCAAATGGCAGAAGAAGTGGTTTTTAAGGGCTGGAAAAGATGACATATCTGAGGAGTGCTTCAAGGCCTGAACGGTGTGAATAACGTTTAACTCGCAGCTGTTATGGAACCAGTTGGGCTGGGGACACACGGAGGGCTGGAGCCACCACCCTCTTCCCTTCTGATCTGAATTCTTGAACATCTGATGGATTTCATCAAAATGAGCCCCACAAGGCCATTGTTTTGAATTAAACAAGTGAAAGCTGTGAGATATTTCTCAGTGGAGCCCAGTTGTACATTGCCACCTATCTTGATGGGTTTGAGGCATTACTGGAGTTCAAAAATTCCCATCACATTTCCATCCCAGACAGTTTGGGTCCAGACTTCTGCAAACTGTTAGAAGGAAAAGCTGTGCCTGTAATCTTATTTTAAGGAGATCCAACACCTTCCATGTCATATTCTTCCAGCACAACAGGAAAAAGTGGGGCAGAAGTCCTGTTCTATTTGCTAAGTAAATAAAATTCAAGATATTACACTGTGGAAATTGCAATATCTCTAATTCCACCAAATATATAGAGAAATAAGTGGATGTGGGCTTATGGTGAAATAGTGGGAAAGTCATACACAAAATTAAGAATTTCTGGCTAATAAACCCCAATGGCACACCCAAGTTTTTAGCTACTTTGCCTTATTGCAAATATTTAAATAATTCTCATTCTCCTTCAGCTAAAACTGAGGAGATTTTTTGACTGTGGTTGTAGGAAAAAAAACTACCTTAATTGAATAGACATGGAAATTACTTTAGATATTAGTGTTTTACAATCAGTGGTCCTTACCTTCATACCATAACAGTCTTTTCACCAGTTTTCAAATTGTGCAAAAGCTCCACTTGTTCCACTATTTAGAGGAAGCTCTTGGCAATGGTCATGACACCACCACATATTCTCTTGTTTTCACATATCCCAGGTGTTAGGACATTTTAAACATTTCTTCTCAGGTAAGTAAAAACTAATTTTTAGCTTGTTTGTTTTTTTTTTTTTTTTTTTTTAATCTAAGTGTTCTTTAGCTGAATATCTGGGATTATTCCCCAGCTGTGTGAGACACTGTAGAACCAAATATAAAACTCAGGGCATGAACAGCAATGTCCTCTGCTCCAGGAGCTTTCTTGTTTCTTTGCAGCCAGCTTAGCAAAGAAGGAGGAGAAAATAGAGGAGCCCAGCATTTATTAAAATGCATAACCTGCATTTATTTACTTTGCTGGAAGGGGGGTTTTGAGGAAAGGGAAACAAGACTGGAAGGTCAAAAAGGAAAAGGAAGGAAACGCGAAACATGCTGGGGCAATTAATTGTGGTTTTAGTGATTAATGAATTCTGAGTCTTGGAATTGGCACTCCTAATGTATGTAATCACATAATGGATGTTAAAAAAAAAAAAAACAACCAAACAAACAAACAAACAAAAAAAACCATAGGGAAAGCTTCTGTTTAGTTATGGTTATTTTCTTAAAGAGTATAATAATACTGATCAGAATATAGGCCCAGATTAGTTTTACTACTTCCAATTTTGTGAGATTTTTTTGGGCAAATCAGGAAAAAAAAAAAAAAGTTTTAAAGTGTATGATGGTGATTATACTGTGATGAGCTTATACACTGTGTCATGCAAATTATTTAGTGTATTTAAATTAAAAATACTCTCAGTACGAAGGGTGAATTTCACCTGAAAATATAAATTAACTATTATAAATTATTATAAATATTATAGCTATTATATTATATATAATATATTGTTATAAATTATATGTTATATAAATTATTATAAATATTATAACGGTTATAAATTAACTATTAACTCTGTGAGATAAAGGTACTGCTTTTCCTCCCTCTCTTTTGCTGAAACACATCAGCACTCGTAGTCACTCATCTTTCTTTAAATGGAATTCCTCCAGTGACTCAGTGGGATCCAACATACACTTTCTTTATTGTAATCCATCCTCAATTCAGGGTGAATATCTCAAATACTCTCAAGACTTCCCTTTTCCCCTAAATATCCTCTTTAATATTTTTAACAGTGACTCACAAGAGACACCAAAAGCTTGAATAAGAAGTGCTGAATGAATTCCTCTTTCATTACAGGAACAAAGATAAGTACACAAGAGTACTTCCAAATATGTGAGCATTAGGAAAAAAAAGATTTCCCCTTTAGCAAGAAGATTTTGGGACATACATTGAGTCAGGCTGCTTCTAGATCAGGGCCTATTCTTAGAGAAGGAAATGATCCTTAAATTAACTCTGCCTTAATGAATTGTCCTTCATAATGACAAAATGCACTATATCCAGCTCTTTGCCATGATTTTCATTGCTGTGTCAAGAAGAAAGGACTCACTTTTTGAGATGCCAAGGACAGGGAATTTTTCTTGAGCTCCATGGATAAATTGTCCTCCTTCCTATAAAAAAAATTTCCAGTTTTTCTGGTGCTGTTCCAAATGAATTATGCATCTCTTCAAATAATTTTGCTATGGAGATTTCTTTGGTTTAACACATTTGTTTCCCAGATTCTCAGTGCTTCTATTAAATCTTGTCCTAAGAGAAATAAAAATGTTTCGTTTTTCATATTCTTTTATGGCACTCCTCACTGCCATACCCAAGATAAAAGATTTCTTTCTGTTAAAGATGCTCAGCATCAGTGAACTCAGTCTAAAGATCTTTAATATATTTCTGGAAGAGTTCAAGTTCTTTTGGTAAGTTATGATTTTACAAATATACTGTTTTATGTATTTAGAAATATTAATTCTACAATGAAAATGACTGAAATTCACCATCTTGGCCAGATAAAGTGGTAAACTGCAGAATAAATCAGAAAAATAACTTGATCCTGAGGCCACTGTCAATGAAAGCTGAATTAAACCATTTTGATAGAGCTCTAAGAATACAACTGGAAATCTGTTTAGACTCAGAAAACCTGGCTGAGGTGTTTGAACAAAAAATGCTGCAAATTTCTACCAAAAAAAAAAATAGAATTTACATGTTGACATCATTTTTCTTCTGGGAAATCAGACTAGACCATCCTACTCATAGGGCAGATCACATTCAGCACCAAAACTGTAGAGAAAGAGAATGATTTAGACAGAGGGCCTGAGAGATCCCATTCAAAAATCACAATAGTAAGATTTAGGAACAACAGCCCCCTTATTTCAGGGGGAAAACACTGCCAGAAACTTCAGTGCAAAGAAATGCCTTAAAATGAGATATTTATGAGTTTTCTATACAAGTTCTGATGTTTCATTCAGCACAATTACAAGACTTTTCACGTGGTTTTGAAAAAAAAAAAAAAAATGGGGTCTGAGGTTTTGTAGAATTGCTGGTATCAGTTTGTTGTCCAAAATGTTAAATCAGTGAAGTTGTGTTAAAGATGATTCACATCTTCAGAGAAAACACTGAATGGGCCAAAGTCATGCTTGGTGCAACTCCAATGTATTTAATGGAGTTACATGAGGGATTGATTTTTGTTAATCTTGGATCAAACTGTTCAGTTACATTAAATTTTAGCTTAAAAAATAATAAACTGAGAAGGATCACATGAGGGTTTGGAGCCTTGGGGCCCACAGGCCTCATTCCTCACAAGACACCATGAGCTCATCTCCAAGGCTGGTTCACAGATATTCAACAAATTGACTTCCACCCCCTCCCTTGGAAATGGGGCTGCAGTGGGACTCTCCTCTGTTTGTTCCTGTTTTCTCAGGGAGGAACAACTGGAGGGACTGGTCCCCACTGTGGGGAGGTGATCCAAAATAAACCTGGCTCTTTTGGGAAGGCAGCACAGTTATTGCAGGAAGTGGTGGGGCAGGACATGCAGATTTCTGAGTGCTCTGGGCTGTGCTGGGTGCCCATCAGCTGCTTGCACAGTGTCAAATGGAAACAAACCTTGGCTCTGATGGCAACAGATGAGAAAACTTCAGCTTTTCACCACAGCAAACACTTTGAAAGCGAGCCATGGGAAATAATTCACTGTTAGCCCTAAGGAAGACACATTGCACTCTATAGAAAATAAAGCTTTTCCTCCTGCAGCCACACTCTCAGAAATCCACCCAGTGGGATCAATCACTTCTTAGATGGTTCTCCCCAGGCTGTATGACAAAACAACTTGAAGATGCTCTACAGCCCTGACCAACACTTGCTACTTGAGGTCCAAAATCTCAAACCAAACAGGGGATGGAACCCAAAGAACCCAGTCCAGGGAAACTTCTTTCTAACTCTCCCCATGTGGAAATCCCCCCCTGTTCAGAAATGGGAAGATTTGAAGCTGACATAATTTTTTGGTTCCCCTCCTCAGCCTCCACCTAAGGATAGCAGATGTTCAAATGGCGTGCTTCGCTAATAAAAGCTGTAAAGTTGCATACTTTTTGTCTTCTTTTTCAATCTAGACACTGAGAGGATAAGTTTAAATGATTGCTTTTATATATTTGCTGCAGAAAAGGAGATAAGGAGGGTGTTTTGTACAGCAAACCACGCTGCAGCCTTTCATGTACACTTTGATCAGCTCGTGGCAGGACAAACCCAAAACATTTGCAGCAGCCCTGGCATTTCAGGGTTTCTTTGGGTTGCTTCCCTCACTTAACTGCAGCAGGGATTTTTTAATCTTTGTTTCTTTTTTTTTTTTTTTTTTTTTTCTCACCATTCACAAGCCCACCCAGGCAGCGTGTAATTCATCCAGACAGGAAATATTCCATTGTGTGGGCCAGAGCACTTGGAAATGATTCACTTGTACCTGAGTTCAAAGCTTCTGGCATAGATCTATGGTACACTCTAGTCTGCAGTCATTCTTGCCTCAGACTTCTGTGTTCCATGCAAATCAGCTGCTAGAGCAAGGCTTGTGAAAGTTCAGTGGCTTCAAACTATCCTGGATTTGAAAGTTCATCTGGGATTTATGAAAAGGAAACGGAGAATAAATCTTCTAGGGGCAAAACCCTGCAGGAAAAGGCTGCACTTCATGCGACTGCTAGCCCAGAAGAGAGAGTTTATTCTCCCCCTAGGCTGTAAAGTGATTTGAAGTCCAGTATCTTAACTCACCCCATAATGATGTGTATATAAGATTACACCACTTTCCCAGCAATCTTCTTCCTGGTTTGTTCAGTGCTACAGAGTGTGGCTGTTCAGCACAGGTGGAGGAAATATGATAAACACCACCTTCACTGCATGCAATGAAGGCATCTGAGAGAAATCCACATTATGCCTGGATACAAATAGGAAATTATTTTCCCACTGCGTGGAAATATTGGAGATGAATCTCTGTCTCTCCTCTCACCTGATACATTTTGCATCATGTTCAAAAAAAAAAAAAAAGATCCCTTGGAAGTGAAATGTAACAGAAATGTAAGAACAGTAAAGGGTAAAAATCTGCATCCCTCAGTGACCCAAAACTTGTAATATTACAATTCTCCAAGAAGCAGCAAAGGCAAGTCTCAACCCACAATTTCTCTCTGTTTTAATGTTTTTCTGAATCACTAAACGTATTATTGTCTGGACAGGACCCTCAGGCACAGGGTGGGATTACTGGGATGTCCTCTGCAGGGCCAGGAGCTGGATGATCCTTGTGGGTCCCTTCCAACTCAGGATGTTCTGCAATTCTGTTTATTCAGATGCAGTATTTCAAACCCAATATATTAAGGAAAAGTCTACAGTCTTTGGTAGGTTCTGCATCAAAGCATCATCTGCACCAAAGCTGCTTAGCTCTTATCAATTTCCTCATCTATCCAGTTTATGGACCTACCTTCAGCAGCCTGAGCTGATGTACCCCACACAAGAGCTCTAAATACCTCCTTTTATCCGTTCGAGGTGATTCAGAGCTTTTTTTAACAACTCCAAAAATGACAGAAGAAAACCACTGGCAAAACAAGGTTCACACTTTGCAGGATTGAATCATTCCAACCCTTCTATCTAGATCATTGAAATGCCATGAGTTCACCCTAGAGAACACCACCAGGTAGAAGATTAGAACAAGCAAATGGTGCAGAATTGCAGAGGACAAACACGGAGCATCCTTTATCCCTGTTCCCAATTTCCAGCATTATTTTGCAAGGCAGTATCAAAGGAGCTGAGGTCAAGCTGAAATCGATTGCCCAGAGCAGCTGTGGCTGCCCCTGGATCCCTGGAAATGTCCAAGGACAGCCTGGATGGGGCTTGGAGCAACCTGGGCTAGTAGAAGGTGTCCCTGTCTGTGGCAGGGGTGGCAGTGGATGAGCTTTAAGGTCCCTCCCAAACAAAGCCATTCTGTGATAATTCTGTGATTCTCTGAATGTCTCCGAAGACTTGAATGCAAAAATATGGATCAAACAACATGCGTGACGAGCAGAGAGTCGTGGGATCTGCCAATTCCAAAATTACTTGTTGTACTGTGGGAAAATAAAAAGCACAAACATATTTTCTACTGTTTCTTGAAAAGAAACCTACATATGAGGATCAGTAACCCAGCTAACTAAAGTTTTCAAAACAGCTGACCAGCATGTTCTAGAAACACATTCAGAAACCAAAATTGCTCTGACTAACAGGAAGTTCTTCATTAGAAATTACCCTCAATACAGTGAGAAATGTTTGTTACCAGCTGAGCCATGTAGTTCTGGAAGGAAAACACAGTGGGAAAATATCTCATATTGACAGCTCCAGGTGCACAAGATGTCAACCACCAGAAGAAATTTCAGTAGTCTGCTTCCTAAATCATTGCTTCTGCATCAGAGTTCTGTATCCTGATTTTAAAAGGTTACCATCTCTTTTGCTTCCCAGGTCTCTTTGTTTCCCCTCCCTTGTCACTGTGTAAAAAAAAAAAAGTGAAACTTTTGCCCTACTCCTTTTGTCTGGTAGATCTGAACTTGTGCCTGTTTACTCACAGTGATTGTTTAGATACAACCAGGTAGAAAGGAGCAGCAGAAGTCAGAGGAGAGAAGATGAAGAGCTAAGAGACAAAACCCAGCAATATTCCTTTTTCAAAGATTTTCTCTCAGGAATGAGGCTGGGTCAGGGGGCTCTTTATTAAGTTTCTGCCTCATCAGGCAACCTCTGGTATGCTTTTGATAAGTAAATATAAACTCTGGGATTTTGCCAAGTGATCTGTAAAAGGGGAATCCTAATATTGATGGCCACTATTTCCTGTTAAAACATAAATAAATCAGCAGAAATGCAGACCTAGTATTTAGGTCATAAATCTCACACCAAAAGCTGAAAACACAATCCCTCCATGAGGAGAAGGAAAGTTTGGGCAGAAGGGAAGCACTTTCCCAAGGTCAGAAAGGCAGGAACAGCGAGATGCAGGGTTTGAGCTGGGTCACCATTCCCCAGCCTGAGGATTTGGTGGGGCAGGGAGGAGGCTGAACTTTGCACAACACAGCTGACAGTGGTAAAGGGGAAAGAAGGACTCAGGACCTCACCTCCAGGAGCTGGCATTGCAAAGCTCCCCATGACTGATTCCTTGAATGGTTTGAAGCCCCAGAGAAAGGATCTAAACCACTCAAATCTAAAGAAATGGTCAGAAACTCTCTTACTCCCAGATGCTGTTCCATGAAAGTGTTTCATCAGTTCAGATTTTGAACCAAAGGAAAAAATCCATTTGGCTAAACTTGCCAAATATTATCAAGGGATTATAAACATCCTACTTCAAAATTAGAAGTCCAGCAGCTAGTTGGTAATTATAAATTTAGCCTTTTGTGCTGGTTTTGAAAAATATAATGTGGATAAATATGTCCTCCCAAAATTTGGTGTGGGTAGGAAACAGAAAGAGAGCATCACAAAAGGTTTTGCTGTCAGTTATCACAGAGAGTGAGAATTTTCCTTTGTTCCATAGTAGGTGGTAAAGTAAATATGGATCTCATGTATGATAACTTAACAGTCTGATAGGAAAGTAAAGTTTTTCCTCATGTTTGGAAAAGGCAAGTGGGCCCTAAAAACCAAAATGAAGAACACCTTGTATGGACCTCATTTTCCATCCAAAATATGGGAAAACTGGCAAGACTATTAAAAACAAAAACAAAACCAGTTCATTTTGATGTAACCATTTTATTCCTCTAATAAGCTAAATTACTTCTATTTTATCTACTACAGACTAAAGACATCTGAATTTACTGTAAGAAATCCACCTCCATATTTCCTTTTTGCATTCAGTTCCTCCTTTGGTTCGTTTCTGATGACAAGCAGACTGATGGGAAGGAGAGAAACAAACACAAACAGTCTTTAAAACAGCCTGTTCTGATTATGGGTGTGCTTGTGACTAAGGCACTTGACTGAAACTCAATTTCTGGTTCAGATTTTGGTTCTTGCTTGGAACTGCACAGGTCACAGAATTTATCTCAGTTCCGTGAACTGAAGAAATGGGGGTAGTTTTAATTTTCCGGTGAGTTTGTCAGGACAGCTTCACTTACAGTTAAAGCTATCACACATATCTGGATGAAAAGCAGTATCCCAGGTCTCATCACCATGTGGAATGAGACCATGGTGGAATGTGCTTATTATCAGCAATGTTTATGTTCAGTTTTTAAGGAATTGTTCTCAAATTCCTGCAAGTCTTGTGCTGATTATGGACATCCCATCTTTTATGGAAACTGAAGCAAACTGTTTGTTTTATGGCTTTTAATCAGACAGCAGGCAGCAACAACATATGGATATAAACTAAAGAATCAGAATTCTTCTGGCAAATATCTGAAATAATCCTGCATTGAGGAAAGAGACCCATTTGTAACCAGATGGTAAAGAAAAACAGGAGAAAGACATCCTGTAATGAGTATTACCTCAGCAAAACCACCCTTATCTTCAGCAGAGAGCCAGCTGTGTTGCATATAACTGCAGGAGATCTCAGGGCTGAGCTCCAGCTCAGGGATTATTGATGTTGGCCTGGGATGGGAAATATACTGCTAATAAGTGAAAGCTTCTGTGCTCTTCAGAGATCTCTTCATTCTTTTGCAAAGCTGATGGTTTGTAGGCATTGTCAGCCACTCAGGCCCACTTCATGTGCTGCACAAAACACATTGAAGAGCTCTCACTGTGCTCTCAGCAACAAACCCAATTTCAGAGAAATTAAAATCCAGGAATAGCAAACAAACAGCCAGGAGATGAATCAGGTCTAAATTAATGGCCCTCCAGTGGATGCTATGAATGGGTAGGGAAAACACCATGGTACTTTGCAGGAATTTTATAGGCAAAGTTCCCATGAGTGTCAGATTCTGCTGCCTAAAAAAGGTGTCCTGACACCCCATCATTTAAGCACAGCAGGTTTGAAACTGGTCCAAAATCTCATCATTTCTCTTCTAATTCTATGTGTGTACATACAAATAAGTGTGCATAGCTATCTTTCTTTTCTCTCCCCACATGAAGCAGCATTTCAGAGCTGCACAGGCATTTTCATTTGTGGAGCCACGCTGCACGTTTCAGTCCAGCACACCTGCAAGTTAACGGCTGCCTGGAGAGCCAGCCCTTGGACTGAGTGGAATTTCATTTCAGACAACAATCCTGGAGTGCCCTGGCCTTCTCCTGCCTCTAAAACACACATGCTGAGCTTGAAAAAAACAGCTGTAAATGTGCTGAGAGGAAATTGTAGAGTGCTCTTTGCTCCGCGCCCCGCTCCATGGCAGGATGGGAAAGGGCAGGCTGGGAAATTCCTTGGAAAATGCCACCACATGAGGCTCCTATTAAACCCTACCCTGGCCATTCCAAGAGAAAATTCCCAGATTTATTTCAAGGGCCACTGCAGCTCATTCCTGAGATCTGACAGCAAGGGGTCTGTCAGCATTAGAAATGCTTGGCACCTTTTTTTTTTATTTTTTGGCTTTAAAGGACTTGGGAATGGCAAGTGACACCTGATACCTGTCACAAAGTCTGTGGGATAGCCAGGAATTTTCAATCACTTCACCTGGCCTAGAATTTCTCCAGTTCTCTCCACAAGATTGGGACAGACGAGAAACTCTATTTAGAGCCTTCACGGTAGGCAGGAAGTTTGCTAAAATTCACAAACCTCAGCCAGGAATTCACTGTTCATTTGGTTTAAAACTGTCATTTATACAATACTATTTTCTCTTCCTTTTTAAGAAGCACTTCAATATTCTTATTAAGAAATTCAACCATAGAAATGTTTCAATATTAAAATAAAAATCTCCTTTCCTAAAGGTAAAAATTCCCATGTAGGACAGTGCTATATATTGTGCAATCCTGCTTTTATACACTAAACACCAGATTTAAATATCTGTACCAGCCCTGTAGCACTCCTGAATAATTTGCCTTTCAAAACCATGAAATTAAGTAAAGTTTTCACTTTCAGTTTCTCATAATAGTGGCCATGATTTCTTCTATCAAAAAGAAAATCACAGTTCTTTTGCCCCTTTTTTACTCTCATTTTAAAGCCTTCTACAGCAGTTAAGCAAAAGACAGAACATCTTTGAGACATTTAATTTATTCAGGATTTAATGCTCCTGGAAGTTTTCAACAAAGTATCCCATAAACTTTATGTTTTCTAGAAATCAGCTACTTTTGGAAGTTTATATGAAAGATAATTTTAATATAGAGTTGAAGGGTGCAGTGATGGAAGGGAATACCTTTTCTGTACAAACAAATTTTATGGATTATTTGTTCTAGAGTGCTGCTCTGATAAAAATAACCTAAAAGAACACTGGGGGTTACAACCTTGCCATTAGTAGGTATATATTTTGTCATATAACTCTAGAGCAGAGTTTGCAGAAGAAACTGAAATATGATCCATACAGACAGCAAAGTAAAAGATTTTGTGGTAAATGAGGGGAGTATGACATGTAGCAGAAAGAAAGATGCACAAGAGGAAGATGATAGATATTTCCCTCTTAAGCAATTTTGTTTCTTATTTAATTTTACTTCTTGCTTCGAAAAGAAATTGTCTTCAAGGTTTAGTTTATATCATTTATAGAAAAGTGTTTTATTTAGCATTTCAAAGCAGAATAGCCTCTAAACCTATTGCTAAGAAAAAAAAATATAAAGAAATATTATTACTACAAAAACTTTAAAATGTTTTGGGGTTTTTTGTTTTTTGTTTTTTTTTTTTTTCCCCCAGGAAATATTTCATGTGTATCAACCCCACAGACAAAACCAGAGGGAGAACATAAACAAACCAAGTGGAAAGTGCTCCTGGCAGCAGACGAGCGCAGCAGAGACAACTCACTGTCACTGAAAGCACTTTTTGTTTTTACAACTACTTTATTTATTTTTCCTTGATAGAAAACTATTTCAAGAGTTATTAGGGGACTTCAGAACTTTATAGGAAATGGTGATCACAGGTCTCTGTTACAAATGGGACCATGGGGGCTGTAGCTCACATGAATTTCATGAAGATGAGGATTGACCTGACACTGGAGAGGATGGCAGAGATTCTGGGAATAAAAACATGGCCTGACCTCTCCCATAATGTATAAAAACTATAAATTGCCACCAAAATCTGCTTCAAGAGATGTAGAAACCTGCACACGTCTATAAAAGACGACTCATGGAGAAACCAGTTCTACTACAAGCAGTCAATTCCAATGAATTTGTTTAGCATGTGACCTGTGTTTGGCCTCAGACCTGTGGCAAAGTTTGGAGTAAAACATTCAAACAAGAGCCTGTATTGACACAGAACAACTCCTTTTTACTCCCAACAAAGATGAAGGAAAATATATCCCATCATCTTTCCAATAAAAAAAAAAAAATCTGAAAGCAAATCTGCACTGAAATATATGAAAATGTTTCACAAAAGAGCACAAAAAAAACCCCCTACTTCCCAAACAACATACTTGAACAGGAATGGGTATAAAAATCAGGAATGTAAAAGCCTTTTTTTCCCTTTTCCCAATTTTAAAAGGATTATAATGCTATTTCCTTAATCCAGAAAAAAAAAAAAAAGGCTATTAAATTGACTATTAATGTCTAATTGTCTTAAATCCTGTCAGATGCAAGTGTGGATTTGCAACCTTCCAAAAAAAGTACAGAACGGGATTTTAAAGCTGGCCTGGAGCTAAAAGGAGACTTACCACGGCACTGAATATCCACACATCTCTCTAATGAGACTTTTTTACTGCACAATAAATCTAAAAACAGTTTGTATATGCACTGCAATTGCAGTATGACTCTAGCAGCATTAATCAAGTGTTATGGTAACCTCATTTGAAAGCCCAGTCAAACATTTCTATCACTGTGCTTCATTTCTTCCCGAGTTCCTTTTAATAGGAAGGGTTTTAGGATGTCCCGTGCATTGGCTTTCCTTATAAAAATGTCAAGCCCCAGAGTGTACCTACATACCCAGAATTCTTGCCTGTGTTTTCTGCTGTGTGCCAGGAGCTGACATCATTCCTGCTGTGTTTGAACAGCTGGTCCTCACCCAACTGCAGCAGTCCAGAGGTGCCAAGACCTCGCTCTCCAGAAAGAAACAGGGCATGAGGAAATAGGATGGATCTCCAAACATGCCTGTCCCTTCCCACGAGGGATTCACTTGTCCAGTTAAAAGCTGCCTGCTGCTTTGCCAGTGCAGATTTCACCCCACACCTCAGAACCCCAGGCTGATATCACAGAGTTTGATTTTCAGTGGCTCAAGGATGTGATACTGTGGTTTAACCCAGCTGGTAGCTCAGCACCCCAGTGGGAGGGGGGCAGAATTGGGGGAAAAATAGTAAAATTTCCTTTGAGAAGAACATCAGGTAGTGCTCACAGAGGGTTTCGCCTGAGTTAGTCTTTGGTTGCTCTGTTTTGGGGTTTTTCAGCCTTTCCAGCCCCAATGTTGACTGATAGCATGTTTTTTGTCATTGAAGTTTATAACATGGTTAAAAACCAAAAGGCAATCATGCTGTCCTCGTCCCAATCCTTAAATCCACTTCTCAGTGAGGTGAAAAAATGAAGACTGAAACAGCCATTAAGGAAAGGAAATACTCCTTGGCTACCAGAGTCACATCTGTTAAGGGAAGAGTCCTGTACTCAGGTTTTCAGAGACCTGAACCCTAAATCTTCTGCAGCCCTGGAGAACCAACATTTTCTGCTACACTAGGTTTGCTTTGGAATGTGTTGGTTTCAGCAGCATTTTGTCAAATGGCATCCCTATTTCTAAGGTTGAATTCTGCTCACTTCAGAGTGGATCAGCAGAGCAGAGGCCTGAAGACACACCAGACAAACCTGCAGAGATGTGCCCTGTCAGGATGCTGGGTTTCCTGCATGGAATTGTATGTACCCCTTCATGTTTTAGACTCTCCTTACCCAGTGAAATGAAATACACTCATGGAAATGCAAAACACAGCTTCCTTCTACTCCTATTTGATGATAATGAAGCTCAAAAAACCCAGATGAAGCAAATGGTGTTGTAGGGAATGAATTAAAATAAAAAGCATGGTGCAGATGAAGTATGCAATTCATTTTCAGCTCATAAATCCTGATTTTAAAGTGAAAAGGATACACAGAGGATGTATAAAAATTTAGTGGCTACGGTCCTTCTAGTGTCAAAAACATGTGCTTACATAGGAACACACACTTCTGGGGGAAAAATGTGAAGCCATTAAATGGTAAGATGTTAGTAAATCAGCTTTGGGTCAACTCAGCTCCATTGTGCACCTGCACATGCATTTCACTGTGTTCTAACCCTCTCTGCCACACCACTCACTAAATCAGTCCATGATTTACTGAACGAAGGAGCTCGGAGCAAGGAGTGAGTCACAATATTTATTTGAATTTCATTGACCCCTGGTGGGAATGAGGGAAGGGGTGGCACTGTCCAGTTCTGTGAGTGCAGTGTTTTCTTGTCCCATGCCAAGAAACTTTATTTTTACTGGGACAACTTCTGAGTTGGAGACATAAATAGCAAAACCAGTATTCCTGCTGGCCACCTCCTCACTCAAGTGAGCATTGGAGGGGGAGGAAGGAGATTTAGTTCAGCCTTGGCTGTCACCAGGCAACAAAAGAATAAACACAAGGACACAGGGCCAATGCAGAATGAAATGATGTGTTCTATGTCTTTAAATTCTGTGCTGATTATTATCTATAATAAATATATTTGTTTCTGTATCTGAGTGTGTGTGTCAAATCCAGTGAAGGTTTATATTTATATAGATATGTTTCAGCATCATAGAAGATGATTAGATACAAGAGCAGAGCTGAAGACCAAACCTTAATTATGTCTTTCCTCTACTCCAAACATGACAAATATGATCAAGGTGGTTGAATTCCACCTCATAGCTCTTCCTGCTGGTGAAGATGAGCTTTTTATGTTCACAGAACTGCTCCTCTGAGGTCTGTCAGCTCTGTAAACCCACTTGGGATGTCCCATCACAGCCTCCAAAACTAGAGAGGGACTCCTGTTGCTAAGTTTATTCTATTTACGTTCCTCATAGATGAGGAAAGCAGCAAATTAAGTGAGTAGGAAATGGGATGTATTTATTTTCCTTCAGGGCAATAAGCAAAACAAATGTGGTGTTAATTACCTCTAAATATACCTGCATAGCAAAAAAAACCCAAAATAAAACAACATATCTGTTGACTGAGCTACAACATATCTTGGTGCAATGTTGACTTTTCAATTAGCCCTTAAAAGAGTGAATTAGTTATATTTTTTGATACATGGCCCATAATAGTTCAGATCCTGTGCTGGCCTGGAAACCAAACGTAATGATCTGCTTAAAAACTTTAATTTTAATTGAAAATCCCTGACCCTGGAACATTTGTCAGGATTTGCAGGGTCTGAATTGCTGCTTGGGTTATTCCAGTTTTAGCACCTGTGTCCATTTGAGCACACGGAGGCCTTTGGGTTGTGTCATGCTGCTGCAATGTTTTGGTAAGTGATGTTGAAAACTTATCAAGATGAATTACTCTTCTTTGGACACATTACCACCAAAATGGCCCAGCATTATGAGCAGCACTGCTGCACGGCCATGTGCAGAACTCTGCTCACTTGACAAATGGGCTTTAATAATTTTAACAAGAATGTAAAACTCCTTACAGCTGGGGCCGAGATGAGATCAGCACCTAACACAGCTCAGGTGACAACTGGTCCCTGCTCCCTGCAGTAAAACCATCCAGGTTTCTAGGATGAGTGGGATCACAGAAACACAGAATATCCTGAGCTGCAAGGAACTCACAGGATGGTTGAATCCAACCCCTGGCCCTGCACAGACACCCCAAATCCCTCCCTGGGAGCTCCTGGAGCTCTGGCAGCCTCAGGGCTGTGCTCATTCCCTGGGGAGCCTGGGCAGTGCCAGCACCCCTGGGGGAAGAACCTTTCCCTGATCTCCAACCCAAACCTGCCCTGGCACAGCTCCAGCCCTTCCCTGGGTCCTGCCACTGTCCCAGAGAGCAGAGATCAGTGCCTGCCCCTCCTCTTCCTCTGAGGAAGATGTAGAGAATGGGGGCTGTTCTGTGAGAGCTGTCAGTCAGGTGCTACTTTCCTGTGCACTGCAGCATCGACCAGCAAGACTATAAAGATCATGAAGAGGATTTCACTTGGCCTACTTCTTCAGGTTTTTTGTGCTTGTTTGGATTTTTTTTTTTTCAGGTTCTAAAGTTCTTGAGATGGTGTTACAAAACAATTCCTGTTGCGTTCCTCTGTGTGCTGCAGGTTTGGGTATTTGGAGGTTGGTTCTGCCCACTTGTGCAGTGATTCTAACTGCACAAGTGGGCCCTAGTCCTGAGCCAGTGATGTTATCAGAGTTCATAAACACAGATTTTGTTTCTCTCCTCCATCTACCCATAGTCAGATTTGCAAGTCCACTCTCAAAGGCTCCTTTTCTGAACTCTTTCTGTGCAGTATTTTCTAGTAGAGATTTGAAGTTTTAAATTTTTATTTTTTAAGAGACATATACTTCTGACTGCTAAATAAAAGCATGGTGATTGAAAGTTTGTCTCATCCTTGCCTCATGTATTGATTTTATGAATCATGTGAGGGATGTCTATTGCCATTAACTCACAGCTAAGCATGCTTGCTTTCAAAATTTAAAATCAAAAGCTAATATGGACTCTTGCAACAATTATTCAACTTCTTAATAAAAACTGGACTTAGGGAAACCACAGTAATAATTCAGTACCCTAAAACAAGCAAATAATTAAAGGTTATTAATGATTTCTTCATGATCATCTCTGTTCCAGAGCAGTTCAACTGCTGTCAGAGAAGGGAATAATGGTTGGAAGTTTCCTGTTCTGAATCAGGTCACAGCAACTGCAAGCCAAACTACACTTGCTGGGAACACCCTTCCAGACAGGAAGGATCTTGGCTAATGAATGCATCTGGGAGATATGGGTCTAATAAACTTGGCACATGTTTGCTGTATCTTAAAAAAAAAAAAAAAAAAAAAAAAAAAATAAAAGAAGGAATAGGGATCTGGAAAAGTGTAGTTAGGAAAAGCCTGTCAATGCTATGCACTTAACAAGGTTTTATGACTGTTACCACATTTTCTCTACTCTATGGAACTGAATCTTACGACAAATTCCTCATATAAGAGTGTTTTACTTGGGAAAGAAATGAAAATTCAGGATTTGGTCACCAAAACAGACCTAGACTTTGATATCTAGATTCAACTACTGCAAAACTTTGTTGCTATGAGCAGTGTTTGAGGGTGCAACTTAGAAACCAACCTGTCAGAAATTATTATTAATATTAAGCCACAGTATGTAACACAGAGTGAGAATGACAGAACTATTTAGGGAACCAATCACACACAGAGAGCAGAAAATGCAAACGAGACCCATTCATTTTTTTACCAGTGCATCCTGCACTAATCTTTTTCACAGGACATTGAATATCACATCCTTGAATGAGGAAAAAAAGAGTTGAGACAGTAACAGTTCTCTGTTGGGCTTCAAAATCTCATTGTGGGCCCAGAGTTGTGGGCTTGTGTTGTACAGGATTGCACTGCTGGAGACCAGTTCCCTTTCTTTTCCCAGCTGCTTTTCCATGGATGTATTTTTTTAGAGCCACGGATGATCCCTGGGATGATTCTATGATTCTACAGCAAGCAAAGAGAGGGTGAGGATGCTCATTTGAGCTGACTTCAAGCTCAGGAAAAACATCCTCACAAAGAGCAACAGCTCCACAGTGACCATTACAAAGTGAATTCAGGGAATGCACAGTATCCCACTCCTCTCCAGGGACTTTCACAGCCCAGGCCTGCTGTGAAAGTAGTAAATTAAAGTAGTAAAGAAATGCCTGGCCAGGTTCTTCCCTCCCAAACCCACCTGGGCCTGAACACCCTGATCCCTGTCTCACAGTTGTCACACATTTCCTCTCTGAGCCTATATTGTGATTTTCTATATCCTGATATTTCTATATATCTCCTATATTCTGATTTTCTACACTTGATCACACTTCCCAGTAGTTAATCCCCACACAGAACCAGAAGCTGTTGTCCCTCATGGTGTGCTTTTCTAAAATACCATAAATATTTTCTATCAAAGCAGCCCCAAATTCTCAGGTGCTCTAAGATAGCTTTGGTTTATGTGCCAAGCATCACGTTACCCCACACTTTCACATCCATCACAAGCAGCTGTCAGTACAGCCTGAGCTGTGCTCTTCACTCACTGTTACTCAGTTGTAACAGGAATGTGGGGAAAAAATTGATTTTTAAAACATGAGGGTGAAAATGGTACTGAGACTGCAATAAGGATGGCATTTTATCTCTAGGTACTTTTCATTTTCTGGAAAGAAAGAAAACTAAAGAAACCCCTCCTTAAATTCATGTTGATAAGATGAACTTTTCTGGTTTACACAAGTAACAAAAGCTGGAAAAATAATGAGAACTAAATAGAAAATTCTCACATTAATTTGGAAATCTAGGGCTGGTGAGGCAGCAGAGGACCTCCTCTTGCTAAAAAAAACCCAAATTGTCCCTTCAAATCCACTTGTAAGCTGAAGGTTTTCAAATGATAATTGATAATTGCTACTGTTAGAATCTGAAAAACATATTCAGAGCAGGCTGATGGGCAGATTTCAATTTGGTAATTGAGACCTTCTTTAGTTCAACTAAAACAAAAAACCTGTCAGTTCATCTACTTCTTTCAAAAATGGAGAACATTTATATATATATATGAGAAAAATACTGATTTCAACTCAGGATAAGCTAGATAAAATGTCTCAGAAGTTGCTTTAGTGCAGAATTTTATGATTTCATAAAACTATGAGAACTCACTAAGACATGTAGAATCCTTAAACACGCCAATATAACTTCAGCTGGTTTTTATATATATATTTTTAATATATATATATATGTATGTATGTATATTAGGGATACATTATATCCATATATATGCATGAAACATCAGATCTGATTACACCTAATAATTTATCATCTTCCTCTAAATGACAAGTCCATTTAAACATCTAAACCCAGGAATAATGCAGTTTTCAAACAACTTTATATCCTTTTTATGATGTAACAGCTTCCAACAAAAGGCAAGAGCTCCCTCTAGACAACAGCTTGGGAATCTTTTTCCAGCCTGTGTTTTAAGTGAACTTTGAAGAAAACAAAATAAAGGTAATGGATGTGGGAAGCACACAAGAACAATTGTCACTCTTCTAAGAAACATGAGACTCTGGCCCTAGGAATTATGCCGTGAAAGAATCAATGGTTTGGGGAAGAATAAACAATCAGCACGTTTTGCATTTTGAAGTTATTTTTACCATATTAAATGGAATTATACAGGTCTTCTCCCAGACCTAAGAGGTCCTTACTCCTTTTCCCTTAGATTTCAGCCCAGAATTTGAACTGCTCAGGTCCCTCCCCAGGACTTCTCTCTGCTTAGCACTGAAATGTTCAGGTTGGACAGCAGAGATGGGTTTGGGGTTGTTGTGCCAGAATCTGCCCTTCAAGAGGCAAATATTAGAAACTGGCCTATTTTTTCTAAAGAGGCAGAGACTGGGAAGAGACAGGGCACAAGATTTAAATTACCTGGGGCAGCAGTTTTGGAGAAACCTTAAATTGTTTCACCTGAATTTAAGGACTTCCAGCTATGCCAGGAATTGTCTGGATAAAGCTGCCTCAGTGCAAAGGAGTGGTTTTGGTGTCCCACCCCTCAGGACTCTCCTGTTATGGACCCCACACAAACTTCTTGGTGTCCACATCTCTATAACATCACATCCTTCTGGAGGATTACCTAAAGGTTTCCTACAGTTTCCAGAGTCTTTCTGAGGAAAAACTTGATTATTCCTTTCTCTGCATAGAATGCAGTCTAGTTCTAATTATTTTTTTTTTTTTTCTTCTCCAGGACATTGCCCGCATTTTTAAGGGGCATTTTGAGCTCTTTATGTCTCCCAGAGTGTTTGCATTTTTATTAGGAACATTGTCCATCAGCTGTTGGACTCCTTTCTCTTTTTAAATACCTTCACTATTCTCCACAAAAATAGGACTGGAGATGTGCCTGCAAATTCTAAAGAGGAAGACTATAAGGCTCAATCAAATTCAAATGAGCAGATCAGTGTTCTCTGACCTGTTCCTTCCCTATTTGATAACTAAACCTTGCTCTGTACCAGTGATATTAACTTTATAAACAACCTCATTCCACTTTTGCTGAAGATATCAAATATGTCAAACCCTTAAAGATGTCTACTACTTTATTTTGGACTGAATATCAAAGTACTCCTTCTTGGGAATGCGGGAAGTATTTCCTATAACTACTCCACATCCAGAAATGCAATTTTTTACATGTGATATTGCTTATTATTTGCATTTTGGTTTGCACAACTGGGCAAGTTCCAGTGAACTCTTCAGTGCTGACATATAAACCAGAGAAGAAATATCAACTTACAAGCTGGTTTGAGGGAATTCTAGACAACAATTAAAGCATCCATCAGTGATATTTTCACGTAGTGATTTACATGTCTACATCAAAGCTGAGGGAATCAGAGTGATTTGAAGAAAATTTTCTCCTCAGTAAATTAGTTTGGTTCTGATCACTGAAAAGATTCAGCTTTTTCCAGTTAGGCTGCCTCTAAGCCATATATTTATGTGGCTCAATAATGTGTAAAACAAGCATCTGTCACCATCTTTGCAGAGTACTTTTGCAGCTCCTTCTATCAAAAAGGAAACTGTAAGATAAGGATGAGATTTCTGCTCATGAGCAGAAAAAAAATCTTCACTCTACCAGACTGTTTTCCAAATATTGAAATCAAAATGGTTTCATATTGCTGCCAAAAATTTTGCCCACCATAATTTTACCCATTTTGTGTTAATGACTGACAACATTTTTCCGTGTTTATGGCCTTAATTTACAGCAAAATATTTCTCTCCCACCACCACCACCCCCCCCTCCAGTTCAGCTACAGAGGAAGAGTTATGGATGTAGAGGGTATTTGGGACCCTGTTTATGACCCCCAGAAGACCCTAAACTGTGAAACACTGCACTGGGAATGTTCACTGTGAGCACTTAGATGAGGAAGTAAAAATAAAGGGTTCAAGGGAATGTTCACAGAACTTTAGGGTATGATTTTCCAGCTGAAGCACAGGGAGCCGGGCATCTCTGCATTGCACAAAAGCAAAGTGTACACAGAAATTAAACCCTTTTAGCTGGTGAAAAAAAAAACAACTTAATTTGCTGAGCTCAGAGAAAGGATTGGCAAAAACCCTCAGAAGCACAAGGAGATGGTTCTGGTTAACAGACAGCAGGAGTGCACTGACATGCAAGCCAGCAATTACAACCCAAAATATTCACATGCCTGCCAAAAAATGATGTCAGGCTTTAGTGTTTGGTACATATCAAAATACCCCTGCTACCAGAAACAGAGGCACGTACGTGTGAGCTGTAGATGAATTTCCCAACTTAATAGGGCCACACACCTTGAAAAAGGGTAAATGAATGGTCAGCATCAGAGCATACATTTATGTGCAGGAAGATTCTGCTTAAAATGTTAAACATAGATTAGAGCTTGGCCTTTTTATTTGCTTTTACACACTTGGAAAATATTAATAAGCATTTAGTTTCCATTTTGTGGGAAAAATAAAATCCTCCTACTTCAAGTAAAGCTTTTGTAACAGATTATGTAGAATAGGGACTGCTTTTAACAATACAACTTTATTAATAAGACACATCTTCCTTATTATGCACAGAGTTTAAGGGGCAGGGGAATTCCCTCAGTATAAATAATTTAAATATAATACTGTAAAAAGATTTTAAAATATGATGAACCATCAAGACATTGTTTCTGGAGGATCCCTGAGAAACTACACTAAATTCAAACTGGGGTTTTAAAAATTCTGTGGGTATTTTTCCTCTTCCCAAGCAGGGTCTCAGCTCTCATTTGCTTTTTCCTAAATGTTCTGAAAAAGGCTGGCTCTAAATCCTCCTATCCTATAGCTCATGAATGGATATCAGAGCTTAAAACCCAGAAATTTCCCTAATATGGTTTTGATAGCATAGGCCCAAACCAAGGCATGCTTTAATCTCTGAAATCTTTCTGTACATTTAGAAGGAATTTAAATGTACATTCACCCAGGTCTGATAAGCAAACCCAAGCAGTCTCTTCACAGGCAATTTCAGTTGCCTCGATGGAGAGATAACAGAATAGGGAGGTAGGAATCAGCTCATTCAAGAGACAATGGGCTGCAGACGTAAGACAAACACTAATCCAAAGTGCAGCAACGTAGTGGAAAGTCATAATAGATCCTGAATAACTTCCTTTTCCTCCCACACATCCAGGAGCTGAGAAAATATTGAGGGAAAGATGAGAAAATCCACAGTCATTTCTCGAGTGTGGAGCCAAGCCTGTCTGCCCCTTGTCTCCCTCCTCCCAGTGGAAAAAAGCTCTGTGACCATCTCTTCTGCAGAGCTGGGGAGCATGAATCACTGTGCTGCTGAACAATTCCCCTACCCAGACGTTTCTAAAGGGTTGCCAGCTTTGTGATTCTTTTACTGCACTGCCTCCAGCGATTCCTGTACCTGTGAGAGAGAAGGAAACAACCGTGTGGCATCTGCAGGTGACTTATACAAGAGTCAGAGTTTAGCTGGGAAAATAAGGCAGCCCATTTCTGCATGGTTTATGCAGTAATTTAGGACCCCAACCAGATATCTCTGCAGCCTCCTGCAGAAAAGGAAGCAGATTATCCCCCAGTCTGGCACAGACTGGATTTTATGGAGGGTAAACTCTCAAACAAGGAAAGAAGAGGCTTTACCTTCCTTCACCACCTGTGCCTGTTGTGTTTGTAGTCCTTGTTGAAACATTGCACCTCACAGTGTACTCACCACCTGGCTGTGTTGCAAGTCCCATAAAATAATAAAAAAGTGGTTTTCAGAAACAGGATAATGACTTTCAAACACAGGACGGTGACACAAATTGCAAAAACAGGACTGTCCCTTTTTCAAAGCCCTCGACTGAGCATCTTTTTCCTAAAAGGTTTTGTAGGCAGTGACGCTGCAGAGCTAAGAATGGAAATGGCCACAATAGTGGTTGCAGCTGTGCAAGTCCTTCCCAATCCTGTTCACACGGAAATCTGCTGCCTTTCTGGGGGATGAGCCTCATTCACACTCCCCAAGGCAGAAGTGAGTAAATAGGGACCTCTTGGTGAAGAGTCACCTCATCCTGTGAACTGCCATGACTTCCTCTGTGCACGATTCTGCCAGGCAAAAAAAAGGAGGATTGGGCTTCAAACTAACTAGGGAAGGGAAAACTGGGGAAAACACCAAAGATTTTCAGTCAGCTCCTCAGAAAATGGTTGAGCAGCCTTCGAACTGTGGATTTGCATTGAGGATGTGCTCAAATACACCTCACTGGAACATGCTGGAATTCACAACACATCCTTATGAAATGTGAGCTTCTAAAAACCGGTGAAGGTCATGCAGATTTTCCCAGGGATCTTTTGTTCTATCTCAGGAAAAGGGACATCCTTTCCACCCTCAATGTGCTGTACCTACATCCGACATCCTCCCCTCATAAAAAATCCCAGAGTGGGGAAAGGCTACACCTAGAGTAGGAAATTAAATCATGCCCAGGCATATTCCTGGGCACTGGTGATGTGGTCATGGAATTAAACTGCAGGACCAGTCAGTGACTTTTTGGACTTCACTCTCCCAAATGACTCCTGATTTAGGCAGAGCACATTCAAAAGCTTGAAGAAATCCATTTTTCCATTTCAGAAAAGTCATGGTGGAAAAAAACTCCGTGAAGCTGAGGTCTGAACAGCCACCTAAGAACTTTATTGCCCTGTGCAATTTCATGTGAAGGTCAAATATCCCCACAGTTGTAAATCCTGCATTATTATCTTTGCATGACAGGTGGGAAATTGATAATCTAGAAGATAGATTATCAGGAAACATTTCACTCTGAAATAGCCCTGTAAATCTAACAGGCTGGCCAAGGCTGGACAGGAAGGGAAGGGATGAAGCAGGTTATTGGACAAGGATGTCCTGAGTGCTTTACTGTCACTATGATCAATGGATTGTCCTCCCTTCCCTTCACTGCCACTGCCTTCATGCTGTGCAAAAAGTTTAATTTATGCACAGACTCTGCAAACAAATGAAAAGAGACAAATCTAGTAAGAATTGAAAATCAAGAGGTGTGCTTCTGAAAAATGCATGCTTTTCTGTTAGATTATGCTAATTATAATGGGAATCAGAATGTAGGTTATTTAAACCCTGCACAGGAGTGGCAGCAAAGATATTTGTTTTAGTGCAACTAAGGCAAATAACAGTAATAATTGAAGAAATACCTTGTGCACCTGCTGATCTCACATACCAGATGTCCTGCCTTTCATATAATAGAAAAAAAATTGCAGATTTAACATAGTGTCATATTTCTCAGATTATCTCAAGTTTACAAAATACAAAGGTTAATGATGGGGAAAAACTTGCATCAGACTATTCTGAATTCCCAAAATTTCAGATAATGACAATTTACAGTGAGTTAGAAAGCATTAGAGAGCACAAGAAGTTTTTTCCTTAATGAAACACCAATCTCCTGGCTTGGAGGATCTGGATATCTCTCCACAGGGATTACTAGGAGAAGCAATAGAGAAAATATGAATTTGTTATCAAGTGCAGTTATCTAGGGAACTGCACAAAATCACATTGCCATGCAGCACCTATGAGGAGTGGACTTCCAGAACAGCAAACTCACCTTTGGAACCACACAAGATTTTAAGTTTGGCAGTTTCTTTGGCAATTTAGGAATGTTAGGCCAAGATATCCTTTGAACAAGAATGTATAGAGCATATACACATCAGGATCCAGTGTTTGCAATCCTAATTTTACATATATCAGGGGGAAAATGCCTAGAAAATTTCCAGTATATACTAAAATTTCCTGGCAAATTGCTATGGAAAGTGCTGAGGAGCAAATTATAATTCAGTACAACAGAGAGGACAGAGACACTTGTTGAAAATTGTGCATAAGAACAGATATACAGCAGATATTTTGGGCTTTAATAAACTAATAGAGAGGCCTGCCAAATTTACCAGGCATGTGGGGTTTATTTCTGAACAGAAAAGACAGCTTAAAGAATTTTGAAGCCTTTCTGAAGGGCTGAAATGCAAACTCATGAAGAAGCGAAGAACCAACAAGGCCACTTAAAACTTTGTTTGATCAAAAGGAATTGATGCTGGAAAGTTCAATAGCCACAGAAAACATGCAAATCTCTCCCTTCATAACAAGGCAAAGTGGATTCTAGAAAGAGGGAGGCTGGAGAAGGGAGATACTTTGCTAAATTTCCCCTCTTGCTTTCCACACCCTCATTTTACCAGTGCCACCCTTTCCAATCTTGGCAGATATGTGCTCTGAGAGTCCCTCTGTGCCCCCTCCTCAAGGCAAAAATGAAAAATGTCTTTAAACTGAGAATGAAATCCCTCTGAAATCAAGAGGGTTGCTTCCATTTAAGTTAACAGCTGGTGAGTAGCAGCATGGCTATCACATCTCGATCATGATAACTTTTACTACGTGAGTCTCACAAATACAGTTACATTTTATAGTTTATTACTTGATTAATCATCTAAACTTCTCATAATTTATCTTATTTTCTATCAGAGTACGTTGTAGTCCAGTGCCCAAGCCTTTCTGATCCAAGTTTCCCCATTGCTCAAAGACATTTACAGAATTTTACTCATTCAAAGCTGAATTCCCCTTACACTTCTGGTGCTCTGCTGCCTCATTTCACAATCCTCAACAGCCTGTGTGTCTCCTGGTGGATTATTGATTTTGCTCCTTGTGGGGAAAGTTTTGTTGGGAAGAGAGATTCCTCTAACTTAATATTTAAAACAACATTGGTTATTTTTATGATCATTCAACCAATTCTGGAGCACTGAACTAGTTAATTTTAATAGCTCTTTCTAAAGTGCATTTTTCATTACTCCTGCTGTCTTTCTCATATAGTATTATTTATTCTGAGCAATATTTACTTAAACTCCTGCCATTAGATATCTTGTAAACATGGACAGAACATTTGTTATTCATCTCACATGAATAAAAAAATAAGGATTTATATAAAATAGCTATTTAAATAATATTATACGAATCCAGGAACATCTTCCAAGTACTTTATGGACAAACAGATTTATAAGGTGAAAACTGGAGAGCACAATGCACCTCTTACAGCCAAAAATTCTATCTCAAACCAGATGGATGCAGGAACCTCATTCATAAGCCAATAATCTTTTTATTGCCATAGTTAAGACTTGTGTCTCCCTGGTTTTCAGTCGAGAGCTCCAGAGTTGCACTGCTTTTTTTTGGTCCTCTCCCACTTCTTTTTGATTTCAGATGCTCTCATGGTTCCATCACTGCTGTTATATTCAGCTTTTTTTGGACTATTCTGTTGGTTTTTTGCTGTAGCTGTGACTTATTACTCCTGGCTGCAAGCCAGGAAGAGATGGAAGATGCAGAGGTGGCACTTTTTGATATTGCTGGTGTGGCTGAACAGACTTCCTGAGGGCCAAGCACAGAGCTAGGAGCTGACTGGATTTTTAAAGAAAACTCTGTGTTAATATTATTCTCTTAAAGATTCTCTCTCTTATCATCCATACAATTTTTGACCTTTTAATATCTATATGGATATAATACATCTGTCCCTCTGTACCTTTAATATACAGAAATTCTACTAAATACTAGCTCTATATTATTCCCTATTCTTTCAAACTTCCACACAAATTCAGTCACCCCTGTAGATACTTCTTATTATTTCCATTCTCTTAGTTTGATGGATAAACTGATCCCCCTCAACAGACAAACCAAATAACCATAAACCCCAAGAGACTGAATTTGAAGGTTGAAGAGCAATTGAATTGGACATTTGGACACCGACAGAATTTATGAAGTGATTCATGGGTGTCTTCAAATGGGCAGATCATAAAATCAGAACCTTATGGTTTCACTCACAGCTTTGGATTCAGATTAAGAGGTATTCATATTAATAGGTATTCACATTATATTTACAAAACTCTTATTGAAGTCCAAGTGGCACAGCTTTTCTGAAACCTCAGAGCACTGACCCACAAATATGTTATAAAAAAAACTTGACCTGAATTTCCCTTGGAGAATTCAGCTTTCGTTTATGCCTCTGATTCCTTTTCTTTTGAACTGGTATTAGTAAACATACTGGACGCTTTTGAAGGATTTTTCAATTTTTCTTCCTTTCTTCCACAGCATCTCAGACTGGAGGAGGTTGAAAGGCACCTCTGGAGATCTTCTCCCACCAGAAAAGATCTCCAGGCCTGTTCCCCATTTGCCTTTTAGTACCTCCACAAATGCAAACTCCAGTAGCTCTGTGGGAAATCTCTTGGAGTGTTTGTCCTCTCTTACAGTAAAATGGTGCTTGGCTGTGTTCAGAGGGAATTTCTGGGCTTTAATTTGCATCCATTTCCTCATTTATCCCTGCCTCTGGCAGGGCTGAGGTCTCACTCCCTCGTGTTCATTCCCATGTTTATCCCCATGCAGAATGTAATTTTTGTGGCTCTTTTCTAGGCTCACTCCTGTAAGGCCACATGCACTGGGAGGACCAGAAGTGAACACTTGACTCCAGGTAACTCTTTTCACCGTGGCAATAATTATGTTGCCAGCAGCTCCTGTTCCTGATAAGGCTATTTTAATTCTTTGTATTCCTGTGGAACCAACGGTCCTGACTGGATCACTGCTGCTCAAAGGGAGAAACACCCAAAGAATCTTAATTTAGTAGCTAGACATTCTTATTCTACATCAAGATCCCAATGTTCAATTCCCAACTTGCAAGTGTAGGCAAAATATGCTTTTATCTATAGAAAAATAGGGTGTAGTCTGGAGAAGCTGAGTAATTCACTGATGATCAGTCTTGGCTACAATGATGAATATTTATTGTTTTCCCTTAATAACTGTTTTTAAATAATCTCCTTCTTGCTTTTGATGATTTAGATCTAAAAAGAACTCAACTGGTTTCACTTCAGTTATTAATGATGGACAATAGTTGTTTCAAAAATTATTCTACTGCTTTACTCAGTTCTGAGATTATGGACACCTTGTTCATACATCTCCCAAAAATTCCCCTTTTCACAGTAGGAGTTTTCACATTACTAAAATAAAACTCTGGTGAATTAGAGCTCTTCAGTCTGCACAGTTTTTGATATACTCAGTCTCTACAGAAAGCATTTTAATTATGAAGTTTAAGTCCTGCCTTTTCAAAATTCACTGCTGCACTTAGGTGCTTGTGTTTCTTAATATATAGTTGTTAAATTAGTTTGTTTTCCACAGAGATAAAACAATTCTATATTTCCATCATGTTTAGATAATTGGAGTTTTCCACTAAGGATCTGTCTATGAAATCTGCAGATTACTAGGGCTGGTTTTGACAGTCCTGTGCCCTTTTAAAATCCTTATCTAGACACAGTTCCCTCACAGAATCTGTATTCTAAAAGCAGAATTAAAACTGCTGTTTCCTATCTCACCTGATATCTCAGTTTCTTTTCCCTCTCAGTAAAAAGTTCAGGAGAGATAAATATCTCTCAAAAATATTCATGCAAAACAAGAAAAATCTCTAGCCATCAGATATCTCCTCAATTTTCTTCTTTTATTATCTGCCAAATAAAGGACATTATGTAAGGGTGTGTTTCTGTACCTCAGCCTCTCCAGGAGAATTCTACAAGACGAGTCAAAAACTTTGGAAACTTTTTGAAAGGTTTCCAAAAAAAAAAAAAAAAGGAGTCAGAGCAACAGTAGCATTCAGGTAGGTCTTGCATGCTCTCATACCTACTGTAAACATGATTAACACAGATACCGGTTCAATATCTTTTTTTTTTTTTTTAATTAAATATTTAGAAAGTTCTCAACGGCTCCTTGGCTGGAGAACTTATTATCACTTAGTACTAATGAAGGAAGATTTGTTTCAATTTTAATTAGGGTTTGGTTTTGGTCTTTTTGTTGGGTTTTTTTTTTTACACTAAGAAGACGTGCACCTCCTAATTTTAAACACTTATTCAACAAGGCCCTTAAATATCTGCTCTGTTTTAAGTGGGTACTTAGAGGCTTTCTTAAAAAAAGACCAGTTCCTAAATGATTAAACACATGCCAAAATAAACTCAGAAACCTGTAAGCTGGAATCGTGTATTTGGTTTAGCTTCTCAGCAGAGTGCATGGAATGAAGAGAAGGTTTCTCCTTTTTTGGCTCCACTCAAGTTCCACTGCCCAGCACCCCCCAGCACCTGAGGCCAGAGCTGCTTTACTTTTCCCACCACTTTTCCCAAAGGATTTTTCTGGACCCTCCTCATCTCCCACTTTGTTACCCCAGAACAGCTACAGCCAAAACTTCCTATGGAGAGATGCACTCCTTACCCCAAATACAGATTTTTTTCCTTCCACTGTGGAGGAAAGGCCTCGTTAGGCCTGGCTTTAGCTGCAAACCCAAAACTGTGCGTTTGAAGTGAGGAGAGGATGATGAAAGAGCCAGGTTTGGATAAAAGGGAATGCTGATTGTTATTTTCAACCTTCCTGGGCTGGTTTTTCCAGATTCCAGCAGGGAGGAACGCCTGCCAGGGCTGATCAGACACTGTTGGGCTGACACTGGAGATCCCTGCAATTCCCTGCTACTTAAATCTCCTAAAAGATTTCAGAGCAGGAATGGAGCAGCAAGAAGGTTTCACTCTCCATATATCTCTTACCTCTTTCTTTGCAGTTGTGGAAATTTCAGTTCTAGTGGCTGCTCTGAAGACAACATTTTATTTGGGATTATCAAGTCAGTAAAATGCTTTCAGATCTACTTTTCCTAGTTTTGACTCATTTCAGCCCAGAAATATTTAAATATCTATAAAGCACATCAGCCTTAAAAGAAATAAAAATTGAGACAAGATGTAAAAATAAAAAGTAGGAAACAAAATCATACCAGTGAAATTAAGGCTTAATTTCTCACCAAGTCTTTTATGAATATTAACCTCATGATTTCTCTTCAGACTATCTTAATTCCAAATATAGGTAATTTATTTTACCAACATTTTAATGTTTTTTTAAAAATGAAAATAATTGGTTTTAGGAAGATGTAGTCCATGGTGTGCTTTAATTGCCACTAATAAAGAAAAGCTTATAAAACCCCCAAAGATTATTTGTAACATCTTCTTTCAAAGTATTTTCTAGAACAGAATTTCAACATCATAGAAAAAAAGGTAATCCAAGCTAAAATGAGATTCTGCTTAAGTTTTCCATCTTCTTTCTCAGTCACCTTCTACTGAGCTAAGCCACATTCTTGGTGTGAATTTACATTCACTGCATCTTGCAGAGAAGACTTTAATGACTTGATTCAAGGCAGTAAAAAAAGCAGATACAGTCCAAATAGCTTTATTTGTTGGACATAAAGAGAAGGGAACTGTATTTATAATTTTAAAAATAGGTTTAAATTCTCTCACAAGGCCATTACAGTTCATAAACGCCCCAAATTCTGTCCTGCTTCAATAAAAACCTGTGGCTGTTCTACACACAAAATGTCTACATGGAAAGTACATCTCTTCATTATTTGGATTCACACGTGATCCACCCAAAAACTTGGTTTAGAATCTTTTTAAAAACAAAAACAAAAAAAACTGAGAAAAAGGGAAAAAAAAAAGGTTGTATATTTTTATCCTGAAATGAAATTAAATTTGCATCCACAGTGCTTGGATTTACATCCAAGCTTGAACAATTCAGAGATAGCCAGTAAGTAACATACAAATACCCACAGCAAACTGCCCTGATTTTTAATTTTCTGAGTTCAGTTTTATTATTTCCTGATAATATATAAACTCATATTCCCTTCATTTTATAAATTCTAGTGGCTGAGTGCATGAGGTGGAGAAGTAGCAGGCAAAAATGCACACTAGCAAGTTCTTATCAAAGCACAATAAAATCTAAAAGATTAAATATATAAAGCACTTTAAGAATTTGGAAACATCATCAGAATTACAGTTCCTTTTAAGGAAAAGTGATTTTCTTTTTTTTTCAGAACCAGAAGTCCAAAAACCCCCTGAATTCTGTTTAACTGAAAATTGCTCAATTCTAGAAGCAGCTAAATTCTGTCTAATTTATAGGAACTGGAAGCTAAATTCCATCTAATTTATAGGAACTGGAAGGAAATATTAATCCTGCTTCACCAAGTGTTTTAACAGCCTACATTTGCTTGCAAATTCTGCAACATTTCAAATATACTTCTAAAAAACAAAGAAGAACCAGCATTTCTAATTCAAATTTATTTCATTTTAGGGCTTGGGTATGGACCAGGTAGCAGAAATATTGGTGCTTTGCTTGGATTACCATCCCCAAGAAGACCAGAAGGACCTGAGAGAAAAAGGGGTGGCAATTTCTGGGGAAAGGTGATCATTGATTTAATTTCCAAAAGTGGGAGCTCCCTCTTTCAGAGCAAGAAAACTCTGCCTAACTCCTCTCTCTTTTTAAAGAGCTGTTCAAGAATATAACTATTGCCATTAGCAACAGAGTTTTAATGCAGCGAAACCAAAATAAACTAAGCAGGAAAAAAAAAACTTAATCAGAAGATGCAAAACACTTAAGGATATTTGTGATTGAAAAATTTTGCTTAGGACAATTTTTATGGAATTTCACTTGTGCTTTGGGGTGCTAAGCACCTGCAGGCCCCAGACCTGATCATTAAGTACCATGTGTGTGGTGTGGACAGAGGATAATGGAAAGGAGTTAAGGGAAAAGGTTATTCATACTGCCAGTAGTCAGCCTTGGACTGGATCAAAAGATAATAGAAAATACTGTGGTAAAAGAGAAGCCAACAACTGTATTCTGGGAAAAGCCTAAGGAACACAAACATCAGAAAAAGAGGAAAAAAAAAAACTTTAAAAAGAGAGATCTGGGAATCCTTTCAGTGTTATCTTGGAGGAAAGTGAAAATGTGGAAGTGGTGAAGCCACCATGAGGTTACAACTCTCTGGAAACGTTCTGGTCTGCTTTGGTTTGGGTTTCCTTGTCAAGTGCCTTTTCCAGAGGGAGGGGAACTCCTCCCTGCTCCCAGTCTGCGGCTTTGGACAGACCCTTCCAAAGGAAATGCTCAGAGCTGCCTCTCTGGAGCCCTGCAGGGAGGAGAGATCCGTGCCTCAGCTCTGCTGTGCTCATGGGATGAGGCTTCCCAGCCAGCAGCCACCCTCCTATCAAGTGCAAATTAAAGCAGCCTCAAACCAGAACTGGTTTATACTGGTTAAATGTTGCAGGAAACAGCTGGAAAACAACCCCCTAAAGCTCTGTCTTGTTTCTGTTGCTGCCTGATTCTCCCTTCCTTAGAGAGAGACAGGAGTGCTTTTAGCCCAAGTTGCGCTCTGGAGTTCAGTGATGATATTTAATTCATCCAGGAATTATGTTAAAATTGTAAATGCTTTCCTTAGATAAGATAAAGAAACTTCAGCTATACAGAATTTCAGTTCTAAAGCTACTTGTAACCAGAAAAAAGTGTCATCTCCCAGCTACCAGGCACCTTCTTGGAAGTTTCCTAAAATTCCAGCCAGAAGGAAAGCCATGCACAGGGTTTTTTCCAAAGTTTTAACTTGTGGTTACAGTCAGGGAAAATACATAGCAAAAATAAGTGAATAAAAAGGAGAACAGGGACTATTTTTGCAAATAGATAATGTAAAGAAGTAAAAAGAGTATTTCACAAAACTAATTCCAAGTAATACAGTTCTTCAGTATTTCCAAGAGGCAAACCACCACAGTTTTGGCTCTTTGCTCATTAACTCTGCTCATTGTTTCATTAAGGCAAAGATCACAATTTCTCAAGGAGTTATTAATGCTCACAGTGAGAAAGGTATGATAGCTTTATCCAGAACAAGGTGAAAAGGGATTTTAGCACATAGGGAGGCTAAGAGCTGTTTGTTAAACCTCAGCCATGGAAGTAGAGAGGAGATTTCATTTTATTTGGCTGCCTTTGCACAGATCCCCACACAAACCATTTGCGTCACCCATTTTTCCAAATATCAATATTTTTTAACTGGGAAGTGATTTTCTGAGGAATAATTGCTTAGATACCACTTGAAAATCTAAGCCCAAGGAATTAAAAACTGGGCATACTTTTGATTCAGATATAAATACTTCCATTCGGAACTGCCAAAACTGTTCCCCACTGCTCACCCAAAGAGTGACCCTTTGTTGCCATCACTTCCAGATTTTCTTATTATGTCTTTGTCACGTAAAATTGTGGCAGACTGGACAGTTTCTTCTTCAGGAAGATTTTTAAAACCCCAAACAAGCAGATGTTGGTTGGTACAAGTAGTCCCCGTGATCTAAAACATTTGAGGATGGTTTTATCTGGTTTTATCTGCCAGAGATTAAGATTTCTCTCTGACAGCTTGCCTGGACATAAAAAGAGGATAATGAGTTATGCACATATATAAGTGTACCCAATGTCAAAGCCAATATTTCCACTGAAAAGGAATTGAGAAACTGGTAAAGGTTCACCAAATTAGAGTTTTGTTTCTGTTACCACACAAAAGGTAATGTTCCTAAAGCTTTTTTCCCCTCTTCATTTCCATGGTCATAGATAAGCCAAGGCATTCACATAAGAAATTAACTCGATTTTTAAAATAAATTGTGTACTCGGTGTAATTAACCTGCACGCCTGTGGTGGCCAAATATACAACAGCAAAAAATGTGGCTTTGATTCTAGTTACAGACACAGGATATAGTCTGTCTAGACCATCAAATAATGCACCTCTAAAGTGAAAGTTTTACATCTGAGATTGCATCTCCGAAATGAGAACTGCTGCAGGAATATTGGCCAGAGAAGGGAAAAACTAGATTCCTTTACACTGTCCTACTCTTCCAGCCAGACCGTTGGAAACCTTAAAAGTGGGGTGTTTGCAGTCTATTTGATATGCCAGCTTTTGATAGAACAGAAAAATCAGGTGCCACCTCCTTTCCTCTAACATCCTGGAAAAATACAGATTTTTCATTTCATGACCAAATTCAAAGAAAGCAACACAGACAACAGAAAAAAAAAGTAGTGATGCAATACAAAGCTTTACAATCCATGACAAAGTTATTAACTTGCACACTTAAGTTTCAACATTTAAGTTTTTAACATTTCAAATGACAATTTTTTTCTGATTTTTCTGTTATCTCCACATGATTTTTAACAAGCAAGCATGAATCCAGATTCACTGTATCTTGGGCTGGGAGATGTCAGGAATTTAAATTTAAGGATTCATTTTGGTTTCTCCATTTGCAGTGCAGGGTCATGAGGAAAACCTCTTGTCCCCAGCAGTGCAGCTGATGCCAAAAGGAAGTGAAATACACCCAAAAAAAAAAAAAAATCAGAATTCTGGCAATAAAAAGCCAGGGATTCTCTTAAAACCCTGCATTCCCTTCAACATCCTTGTGTTTTATCTTCTGCATCAGGGAAATAACAGAGGATAGGCAGACTTGAGGAGGTGCTTATGCAAGTGTGCCTTCAGTGATCCTGTGGCCAAGACATCAACCTGCAGAGATCTGTATGGCTACAAGAATTTTTAGCTGCAGAACATATTAATTTGGGTCTACAGTCAACATGCTCTCAATGCAAAGATCACCTGGAGCCTGCAAAGATCACCAGGAGCCTGCAAAGATCACCTGCCCATGGCAATAAATGAACATGAGAATCTCTCAGAGGACGTTCGGTGTGGCAAAGAGAGGTGAGGAAGGGGCTCAGCAAGGATCTAAAGCTCTTCTCAGGGAAAAGGGCGAGCACCTGCCTGTCACAGGCACATCTGGCCAGCAAAAAGGGCAAGAGAGGAGCAGGTTTGAGGCAGGAATGCTGAGGAGGGGCTGTCTGGGAGAAAGGGAGGTGAGCAAGGGGGCAGCCAGGCAGAGAACACATGAGTTTCCTGTGTGTGTCCTGGCAGCAGAGCAGGGAACAACAAAGCTCTGCACACACCAAGCCAAGCCCACGAGCTGCCAGAGATCCTGGAGATGTGTCCAGCCTGCAGAGATGTCTCTCACAGCCTGCGCTGGATTTGACAAGGCAAGAAAGACAAGGAAGGAAAAAAGGGAAGAGAAAAAGGGAAGAGAAAAAAGGAAGGAAGGGAGGAAGGGAGGAAGGAAGGGAGGAAGGAAGGGAGGGAGGGAGGGAGGGAGGGAGGGAGGAAGGAAGGAGGGAAGGAAGGAGGGAAGGAAGGAGGGAAGGAAGGAGGGAAGGAAGGAGGGAGGGAAGGAGAGGAGGAAGGAAGGAAGGAAGGAAGGAGGAAGGAAGGAAGGAAGGAAGGAAGGAAGGAAGGAAGGAAGGAAGGAAGGAAGGAAGGAAGGAAGGAAGGAAGGAAGGAAGGAAGGAAGGAAGGAAGGAAGGAAGGAAGGAAGGAAGGAAGGAAGGAAGGAAGGAAGGAAGGAAGGAAGGAAGGAAGGAAGGAAGGAAGGAAGGAAGGAAGGAAGGAAGGAAGGAAGGAAGGAAGGAAGGAAGGAAGGAAGAAGGAAGGAAGGAAGGAAGGAAGGAAGGAAGGAAGGAAGGAAGGAAGGAAGGAAGGAAGGAAGGAAGGAAGGAAGGAAGGAAGGAGGAAGGAAGGAAGGAAGGAAGAAGGAAGGAAGGAAGGAAGGAAGGAAGGAAGGAAGGAAGGAAGGAAGGAAGGAAGGAAGGGGAAGGAAGGAAGGAAGAGGAAGGAAGGAAGGAAGGAAGGAAGGAAGGAAGGAAGGAAGGAAGGAAGGAAGGAAGGAAGGAAGAAGGAAGGAAAGGAAGGAAGGAAGGAAGGAAGGAAGGAAGGAAGGAAGGGAAGGAAGGAAGGAAGGGAAGGAAGGAAGGAAGGAAGGGAAGGAAGGAAGGAAGGAAGGAAGAAGGAAGGAAGGAAGGAAGGAAGGAAGGAAGGAGGAAGGAAGGAAGGAAGGATGGAAGGAAGGAAGGAAGGAAGGAAGGAAGGAAGGAAGGAAGGAAGAAGGAAGGAAGGAAGGAAGGAAGGAAGGAAGGAAGGAAGGAAGGAAGGAAGGAAGGAAGGAAGGAAGGAAGGAAGGAGGAAGGAAGGAAGGAAGGAAGGAAGGAAGGAGGAAGGAAGGAAGGAAGGAAGGAAGGAAGGAAAAGAAATAGAAAGGGAAGAGAAAAGGAAGAGAAATGGGAAGAAAAAATGGGAAGACAAAAGGAAGAGAAAAGGAAAAGAAAAGGAAGAAAAACTGAAGAAAAAAGGAAAAGGATGAAAAAAGGAAAAGGAAGAAAAAAGGAAGAAAAAAGCTGCAACTCACCATTTTCATGCTTTGCAGTTTTTATGGTCTAAACATTGTTGCCCTAAACCCACTGACCTTCAGCACCTTTGCCTTCACTGAATACATGTTGCCTTCTATTTAGAGGTAGAGAGGCTGCTGAAAATCAGGTTTTTGGATATCCACATGGAGGACAAACACCTGATTTTCAGCAGCCTCTCAACCTCTGAACAGAAGACAACATGTATCCAGTGAAGGCGATACATGCACTCGATGCAAGAATATCCAATTCAAATTTGGGGAGAAAAGGAGAATATAAACACATCTCATGTCTCACACTGCCAAAGTAAGCTCTTTCATAAATGCACACCAATTATAAAATAGCTTTGACACAGCTGCCATTATTATTAAGTAATTAAATTTTTTTTTTATCCCTTTTTCTTCTTTATTCTTTCTCACTGTGAAAATTCAGTTGTTTCAGGACCATGTTTGGGTGTGTTTTGTAGTAAATCAAAGAAATCAGGAGAAATTGCAAGAAATGAAAAGTTATTAAATAAATACTGATATTTCATGAGGGCAGAGGGTGAAATTTCCTTCATCTTTAAATGATTTACAGAAACTATTTTCTGGCAAGCCATTTTGGCTCAATTCCCCCATTGGATATCAGGACTGGTAACAGACTGGATGTCTACCACGGGTCTTCAGGAGCTCAGTGAATTCCTCTTAAAATTTGGACTAAAACCAAGGAAAGTATCCAAAGTAACAGCCCTTATTTTTTGGTTTTGACGCTTGGAAAAACTAGAGGCTCCTACTCAAGCAAACATTGGTTTGTGTTCCCTAAAAAAGTGAATTTTCGCTAGGAGTATGTGCTTGGTTATAACCCTAATCACATGTTGGACCAATGGCCAAACCTTTACTTCTACCTAAGAGTCAAAATGTTTATTTCTCAGCAAATTCCAGCTGGTCACTGAGGATATTTGATGGATGAGGCCTTTGCCAGTTAATTGACAGAGCACTGCTGGAAAAGCAGTTTACACTTCGGAAAACGAAGTGATGCTTCCCAACATTAGCTGAGACTTCTGTTAAAATTGTTTTCAGCTTTTCCTGAGAGTGCAACTGGAAATGATTGCTGCTCTGATTTAGTGCTTATTAAGGGGGAGCTGAGGAGAAGATACTGGGTACCTGAGTAGAAATCAGGTAGAAAAATCTGTACATGGCACCGATCATTAGAGCTGGGTAGAAAACAGGATTCCATTATTTCCTCTAGTCAGGATCTAGAGAATTAAACAGAGTTGCATTAAAGCAAATGTTTCCTTGGCAATGTTGTAATAACGTGTGGGAAACAAAAAGTAAAATTTGAGCCTAAGTTCAAACAAAGTGCAGTGAAACAGGCACTTAGAAGTACTCAAGGCTTAGGCCACCTGTGTAAATGACTGGAAATATCTCATTCCCCATTATATTTGCTTTCTCTTTCCACACCAACTCCCTCTACATCAAGTGGTGACTAATGGTGACAGTCATTAACAGGTTTCTCTGTGCAAATAAACTTGACTTAGTATTCCAGTTGTCCTACTTCCAAGTGAAGGAGAACACAGGATATCTGGTGGTGTTAAGTTACCCATTCTGGAAACATTCAGGAGAGCAAGCTCTTTGATATTTAATATATATTATTGATGTAGAAATTCTAAACTCTTCCATTTGTGGATAGGCTGTAAGGTTGTTTCTTTCCCCATCTTAGAAGAGGGAAAACAATTCACAAGGTTCCAGACTGTGAGACAAGAAAGATTTTCAGATGTCATCCAGAGAAATCATTAGGGTTTGGAGCATCTCTGTTGCAGCACTAAACTGAGGAGCACCATTCCCAAATCAAGACAGCTGGCTATGGAGCACAGGGATAAAAGGGAGGCACATTCAGGGAATAAAAAGCTGGAGGAGATTTCAGCAGGAAAACTGAACCTGTCTGTGCAGTGCTGGATGGAAATGGTTGAAAAAGGAAAAAAAAAAAATAAAGCCATAAAACTGCTCAGCTAATCAGAACTACAGCAAAAGCCAAACCATCCTTATTCATTTCACACTGATGACAGCTCAGGAGGACACAGCAGAGCAATCACCACCCTGCCCAAGCCTGACATTTACAGTCTGGCACATGAGGAACAGTCTCTGAACCAAGTGAAGCCATTCCTGGAAAAGTTCTATTACCTGGAATGTGGGAGAATTAAAGGCGTCTGCTACTGATTTTCAGTCATCCCAACAGAGAAAAGCTGCAATTTGTTTTCAGAATTTATGACTAAACCTTGTGGAATATGTGTCAAGCTCAAGACAGAGCTTCTCTCCCTTGCTCCTATTTCTATTATCCTCACAGTTTTTTAAGACTACATTTACCACCAGCAAGGGGCAGACATTAATGACATCTGTAAGCCAAAAATAAAACCCCCACATTCTGCATTTCATGCCTGAAAGACAAACACCTTTGAATACAGAAAAAGTTGGGAAAATTTGTCACCTCCAGGCAACCCCTGAAGTACAAAATTACTCACATGCTGTCTGGGGGCCTGGTGTGAAGAAAGCTGAAAGGGCTGTAAACTTTAATTGATCAAATAGGACACCCACAAAGACAGATGTTTGTGACTCATGTGGCCACACTGGGTGCCCATTTCCCCTCTCATTCCATAAAAAAGCAAGGCTAAGTCCATACAAACCATTTATAGAATCCCAGCAATCTGGTTAGAACTTCCAATTTTCTACAAGAACAGCACTGAAGTTGTGACAATAAGATAAATGAATGGCAATGGGTAGGTTTTCTATTTCCTAAAACTTCTTTTGTGCCTGCTAGAGGGGCATAATGGCACCCAAATAAAACATGAGCAAAGACATGACAGAAGAGTCAGTAATTATAGATGTTTCTGTGGTCACTACCTTTTTACTTAGGTATTATCAAGGAATCACAGGATGGTTTGGGTTGGAAGGGGTCTTAAAGATCATCCAGTCCCAACCCCTGCCATGGGCAGGACACCTTCCACTGTCCCAGGCTGCTCCAAGCCCCATCCAGCCTGGCCTTGGACACTTCCAGGGCTGGGACAGCCACATGGCTCCCCAAGCCAGTGTCTCACCAAGCTCACAGTGAAGAATTTCTTCCTGATATCTAATCTAAACCCATTTTTTTCCCAGTTTGAAACCATTTTCCCTTGTCCAGCGACCCTGGGAAGCTGTGACAGACGCTGCTCCTGTTTTGGGTGCTCTAGGATGTCTCGGTCCCCCCAGCCATGTGAAAGCTGCTGTCTGTCCACACTCCAGCAGTGGGACAAGGAGAGGCAGACACACAAGCACACACCAAGCACAGGAGCTGGGTGAACACCAGCATGATTGCAGCTGTCCTCATTTTCCTAAATATAGCTCTTATCAGTATCTGCATCTGATATTGCTGTGGGCTGATTGATAAGCTGTGTCTGTACCCATCCTGCTCCTTTCCAGGAGCACAACTCCACAGGCAGCCCCATCAGTTCACACTGTGCCCATCTTTTATCCAATGACTGCTCAGGTGGGGGCATGGAGGGAGAGAGGAATGTCACATCCCATTCCCCAGCAGATTACCTCACCAGATCACTGCCAGTCTGACTCACACAAAAACAAACCATAACCACACAAAAAATACACTTTGTTTACAGCAAACTGCTCCTATACATCTCCTCCTGCTGCCACACATTCCAGCACGATTAATCCTCGTCAGGTGAAAGATTCTTTGCTAATATGTGCATTTGGGAGCCAGCCAAACCCAACAAGGTTCATGCCATCAACAGTCTCACTGACTTCACCTCACTGTTAGTGAGGACAAACTCCTCTGTGTTTGTCTTGCAACTGTGGGTGCTACGAGACAATGGATCTATTTATATTGTTTATAATAAAGGTGTTTATTAAAAAAAAAAAAAAAAAAAGAGGGAGATGGTGAGTTGCTAAGGCAGACATTGGAAATTTCTCCACCCAGTAATCTCCTGGACCATTTTAACTTTCTTTTATGAACAGTTGTCAACTACCAACTCCCAAAAATAAGTTGATAGCAACATAAGCAATACTCCTTTTCCTGTCTGGGCATTGAGGGTGCCAGAGATGGGCAGAAGTCACTGAGATGTACTCCAGATTTGTCCCTGTAAAACACACAGCAGCATTTAATAGAAACTGAGATTATTTTTAAAAACTCTATGACAAAGACAGCACCTATGAATTTTCCCTGGCTCCCAACTGAGCAGCAATCTACTCCCCTCATGTAAAATCAAGCTCCAGGTTGTAGAGGTGACATTCTAATAACCATGGCTTAAAAAGCCATTCCTGTTGTTTTGCTGTTTTCCACAGGACTGGGCTAGAAGTAGCACTTGTCATCTATTCAGCTGCCATTTGGGGTTCTAATTTTTATTCCTCTTTGGACAATTTTCTGAGCCTGCTCTTAAAAGATATTTGAATAATGGTGCAGGGCTTCTGCTTCTACTATTTCACTTAAACATGAACTTCATGTGTTCTCCCTTAACTGAATTCCATGTGTTTGAAATTATTATTTACTTAAGAAAGGGCAAAAAGGGGCGTGTGCCAAAGCCAAATTCACACATCTACACGTTAATTTTTTTACTTTTAGATGAAGACAACAGTTCTGCTCAAGAATGCGCAGCAGTGTGGGAGACAGGCTGCAGAACAATTGCAGCTCGCCAAAGGAGCTGGAATCCCAGTCTGTGGGAAAATAAAAGAGTTCTTGGAATTGGTTTCAGCCCAAAAAGGACAAAAAAAAAAAAAAGAAAAAATAAACACAGCAAAACCCCAAATCCTCAAATGCTGGAAGCTCGTTGGATCTTCTATCAATCCAATAAAATTACAAAAAGACAAGTTTCATTCAGCCACAGAGGTCACCCAGCCATGCCGGTCCCAGGGCAGCTGTCACCAGGCCACCCATGACCAACAGCTCCCTGATTTCAGGGAGGACCTGCCAAACCCAGCCATGAGGCAACGCTTCCTTTCTTCCTCAGAAAATTTCCAGTGAGCAGCAACAACTTGTGAAAGCACGCCCTGGTCTTGGAGAGCAGAGATAATTTGAAAATGAGGAGTAATCAGAGCTTGCTGTCGCCACCAAGACTACCCAGAGCAGGGACTTTGTGCTGCACTAACATGCTAATTAATTAATTAACATTCAAATTTGATATCACTGTGTAGAAATTAAAATTTTACTTATTTCCCTCAACATTTTAAGCCTTTAAAAATGTGTTTTCACAAGCCTGTTAACGGGACCAGATTTTTTATATTGGCTTGAGTGATTCAGACAAAATCCAGTTATTTTATGCCGTAAAATCCCATTGAATCTCCATTAGGAAGTCTAGTGGAAAACCCCACTGGATCATCATTTGACGTCAAATCTGGCACAACACAACCTGGAGACATCTGACTCATGGTGCTGGGAGAGACTTGGAAACTTCCAAGGAGTCTTTCCAGTATTTGAACCAATTTAATTTCCCAGGAAAGAACAAATTTGAAAACAAATTTGCCTTGAGAAATTCTTGAGTGATCCCATTCGGGAAGGGATTGGCTTTCTCTGGTTGGGAATTCCCATTTAGGTTTTTTGGAGGATGAAAATGGACATTTTGGGGTTTTTGGTAGCTGTAGTTGGTAGTTCCCTACAAATGGGAATTAATAATTTATACTATGAACTCTGGTTATTAACTGGGTGGTTTTTTGTCTGTTTTATTTTTCAAACAGAAAAAGTAGAAAATTTACAGAATTAAATAATTTCCTGATATTTTCATTCATTATCAATAATATCCTGATATAGGGCACCGATTACTGGATCTAATTTATAAGTATACACAAACACACACACAAATTGTGTCTGGGTTTATCTGCAGATTTCCCAACATAAAAACCATTTTTGCCAAAAACACAAGTTTCTTGATCCCAATTCACAACCTGGTTCTTTGTGAGAAAATTTTGTCAGCAGTAGAAGAAATAATGGTCCTCCATTGTTAAAAGAATACAAAGTTGCTTTGAAAAAAAAATTGATTTAGACTTTTCACATAAATTGTAATATTCCTGTTTATCAGTGCATGAGTGGGAAATGAGAAATGAAAGCAACACAGCTCCTTACCATTATCAGGCTGGGCAATTTATATACCTACAGAAAGAACTACTTTGTGTTTAAATAGTTATAGAAGGAATTTGAATTTCAACATTTAGTTTCTCGCTTTGGCATAATAAAAAGCTGCTGTCAAGATGGTATTTCAAGCTCATGTTTGGGGCTTTTTTTGCTAAACCTGTTCCAGACAATAAATAAATAAGATTAATTGGAACATTTAATTTATGTGTTTCACTGGTTTTAATCCATCAGATCTTCAAGTTTAAATCCTCTGATATCACCTGACAGAGCTGTTCATTGGGATTCGTGACCCAAATATAGGTTGAACACCCAGGAATGAGGACAAGGACTTGGCAAGATGGAAGTGATGATCCTGCTGCCTCAAGAACACTTCAGCTTTTCCAAAAGGACTTTCCCCTCTGCTTTCAGATAAAGCTTTTGTAGGGTCTGTGTCAGAGACTCGTTAACTCTTCTAAATCAGAGTTTTCATTGGCTTCATGAATCAACTCTTTATGTTCATGCAACAACTTTATCATCAACGAGATTTTTGTCAGTCTGAGGGGGACAGAGAAACCTGCCTGCCTGACTTCAAAGAGCAAATGACTGCCTGTGACCAGTGCCAAGTCATACCAGGCTGTCATCAATTTGCCCTGTAAAATCCTTTGCTTCCTTAATGCAAACATAGCAGTATGAATATTCCACCTGAAAGAGGAAATGTTCAAAGCCTTAAAATGTTGCCATAACTCCTTGTTCTTTCCTTTTTTTTTTGTGTTGTTTTTTTTTTTTTTTTAACACATTGACCATGTCTCAGTTGTATTCTGTAGGAAACTTCTCATTCTAATTAGCACCTAAAAGGTCAGTAGAAAGAATAAATTCCAAATATATGTGGATTCCCTGATGATTATAGTAACCATAATGACATTGGTTTGTGCACCTCTGAGTAAAAGCACATAATTTTTATTACACATCTGGTATCGCCTTAAATAGTTTTGAAATTTGGTCTGAAACTACAATAAAAGTCTTTAAGCTTAGATACAGCTACAGTTTTTTTTTCAGAAAGGTGAATCCTCCAGTGAGTCATAAAAAAAATATGCATATCTCACCGTGGAAAAATATAGTTATGGACTGATTGAAGGGAGAAGGTGGAACTGAATAAATCCTGTCTGACTTTTTCCTTACATCAGGTAAGGGATGCACACTTTTGTTCATACATTCCACACTCAAGGCATGATTGGCTAGCCAGAATTTGCCTAAATAAGGTGCTTTGCATAGTCCAAGGAATTCTAGCAAGCCCTTTTCTGTTCCTGCACATGGGTAACACTCCTGGAAACGGCTGAGTGTTTCCACAAACAACATTCCTATTTGTCATCTTTGCAGAAGGAAAGCATCTCGAGCCATTTCAGAAGCAAACAGCATTTCCTCCAGCTTTATTTACAAAAGATTATTTGATTTCCCTAAAGCCAATTGTAATTAAAGTTCCATATGGTAGGCCCTTTTTTTTAAAAAAAAACAAACCCTGAATCATCCTCTCTGTAGAGTTATATCTCAATGTAAGGAAAAAGAAAAGCAGCTTCTTCTTCTGACACCCCAAAAATGTGCCAAGGTATATGTTTTAATCCTTGGCCCCATTACATTTGGAAGCCTCATGGTCTCCCCTTGTTCTATAATAATATCTAAATTAAAATTAATTACTTGGCATCTTGATTGAACTTTTTATCCCTGGCACTGCCACAAATAATTAGCTAAAAGCAAGTTTTGCTGAGTAGAGTTGTAGAATCATAGAATATCCTGAGCTGTGTTCTCCTGGAACACTTACAGGGATCCAGGGGCAGCCACAGCTCCTCTGGGCAGCCTGTGCCAGGGCCTCCCCAAACTCACCTTTTTTTCCTGCTCCATGTTCTTGGTTAATACTTCCTTTGCATAGATATTCATCATCAATAGAAACCATCAATCCAGAGCTGAATGAACAAAAAAGAAAGGCACACTCAAGATAGAATAAATCCACAATCTCTCAGCAAGCCTTTAATGCAAGCAAGGTATGGCAAGAGGAAAGCAGGAACAAAAGCAAGGAGGACTGGAATTGGAGCACTGGAAAGCAAAAAGAACAAAAAAACACAAGAAGAAATCATAAATAGGAATGATGGTGGCTCAGTTAGAAGGAGCTATTCAGAGGAACAATTAATGAAAGGGATAGAGGGGATGAACCAAAGAGAGGGAAAAAAGGCACAAAGAAATGGAGTTAAGGTTAGTTTGATATGTTGAGAGGAGAAATTTATCAGACACAGAATTTTATAATGAACATTTGAAGGCCAATGTTTACAGGCAGGAATTTTATACTGAAGAGGATTTTTTTTTTCCTGTTTTTCATTTGTCTGCCTCACAGTCTCCCTTGCTGAACATTTTGCCATCCTAAGTTGTGAAGACATGAACAGAACAAAACCCAGGTTTTATGTTACATCATCCATGATGCTGTTTGAGTTTCACAAACCATGTCCTGATTCAGAAGGTATTGTGCTGGGAAAATCTTAGGATTATACAAGCAGAAAATCCTCTTCCCAGTTTTCCTGAAAATGAAATTCAATTCTTTCCCAAAATTAGTCAGAGCAATCCACATCCTCTCACCACCATGCCAGGATGTAATGCTAGAGGATGTTCTATTCCTAAAAACATGATGAAACTGCTTAGGGTGTTTCAATCCCTGGTCCAAATTTAAGCTTCACATCCTCAAATGCAGTCAGAGATTAACATAATTCAACCATGAAACCAGATAAATCTCTATATCCTGCATGCCAGTAAATTAGGTGTTTGCCAGCAACAAACTGCTTTGCCAGACACACAAATGTTTAATTACCATTGCTTCATGTAAACTCAACAAAGCACAATGAATTTGTTTGAAAACAAAAATCCCAATAGATAATCCAGCCTTGAAGAATAGAAGCACGTAGTTCTCATATTAATCCCAACAGCTGTCAGACTTAAATTAGCAGTCTGGGGATCTAATGCCACGATGAAAAAATGTCATCCCCTATGCAAATCATGTTATGAAATATCCAGGAATAAAACCTCTTCCTTCTATTAACTACTGTAACAATACCAAGAAATCACTGCATGTAACATTTTCCATGGATCAGAATGAAAAAATTAATGAAGAACATCTCCAGCTCACATCACACCTGTTGAATGAGATTTTTATGACTGTTCAGGTTTGACATCAGGAGCGTGGGCCAAGAATGCAAATATGGTGTGAGAAAGAATTCAAGAGAGAAGATGAAGACCCAAGTGATATTTTTATGTTGCCCACTCAAAACCTTTAAGGAAGAAGGCGAAATGAGGAGAAAGGGGGAAAATTACCTCAAAGAAGCTGTGGTTGTCCCAACTCTGGGAGTGCTTAAGGCCAGGTTGATGGAGCAGCTTGGTCTGGTGAAAGGTGCATGGCAGGGTGTTGGAACCAGATACTATTTAGGATTCTTTCCAACCCAAACCATTCCATGATTCCAGTTATGCATTTGTATTAAGAATTGTTGCAGTGAAACAACCTGGAAATATCAATTATTACAAACCAGTCACTGAGCATATTTGTACAAATCATTGATAAAGTGCCTTTTTACACATTTAAAAATACACAGTAGTGCACACTGAATTCCACATACCAAAATCTATTTTTTTTTCACACAGATAGATTTTTTAGGTCACCAACACAATGTGAAAAAGCTTAGAAACCCTAAAATAGCTGAATGTACACTGGGGACTAATCTCCTTTCAAAATCTTTACTAACATCATCAAAACAGAACATAAAACTATCTGTGTAAAAACGAAGTTATTTCCATTGCAGGAGAAAACCAAACCCACAACAAAACAACACAAACAAACAAAAAACAAACAAGGTGAGGAGGTGGATTAAGAAAGACTGTGAATGATAAAGGATTATGCTGCAGCTGGGGGAAAAGCTGTCCCCCTTAACTTCTCACTTCCAAAATGTATTTATATATTTCTTAAAACCAGTCAGAGGTATGGCATTCCTCCTCAGCTTGGGGTTTGGGTAATTTTTTTTTTTTTCAAGGATAAGGGGGAGGTGGTTGGGCAAGCTGGAGGCCTCTGAAACACACTTCCACTCTGATTGTTTTTCCACTCCATTGTTTGACTTGTTAATCTATGCACCATACCTAAGAATAAAGTGTTTAATACATCTATTAAGGCAGCAGACAAGTTTTGTGGGCGTATTTTATACTGCAAACGCTGCTAGACAGGATAAATCCCATTTGTTTTGTTTCAAACACCAAATGTGTAACCCAGGAAAGGTAAATGTGTGCTAAGCTGGGTGCCAGCAGGTTTTAAAAGCCATTCTCACCTGGCTGGATGCAGCAAGGCAGGAATTTCCACGGTCTGTGGGTGCCACCTGCTGCCCATCTCCAGTGCTGGATCCCTTCATTCCAGCGCCCTCCCTGAGCACGTTACAGAACTGGAATTTATTTCAAATAAATGCAACCAACACAGAACATTCACTGGAAAGTTCTCTGCTAATTAGTGCCAGGGGATAAAATTTATCCAGAATTCCCATCTCCTAAGAAAAATGATCAATATACTTCCCACTTAAGGACTCTTTAGCCCCAGGCCAGTGTACCTCACTGCTGTCACAGAAACATAACCTGAACTGCAGCATTCATAGCACAGACGTCAAACAGACCCTCATGCAAGGAGAGGCTCAGCATGAAAATACTAAAGTGCTCTCAGAATTAGACAATAAAACTCAAATGAGCCTGACAGAATTGCAGGGCTTCTCACTCCTGAGATCCATATTAGCTCTAAGTTTACCTAGAAAAATCTCCACCATCTGTGCCAGTGTTGATTTTCACAGGCAGAAAAAAATCCATTATTACTGCTACTACTTCTGTTTACTGCCTGGGTTAGATTATTATCAGATTTACAGGGCTACATCAAAGTTTGACTGATGGATTTAGCACAGGGTTATGGTTTTGGCCACTGGCACTGGCACAGTGTCCCTGTCCACCCTCTGAGGGCACTGTCTCTCTGGGATGCTCATCCCAGGCAGCAGTGGGAGATGAGGGCTAAGGAATCTGAGGACTCTGGGAACATGCAAGAAATAATAAAAGCCATGATCTGCTTCCAGGAAACACAATGGACAGGGAATATGGACTCAATCCCTTGTGCTAAACCTTGGAGAAATTAAAATTCATATTCTGTTCAGGCACCTGCTCAGATCCTGGCGTTTGAGGAAGGTCAAATGAGGCCAGGATTTATCAGCTCTGGAAATCTTCAGAGCAAGGTTGTTTATCTTTAGCAGGTGTGGCTTAAATAGTAAAATGCAAATTAAGCCAATGCTGGAAGATTAACATGATGATAATTAGCAATGAGCAGTATCACATTACAGTAGGCCTAAGAATTAGCTTTAAACAGGCATTTTCAATTTCTGATTTCTAGGAATATTCAGTGCTGTTTTCTATTCCACTGTCAATAGCACTCTCTGATCCGATTCTGCTCATTTATAAATGGACAAAGTAGCCAAAAGAAATAAAAAAATAGACTTTTCATTAGTCTGCACAGAAATTCAATTTTTTTTGGGAGTCTGTTACATACCTATCTACAGACTAGATCCAAGAAGTAAATAGTAGCATTCAATTCTATTTTCCAGTTCCCTTTCTGGGTCATTTCTCTAAGGACAAATACTATTACTTCTCTCATTTCTGTCATTCATCCTGAACTCTGCGTCCTTCCCCAGGACTCATCGTGTAAAACATGTTATTGCACAAAGTCCATTAGGAAATGTTTTTGCAATTTATTAAATATCCAGCAAAGAATTTGAAACTAATATTTTTGGAGGGTACCCTGCATGATGTCAGAACTCTGAACTCGAGAGCAGGACCATAAACAACTTATGAAAAAAAAAAATAAATAAACTGCCTTCCTCTTTCTCCAGGAGCAGCTGAAACAGGAGTGCTACTCTGCAGTTTTATTTCAGAATGCTATAGCACAAGGCTTTCATTTTTTTTTACCGTGAGAGAAAAGGTGAGAAGTGTTGAAATTATATGAAGAGGAGAATAAAATTCTCATAATATGGAAAGTGAAAAAAAAAAAAAAATGAAGCCGGAAGAGAAGGAAGATCCCATTAAGGCAGCCAGGAGAGGCTAAAAATGGCAATGACTCAAGTTTCCTATAAAAAAAAAAAAAGAAACAGAACAGCTGAGAACAGATAGAGTGAGAAAGTTGTTAGGAAAACTGTCACACCAAGCAAGGGACACTGCTCAGATCCTAAAGAGCTTCCTTGTACATCCCAGATGCTCATGGGACCCATCCCATGTATGAGCAAATGGAGTTTTAAAACTCTGTGTCATCCTGCAGCTCAGAGAGGAGTGGGATACATTTTCATCCAACATGATTTAATGTTATTTGAGTTGACCTATTTCCTTCAGTTATCCTTTTAAGGGAAGCTTGGATTCTGCAGAAAGCAAGAGGGCTCAGTTCCACATTCTGCCAGGAACCTGCTTTGTGTCTCTGATCATATATCTATTTTTCTTTGCCTCTGTTTACCTTCTCATTCATTTCCTTGGCTTTATTCCGGGCCTCAAAGGGCTGGAAGAGAAATCAATGTCTTCAGTACCAAAGTGAGAAACACAGGGAGGAGGAGAAGAAAGGGGAAATTACTCTGGATTACGTGCAAATTTCTCTTTTTTTTTTTTTTTTTTTCCTAACCAGTAGAAAAAGCCAGGAAGAAAAATCATCTCAGATGAAAAATCTGACTCAGCATAAGACACTTTGTTCAAGTATTGTAAGAAAAACATAGGAAATGAGCATCAAGCCCTGAAGCTGATGTTTCCCTCCACACCCACGGAGCAGAACTCTCCCACAGGAGCACCAGAGTTACAACTGGGTGTCCCAGCTCAAAGTTGGCCATTTTGCCCCATTGACACAGACTGGTCCTTAAATATCAGTTGGACTGAAGGAAAGTGGTTCCTCAACTTCGTGGTGAGGACATCCCACTTTCAGGCTCTGCTTTGCTGTGTTTGGAGAATGGAAAGACAGCTCTGATTGCAGTCAGCCTGGGAATGGGGCTGCTTCCCAGGAAAGTGTGGGAGAAGGGAAAATTCACCCTCATTCCACACATTTTAGGTAAAGCACTTTCAAACAGCAGGTACTGAACTTCCTGAGCGCACCCTCTGTGCTGAAGAGTAAACACGGGGGAACAGAACAAGCATTTAGCTCAGGCACTGATGCTTCATTTAGGAATTATCATTAAAATCCAAATTCAGCACACAACCTTCACTTACAAAACCAACCAACCAACCAAACTGAACCAAAACGAAACTTCCCCTCACAAAAAATCAAAATAACAACACAGCACTGAATGAAAGAGGACAGCTAACACAAATACGAGCAAAACCATGCCACAAGTGTTTCCTGCCCCATTGTTTTGGGAACAAAGCTGTATCCATAACCAAGAGCTTGCTCCTTTCCACTTCTGTCCTTCCCTTCCATTGTGGAAGTCTTTTGTGGTACTGAGAAGCTGCTACTCCACAGTAAAATATATGGAAAAAAAAAACCTACAAGTGCTCAGGTAACAAGTGCAATGGTGTATTTACAGAAGGATATTTCTAACTCACTAACCCAAATCAGAACTAGCTATCAAGCCTGGTATCGCATCACTTAAAATGTGAGACAAAACAAACTAAATTCAAGTCTTTTTGTGCAAGCAGCCTTCACAAAAATATGTGTTTGACAGACAGAATCAGAGAAAAAGAGTAAACAAGCAAAAGGCCAGTCACCTGCAGTGATTTTCAGGCATGCATGATGCATTGTGCGGGACAAAACTGTGTTTTAGTCACACATCAATTAATGCAAAACACTTCTTTATATTCTTTTTTTTACGTGCTTGCTGACTGAGCAAGTGCTGGTGGTGACAATGCCTTTATCTAAGGAAATATTTAATACCTGCTGAGCTTAATGCCCTCAATCTCCAGTTATAAATGACTTGTGTGATCATCCTCTCCTGCAGCATGGCAGGAACCAAAGGGAGAGGCCAAGCTTTTTTATGTTGGGGCATTTTTTTCTCTCCTAACAACATTGCTGTTTTAATACAGAAATCTCAGAAAAGCAAAGTCTGCACTCTATTCTTTGAGACTCAGCAGATGTCTTTAAAACACTTAGTCTATTAAAGCTTATAAAGCATGATTAATGACCTGAGAGCTGCTGATCTGAGGTGAAAGACTCAGCAGAATTTGCCCGATGGCTTTTGCAGATTTCCGTGCTCTACATTAGAAACCAGAACCATCAGTGTAATTATTTCACAGAGGCTCAGATGCAGCTCTCAAAAAACCTTTCCAAAATACTAAAAAGCAACTCAACAAGCAAAGGTGAAGAGCTCTGTAGCTCTAAACCCCCAGCTTCTGTTAGCTCCTTTTTTTTTTCTTCCATAGTAGTGCAGCCAGAAATTCTTTTTTTTTTTTTTTTTTTTATAAGATCTCATTACAGTTTTACCCAATTTAAACAACTTTTTATTCAGATCAAAAAGTAATCAATTTTCTACAGGCTTTTCACTCCAGCCAAGGGCATGGGTTGGTAGCTTTCATGATAGACATTCCACATTTAAAAACCAGTGCCCTGCAGTGCTAGTTTGTGTGGTGAAAGTATCACTTTGTTCTGCTTAAAGAACAAAAAATTAAGAAGAATTTAAAAAATAAAGTTTTGACCAAAAATTGCATCCATTTTGTATTCCTTTCTGGATCTGTAAGTAAGGGGTGGTAATTCTGAGATAAACAAATGCTTCTCAGCTGAACATCAAGCTCAAAATATTATATACATTTGGGAATATGATACGTGTTTGATTCATTGAAATGTGTTTCTCATCATTCTATTTTTGAAAAGGTTGTCACTTTTTTACTATTTATCTTTGCTTATCTGGTGAACAATAAAAGTACTTAGAACCTTGAATTAGAGCATAACTTTTTCTTCTCAGGTTTCCAAAAGAAGCAGATGTGCAATAAGGGCCTACTCAGGATTTGTTTCAGGGTCTCAATAGCCTTATTATAAAAAAAAAAAAAAAGTCATCTCTTCTTCAGTCACTCCAAGCTTTAGTAAAAAATATCTCTCTTTCTGTAGATAAAAAAATTGGTGGTTATTAAATAATGCTGATCCCAGTATGGACCCTTGGGGGACACAACTTGTTACTGGTTTCCACTTGGACATTGAGCTGCTGACTGTTGAAATCATTCATCCAGACAATTCCTTATCCATGACACTCTCCACCCATCAAACCCACATGTTTCCAATTTAGCAGTAAGGGATGTTGGGGGTGACCTTACACAAGTCCAGGTAGGTGAAAAAATTACATTAATTAGTAGATTAAAATGTCACTGCTTTCCAAACTGAACTGAGGCGTTCCCACCACTTTTATTTACACTGCAGTTTTCCCAGGAACGCATTAATCAGTAAGATTGGAGGTAAGACATAGAGAAAGAAGAAAACTTCTTCTTTTGTGGCAACCTCTTCCCCAGGGCCGTGTGAGTGCCCTTCCTAATGTCTCAGTACAAGGAGTGATTGGGAAGCAATGTAAGCAGTGCCTGGGCTCACCCCCTACCTTGATTCATTGATCCTGGCCCTTCTGAAGTGTTCCATGAGCTCATGAAGTCTGGATAGGAAGGGTTCTGGGTTTTGCAGGGCTTGGTTTTTTGGCAGCAGGGGTGCCATGAAGATGGCTCCTGTGCAAAGCTGCTGGAAGATTCCTCCATGCCCAGCAGTGACAATGGCTGGTGGCTCTGAAGATGGACAGGCTGCTAGCCAAAACTGGGCCAGTGGCAGAGGCTGGAAACACCTCTGTGATGACATAGTTAAGATTTAAACCCAAACAAAGTCACACAGTTGCTTGTGGTAAGACAAGAGGAGGATGTGGGATCATGTAAGGGAAAACATGGAAACACCGAGGTCAGTGGAGAAGGAGAGGCAGGAGGTGCTCCAGGTGCTAGGGCTGAGGTTCCTCTGCAAGCCCTGCTGAAGACCATGGTGAAGCATTTGTTTTTTTTTTTTTTTTTCCCTGCTGAAGACCATGGTGAAGCATTTGTTATTTTTTTTTTCCCCTGCTGAAGACCATGGTGAAGCATTTGTTGATTTTTTTTTTTTTCCCTGCTGAAGACCATGGTGAAGCATTTGTTAATTCTTTTTCCCTCCTCTGCTCAGCTGTGACAGGGCAGGGTGAGCGAGTGACTCTCGTGGCATTGGGTCAGTGACAGACCACAGCAGCTCCCCGCAGAGAAACAGGGAAATAAGTGAAATGGTGTAGGAAAAAAACACAGGGTTGACTTCGGGATAAGAGGAAAAAGGAGAAAGATGAAGAATTATGAAACTTCTTTCAGATTACCTAAACTTGTCCTAGGCAGTATTTAAACTGTTTCCATTACACCTGGTACCAGACTGGCACCATATGTCTGAATATGCAACAGTGACTAAAGTTACTTTTATATAAAAATATCACTTTGCATTCAATCTCCAAGTTTCAAGTTCATACATATTCTTTGGCAAACACAACCAGCCATGTGAACTCCATTCAGCTGTCAAAACCACCAGTATTTATGGACAAATCTTGTCAACTTTACTCCCTCGAGTCCTTTCCTTTGAATACCGTTTGAGACTGAGCAAACCTCCAGGTTAGGAGTGGATGGGCAATGTTGTCTTTACAAGACAGCTCGAAAGGAATTGGGAAACAGAGAGCACTTGGTGCCCTTGAATAGCTCTCAAAGCCTTTTGTGCTGAGGCAATTAAGCATCAGTGCTTAATTCTGATCACCCAGCCCCAGGCAGGGGCACAGAGCTTGTCCTCCTCCCACACAACGCCCTCCTTTGCTGCTTTGAGCAGTGGCAGCAGCTTCCCTGCCAAACAGCACAAGGTGGGGCTGATTTCTGGCACCACAAAGTTCCAGAGGCACTACCAGATGCTGGAGGGAAAACAGATTTCAGTGTTTAGAAACTGATGGTCATCACCAGTCATGGTTGTCTTCTCCCTCCTGAACAGGGCACCCTCTGTTAGCAGACATTTCAGAGAAACCATGAAAAAGCTGTCACATGTGTTACTCTCATGACAAAAGCAGTTTGTGACGTTTCCCATCCCCTCCCCTCCAGCATCTGCTCCTTCCTGCCCTCCTGAACTTTAACAGCCCCTCCTAACATCTGAGCTCATCCTGTCACCCAGATTGCTGAAATAATCCAATTTTGAGGGGAAGGAAAAGGCCCACACATGCACACACACCTAGTTCAGAATAAAAAAAAATAATTTCCCCGGAAAACAAGGAGTGGGTGCTTTCTTTTTTCCAGTGCTGATTATTCCAATGAATTTGTTTGTGCTGCACCCTCACAAACAAATGTGTGAGTGGTAAACTGTGCTGCAGGATGTGCCACAGGCAACCAGGCAGCTGGGAAATCACATTCCTTTTTTTTTTTTCAGGCAATAGGAACATTTCTAGGAGTGCCACACAACTACCTGTGGGCCCAGGGATTTGGGGATCTTTCGGATTACCTTCAGCAGGGATCTCAGGAAGGCACAGGAAGCTGTTATAGAAATATTTTGGACTTAGGATGACAACAGCAGAGTCTATCTGGCTTGTCAAATTGGCAATGTCAAAATCATGACTAGGAATTATGATGACAGCCTTGGATGGGGAAGTTGTGATGTTCTGAGATATAAACCATTCAAATATGTTACATAGGCAAAATAAAACATCCCTTGGAGTTCTGAGCAGCTACAAAGTCCCAGAAAGAAAGACAATATTTTGTCAGAAATGCCAAAGTTTTCAAGCTTCCAAGTGCATGAAACTTGTTAACTTTTTTTCACCACAGCCTTGCATATCTGGTTTTAACTCCTTAACTTTTATTTCTTCATTAAGTCTGTCTGATCATAACACCTAAATCTGATTTAAAGTTGCACAGATGTCCCAGGATAAAAACAGCCAGGCCACTTTGCTTCCATGGCCAGGGTAACAGCCTGGTGAGCTGTGAGGCCTCAGGTTTAGATCATACCACAGTGGGGCTGTGACCTCTTAAAACCTCTATTGCAAAATTGTCTATTCTTTGATCCCTGAGGCACGGACTCTTGAAGGCATTTGTCAGGAAAGGGATAACAGATCACTGTGGGCAGTGAAACCCTGCTCAGCCACCCGAGGAGACTGCCTCTTTTTGCCAAATTCCAGCTTTTTGGACACTCCTTAGCAGCTCAGGACATGCATAAGCACATATGGCGAGTGTTACAGGAGGTTTTCTTAACCCAGGCACTGTTTGAGCTGAACAGAGCTCATGAAGGAGCTGTAGGCAAAACATGATGGATCACCTGCACGCTTTCCTTGCCATGCTGCTTTCGTCACTGCAGGATGTGCTCCACATCAGCTGCCCTCAAGTCTGCCTTTGGCTGAGAGCCTCTCCCCTGCTGTTGTTTTCTTCCTCTCAGCCTAACAGGACTCCCTGAGCAGGGAAACCACGTCCCTGTGATTCTCTGCTGGGAGAGTTCCCGTCCTCTGCTCTCTCCTCCTGTGCAGAGGAGCCTGCTGAAACTGCTTTTCCCTCCCATTGTCAGCCATCCTGCAAGGAACTGAGCAGAACAGGGCATGAAATTTCGTCTCCAGTAAATATGAGGGTAATTTGACTTGATGGCTGTGAAAAAATAGTATTATAGAGTAGAAGCTATGGGTAGGAAATTACAGCACAGAATCGATGTTTTCTATAAATACCAGTAGGATGACTCAGACTTGGGTACCTGTGCTCCCTGGAACAGCTCTGAGAGGCAGACAGAAAGAGGCACTGACTTCACACTCTCAGAGGGGGAAGGATTATCTCAGCCCTTTGCCATCCTCAATACCTACCTAGATTGAGATACAGATCTACAACAGGGCCTTTCCCATCCTTACCCTTTTTCCTCCATGAAAATCTTCACAGATGCAAATTTGTTTGTAACAGCACTCTGTCCAGCTCTTTCTAGAGAGTTTTGTGCAATCAAAGGCTGCACGTTTCATATTCTACAATGATTGGAAAGTTGAAGAAATTCCATTTTGTTTCATTATCTCCCAGGTTATTCCTTCAGTATTCCCTCAATTTCCTCATGAGAAGAGGCTGTAGCCAGGTGAGGGATGGCCTCTGCTCCCAGGTGACAGGGACAGGATGAGAGGGAACGGCCCCTTGGCAGGGGCTGCCCAGGGAGGTTTGGAGTCCCCATTCCTGAAGGTGTTCAAGGAAGGCCTGGACATGGCACTCAGTGCTCTGGGCTGGTGACAAGGAAGGGATCAGTCACAGGTTGGATTCAGTGATCTTGAAGGCCTTTTCCAACCTAAACAATTCAATAACCCTGTCCTCCCAAGCTGGCTGCACTGGTACCGCTCCCCTTGATATCCATTTATCCCAGGCAATTATGGCCAGGTTATGCATCCTTGAGCACCATTCCTGGTCATTTCCTGTGCACCTGAGGAGCTCCTGCCTGCTCTAGAGCACACTAAATCCATCTGCTGGGCTGGCTGCAGCAGGAAAAGGAGACAAAGGAGCTGTTTAGTTGCTCGTGGATCCCTCTGGGCTGACAGGACCCTTACTTGGCTGCTCAGGGTGGTGCCAGGGCAGCTTTGTGGCATGGGAAGGATATAATGTGCTCTAATAATGCTCCTGATGGCCTGGCTCAAGGCATTGACCAGAAAAGTAGGTCAGAAAGGAAATTCTGCTGCTCCAAACAGGACAGTGGCAGCAGTCCATTGCACAGGCACAGGGTTTATGTAAGGCAGTGGCTGGGGCTGCTGCACTTTGAGTTTCACAACCAACACAAAGCCCAGCGCTGAAAATGCCTTGCTGCTCCACAAAAAAGGAGGAACTAGCTTGTGTATGAATGTAGAAGGACAAACATATCCCCAGCACCACAGCTGTGTACTAATCTAAATATTTCAATACGGTTAAAGAACATTTCTGTCCCTCAGTCACAAAGGATAGACTAAAACAATATCTTTGAAGGCACAAGAAAAAGTTCAGTCAGTAGTTATTCCTGTGGCATCCTGCTCTATTCCCAGTTATTCCAGGGTTTCTACGTGCCATCCCAGGAGAGTAAAGAGACCTTAAAAGGATGTAATCAGCTCCCTGGCCTCTCTGAAAGAGATATAACTCATGGAAAGGGATGTCTCAGCAGTGCTCCCCAGCTCTCACAGGAATCACTATCAGCTGCGTGTGCAGGGAAAGTTATGCTGTTCCCACGTTTTCAGCCACCAAAGGCCAGTGAGAATGAGGGGCAGAGAGATACAGAAAGCATCAGTTATGTCACAGCAGGTCCCACTCTGGTGACATTCTGGGAGTTGGTTGAGACTGAGCCAGGTCCCACGACAAAGCTGGGAAAAGTGGCTTAAAGCAACCTGAGTTTACCTCCATCATTTTCATGAAAATTTTCACCTTTACATGAAAATCACAGAATCACAGAATAATCAGGGTGATGGGAAAGGGGAGTTGGGGTCTTCTTCATGCTTCAAGCTGCTCCTGGACTCTCACAGATTAAATGAACAGATTGGGTTTAGAGACACAGCCTTATTCAGGGAACTAAATAATAAAATGGACACTTCTGTGCAGCGTAAATATTTGCTCATCCGTGGTTCTGCTGCTGGCCCTGCTGACTGTGCTCTTTTTGGATCCTTGTTTTTAATATGCTCCAGTTTCCAGAGCAAGCACCTGAGCTGATCCCCGAGGGCAGCAGCACATGCTTGGCAGTGGCAGGACCCAGAGGCTAAAATGTCTTTTGGAGTAACAGGACCTTCGGCACAGTGGGAAGTAACCAGTGTGGAAATCGTTCTCTCACATTGAAAAGCCTGCCTGGAAAGGGCTGATCAAAAAAAAACAAGCCTCTTTCTCTAGTAAACATACCAGGTAAATGTATTCAACTAAAGAAACCCTCTAGTGGATCATGTGCACATTGATTTTGACATGAAGAAAGGGGAATATTTCATCCCGAATGCTTTGGGCTGTGCATAAACTTACCCCAGGCCAGGAACAACAAGAGCAGAAAAGTCAGCTGTGGCCTCCAGCCCCTGGAGCAGCCCATTCCCTGCTCCAGAGTTTGCTTAGCAGATTTTCCAACTCTCTTAGGCCTGACCTTTCACTTGTAGCCCTCTGTTGACTGTAAATGACCGGGCAGTGACTGTAAGATTTTAATATCTCTCATTTATCACAATGGGCCATTAAAGCTAAAGCCTATAAACACACAGAGCGCGGGGTTACTGGGTCTGCTGCACAGTCTGGAGTTAACACATTCCCTGCTGTGCTATTAAAAAAACAACTGCATTGCTTTAAATCTTATTCTGGAGCATTTTCATGGCTTGAAAAGTCAGGGTGATGGCCCCACAGAGCATTGAAGGAGCTGCGTAAATAGACTTTTAGAAATGTGGTGTCCTGTAAGGGATTAAAATAAACATTTCAGACTCTTCATGCATGCAAGCATTAGATGGATATCAGAGACAAGAGTTTTAAGTATTGTGGAAAAAAAATCAGAGAAAACAGTGAATCAAAGGGCTGTGTAGCTGCAATTTAATCAAGGTGCTGTCACATTGGTGTCTGGCAAATGCTGACATCTCTTCAGACAACCAACTTCTGTAATTTCTTTTTGTTTTAATTTCTAGGAGCTAAACCTAACCAAACACTACATCAGCTCCCTTGTTAGGTCCTCTCTAAAGTGAAAAGAAGCTTTCATAGGCACTTTCATTGGTACACTTCCTTTGAGTGTCTCTCACTCTTTAATTGAGATTCTTAATTATTTTATACGTAATTTTCAGATGTTACAAAGTACTTAACATGGCATGATGGAACTCTGCTGAATATTTATAACTTTGTTTATACATTTAAATATGGTGTTTAACAGCTTTGTCCCCTCTCATATTTAGTGTGCAGAAGATCCAACAACAGTTTGGGCAGCATTTTACATCTCTGGTCAGTGCAGATACAAGTCCAGTCATTATTTATCAAAACAACTTTACACCCTTGAATCTAAGAAAAAAATGTTCACAATGAGTCTTTTTGTGCATCAAAAATCTAGGAATGACCAACAAAGTTACCAGAGATGGCATTGTGAATCCTGCCATAATATCTGAATTTTAGGAGCTTCCTTGTGCTCATGTTGTTCACCAAAGAGCAGTGTAATTATGTTCTGTTCACAGAAAATGCCTGAAATATCTGATTTGTGGGGGGGAAAAAAAAAGTCTCAATTAGGTAAAAGCAAAAGGTTTCGTGCTGGCAGCAATGACAGGTGAGAGAAATGAGCAGCAAGGGTCAGGCAACAACTGATCTCTCTTTGGACATGGACTGAGGTCTCCAGCAAAACACAAAGTCTCAGGAAAGAAGCCATCTAATCAATCAAGTAGTCTTGGTATACTTTCACATAATTTCATCAGAGTATTAAAAAAGCATTCATCCCTTTTCAATGGAAAATTTCAGCAGTTTTTGAGTCAGCAGAATCAGTATAGAGGCAGGGGAGCATGAAGTAGCCCTGGTTAGCCCTGGCACAGAGAATTCTGCTCTCTGAGCTCCAAAATTCCTCTCACACTGATCAGCAAAGTGTCATTTTCTGTCTGCAAGTAACTTCTCCTGTGCCAATGGACAAGGTGGTCATAGTGTAGTCACACTTGGACTTGTAGTCACCAAATGTGGCCACAGGGACAGCTCCCTCCTTACTGCTCCCTCCTTTACTGCTCCCTTTCATTCCAGGGATCCAGGAAAGGACAGGAAAACTGGGTGTCACCTCTGTGAAGGGACACTTCCTCAGCTGGGTACAGCACAGAAGTGGGTGGTGGGTTTGCACACTCACAGAAGATACTTTAATTATCAGAGTCAGTGGACAAACATCCCTGCTAAGGGACAGCCAGACTTTTAATAAAGAATAAAGAGCCTACAGGAAAGATGGAAGGAGACAATTTACAGGAGCATGGACAGGACAAGGGAAAAGGCTTCAAACTGACAGAGAGGGGGTTTGGATGTTGGGAAGGAATTGTTCCTTTGTGAGGGTGGGCAGGCCCTGGCACAGGGTGCCCAGAGAAGCTGTGACTGTCCCATCCTTGGAAATGTCCAAGGCCAGGTTGGACAGGGCTTGGAGCAGCCTGGGATAGTGGAAGGTGTCCTGCACATGGCAGGGGGTTGGAACCTCCTGATCTTTAATATTCTTTCCAACACAAACCATTCTGTGATGATTCTGTGGTGATGATTATATGAATTTAGTTAGGAGCCCTCAAAGGGCTCCTTTCATATATCTCAGAACAAATCCCAGAGATCAGTAATTACAGGCTCAGTTTCTGCTCCCTTCTCCCTCCACAACATTTCACTTGTGGCAAACCACAAAACACATTTCTGTCTCTCATTCTGTTCAGAATAAACCATAAAAGGCTTCAGATTTCATAAGACTGAAACACAGCTTCAGTGATTTTGAGATCACGGGGTCCTTGATTTAGCAAGCCCTTCTTGCAAAATGCAGACCACAGAAACTCAGCAATTTTTAATGCTGAGAGCACGGAAGTGTCTCCTTTAAGAGGTATTTAGGTAAGTCAAGATGGTACACAACAGAATAAAAGAAAAGTATTCATTTTCTTCTCAGCTATAAAAGTTGCTTGAAAGAAATTCTGTTATCATCATTACTCAGCATAGGCAAAAATCACCTTGGAATCTGCTCTTTTTAGAACAGGTCTGGGTTTAATTCAAGATTGTCTTCACATCAAAAACACCTCTATGCTTTTATTTTTCAACTCAAAGGCTACACAAAAGCCTTGCATAAGAATGTCTTGCTTTTGTAAATACAGTTGAAATAAAGGTGCAGGATTTGTTTTTTTTTTTGTGTTTGAGGAAAAGCTGCCAGTGAAAAATCGAGGTGAGATTCTGGGACTCCTTTCCCACTCTGTGAGCTGGAGCTTGCACAGGGACACAGCCAGGTAAAAACAAACACAGAACAAACAGATGGAACACAGGCACAGTTTTATGGAAAATCTTTGTTTTCTACAATATCTAAGAGCCTCTGCCATTAGGATTTCCAGGAAGAGGTCATCCTTCTAGGTCACTAAAATCTATTAACATCTTCAGTGGAAAAGGATATATAAATCTTTTTTTTTTTTTCCTTTTTTTTTTTTTTTTCTGTGCTTTGGGTGGCAACCCTACAGATGGCAGGGGTAGGACAAAGGAGAGGATACTAAATTTTTAATTTATGTCAGCATACTCCTAGTCTGGTTTTTCCCCTAAAAAATGTAGTTGGTAGCAGAGAGTGACCCTTCCATTACAACATCTGAGGGCACCACAGTGATTAATTTTATCCTCCCTCTTGCCTTTGAAGTTGAGATAAATGAGTGGTCCAAGGTCACATGAAAGGCTGTGGTTGATCTGGGAACAAAAGTCAGAGTTTTGGTGTCTGGACCTCTGCTTTATCTCTGTAATAAACCTTGGTAGTAAGAGCAGACAAGGAAAAAGCTGTTTAGAGGCCAGTTGGTTCCATTCAGAGAGAGAAAGCCAAGAGAACAGAGAAAGTAATTTCTCCATGTGAGATGTTCTTAAGGCCTGTTGGCGTGTGTTACTGTTCTCTGCTCTGGAAAACAAATAAACAAGATTATAAGCAGTTTTAAATTATTTCTCTTTATAAATATGATAAGCCGATTCTGTACATTGATGAAAAGATTTTCCTCACAGTTGTTTGGTTTTTTTTCTGCAGTGAAATCACCAAAGTGAGTGGGGAAGGGAACACTCCAGAGGGAAGAACCAACTGCAGGAAGACCTGGCTAGGCTGGAGGAGCCTTATTCCCGCATTCCAGGATTTAAAGGGTGGCTGCAAAGAGGGTGGAGCCTCGCTTTTGACGAGGACACTTGGAAAAGATGAGCGATAATGTGCACAAGTTACCCTGGGGGGTCACCAAGGGATAATTTTCCACAGTGGCAATCAGCCCCTGGAATAATCTCCCCAGGGAAGTGCTGGATTCTGCACCACTGGGCAAATTTAAGATTTGGGCTGTCTTGCCCAGACTGTGCTGTTGTCAGGAAAGGTTGGACCAGATGATCCTTGAGATCCCTTCCAACCTGGTATTCTAGGATTCTGTGATTTATTTTAATGCTTTGTTTTCTCCCCTAGATTTCTGAGATTTCAATCCAAAAGCTAATCAGAAAGAGTTGCTTGGGTTTACTGCATTTTATATCAGACATAAAATATTTTATTTCTAGATACTAGAAAAAAATTTCTATGCAAGTGGTTCTATATACTACATATACTTGTATAAGTAGGCATCAATATTAAGTAAAAAATATATAATAATTGCAACAACAACTGTAGTTTGGGTATAACAAATAGATTCCATTAAATCCTGGAACTTTATCAAGGTTGTTACTAAGTTCATAATGTCAAATGTAATCCATTCTAAATCATTAGTAAAATCTGAGACAATTAGTTTTCAATTTGGAATTCTAATTCTCATTTCTGATTTGCATCTCTGTATAATTACCATTTGCTCTGAGTTGAACAAGTGTATTATGAAGTGAACTGGTTCCTATTTCAAAACCTTTCAGACTTGAATAGAAATGATTTATTGTATTGTCTTTTTTTACTTCTGAAAAAGCTGTGAAATAATATTATAAGACAACTCCCTGTCCTAATCTAGGAATTTGCTTTTTCTCCAATCTCCAGACAGAAAAATGCAAATCAAAGAGAAAGGATGAGCACAGCTCAGTTTGTTTACAACACTGAGTAAGTAATTGATCTACTTCTTGATTGCTTTTAACAAATACTGTCACTTGGACTATCCTCTGTCTTCATCCATCTTTTCATCACCAGAAAAATTAAATTTCTTTATTGAACCAGACTGTAATTTATTTAAAGTGAACATTTCGTTGACATCTATTCTTTAAGATCCTCTCAGTATACACTCTTTTTCTTTCTTTTTTTTTTTTTTTTCACTTTTTGATATCTCTATGTTCTTTCAGGAAATGTAACCTGTTCTATGAATGAGCCTTATTTCCTCAGCTTTAACAAATGAAAATATTAATCATATTAAGAGTGGAAGCAAAGACTTATGAGTCAATATGTTGGCCTTCAAAGGTTCTTTTTTAAATCCAGATGTCAGCTATGTACACCAGTGTTTCTGCAGATGGAAAGAAAAGAAGAATTTTTTTTTTTTTTAAAGCATGGAATAAAATATAAATAGCCTAAAATCTAGTTGAGGCAAGCACAGATTATGCAGTTCATTTGTCATACAGAGATGGTGTTTTTTTGTCCTCCCTGGTAAAAGAAACCAGAATAATTTATCTCTTCAGTGCTCAAAACATTATCAAATACCATGCACTACTACTTCAAGGAAATGGATTTATGAACACAAATAGCAATTTCAGTATAACTTTCAAATCCAAATCAGATCTTTGGCTAAGAAAACTACAATAAAAACTCTCAAGTGTAATAATGTGGAGAAATGTCTCAGGGGCAGCAGGTTATTTTCTGTTTTAGCTTTACTTCAAATTTTTAAATGGTTCAGTTTTCCAGGAGTTTAACAATGTACACCTGTGGAACAGTGCTAGAAAATCTCCCAACTCAAAACATTTTTTATTCTGTGATAGCACCCAATGCAAAGCAGAAATCTAATGCTAATTAATCCTAATTTTAATTCTAATTCTAGCTCTAATCTTGCAAATACCCCAAATGTACCCTAATGGAAATGAACTACCCACAGCAGAGTAGCTGCTTCACAAAGAACAAACTTTAGCTGGCTTTGGATTTATTTTACTCAAGTTTCTTGTGTATTTTAGATTATGTCATCATTTGTTCTCCATGTGTCAGATAAGCACAGGAGAACTTCTACCTGAATCACTGACTTTGGTGTTTAGGGTGAGAACTATTTAGCAATAACTAAACCACCAGTGTGTTATCAGCATTATTCTCATATCAAGTCCAAAACACGGCACTGTGTCAGCTACCAGGAAGAAAATGAACTCAATTTCAGCTGAAACTAGGACTCAGGATCTCAGAAGGCACTGCAATAATTAATGTAATATTTTTAACATGGAAACTTTTAATGTATCAAAGTAGTGTGCATTTTCATTTAGGTGAAATAAGATATTGTGCAAAATTTTTAAATTTTGAGTAGAAGATTTTTACCCGTGCTGTCTTTAGGATACTGATGTTGAGGCAGCAAATCTGTCAGATGTCAAAAATAAGACCGAGGCATTAAAAATCCATTCTGAAGAGACTAGAATAAGTGATTTTTTTTTAAATTTGCTTTTTCCCAGTATTGGCAATAGTGTCTGAACATGGGCCCAGGTGTGCCCAGGTGGGCAAGAAAGCCAAGGGCACCTGGGCTGTGGCAGCAATGGTGTGGCAGCAGGACCAGGGCTGTGACTGTCCCCTGTGCTGGGCACTGGTGAGGCCACACCTTTAAACCTGGGGTCAGTTTCTGGCTCCTGATGACAAGAAGGACATTGAGGGGCTGTCCAGGGATGGGAACAGAGTTGGGGAAGGGGCTGGAGCACCAGGAGAGGCTAAGGGAGCTGGGAAAGTGGCTCAGCCTGGAGAAAAGGAGGCTCAGGGGACCAGTATTTCCTCTGTCTTTCCCTCTTTTCCCCTCCAAGCCCCCGTACTCCCCAGGCAGACACCGATCCCGTGGTGAAATCGTGAACCCCGGTGTTTGTGCCTCCCTGGCTGCAATAGGACAGGTAAGAGGACCTCAGCAGATGAGCTGTGCTGGGAAATGCTGATATCTCCCTGTAGCCCCTCCAAGGACAGCAGCTTTAACTTGTCAGGAGACTGCTGAGCCATTGCAGTGGGGCTGTGAGAGGAGGAGAGAGGCCATGCCAGGACATCTCCAGCTTCTGCCCACTCATCTGCAAAAAAAAAAAAAGGAAGCCAGCAGATTTTGGTTATGATTGTTCCACACCAGGCACTCACAGTAGGTGAGCTTGAGCTGCATAGCAGAGGATACAAAATATTTCAGTATTTTCAGAGTTGAAAATACTCCTTGCTGGAAAAAAACCCCAGCCTTAAAGCAGGGCAAATAGCTCAGGGAATGCCCTCCTGACTGCAGCTGCTCTAATTCATTTATGTCCTCTAACCTGCACAGGGATAGAGCACTGTGAGGGCAAAAATCAGAGCAGCTTCTCCACGAGTGGACAAAGAGAGAAGGGAAGGCAGAGGAAATGCTGAGGGGTCACTTGGTTCCATGGAAAGCTTGTGCCAAAGCCACTGGATTTCAGATTTGGAGCTTTGCATCAACTGTGCACATTGAACCTATTTTAAATCCATGACATATTTACTGTTGCCCTCAGTGTCTTTCCTATTGTTTTACACTTAGTTCTTGTTTTCCTGTCTTGAATTAAGCCGTGAGTTGCTCAGGGCATCACCATGACTATTCCTATTTATACAATGCTTGGCACATGGATTTTGAGGCATTGCCAAATGTGGGGAGAGAAAAAAGGAAAAAAAGAAACACAAGACAGCAAAGTATTAGGAAGGAAGGTCTGACTTAGAAATCTATTTTTCTAGACTATGTAAACTTTGGTGATTCAGCTCTGGAAAAACAAAAGCAGAGAAATTAGTGGAAAAACAATCAATAGGGAGAAAGATATAACAACATAGACACATGCCCAGGGAACTGGAAACATAAGCAGGCAGGAACAGCCTCTTTAGAGCCCAGCCTTGATCAGTAGGGCAGCACAATGTATGGAGGTGTCTTGCAACAGGAAGCCAAACAATTACTATGCCTTAGAATAAAACAAAAATAAACAGTCCTTATGACTGTTGCCCTGGATTCCGAGAGGGAGCAGGTTTTTATAGAGTTTAAGGAGCAGTCAGTGCCCTGCAGAGCATTTTAAAATCTTCAGGTTGTGTATGGGACATAGATCAGTCAGTCTCTAATTTCTCAGAGGGCACTCATATCTGAAATGAAGATAAAATTCCACAGAGGAGATCAGGATCAACCCATGTAATTTTCCATGTTTTTTTCTAGACTCCTTCCTCTAGTATCATTCCAGTGTCATCTATCCTCAAGTGCATCTTGCAGCACAAAACCAAGCTTCCATATAATCTTCCATGACAGATTTTACTGAACTGCTTGATTTTTATTGAGGTGAACCAATTTATATAATAATGAAACAGACGAAAAAAAAAAAAAAAACAGCAAACAAACTCATCTTCTTTTATCTAGCTGAGCCTTCATTGCAGACAAGGCTCTAATTGCAAGCTTCTCTTAAATACTTTTTTAACCAAATGCCTTTGATTCTACTCCAGCCACATCTTTATTGTGGTCTGACAGAGACATCAGTCTCTGATGTCAGATGAGTCTGACATCAGTCTCTGCACTCAGTTATTTAAAATTTGTCTTTTTGCTGGTCTTGCAATTACGTGAGGATAGCTGAAAAAACCCGGTTATATCAGTAGCTTCACACGGAAGGCCAAAAGATTAAATGATGTCTCTTGCTTGGGGAGGGAAAAACAAACAAACAAAATATCCAACAGAATGGGGCTCAAATAGGTCACTGAAACCACAGGATGAAGATAATTTGCAATATTGCTCCTCTTAACATTAAGACCTTCCGGTTCTAGAACACCTTAAAAACAAAGAAAAAAAAAAAAAAAAAAAAAAAAAAAAGAAGAAGAAGAAGAAAAGAACCCCTCAAAGCTCCAAATGCACAAGCCTCTAGCTGCATGTGAGCATTTCACAGGTCTCCAGCGCTGCGCTTTGCTCGGGAAGCCGTCCCTCCCCTTCCCGCAGCGGTGAGCTCATCACGGAGCCTCAGCAGCGGCCCGGGCTGATCCGAGCGCTCGGCTGCGAGAGTGCAGCGGCATGACACGCTCCAGAAAAAGCTTTTTCCTGGAGCAGAAGGGGATAGTTATGGCAAACAGATGGAGGGAATGGAGTCCAAAACGCGCTGTGCGACCTATCTCCGATAGAGTCGCCTTGCGTTTCGTTCTGGCAGCGCTGCAGCGTCCCCGGTGCCAGCAGAATGTTCCTGAGATGAGGATCTTGTCAGCGGGCTCCAGCCCTCCCCCCCATCAGGATTTAATGGACAACATAGCCCAGCAGTAAATATTGACTAGAGAGAGACTTATACAAAAAATAACATTACAGAAAAGCAAAACAAGAATATTTTTTCAAAGTCGAGGGAGCACATCTTTGCCTTCCAGCTATGTGACAGGCTTGGATTCACACTGGCCAGACCAAGGCTCTTAAAATCCACGGATAGGAAAGAAAATGAACTCTGAATAGGGCTGTGCCCCATTGTTAATCTCCCTAAATCAAAGTGGGGAAACAGGGTTTTCTTTCTGTGTTTGACAACACCATGACAACATTCTAAGTGTGAAATGGAAAGTCCTGGAGCCCCACAGAGATTTGCTAACAGAGGCATGGGTCAGGAAAAGCAGGGACCAAGACTACCAGCACAGCAGCTGTCATCCAAAGGACCTGGTCCTGCACTTAGGAAGCCTCTGGTTATTTAATACCTGTTCTCTAGGAAAAAATCATCACCCTTTAATGGCCTGCTAAAGCCAATGATAAAACCTGGGAGAGAAAACAGAAGACAGGGAAAGAAAGCTACAAACAGCCAAATCCCCAACTGAAGACATCCTCTGCTGCCTGTCTTCTTTTGTGCGAGTCAGGAAGAGAAACCATCACACAGAAAAATGTCATTGATATTAATAGTTGAGAGCAGAGTAACACAAAACATTCCCAGTGCAGACATTTGAAATTTATGGTCCCTGCGTGTGCCAGGAGCTGCTGCCCCTTTCGAGCGGCCATCTCTGCTTCTTTTGGGGGCTTGCCCCAACCTGTCCCAGCAAAATCAACCCTACCTCTCCTCTCATCCTACTGGACTAGTCTGGCTTTCTCCTGCTCGTTCATTCAGGGTATTTCTGAGCCTGTGGAGGAGCACAGGGTTCAGCACAAGGTGGTTTCTGTTTATTTTAGATAACCCTTTGTGACCTCTGCCTGGTGCCTGTCCTTTTTCAGTACTATGGTGCTGCTTCAAAACTGAAAAGTCTTAGACATTCTAAGTGACTTGGATGCTGAGGTCCTCCTAAACCCTCCTTTAGTCCCAGTAAAATGCTGTGAGTTTTTCTGTGCTGGGGACTGTTTCTGCCTCTGTTTTTACACCACCAGAACAATGGGATTCAGATGTGGAGCAGGGCCTGTGGGGACTCCTGTAATACAAATAACACATTAGTAGGACATGCTGCTGGAAGTGTGAAAACCAGGGTATAAAATCCCAGCAGCTGCATTCCTCTGCTGTTCTGGCAAACAGAACTCGATGGCAAACACAGAAAATGAATGTAGGAGCACCTGAAGCAAAACTGTCTCAGCCCAAGGGATGTGTAGTGGAAACTGCTGGGCAGCGTGTGCCAAGTCCCTGTCCCCAGTGAGTGCTGAGCTGCCTTTCCCACATACCTCCCTCGGGCAACAAAGGAGATGGATGCCAGGATTTTTGCTGGCTTGGCATTGCACAAAAGGCCCTTGGGGTGGGTACAATGGAATTCAGGCTGGGCACAGAGGCAGCATGGGTCTCCAACAAACAATAGCAACAGCGGGATCAAAACAGCAGGCAGAAAGTGTATGCACAATTACCAGAGCAAAACAGCTGAGGCTGCAAGGACATTACAGCCCCAGCACTGTCTCCAAGCAGGATCCCACTGCTGTTAACCTAACCACCAAGGGATCAGGCATGTATTCCACATGATGCAATGAATGTTATCCAAAAAGGAAGGTGAAAAGCAGAGGAATTAACCCAAGGCCATAAATTCCATTCCGTTCCTCCAGGTTGACATGGTGTCCAGTGTCCAGACTTCATCACATAACAGAGGCACAGGCATGAATGTACAGAGGTATCAGGACAGGAACTCAGCACAGGTGAGAGCCTAGTAGAAAAGAAAGCAGGGAAATAAACACAATCATATCTGAATTATAAGTGCCCAAATGAGAAACACTGAAGAAGAAAAGTACTCTTGTTTTTAAAGAAACCTGATAACTTAGTCCTCCCTTTTAGAGGGGAGGAGAGGAGAAGAGGATAAAAATTCTGCTCTCTGTCTTTATTGAATAGACCATAAACATAATAGATAGTTGAAAACCAGATAATTTGTTTTAGGACATTTTCAGGAAGAAAAAGAAGTATTGAGAAAAGTTCAGTTCCAAATATGAACCCTTTCAATTCTTAATATTCATGAGAAAAGTATCTCCAGGTTTAGAGCTTCTGAAAGGCACCTGCTTTGTATGAAGCATGATATTTGCCCCACCTTTTTTCATATTGGCATTGAGGAGAGGGGAGAGATGAGGATAAAAATGATAATATGGGAAATAAAAATGGGAGATTTAGTTTTTGATCACAGCTCTATCAATGAATCAGGGACATCAGAGTTTAGTACACCCAGGTAATAACTTGCAGAACTGACTCTGTCCTTGGGGATTTAGGCTGTGCTGGAGTTCCACATTACAAGAAGACAAGAAAAAGATGGAGAAGATTTATTACATTTTTATAACTAGCCAAAATATTGTGCTAAAATCCTTTCTCTAGCATGATTCTTTGAGTCAGAGTTTTGTGCTACAGACAGAAAGAATAGGTTTGATGTTGTTGATACCTTTCCATATTTGTCATATCTTTTAGAGTTACACCTCTCATTGTTGCTTTCTCAGGATATTTTCTTGCATGTGAGACATATGCTCCTGGAGCTAGAAACCAGCTAAAAACCCAAGCTGAATAAATGGAGCTGCTCAATAATTAGTCTTCAAGTACTACATGGAAGCTTGAATAGGGAATTGAATGGGATTTCATTCTGGGGAGGCCTGGAAAATGAAAACGCCTTCAGTGGATAAGAAAAATAACACATGCAGCTACTTTAAAACCTTTCTCACTCCTCACAGTGGAGCAGTTCAGGTCTGCCAGCATGGCACTTCCCAGCTCAACAAGTGACAGACCCAGAATAGCTCTCAGTCCACTCACAGAAAACTCAAGACAGAATGTTCTATACATTTCAGAAACAGCTCCCTGGTTTGATTTCTGGGCTTAGATAGCTAGAGGAGATTTCTAAATCTGTTCATGTTACTATTAAGCAGGAATTTTTGGATGGAAATGGCAAGAGAGTTTTACAATCTTTTTGCAAGTGCCACCTTTATGATTATTACATGCTAATATCTCATTAAAACTGTTAAATTCTCACTTCAAGTGCAGAGGCCACGATCCTTAAACACAACAGCCAGGACTTCCCACAGTTTTACCTGGCTTGCAAAGAGATAAAATATGGATATCTAAAACAGTGCAGAAATTCCTGATGGGAGGTGAGTATCAGCTGCTGATTAGAGAGGAGCACACCAGAGTCAGGGCATCAGTGCTCATCCCTTGTGTTTGAACATTTGGCCCTAACATGGAACCACCTTTCAGCAGGATCTGGTATAAAAGTGAACGTGACAGACTGAGCAGCAGCTTGGTGCAAGGAGATGTGGCTGAGCATGAGTAACAGTTGCTGATAAAACCTAATCAGCAACTCCTCAAGGTCTACCTGGAACTTACTTGCTGAAATGGCCTGCAAGTCTCATCTTGTCAAATATTTTTTTCAAGTGCATTAGTGCCTGATTGCACAAAAAAAAAGGTAAAAAAATCAAACTAAGAACTGATATAGCCAAGAATACCAGTCTGTCTTGTGGCAGTTTTAATTTTGTTTGATGTTGATAGAAAATAAATTTTTAAAAAAGGGTTTTATAACAGTTTCTGTGATATTCTGTGATGATAATTTTTATATCAGCAACTGCTGACAATGCTCCAAAATCTGTGGAACTATTAAAACCTCTTTTTGATTAAGCATTGGGGTCAGCACTAACCTTGTTCATACACCAAGTGAAAAAAGCTCTTACTCAGATCTGATCTGCCATGTGACTCATCCACTCTTGACATTCTCCCAGCAGCTGAGAGGAAAAGTGAAGCAAAGGCTCGTTCTTGAAGAGAGAAGCTGAGCCCAGGCAGGTGGCTCTTTCCAGAGATTTTTGTGCTGGTGCTGTGCTCAGGTTTGTGAGGAGAGGGGGAAAGGAGCTGCAGAGTTAAACAGAGGGGAAGCAGGGCTCAGCTTCTCCCTGGAGCCAGGCTGATTGCTGAAAGCATTGGAGGAGCAGCCCTGGCAGCAGGCAGCTCTGCAGCCTCCAGGCCACCATAAAACAGGAGCTCCTTTTTTCCACAAGAAGAAAAGGGCAGTGTCTGTGCACAAGCTCTTTACCACATGGTGCTTTTGGTGGGGAGGGAAAGCCTGATGCTGCAGCTCAGCAAGCAGGGGGAGAAAAAGGGAAACCTGCTCATTTCCAGTGCTCCTCTACAGGCCTCTTATTTGTAGGGTAGAAAACACAGGCAATGCAAGCACATCAGATTCTTATAGCTGCTATTTAGCTGCTTTTCTAAATTCTTTGCCACAGCTTTTCTGGCACCAAACCTGTGTAAGGTCTCACAGCATTACAATTTTCCATCTCCAGGGCTTCAGGGATTTAGTACAGGTACCCTCAAGGGTGAGTTGGCTCTGGTCTCCACCTGTAACTCCCTGGTAACATCATCCTTCATTAACAATCTGCTAATGGTAAACACCAAATGTGCTTTACCTACAGGAAAGGGAGCAGGGAAACCTGGGATAGTCAATCCAAAGAGAAATGAAATTGCTGAAGACATGCAGATCAGCAAGATGTCTAAACAGAATGACCTGTTATTAGGTACTGCCATCATAGAAAAATTACAACCTTTATTTACAGAAAGTCGGATTTTTGTGACAACAAAGTTCACAACTGGGGTCACAAGTAATGTAGCAGCTCAATATTTTTATAAATAAAATTCCAGTGTAACTGGTAGATTTTTAACTAAAAAAATGACACAGGAGCTGTATTTATTGAGAACTAGGTACTTCAGAATTCTTTTCCTCTATTTTCAAACTCCTAACAGGCACTGTTTCTAGCAGAAGTGTTGCAGTGTTGCAGTGATTCTCCATCACAATTTGCTGACATAACTGGAAATAATGATATTGTAGCAGCAAACCACCTGAGCATTAAGTGTCTGCCAATGATTTCTGCCTCCTCACACTCCAGTCTTGCAAACTCTGCATGTGAAATCATTATTATTTTTTCACTGACTTCATAAAACTGCTTTTTTCTTTTTTTTTTCCTATCTACATGCTCTCAAGCTGACTTCATCAGCTTTAAATACGCAGTCTGAGAGCTGCACTGCTTGAAGTAAAGGTCTAGCTCAATACCTTAAGGAAAAGATTTGTACCTCAATAAACAATCATACCTCAAAAAACCAAGTGACTGTAAAAGACCAGTTTGAGAAATGCCTCCACCTGGTGTTTCCCCCTCTCATGATGTAACAGAGCTGATGTCAGAGAAGTCAGCTATGATCACCAGCCTTTACATCAGGAGCTGATGAGATTTGTTGGGCCCTGGCTGCTCTCAGAGTTTTGAAACTGAATTTGCAAAAGACTTATCTGGAAGAAGTATTTTGAAATTCATATTTTCCTTCATCCTCTTCAAAAACCGTGTTCAGTAATTTTGCAGTGGAGCCAGACAGGGTTTCAAGTTGGAGCAGCCAAATCAGAGACATGTGGAGAATGTTTTCATCAGCGTTTTGTACAGGTTTTGTTAGATGTTATCTCTTTCATGCTGGTTGATTACTTGCTCTAACCCCTCCCACACATCCCTCAATTTATTCATTCCTCCTCACCCCAGGAAACACCAAAATAAAATTGCTATTGTTGTGCCCACATGCAATATTTCTTCTCCTTGCTTTTTGTCCCATCTATTTAAAATCATAATCTGTTCAAGACAGAGGCTGTCTGGTTTTCTGTGTTTGTCAATTATGTGACAGATGATACCCAAACTGAAGACGGGCCCTCAGGCACGAGCAAATGAACTTTGGCACTTTTTGATGAAGTGATTAATGCATCTCTCTCACATTTCTACCCCAGGTCACTGTCATCCTGGAGCAAAGGGAGATATAAACTTGCTCTTCAGCCATCTCTCACTTCCCAGCTCAGGGTAAGAACAGGAACAGCTTCCAACTGTCTGTACAAGTTCCTGTGCCAGGCTGAGCATTGCAACAACCAAGGAAAAACAATCAAAATGTTCATCTGTATCTTCCAAACTAATTTCCTCACCTGCAGACCTCCATTCTTTAGAATAAAAATGTTATTTTTGTGCTGGCACACTTGACACTTCAGAAGGATTTGTACAGATGGATTGTACAGCTCCTTAGTAAACATTTTCCATCCTTCCCCATCACTTTGAAGGGAGGTGCTGTAGGAACCATAGAAATTTCTGTACAGCAACAAAAGAGCTTTTGTTGTGTCCCTGGTTCTACTGTCTCAAAGAGCAGAACAATTTAGTAATTAACAAATATTTAGAGGGATTTGTTCAGTGGCCTGAAGCACAATTAGGCAAACTCAACTCCTGTTGAGTTGGAGAGCTGGATTTCTAATTGCCCCTATGATACAGTACACCTCTCACTCCACAATATAACAAACACAACTTGTGCTGCACAAACAGGTAATAACACAATTATTTAGGGTTTAACAGTTAAATATTTCACAACTGATCAGAAATAGGACACTTAGTGTAGTTTAATGGATTCGCTTCCCTGGCTGGCACAACCCCTGTGCACAGGGGAGAGGAGTTTGGGCCACCAAGGGCTCCTGCTTCTTACTCACAAAGCCCATTGTGAAAAACAAAAAAGGAAGCAGGGGACAGAAAACGAGATCTTTTGGGATTTAACCAGCCCATAAAGATAACATTATAATTTCTTGTTTCCTTCTCTCCCAAAGATGTGTTGGCCAGACAGCTTCATTGCCCACAGATGAGGTAAAAAGAAATTAGCAGGGAAGTCCTGTGGCAGCAATTAGCAAAGAAAAGGAGTTAGGGGCAAAACCCACCTGATCTTCAAGCCCTTTCCTTTCTACAGCACTGTTTTTATCCTTCCTCCAAGTTTACCAAGAGTTATCCTCCCTCCCTGACCTTACCCTTACCTCAGCAGCCTCCAGCCAGCTCTGAGGGGGACTCAAACCCAAAGCACACATTTGTGTCCTGCTGGGGGACAATCTTGTTAGTGTCCAGCTTTTACCCAGCAGCAGTGTTTGCTGTGGGCACTGCCCAGTGAAGCTCCCAGTTCAGATCTACACACAGCTCCAGGGCTGCCTCTTCCCCAGTCCCGAAGCCAGAGGGGTTTATGATTCACTGGGTATCAGTGCTTAGGTCCAGCCTGTGGACTACAAGCCCTGGATTTTACTGTCAAAAAGGACAAATTCATTCTTAAACACTTCACTTCTCTTTTTGTTATGGTTCAGGATACACCTTCCTAAGTTGTTCCCTCTGTAAATGTGTAAGGGCATGGATCAGTGCACGTGGTTCCAAGGTTATGTAAGAACACGTCTGTTATCACTGAAAATATGGAAAGGGAGACTTATCTATTCCATATTCTTAATTTGTTCTGGGAAAGAGGATTCATTTAATCAACCCAGAACTTTCTGCTTGACTAATCTTTCTCTCTCAGCATTTCCCAATCCACATTCTTCTGGAAGGAGAAAGGGCCCTAAGCAATGACATGTTTGAAGTTTACCTGGCAAGGAAGGAGCTCTTGGACTGAAATGTGTGTCCACAGATAAGGTGGGAAATGAACACTTTCATGTCTTACGAAATTTGCAAATTTTACTACAGGACAGGCAGACTGTGTTATTTCAAATATTGGCTGAACACTATTTACTGATTACTCTTAGATACAGCAAAAAAATGATGTCATGGTTTGGAGTTGCTTTTTGTTTGCTTTACAGCAGTGAAACCTTCTTCAACAAAAGAGTGTAGAATAGTTTCCTTTTTCTGCTATAAAATAGAAAGGCTTGAAAAACAGGTTGTGAAGAGCTCTAGGAACAAAGGCAGACTTTAAAAAAAGGACTGTTGACTTTGTGTAAAACAAATTAGTTTTGGTTACTTCATCCAACGCTTAAATAATGTATGAGGTACTCATTATATGAGTGAAATAGTGGATTTATATCTCCTTGGAGAAACTCACAGCTGAGTTTCAACTGTAGGAGATCTATTTTGGTCTGATGTGCATTTAAGAAAAAGAAATATGGCTTTAACTGGTTATAATTTACAACTAGAATAAAGTACATCAAACATTTTAAGAGTGAATATTTAAATAAAAATCTTTTGAACAGATCTGAAGTTTACTAAAATCTTTACCTTTCTTTGTACAAGCCCAGATAATAATACCACCTCTTCTTTCAGGATCTAGGTCATCTTTCATTTAAGGTTTCATCCTATCTCAGCAGACCCTTCCTGTCTTACTTTTTGGCTCAGGATGCTCCACTCCCTTTTGTTTGAGCAATAGGAAGTTCACAGCTCCAACAGGAAGGCCGCACCTTCCCAAGACAAATCAGATGTTATTGCATGACTCACTTTGCAGGGACAACCTTGATAATATGACATACAATTAATTTTTTAAAAACTATATAAATAAAATACTCCAAACCAAGAAAAAAGCCCCACAGGAGTTTCATCTGAGTTTTTCCTACTCCTTTTTCCTTCCCTTAAATTTTACATACATGGTGCCACATTTTCTCCTTTCTTTAATGCATGGGAAGCTTCCATTTCTCACTGTTTATCTAAGAATGAAAAAAATTGGCCTGTTTTCTCAGCCTTTGCATGCAACAAGTAATTGAAGGAAATTTCAGGTTTTTGTGCACTTAATAGTCTATACAGCTTGATACCTGCTGGTCTAAATTAACACACAAATAACATAAACTATAACCTTGTTCAGATTTGGAGAGATCTATGTTAAAATCTAGTGCCATTTCCATGAGGTGAGAGTAGAAAAATTTACCCTGTTAAAGAATTCCCTTAGCAACACAAATTAACATGATGCAATTATTAGAAATAAAATGGAAACTCCATAAGAGTATCATGTAATTTGGGAGCCTAAGTCCTCTTATGATGGCAGATTTCTAGGCATTCTAGAAAATTATGTAGGGTTTGAGTCTAAATTATTGCAGCAAAAGCAGGAAACATTTGACAGCTTTTTGTAACTGTCACTGTGATACCTGAGAGGAGCAAAGATTCTCAGGGATCAAATGTTGAGCAAAACAATGTGTGTGAGGAAAAAAAAACACTAAAAAGTACTGAAAAGTCCAGAAGCTTCATAATAATTTTAGAGTTTTAATGGAAGAAGTGGATTATGGCTAAGATCATCTCATGTCTGCGGCAGCATAAATTCTATTGTGTTAAAAATATAATTTGAGATTGTAAATTGTACTCAGGTACATCAAGGAAACATTTAATTGGAAAAGAAGTCAAAGAGGGCCACTGGTTATCTAAAGGATCCTGCCCTGGCAGGAGTGAGGTTTATCCCAATCCCTCATGCACCACAACAAGCTCATGCCAGCTTTTTGGATGGCTCAGCCGTGCTTCCACTTGCCTTGGCACATCCTCTCAGTGTCCTGCCAGGGAATTCTGGCATTTCTATTTATCCTGCCAGGGAAATTCCAGCTCCAGCTGTTGGAGTAGGTGGCTGTGGCCCAAAACGACGTGAAGCTCAGGATTATCGGTCTCACTTGAAATAGGGGAGAGCTGTCCCGGGTGATGCAGCTGTCTGGCAATGCAGAGGGGCTCTTTTCCATATTTTCCCTGATGGTGAGGAGGATACTTGCTGTGGTGAAGTGGGGTTACAGCTCAGGGAGGGGCATGGCCTACTGCCCTGGGCCACTGATAAAAAGCACTTTTCCTCTTCCAGCCTCAGACCTGGAGATTAGTTTGGCATTTCCTGTTTCAGCAGCCAGGACAGTGGCAAGGGAGAGACGCTGGGAGTTTTTGGCAGGAATCACCTGCCTCTTTTCCTCTCCAGTACCCACTGAGGCAGTAGGGAATGGGCAGGACAAAGGCACTGGAGAAGGAGAAAAGTCCTCCTCCAGCCCCCAAAACATTGTTCAGCCAAGTCATAAATCTGTCAGTCTTCATTACCCAACATCACATCTTCCTTATGAATCCTTTCCAGGGATGAGTGAAAGGAGAAAGATACCTTTCTTTCCCATGTTTACCCCAGATGAGAGAGGAACATGGGGAAATGTGGAAAGAGGCATGAAGTGGCATGGCCATGAGGTGTGGGGTGCTCAGAGACAGGTCTTTTCATCACAGGGCAAAGAGAATGTACTTTTGGTGCTGTCCTGTGCAGAGGCAGGAATTGGACTCCTTGTCCTTCCACTTCAGGATATTCTGTGATTCTAAATCTGAGTAGCTTGGTGTTCTCTGTGGTGCCTCATGAGGAGTAGGTGTTACTTTTTACGTTTGGTCTCAAAAATCTGTTCTGATTGCACTGTGATGTATGTGACACATAGGACATTTAAATCTTATACTGTCTCTCAAAACATTTTTATGGAACCCTAAGCTTGAGATTTCATCAGTTTTCCCTCTCCTGGACTACTACTTCACCTTTGCCCTGAAATGATGAGATGATCTCTGCTCTCAGGGTGTGCAATGACACAAATTCATGGCATTTTATTTACTTTTCAGCTGCCCATTCCCATTTGCTCACGGGCAGTACACTTGCCTGACTCGTGCACACACAACCACTGCCATGTAACCTCAGTCAGCATCCTGTTATCCTACACAGATCACACTGGGGCTGGAAGGAGCAATTCTCCATGTGGAAAACTAATCCTGTGACATTTTCAGTGTGACAAGAACCAGGACAGGCTGTAATTCTAACCAGACACTCTGTTATTGAAAGATACATGGTCCAATTTCTTGTCTAAAATGCAGATTTAATAGGGACCAGAGCTTTGGGGTGCTAATCCAAGCCAAATTAAACTTTGTGTACTTTGAGGCTTAACTATCCTTACCATATTGTGTAACTCTTTCATTACTTCTTGTTTGTCGTGTAATGTCTCCTTTGTATTTTTTTATGAAAACCAATGCAAAATGATAGAAAAAAGAAGTTGCTCTATATGTTAGACATAACTAACACTTTAACACATTTAAATGAAATAGTTTCTTATTCTCATAGGGTTTGTTCAGGAAATGAGAATCTTCTGTCTGAAATCTATGGAAGGAAAGGAAAATTTCAGATGGGGAGTTCAAGGGGGCCAAGAAGAAAAAGCATGGTGCTGGTATCTGAAGATAAGGTCAGCTAGCTTTCAGCCTTAATTTGCAGTGGTCTTTGGCAACCTTGGAAACACTTCTGTTAAAAAGAAAAAAAAAAAATCCATTTTGAATATACAAGTTATGGTCAATATAAAACCAGAAATTTGCTGGAGGCATAATTGACTAATCTGTGTCCTCTGTGTTGGGCCAGAGACCCTTAAATTAGAGGGGAAAAAAAAAAAAAAAGAGGAAATCTATGCCAGTCTGCCTGAAAAGTTGCCATTGAGCTGCATATATTATGCAGACCAAAGTCTCAGTAATGCTGTTTCCTAACTATCTCCATCTGGATCACTGAGTTCTGAACTACATAACAAAGCTCTTCCCATTTGGATCCTGATTTTGACCAGAGCATTATATATCCCAGAACCTCTGGGCCAAGGGAATTTGCGTCATTAAAATGTCCCAAGAATTGTGTTACCGAAGGTGTAAATCATAGGTTGCTGTTTACCACAAAATGCTATGGGTTATGCTGGCCAGGACCAAACCAAAATAAGGAATTACAACTGCTTTTGTACATTCTGCATCCTGAACTCACATGTATAGCAGCGTTGTTTGTGGAGCAGAGGTCCCTTCTGGGAACATCTGAAAAAGTCAAAGTCCTTTTAAGATGATCTCACTGACTGTAACAATTTGCATCCACAAAACACAGAAAGCCAGAAGAAAACCTGTTTGAGTTCTCCAAGTTGTTTGTTTCACTAAGAGTCTCACAGCTCTGACAGGACCCTGACTGCCTCCAGGTTTTGGTTTCCTTGAGCTGAAAATTTGGAAGCAGCCTTTCCTTGTGAGTCTGGGTGATGTTGGTGACCATGTGTTGGAATGAGACCTAAAGCCATGAGGGACAACGTGGGATGTGGGGAAGGGATTTCTGTGGGATATGCCACGACATGCGTGGGCATGGTGACACACTGAGAGTTAGAGGTTAGCAAGGGGAGGCTGGATGGCTCTAATTGCTGCCTCAGCCAGGTAGAAGTGGGAGACATGTTAAAACTTCATGTTTCTGTTACATCCCTGCACAAGTTCCACATCCTCTGTAATGTGTAACTCTTTGTAACTCTGACATCTCTCACTATATATAAAATGGCTGCCACCACCATGACATCAACAGCAGAGTATTTGACTCCAGTCTCATTTCTACTTCCCTCCAAAGCACAAATTGGCATTTGAAAGCCTCAATGTTAGAGAATGATAATTTGACCATCTTGAAGACAACTCAACAGGCTTGGTCCTCTCTCCTCCACAAATCTCTCCTCACAAATCCACAAATTTGTTAGGATTTGTGCCTCCAACACTGTTGGAGTACCCAGGAACATTTGTACACAGTGCTACACAAGGATTTTTTAGAGGCATTCCAGTTATCAGTGGCAATCCGAGAGAACCTAAACCCAGTTGCTTCAATAAGTGTAAAATAAATCTAAATAAATCTAAACCTGTTGCACTCCTGGTGAAGCTGCTGGTAAAAGTTACTGAATTCAACCAGACTTACGGACTTGGGTTGGTAAAACACAGTTTTGGTGACACTGTGACCATGGATGAGACCTAAATTAGGGTGTAACCCACACTGTTGGTGCTTCTGGGACCTTATTGCATGTGACCCATAACCATGTGGGTTATTATCAGAAATTCAGCCCAGATGCACCCAGCCCTTTGATTTCTGAGGTGAAAAGCAAGGCGATTTCTTTCTGCCAGATTTCTGTACTCTTAATGCAGCAGTGTCTCTGTACATGACCCTGTCCTTGCTCCAGGGGCTTCCTGGCCAGGCCTGGGGTCTGTGACCAGGTCTTGTTGCTGCCCTGGGCCCATTCCAGCCTGGCCTCTCTCCAGCCCTCAGTCCATGACAACCCCCTTTATCTGGGCATTGAGCAGATAAATGAAAAGGCTCTGAATAAAACAGTGTTGATTTAATCCCTCCTCTGAACAGTGCCACCTCATCCTGAGCAGCATTTCGCTCTAACTCCGGGAAATGGATTGCAAAGCTGTGCTCAGCTGAGAACCCCTGTCAGCCATGGTGGAGGTGCAAGCCCATAGGGCTGACTCACATTTTCCAGCACAAGCCAAGCACAATGGTGGAATGGGAAAGGGTTTAGAAGGAGTACCAGGCTGGCGCTGCTGGAAGCTCCACTCTTCAGTTTTTCCACAGACTCGGTACAGCAGGGCCGGCGGCAATAAAGCCGTGTTCTCACTGCCCGCCCTGCTGAAAAGTGTGTTTTAAGCCACTACTACAGAGGGTGGAAAGTTTAGCTCTGTCTCAGTGCCCGTTCTATGTTTGGCCTTTGGGCTGAGAGTGCCAGGAGTGGGTTGTGTGAGGTTACTTTACATTAAGCACATGTGGTTTGGTGTTCCCAGCTCCCTGCCCAGGCCTGTCACATAGGCCTGTGTGCCCCCCAGCCCCTCAAACACACACAGCAGGCACCACTGCCCTGCAATCACTACCAGCTTGGTCCAGATTTGGATAAATGGCTTGAACTCCATCCACTACAAATCCCTGAGTCACCCTGTTCTGCAGTTAAAAAAAAAATTTCCAAGCTGGAGGTCCAGTTCTTGTTTGCCCATGTATTTTAGACTTGGACCTATAGATGAAAAATTAAACAAACAGAATATTTTATGTGTCACAATGTTCTTTTAAGCCATGCACACTTGGTTTCAGCTGGGGTAGAGGTAATTTTTTACCCAGTGGCTGATGTGGGGCTGTGTTTTGGGTCTGATAACACAGAGATGGTTTTGTTGTTGCTGAGCAGGGCTCACACAGAGCCAAGGCCTTTCCTGCTTTTCATCCTCCTGGAGAGGAGGTTGGGGGTGCAGGGGACACAGCCAGGACAGGTGACCCCAGGTGACCAAAGGGATATCCCAGTGACATCCTGCTCAGGATATAAAGGGTAGGGAAGAAGGAGGGAGAGGGGACATTTGGAGTGATGGGGTTTGTGCTCTCAAATCACTGTTAGGTGTGATGGGATCCCTGCTCTCCTGGGGATGCTGAGCACCTGCCCATGGGAAAAAGTGAATTAATTCCTGGTTTTGCTTTGCTTGTGTGCAGCCTCTGCTTTCCCCATTGAACTGTCTTTATCTCAACCTATGAGTTTTCCAGCTTCTACCCTTCCAGTTCCCTCCCTGATCCTGCTGATGGGGGAGTGAGTGCGGGGCTGTGTGAGGCTGGGCTGCTGACTGAGATTAAACCATGACAACACTTCATATTGAAATTCATTTTGGCTCTTACAGGTATCAGGAAATTTCATATTGAATTTATCTGCTTATCTAAATACATCTAAACTCATATTTATAGCTCATTTTCTCTTCATGAACACAGAAAAAAACTTCCTAAAATGTCCAATTTTTAAAACTAAATTAACTTTTCTATTTTTATGACATAGAACCTTATGTACAATAATTTCCAAGAAATACAATAGGTTTGTTATTGTCAAGTAAGAGACCATGAGATAGATATAGGACTACCAGAAACAACAAAACTTCCTGTTTAAACAAGCTATTATACAGGCATAAATAATCCCAAAGTACAATTTTATATTTACATCATATGGTGGGATTTCTTATAATACTTTCAACAGGCCACAACCTTTTTTATTATCTATTATTTTTCTGTTTGGCACCCAAGTAAAAAAAATCCACAAATGACACAGAGAGTGACCTCTCTTCTCACTGGTTTCTGACAAGGAATTTAAGACAGTGATACCTGCCGTATATTTAATTTTTATGAAACCATCTCTCTTAATTTTCATGCTGTTTGAGAATCTAAGACATGTGTGTGCTTGGAACAACACTGACATTAATAAAAAGGTCAAATAAAAGTGCTTATAATGAGCCAACAAAGTTGGGACCTGAGCCAGACATTTATGGACTAGCTTTGGCATAAAAGGACACTTTCCACTCTTCTGAAAGCCAGATGGACTTGGTTGCTCTCCTCAGCAATGTAATCAGAATTCTTTGATGATTCTGAAGCTAGCAAATTGCTTTTTAACCAATTATTCAGTTCCTCCCTTACATCTCTACCAGGAATTGGAGCACTGTGCTCTTCTGTCCCAGGCTCTATCTCAGATTTGCATAGGCAACACTCTCGGCTACCTCTGGAAGAAGAATAAAGGAGGGGATAATTCCATAGAAAGGCCTCGAGCCTCTGAACAGATGAGAAAATTAGCAGCAACCCTCCTTGGTTTGGCACTCTAAAGAGTTTGCTGGGGCAAGTAAAGTCTAGGAGAGAATGAGACCAAATGCTGAGTAGACGGTGGAATTGGCACATTGACCTCAATATTAATGGAAATACTGCTGCATTAATTCTTCCTCTGTGGTTTAGACATTTTCTTGGACAAACCCTGGCATTAATCTCCCTACGTATTTTTTCCTCCCTAGCTGGTGTATTTTAGTGGGATACTACTACAGAGTAAGGTATTACTCACACTAAGCCACTGCTTTGGATCTGTTTGGGAGGAGCTAAACCTGAACTGAGCAGTGACAGGAGAGGGGAGACACATCAGAAACGTGGCATCCAGAAGAGGATAAAGAATGGAACTTCCCACCCCCGTGCCAAGATTCAGGAGCATTCTGATGAGGTGGTTCCCTCCCCACGGACACTTCTGATAATAAAACCTGAAGGAATCCTTCTCAGTCCTCTTATCCCCCACATAAATTCACACCCCTGTTGCTGTTGGAACACGTTCCCTTTCCCTGAGAGATTTTCCAGGAGAAAGAACTGCTGTCCATAACTCAGGTTCTAAAGGAGCAAAGTGCTGTGTGCAGAAAATAGCTGGGGCTCTGTCAATCCCATCTTCCCTGGCTCTCCAGGGCCCAGCTGGCAACTGAACTGGAAGGAGGTGCCACAGGCATTTGCTGCCTTTGGGACAAAAACTGTGATTCTAAGAATGCGCTATTTTTCTGGGGTTTCTGTCTTCCTGACAGACAAGGAAACAGTATTTTTTTTTTTTCACATTTGAGGTCTGCTAGCCATAGAAATTTAGACACTAGAGATAAAGGTAATATCTAAATATAATGTGAAAAAGTGCCTGGTTTACTTGCAAAAGACACCAAAAGTATAGTGGCAAAAATGCCCAGTCCTTGTGCTTTTTTTTTCTGTAATGCTGTGGATTAGAGACTTTTTCAATGCATATAATAATAAAATTAATAATAATAATCCAGATTTAAGTTTACATGAGTGCAAAACTGAAGCTACTGTGTCACTTTCAGAGGAGGTGTATGATGTGGTTAATATATAAGGTGACCAATCTGCTTTAGAGATTACTTTAAATGAACTTTCATTATCTGAGGATATTAAACCTCATTGAAGGTGGAAAAACTGTTTAACATAAGTATTTCTTTAAAAAAATTACCTTTTACCAAAAATTAAGTATTACCACTATCCTAATAATACTGCTCAGACTTACTGGAATTGCCAGCACAGATATTTCCATCAACTACAATCCCATTTTTTGCAGCCTTATCCAATACTACTGAATATAGGTATTTTTCCTCTTTTTTTTTTTTTTTGTAGAAATGAGAGATAGTCTTGGAAAATACTTTGGGAACTTTTAGGATAAAGAAGAACACACTTTCTCTAGAGTTTGGATTTGAGTCACCCAGGGAGGAGGATGAGAATTTCCCTGTGAGCTCAGAAGACTTTGTTGTTTTGAGACCAACACTGAGGAACCTACTCAGAGGTTGGTATTTTCCCAGCATTCCCAAGTTTGCAGGTGATGGAGCCTCCCAATCTGGAGCTGCATAGCTCCTGCCTTTACTGGAATTTTGGAAGTTCTGGGTTCTGGTGTCTGTGTCACACAGACTGATGAAGAGCTGGGAGCCACCAAGTTCAAACTTCTAGGTATGTGTCATACCAAACAAATGTTTCCATTCCTGGAAGATGTGAATTCTCCAGATTTACCTGTTTGGCAGATTACACTCAACAAATGTTCTGGGAGAGAGTAAACTCCATTCTGGCAGCAAGCCAGATTTTCCAAACAGAAATGCTCACAAGTCCAATAAAAAAAGACCCATCTCTGTCAATCCCTTAGCTGCCAGTAATCAGCTGGAACGATGTCAAGGGAAAACGTTTCAGAATCTACACCACAAAATTAATTCCAAGGGAAGAAGCAGATCCAAAACTCAATCTAATCTAAAGTCTAATGCTTTTGAAAAGCCCATGAATGAAGCACTTCAGTCCTGGATGTATTTGGGTCTGGACTGACAAGATAAGGAGTTAAATCTCTACTAAAAATTTAAAGATCAGTAAATTCTTGTTTTGCAAATCCACAGAACAGATTTCCCTTGGGATTCATTTGAACTTGAAGTGATATTTAGGGTAGGATGCCTTAAAACTGCCTGAACCAAAGACACTTCCTTTTCTTTATGTGTGATAAAGAGCCTAAAGTCAGTTTAGTGGTGAGTGAGCCTTTATATATGACCTACAAACCCCAGAAAGACAAAATGGAAATGCTGACATAACACTATTTGAGTGTAACTGCTTCTTTTTTTGACAATTTGGCATCCTCATAAAAATCAGTTTTGTTTTTTTTTTTATGAACTCACACAAATTCTTGAAATGTCAGCCTGCAATAATTTTCTTCTTGCCAGTTATTTTCCTGATGTACAGGAATACAGTTCTTTTTATGTTAAGTTTTTCCTAGAAGCTTTTTTTTTTTAACTGAATAAAATAACACAATTTAAACAATAACACTATGCCTATGTTTTATGCTCACGGACATGGATTTGAAGTTTAGATAACCTGGATAAAAACCAATGGAAGCACAATTGCTGATTTGAATTCTTTTCTGCAAAAAACAAACAAAGAAAGATGAAAAAACCTAACAAAATATCCAATTCCATAATTTAAAAAAAATAGTTTCAAATTCTCTACATATTGTGAGACTCCAAAGATGAGAGAGGTGAAGTTGTGGGAGACTGAACATATATATATAAAACCAACCATTCAGGGTTGTTTCTCTAATCTGTCCCAAGAGATCTACATTAATTGGGTCACCCTTGCTTTCCTCCTAAAAATCCATGTTTTATGTTCAGTCCTGAAATGGGAATCCTTTGGAAGGAGATTCCCTTCGAGCTGTGGCTACCAACACATGAAATTGCTTAAGGTGAAGCTATAATTTGAAAATAAACTAAAAGGAAAGTAGGAAAAGATGTTTTCTCTTACAAAACTTCCAGTGGTCTGTTTGTTGTTTGTTTGTTGGTGGGTTTTTTCCTCAAAATAGAAAGTATTTTTGGTATGTTTTGATCCTTGTTTAGCAAACATTTTTGATTAAAGCAATGCTGTGTTTTGACCTCGTTCTTCTGGGTCATTCATTGCCTGTGTGGGAGATTTGCATGCATAATGTAACCCCTGGTTCAAGAGCTGGGAAATACAAAATGTGTCCTCCCTTTTTCCAAATAACTGATGTTCATAGCAACATATTGGTCCAGGGGTTTAATCTTTCAACAATTTAATTTAAAAATCAGTGTGTTATCATCCTCAAAACTAATAGGAATTAGTGATCAAGGAGAAACAAGCTAAGTGAGCTCACTGGACTAACAAAATAATTTTGTGGGGCTTCATTGTTTTCTGCAAAAGACACCAGGTTACTTGTAATATGTAATGGTTAAACAAGTTACAAAATAACTTGTAATATGTAATGGTTAAATTGATGAGAACCAAACAGATCAACTCAGAGTGTGAATAAATCCTCCACATGCCAAAACAGTTCAGTGAAGACACACAGCATTATCACAGGCATAAAATGAAAGTAAAAATAAATCTTTGCAAAGTTTGCTTTTGCCAAATAAAATGTAATTGTCTTTCATTTTGACATCAAAGGCATAAATCATAATTTAAAATAATCACATTGCCTTTTGAAGTCCTTATTAAAATCAGGCATTGTCCCAATGTGCATATCCTACTTCCGTAAGGAAATATTTTATTTTTGCTTGTAGCTATAAAAAGAATTCTTTCTGCCTTTAAGAAAAAAAAAAAATCTCTTGTTAAAGTTGACAGGTTAAAGGAGCTGGACATCAAAAGAAAATAGAAATGTTTTATTTCTGACTTATTCCAGTCAGTCTCCTTATTTGAAGCTTTCCTGGGCTTTGAATATGTCACTGGGCTGAGAGAGGTCGATCAGAAACCAAAAAAATAAGAAATATTTTAAAACTATATTTAAGACATAAAGATAAATACAAAAATATGTGATAAATAGCAACAAAAATGGAGCTCACAAAAGAAGGTCTATAAATGAAAAGTTTGAGAATCAAAGGGAAAAAAATGAGGGATTAGTAAAGAGGAAAGATGCAAAAGATCTTCCCAAAATCTTTTAAATAAACTGCCTTGACAGCTCCTTTAAAAACCTGCTTTTGTGGCTGGCAGTTGCCTGTTTGTTCTGGCTCCCTGTGCTTCCAGAAATCTGGGAAGAGAAGAGCATTGTGTGCCTGAACAGGCAATGGGTGCCTGAGCTCAGCAAGGTGAGCAGGAGCTTGGAGTGGGAGGCAGCAGCTCCCAGATCCTTCAGATTTCCTATGCCCACAAATCCCAAACAAACCAGGAGTTTGGCAAAAGGGCTGGAATGTGAACAAAAGAATTTGGAGGCAGGTATTTCTTCTAGAAAATGTGGAGCAAAGAAATCTCTCACCCAAGGGAAACCCTTGCTGGGCAGGAGGAGAACTTGGAGTGCTCCACATCCACATGGGATCTTCTGGGGAACGAGTCACACAGAACCCAGCAGCCACTGCAGAGCTTTGAAGGGACATCTGATATGACAACTGAAAGTTGCATCTGGGGATGCTCCTCCCATCAGGCAGGCCAAAACCAGAGGTAAAATAACTCTGCTGACGTCAATGGGAGTCCTGCCACTGGCTGAGGCCAGGGCCAGGAGTTCACTCCAGGATTTTTTTTCCTCAGGTGATTTATCATAATTGCTTTTGTCTGGCAGCTTCAAAAGGGAGAACCCACTCTGCCTTTTTCTATATGGCACTAGAATGTCTTCTTGTTGTTTAGAAACTGGAACATATGTCACAGCAAGGCACTAAACACAGAGATGGGTGTTGAAATCACACCACTGTGCACTCTCTAATATGTGTTATTTACCCTTCTAATTGTGGTTGCTGCTGTTTACATGAGAGGGTGTCCTGTGGATTTGTTGGAGATTTGTCTCTTCCTTTTGTGGTTCCTGCTCATCACCAACACTGGAGTAAGAAATGCTCCCATTCACAGGGAGGTAACTTTTGGAGCTGAAGATAAAGATATTTTTATTGTGTCCTGAAGGTAGAGTTGCATTGCTGATTCTGAGAACAGATTCTGCTTGCCCTAGTAAAGTACAAACAGTAACAAGGTTAAAATGAACTTCTAGATGTGCTCTCTAAATGTCATGAAACATAAATTCTCTCTCTACTAATTAAGCAAATAACTTGTATAAATACTCTGCAGGAAAAAAAACAAATTACAAATGAAATGGTTTGTGAATTCTTCCCAAATTTTTCTTTTTCTTCAAATTTTGCTTTCAACTGAGAAAGAAAGATTGTGCAAACCAATTTAAGATGAAGGCAGCTGAACTGAAAATCCTCTTAGAATATTTATACCATTTTTCATCTTAATATATAAGAAAAAATGCACCATTTCCTATGACCCAATATATACCATGTACATAATAGGAAAATCCAAATTAAAAAAGGTTATTTTGGAACATATTGATTTGTATAGTGAAAAGTAATATTCCAACCTCATTGGGCACAAAAGGAAATAAAGCAGACTGAGCGTGACCTACTGTATTAATTTTCTTTCCAGCCAGAAAGGGGAGGGAAAGGAAATGCAAACAGAAGATGAAAACCACAACTTCTTCTGCTGGGTTAACATTGGCCTCACACCAGTGGTGTCCCTTCTACGATGGGGTTTTCAATCACCCTTTAGGGCAGATGTCAGGATACCTCAAAAAGGGACATAATGTTGCTGAAATTGTCGTGAACTTCCTAAGAGAAATTAAATATACAATGAAAAAGAGAGTAGGGTTAAGCATGAGGTGGCATTACTTTCATTCCATCAACAGATTTTTGAAATACATGTGGTGTTTATCTCAAAGACAGACAGGAAATATTTTAAGATTTTGTAATGGTTGTTGTTGTTTTTTTTTTTTTTTTTTTTGTAATGGATGATTTTCCTCCTTCAGAGTCACTCCTACATGGTGAGTAGATGCACTTCCAGGTGCACCTGATTAACAGGAATACAAAATCTACTGGAACACTTGCAGAAAAGCTCAGGTTGGGAGATTATAAGATTCAAACACAGGAATGCAAACACACAACATTCCCCTCCAAAAACCCTAGAAGGCAGGAAAGGAGCCCTCGGAATAAAATGTAATGTATATATGTCTTTTTCTTGCAGATAAAAATACTTACATGATTCACTGTGTTAGAACTGTACTGACCTATATTTCTAAAATAAAAAGCCAGATGGGTGAGTCAGGATCAGATTTCCAGATCTGAATTATTGTCAGTCACAAATAAGGAAGTTTAGCAAATAAGCTCAAACCAGAAGTCCTTTTCATTACTTCTGCTTTGGATTAGGCACACCAAAACCAAGTCTGCTTGACTCCCTGGGAGAAACACAGATTTTTCATCCCATTTCATGGTACAATGCTCAAAATATACCCTGAAGTTAAACTCACAGTAATACAGAAAACACAGTACTGGAGAAAAGCAACTATTAAAATCTTTTTACTTATCATGAAGAGACTCAGCTAATACTGAGATTTGTATGTCAGCTCTTTTCTAATTACATATATTTGGTTTCCCCATTAAAAAAAAAAAAAATATATATATATAAACTAAACAAGTCCACTTCTATTCTAAATACTTTATTTCAAGACAAAATTAAGAAACCAAAACTACAGGAAAGCTGTTTTACAGCATGATGTATCATTACCAGCAGAGTCAGCAAAGAGATCCTTTACTTCTTTTATTTTGGTGAAATCTGGCATTTTTTTTGGATTCAAACACACTTGGAAAATGAGAGAAGGGCTGGGCAAAGCAGAATTACAATTAAAAGGGCACAAGCTAGTAACTGGCATCACCAATATTTTTTTTCAGGAATTGAATTTAAGGTCAGTTGCAATTTTTCCAGTGCTTGCCTCTGTCTTTTGTTGGGGTAATTTTAAAATGAAAATGAGGCCTAATACATTGACAAGGTGTATGCACTAAATAATTATTAAATGAATTCAACTGTTAAGTTTCCATCTTTCACAAAATATTATGCACTGCCATCTCCATACAGACTTGGATCTAGGCCTCAAAATGTCCTTGGCTCCAGAATGGCTCCCAATAAAGCCTGGAGCCAAAGAAGGCATTTTCTTGGCATTAGGTGGGACTGTCCCTGCCCATCCCAGAGAACGGGACAATAAAGAGCACTCAGTTTACAATTTTATGCCCGAAATAAATTAACTATTTACTGAATCCTTTGCAAAAGGAAAAAGGGGTCTGGTAGAAGAGGTAGAGAAACCAGGTGGCTCTTTGAGAAAGAGGGGTCATGGATGAACACAGGCAGCGAATCTCATGTCTCCTTAAAATACTGAGATAATTCTATTGTATTGATATATAGAGCTGATAACTGCTGTCCTGTAGTCACAGTCCAACATAAAGTGAGCTAGAATAGTTCAAAATAAACATGTGTTATTCCTCCAGCTTAATTTATCCACAGAGTCCTGCACTAAGCATCACCACAAGTGTTTTCCTGCCACTTTGGAAATAAACAGAAAGCCTTGAGCCTTCTCAGTGGATTCATTTTTTTGTTCAGAAAGATATCAGTGCATGTATAAGGGAGTTTCAAACAACTGGCTTTTATCTAGGCCTTCACTTAAAAGGAAGACCAGAAAAAAAAATCTTATTCAAACAGGCTGATTATATTAAAAATCTGCGGGGTGGTTGTGCACCCAGCGAGTAAGGAACTGGATCAGTGGCACAGTTAGTGCTGTTTATAAACAGCAAAGCTCTGTATACATTTCCTGTTATAAAATCTTTAAACAGTCTGGAACCATTTTCTGCAGGAATTAAAAAAAAAAGAAAAAAAAAGGCAAGAAACAAAGGCAAAAATGTAGCACTTCGAAGCATACGCAGCTTGGACTATTTCTGTAGTATTACCTCACTGCTGGGAAACCACTGCACTGTGGCCATTTACTGGAAAACTAAATGCATAGAATATGGGAGACATAAAAATTTAATAAACTCAAGGTAAAAGCAGGGAGCTATGCTAAAATCAAGTTGTGAAGGATTTTAGTTAAAGCCAACTAATTCATAAGCAGTAACCAAAAATGGTCTTGAGAATTTTCACTTTCTTGTCATGGTTACAGGCAGGTGAAAGACTTCCAAGAGCTATCACTTACATTTATTTGACTTGCTCAATCTTTCATTTAATGTCATTAACAGATGGTTAACCTCAAATGTATTTAATGCCAATTTTACAGCTTCAAGTAAATCCAGTGCTCCAACTGTGTTTATTTGTTTCAGAGCCCAAACTGTGGGAGAAGGAATAGTTCCAGTGAACATTAAAATCAGTGACATTCTTCTGCTGACTGAAGACAAGGTTGACTCAAGCCACCCAATCTCAGGTGATGGAATTTAGCTCCTGTGCTTTGGAGAACCAGTGACTGGGATGCCTGGTAGCTCCTCAGTTCCTTCCCCTAAAGAACAGGGCAATTCCAGAATGGAGTTCAGCAGGAAGGCTGGGTGGACACAAATAGCTGAATATTGAAGTTAAAAATGACAGCTGAGTCATGAAATGCGGCACAGCACGAGGAGGCCTCTCCTGACATCAACAACCACCAATTCCAAAAGTCAGATTAAGCTTCAAACCTCTCTTCTCTTCTCCCCAGACCTCATCTGATCGTGTGCATTCAGCAGTACGTAAATATATTAAATAAAATCTTCAAGGAAATCAGTGTTCTGTAGGAATAGATCTTATAATTGGTCTCTGGAGCCTGATATTTCTCACATAACTTCAGCCCTGTCATTCATCTTCTCAGGAGGTGTGAGAGTGCTTAATGCCATGTCTTTTGTCAGGTTATTGCTGTCATCTCACGTTTAGTTAACAAGTAAATAAGAGATGCAGGCACCTGCTTGAGCCTCTGATAGCTGCAAAAGCTTCCTGAGCAAAGATTTCAGCTGAGTGGTGGCATGGAACCAGCAGTGCCATTTCAGTGGTGTGAGGAGAGGGTGACAGAGCAGGTGTGACGAGCCCTAACTGAGGCTGCTGCTGGGAGACACTCCTGGAGACACAGATGGCTGTGACCTGTTTGCTACCAAATATTCCATATAAAGGATGACACTGAAAATCAAGGGATAAACAGGTGATGAATACAATTTTATAAACCCAAAATATTTCTGAAAATTAAATGGGTGTTCTTCCATTGTAGGGCTACACAGGCTCATCCCTCTCAGATTATCTTGTTTCCCACAGATGTGTAGATTCCTTATACTTCATACTCTTTTTGGTCTGTAAAAGCTGACATTGCTTGTGGATGTGCCTATTATGTGGCAACCCAAATTTTTGTTTAATATTAATTTTTATTTTGTTCCAATATTAATTTTTATTTTGTTTTCTTTAGCAGGTAAGAGTTCACAAACAGAAGGGAGCTCCTCTAAGTCCACATCCTTAGCCACCTGAATGGTTTCTTTCAATTCCTTCAGTCCCATGAGAGTATTCCAAGTACTTTTTTTTAGCTTTCATTTCCTCCCACTTGTCTTCCACTTACACAGAAGACTATTTTTCCCCCACTGAAAATGTCAACATTTATTGCTTTGTTGGGCCAGCCCTGAAGAAACCAAAATTGACCCAAGGTGTCAAATCTGCTTTCTTCCTTTTCCTGCTCTCCCTCCCTTTCCCATAAATTAACGTGAGGTTAAATAAAAACCTTGCTGTGAGTCCTAGAACAGGTAGATCTCTGTCAACATTTTCTTATGCCTTCTCATCTAATGTTTGAATACATACTGGAAAAGTTTGTAAAAAAGTTCTCTTTTCATCAATTTTGCCAATTAACTTTTAGTGTCATAATTATTACACTTTATGTGGGTAGACTCTTCACCTGGGAAAGGATGAAAAAAATTGCACGGAAGAAAACAAAAATGAAAGGAGCACTTTTGAAGGTTCAAGTTATAAAGTAAGTGCCAATGGATGTACCTGATCACTTTTCCCAGTTTTGGGTTAAGACCAAGGGAATGTAATTTCCATTTGCCTGCACTGATCAAACAGCTGAATAGTGCAGATATTACAGCCTTGATTCTGCTTTCCTTCTACAACCTCATCCTATGCTGATATATCTGTCATAATAACACTCAAGAACCAAGGATATGACCACCATAGATACTGACTGGAGAAGTAACTGGATAAAAATGGAAGATCTAGGATTTATTTCCTGTTATTAGGCAAGTATGTGCATTTTTTAAAAAATTGGATCATATTTTTATCATCTTCTCTTTTGAACACACTACATATTTTGTTATAATTACTCTCTAACTACACATAGCTGTCATAAAGATGAGGAAATCAGTGAAAACCAAGTGATTAACTTCAGTTGTAAGACTGTGGGAAAGGATCTTTTTCAACCTTAACCAGGTGCTGCTTCTCCTGACAAAGCTGTGGCCATGTGAGTTTTTACATGTATTATACCACCCAAAAAGTAAGCAGCTCCTTATAGCATTCCTCTGATGCTTTGATGTGCATCTTCTACACACCTTGGCCTGCTGGTGTCTGAAAAGGCCACTCACAGAGAGAGAGAGATGAGAATGTTCTTTACAGTGCACACTGGGAAGAACATGGGTTGTGTCATTCCCGACACAGTTCAGCTCTTGGCTTCTCTACTGCTTTATTTTATTAGTTCAGGCTCCCAGTTCACCAGCAAAGTGATTTTGTGTGCAGCCTGACCAGTTCAGGTGTCAGCTCCCAGCCAGGTATTGAGCAGGGATTCCCAGCAGAGCCCTGTAAAACTGCCCAGAGCGCTCCCTCTCCATATCTTCTTTTCAGAGCACTTGGGAAGGCCTCCTCCCTGGTCAGCAAAGGTGTGGGAGTGTTTGGACTGGCAGCTCTCCCTGGGACAAAGACCTGCTGGCTGCAAAATGTGCTCTGAAAACGATGTTCAGACCAGGAGGCCCCAGTGGGCTTTGCAGGGCAGGATTTCAGCTGGAACTGCTGGAAAACTGGGGCCATCTGACCTGGGCTGTGATGTCAGAGGGGTATCAGCCTCAATGAATCATTTTATCTCATGGAAACTCCCCTCCTAGCTGAGATTGGCCTTTCACCCAGGGCTGGTTCCCACAGGAGCAGGTGTCACAGTGTGGGCCATCCATACACCTCTCCAAGGAAGCTGAGACTCACAAAATTCCCTGGTTGAAAGCCTACAAAAACAAAACAAAGTTCTCTGACCTAGCCTAATCTTACTCTCATGCCATTTTATTTCAACACCCAGAAACCAAAGAAAGCTGTTGAGAAGAGAATTCCACTCAATGTCAGTAAATTTAACACCTTTTCTAACTGCCACCAAGAAAAACACTGAAAAACGCTCATATTTTCAACTCCTGTATTTCAAGTTGCTCTATTCTTTAAGGCCATCTATCCATAGATTTTGTGAAACAGGGGAACAGATCTATTATGGCTTGGAAATCTATATTTCATTCTCTTTTCTTTGGCTCAAAATTTCTGTCCCCATGCCTCCATCCTGCTGTAGGCTCAGTATAAACACTTCCTTGTTGTCCATTTCAAAATATCCTTATCCTGGAAGTTCTATTCCCTTATATTTGCTACCTTTCAAGTGTTTTGACAATTATTTGACAATTGAAAGTTAAAGCTGACTGAAACACTTGAAAAAAATACTTTATAACTAGAATTTCTAGATATGAGTATCTTCCTCTTTTCCTTTTTTCTTTCTGTTACTTCATAGTGACAAAGAAAAGGGAAGATGGGATTAAAAAAATGAGGTGGAAATGGGAAAGGAGAAGTATCTAGGACCTGGAAATAGTAATTTTTTTTAAGTTAGTTGGATTTTTAAAATCAGCTTCATGGCTATCTCAACCAACAAAAAAGTATGACTCAACTCTTCATTATGCAAAACTTGATAAGATTTACTGCAGCTGTGTTCTGGTGTGTTTGTACTGAGTGTGGAAGGGAGGAGAGAAAAGAGGAAATGAATAATAAGACTTGCTGTGTCTGATGTGCCATCCCAACGCACTGGGATCTTCTCTGATGTTTTCTCAGTTTGTTTTCATAAAAATTCATAAGTTCTGCATTTGAATTTGAGTTCTGGCTTGAATAAATCCCATGACTCGCAGCGAAGCGTAGCTAAGACTGCCAAAATTTCGTGCAGCTGTAAATCAAGAACCCTCAGGATTCCTGCTATCACCACCTAAAACAATAGATTGGCCAGGTTCTCTTCAAATATGACAAGTGTGTCCCAGAATTCAGTGTGAATACTCTGGCCCAAGCAGAAAATCAGTAATACTCTAAAATTAAATGGAGTTTTGTCTAGACTGATTGTTCAGTTCTGATGAATGGAAGTGACTGCACAACGGGAAGCCAAGCAGTGCTGCGTTGCTCCCTACTCAGCATATTTTGCCCATTTATAATTTATCTTTGCATTATTATATAAAATAATTTTACAACCAAATTAGGCTATGAAAACCAACAAAAATCAGAGGTGTTTTCAAAGCCATCGTGGGCCCCATCATCTAAGCTCTAGGTTGCTTAGAGCTCTCTTTGAACACTAGTGGTTTCTCATGGATTTTTTTTTTACCCTTGCTCCTTGTTGTATGAAGGAAATTTGTGATTTGCCATTCATGCATATTTTACCTGTGAAAAATATAATAGTAAGAAAAACATAAATACTAAAAGCAGAGAGATTGCCTGTGTATGTTCTGGTCACCACAATATTTCAGAGTCTTCCTGCAACCACAAAAAAGACACTGAGTAAATCCCATCAGCCGTAGTAAGAGAAACAGTCAATATTTTTTCCTTTGCGGGGAAAAAATCTGCATATAATGGAATGACAGTTTATATATCTTGCCACAACAGGAAAAGAAGACTTCAGTGTTTTCATTTTGCTCAATTTCTACATGAAATTGAGCAAAATGATGAACTAGTAGTAAGCTTCTTGAAAACTTCAGGATATATCTATTACCCATATGAAAAAGTTGATTTTTCATACCCATCTCAAGTGAAAAGTGAGTACAATGTATATTTTATTTAAAAATATGAACACCTTAATTGTTCTTTTGAAATGAATAAACATGTAGAATTTGGGTTTGCACAGGGAGGGCTGAACATGAGGTTCTATTTAGACAAAATTTGAAATTCAAGCATTCTGTAACTATAAGGAAAAATGTATCTGTTTAAAAGCAAGGGAATTTAAGTGCAAATTTCAAAGAGAACTACCACTGTTTATGTCTTAGCTTTCAAAATTCAAATTGTAAATAAAGAAAGCTCCTAAAAACGCCCTTTACAAATGGACTTTATTGCGATGATACCTGGGGCCAGTCAGAGTTTAAGTCAAAGTTTGCAGGGTCAAAACTCTACATTGGTTTGTCAGGGAGGAGAATTTCTCTTATGCCCAGTTGCTGGAAGACTTCTTCTGCACAGCCCACTGTGTCTAAAGATGAACTACAGAGCCCAGGGATTTCTCCTCCAAAGGCTTCACTCTCCTAGGTGTTCCTGGAATGTGTCTAAGTCAAGCCACCAGGATTCAGGACAAAATTCAGCTGGAGTTGCTTCTCTTTAAAAAGAGAAGGCAGGCTCAGAAACTGCTGTTGCTGTGGAGGAATTGATGCTGAAGGAATGGAAAAAAGCTCCCATTTGACCTGGAACAGAGAGTTCTTAGAGAGCATGGTCAGGGAGAGAGGCCCTGTGCTTCCAAAATACAGCTCAGAAACCATTCTAAGCTACCTTTTAAACTTTGAATATTTAGGGAAATTTTAATGAATTAATTTCTCTAATGAATTGCTAGAAATCACAAAATTCAGAGAAAGGCAGCTGCCATTTGCTAGGTAAATGGACAAAACCACAGCAAAAGATGAATTTTCACTGGATGTTAAGTGGGAATGAGAACTGTGGTTGGCTGGGGATGAGTTTTTCTGTGGAGGGAAGCAATCAGAAATTTCTATCTGTGACAATGCCAGGCTGACTGTGATGACTGAAGAGTAGGAAGACTAAGTAGTACTCATAATTCTAATTGTTTTTAACCAATTCAATGGCATTTCTAGAATCCCCTAGCACTGCTTTGTTTCCAAAATGAATAATGAACATTATATCACATTCATATCAACACTTTATCATGTCCTCCTCCTGTGACTCTGCTGCTTCCTGATTCGCTCATGTAGATGAGGTTTTCTGAATTATCAATATCAGCTTTCTGCTCTTCACTGATTATTACCACTTCTCATTGATTTAAAAATGGCTTTTATAAATTATTGATGCCTCTGCTGGTGCTGCCTCGTCAAAAATTCTGTGTTGTTAATAAGACCCAGAAGACTGGGGTTTGAGGTTGTTTTTTGTTGTTGTAGGTTAATTTAATTTATGAGCTGGTTACATGATATCTACTTTCCTTAATAAACATGTAGAATTTGGGTTTGCACTGAGAGGGCTGAATATGAAGTTCTATTTACACAAAATTTGGAATTAAAGCATTCTGTAACTATAAGAAAAAAATATATCTGTTTAAAAGCAACAGAACTCAAGTGCAAATTTCAAAGAGAACTACCACTGTTTATGTATTAGCTTTCAAAATTCAAATTGTAAATAAATAATTTTTACTGTAACAAAAAATTCCTTTAAGATCCCACAGAGGTTGCTTTTGTTACTTTTCTGTGAAATTTTTATTATGATTTAGAAAACTCCCTGAAGTTATAAGTAAAGAATAGAGAGGAAGAATTATTGAGTAAGGGTTCATTAATGAAAAATAAAGGAATTCAAGAACAACAGATTTAAAATGCTGGATAAACTGCACATTTTAAAGGGTTGGGGTGAAGATTTAGGAAAAAAAAAAGACAGCAAATACAGGCAGCTTAGATACAAAATTTATATTCCTAAGTACAAATAAATCCAGTTTTAACTTGCAGTTTATGATCCCAGAGAGAACTGGACACACTCAATGGAAACTTCAAGTGAGAGCACCACACCCTTTACCTATTGAAACCAGGCCAGGAAAAAAGAAAAAAAAAAAAAAGTCAAAACCTAAAGCTTATTGAGTCTTCCTAGTGTGAAAAATCTACTTTATTCTACAAAAATAATTTAAAAATTACTCTGATTTTGTCAAAAAGTTGATTGTTTATAACACATAATATTGCATATATTCTGCCACCCATAAGTCTGTTTTTCACCAAGACAAGGTAAATATACTGGGAAAAAAGCAAACTAATAAATTTTGAGGAGTTTGGCACAAGTCCCATATCTGACTCTTTGTTTTATAAGTTGATGGGTAGTTTAGGAGTGTTACAACCTCACAGAAGGAAAGAAGTGGAATGCCACTGGAGAAGGACAATGTCTTGCTCCTTGGATTTTTGCCATCTTAATATATATATAAATAAGTCAAAAAAGAACACTCTGTTGGAGGTTGTGTATGTAATAAAACTTACTGCATATATAAATAAAGTATGTATAAATAACAAATCATTTGTGATTTAAAACTTTCTGGTATGAAGAGCTATTTTTTCAAGGTTGTGTTTTATAGATCTGGATACTTTAAAGTAATTTTTAGGAGTGGCCTAACAACCTCAGTCCTCCATACAAAAAAAGATACAGATGACAATATATTCATTAAAAAATTTTCTCCAGATGAGCAGAGGAACAATTGTAAAAATGATAAAACAAATGCATTCACTTTGTGCAAATTGACTGCTCCTACTCCATTAAAATTTAATTATCATTATGGGAGGAAAACCCCATTACTGGCATCTCTAGAAGGTGAATTTCTCTGCACTGGCAGCATGAAAGGCACTTTGGACATGCAAAATTCGTGGCTGAAACTGCAGTTAAGGCAGACAAGGACATGAAAAAAAATAACAAACCCCCAGTTGTTGGTTTGGGTTTTTTTTAGATGCATACAAAGCCAAGTTTCAAACCCTAAAGTTAACAAAGCAAACATTGTCTCCCAGTGTCTGCCTGTAATAAGGTCCCTAATATTTGGTGATGGATGCTGTGATTAACAAATATCAGGGTGGTGAGTCAGCACCAGCTTTCAAGATGCTTGGAGGGCAAAAATCAGGTTTCCCAGACACCAGCAAAGCATGGCAAATCACTGCCCTCAGTTCTGGCTTCCTTAATCTTTCACCTTTCTTCCTCTGGAATTTAATATTCTCAGTTCCCAGAGAAAACAGCCTTTCCTCTTGTTTTTGTTTTGCCCTAACTAGTTTGGAAATAGAAGGATATTTAATCAATTAACAGCTTAAAAAGTAAACAAAACTCCTCTCACTTTTGAACTACAAATCAGTAATATGTAATTTGTAGATGCTGTTGGAAATACCATTACTTTAAAAATAATTCCTTGGATATTTTTATTGTAACTGTGGATATTTACCCTTTATGTTTCATGTACTAAGTCCTCTTAGTTACAGTAATTTACATGGACCTTACAGATTACCTACAACTGTGGCCACTGATTTTATCTTGTCTGCAAATTGCTCTCTGAGCAAAAAATAAACATTTAATATGCAATTTTACCTGCTTTATCTATCATAATAATACCAGTAAATAAAATCTATCTAATTTTTAAATGAAAATATTTTCATTCCATTTCCAGTGGAATATAGTCTGAATACTCTTATGCAGACCAATGCAGTAAAAAAAAAAAAAAAAAAAAAAAAAAAAAAAAAAAAAAAAAAAAAAAATTAAAATTACTAATTACTATCCATATTCTGCCTTTCATGTTTATTCTGAATACAGAAATAATCTGAGGGGAGTAGATTTTTAATTTTAGGACAACTGATAGCTAAATAAAAGGCTCAGGAAGGAAAAAAAAGGTATTTCCTAAGGATCCTTATTTTTGACTGAAAATATGAAAAATATTTATTTTAAAACAGACCTACAGTCACATTCTTATTCACAGCCTCTACCCACAAAATTGAAGATATATTTTACCTTTTTACAGAGAGGTGGAAGAAGGGAAAACTTCACTTAAACTGGCTCTGAAAACAGATGCTGCTGTGCATGTGACGCCATTATAATTTATTTTCTAAATATCAGATCATTCTGTGATGTGTCCAAAAGCTGGATTCACAGAGGATGATAGAAAATTAATTGTAATTGCTTTACAGAATTATTTTCCAGCATGCCATATATAAAGCTGAAAAACAACAGCTTTTAGAAATTCTACTTTTAAATGCTCTATTTTGTATATTGGGATAAATTAGTGCAAATAGAGGAGTTTTTAATCTTTTGTATTGCCTCATTAGTATAAAGTATTTAGATAAAGTCACTGATTTTGGCATTTTAGAGATCTGTAGACATAAAAGTAGGTCATGTAAGACACAGAAAATACCCTTTAATGTTTGGGCTCATTAATCCCAGGGCTTTTCTTCTTTTAGTAGAAATATCTTGAAATAATTCTACTTAATGATAGGTTTATTTATTTCTAGCTTGTATTTGAAATGTGAAGGGGTGGAGGTCTGCTTTCCATCTGCATTAGATAATAGTTTCATACAATCAGGATTTTCTGGGGGATCATTCATCCTGCTTGGAAGGGTGAAGTCAAAATTCAAAGAGGAAGTGAAAACACATATCAGAGGAATAAAAGAAAACCTTGCAAAAATATCCATTTATGAAAAGAAAATTTTGAACAGATTAAAGATTCTCTCTCCAAATGTGGTATTAAAAATTGCAGGCACAAAGAAGTCAAAAAAAAAAAAAAAAGCTGCCACCTTAGGTTGGAAGAGTTGCAAGAATGGCACCGGTTTCTCCTGTGCTGCTTCACATTCTTACAAAATAGTCCAAATTCAGGCTTTTGGTCACTGAGGAAATTTTGGATCTCATATAACTCTCCACAAGACAAGAATTACACTTGGAGCTTTGGAACTGACTTTAGGGGAGCCAGGATTTCAGCCTGGATCCCACAATTTTCTGGGACAGCATGGAAAAATGGCTCTGCCACATTATACCAGCTGTGAGGCTTACACACAATTACCTATCATCCCTATGTATTCTTTTTAATCTGTTTACTAATTTTTTAATAGAAGCAATGATGGGGGTGGATTCTTTAAAAGATTTCAACTGAGAAACTTTACTGCTTCTCCCTGCCACAGCCACACTCACTTTGCAGTGAACTACTTGAAAAATAAACTGGTCCAGTCACTTTTTTCTCCTAGTATATCTAGTCCCATGATTTTAATGTAATAATTTATTATTGGGATGGAAAGTGTGTGACCAGGATTTTTAGGCGGAATGGTAAAGATATGAGCATGAAAACCTGAAGAAGGGGCAAGATTAAAAAATTTATGTGACCTTGTTTTACCTTCCTGCAGAATATAAGGATGAGTTCTGTGATTTTAATGTGGTTATGGTCAGGGACCTCTCTGTGCTTACCCAGTAAATGCCTCTTTCTTCCATCAATTTCTTTTTTATCATCTCCTTCTTTAAAAAGAAGGAGAATCTTCTTTCACAGAATCTTTAAAAAGTCTCCTCTTGCTTCTTTTAGCCATTAGTAGTTCCCAAAGCATATTTTCCATTTTATTTCCATTTTCAATTTTATACATTTCTGCTTCTGCCTTTGCATTGCTTGGACCCTGCTCATCACACAGACAGGAGGTTGTCCAGCTTTAAACACCCAGGTTTGCTGAGCATAACACCAATGAATTTATAATTGAAGAACACTGCACATTAAACAATAAATATTTACAGCATCAGAAGCCACCATTTCTAGTACTCAAATACATCAAAAAGTGTCCCTGCTATTCTTCTGCTTCCAAAGGAAAACTGGAATAATTCTTTAGGTTTCAATAATGTATCAGACACACAGTCAGATTTGAGTTAGGGTAGTTTGGAGATGTGTGCCTCAGTGGCCATGTGCAGTGTTCTTCAATTATAAATGTTAATAAAAATAATGTTTATTAAATTAAACTTCCACCATTTTTAAACTGTTTATTGGAATCTCATCTAAAGCTTTGCCTTAAAGACAATTTAGATCAAATAATTCCAGTCTCATTTCTATGTGGCAAGTCATGAATTCATCTTTTTTATACAGTTAGGAGCTCCTTTCCAGGTCTTCAAAGAATCACCAAGATCATCGAGCCCAACCTGTGACCAAACCCCACACTAAATGCCAAACCCAGTCTTCCCTTGGATACCTCCAGGGATGGAGACTCCAAACCTCCCCTGTTAGCCCCTTCCAATGCCTAAACCCCCCTTGCAATAAAGAAATTCTTCCTGATGGCCAACCTTTCAAACTGGCTTTAGTTTTCAGAACAAATTATCCTAAATATTTCAGTCTTAAATTTATGAGTCTGTGAAGGTAATAAAGAGCATAAACAGCACCATATTCAAAATGTGTGTATTTATGAGCACAACCATCTCCTGAGATTTCCTTAGTGAAACTTTATTAAGAGCTTATATTACGTCTGAAATCTCATAGATGACTCAGATGTGTTGCATCCCTATCATCAAACATGCTTTCACTTGAAATGATGAAATCATTGTATCTCTATGAAATGTTTAAAATATACATATTTAAGGTTTCTAAGTGTATTTCAATTGCAGATGTCGAACACTTTGGAATTGAGCCTGGTTATATTATCCTTCCAAGATTGAAAATACTGAAATTGAATGCTTTAATTTCTTATTAGGAGGCAGTTTATGAGGTACCTTAGGAACTGCATATTGATAAAGCAGATTACCTTGGCCCTAATCCCATCTCAGCCACATACTCCTCAACCCATCCTTGAACTGAAAATTTAATTATGCTTAATGAGTAGGGATTGAAATTATGCCTTGCAATGCAAGTGTAGGCCTCCCATGGAGTTGCAGGGAATCTGTGTGCTTGTGTCAGAGGACAGAAATTAGCTCAATATATTTAATAAAAATCATCTCTTTTGCCCTCTGCCTGCAGGCAGATTCCCATTTGTAACCTTATTATTAATAATGAACATGTGTTAGAAATGAAAACTCTTTTTCTCCCTATCATGTCCCTGCACCCATTAATAAATATGTTTGTAATTAACATCCCATCCCTTTGCCTTCTCGTTGCCAGTAGCAGATTCTCGACACTGATCCCACTTTTATGAGCCATGCCAAATATATCTGAGGTTAAAATCATCTTTCTCCAGCTTGAGAAGCCCTTTGCCACCCAGATTTCCTCTTGACTCCTTGAAAATATTTTGGCAGCAGCAATGACTCCTCTGCAATGCATCTCTCAAGCCTGATTGCTACTTGATTTGAACAGGCTGCTTGAAAGTAGAACAAACCAGGCTCAGGAGGTCCCCCTGCCATGTGCATCTTGAGCCCCCACACAATGCAAGAGCAATTTAACCAGGCTAAGGGGAAAACTGAAAAAAAATTGGGTGGGATCATAATTTTCATGCCAATCTATGTATTGGTAATTGAAAATTGATGTCATAAGCTCATGGCTTTGCAGCTGATGGATAGTTTTTCCTTGGAAGGTTCCCCTCTTCCAGGACATTTAGAACAGGTAAAATGTTGTCAGCACTATTGTTTCCTAGAGAATCCTTGAATTTGCAAATAGTACTCCTAAAGGTCTGTAGTGAAAAATAAATATAGATGGGTACCACCATAAAAATACAGAAAATGTCACTATTTGGTTTGTGATTGCCCAGACACAAATGACAGTTGCACTTTGACCTTCCTTCTGGAGAAAATCACAAACCAGGATGGTTTTGTGATTCTCCTGAGGCCCCCTGAGTTGCACAAATTTAAAACAAGGGCTTTGTAGGCACAGGGCCCTCCACGGGTGTGAGAAGGAGGAATGCTGATTAATGGAACCCAGGGACCAATAAACAACTCTTCAATCTAACCCAGCCAAGTAAATGAAGACAGTACACATAAATCAATAACAACATTTCCAATTCATCTCCCCCCAGAAATGCTCAACAGCTAATTTTTTATCAGTGAGCAAAAGTGGAGGTGGGAGGCTCTAATGTAATTCAGTTGCAGAAGCCCTCAAGAAGTGCATTCCAGAGCATTTAAAGAAAAAAAAAAAAAAAAAAAAAAAAAAAAAAAAGCCTTTTGTAGCCTTGTGTCAACACTCAGATCGTGCTGATAGTCAGCTGTGCTACTTTTGAGTTGCAACAGAAGTTCCCAGGGCCTCATGTTTATCTCTAAAGTGTCTGGAGATCACGCAGTGACTCGGATTAGTTTGAAATCACATCACTATGCTACAACAGAGATGGTATTTATAAATGGAAACATTCACAAAAGGGAAACATTTATAAAGGTTACAAAAATGACAGTGCTGTCTTACTATAGCATGAAAAAACCAAACAAAACCAAAAGCCACAAACCAAAGCAAACAAACAAACAAAAACATGATATGGATACAACAAGGTCTCCGAACAGGATAGCAAATTTCACTTGAAATATGGAACAGATCCATGGGCTTTAGGAAGCACGAATCCCAGTTTCAAAGAAAGCAGTGTGTTCAGTAATGACCTGTCAGAAATTTCTCAAAAGCAGAAGAGAATCCTCCTTCAGAAACAGTCTAAGGAAGATTATGAAGTGTGAGACAGAGACAGTAAGAAGTGCATTTATTTTGGAAAAGCCTGGTTTGCTATTTATTGTTCATCATAAACCATATTTTGAATGAGTTATAGAATCATAGAATCAGATCGGAAATATCACAGAATTAGGTTGGGAAAGGCATCTAAAATCAAATCCAACCCTATGCTCTCTAATAAAGAGAATTTTGACCTCTGACCACCAGTCTTCCACTCTGTTGGGAAAGAGAGTTGTAGGATGTGAGCAGATGGCATGGGAAACTAGAATTGAAGCTGGGACTGGAAGTTAAGACCCAGCTTAAAAGCTGGAGAATTACACAAGTCAGGTAATCACTTCTGCTCTGGGACGTGATGATGAGGAACAGAAAAATTCACAGGTGCATTTTGCCTACACAAAAATATTCCTATCTAAACCTCCTAGTGAAAAAAGCATATGTAGAAGCTGTAAGGGATTGATCACCCTTCTAGGGTATTTCAAGTCCAGTTATAAATTAGTGATGCATCATTCTGTATCAACTTTTTATTTCTAGGAGGACCTAAAGAATATACAGATTTTCTGAGTCCTCATTATATAGGATTCTGCAAACCTATCTACTACCTTAACTGCCCAATATGGGTGGACTATAAAAAGAAATTGTAAGATCCTAGGTCAGTAAAACAAGCTTTCATGGGCATTTTGGAGGTCTCAGAGGAATTTATAGGAGTTGAGATATGGCCTGGTTTAGCAAGGCCAGTGTGTTTGGAAGAGTTCCTGCCGGCTGTCACATACCATAGTGCTGCTCTCAGCTGAAAGCTGACACCATTCAAATGCATTTTAGGTGCTCGAACTTGTAACAATTGACAGCATTTTAAATAATTATCACATAAAGTTACAAGAAAAAAGAAAATTACTTCATTAAAAAAAATTGAAGCCTATTCTATAAAGCTCCTTTTTTGTTTCCTAAGAAGAAAGTTACTTTTATGTTCTATTTAGTAACAATATTAAACATTCCAGTCATGTTTAGAGCAGAAACCAAAGATGACAAGCCCTATTTACTATGCAAGCAGCACAATCTCCAAGGAAAGAACCTTCTCACATTAAATGCAATACTTTTTTCAGGTTCCAGGGAGCTGAAATTTTATTACTGCATTCTTTAAAAACAACATGAGCCTTGTAACAATTATTAATTATTACAATCAAGGTCAAGATAGGCGACATTTCCCATGACCTGCCCTGAAATCTTAGGGTTTTGTTCCATATCCTTATTCCTGGACTTCGCATTTGTCAGACGAGGCTTCAAGTTTTCACGGCTCAGGGGTTTCTTGGGGGCATGATGTGAGCTTGTTATTTTGTTTACTCGGTTTTTAATTAGATATTTTTCCTCTGTGCTCTCCTCTACAATATCTTAAGGTGTGGGAAACACACACCCATCATATGTTGTGGGCCACCAAACAGATATTTAACAAAATTGCATTGGATTTATTACCTCAAAGAGGATCTCTTGATCAGGTCCCAAACCATTAATAATTAGCAGTATTAGCTTGGCCATCTAATTGTACTAAAGGAGCTTCTTCCGAGAAGCCTCTACTTTTAAATAAAATTGTAAATGCACACTTCAAGGATATTTTAAGCTTCAGGTATGTCTGTTGAATTTGAAGAGACCTGGGGATCTTTTATAACCTCACTCTCCACTCTGTCCTTTAGCAGCCACTCACCATTACCATTGCCTGCTGGAAATGAAAATCAAGGACAAAAATGATCACTGGTGGTTTCTGCAAATTATTGATTGCAGCTGCAGCAATTTAACACATAAAACCACCTAATTCTTGCAGCAAATTCTCTTTATACTCAGCACTTGCATCTGCAAGGTTATTCTTCTTGTTCTACTGCAAAGTGCTCTGATTTGGATTCTTTCTATTGGGGAAATTCTTCGTCTGTTAGGTAAAGGGTTCTTGTTTCAAGTCCCAAAAAAGACACTTCCTAATCACCACACTCTCCTGTTTTCTGTAAGACTAACACCTAAAAACTTGCTTTTACATTTAGTTCCACCTCTAGACACAAGCAGAAAGAATTACTATTCCTCACACACTGCAAAATAAATTTTAGGGGGAAAAAAAGCAGGGGGAGATGTGCAGGGTGAAGAAGAAAAGTCTCAAGGTGTGTGTACATCCAAGGGAAATTATTTCCAACATTTGGCCACTTGCCCTAAAATGATAAAAAAAAAAAGTGAGAGTTACACTGTCAAAACCAATAATGTAGCAAACAAAGGACATTATTTAGTTGTTAATTAAACTATTTCATAAAGAGTTCACACATCCTAATTCTCTGCAGGTCTTTAATGCATACTGCACATTGCTGTTGATGCATTTCAGGATAATGACATCATAAAATTCTTGTTATTCAAGCTTCAATTCAGTAAATACATGCTTTTCTCAGTCCTTGGGAATAACCTGAAATTCAAATCTGAGCTCAAGCTTAAGCACCACTATGAGTTGACTCTGTGAGAAAATGAACAGAACACAGAAGGAAAAATATAAATATCACAGGAATTAAAAAGTTTTTTATTATTTTTTGCACACTTCATACAAAGCATATGTGACTGTGAGAGCTCTTGATTCCCTTGCTTCTCCAGTGATGATTTCATGATCAGGTGCAAGATTAGAAGGGAATACCATGGAAGTGATAATTGATAGAAATACGATCCCATAGAAGATAACACATTTACCAAGCCACTGTGTCTTGAGTTGATGCAACTCCCTGAGGTAACTAGAGAGAAAATAATGGGATTTATGGCTACTGAGTGTTTTATAAAGGACAAGAGGCTAAACCTAAATATATTCATTAATTACTCCCCAGTTTAGTGCTCCACTAAGAGAGTCTCCAAACCATGAGGTGCTGGTTCACTCCCACCCTCCTCCAACCACAGCAGCCATCACCTACTGTTAATTATAGTGAATTCCAGAAGTATTGGGGTGTCCTGCCTTTTCTATCCACCAAAGAAAGCTGCACCAGCTCCAAGAGCTCAGGTTTTGGGCATGAATCAACCACAGCCATGGCTCTTCCACAGCTTCTTTTGGTGAATTTTTGTATCCACGTATGTATATATTTATGTATTTCTAAATATGTACATGCAAGACTTGTTACATGTGAGGGGAAGAAGAGAAAAGGCTGAGAAAAAACTTTATTTGAAGGGATCAGGAAGGCACCTTAGTAAACAGGGTTAAAAAGGCTTGGAAAAAATAAGCATTAAGGATTTCTTGCACTGTCATAAACACTACTTGCACACTAACTTGAAAGACATGGCTCTCATTAGTCCCAGGAAAACACAAGATAAAAAGAAAGAAAAAATATATACCATAAAGCAGAGAGTGATTTTAACCAGTGACATCAAGTATGCACTGAGTCGGTACAATCCTAATGTGAGTGAAAATGTTCTAAGTGGCTGCTGTTGACACTAAATTTCCCTGCTGCTGCTGGTTTATCTCTCCGTGCCTGATGATGCAAAGGCTTTTCTAGTGTAAAACACTTTAAAATACTTTTATACAACCACATCATATTAAAATCTCTGAAGGTGCCTAAAAAGGTGTATCCCAAATCCCATTTTTTCCCCAGTTAATTTTGTGCTTATTTAACATGTTTCAATTAAAGCTCTGAAAGGGAACAGTTCCTCTACACTGAGCAGATTCCCATTTACTCTTATCCAGAGAGCACACCTGGAATATATCACTCACTGCTGCCTTTTCTGCTGCTGTGCAGGGCACTTAGATAACAAAGCCACAGTGGGAGAACCAGCTAAGATACAAACTTGAGGGCAACTTTAAATTGAACCTGGAAAAGAGACAATTGCTGGGAAGCATGAAAACCCTAAGAGAACCAAAATCAAAAAGGAGCTCAATGCTACACATAGGGAGTGTTTTTTTTTCCGTAATTTTCTTAGTATTTTTAAAAGCTGGAAGACAGCTCCACAATGGAAGAAGAATTATGTTACAGTTTCAGATGAGGTGTGTTCAGAGAGCCAGGGCTGATGCAGTTTGCAGCCTTGGAGTTTGCCTTCTTGCTTCAAAGCTCCGTGCCAGCCCCAGGCTCCATGGCTGAGGGAAAAGCAGGAGTGTTCCGTGTGTACGTGACCCCGTTTACGTGCAGCCCTCCAGGATGTGCAGCAGGCACTGGAAATGTGCTCAGTCTCCACCAAACCCAGGCAGAGATTCCAGTGGCCAGATAGCAGCTCTGTTTATCAGTCTGTAAACAAAATTCACTGATAAAATTGGCCTTTTCTTCTTTTCCATAAATCTCCCCTCTTGGATTTTTTTCTTTTTCCTAACAACTGTCACGATGCTGATGAAAAACAATCTCTTTGCCTTTTTGAACCTGGTGTCTCTTACAACAGCAATCTTTTATAAAACCAAAGAAAGCAGAAGAGCAGTGCTTTAAGGGGATAGCTTGGGAGATTCTTAGGTTTTGGTTTTTTTAATAAAACCCAGTAATTCCAGATGAAATAAGCAATGAAAAACTTTTGCACTTAATAGCTGAAACAGTTGCCTTATAAATTGGTTTGGAAGCAGCTTGAATTATTTCAGGGCAGTTAAGTGGACTGTACCCAGCTACAAGTTTGATATCCAAAATAATACTGCTGAGACTGGATTTTTAGATTCCCTTACTTAGTTTGTAAAAGAATGACATCAGCTGAAGACTTACTGAGATTTCTGGGTGTTGAAGGGTAGTTTATCTACATTTTTCAAATACACTGAAGCAGAGCATATTTCAGTGGGTACAGCACAAGGCATGATTAACCAAGTCCTGATTGCTAATGTTGGAAATGTGATTTTTTTTTTTTCTTCACAACATTTATAAAGTTGGATTCACCTCCCTCCAGTTTCATTTTGCATCAAATCCACTTTTAAAAAAACAGATAATCAAGCAAAAGCAAAGCAAACATGGAACTGTGAGAGCTGCTTGTCATGTTCATAATATATCTTTTTTTGTGTTTTACCTGTCCTTTCTGTCACTCCCATTCCATAGGCAATCATCAAAAACCCTGATTTAATTATTCTTTAACACAGTGAAACCCAGGCAAATGCAGCTATCCCTAGAGAGCTACACAATGAGCACTAAAATGGACTGGGGGAAGGTGAAAAGGAGTTATTTTTATTTGAATTCCATTCCAAGAGAGAATCTAATGAGTTCACACCAGGCATCCTCCCACTGCAGATTAACCTCCATTATGGAGCACAGCCCATCGTGGCCCATCACATCCAAATTATTTTTCCAATATCAGAACTCTCTGGATGCTTCACAAAAAGGGAGAAAAAAGTGACCAGTCATAGAAATGCCTCAGGACATTATCAGAAAATAGTGAATGGTAGATAAATATACATTATGCACCTGCCCAAATTTTCACTGCAAAAATCATTCTCTGTAGTGTTTTCCTGCCTTGGAAAATGGTCTCTTCAAAGCAATATTGAAAATGATAAAAAAAATGTTAAATATGTTTTATTTCCCCTTAATATGGTTGTAATAAGTCTCCATGTGCAGCATTCTTTCTCCATCAATGTGTATTCTAAGCCCACAAAGATAGACTTTATTAAGGGTTTGTCAGCCCATTCTCCTAAAGACATTCCCAGGGATAGCAGTAGGACAGGCAGTGATAAGGGTTTGACCAGATGTTACATCAGAAGAAAATTCTGGTAGGAAAACCCAGTAATAAATACAGTGTTGTTGGACCCTTTGACTTGAGTGATGACAAATGTGTGAATATTTTACCATGACCATTGAGACTGGTGAATAACTGGTGAAAAAAATATCTGTATGTAGAATAAAAAAATCTCAGGAATCTAGAGAGCCATATTTTCACTGAAATTACAGTGATTTGGGGAGAGCTGATGACATCAGCCACAGCCAAACACATGTTTTCCAAGCAAGGGGCTAGGTCTACTTTAGTACCATAAGAGAATACGTGGTTCTATTTGGTTTCAAAAATCAGCAATATTTCAAAAGGGATATTATTAAACAGCAATGAACGCAGAGAGCAGGACAACCACCTACCTACCACAGAGTCATTTAGGGAGAAAAAACCTCCAAGATCATTGTGTCCAACCTTTGACCAGGCAGCACCACATCAACTAATCCAGAGCACCGAGTGCCACACCCAGCGGTTTCTTACCTTCCAGGGATGTGACTCCACCACGTCCCTGGGCAGCCCCTTCTGATGCTTCACCCTTTCAGTGAAGAAAATCTCCCTCATGTCCAACCTGAACCTCCCCTGGTGCAACTTGAGGGTATTTTGTAGTCAAAGACTGCATTCACAGACATCAGAAGAGATTGAACAGAATATGAACACCACATGACAGAACTCTGAACTTGACAGGTAACTAATCTAGTGTTTTATCGGTGGATTTGCTTGGCCTATCTATTTTTTTTTCTACACAAACTTCTAAATTCTCATTGCCTAGCGTTGTACAAAAACAGCTGCAAAATTTTTAACAGTATTTTGCCATCATAACTCTTAGGACAGGTAAAGAGTAGGACATAAAACAGAGTAGCTTTGTTTTCCTGCTGTTTCATTACCCTTGAACAATGGGGGGAAATTGCCCAGAAATGTACATTTCAGTAATAGGTGTGGTGGTCACTGAGAGGAAAAATGGAAGCACAGAAGCATTTCCAGTTTGGTAAATCAGCCTGAGAGAAGCACATGGAACCGTGACCTCCCTCTGATAAAACTATTATCTCCATGGTCAGGGCATTTCAGGACAGCTGCTGAACATCTAATGAGGTGTTTACAAGGAAAATTAGAGGCACCTTACAATGCTGTGATGGCCCTGAGCACTTACCCAGATCTAGGAGCATTTATTTGAGAGGAATTTGTCCATAAGTGATACAAGTGGAAAATCTGATCTTATCCCATGGTGGAGGCTTTGTTCATGCAATTCTCTGTAAACTACTCTGAAATAATGGACAAGAGAGTTGACACAGATCCTTGGAAAGCATCAGTCTGAGAAATCAAATTTGTAACTCATGCTTCCAGCTAGAAAGGGATCAAAACCGTGTTAGAGTGGGGGGAGGGGAAGAGAGTAGGTTGAAAAAATCCTTAAAAAATTAAAATGAAGCTCCCTTTATAAGAGATAATTCTGTAACTACACTTGGTCAAGGAGAAATAATTCTGAATAATTTTGAACATCCCCTTGGAGAATTCAGCCAGCAAAATATTTTCTTATTTTCCTACCCAAACCACTGTTTTTCTTTTGGTGAGAAAGAACTGTGGTAGGCAGACGCATTCAGTATCTTAACCTTGTACATCAGTCCAGGAAATGCAAGAGTCTGAAATGAAACTAATTAATTTCACTCTGTCTGCTTCCCTTTGCATTGCAAGACTAATATTTTTAATGGGTGCCAACTGGACATAAGATACCCTAGCAAAAATTTGACCTAAAGGAGAAAGTTTGACCCAAATTCAAATTCAGTTCCCAAAGAACATTAAAACTATCATAAAGCAGAACAGAATCCACTTTAAAAGGCTCATGCAGTTCAGAGAAAAATGTGGGTGTTGAGTGGTGGGTGCTGCTGCCTATTATCTGCTGCCAACAAGCCAAGCAGGTTGGGTAAACATTCAGGCAACGAAGTCAGACCCTCACACAACACTCACCGCAGCTGGCTCAGCGAGAGAGGCAAGCAGGGCTCTTTTGGCAAGGTTTTATTCCAGTGAGGTATATCACACGAGGCTGAAAGGAACCCGGGGAGAAAGAAGACCACGTGCTGCAGGCAGCGTGGGAAGGGGAAGGGGTGGGGCACGGAGCTAAGGACTACGGAGAGGGGATTGGTCTCCAGGGGAAACGGCGCAGCCACCGGGGGCACCCAGCCAATGAGGAAACAGGGAAACGAGAAACCACAGGAAGCCCGTGGGGGAGTCTGGCTTTTCCCTCCGGGAGAACTACTCTCTGGTAGTTAGTCATGGCTGTCGGCAGGGCCGAGGACTCGGGAGTTGACTGAGAGCAGAGTTCATGGGACTTTTGTTGTTTCTTCTGCCTGATTTACAAATAAAGAAGAGAAGAGAGGCCCAGAGCATGCAGATTTTCTAGATGCAAACCAGAGCCTACTTGGATTTCTGTGCTGTAAGGCCAGCCCTGAACGGTGCTCATAAAGATTAATTAATAAAGATAGCTGAATGTTTTTAACTACAAAACATGTCAAAGATTTTAGAAGGCTTAAAAGTAAGAAAAAAAAATCCTAGGCTTGAAAGAGTTAATGGGAGTTTTCAGCCCATCAGTGAAAAAACGTCTTCTTGTGGAGGAAATCAGAGGTGGGGCGCTCCTGCCCTTGGGTATCACTGACCGACTCCACCTCAGGAAGCTTTATCTGGGTTGCTTTGGGCCATCCCACTTCCGACTGCTGCTCCCCCTGCTGCTCCCCCTGCAGCCTCCCATCCTTTCCCTGCTGTTTTATGTGGAACTCAGCACCTCTGGCACTTTCTGTGTTTAACCCTCCCTGCAGAGACCAGCAGTGAGTGAATTAAACACTGTGCTCTTGTTTGCAGTGTGCAGGAAAGCCAGAAAAAGGCTCAAGTCCAGGCATCCTTCAGGAAGGCTGCTCTGTGCCAAGCTGGCAGCACAAAGACACTCCAGCAAATATGGCTTTGGTAGTGCCTGAAAGTTCCCTCATTTTGGGAGAGTCTCTAGCTATTAGAGCTCTGCTAAGTATCATCTCTCTCCAGCTTTACCCCTGCAGTTACTGGGTTTGCAGTTTGCCAGCTGATTTTAAGGTGAAAAAAAATGGCCTGAAGGAGGGCTCTGGCAGCTGGATGCAAACTGGAGCAGGCCTGAGCCTATACCTAAGTACCCAGGGGTGAAGGATGCCAGGATGCTGAAGTTAGTATTCAGTTTTCTCCTCCCACCTCACATTGTGCACCATATGGATTTTGACTGGATCTACCCAAACAATTTTATCAGCAGGTTGCAGCCCACGGCTCCTCAGACAAATTCTCACTAACCTCCACATGATACTGAAACAGGTTTGGTTTTATACTAGTACTGCCACTCCTCACTTAGCTTGTGACATGGCATGAACACCAACTACAAACCTGAACATCAGCACAGAGAGGTCACAGGTATGTTGATTTCTTTTTGCTTTTTTTCGGGTCATACACTCCTACAGGTGGCCTCTAGGATGAAGATGTAGTTTTAATAAGAAAAGTCTGGGTGTGTTGTGGAATGCACTTAAACTTGGGAACACTCTTTTTTGATTGTATACTGCCAGCTGCTCTAATGCTTTTTCCTGCTTGTGTTATGACACTGAAATCTTGGGAAAATAAAGCAATTTCTGAAGCTAATGCAATTTTCTGAAGCTATAACATCATTGTTTTCATGAGGCACCCACAAATCATTCCCCGACACACTCCATGTTTCAAATTGAAATTTAACATATGCAAGTGTTTGGGGCCATGCTACCATTGAATTATGCTTCTGTGTCCACTGTTCTAAGAGGATTTTATTTTTATAGGCTGTGCTATCTCAGACTATACATATGACAAGAGCAAATATCTCCAAGTTTTGAGAGTTTTCCAAAAAGAACTTTCTTCTTGAGAAAATTATTGGGTAGTTCTTATTAAATCCAACTGAGATCTAATTGTACACTAAAGCTCTCTAAAAATTCATTTGCCCAGTCAGACCTGAAAGGCAACTATAAATCAAAAAAAGTTGGTGGTGGCCTGGGTTTTCAACTCTAGGTCCACATTCAGGAAGAAAAACACCTGTACCTATTCCAAGAGAAATCTTCCAAGTCCCTGGCACACCAAATGTTATGAAGCCATCTTGCTATTCCACTGTGTTCTGCTCTAAGTGTGTAGTGGAAAACTTCCCATGCACAGATAGATGTGAAAACCAGCACTACTTCTTCAAATAATGCAGCACTGATGCTATGTGCACCAAAACGAATATATCATTCCAAAGATGACAAAAACCACAGGTATTTAGGTTTAGCACTTTTAATTTAGGCACAAAGACATGCATTGTTGGAAGGAACTGGGCTTACCTTGTTTCTGACTTGAATCATCCAGGTTTGAAATATTATCAGAGCACTTCTGTGTTAAGAAAGAAAAAGTGTTCACACAGTGCTGTACCCTTCCAAACACAGTATCCAAAAAGAAAGGAAATTTATCTGAAAAGGGAGAGAGAGAAAGGGAGGGGAAAGACTTCTTTTGTTTGCAGCAGAGTGTACTTGTGCCTGCCTTTAAACAGCTTAACTGTGACCCAGCCTAAAACCCCACTGCATTTGCTTTTCCAGTGTCTCTAGTCCCCATCTTCAATTCTCTTCAGCAGTCAGGGCACCTCGCCAGCGAGAGGAGGAGAGATCAGCAGAGTCTCAGCACCTGAATTTAAGGACTCAGACCTTCACCTCTAAGACTCTGACCTTTTGTAAAAAAAAATCTACTGAATTTTGAACGAAGCATTTCTAACAAGACGAGAAACACAAGGAGGAGAAGGAAAATCTTCTGCATAAATGAAACACAGGAAATTGACCCCACAAGATAAGAGAAATCAATGAGACAAAGCGTTACACAGTGAAAAGACTCAGATTTAATCATGTGAAAGAAGAAGCTGCTGTCTGGATGAAGGATAAAAGAAAAGAAAGCATCAGTAATTTTCAGCTTCCACTAAGTGTGAATAGCCTGAAACTTCCTTGCTCTGCAATTACAAACTGGACTGTGATGCTTCAAATGTATATTTAGAAACTGGGAAATCCTGTACATATCCTGGCAGAAATTATATCTTCTCTCTTGCCCATTAACCTATCCCTCAAAAACTGGAAATGGTAACTGGAAAGTCTGAAATGCTCCTTGAATGTTAATGGCACAAAACACAATAGCGTTAGACAATTCCACTGTTTGATTTTGCTAGAGTGTTAGAATCTTAAATAAGCTCTAAGGGCCCACCCAAGAAAAACAACCAAAGCAAAAAAACGCTATTCTATGTAAATATTTCTGCAAATATTCTAATTACACATTGCCAGTTATAAACAGGGAGAGTTTTAGTAAGCTAAAAATGAAAATCAAGTCGCTCATGCACATATGCGTTGTTCTGCCAAAGCTTCTACCAGTGGATGGGGACAGAGTCAGGCCTGAGGATCTCCAGCTCCCAAAGGGAATGCCACCCAACAGCCCCACAGCGAGATCCTCGTGCCACCACCCACACAGCCCCCCAGCTGCCCAAAAGCCTCCAAGTTGAGCTTGACTCACCATGGCAACGTCCGACGCGGTCCCACGCCGTGCTGGGAGCCGGGCCCTCTGGGCAAATGAAGCTGGGCGTGCAAAGCAGCGGCCAAGAGGCTGCACCCCTGCTTACAGGGGGCTCAAGCCGCTGCCTGGACTGCAAAGTGCCCGGGGCCCCAGAGCACTGGCCCCGACTTACAGGGCGGCTCTGGTCCCCAAGGCCTAAGGAGGCTCCTTCTCTCCAATTCCGGGCCGCTCCCCACTAACGGGGCGGGCGCCCCACGCAGGCTGCCAGCTGAAGGGAGCACAAAGGCTCCCAGACCCGCAGCCTGCTTACAGGCCGGCCCACACCCAGGGAGCCACGGAGCTCGGCCTTCCCCCAAGGCAACAGGAACCAGCCTCTAGAGTCAGGCAGTCGAGCTCACGGCCTAAGGCCGAGGGGCCCGAGGGGCCGCGAGCCCAGCCCTGAGGACAGGGAGGGCGCATGCCTGGCCCCATCACTCCTGGCCCCACGCCTCTGAAAGACCGGGGCCAGGGATACCCGCCTGATTACAGGGGGTCCCTCCAACCGCCCGCCGAGGCCAGGGGACGCACAGAACCCCACTTACGGGGCCGTCCCCTGCAGCCCGGCACCCCCCAACAAGCACCACGGAGCACAGGCTCCGGCCTGCGCCCCACTTAGGGAGAGGCCGGAGCCCAGCCGCGGCGCAGCACGGCACACAGCCGTCTGCAGGAGCCCCGGGAGCCTCCTCAACAAGGCCGCCAGGGAGGTGGCACCAGCCCAAAGCAGCGCCAAAGGCGGGACCGCGCCCTGCGGCACAGCACTTCTTCAACCTGCCCCCTGGCAAGGGCCCGGGAGCGCTGGTTCCTGTCAGCTGGCTAAAGGAGCCTCCCCAGCCCTGCTTACAGGGACCTGGGTGGGGCTGCTCCTGGGGCAAAGGGCGCTGCAAGGTGCCAGCACGTGCCCCGAGTACAGGGCCGGCAGGACCCAGGCCCTGGCTACAGGCGGGTCACAATGCCCCGCTGCCGTTAGGCGGCTTCGCGCTGTCCTCAGAAAGCAGGGGCAAGGCCGGACACTTTCTCCACCCGTGCATTTTGGGCACCCGCCTGTGGCTGCACAGAACCCCTCTTTCCCTCCTGGGAAGTCTAAGCTACGCTGCTCTATCTCTAAAGCGGGGGGCTGAAGCACAAACACACTTCCTCACTCACACCAGCTAAGGGGAAGACAGGGGAAGGGAAGACAGGGGAGGGCAAGACAGTCCCAGAAGAGGGAGCAAGTTCCGTGCAGCCAACCTGCTCTAGGGAGCCATTCCTAAAACTGAGCGGGAGAGGAAAGCATCAGAGCCTGCCCGTGCACTCCAAGGAGGCCGCAGGGGCCTCGACGCGCTGAGGCGCTTCAGGGCTGGCACTGGGACGTGGGCTGTGACGCGCCCCGAGTACAGGGGGTCACGCTGGCCAGGGGCCAGCAGCAGGCAGAAAGCTGCCGGGGCTGGGGAAAAGCCCTGCCCTGCTTACAGGGTAGCCGGGCTGGGGGCCGGGAGAGCTCCGTTTCCCCTCCCAGGTGCGGAGACAGGGGCTCTCCCCCTCCTTACAGCGTTGCCCCTCTCTCCGGGCAGCCAAAGGAGCACGACGGCAAAAGGCCAACCACAGCAAAGACCCAGCCCTGCAGACAGGGAGGGCGCCCAGTGCAAAGCCAGCCGCGGCACCCTGAAGGTGCCCTGGCCTGGAAAAGCCCTTTGCCCAGAGGGCCCCTCGTGGCCCCTCTTCAGCTCCAAGCTGGCTCTTGCCTCGCCGTTCCACTCTTGAGCTCGAAGACGCTGCCGCTCTTGCCTCGTCGTCCCACGCCTTCTGCCAATGGACCATGACACGCTCAGGCCTGAGAAGCTCCAGACCCTGTGCCTGAAGGGAACCGCGACCGCACAGCTCCACGGGGACATTCTCAAGGAGCCACCCACAGATCCCCGGGCTGCCCAAAAGCCTCCAACTTCAGTTCCAAGCTGCTGCTCTTACCTGGCTGTTCCAATCCTGAGCTGGAAGCCGCCAATGCTGAAGCTGGCTCTTGCCTCGCCGTTCCACTCTTGAGCTCGAAGACGCCGCTCCTCCAGCTCGCTCTTGCCTCGCCGTTCCACTCTTGAGCTCGAAGACGCCGCTCCTCCAGCTCGCTCTTGCCTCGTCGTCCCACGGCTTCTGCAAAGGTGGACGAGGACAGAGTCAGGCCTGAGGATCTCCAGCTCCCAAAGGGAATGCCACCCAACAGCCCCACAGCAAGATCCTCGTGCCACCACCCACACAGCCCCCCAGCTGCCCAAAAGCCTCCAAGTTGAGCTTGACTCACCATGGCAACGTCCGACGCGGTCCCACGCCGTGCTGGGAGCCGGGCCCTCTGGGCAAATGAAGCTGGGCGTGCAAAGCAGCGGCCAAGAGGCTGCACCCCTGCTTACAGGGGGCTCAAGCCGCTGCCTGGACTGCAAAGTGCCCGGGGCCCCAGAGCACTGGCCCCGACTTACAGGGCGGCTCTGGTCCCCAAGGCCTAAGGAGGCTCCTTCTCTCCAATTCCGGGCCGCTCCCCACTAACGGGGCGGGCGCCCCACGCAGGCTGCCAGCTGAAGGGAGCACAAAGGCTCCCAGACCCGCAGCCTGCTTACAGGCCGGCCCACACCCAGGGAGCCACGGAGCTCGGCCTTCCCCCAAGGCAACAGGAACCAGCCTCTAGAGTCAGGCAGTCGAGCTCACGGCCTAAGGCCGAGGGGCCCGAGGGGCCGCGAGCCCAGCCCTGAGGACAGGGAGGGCGCATGCCTGGCCCCATCACTCCTGGCCCCACGCCTCTGAAAGACCGGGGCCAGGGATACCCGCCTGATTACAGGGGGTCCCTCCAACCGCCCGCCGAGGCCAGGGGACGCACAGAACCCCACTTACGGGGCCGTCCCCTGCAGCCCGGCACCCCCCAACAAGCACCACGGAGCACAGGCTCCGGCCTGCGCCCCACTTAGGGAGAGGCCGGAGCCCAGCCGCGGCGCAGCACGGCACACAGCCGTCTGCAGGAGCCCCGGGAGCCTCCTCAACAAGGCCGCCAGGGAGGTGGCACCAGCCCAAAGCAGCGCCAAAGGCGGGACCGCGCCCTGCGGCACAGCACTTCTTCAACCTGCCCCCTGGCAAGGGCCCGGGAGCGCTGGTTCCTGTCAGCTGGCTAAAGGAGCCTCCCCAGCCCTGCTTACAGGGACCTGGGTGGGGCTGCTCCTGGGGCAAAGGGCGCTGCAAGGTGCCAGCACGTGCCCCGAGTACAGGGCCGGCAGGACCCAGGCCCTGGCTACAGGCGGGTCACAATGCCCCGCTGCCGTTAGGCGGCTTCGCGCTGTCCTCAGAAAGCAGGGGCAAGGCCGGACACTTTCTCCACCCGTGCATTTTGGGCACCCGCCTGTGGCTGCACAGAACCCCTCTTTCCCTCCTGGGAAGTCTAAGCTACGCTGCTCTATCTCTAAAGCGGGGGGCTGAAGCACAAACACACTTCCTCACTCACACCAGCTAAGGGGAAGACAGGGGAAGGGAAGACAGGGGAGGGCAAGACAGTCCCAGAAGAGGGAGCAAGTTCCGTGCAGCCAACCTGCTCTAGGGAGCCATTCCTAAAACTGAGCGGGAGAGGAAAGCATCAGAGCCTGCCCGTGCACTCCAAGGAGGCCGCAGGGGCCTCGACGCGCTGAGGCGCTTCAGGGCTGGCACTGGGACGTGGGCTGTGACGCGCCCCGAGTACAGGGGGTCACGCTGGCCAGGGGCCAGCAGCAGGCAGAAAGCTGCCGGGGCTGGGGAAAAGCCCTGCCCTGCTTACAGGGTAGCCGGGCTGGGGGCCGGGAGAGCTCCGTTTCCCCTCCCAGGTGCGGAGACAGGGGCTCTCCCCCTCCTTACAGCGTTGCCCCTCTCTCCGGGCAGCCAAAGGAGCACGACGGCAAAAGGCCAACCACAGCAAAGACCCAGCCCTGCAGACAGGGAGGGCGCCCAGTGCAAAGCCAGCCGCGGCACCCTGAAGGTGCCCTGGCCTGGAAAAGCCCTTTGCCCAGAGGGCCCCTCGTGGCCCCTCTTCAGCTCCAAGCTGGCTCTTGCCTCGCCGTTCCACTCTTGAGCTCGAAGACGCTGCCGCTCTTGCCTCGTCGTCCCACGCCTTCTGCCAATGGACCATGACACGCTCAGGCCTGAGAAGCTCCAGACCCTGTGCCTGAAGGGAACCGCGACCGCACAGCTCCACGGGGACATTCTCAAGGAGCCACCCACAGATCCCCGGGCTGCCCAAAAGCCTCCAACTTCAGTTCCAAGCTGCTGCTCTTACCTGGCTGTTCCAATCCTGAGCTGGAAGCCGCCAATGCTGAAGCTGGCTCTTGCCTCGCCGTTCCACTCTTGAGCTCGAAGACGCCGCTCCTCCAGCTCGCTCTTGCCTCGCCGTTCCACTCTTGAGCTCGAAGACGCCGCTCCTCCAGCTCGCTCTTGCCTCGTCGTCCCACGGCTTCTGCAAAGGTGGACGAGGACAGAGTCAGGCCTGAGGATCTCCAGCTCCCAAAGGGAATGCCACCCAACAGCCCCACAGCAAGATCCTCGTGCCACCACCCACACAGCCCCCCAGCTGCCCAAAAGCCTCCAAGTTGAGCTTGACTCACCATGGCAACGTCCGACGCGGTCCCACGCCGTGCTGGGAGCCGGGCCCTCTGGGCAAATGAAGCTGGGCGTGCAAAGCAGCGGCCAAGAGGCTGCACCCCTGCTTACAGGGGGCTCAAGCCGCTGCCTGGACTGCAAAGTGCCCGGGGCCCCAGAGCACTGGCCCCGACTTACAGGGCGGCTCTGGTCCCCAAGGCCTAAGGAGGCTCCTTCTCTCCAATTCCGGGCCGCTCCCCACTAACGGGGCGGGCGCCCCACGCAGGCTGCCAGCTGAAGGGAGCACAAAGGCTCCCAGACCCGCAGCCTGCTTACAGGCCGGCCCACACCCAGGGAGCCACGGAGCTCGGCCTTCCCCCAAGGCAACAGGAACCAGCCTCTAGAGTCAGGCAGTCGAGCTCACGGCCTAAGGCCGAGGGGCCCGAGGGGCCGCGAGCCCAGCCCTGAGGACAGGGAGGGCGCATGCCTGGCCCCATCACTCCTGGCCCCACGCCTCTGAAAGACCGGGGCCAGGGATACCCGCCTGATTACAGGGGGTCCCTCCAACCGCCCGCCGAGGCCAGGGGACGCACAGAACCCCACTTACGGGGCCGTCCCCTGCAGCCCGGCACCCCCCAACAAGCACCACGGAGCACAGGCTCCGGCCTGCGCCCCACTTAGGGAGAGGCCGGAGCCCAGCCGCGGCGCAGCACGGCACACAGCCGTCTGCAGGAGCCCCGGGAGCCTCCTCAACAAGGCCGCCAGGGAGGTGGCACCAGCCCAAAGCAGCGCCAAAGGCGGGACCGCGCCCTGCGGCACAGCACTTCTTCAACCTGCCCCCTGGCAAGGGCCCGGGAGCGCTGGTTCCTGTCAGCTGGCTAAAGGAGCCTCCCCAGCCCTGCTTACAGGGACCTGGGTGGGGCTGCTCCTGGGGCAAAGGGCGCTGCAAGGTGCCAGCACGTGCCCCGAGTACAGGGCCGGCAGGACCCAGGCCCTGGCTACAGGCGGGTCACAATGCCCCGCTGCCGTTAGGCGGCTTCGCGCTGTCCTCAGAAAGCAGGGGCAAGGCCGGACACTTTCTCCACCCGTGCATTTTGGGCACCCGCCTGTGGCTGCACAGAACCCCTCTTTCCCTCCTGGGAAGTCTAAGCTACGCTGCTCTATCTCTAAAGCGGGGGGCTGAAGCACAAACACACTTCCTCACTCACACCAGCTAAGGGGAAGACAGGGGAAGGGAAGACAGGGGAGGGCAAGACAGTCCCAGAAGAGGGAGCAAGTTCCGTGCAGCCAACCTGCTCTAGGGAGCCATTCCTAAAACTGAGCGGGAGAGGAAAGCATCAGAGCCTGCCCGTGCACTCCAAGGAGGCCGCAGGGGCCTCGACGCGCTGAGGCGCTTCAGGGCTGGCACTGGGACGTGGGCTGTGACGCGCCCCGAGTACAGGGGGTCACGCTGGCCAGGGGCCAGCAGCAGGCAGAAAGCTGCCGGGGCTGGGGAAAAGCCCTGCCCTGCTTACAGGGTAGCCGGGCTGGGGGCCGGGAGAGCTCCGTTTCCCCTCCCAGGTGCGGAGACAGGGGCTCAGGGGCTCTCCCCCTCCTTACAGCGTTGCCCCTCTCTCCGGGCAGCCAAAGGAGCACGACGGCAAAAGGCCAACCACAGCAAAGACCCAGCCCTGCAGACAGGGAGGGCACCCAGTGCAAAGCCAGCCGCGGCACCCTGAAGGTGCCCTGGCCTGGAAAAGCCCTTTGCCCAGAGGGCCCCTCGTGGCCCCTCTTCAGCTCCAAGCTGGCTCTTGCCTCGCCGTTCCACTCTTGAGCTCGAAGACGCTGCCGCTCTTGCCTCGTCGTCCCACGCCTTCTGCCAATGGACCATGACACGCTCAGGCCTGAGAAGCTCCAGACCCTGTGCCTGAAGGGAACCGCGACCGCACAGCTCCACGGGGACATTCTCAAGGAGCCACCCACAGATCCCCGGGCTGCCCAAAAGCCTCCAACTTCAGTTCCAAGCTGCTGCTCTTACCTGGCTGTTCCAATCCTGAGCTGGAAGCCGCCAATGCTGAAGCTGGCTCTTGCCTCGCCGTTCCACTCTTGAGCTCGAAGACGCCGCTCCTCCAGCTCGCTCTTGCCTCGTCGTCCCACGGCTTCTGCAAAGGTGGACGAGGACAGAGTCAGGCCTGAGGATCTCCAGCTCCCAAAGGGAATGCCACCCAACAGCCCCACAGCGAGATCCTCGTGCCACCACCCACACAGCCCCCCAGCTGCCCAAAAGCCTCCAAGTTGAGCTTGACTCACCATGGCAACGTCCGACGCGGTCCCACGCCGTGCTGGGAGCCGGGCCCTCTGGGCAAATGAAGCTGGGCGTGCAAAGCAGCGGCCAAGAGGCTGCACCCCTGCTTACAGGGGGCTCAAGCCGCTGCCTGGACTGCAAAGTGCCCGGGGCCCCAGAGCACTGGCCCCGACTTACAGGGCGGCTCTGGTCCCCAAGGCCTAAGGAGGCTCCTTCTCTCCAATTCCGGGCTGCTCCCCACTAACGGGGCGGGCGCCCCACGCAGGCTGCCAGCTGAAGGGAGCACAAAGGCTCCCAGACCCGCAGCCTGCTTACAGGCCGGCCCACACCCAGGGAGCCACGGAGCTCGGCCTTCCCCCAAGGCAACAGGAACCAGCCTCTAGAGTCAGGCAGTCGAGCTCACGGCCTAAGGCCGAGGGGCCCGAGGGGCCGCGAGCCCAGCCCTGAGGACAGGGAGGGCGCATGCCTGGCCCCATCACTCCTGGCCCCACGCCTCTGAAAGACCGGGGCCAGGGATACCCGCCTGATTACAGGGGGTCCCTCCAACCGCCCGCCGAGGCCAGGGGACGCACAGAACCCCACTTACGGGGCCGTCCCCTGCAGCCCGGCACCCCCCAACAAGCACCACGGAGCACAGGCTCCGGCCTGCGCCCCACTTAGGGAGAGGCCGGAGCCCAGCCGCGGCGCAGCACGGCACACAGCCGTCTGCAGGAGCCCCGGGAGCCTCCTCAACAAGGCCGCCAGGGAGGTGGCACCAGCCCAAAGCAGCGCCAAAGGCGGGACCGCGCCCTGCGGCACAGCACTTCTTCAACCTGCCCCCTGGCAAGGGCCCGGGAGCGCTGGTTCCTGTCAGCTGGCTAAAGGAGCCTCCCCAGCCCTGCTTACAGGGACCTGGGTGGGGCTGCTCCTGGGGCAAAGGGCGCTGCAAGGTGCCAGCACGTGCCCCGAGTACAGGGCCGGCAGGACCCAGGCCCTGGCTACAGGCGGGTCACAATGCCCCGCTGCCGTTAGGCGGCTTCGCGCTGTCCTCAGAAAGCAGGGGCAAGGCCGGACACTTTCTCCACCCGTGCATTTTGGGCACCCGCCTGTGGCTGCACAGAACCCCTCTTTCCCTCCTGGGAAGTCTAAGCTACGCTGCTCTATCTCTAAAGCGGGGGGCTGAAGCACAAACACACTTCCTCACTCACACCAGCTAAGGGGAAGACAGGGGAAGGGAAGACAGGGGAGGGCAAGACAGTCCCAGAAGAGGGAGCAAGTTCCATGCAGCCAACCTGCTCTAGGGAGCCATTCCTAAAACTGAGCGGGAGAGGAAAGCATCAGAGCCTGCCCGTGCACTCCAAGGAGGCCGCAGGGGCCTCGACGCGCTGAGGCGCTTCAGGGCTGGCACTGGGACGTGGGCTGTGACGCGCCCCGAGTACAGGGGGTCACGCTGGCCAGGGGCCAGCAGCAGGCAGAAAGCTGCCGGGGCTGGGGAAAAGCCCTGCCCTGCTTACAGGGTAGCCGGGCTGGGGGCCGGGAGAGCTCCGTTTCCCCTCCCAGGTGCGGAGACAGGGGCTCAGGGGCTCTCCCCCTCCTTACAGCGTTGCCCCTCTCTCCGGGCAGCCAAAGGAGCACGACGGCAAAAGGCCAAGCACAGCAAAGACCCAGCCCTGCAGACAGGGAGGGCGCCCAGTGCAAAGCCAGCCGCGGCACCCTGAAGGTGCCCTGGCCTGGAAAAGCCCTTTGCCCAGAGGGCCCCTCGTGGCCCCTCTTCAGCTCCAAGCTGGCTCTTGCCTCGCCGTTCCACTCTTGAGCTCGAAGACGCTGCCGCTCTTGCCTCGTCGTCCCACGCCTTCTGCCAATGGACCATGACACGCTCAGGCCTGAGAAGCTCCAGACCCTGTGCCTGAAGGGAACCGCGACCGCACAGCTCCACGGGGACATTCTCAAGGAGCCACCCACAGATCCCCGGGCTGCCCAAAAGCCTCCAACTTCAGTTCCAAGCTGCTGCTCTTACCTGGCTGTTCCAATCCTGAGCTGGAAGCCGCCAATGCTGAAGCTGGCTCTTGCCTCGCCGTTCCACTCTTGAGCTCGAAGACGCCGCTCCTCCAGCTCGCTCTTGCCTCGCCGTTCCACTCTTGAGCTCGAAGACGCCGCTCCTCCAGCTCGCTCTTGCCTCGTCGTCCCACGGCTTCTGCAAAGGTGGACGAGGACAGAGTCAGGCCTGAGGATCTCCAGCTCCCAAAGGGAATGCCACCCAACAGCCCCACAGCGAGATCCTCGTGCCACCACCCACACAGCCCCCCAGCTGCCCAAAAGCCTCCAAGTTGAGCTTGACTCACCATGGCAACGTCCGACGCGGTCCCACGCCGTGCTGGGAGCCGGGCCCTCTGGGCAAATGAAGCTGGGCGTGCAAAGCAGCGGCCAAGAGGCTGCACCCCTGCTTACAGGGGGCTCAAGCCGCTGCCTGGACTGCAAAGTGCCCGGGGCCCCAGAGCACTGGCCCCGACTTACAGGGCGGCTCTGGTCCCCAAGGCCTAAGGAGGCTCCTTCTCTCCAATTCCGGGCCGCTCCCCACTAACGGGGCGGGCGCCCCACGCAGGCTGCCAGCTGAAGGGAGCACAAAGGCTCCCAGACCCGCAGCCTGCTTACAGGCCGGCCCACACCCAGGGAGCCACGGAGCTCGGCCTTCCCCCAAGGCAACAGGAACCAGCCTCTAGAGTCAGGCAGTCGAGCTCACGGCCTAAGGCCGAGGGGCCCGAGGGGCCGCGAGCCCAGCCCTGAGGACAGGGAGGGCGCATGCCTGGCCCCATCACTCCTGGCCCCACGCCTCTGAAAGACCGGGGCCAGGGATACCCGCCTGATTACAGGGGGTCCCTCCAACCGCCCGCCGAGGCCAGGGGACGCACAGAACCCCACTTACGGGGCCGTCCCCTGCAGCCCGGCACCCCCCAACAAGCACCACGGAGCACAGGCTCCGGCCTGCGCCCCACTTAGGGACAGGCCGGAGCCCAGCCGCGGCGCAGCACGGCACACAGCCGTCTGCAGGAGCCCCGGGAGCCTCCTCAACAAGGCCGCCAGGGAGGTGGCACCAGCCCAAAGCAGCGCCAAAGGCGGGACCGCGCCCTGCGGCACAGCACTTCTTCAACCTGCCCCCTGGCAAGGGCCCGGGAGCGCTGGTTCCTGTCAGCTGGCTAAAGGAGCCTCCCCAGCCCTGCTTACAGGGACCTGGGTGGGGCTGCTCCTGGGGCAAAGGGCGCTGCAAGGTCCCGACACGTGCCCCGAGTACAGGGCCGGCACGACCCAGGCCCTGGCTACAGGTGGGTCACAATGCCCCGCTGCCGTTAGGCGGCTTCGCGCTGTCCTCAGAAAGCAGGGGCAAGGCCGGACACTTTCTCCACCCGTGCATTTTGGGCACCCGCCTGTGGCTGCACAGAACCCCTCTTTCCCTCCTGGGAAGTCTAAGCTACGCTGCTCTATCTCTAAAGCGGGGGGCTGAAGCACAAACACACTTCCTCACTCACACCAGCTAAGGGGAAGACAGGGGAAGGGAAGACAGGGGAGGGCAAGACAGTCCCAGAAGAGGGAGCAAGTTCCGTGCAGCCAACCTGCTCTAGGGAGCCATTCCTAAAACTGAGCGGGAGAGGAAAGCATCAGAGCCTGCCCGTGCACTCCAAGGAGGCCGCAGGGGCCTCGACGCGCTGAGGCGCTTCAGGGCTGGCACTGGGACGTGGGCTGTGACGCGCCCCGAGTACAGGGGGTCACGCTGGCCAGGGGCCAGCAGCAGGCAGAAAGCTGCCGGGGCTGGGGAAAAGCCCTGCCCTGCTTACAGGGTAGCCGGGCTGGGGGCCGGGAGAGCTCCGTTTCCCCTCCCAGGTGCGGAGACAGGGGCTCAGGGGCTCTCCCCCTCCTTACAGCGTTGCCCCTCTCTCCGGGCAGCCAAAGGAGCACGACGGCAAAAGGCCAAGCACAGCAAAGACCCAGCCCTGCAGACAGGGAGGGCACCCAGTGCAAAGCCAGCCGCGGCACCCTGAAGGTGCCCTGGCCTGGAAAAGCCCTTTGCCCAGAGGGCCCCTCGTGGCCCCTCTTCAGCTCCAAGCTGGCTCTTGCCTCGCCGTTCCACTCTTGAGCTCGAAGACGCTGCCGCTCTTGCCTCGTCGTCCCACGCCTTCTGCCAATGGACCATGACACGCTCAGGCCTGAGAAGCTCCAGACCCTGTGCCTGAAGGGAACCGCGACCGCACAGCTCCACGGGGACATTCTCAAGGAGCCACCCACAGATCCCCGGGCTGCCCAAAAGCCTCCAACTTCAGTTCCAAGCTGCTGCTCTTACCTGGCTGTTCCAATCCTGAGCTGGAAGCCGCCAATGCTGAAGCTGGCTCTTGCCTCGCCGTTCCACTCTTGAGCTCGAAGACGCCGCTCCTCCAGCTCGCTCTTGCCTCGCCGTTCCACTCTTGAGCTCGAAGACGCCGCTCCTCCAGCTCGCTCTTGCCTCGTCGTCCCACGGCTTCTGCAAAGGTGGACGAGGACAGAGTCAGGCCTGAGGATCTCCAGCTCCCAAAGGGAATGCCACCCAACAGCCCCACAGCGAGATCCTCGTGCCACCACCCACACAGCCCCCCAGCTGCCCAAAAGCCTCCAAGTTGAGCTTGACTCACCATGGCAACGTCCGACGCGGTCCCACGCCGTGCTGGGAGCCGGGCCCTCTGGGCAAATGAAGCTGGGCGTGCAAAGCAGCGGCCAAGAGGCTGCACCCCTGCTTACAGGGGGCTCAAGCCGCTGCCTGGACTGCAAAGTGCCCGGGGCCCCAGAGCACTGGCCCCGACTTACAGGGCGGCTCTGGTCCCCAAGGCCTAAGGAGGCTCCTTCTCTCTAATTCCGGGCCGCTCCCCACTAACGGGGCGGGCGCCCCACGCAGGCTGCCAGCTGAAGGGAGCACAAAGGCTCCCAGACCCGCAGCCTGCTTACAGGCCGGCCCACACCCAGGGAGCCACGGAGCTCGGCCTTCCCCCAAGGCAACAGGAACCAGCCTCTAGAGTCAGGCAGTCGAGCTCACAGCCTAAGGCCGAGGGGCCCGAGGGGCCGCGAGCCCAGCCCTGAGGACAGGGAGGGCGCATGCCTGGCCCCATCACTCCTGGCCCCACGCCTCTGAAAGACCGGGGCCAGGGATACCCGCCTGATTACAGGGGGTCCCTCCAACCGCCCGCCGAGGCCAGGGGACGCACAGAACCCCACTTACGGGGCCGTCCCCTGCAGCCCGGCACCCCCCAACAAGCACCACGGAGCACAGGCTCCGGCCTGCGCCCCACTTAGGGAGAGGCCGGAGCCCAGCCGCGGCGCAGCACGGCACACAGCCGTCTGCAGGAGCCCCGGGAGCCTCCTCAACAAGGCCGCCAGGGAGGTGGCACCAGCCCAAAGCAGCGCCAAAGGCGGGACCGCGCCCTGCGGCACAGCACTTCTTCAACCTGCCCCCTGGCAAGGGCCCGGGAGCGCTGGTTCCTGTCAGCTGGCTAAAGGAGCCTCCCCAGCCCTGCTTACAGGGACCTGGGTGGGGCTGCTCCTGGGGCAAAGGGCGCTGCAAGGTGCCAGCACGTGCCCCGAGTACAGGGCCGGCAGGACCCAGGCCCTGGCTACAGGCGGGTCACAATGCCCCGCTGCCGTTAGGCGGCTTCGCGCTGTCCTCAGAAAGCAGGGGCAAGGCCGGACACTTTCTCCACCCGTGCATTTTGGGCACCCGCCTGTGGCTGCACAGAACCCCTCTTTCCCTCCTGGGAAGTCTAAGCTACGCTGCTCTATCTCTAAAGCGGGAGGCTGAAGCACAAACACACTTCCTCACTCACACCAGCTAAGGGGAAGACAGGGGAAGGGAAGACAGGGGAGGGCAAGACAGTCCCAGAAGAGGGAGCAAGTTCCGTGCAGCCAACCTGCTCTAGGGAGCCATTCCTAAAACTGAGCGGGAGAGGAAAGCATCAGAGCCTGCCCGTGCACTCCAAGGAGGCCGCAGGGGCCTGGACGCGCTGAGGCGCTTCAGGGCTGGCACTGGGACGTGGGCTGTGACGCGCCCCGAGTACAGGGGGTCACGCTGGCCAGGGGCCAGCAGCAGGCAGAAAGCTGCCGGGGCTGGGGAAAAGCCCTGCCCTGCTTACAGGGTAGCCGGGCTGGGGGCCGGGAGAGCTCCGTTTCCCCTCCCAGGTGCGGAGACAGGGGCTCAGGGGCTCTCCCCCTCCTTACAGCGTTGCCCCTCTCTCCGGGCAGCCAAAGGAGCACGACGGCAAAAGGCCAACCACAGCAAAGACCCAGCCCTGCAGACAGGGAGGGCGCCCAGTGCAAAGCCAGCCGCGGCACCCTGAAGGTGCCCTGGCCTGGAAAAGCCCTTTGCCCAGAGGGCCCCTCGTGGCCCCTCTTCAGCTCCAAGCTGGCTCTTGCCTCGCCGTTCCACTCTTGAGCTCGAAGACGCTGCCGCTCTTGCCTCGTCGTCCCGTCGTCCCACGCCTTCTGCCAATGGACCATGACACGCTCAGGCCTGAGAAGCTCCAGACCCTGTGCCTGAAGGGAACCGCGACCGCACAGCTCCACGGGGACATTCTCAAGGAGCCACCCACAGATCCCCGGGCTGCCCAAAAGCCTCCAACTTCAGTTCCAAGCTGCTGCTCTTACCTGGCTGTTCCAATCCTGAGCTGGAAGCCGCCAATGCTGAAGCTGGCTCTTGCCTCGCCGTTCCACTCTTGAGCTCGAAGACGCCGCTCCTCCAGCTCGCTCTTGCCTCGCCGTTCCACTCTTGAGCTCGAAGACGCCGCTCCTCCAGCTCGCTCTTGCCTCGTCGTCCCACGGCTTCTGCAAAGGTGGACGAGGACAGAGTCAGGCCTGAGGATCTCCAGCTCCCAAAGGGAATGCCACCCAACAGCCCCACAGCGAGATCCTCGTGCCACCACCCACACAGCCCCCCAGCTGCCCAAAAGCCTCCAAGTTGAGCTTGACTCACCATGGCAACGTCCGACGCGGTCCCACGCCGTGCTGGGAGCCGGGCCCTCTGGGCAAATGAAGCTGGGCGTGCAAAGCAGCGGCCAAGAGGCTGCACCCCTGCTTACAGGGGGCTCAAGCCGCTGCCTGGACTGCAAAGTGCCCGGGGCCCCAGAGCACTGGCCCCGACTTACAGGGCGGCTCTGGTCCCCAAGGCCTAAGGAGGCTCCTTCTCTCCAATTCCGGGCCGCTCCCCACTAACGGGGCGGGCGCCCCACGCAGGCTGCCAGCTGAAGGGAGCACAAAGGCTCCCAGACCCGCAGCCTGCTTACAGGCCGGCCCACACCCAGGGAGCCACGGAGCTCGGCCTTCCCCCAAGGCAACAGGAACCAGCCTCTAGAGTCAGGCAGTCGAGCTCACGGCCTAAGGCCGAGGGGCCCGAGGGGCCGCGAGCCCAGCCCTGAGGACAGGGAGGGCGCATGCCTGGCCCCATCACTCCTGGCCCCACGCCTCTGAAAGACCGGGGCCAGGGATACCCGCCTGATTACAGGGGGTCCCTCCAACCGCCCGCCGAGGCCAGGGGACGCACAGAACCCCACTTACGGGGCCGTCCCCTGCAGCCCGGCACCCCCCAACAAGCACCACGGAGCACAGGCTCCGGCCTGCGCCCCACTTAGGGACAGGCCGGAGCCCAGCCGCGGCGCAGCACGGCACACAGCCGTCTGCAGGAGCCCCGGGAGCCTCCTCAACAAGGCCGCCAGGGAGGTGGCACCAGCCCAAAGCAGCGCCAAAGGCGGGACTGCGCCCTGCGGCACAGCACTTCTTCAACCTGCCCCCTGGCAAGGGCCCGGGAGCGCTGGTTCCTGTCAGCTGGCTAAAGGAGCCTCCCCAGCCCTGCTTACAGGGACCTGGGTGGGGCTGCTCCTGGGGCAAAGGGCGCTGCAAGGTCCCGACACGTGCCCCGAGTACAGGGCCGGCACGACCCAGGCCCTGGCTACAGGCGGGTCACAATGCCCCGCTGCCGTTAGGCGGCTTCGCGCTGTCCTCAGAAAGCAGGGGCAAGGCCGGACACTTTCTCCACCCGTGCATTTTGGGCACCCGCCTGTGGCTGCACAGAACCCCTCTTTCCCTCCTGGGAAGTCTAAGCTACGCTGCTCTATCTCTAAAGCGGGGGGCTGAAGCACAAACACACTTCCTCACTCACACCAGCTAAGGGGAAGACAGGGGAAGGGAAGACAGGGGAGGGCAAGACAGTCCCAGAAGAGGGAGCAAGTTCCGTGCAGCCAACCTGCTCTAGGGAGCCATTCCTAAAACTGAGCGGGAGAGGAAAGCATCAGAGCCTGCCCGTGCACTCCAAGGAGGCCGCAGGGGCCTCGACGCGCTGAGGCGCTTCAGGGCTGGCACTGGGACGTGGGCTGTGACGCGCCCCGAGTACAGGGGGTCACGCTGGCCAGGGGCCAGCAGCAGGCAGAAAGCTGCCGGGGCTGGGGAAAAGCCCTGCCCTGCTTACAGGGTAGCCGGGCTGGGGGCCGGGAGAGCTCCGTTTCCCCTCCCAGGTGCGGAGACAGGGGCTCAGGGGCTCTCCCCCTCCTTACAGCGTTGCCCCTCTCTCCGGGCAGCCAAAGGAGCACGACGGCAAAAGGCCAACCACAGCAAAGACCCAGCCCTGCAGACAGGGAGGGCGCCCAGTGCAAAGCCAGCCGCGGCACCCTGAAGGTGCCCTGGCCTGGAAAAGCCCTTTGCCCAGAGGGCCCCTCGTGGCCCCTCTTCAGCTCCAAGCTGGCTCTTGCCTCGCCGTTCCACTCTTGAGCTCGAAGACGCTGCCGCTCTTGCCTCGTCGTCCCACGCCTTCTGCCAATGGACCATGACACGCTCAGGCCTGAGAAGCTCCAGACCCTGTGCCTGAAGGGAACCGCGACCGCACAGCTCCACGGGGACATTCTCAAGGAGCCACCCACAGATCCCCGGGCTGCCCAAAAGCCTCCAACTTCAGTTCCAAGCTGCTGCTCTTACCTGGCTGTTCCAATCCTGAGCTGGAAGCCGCCAATGCTGAAGCTGGCTCTTGCCTCGCCGTTCCACTCTTGAGCTCGAAGACGCCGCTCCTCCAGCTCGCTCTTGCCTCGCCGTTCCACTCTTGAGCTCGAAGACGCCGCTCCTCCAGCTCGCTCTTGCCTCGTCGTCCCACGGCTTCTGCAAAGGTGGACGAGGACAGAGTCAGGCCTGAGGATCTCCAGCTCCCAAAGGGAATGCCACCCAACAGCCCCACAGCGAGATCCTCGTGCCACCACCCACACAGCCCCCCAGCTGCCCAAAAGCCTCCAAGTTGAGCTTGACTCACCATGGCAACGTCCGACGCGGTCCCACGCCGTGCTGGGAGCCGGGCCCTCTGGGCAAATGAAGCTGGGCGTGCAAAGCAGCGGCCAAGAGGCTGCACCCCTGCTTACAGGGGGCTCAAGCCGCTGCCTGGACTGCAAAGTGCCCGGGGCCCCAGAGCACTGGCCCCGACTTACAGGGCGGCTCTGGTCCCCAAGGCCTAAGGAGGCTCCTTCTCTCCAATTCCGGGCCGCTCCCCACTAACGGGGCGGGCGCCCCACGCAGGCTGCCAGCTGAAGGGAGCACAAAGGCTCCCAGACCCGCAGCCTGCTTACAGGCCGGCCCACACCCAGGGAGCCACGGAGCTCGGCCTTCCCCCAAGGCAACAGGAACCAGCCTCTAGAGTCAGGCAGTCGAGCTCACGGCCTAAGGCCGAGGGGCCCGAGGGGCCGCGAGCCCAGCCCTGAGGACAGGGAGGGCGCATGCCTGGCCCCATCACTCCTGGCCCCACGCCTCTGAAAGACCGGGGCCAGGGATACCCGCCTGATTACAGGGGGTCCCTCCAACCGCCCGCCGAGGCCAGGGGACGCACAGAACCCCACTTACGGGGCCGTCCCCTGCAGCCCGGCACCCCCCAACAAGCACCACGGAGCACAGGCTCCGGCCTGCGCCCCACTTAGGGAGAGGCCGGAGCCCAGCCGCGGCGCAGCACGGCACACAGCCGTCTGCAGGAGCCCCGGGAGCCTCCTCAACAAGGCCGCCAGGGAGGTGGCACCAGCCCAAAGCAGCGCCAAAGGCGGGACCGCGCCCTGCGGCACAGCACTTCTTCAACCTGCCCCCTGGCAAGGGCCCGGGAGCGCTGGTTCCTGTCAGCTGGCTAAAGGAGCCTCCCCAGCCCTGCTTACAGGGACCTGGGTGGGGCTGCTCCTGGGGCAAAGGGCGCTGCAAGGTGCCAGCACGTGCCCCGAGTACAGGGCCGGCAGGACCCAGGCCCTGGCTACAGGCGGGTCACAATGCCCCGCTGCCGTTAGGCGGCTTCGCGCTGTCCTCAGAAAGCAGGGGCAAGGCCGGACACTTTCTCCACCCGTGCATTTTGGGCACCCGCCTGTGGCTGCACAGAACCCCTCTTTCCCTCCTGGGAAGTCTAAGCTACGCTGCTCTATCTCTAAAGCGGGGGGCTGAAGCACAAACACACTTCCTCACTCACACCAGCTAAGGGGAAGACAGGGGAAGGGAAGACAGGGGAGGGCAAGACAGTCCCAGAAGAGGGAGCAAGTTCCATGCAGCCAACCTGCTCTAGGGAGCCATTCCTAAAACTGAGCGGGAGAGGAAAGCATCAGAGCCTGCCCGTGCACTCCAAGGAGGCCGCAGGGGCCTCGACGCGCTGAGGCGCTTCAGGGCTGGCACTGGGACGTGGGCTGTGACGCGCCCCGAGTACAGGGGGTCACGCTGGCCAGGGGCCAGCAGCAGGCAGAAAGCTGCCGGGGCTGGGGAAAAGCCCTGCCCTGCTTACAGGGTAGCCGGGCTGGGGGCCGGGAGAGCTCCGTTTCCCCTCCCAGGTGCGGAGACAGGGGCTCAGGGGCTCTCCCCCTCCTTACAGCGTTGCCCCTCTCTCCGGGCAGCCAAAGGAGCACGACGGCAAAAGGCCAACCACAGCAAAGACCCAGCCCTGCAGACAGGGAGGGCGCCCAGTGCAAAGCCAGCCGCGGCACCCTGAAGGTGCCCTGGCCTGGAAAAGCCCTTTGCCCAGAGGGCCCCTCGTGGCCCCTCTTCAGCTCCAAGCTGGCTCTTGCCTCGCCGTTCCACTCTTGAGCTCGAAGACGCTGCCGCTCTTGCCTCGTCGTCCCACGCCTTCTGCCAATGGACCATGACACGCTCAGGCCTGAGAAGCTCCAGACCCTGTGCCTGAAGGGAACCGCGACCGCACAGCTCCACGGGGACATTCTCAAGGAGCCACCCACAGATCCCCGGGCTGCCCAAAAGCCTCCAACTTCAGTTCCAAGCTGCTGCTCTTACCTGGCTGTTCCAATCCTGAGCTGGAAGCCGCCAATGCTGAAGCTGGCTCTTGCCTCGCCGTTCCACTCTTGAGCTCGAAGACGCCGCTCCTCCAGCTCGCTCTTGCCTCGCCGTTCCACTCTTGAGCTCGAAGACGCCGCTCCTCCAGCTCGCTCTTGCCTCGTCGTCCCACGGCTTCTGCAAAGGTGGACGAGGACAGAGTCAGGCCTGAGGATCTCCAGCTCCCAAAGGGAATGCCACCCAACAGCCCCACAGCGAGATCCTCGTGCCACCACCCACACAGCCCCCCAGCTGCCCAAAAGCCTCCAAGTTGAGCTTGACTCACCATGGCAACGTCCGACGCGGTCCCACGCCGTGCTGGGAGCCGGGCCCTCTGGGCAAATGAAGCTGGGCGTGCAAAGCAGCGGCCAAGAGGCTGCACCCCTGCTTACAGGGGGCTCAAGCCGCTGCCTGGACTGCAAAGTGCCCGGGGCCCCAGAGCACTGGCCCCGACTTACAGGGCAGCTCTGGTCCCCAAGGCCTAAGGAGGCTCCTTCTCTCCAATTCCGGGCCGCTCCCCACTAACGGGGCGGGCGCCCCACGCAGGCTGCCAGCTGAAGGGAGCACAAAGGCTCCCAGACCCGCAGCCTGCTTACAGGCCGGCCCACACCCAGGGAGCCACGGAGCTCGGCCTTCCCCCAAGGCAACAGGAACCAGCCTCTAGAGTCAGGCAGTCGAGCTCACGGCCTAAGGCCGAGGGGCCCGAGGGGCCGCGAGCCCAGCCCTGAGGACAGGGAGGGCGCATGCCTGGCCCCATGACTCCTGGCCCCACGCCTCTGAAAGACCGGGGCCAGGGATACCCGCCTGATTACAGGGGGTCCCTCCAACCGCCCGCCGAGGCCAGGGGACGCACAGAACCCCACTTACGGGGCCGTCCCCTGCAGCCCGGCACCCCCCAACAAGCACCACGGAGCACAGGCTCCGGCCTGCGCCCCACTTAGGGACAGGCCGGAGCCCAGCCGCGGCGCAGCACGGCACACAGCCGTCTGCAGGAGCCCCGGGAGCCTCCTCAACAAGGCCGCCAGGGAGGTGGCACCAGCCCAAAGCAGCGCCAAAGGCGGGACCGCGCCCTGCGGCACAGCACTTCTTCAACCTGCCCCCTGGCAAGGGCCCGGGAGCGCTGGTTCCTGTCAGCTGGCTAAAGGAGCCTCCCCAGCCCTGCTTACAGGGACCTGGGTGGGGCTGCTCCTGGGGCAAAGGGCGCTGCAAGGTGCCAGCACGTGCCCCGAGTACAGGGCCGGCAGGACCCAGGCCCTGGCTACAGGCGGGTCACAATGCCCCGCTGCCGTTAGGCGGCTTCGCGCTGTCCTCAGAAAGCAGGGGCAAGGCCGGACACTTTCTCCACCCGTGCATTTTGGGCACCCGCCTGTGGCTGCACAGAACCCCTCTTTCCCTCCTGGGAAGTCTAAGCTACGCTGCTCTATCTCTAAAGCGGGGGGCTGAAGCACAAACACACTTCCTCACTCACACCAGCTAAGGGGAAGACAGGGGAGGGCAAGACAGTCCCAGAAGAGGGAGCAAGTTCCGTGCAGCCAACCTGCTCTAGGGAGCCATTCCTAAAACTGAGCGGGAGAGGAAAGCATCAGAGCCTGCCCGTGCACTCCAAGGAGGCCGCAGGGGCCTCGACGCGCTGAGGCGCTTCAGGGCTGGCACTGGGACGTGGGCTGTGACGCGCCCCGAGTACAGGGGGTCACGCTGGCCAGGGGCCAGCAGCAGGCAGAAAGCTGCCGGGGCTGGGGAAAAGCCCTGCCCTGCTTACAGGGTAGCCGGGCTGGGGGCCGGGAGAGCTCCGTTTCCCCTCCCAGGTGCGGAGACAGGGGCTCAGGGGCTCTCCCCCTCCTTACAGCGTTGCCCCTCTCTCCGGGCAGCCAAAGGAGCACGACGGCAAAAGGCCAAGCACAGCAAAGACCCAGCCCTGCAGACAGGGAGGGCGCCCAGTGCAAAGCCAGCCGCGGCACCCTGAAGGTGCCCTGGCCTGGAAAAGCCCTTTGCCCAGAGGGCCCCTCGTGGCCCCTCTTCAGCTCCAAGCTGGCTCTTGCCTCGCCGTTCCACTCTTGAGCTCGAAGACGCTGCCGCTCTTGCCTCGTCGTCCCACGCCTTCTGCCAATGGACCATGACACGCTCAGGCCTGAGAAGCTCCAGACCCTGTGCCTGAAGGGAACCGCGACCGCACAGCTCCACGGGGACATTCTCAAGGAGCCACCCACAGATCCCCGGGCTGCCCAAAAGCCTCCAACTTCAGTTCCAAGCTGCTGCTCTTACCTGGCTGTTCCAATCCTGAGCTGGAAGCCGCCAATGCTGAAGCTGGCTCTTGCCTCGCCGTTCCACTCTTGAGCTCGAAGACGCCGCTCCTCCAGCTCGCTCTTGCCTCGCCGTTCCACTCTTGAGCTCGAAGACGCCGCTCCTCCAGCTCGCTCTTGCCTCGTCGTCCCACGGCTTCTGCAAAGGTGGACGAGGACAGAGTCAGGCCTGAGGATCTCCAGCTCCCAAAGGGAATGCCACCCAACAGCCCCACAGCGAGATCCTCGTGCCACCACCCACACAGCCCCCCAGCTGCCCAAAAGCCTCCAAGTTGAGCTTGACTCACCATGGCAACGTCCGACGCGGTCCCACGCCGTGCTGGGAGCCGGGCCCTCTGGGCAAATGAAGCTGGGCGTGCAAAGCAGCGGCCAAGAGGCTGCACCCCTGCTTACAGGGGGCTCAAGCCGCTGCCTGGACTGCAAAGTGCCCGGGGCCCCAGAGCACTGGCCCCGACTTACAGGGCGGCTCTGGTCCCCAAGGCCTAAGGAGGCTCCTTCTCTCCAATTCCGGGCCGCTCCCCACTAACGGGGCGGGCGCCCCACGCAGGCTGCCAGCTGAAGGGAGCACAAAGGCTCCCAGACCCGCAGCCTGCTTACAGGCCGGCCCACACCCAGGGAGCCACGGAGCTCGGCCTTCCCCCAAGGCAACAGGAACCAGCCTCTAGAGTCAGGCAGTCGAGCTCACGGCCTAAGGCCGAGGGGCCCGAGGGGCCGCGAGCCCAGCCCTGAGGACAGGGAGGGCGCATGCCTGGCCCCATGACTCCTGGCCCCACGCCTCTGAAAGACCGGGGCCAGGGATACCCGCCTGATTACAGGGGGTCCCTCCAACCGCCCGCCGAGGCCAGGGGACGCACAGAACCCCACTTACGGGGCCGTCCCCTGCAGCCCGGCACCCCCCAACAAGCACCACGGAGCACAGGCTCCGGCCTGCGCCCCACTTAGGGACAGGCCGGAGCCCAGCCGCGGCGCAGCACGGCACACAGCCGTCTGCAGGAGCCCCGGGAGCCTCCTCAACAAGGCCGCCAGGGAGGTGGCACCAGCCCAAAGCAGCGCCAAAGGCGGGACCGCGCCCTGCGGCACAGCACTTCTTCAACCTGCCCCCTGGCAAGGGCCCGGGAGCGCTGGTTCCTGTCAGCTGGCTAAAGGAGCCTCCCCAGCCCTGCTTACAGGGACCTGGGTGGGGCTGCTCCTGGGGCAAAGGGCGCTGCAAGGTGCCAGCACGTGCCCCGAGTACAGGGCCGGCAGGACCCAGGCCCTGGCTACAGGCGGGTCACAATGCCCCGCTGCCGTTAGGCGGCTTCGCGCTGTCCTCAGAAAGCAGGGGCAAGGCCGGACACTTTCTCCACCCGTGCATTTTGGGCACCCGCCTGTGGCTGCACAGAACCCCTCTTTCCCTCCTGGGAAGTCTAAGCTACGCTGCTCTATCTCTAAAGCGGGGGGCTGAAGCACAAACACACTTCCTCACTCACACCAGCTAAGGGGAAGACAGGGGAGGGCAAGACAGTCCCAGAAGAGGGAGCAAGTTCCGTGCAGCCAACCTGCTCTAGGGAGCCATTCCTAAAACTGAGCGGGAGAGGAAAGCATCAGAGCCTGCCCGTGCACTCCAAGGAGGCCGCAGGGGCCTCGACGCGCTGAGGCGCTTCAGGGCTGGCACTGGGACGTGGGCTGTGACGCGCCCCGAGTACAGGGGGTCACGCTGGCCAGGGGCCAGCAGCAGGCAGAAAGCTGCCGGGGCTGGGGAAAAGCCCTGCCCTGCTTACAGGGTAGCCGGGCTGGGGGCCGGGAGAGCTCCGTTTCCCCTCCCAGGTGCGGAGACAGGGGCTCAGGGGCTCTCCCCCTCCTTACAGCGTTGCCCCTCTCTCCGGGCAGCCAAAGGAGCACGACGGCAAAAGGCCAACCACAGCAAAGACCCAGCCCTGCAGACAGGGAGGGCGCCCAGTGCAAAGCCAGCCGCGGCACCCTGAAGGTGCCCTGGCCTGGAAAAGCCCTTTGCCCAGAGGGCCCCTCGTGGCCCCTCTTCAGCTCCAAGCTGGCTCTTGCCTCGCCGTTCCACTCTTGAGCTCGAAGACGCTGCCGCTCTTGCCTCGTCGTCCCACGCCTTCTGCCAATGGACCATGACACGCTCAGGCCTGAGAAGCTCCAGACCCTGTGCCTGAAGGGAACCGCGACCGCACAGCTCCACGGGGACATTCTCAAGGAGCCACCCACAGATCCCCGGGCTGCCCAAAAGCCTCCAACTTCAGTTCCAAGCTGCTGCTCTTACCTGGCTGTTCCAATCCTGAGCTGGAAGCCGCCAATGCTGAAGCTGCCTCTTGCCTCGCCGTTCCACTCTTGAGCTCGAAGACGCCGCTCCTCCAGCTCGCTCTTGCCTCGTCGTCCCACGGCTTCTGCAAAGGTGGACGAGGACAGAGTCAGGCCTGAGGATCTCCAGCTCCCAAAGGGAATGCCACCCAACAGCCCTACAGCGAGATCCTCGTGCCACCACCCACACAGCCCCCCAGCTGCCCAAAAGCCTCCAAGTTGAGCTTGACTCACCATGGCAACGTCCGACGCGGTCCCACGCCGTGCTGGGAGCCGGGCCCTCTGGGCAAATGAAGCTGGGCGTGCAAAGCAGCGGCCAAGAGGCTGCACCCCTGCTTACAGGGGGCTCAAGCCGCTGCCTGGACTGCAAAGTGCCCGGGGCCCCAGAGCACTGGCCCCGACTTACAGGGCGGCTCTGGTCCCCAAGGCCTAAGGAGGCTCCTTCTCTCCAATTCCGGGCCGCTCCCCACTAACGGGGCGGGCGCCCCACGCAGGCTGCCAGCTGAAGGGAGCACAAAGGCTCCCAGACCCGCAGCCTGCTTACAGGCCGGCCCACACCCAGGGAGCCACGGAGCTCGGCCTTCCCCCAAGGCAACAGGAACCAGCCTCTAGAGTCAGGCAGTCGAGCTCACGGCCTAAGGCCGAGGGGCCCGAGGGGCCGCGAGCCCAGCCCTGAGGACAGGGAGGGCGCATGCCTGGCCCCATGACTCCTGGCCCCACGCCTCTGAAAGACCGGGGCCAGGGATACCCGCCTGATTACAGGGGGTCCCTCCAACCGCCCGCCGAGGCCAGGGGACGCACAGAACCCCACTTACGGGGCCGTCCCCTGCAGCCCGGCACCCCCCAACAAGCACCACGGAGCACAGGCTCCGGCCTGCGCCCCACTTAGGGACAGGCCGGAGCCCAGCCGCGGCGCAGCACGGCACACAGCCGTCTGCAGGAGCCCCGGGAGCCTCCTCAACAAGGCCGCCAGGGAGGTGGCACCAGCCCAAAGCAGCGCCAAAGGCGGGACCGCGCCCTGCGGCACAGCACTTCTTCAACCTGCCCCCTGGCAAGGGCCCGGGAGCGCTGGTTCCTGTCAGCTGGCTAAAGGAGCCTCCCCAGCCCTGCTTACAGGGACCTGGGTGGGGCTGCTCCTGGGGCAAAGGGCGCTGCAAGGTGCCAGCACGTGCCCCGAGTACAGGGCCGGCAGGACCCAGGCCCTGGCTACAGGCGGGTCACAATGCCCCGCTGCCGTTAGGCGGCTTCGCGCTGTCCTCAGAAAGCAGGGGCAAGGCCGGACACTTTCTCCACCCGTGCATTTTGGGCACCCGCCTGTGGCTGCACAGAACCCCTCTTTCCCTCCTGGGAAGTCTAAGCTACGCTGCTCTATCTCTAAAGGGGGGGGCTGAAGCACAAACACACTTCCTCACTCACACCAGCTAAGGGGAAGACAGGGGAAGGGAAGACAGGGGAGGGCAAGACAGTCCCAGAAGAGGGAGCAAGTTCCGTGCAGCCAACCTGCTCTAGGGAGCCATTCCTAAAACTGAGCGGGAGAGGAAAGCATCAGAGCCTGCCCGTGCACTCCAAGGAGGCCGCAGGGGCCTCGACGCGCTGAGGCGCTTCAGGGCTGGCACTGGGACGTGGGCTGTGACGCGCCCCGAGTACAGGGGGTCACGCTGGCCAGGGGCCAGCAGCAGGCAGAAAGCTGCCGGGGCTGGGGAAAAGCCCTGCCCTGCTTACAGGGTAGCCGGGCTGGGGGCCGGGAGAGCTCCGTTTCCCCTCCCAGGTGCGGAGACAGGGGCTCAGGGGCTCTCCCCCTCCTTACAGCGTTGCCCCTCTCTCCGGGCAGCCAAAGGAGCACGACGGCAAAAGGCCAAGCACAGCAAAGACCCAGCCCTGCAGACAGGGAGGGCGCCCAGTGCAAAGCCAGCCGCGGCACCCTGAAGGTGCCCTGGCCTGGAAAAGCCCTTTGCCCAGAGGGCCCCTCGTGGCCCCTCTTCAGCTCCAAGCTGGCTCTTGCCTCGCCGTTCCACTCTTGAGCTCGAAGACGCTGCCGCTCTTGCCTCGTCGTCCCACGCCTTCTGCCAATGGACCATGACACGCTCAGGCCTGAGAAGCTCCAGACCCTGTGCCTGAAGGGAACCGCGACCGCACAGCTCCACGGGGACATTCTCAAGGAGCCACCCACAGATCCCCGGGCTGCCCAAAAGCCTCCAACTTCAGTTCCAAGCTGCTGCTCTTACCTCGCTGTTCCAATCCTGAGCTGGAAGCTGCCAATGCTGAAGCTGGCTCTTGCCTTGCCGTTCCACTCTTGAGCTCGAAGACGCCGCTCCTCCAGCTCGCTCTTGCCTCGTCGTCCCACGGCTTCTGCAAAGGTGGACGAGGACAGAGTCAGGCCTGAGGATCTCCAGCTCCCAAAGGGAATGCCACCCAACAGCCCTACAGCGAGATCCTCGTGCCACCACCCACACAGCCCCCCAGCTGCCCAAAAGCCTCCAAGTTGAGCTTGACTCACCATGGCAACGTCCGACGCGGTCCCACGCCGTGCTGGGAGCCGGGCCCTCTGGGCAAATGAAGCTGGGCGTGCAAAGCAGCGGCCAAGAGGCTGCACCCCTGCTTACAGGGGGCTCAAGCCGCTGCCTGGACTGCAAAGTGCCCGGGGCCCCAGAGCACTGGCCCCGACTTACAGGGCGGCTCTGGTCCCCAAGGCCTAAGGAGGCTCCTTCTCTCCAATTCCGGGCCGCTCCCCACTAACGGGGCGGGCGCCCCACGCAGGCTGCCAGCTGAAGGGAGCACAAAGGCTCCCAGACCCGCAGCCTGCTTACAGGCCGGCCCACACCCAGGGAGCCACGGAGCTCGGCCTTCCCCCAAGGCAACAGGAACCAGCCTCTAGAGTCAGGCAGTCGAGCTCACGGCCTAAGGCCGAGGGGCCCGAGGGGCCGCGAGCCCAGCCCTGAGGACAGGGAGGGCGCATGCCTGGCCCCATCACTCCTGGCCCCACGCCTCTGAAAGACCGGGGCCAGGGATACCCGCCTGATTACAGGGGGTCCCTCCAACCGCCCGCCGAGGCCAGGGGACGCACAGAACCCCACTTACGGGGCCGTCCCCTGCAGCCCGGCACCCCCCAACAAGCACCACGGAGCACAGGCTCCGGCCTGCGCCCCACTTAGGGAGAGGCCGGAGCCCAGCCGCGGCGCAGCACGGCACACAGCCGTCTGCAGGAGCCCCGGGAGCCTCCTCAACAAGGCCGCCAGGGAGGTGGCACCAGCCCAAAGCAGCGCCAAAGGCGGGACCGCGCCCTGCGGCACAGCACTTCTTCAACCTGCCCCCTGGCAAGGGCCCGGGAGCGCTGGTTCCTGTCAGCTGGCTAAAGGAGCCTCCCCAGCCCTGCTTACAGGGACCTGGGTGGGGCTGCTCCTGGGGCAAAGGGCGCTGCAAGGTGCCAGCACGTGCCCCGAGTACAGGGCCGGCAGGACCCAGGCCCTGGCTACAGGCGGGTCACAATGCCCCGCTGCCGTTAGGCGGCTTCGCGCTGTCCTCAGAAAGCAGGGGCAAGGCCGGACACTTTCTCCACCCGTGCATTTTGGGCACCCGCCTGTGGCTGCACAGAACCCCTCTTTCCCTCCTGGGAAGTCTAAGCTACGCTGCTCTATCTCTAAAGGGGGGGGCTGAAGCACAAACACACTTCCTCACTCACACCAGCTAAGGGGAAGACAGGGGAAGGGAAGACAGGGGAGGGCAAGACAGTCCCAGAAGAGGGAGCAAGTTCCGTGCAGCCAACCTGCTCTAGGGAGCCATTCCTAAAACTGAGCGGGAGAGGAAAGCATCAGAGCCTGCCCGTGCACTCCAAGGAGGCCGCAGGGGCCTCGACGCGCTGAGGCGCTTCAGGGCTGGCACTGGGACGTGGGCTGTGACGCGCCCCGAGTACAGGGGGTCACGCTGGCCAGGGGCCAGCAGCAGGCAGAAAGCTGCCGGGGCTGGGGAAAAGCCCTGCCCTGCTTACAGGGTAGCCGGGCTGGGGGCCGGGAGAGCTCCGTTTCCCCTCCCAGGTGCGGAGACAGGGGCTCAGGGGCTCTCCCCCTCCTTACAGCGTTGCCCCTCTCTCCGGGCAGCCAAAGGAGCACGACGGCAAAAGGCCAAGCACAGCAAAGACCCAGCCCTGCAGACAGGGAGGGCGCCCAGTGCAAAGCCAGCCGCGGCACCCTGAAGGTGCCCTGGCCTGGAAAAGCCCTTTGCCCAGAGGGCCCCTCGTGGCCCCTCTTCAGCTCCAAGCTGGCTCTTGCCTCGCCGTTCCACTCTTGAGCTCGAAGACGCCGCTCCTCCAGCTCGCTCTTGCCTCGCCGTTCCACTCTTGAGCTCGAAGATGCCGCTCCTCCAGCTCGCTCTTGCCTCGTCGTCCCACGGCTTCTGCAAAGGTGGACGAGGACAGAGTCAGGCCTGAGGATCTCCAGCTCCCAAAGGGAATGCCACCCAACAGCCCCACAGCGAGATCCTCGTGCCACCACCCACACAGCCCCCCAGCTGCCCAAAAGCCTCCAAGTTGAGCTTGACTCACCATGGCAACGTCCGACGCGGTCCCACGCCGTGCTGGGAGCCGGGCCCTCTGGGCAAATGAAGCTGGGCGTGCAAAGCAGCGGCCAAGAGGCTGCACCCCTGCTTACAGGGGGCTCAAGCCGCTGCCTGGACTGCAAAGTGCCCGGGGCCCCAGAGCACTGGCCCCGACTTACAGGGCGGCTCTGGTCCCCAAGGCCTAAGGAGGCTCCTTCTCTCCAATTCCGGGCCGCTCCCCACTAACGGGGCGGGCGCCCCACGCAGGCTGCCAGCTGAAGGGAGCACAAAGGCTCCCAGACCCGCAGCCTGCTTACAGGCCGGCCCACACCCAGGGAGCCACGGAGCTCGGCCTTCCCCCAAGGCAACAGGAACCAGCCTCTAGAGTCAGGCAGTCGAGCTCACGGCCTAAGGCCGAGGGGCCCGAGGGGCCGCGAGCCCAGCCCTGAGGACAGGGAGGGCGCATGCCTGGCCCCATGACTCCTGGCCCCACGCCTCTGAAAGACCGGGGCCAGGGATACCCGCCTGATTACAGGGGGTCCCTCCAACCGCCCGCCGAGGCCAGGGGACGCACAGAACCCCACTTACGGGGCCGTCCCCTGCAGCCCGGCACCCCCCAACAAGCACCACGGAGCACAGGCTCCGGCCTGCGCCCCACTTAGGGACAGGCCGGAGCCCAGCCGCGGCGCAGCACGGCACACAGCCGTCTGCAGGAGCCCCGGGAGCCTCCTCAACAAGGCCGCCAGGGAGGTGGCACCAGCCCAAAGCAGCGCCAAAGGCGGGACCGCGCCCTGCGGCACAGCACTTCTTCAACCTGCCCCCTGGCAAGGGCCCGGGAGCGCTGGTTCCTGTCAGCTGGCTAAAGGAGCCTCCCCAGCCCTGCTTACAGGGACCTGGGTGGGGCTGCTCCTGGGGCAAAGGGCGCTGCAAGGTGCCAGCACGTGCCCCGAGTACAGGGCCGGCAGGACCCAGGCCCTGGCTACAGGCGGGTCACAATGCCCCGCTGCCGTTAGGCGGCTTCGCGCTGTCCTCAGAAAGCAGGGGCAAGGCCGGACACTTTCTCCACCCGTGCATTTTGGGCACCCGCCTGTGGCTGCACAGAACCCCTCTTTCCCTCCTGGGAAGTCTAAGCTACGCTGCTCTATCTCTAAAGGGGGGGGCTGAAGCACAAACACACTTCCTCACTCACACCAGCTAAGGGGAAGACAGGGGAAGGGAAGACAGGGGAGGGCAAGACAGTCCCAGAAGAGGGAGCAAGTTCCGTGCAGCCAACCTGCTCTAGGGAGCCATTCCTAAAACTGAGCGGGAGAGGAAAGCATCAGAGCCTGCCCGTGCACTCCAAGGAGGCCGCAGGGGCCTCGACGCGCTGAGGCGCTTCAGGGCTGGCACTGGGACGTGGGCTGTGACGCGCCCCGAGTACAGGGGGTCACGCTGGCCAGGGGCCAGCAGCAGGCAGAAAGCTGCCGGGGCTGGGGAAAAGCCCTGCCCTGCTTACAGGGTAGCCGGGCTGGGGGCCGGGAGAGCTCCGTTTCCCCTCCCAGGTGCGGAGACAGGGGCTCAGGGGCTCTCCCCCTCCTTACAGCATTGCCCCTCTCTCCGGGCAGCCAAAGGAGCACGACGGCAAAAGGCCAACCACAGCAAAGACCCAGCCCTGCAGACAGGGAGGGCGCCCAGTGCAAAGCCAGCCGCGGCACCCTGAAGGTGCCCTGGCCTGGAAAAGCCCTTTGCCCAGAGGGCCCCTCGTGGCCCCTCTTCAGCTCCAAGCTGGCTCTTGCCTCGCCGTTCCACTCTTGAGCTCGAAGACGCTGCCGCTCTTGCCTCGTCGTCCCACGCCTTCTGCCAATGGACCATGACACGCTCAGGCCTGAGAAGCTGCAGACCCTGTGCCTGAAGGGAACCGCGACCGCACAGCTCCACGGGGACATTCTCAAGGAGCCACCCACAGATCCCCGGGCTGCCCAAAAGCCTCCAACTTCAGTTCCAAGCTGCTGCTCTTACCTGGCTGTTCCAATCCTGAGCTGGAAGCCGCCAATGCTGAAGCTGCCTCTTGCCTCGCCGTTCCACTCTTGAGCTCGAAGACGCCGCTCCTCCAGCTCGCTCTTGCCTCGCCGTTCCACTCTTGAGCTCGAAGATGCCGCTCCTCCAGCTCGCTCTTGCCTCGTCGTCCCACGGCTTCTGCAAAGGTGGACGAGGACAGAGTCAGGCCTGAGGATCTCCAGCTCCCAAAGGGAATGCCACCCAACAGCCCCACAGCGAGATCCTCGTGCCACCACCCACACAGCCCCCCAGCTGCCCAAAAGCCTCCAAGTTGAGCTTGACTCACCATGGCAACGTCCGACGCGGTCCCACGCCGTGCTGGGAGCCGGGCCCTCTGGGCAAATGAAGCTGGGCGTGCAAAGCAGCGGCCAAGAGGCTGCACCCCTGCTTACAGGGGGCTCAAGCCGCTGCCTGGACTGCAAAGTGCCCGGGGCCCCAGAGCACTGGCCCCGACTTACAGGGCGGCTCTGGTCCCCAAGGCCTAAGGAGGCTCCTTCTCTCCAATTCCGGGCCGCTCCCCACTAACGGGGCGGGCGCCCCACGCAGGCTGCCAGCTGAAGGGAGCACAAAGGCTCCCAGACCCGCAGCCTGCTTACAGGCCGGCCCACACCCAGGGAGCCACGGAGCTCGGCCTTCCCCCAAGGCAACAGGAACCAGCCTCTAGAGTCAGGCAGTCGAGCTCACGGCCTAAGGCCGAGGGGCCCGAGGGGCCGCGAGCCCAGCCCTGAGGACAGGGAGGGCGCATGCCTGGCCCCATGACTCCTGGCCCCACGCCTCTGAAAGACCGGGGCCAGGGATACCCGCCTGATTACAGGGGGTCCCTCCAACCGCCCGCCGAGGCCAGGGGACGCACAGAACCCCACTTACGGGGCCGTCCCCTGCAGCCCGGCACCCCCCAACAAGCACCACGGAGCACAGGCTCCGGCCTGCGCCCCACTTAGGGACAGGCCGGAGCCCAGCCGCGGCGCAGCACGGCACACAGCCGTCTGCAGGAGCCCCGGGAGCCTCCTCAACAAGGCCGCCAGGGAGGTGGCACCAGCCCAAAGCAGCGCCAAAGGCGGGACCGCGCCCTGCGGCACAGCACTTCTTCAACCTGCCCCCTGGCAAGGGCCCGGGAGCGCTGGTTCCTGTCAGCTGGCTAAAGGAGCCTCCCCAGCCCTGCTTACAGGGACCTGGGTGGGGCTGCTCCTGGGGCAAAGGGCGCTGCAAGGTGCCAGCACGTGCCCCGAGTACAGGGCCGGCAGGACCCAGGCCCTGGCTACAGGCGGGTCACAATGCCCCGCTGCCGTTAGGCGGCTTCGCGCTGTCCTCAGAAAGCAGGGGCAAGGCCGGACACTTTCTCCACCCGTGCATTTTGGGCACCCGCCTGTGGCTGCACAGAACCCCTCTTTCCCTCCTGGGAAGTCTAAGCTACGCTGCTCTATCTCTAAAGGGGGGGGCTGAAGCACAAACACACTTCCTCACTCACACCAGCTAAGGGGAAGACAGGGGAAGGGAAGACAGGGGAGGGCAAGACAGTCCCAGAAGAGGGAGCAAGTTCCGTGCAGCCAACCTGCTCTAGGGAGCCATTCCTAAAACTGAGCGGGAGAGGAAAGCATCAGAGCCTGCCCGTGCACTCCAAGGAGGCCGCAGGGGCCTCGACGCGCTGAGGCGCTTCAGGGCTGGCACTGGGACGTGGGCTGTGACGCGCCCCGAGTACAGGGGGTCACGCTGGCCAGGGGCCAGCAGCAGGCAGAAAGCTGCCGGGGCTGGGGAAAAGCCCTGCCCTGCTTACAGGGTAGCCGGGCTGGGGGCCGGGAGAGCTCCGTTTCCCCTCCCAGGTGCGGAGACAGGGGCTCAGGGGCTCTCCCCCTCCTTACAGCGTTGCCCCTCTCTCCGGGCAGCCAAAGGAGCACGACGGCAAAAGGCCAAGCACAGCAAAGACCCAGCCCTGCAGACAGGGAGGGCGCCCAGTGCAAAGCCAGCCGCGGCACCCTGAAGGTGCCCTGGCCTGGAAAAGCCCTTTGCCCAGAGGGCCCCTCGTGGCCCCTCTTCAGCTCCAAGCTGGCTCTTGCCTCGCCGTTCCACTCTTGAGCTCGAAGACGCTGCCGCTCTTGCCTCGTCGTCCCACGCCTTCTGCCAATGGACCATGACACGCTCAGGCCTGAGAAGCTCCAGACCCTGTGCCTGAAGGGAACCGCGACCGCACAGCTCCACGGGGACATTCTCAAGGAGCCACCCACAGATCCCCGGGCTGCCCAAAAGCCTCCAACTTCAGTTCCAAGCTGCTGCTCTTACCTGGCTGTTCCAATCCTGAGCTGGAAGCCGCCAATGCTGAAGCTGCCTCTTGCCTCGCCGTTCCACTCTTGAGCTCGAAGACGCCGCTCCTCCAGCTCGCTCTTGCCTCGCCGTTCCACTCTTGAGCTCGAAGACGCCGCTCCTCCAGCTCGCTCTTGCCTCGTCGTCCCACGGCTTCTGCAAAGGTGGATGAGGACAGAGTCAGGCCTGAGGATCTCCAGCTCCCAAAGGGAATGCCACCCAACAGCCCCACAGCGAGATCCTCGTGCCACCACCCACACAGCCCCCCAGCTGCCCAAAAGCCTCCAAGTTGAGCTTGACTCACCATGGCAACGTCCGACGCGGTCCCACGCCGTGCTGGGAGCCGGGCCCTCTGGGCAAATGAAGCTGGGCGTGCAAAGCAGCGGCCAAGAGGCTGCACCCCTGCTTACAGGGGGCTCAAGCCGCTGCCTGGACTGCAAAGTGCCCGGGGCCCCAGAGCACTGGCCCCGACTTACAGGGCGGCTCTGGTCCCCAAGGCCTAAGGAGGCTCCTTCTCTCCAATTCCGGGCCGCTCCCCACTAACGGGGCGGGCGCCCCACGCAGGCTGCCAGCTGAAGGGAGCACAAAGGCTCCCAGACCCGCAGCCTGCTTACAGGCCGGCCCACACCCAGGGAGCCACGGAGCTCGGCCTTCCCCCAAGGCAACAGGAACCAGCCTCTAGAGTCAGGCAGTCGAGCTCACGGCCTAAGGCCGAGGGGCCCGAGGGGCCGCGAGCCCAGCCCTGAGGACAGGGAGGGCGCATGCCTGGCCCCATGACTCCTGGCCCCACGCCTCTGAAAGACCGGGGCCAGGGATACCCGCCTGATTACAGGGGGTCCCTCCAACCGCCCGCCGAGGCCAGGGGACGCACAGAACCCCACTTACGGGGCCGTCCCCTGCAGCCCGGCACCCCCCAACAAGCACCACGGAGCACAGGCTCCGGCCTGCGCCCCACTTAGGGACAGGCCGGAGCCCAGCCGCGGCGCAGCACGGCACACAGCCGTCTGCAGGAGCCCCGGGAGCCTCCTCAACAAGGCCGCCAGGGAGGTGGCACCAGCCCAAAGCAGCGCCAAAGGCGGGACCGCGCCCTGCGGCACAGCACTTCTTCAACCTGCCCCCTGGCAAGGGCCCGGGAGCGCTGGTTCCTGTCAGCTGGCTAAAGGAGCCTCCCCAGCCCTGCTTACAGGGACCTGGGTGGGGCTGCTCCTGGGGCAAAGGGCGCTGCAAGGTGCCAGCACGTGCCCCGAGTACAGGGCCGGCAGGACCCAGGCCCTGGCTACAGGCGGGTCACAATGCCCCGCTGCCGTTAGGCGGCTTCGCGCTGTCCTCAGAAAGCAGGGGCAAGGCCGGACACTTTCTCCACCCGTGCATTTTGGGCACCCGCCTGTGGCTGCACAGAACCCCTCTTTCCCTCCTGGGAAGTCTAAGCTACGCTGCTCTATCTCTAAAGGGGGGGGCTGAAGCACAAACACACTTCCTCACTCACACCAGCTAAGGGGAAGACAGGGGAAGGGAAGACAGGGGAGGGCAAGACAGTCCCAGAAGAGGGAGCAAGTTCCGTGCAGCCAACCTGCTCTAGGGAGCCATTCCTAAAACTGAGCGGGAGAGGAAAGCATCAGAGCCTGCCCGTGCACTCCAAGGAGGCCGCAGGGGCCTCGACGCGCTGAGGCGCTTCAGGGCTGGCACTGGGACGTGGGCTGTGACGCGCCCCGAGTACAGGGGGTCACGCTGGCCAGGGGCCAGCAGCAGGCAGAAAGCTGCCGGGGCTGGGGAAAAGCCCTGCCCTGCTTACAGGGTAGCCGGGCTGGGGGCCGGGAGAGCTCCGTTTCCCCTCCCAGGTGCGGAGACAGGGGCTCAGGGGCTCTCCCCCTCCTTACAGCGTTGCCCCTCTCTCCGGGCAGCCAAAGGAGCACGACGGCAAAAGGCCAAGCACAGCAAAGACCCAGCCCTGCAGACAGGGAGGGCGCCCAGTGCAAAGCCAGCCGCGGCACCCTGAAGGTGCCCTGGCCTGGAAAAGCCCTTTGCCCAGAGGGCCCCTCGTGGCCCCTCTTCAGCTCCAAGCTGGCTCTTGCCTCGCCGTTCCACTCTTGAGCTCGAAGACGCTGCCGCTCTTGCCTCGTCGTCCCACGCCTTCTGCCAATGGACCATGACACGCTCAGGCCTGAGAAGCTCCAGACCCTGTGCCTGAAGGGAACCGCGACCGCACAGCTCCACGGGGACATTCTCAAGGAGCCACCCACAGATCCCCGGGCTGCCCAAAAGCCTCCAACTTCAGTTCCAAGCTGCTGCTCTTACCTCGCTGTTCCAATCCTGAGCTGGAAGCTGCCAATGCTGAAGCTGGCTCTTGCCTCGCCGTTCCACTCTTGAGCTCGAAGACGCCGCTCCTCCAGCTCGCTCTTGCCTCGTCGTCCCACGGCTTCTGCAAAGGTGGACGAGGACAGAGTCAGGCCTGAGGATCTCCAGCTCCCAAAGGGAATGCCACCCAACAGCCCTACAGCGAGATCCTCGTGCCACCACCCACACAGCCCCCCAGCTGCCCAAAAGCCTCCAAGTTGAGCTTGACTCACCATGGCAACGTCCGACGCGGTCCCACGCCGTGCTGGGAGCCGGGCCCTCTGGGCAAATGAAGCTGGGCGTGCAAAGCAGCGGCCAAGAGGCTGCACCCCTGCTTACAGGGGGCTCAAGCCGCTGCCTGGACTGCAAAGTGCCCGGGGCCCCAGAGCACTGGCCCCGACTTACAGGGCGGCTCTGGTCCCCAAGGCCTAAGGAGGCTCCTTCTCTCCAATTCCGGGCCGCTCCCCACTAACGGGGCGGGCGCCCCACGCAGGCTGCCAGCTGAAGGGAGCACAAAGGCTCCCAGACCCGCAGCCTGCTTACAGGCCGGCCCACACCCAGGGAGCCACGGAGCTCGGCCTTCCCCCAAGGCAACAGGAACCAGCCTCTAGAGTCAGGCAGTCGAGCTCACGGCCTAAGGCCGAGGGGCCCGAGGGGCCGCGAGCCCAGCCCTGAGGACAGGGAGGGCGCATGCCTGGCCCCATGACTCCTGGCCCCACGCCTCTGAAAGACCGGGGCCAGGGATACCCGCCTGATTACAGGGGGTCCCTCCAACCGCCCGCCGAGGCCAGGGGACGCACAGAACCCCACTTACGGGGCCGTCCCCTGCAGCCCGGCACCCCCCAACAAGCACCACGGAGCACAGGCTCCGGCCTGCGCCCCACTTAGGGAGAGGCCGGAGCCCAGCCGCGGCGCAGCACGGCACACAGCCGTCTGCAGGAGCCCCGGGAGCCTCCTCAACAAGGCCGCCAGGGAGGTGGCACCAGCCCAAAGCAGCGCCAAAGGCGGGACCGCGCCCTGCGGCACAGCACTTCTTCAACCTGCCCCCTGGCAAGGGCCCGGGAGCGCTGGTTCCTGTCAGCTGGCTAAAGGAGCCTCCCCAGCCCTGCTTACAGGGACCTGGGTGGGGCTGCTCCTGGGGCAAAGGGCGCTGCAAGGTGCCAGCACGTGCCCCGAGTACAGGGCCGGCAGGACCCAGGCCCTGGCTACAGGCGGGTCACAATGCCCCGCTGCCGTTAGGCGGCTTCGCGCTGTCCTCAGAAAGCAGGGGCAAGGCCGGACACTTTCTCCACCCGTGCATTTTGGGCACCCGCCTGTGGCTGCACAGAACCCCTCTTTCCCTCCTGGGAAGTCTAAGCTACGCTGCTCTATCTCTAAAGGGGGGGGCTGAAGCACAAACACACTTCCTCACTCACACCAGCTAAGGGGAAGACAGGGGAAGGGAAGACAGGGGAGGGCAAGACAGTCCCAGAAGAGGGAGCAAGTTCCGTGCAGCCAACCTGCTCTAGGGAGCCATTCCTAAAACTGAGCGGGAGAGGAAAGCATCAGAGCCTGCCCGTGCACTCCAAGGAGGCCGCAGGGGCCTCGACGCGCTGAGGCGCTTCAGGGCTGGCACTGGGACGTGGGCTGTGACGCGCCCCGAGTACAGGGGGTCACGCTGGCCAGGGGCCAGCAGCAGGCAGAAAGCTGCCGGGGCTGGGGAAAAGCCCTGCCCTGCTTACAGGGTAGCCGGGCTGGGGGCCGGGAGAGCTCCGTTTCCCCTCCCAGGTGCGGAGACAGGGGCTCAGGGGCTCTCCCCCTCCTTACAGCGTTGCCCCTCTCTCCGGGCAGCCAAAGGAGCACGACGGCAAAAGGCCAAGCACAGCAAAGACCCAGCCCTGCAGACAGGGAGGGCGCCCAGTGCAAAGCCAGCCGCGGCACCCTGAAGGTGCCCTGGCCTGGAAAAGCCCTTTGCCCAGAGGGCCCCTCGTGGCCCCTCTTCAGCTCCAAGCTGGCTCTTGCCTCGCCGTTCCACTCTTGAGCTCGAAGACGCCGCTCCTCCAGCTCGCTCTTGCCTCGCCGTTCCACTCTTGAGCTCGAAGATGCCGCTCCTCCAGCTCGCTCTTGCCTCGTCGTCCCACGGCTTCTGCAAAGGTGGACGAGGACAGAGTCAGGCCTGAGGATCTCCAGCTCCCAAAGGGAATGCCACCCAACAGCCCCACAGCGAGATCCTCGTGCCACCACCCACACAGCCCCCCAGCTGCCCAAAAGCCTCCAAGTTGAGCTTGACTCACCATGGCAACGTCCGACGCGGTCCCACGCCGTGCTGGGAGCCGGGCCCTCTGGGCAAATGAAGCTGGGCGTGCAAAGCAGCGGCCAAGAGGCTGCACCCCTGCTTACAGGGGGCTCAAGCCGCTGCCTGGACTGCAAAGTGCCCGGGGCCCCAGAGCACTGGCCCCGACTTACAGGGCGGCTCTGGTCCCCAAGGCCTAAGGAGGCTCCTTCTCTCCAATTCCGGGCCGCTCCCCACTAACGGGGCGGGCGCCCCACGCAGGCTGCCAGCTGAAGGGAGCACAAAGGCTCCCAGACCCGCAGCCTGCTTACAGGCCGGCCCACACCCAGGGAGCCACGGAGCTCGGCCTTCCCCCAAGGCAACAGGAACCAGCCTCTAGAGTCAGGCAGTCGAGCTCACGGCCTAAGGCCGAGGGGCCCGAGGGGCCGCGAGCCCAGCCCTGAGGACAGGGAGGGCGCATGCCTGGCCCCATGACTCCTGGCCCCACGCCTCTGAAAGACCGGGGCCAGGGATACCCGCCTGATTACAGGGGGTCCCTCCAACCGCCCGCCGAGGCCAGGGGACGCACAGAACCCCACTTACGGGGCCGTCCCCTGCAGCCCGGCACCCCCCAACAAGCACCACGGAGCACAGGCTCCGGCCTGCGCCCCACTTAGGGACAGGCCGGAGCCCAGCCGCGGCGCAGCACGGCACACAGCCGTCTGCAGGAGCCCCGGGAGCCTCCTCAACAAGGCCGCCAGGGAGGTGGCACCAGCCCAAAGCAGCGCCAAAGGCGGGACCGCGCCCTGCGGCACAGCACTTCTTCAACCTGCCCCCTGGCAAGGGCCCGGGAGCGCTGGTTCCTGTCAGCTGGCTAAAGGAGCCTCCCCAGCCCTGCTTACAGGGACCTGGGTGGGGCTGCTCCTGGGGCAAAGGGCGCTGCAAGGTGCCAGCACGTGCCCCGAGTACAGGGCCGGCAGGACCCAGGCCCTGGCTACAGGCGGGTCACAATGCCCCGCTGCCGTTAGGCGGCTTCGCGCTGTCCTCAGAAAGCAGGGGCAAGGCCGGACACTTTCTCCACCCGTGCATTTTGGGCACCCGCCTGTGGCTGCACAGAACCCCTCTTTCCCTCCTGGGAAGTCTAAGCTACGCTGCTCTATCTCTAAAGGGGGGGGCTGAAGCACAAACACACTTCCTCACTCACACCAGCTAAGGGGAAGACAGGGGAAGGGAAGACAGGGGAGGGCAAGACAGTCCCAGAAGAGGGAGCAAGTTCCGTGCAGCCAACCTGCTCTAGGGAGCCATTCCTAAAACTGAGCGGGAGAGGAAAGCATCAGAGCCTGCCCGTGCACTCCAAGGAGGCCGCAGGGGCCTCGACGCGCTGAGGCGCTTCAGGGCTGGCACTGGGATGTGGGCTGTGACGCGCCCCGAGTACAGGGGGTCACGCTGGCCAGGGGCCAGCAGCAGGCAGAAAGCTGCCGGGGCTGGGGAAAAGCCCTGCCCTGCTTACAGGGTAGCCGGGCTGGGGGCCGGGAGAGCTCCGTTTCCCCTCCCAGGTGCGGAGACAGGGGCTCAGGGGCTCTCCCCCTCCTTACAGCATTGCCCCTCTCTCCGGGCAGCCAAAGGAGCACGACGGCAAAAGGCCAACCACAGCAAAGACCCAGCCCTGCAGACAGGGAGGGCGCCCAGTGCAAAGCCAGCCGCGGCACCCTGAAGGTGCCCTGGCCTGGAAAAGCCCTTTGCCCAGAGGGCCCCTCGTGGCCCCTCTTCAGCTCCAAGCTGGCTCTTGCCTCGCCGTTCCACTCTTGAGCTCGAAGACGCTGCCGCTCTTGCCTCGTCGTCCCACGCCTTCTGCCAATGGACCATGACACGCTCAGGCCTGAGAAGCTGCAGACCCTGTGCCTGAAGGGAACCGCGACCGCACAGCTCCACGGGGACATTCTCAAGGAGCCACCCACAGATCCCCGGGCTGCCCAAAAGCCTCCAACTTCAGTTCCAAGCTGCTGCTCTTACCTGGCTGTTCCAATCCTGAGCTGGAAGCCGCCAATGCTGAAGCTGGCTCTTGCCTCGCCGTTCCACTCTTGAGCTCGAAGACGCCGCTCCTCCAGCTCGCTCTTGCCTCGCCGTTCCACTCTTGAGCTCGAAGACGCCGCTCCTCCAGCTCGCTCTTGCCTCGTCGTCCCACGGCTTCTGCAAAGGTGGACGAGGACAGAGTCAGGCCTGAGGATCTCCAGCTCCCAAAGGGAATGCCACCCAACAGCCCCACAGCGAGATCCTCGTGCCACCACCCACACAGCCCCCCAGCTGCCCAAAAGCCTCCAAGTTGAGCTTGACTCACCATGGCAACGTCCGACGCGGTCCCACGCCGTGCTGGGAGCCGGGCCCTCTGGGCAAATGAAGCTGGGCGTGCAAAGCAGCGGCCAAGAGGCTGCACCCCTGCTTACAGGGGGCTCAAGCCGCTGCCTGGACTGCAAAGTGCCCGGGGCCCCAGAGCACTGGCCCCGACTTACAGGGCGGCTCTGGTCCCCAAGGCCTAAGGAGGCTCCTTCTCTCCAATTCCGGGCCGCTCCCCACTAACGGGGCGGGCGCCCCACGCAGGCTGCCAGCTGAAGGGAGCACAAAGGCTCCCAGACCCGCAGCCTGCTTACAGGCCGGCCCACACCCAGGGAGCCACGGAGCTCGGCCTTCCCCCAAGGCAACAGGAACCAGCCTCTAGAGTCAGGCAGTCGAGCTCACGGCCTAAGGCCGAGGGGCCCGAGGGGCCGCGAGCCCAGCCCTGAGGACAGGGAGGGCGCATGCCTGGCCCCATGACTCCTGGCCCCACGCCTCTGAAAGACCGGGGCCAGGGATACCCGCCTGATTACAGGGGGTCCCTCCAACCGCCCGCCGAGGCCAGGGGACGCACAGAACCCCACTTACGGGGCCGTCCCCTGCAGCCCGGCACCCCCCAACAAGCACCACGGAGCACAGGCTCCGGCCTGCGCCCCACTTAGGGACAGGCCGGAGCCCAGCCGCGGCGCAGCACGGCACACAGCCGTCTGCAGGAGCCCCGGGAGCCTCCTCAACAAGGCCGCCAGGGAGGTGGCACCAGCCCAAAGCAGCGCCAAAGGCGGGACCGCGCCCTGCGGCACAGCACTTCTTCAACCTGCCCCCTGGCAAGGGCCCGGGAGCGCTGGTTCCTGTCAGCTGGCTAAAGGAGCCTCCCCAGCCCTGCTTACAGGGACCTGGGTGGGGCTGCTCCTGGGGCAAAGGGCGCTGCAAGGTGCCAGCACGTGCCCCGAGTACAGGGCCGGCAGGACCCAGGCCCTGGCTACAGGCGGGTCACAATGCCCCGCTGCCGTTAGGCGGCTTCGCGCTGTCCTCAGAAAGCAGGGGCAAGGCCGGACACTTTCTCCACCCGTGCATTTTGGGCACCCGCCTGTGGCTGCACAGAACCCCTCTTTCCCTCCTGGGAAGTCTAAGCTACGCTGCTCTATCTCTAAAGGGGGGGGCTGAAGCACAAACACACTTCCTCACTCACACCAGCTAAGGGGAAGACAGGGGAAGGGAAGACAGGGGAGGGCAAGACAGTCCCAGAAGAGGGAGCAAGTTCCGTGCAGCCAACCTGCTCTAGGGAGCCATTCCTAAAACTGAGCGGGAGAGGAAAGCATCAGAGCCTGCCCGTGCACTCCAAGGAGGCCGCAGGGGCCTCGACGCGCTGAGGCGCTTCAGGGCTGGCACTGGGACGTGGGCTGTGACGCGCCCCGAGTACAGGGGGTCACGCTGGCCAGGGGCCAGCAGCAGGCAGAAAGCTGCCGGGGCTGGGGAAAAGCCCTGCCCTGCTTACAGGGTAGCCGGGCTGGGGGCCGGGAGAGCTCCGTTTCCCCTCCCAGGTGCGGAGACAGGGGCTCAGGGGCTCTCCCCCTCCTTACAGCGTTGCCCCTCTCTCCGGGCAGCCAAAGGAGCACGACGGCAAAAGGCCAAGCACAGCAAAGACCCAGCCCTGCAGACAGGGAGGGCGCCCAGTGCAAAGCCAGCCGCGGCACCCTGAAGGTGCCCTGGCCTGGAAAAGCCCTTTGCCCAGAGGGCCCCTCGTGGCCCCTCTTCAGCTCCAAGCTGGCTCTTGCCTCGCCGTTCCACTCTTGAGCTCGAAGACGCTGCCGCTCTTGCCTCGTCGTCCCACGCCTTCTGCCAATGGACCATGACACGCTCAGGCCTGAGAAGCTCCAGACCCTGTGCCTGAAGGGAACCGCGACCGCACAGCTCCACGGGGACATTCTCAAGGAGCCACCCACAGATCCCCGGGCTGCCCAAAAGCCTCCAACTTCAGTTCCAAGCTGCTGCTCTTACCTGGCTGTTCCAATCCTGAGCTGGAAGCCGCCAATGCTGAAGCTGGCTCTTGCCTCGCCGTTCCACTCTTGAGCTCGAAGACGCCGCTCCTCCAGCTCGCTCTTGCCTCGTCGTCCCACGGCTTCTGCAAAGGTGGATGAGGACAGAGTCAGGCCTGAGGATCTCCAGCTCCCAAAGGGAATGCCACCCAACAGCCCCACAGCGAGATCCTCGTGCCACCACCCACACAGCCCCCCAGCTGCCCAAAAGCCTCCAAGTTGAGCTTGACTCACCATGGCAACGTCCGACGCGGTCCCACGCCGTGCTGGGAGCCGGGCCCTCTGGGCAAATGAAGCTGGGCGTGCAAAGCAGCGGCCAAGAGGCTGCACCCCTGCTTACAGGGGGCTCAAGCCGCTGCCTGGACTGCAAAGTGCCCGGGGCCCCAGAGCACTGGCCCCGACTTACAGGGCGGCTCTGGTCCCCAAGGCCTAAGGAGGCTCCTTCTCTCCAATTCCGGGCCGCTCCCCACTAACGGGGCGGGCGCCCCACGCAGGCTGCCAGCTGAAGGGAGCACAAAGGCTCCCAGACCCGCAGCCTGCTTACAGGCCGGCCCACACCCAGGGAGCCACGGAGCTCGGCCTTCCCCCAAGGCAACAGGAACCAGCCTCTAGAGTCAGGCAGTCGAGCTCACGGCCTAAGGCCGAGGGGCCCGAGGGGCCGCGAGCCCAGCCCTGAGGACAGGGAGGGCGCATGCCTGGCCCCATCACTCCTGGCCCCACGCCTCTGAAAGACCGGGGCCAGGGATACCCGCCTGATTACAGGGGGTCCCTCCAACCGCCCGCCGAGGCCAGGGGACGCACAGAACCCCACTTACGGGGCCGTCCCCTGCAGCCCGGCACCCCCCAACAAGCACCACGGAGCACAGGCTCCGGCCTGCGCCCCACTTAGGGACAGGCCGGAGCCCAGCCGCGGCGCAGCACGGCACACAGCCGTCTGCAGGAGCCCCGGGAGCCTCCTCAACAAGGCCGCCAGGGAGGTGGCACCAGCCCAAAGCAGCGCCAAAGGCGGGACCGCGCCCTGCGGCACAGCACTTCTTCAACCTGCCCCCTGGCAAGGGCCCGGGAGCGCTGGTTCCTGTCAGCTGGCTAAAGGAGCCTCCCCAGCCCTGCTTACAGGGACCTGGGTGGGGCTGCTCCTGGGGCAAAGGGCGCTGCAAGGTGCCAGCACGTGCCCCGAGTACAGGGCCGGCAGGACCCAGGCCCTGGCTACAGGCGGGTCACAATGCCCCGCTGCCGTTAGGCGGCTTCGCGCTGTCCTCAGAAAGCAGGGGCAAGGCCGGACACTTTCTCCACCCGTGCATTTTGGGCACCCGCCTGTGGCTGCACAGAACCCCTCTTTCCCTCCTGGGAAGTCTAAGCTACGCTGCTCTATCTCTAAAGGGGGGGGCTGAAGCACAAACACACTTCCTCACTCACACCAGCTAAGGGGAAGACAGGGGAAGGGAAGACAGGGGAGGGCAAGACAGTCCCAGAAGAGGGAGCAAGTTCCGTGCAGCCAACCTGCTCTAGGGAGCCATTCCTAAAACTGAGCGGGAGAGGAAAGCATCAGAGCCTGCCCGTGCACTCCAAGGAGGCCGCAGGGGCCTCGACGCGCTGAGGCGCTTCAGGGCTGGCACTGGGACGTGGGCTGTGACGCGCCCCGAGTACAGGGGGTCACGCTGGCCAGGGGCCAGCAGCAGGCAGAAAGCTGCCGGGGCTGGGGAAAAGCCCTGCCCTGCTTACAGGGTAGCCGGGCTGGGGGCCGGGAGAGCTCCGTTTCCCCTCCCAGGTGCGGAGACAGGGGCTCAGGGGCTCTCCCCCTCCTTACAGCGTTGCCCCTCTCTCCGGGCAGCCAAAGGAGCACGACGGCAAAAGGCCAAGCACAGCAAAGACCCAGCCCTGCAGACAGGGAGGGCGCCCAGTGCAAAGCCAGCCGCGGCACCCTGAAGGTGCCCTGGCCTGGAAAAGCCCTTTGCCCAGAGGGCCCCTCGTGGCCCCTCTTCAGCTCCAAGCTGGCTCTTGCCTCGCCGTTCCACTCTTGAGCTCGAAGACGCTGCCGCTCTTGCCTCGTCGTCCCACGCCTTCTGCCAATGGACCATGACACGCTCAGGCCTGAGAAGCTCCAGACCCTGTGCCTGAAGGGAACCGCGACCGCACAGCTCCACGGGGACATTCTCAAGGAGCCACCCACAGATCCCCGGGCTGCCCAAAAGCCTCCAACTTCAGTTCCAAGCTGCTGCTCTTACCTCGCTGTTCCAATCCTGAGCTGGAAGCTGCCAATGCTGAAGCTGGCTCTTGCCTCGCCGTTCCACTCTTGAGCTCGAAGACGCCGCTCCTCCAGCTCGCTCTTGCCTCGTCGTCCCACGGCTTCTGCAAAGGTGGACGAGGACAGAGTCAGGCCTGAGGATCTCCAGCTCCCAAAGGGAATGCCACCCAACAGCCCTACAGCGAGATCCTCGTGCCACCACCCACACAGCCCCCCAGCTGCCCAAAAGCCTCCAAGTTGAGCTTGACTCACCATGGCAACGTCCGACGCGGTCCCACGCCGTGCTGGGAGCCGGGCCCTCTGGGCAAATGAAGCTGGGCGTGCAAAGCAGCGGCCAAGAGGCTGCACCCCTGCTTACAGGGGGCTCAAGCCGCTGCCTGGACTGCAAAGTGCCCGGGGCCCCAGAGCACTGGCCCCGACTTACAGGGCGGCTCTGGTCCCCAAGGCCTAAGGAGGCTCCTTCTCTCCAATTCCGGGCCGCTCCCCACTAACGGGGCGGGCGCCCCACGCAGGCTGCCAGCTGAAGGGAGCACAAAGGCTCCCAGACCCGCAGCCTGCTTACAGGCCGGCCCACACCCAGGGAGCCACGGAGCTCGGCCTTCCCCCAAGGCAACAGGAACCAGCCTCTAGAGTCAGGCAGTCGAGCTCACGGCCTAAGGCCGAGGGGCCCGAGGGGCCGCGAGCCCAGCCCTGAGGACAGGGAGGGCGCATGCCTGGCCCCATGACTCCTGGCCCCACGCCTCTGAAAGACCGGGGCCAGGGATACCCGCCTGATTACAGGGGGTCCCTCCAACCGCCCGCCGAGGCCAGGGGACGCACAGAACCCCACTTACGGGGCCGTCCCCTGCAGCCCGGCACCCCCCAACAAGCACCACGGAGCACAGGCTCCGGCCTGCGCCCCACTTAGGGACAGGCCGGAGCCCAGCCGCGGCGCAGCACGGCACACAGCCGTCTGCAGGAGCCCCGGGAGCCTCCTCAACAAGGCCGCCAGGGAGGTGGCACCAGCCCAAAGCAGCGCCAAAGGCGGGACCGCGCCCTGCGGCACAGCACTTCTTCAACCTGCCCCCTGGCAAGGGCCCGGGAGCGCTGGTTCCTGTCAGCTGGCTAAAGGAGCCTCCCCAGCCCTGCTTACAGGGACCTGGGTGGGGCTGCTCCTGGGGCAAAGGGCGCTGCAAGGTGCCAGCACGTGCCCCGAGTACAGGGCCGGCAGGACCCAGGCCCTGGCTACAGGCGGGTCACAATGCCCCGCTGCCGTTAGGCGGCTTCGCGCTGTCCTCAGAAAGCAGGGGCAAGGCCGGACACTTTCTCCACCCGTGCATTTTGGGCACCCGCCTGTGGCTGCACAGAACCCCTCTTTCCCTCCTGGGAAGTCTAAGCTACGCTGCTCTATCTCTAAAGGGGGGGGCTGAAGCACAAACACACTTCCTCACTCACACCAGCTAAGGGGAAGACAGGGGAAGGGAAGACAGGGGAGGGCAAGACAGTCCCAGAAGAGGGAGCAAGTTCCGTGCAGCCAACCTGCTCTAGGGAGCCATTCCTAAAACTGAGCGGGAGAGGAAAGCATCAGAGCCTGCCCGTGCACTCCAAGGAGGCCGCAGGGGCCTCGACGCGCTGAGGCGCTTCAGGGCTGGCACTGGGACGTGGGCTGTGACGCGCCCCGAGTACAGGGGGTCACGCTGGCCAGGGGCCAGCAGCAGGCAGAAAGCTGCCGGGGCTGGGGAAAAGCCCTGCCCTGCTTACAGGGTAGCCGGGCTGGGGGCCGGGAGAGCTCCGTTTCCCCTCCCAGGTGCGGAGACAGGGGCTCAGGGGCTCTCCCCCTCCTTACAGCGTTGCCCCTCTCTCCGGGCAGCCAAAGGAGCACGACGGCAAAAGGCCAAGCACAGCAAAGACCCAGCCCTGCAGACAGGGAGGGCGCCCAGTGCAAAGCCAGCCGCGGCACCCTGAAGGTGCCCTGGCCTGGAAAAGCCCTTTGCCCAGAGGGCCCCTCGTGGCCCCTCTTCAGCTCCAAGCTGGCTCTTGCCTCGCCGTTCCACTCTTGAGCTCGAAGACGCTGCCGCTCTTGCCTCGTCGTCCCACGCCTTCTGCCAATGGACCATGACACGCTCAGGCCTGAGAAGCTCCAGACCCTGTGCCTGAAGGGAACCGCGACCGCACAGCTCCACGGGGACATTCTCAAGGAGCCACCCACAGATCCCCGGGCTGCCCAAAAGCCTCCAACTTCAGTTCCAAGCTGCTGCTCTTACCTCGCTGTTCCAATCCTGAGCTGGAAGCTGCCAATGCTGAAGCTGGCTCTTGCCTCGCCGTTCCACTCTTGAGCTCGAAGACGCCGCTCCTCCAGCTCGCTCTTGCCTCGTCGTCCCACGGCTTCTGCAAAGGTGGACGAGGACAGAGTCAGGCCTGAGGATCTCCAGCTCCCAAAGGGAATGCCACCCAACAGCCCCACAGCGAGATCCTCGTGCCACCACCCACACAGCCCCCCAGCTGCCCAAAAGCCTCCAAGTTGAGCTTGACTCACCATGGCAACGTCCGACGCGGTCCCACGCCGTGCTGGGAGCCGGGCCCTCTGGGCAAATGAAGCTGGGCGTGCAAAGCAGCGGCCAAGAGGCTGCACCCCTGCTTACAGGGGGCTCAAGCCGCTGCCTGGACTGCAAAGTGCCCGGGGCCCCAGAGCACTGGCCCCGACTTACAGGGCGGCTCTGGTCCCCAAGGCCTAAGGAGGCTCCTTCTCTCCAATTCCGGGCCGCTCCCCACTAACGGGGCGGGCGCCCCACGCAGGCTGCCAGCTGAAGGGAGCACAAAGGCTCCCAGACCCGCAGCCTGCTTACAGGCCGGCCCACACCCAGGGAGCCACGGAGCTCGGCCTTCCCCCAAGGCAACAGGAACCAGCCTCTAGAGTCAGGCAGTCGAGCTCACGGCCTAAGGCCGAGGGGCCCGAGGGGCCGCGAGCCCAGCCCTGAGGACAGGGAGGGCGCATGCCTGGCCCCATGACTCCTGGCCCCACGCCTCTGAAAGACCGGGGCCAGGGATACCCGCCTGATTACAGGGGGTCCCTCCAACCGCCCGCCGAGGCCAGGGGACGCACAGAACCCCACTTACGGGGCCGTCCCCTGCAGCCCGGCACCCCCCAACAAGCACCACGGAGCACAGGCTCCGGCCTGCGCCCCACTTAGGGACAGGCCGGAGCCCAGCCGCGGCGCAGCACGGCACACAGCCGTCTGCAGGAGCCCCGGGAGCCTCCTCAACAAGGCCGCCAGGGAGGTGGCACCAGCCCAAAGCAGCGCCAAAGGCGGGACCGCGCCCTGCGGCACAGCACTTCTTCAACCTGCCCCCTGGCAAGGGCCCGGGAGCGCTGGTTCCTGTCAGCTGGCTAAAGGAGCCTCCCCAGCCCTGCTTACAGGGACCTGGGTGGGGCTGCTCCTGGGGCAAAGGGCGCTGCAAGGTGCCAGCACGTGCCCCGAGTACAGGGCCGGCAGGACCCAGGCCCTGGCTACAGGCGGGTCACAATGCCCCGCTGCCGTTAGGCGGCTTCGCGCTGTCCTCAGAAAGCAGGGGCAAGGCCGGACACTTTCTCCACCCGTGCATTTTGGGCACCCGCCTGTGGCTGCACAGAACCCCTCTTTCCCTCCTGGGAAGTCTAAGCTACGCTGCTCTATCTCTAAAGGGGGGGGCTGAAGCACAAACACACTTCCTCACTCACACCAGCTAAGGGGAAGACAGGGGAAGGGAAGACAGGGGAGGGCAAGACAGTCCCAGAAGAGGGAGCAAGTTCCGTGCAGCCAACCTGCTCTAGGGAGCCATTCCTAAAACTGAGCGGGAGAGGAAAGCATCAGAGCCTGCCCGTGCACTCCAAGGAGGCCGCAGGGGCCTCGACGCGCTGAGGCGCTTCAGGGCTGGCACTGGGACGTGGGCTGTGACGCGCCCCGAGTACAGGGGGTCACGCTGGCCAGGGGCCAGCAGCAGGCAGAAAGCTGCCGGGGCTGGGGAAAAGCCCTGCCCTGCTTACAGGGTAGCCGGGCTGGGGGCCGGGAGAGCTCCGTTTCCCCTCCCAGGTGCGGAGACAGGGGCTCAGGGGCTCTCCCCCTCCTTACAGCGTTGCCCCTCTCTCCGGGCAGCCAAAGGAGCACGACGGCAAAAGGCCAAGCACAGCAAAGACCCAGCCCTGCAGACAGGGAGGGCGCCCAGTGCAAAGCCAGCCGCGGCACCCTGAAGGTGCCCTGGCCTGGAAAAGCCCTTTGCCCAGAGGGCCCCTCGTGGCCCCTCTTCAGCTCCAAGCTGGCTCTTGCCTCGCCGTTCCACTCTTGAGCTCGAAGACGCTGCCGCTCTTGCCTCGTCGTCCCACGCCTTCTGCCAATGGACCATGACACGCTCAGGCCTGAGAAGCTCCAGACCCTGTGCCTGAAGGGAACCGCGACCGCACAGCTCCACGGGGACATTCTCAAGGAGCCACCCACAGATCCCCGGGCTGCCCAAAAGCCTCCAACTTCAGTTCCAAGCTGCTGCTCTTACCTGGCTGTTCCAATCCTGAGCTGGAAGCCGCCAATGCTGAAGCTGGCTCTTGCCTCGCCGTTCCACTCTTGAGCTCGAAGACGCCGCTCCTCCAGCTCGCTCTTGCCTCGCCGTTCCACTCTTGAGCTCGAAGACGCCGCTCCTCCAGCTCGCTCTTGCCTCGTCGTCCCACGGCTTCTGCAAAGGTGGACGAGGACAGAGTCAGGCCTGAGGATCTCCAGCTCCCAAAGGGAATGCCACCCAACAGCCCCACAGCGAGATCCTCGTGCCACCACCCACACAGCCCCCCAGCTGCCCAAAAGCCTCCAAGCTGAGCTTGACTCACCATGGCAACGTCCGACGCGGTCCCACGCCGTGCTGGGAGCCGGGCCCTCTGGGCAAATGAAGCTGGGCGTGCAAAGCAGCGGCCAAGAGGCTGCACCCCTGCTTACAGGGGGCTCAAGCCGCTGCCTGGACTGCAAAGTGCCCGGGGCCCCAGAGCACTGGCCCCGACTTACAGGGTGGCTCTGGTCCCCAAGGCCTAAGGAGGCTCCTTCTCTCCAATTCCGGGCCGCTCCCCACTAACGGGGCGGGCGCCCCACGCAGGCTGCCAGCTGAAGGGAGCACAAAGGCTCCCAGACCCGCAGCCTGCTTACAGGCCGGCCCACACCCAGGGAGCCACGGAGCTCGGCCTTCCCCCAAGGCAACAGGAACCAGCCTCTAGAGTCAGGCAGTCGAGCTCACGGCCTAAGGCCGAGGGGCCCGAGGGGCCGCGAGCCCAGCCCTGAGGACAGGGAGGGCGCATGCCTGGCCCCATGACTCCTGGCCCCACGCCTCTGAAAGACCGGGGCCAGGGATACCCGCCTGATTACAGGGGGTCCCTCCAACCGCCCGCCGAGGCCAGGGGACGCACAGAACCCCACTTACGGGGCCGTCCCCTGCAGCCCGGCACCCCCCAACAAGCACCACGGAGCACAGGCTCCGGCCTGCGCCCCACTTAGGGACAGGCCGGAGCCCAGCCGCGGCGCAGCACGGCACACAGCCGTCTGCAGGAGCCCCGGGAGCCTCCTCAACAAGGCCGCCAGGGAGGTGGCACCAGCCCAAAGCAGCGCCAAAGGCGGGACCGCGCCCTGCGGCACAGCACTTCTTCAACCTGCCCCCTGGCAAGGGCCCGGGAGCGCTGGTTCCTGTCAGCTGGCTAAAGGAGCCTCCCCAGCCCTGCTTACAGGGACCTGGGTGGGGCTGCTCCTGGGGCAAAGGGCGCTGCAAGGTGCCAGCACGTGCCCCGAGTACAGGGCCGGCAGGACCCAGGCCCTGGCTACAGGCGGGTCACAATGCCCCGCTGCCGTTAGGCGGCTTCGCGCTGTCCTCAGAAAGCAGGGGCAAGGCCGGACACTTTCTCCACCCGTGCATTTTGGGCACCCGCCTGTGGCTGCACAGAACCCCTCTTTCCCTCCTGGGAAGTCTAAGCTACGCTGCTCTATCTCTAAAGCGGGGGGCTGAAGCACAAACACACTTCCTCACTCACACCAGCTAAGGGGAAGACAGGGGAAGGGAAGACAGGGGAGGGCAAGACAGTCCCAGAAGAGGGAGCAAGTTCCGTGCAGCCAACCTGCTCTAGGGAGCCATTCCTAAAACTGAGCGGGAGAGGAAAGCATCAGAGCCTGCCCGTGCACTCCAAGGAGGCCGCAGGGGCCTCGACGCGCTGAGGCGCTTCAGGGCTGGCACTGGGACGTGGGCTGTGACGCGCCCCGAGTACAGGGGGTCACGCTGGCCAGGGGCCAGCAGCAGGCAGAAAGCTGCCGGGGCTGGGGAAAAGCCCTGCCCTGCTTACAGGGTAGCCGGGCTGGGGGCCGGGAGAGCTCCATTTCCCCTCCCAGGTGCGGAGACAGGGGCTCAGGGGCTCTCCCCCTCCTTACAGCGTTGCCCCTCTCTCCGGGCAGCCAAAGGAGCACGACGGCAAAAGGCCAACCACAGCAAAGACCCAGCCCTGCAGACAGGGAGGGCGCCCAGTGCAAAGCCAGCCGCGGCACCCTGAAGGTGCCCTGGCCTGGAAAAGCCCTTTGCCCAGAGGGCCCCTCGTGGCCCCTCTTCAGCTCCAAGCTGGCTCTTGCCTCGCCGTTCCACTCTTGAGCTCGAAGACGCTGCCGCTCTTGCCTCGTCGTCCCACGCCTTCTGCCAATGGACCATGACACGCTCAGGCCTGAGAAGCTCCAGACCCTGTGCCTGAAGGGAACCGCGACCGCACAGCTCCACGGGGACATTCTCAAGGAGCCACCCACAGATCCCCGGGCTGCCCAAAAGCCTCCAACTTCAGTTCCAAGCTGCTGCTCTTACCTGGCTGTTCCAATCCTGAGCTGGAAGCCGCCAATGCCGAAGCTCGCTCTTGCCTCACCGTTCCACTCTTGAGCTCGAAGACGCCGCTCCTCCAGCTCGCTCTTGCCTCGCCGTTCCACTCTTGAGCTCGAAGACGCCGCTCCTCCAGCTCGCTCTTGCCTCGTCGTCCCACGGCTTCTGCAAAGGTGGACGAGGACAGAGTCAGGCCTGAGGATCTCCAGCTCCCAAAGGGAATGCCACCCAACAGCCCCACAGTGAGATCCTCGTGCCACCACCCACGCAGCCCCCCAGTGTGGTAAGCACATTTCTCTCGCTCTCTCAGAATCTTTTATTGAGGTGCACAAGAGAGGAACGGAATAGAAAACAATCTCCATTTCTAGTCTTTGTTTTTCTCTTGTGGAATGTGTTTAGAGAATTATTTACCTAGAGTGAGCACTTACTTAGATCATGGTGCATTGTTTGGGCCTGACGGCCAATCGGATCCACCTGTGTCTGGACTCTGACGAACAAGGTCACGAGTTGTGAAAGTGAGATATGATAGTTAGATAAATTAGCATGTAATATTTAATATCCTCTTTTATATAACTTATTATTGTATTATAACAAAATTATAATAAAGAAATCATTCAGCCTTCTGAAATAGAGTTAGACATCATCATTCTTCCCATTGGGTTCGCCAACATCTACAACATCCCAGCTGCCCAAAAGCCTCCAAGTTGAGCTTGACTCACCATGGCAACGTCCGACGCGGTCCCACGCCGTGCTGGGAGCCGGGCCCTCTGGGCAAATGAAGCTGGGCGTGCAAAGCAGCGGCCAAGAGGCTGCACCCCTGCTTACAGGGGGCTCAAGCCGCTGCCTGGACTGCAAAGTGCCTGGGGCCCCAGAGCACTGGCCCCGACTTACAGGGCGGCTCTGGTCCCCAAGGCCTAAGGAGGCTCCTTCTCTCCAATTCCGGGCCGCTCCCCACTAACGGGGTGGGCGCCCCACGCAGGCTGCCAGCTGAAGGGAGCACAAAGGCTCCCAGACCCGCAGCCTGCTTACAGGCCGGCCCACACCCAGGGAGCCACGGAGCTCAGCCTTCCCCCAAGGCAACAGGAACCAGCCTCTAGAGTCAGGCAGTCGAGCTCACGGCCTAAGGCCGAGGGGCCCGAGGGGCCGCGAGCCCAGCCCTGAGGACAGGGAGGGCGCATGCCTGGCCCCATGACTCCTGGCCCCACGCCTCTGAAAGACCGGGGCCAGGGATACCCGCCTGATTACAGGGGGTCCCTCCAACCGCCCGCCGAGGCCAGGGGACGCACAGAACCCCACTTACGGGGCCGTCCCCTGCAGCCCGGCACCCCCCAACAAGCACCACGGAGCACAGGCTCCGGCCTGCGCCCCACTTAGGGACAGGCCGGAGCCCAGCCGCGGCGCAGCACGGCACACAGCCGTCTGCAGGAGCCCCGGGAGCCTCCTCAACAAGGCCGCCCACTCAGTGGCACACAGGGCATCTGCCACCGCCTCAGTTACATGCAGGCTACCCCGCGTGCCGCATCTCAGGGCTTCCTCTGCCACACTCGAGGCACCTGCCTCCTCTCAAATCACCTTTGTGTAACGTAAGGGGAGCGCCACAGATGCGCAAGTGGCATCTGAAGCCTAAGGGGTAAGTAATAATATCGTACATGTTACATTGTACCAAGGAATTGTAACAAGTAATAGTGCACCAAGATGAGCAGGTGAAACAAACAAGATTGCAAAGCCAGGGAGACAACAACACCACCTTGAGCCAAATAGCAAATTTTAATGGAACTTGCATACTGCAAAATTACCTAAAAACAAGTTAGACTGAAAAAACCAAGAAGCATCAGACATGTCGTGCAAATAGAAGTAAAAAATTCAAACCTAAGGAAGACTACAGAAGTCTTCATCAAAAGACCCCCAGAAGACTTAGGTTCACAAGGAAACTGATGCAGAAGTGAAACCAACAAATACCCATAGAACCATGACACAACTATACACAAATATCAGTATTCAGAAGACACCTTGCAACTGGGACATTACAATTTAGAATGAAACCTGAGGCAAAACAACATTGAGTGTGGTTTGCCAGAGATATCCACCTCACTCCCATCTCTCAATATACAAACACCTGCTCTGTAGCCCTCTGATTATAGAGCTTTGTTTTCTTGCCCAGATTTGGGCTTCACATCTACTGCCCCTCAGGGACACTCAGGGCCCCTCAGGAGAACTCAGGGAATCGGCCATTCCTTCAGTGACCTGTTATTCCCTCAGTGACACATGGGACACCTGCCACTTAGCCAGGGACAAATGTCCCCTCAGTGACCCTCAAATCCCCTCAGCATCACCTGGGGAGCCACCTCACCCTCACTGTCCGTTTTGGTCTTTAAAGATTACCTCAGATTTTCCTTCAAAAATATTCATTCAGTCCCTTACAGATTTCTCCAGATTTTACCCCAAAAAATGTTCCTTCTGGCCACTAAAAATGACCTCAGGTTTTATCACAAAATTTTTTCTGCCCCACCTCCAAAAATTACCTCAGACTTTTCCCCAAAAGCAATTTTCTGCCCTGGAGAAAGGATTTTCCTTCCAAAAACGTCTGCTACATGATCGCCACAGATTACTGCAGCTTCTGTTGCCACACGCCTCAATTTTACCCCAAAATGCTAATTCCTTGCCCTCCAGGTGATGCCAGGAAATTCGAGCACTCCTCCCCCCAAGAAGTTATTTTTCTCCCCTCTGACTTACCTCATCTCTTCCGCCCGCAAACCAAAACACCGTGAAGACTCGTGAGGGCAGTCGTCCATTCCTCCTCTGTCTCACCCCAGGGGCTGCCCGAGGGCGCCTCCGGGCCCGCGCATGGGACCCCCGCCTCGCCGAGAGCGGCGGAAACAGCGGCTTCGAGATCCCACCGCCGCCGGGGCTGAGGGCACCTGAGGGCACCTGAGGGGCGAGGGCGCCGCCCCGGGCCCACACAGCGGCTTCGAGTTCCCGCCTCAGCGCCTGAGGGATCCTGAGGGGCGAGGGCGCCGCCCCGGGCCCACACAGCGGCTTCGAGTTCCCGCCGCCGCGACTGAGGGCACCTGAGGGGCGAGGGCGCCGCCCCGGGCGCACACAGCGGCTTCGAGTTCCCGCCTCAGCGCCTGAGGGATCCTGAGGGGCGAGGGCGCCGCCCCGGGCCCACACAGCGGCTTCGAGTTCCCGCCTCAGCGCCTGAGGGATCCTGAGGGGCGAGGGCGCCGCCCCGAGCCCACACAGCGGCTTCGAGTTCCCGCCTCAGCGCCTGAGGGCACCTGAGGGGCGAGGGCGCCGCCCCGAGCCCACACAGCGGCTTCGAGTTCCCGCCTCAGCGCCTGAGGGATCCTGAGGGGCGAGGGCGCCGCCCCGGGCCCACACAGCGGCTTCGAGTTCCCGCCTCAGCGCCTGAGGGCACCTGAGGGGCGAGGGCGCCGCCCCGGGCCCACACAGCGGCTTCGAGTTCCCGCCTCAGCGCCTGAGGGCACCTGAGGGGCGAGGGCGCCGCCCCGAGCCCACACAGCGGCTTCGAGTTCCCGCCTCAGCGCCTGAGGGCACCTGAGGGGCGAGGGGCCGCCCCGGGCCCACACAGCGGCTTCGAGTTCCCGCCTCAGCGCCTGAGGGCACCTGAGGGGCGAGGGCGCCGCCCCAGCGGGCGGGAATCGCGCCCCGCGGTGCCAGAGAGCAGCACAGCCGGCAGCCACCACCCCTCAGGGACACTCAGGCCCCTCAGTGACCCTCACACCTCCTCTTCATCACCAGGGGCACCCACCTCTCCCTCAGTGTTCATTGTGGTCCTTACAGATTGCCTCAGATTTCTCCTTCCAAAATGTTCTATTCCATTGAGATTACCTCATGTTTTCCCTTCATGACATCCTCATCTGCATCTATATATTACCTCTGATTTAAGCCCCAAAATGCCACCTAATGATTATCTCAGATTTTTTCTCCAAATGTCCTTTTTTTCCCCTACTGATTCCCCTCAGATTTTCCCTCAGAAACCTTCCTTATTTCTCCCGTACTAATTACCTCAGATTTTCCCTGAAATATATTCATTTACTCCCCTGCAGACGACCTGAGGTTTTACCTCAAAGATTTTCTTTCTGGCCTTTAAAAATTACCTCAGGTTTTTATCACAAAATTTTCCTTCCCTTCCTCCCCAAGTTACCTCAGACTTTTCCCGCCTTTTCCCAAAAGCAACTATGCCCCCTAGAGATCCCCTCATATTTTCCCGCCAAAAATATCCGCTATTTGTCCTGCACAGATTCCCACCGTCCAGTGGAAATAAAACTCCTCAACTTTACCCCCAAAATGTTGATTCTATGCTCTTCAGGTGATGCCAGGGAACCCCAGTCCTCCCCTCTGAAGTTCTTGCTGTCCCCTCTGAGTTACCTCAGTATTTCCCCTCACAAACTGAAACACTGTGCAGTCCTGTGACAGTGCAGGCCATTCAATTTTTTTGCCATAAATTCCGTGTTCTTGGTTTTCCAATTGTCTACAGCCATTTCTCCCCAGTGTGACATTTCTTACAGTTCTTTCATTCCCACCCCACAGGTTTCCAGTCCCTGTTTTACATATCCATTTCAGCTGTGCATCACAGTTTTACTTCTCTTCCTACCATCTGTCTTCCTCATTATCCTGTCCTATTTTCTCCCCTTAGCATTCAAGTAACCTTCCTCCAGCTTGCTCTGTCATTCCCTATGAACATTCCCAAAGACACCCAATGCTTTACTTTCCTTTTCATGAAAATAAAGCACTTTTCTCTTCTGGATGCTTTGTGGACAAACTCAGTTTGGGAACAAGCTGGTAGCAGGGGCACTTTTTCTTCCTCCTGTCACTCAGTCTGGGTCACAGCCTGTAGCCCTCACAGGTGACCCCACAACCATAACCACAGTGTTCTGCCATTCCCAGGACTGGAGATCTCAGTCAACATCTTCAGGACATTTAATGACTAAATTGATTACAAATCCATTACAAATATGCAATTTTTTTTTTTCAAGGCTGTAAATGTAAACACTTTTGTAGAGTTTTGGTACATGAAGAGAAAAAGTGTTCATCTGAAACAAGGCTACTACCTTTTTCCTCTGATAACTTTTCGCCCTCACTCCAGACTTTAGGAGAGACAGGTTTACCACAGTGCTTTGAAGTCTTTTTTGTACCTTGAGAGCGCTGTTTAACAGCCTCACCTCTAGGATGGCTCTCTGCCAGAGAAACTGCCAGAGAGCCGAGCCCCGTGGAGACAAAGGCAAACTCTCACACAGCTTCAGAGCTGCTGGGAGAGGAGAATCTGATCCATTGACTTGTTCCCAAAATAGCACCCGCTGGGAGGTGCCTGACTGGCCAATACCTGTGGCGTTTCCATCACCGATTCTGATGAAGTCCGGTGCCAGGAGTCCTGGGGTGGTTTCCTTGACAACCAAAAGAAATGCACAAGCGGCGTGCACATGACTTTTCAGGCTGTGTTTTAACTCTGAAACAATGAGCTGCACCATCAGAACTCAGATAAAGAACACCTAGGTGTACAGCCAAATGGTGAATGGCATTTATGTTCATGGGCAAATTTGAGCTGAGCCTGAAATCTGCCATGAAAAAAAACCCTCAAGAGAGCAAGCAGGCTGTAAGTCTTTCTCCTATTCAATAAGGCAGAGATCTTGCAAGATTATCTACTCCATTATTTTATAGCCTTTAGATGAGAAATTTCAAGAGATTAAAGGTATTTCTATGAGATAAATCTAACCTTGAATTAATTTGAATGTCCCAGCTAAATCCAAAGATTTCAAATTTCAAAGCTGATTGCAGACTGTTCATCAGAAGCACTAGGGGCATTTATTGAAATCCGAATGTATTTTGAAATTGTTTTAACAAAACAGTGTAAATTTTAAGCCAAAGCATACAACACCAATAGGAGTAACAGTATATTGTTACTCATTGTTTGTATGTAGGCATGGCCACAAATTTTCTATGGACAGTAAATTCACTGAAAACTTCATATTTTCATGAATTCAAGTTACACTGAGAAGCATTTTAAGTCCTATTATGGCCAATATTTTTTCAAGGAAGAATTCCATTATAAAATATCAAAATACAGAATTTCAAAAGGAAATGTGTGCTTTTAGGTTTCATAGTTTTGGCATTTTGTTGTACAAATTACCTACTCTTTGAGGAAAAAAAGGGAAAAAAAAAAAAGGAACCCCAAGAAGTATCATGTACAATAGATTGACAAGTAGTGTTAAGACTGAAAATATGTTGGGGATGTTTTTGGCTTCTGTTTTTAACTCTTTTAGATGAAGGACCAAAATATTTTTATTCCAGTTCAACACAGAGTTTTATTTTTCAGTTTAGTAGATAGTCATAACCATCCATTTCCTTGCTTTGTGCTTGGAAGGAATAAGCACATGTGAGGAATCTAGGGAGAAATTGAAGGGATTGTCATGGATGAAATAAGGAAAGCAGAGGGAGTAAAGAAAGGACTTATCAAAGGTGACAAGCCAGATGACCAATGTAAATGTTTTTGAACTCTCTGCTGACATCAGGATACCTCATAATAGTTTCATGCCAGACCTTTCTGATAACTCTGCTCTTTCATTAATTCCTTTTTACTGAGGTAATAGTGAGTTACTTTGTTTGATGATTCTCTAAAGATCCAAGAAGGCAAAATATTCTAATAAGGCAACTTTATTTCACAAATAATATTGCATTCACCAATATAATTGAATGCTAGTGTATTCTGCAGTAGGCCATGTCCCCAGCAATGGGGTATGCAACATCCTAATTCAGAGGCAATTTTGGAAAAATGAGTTTGTCCTTTCCCAGAGCTAAGTATCAGTCAGTGGAAAATCATCAGACAGATGGTTTACTCTGAGAGAATATTTAATAACCCAAGAAAAAGAGAGAAGAACCTGATCACTGACTTCCTCTGGAGAAAAATTCCCCATGCCTGGGGTCTTGCAATAGTTGATATCCTGCTTTGATTGTAGGTGTAGCCTCAGGAAAGGAAATTATTCTCAAATTGTCTTCCTCGTTATCAAAAGCTTCCCTTCTTCATGACAAGAGATGCAGACTCTGAACGAGAGTGTCAAGGATGTTTTCTGCTTAAATGACTCTCTGATGCAGCATCAGAAAAATCTTGCAAATAACTTAATCAGCTGTTCTTTTACCTATATTACTTAACAACTACTTAAACATGTAATATGAAAGTGCCCTTTAATTTGCTGGCATTCAGATTATTTTAGGGCAAAGCAAATTTTCTGCTTAGTCCAGTTTACAGCAGGTTACTGCAGCAGGCACTGACTCAAACCCTGACAAAGTGCACTGCCCCATAACATCCTGAAACAAGCACTGAGAAGTCCCACAAAACCCCTTCAATTTCTATTTCTGTGGATCCCAATGGTTTAGAGAGAAATTAATATGTGCTTTTCCCTCAGTGTTAGGGCCTTCTATTCATTTGCAGAATGAAAAGCTTTTAATGTAGGTCAGACTCAGCTCTTCACAGCGTATTCAACCAAGATGCAGCTATTAAGCTTCCCTTTAAAACATTCTCATTTCCCAAGCCAAGAGCCCTGGCTCAGTGCTGTAATTATAAACTGCAAGTTCCAAAATTAGCAAGTGGTAAAGGTGAAAAAGGATGGAAGCACAACACACCCACAATTCATTATTTGTTGAGTGAGGTCCAACATTGGATGGGAAAACTAACAAGCACTTTGTGCTTTGAGCTGACTCAACAAAATAAAAATTTTCATTGGATGCACAGCGAGCAGAGCTCCCACTCCAAAGGCAAAGATGCTCCTCTTGCATCAGTGTGGAACTCCAGTGGCTTCAGCAGATGAGGGACCTCTGCCAGATCTCTGCAGGCACAGACACTGCAAGTGCAGGCATCAGGTGTTCAGGCAACTCAAGTGTCTGGCAGAGACCAAAGCAACGATTTCACAGAAACAATAAAACTTCTGTACACTGGCAGCTGAAATATTGTGGTATTTTTTCACTTAAGACAGCAGCTCTTTCATAGCAGAAGAGTTCAGGCAAAATACAACAATATATCCTGGGAAACGCTGATGGATGTGATGGAGGCCTTTTCCTAATCGAGAAGTGAGATTTCCTAATCTCTCCTTTCTTCTTCCACAATAAACCGGCATTGTTAAAACAACAAGGGAAATGCATTAATTTCATGTTTTCCTTTCTTGCTGCTTAACTGCATTCCTTTGCTTTTATCATGAGCAATAATTCCTCCTCACACACCCCCTGCTTCAGCCAGTGAGTTTCCACATTACTATCGTGGGGCTTGAGTGTTGTTTAGCATGGAAATAGCATCAGATTACCCAGCTTAAAATAATATTTTGCCAGCGTTCAATAATTGTAGTCAAAGGATGCTTTATTTGTATTTCAGGTAGTAAAGTACTAATTTTTCCTCTTTATACTTGAGGGGAATTTTAAAAACCTGGGCTCAGAACAAGCTAAGCCTTTGTGTTCCTTGGGAGATCTGAAGTGTGTTTAAAAAAAAAAAAAACCAACACAACCACCCAACATTAAGAATCTTCAAGGGTCCAAGTCATACCTGTCCTGTCAGAGCTGGGGCTCAGCACAGAGAGCAGGAGGCAGCATAAAGGAGCCATTGTGTGGGGAGCAGCAGGACACAATCCTGCATTTATGGAGGATTGACTGTGCTCTCCGTTTTTTAATCAAGCTTCATCTCAGAGCACCACGGTCAAATATCCCAGCGGCACCTTTGCCTTTCAAGTGCATCCTTCACTTGATTGTCAACACAATCCATCCTTCTTAAAGACACTCCAGGCTTTGTTTTATTAATGAGATCACCTTCTCTCCTCTCCACCCACCACCCTCACTGCCTTGACCTGGGCTGCTTTTTCAAGCTACCAGACTGGCTTCTAGTGCCATCTATTATAAGACATTTTCTCAGCATAAGAACAATGACTAAATAGAGCTACATTTTTTAAAAGTTTAACTTTTGTGTCCTTACAAATTATCAGTTTCTGGAGGCATCTTGGAACTTAAAAAACAAAATAAAAAGGGAGGGGTAATTGCTATGTTGCTTCTTTCTAAGCATTCTTTTTCATAAGCAAATATGGGAGAAAAAAATGTGATGAGAAAAACCTGCTTTCCACAGGTGCTGAGTGTCAAGGTGCTTATTACCACAACTTTGAAAATTTGATTGTTTGAAACTGATTTTCTATCTCTCTGCAAATATTCTGTGATTCATGAGTAAATTTTCTGTATATTTCTTGATCATTTCTGTATATTTCTTGATCTGTATATTTCTTGATCATGTGTTCATGTGTATGAACACACAGTCCCTGCTCAATTAATGCAGTTCTGCTTATTCTGTCTTTAACTACAGACAGAAAAAGCAAAATTTCAGCCATCACTTTTTTAGAGGGTCATGCCATGGTTTGGGAATGGTATTCTCCGATTTAGTTCTCCTAGTAAAACCACTCCGTCCTCCTCGGGGTGGGATGGAGAGGAGAACTGGAGGCACAAAAGGTAAAACTCTCAGGTTTTTGTCTTCAGCTTTGAACTTAAATTATATTAAACATTATGCTTTTAGTTTCAGCATCAAGAAACCGTAATTAAAAGAACAATTTAAATTATATTGTGAAGATACAAAATAGCTATGTGTAATTTCTTAAGACGCCTGGGTTTAATTGATATTTTTCACAAAGTTTGCAATGGAAGCATGAAATAATTCCAGAGAGTTCCTCTACAGTGTGTTTATCATGGGCCAGCCTCCCTCTCTCATAAATAGGCTGTGCCTGGAAACTGGAATTACTCACTTAACACAGCTTTGTTTAAAAGCCTTTCCTTGGCACCTCCATCCCCCCTGAACCTTCCAGCAGGGAGAACGAAGATGTTTTGGCCTCATTTCACTCAAGAATATGCCTAATTTCATCATAGTCAGCAAAATACTTAGGCACATGCTGTGCTTTATCTTTTATTTTCTTTTTAAAGTGGCCTCTTTAACTTTGTTAGCCCTTAACTCCTTTCTCAGAAAGTAGAGGGATTTACAAGTGGTTTTATATCCCTTGGAGTTCTGTTAAAACATAAATGAGGGTTTTACTTGTGTGAATCAATCCTGAAAGTGAAAAAAACCCAACCAAAACAAACAACATAAATACACTTTTTTTTTTTCTTTTTTTTCCTGAGGAGAAAGATTTGCAGGAGATAACAACTTTTCCTAGAGCAGCTGGCATAGCAGGAGAAAAAAAAACCAAACCAAAAAAAAAAACAAAAAAAACCAAAAAAAAACCACAAAAAAAACCCAAAACCAAACAAAAAAACAAAAAAAACCAAAAAAAACCAAAAAAAAAAAACATGGACAAGCTTTCCAGATTGCAAACACTTCTTTAATTCCAAAACAGGAGTCCTGAAAAGCACAAGGAGTTTTTCAGTTGAGTTTTATTAAGTCAGACATTGAGACAGATCCTGTAATACCTCAGGAGCCCCAGGGTGTTCCATGGACCTGGAGGTTTTGTGTGTGAAGTCTTTCTCTCCCATTTCTGGAGTAGGTTCTGCAGTTCCTTTTCTTTTATTTTCTTTTTTTTTCCCCTTTCCCTCCCCTGCCCCGCCTTTTACGAGAAATACAACTCTTATGCCTTCCCTTGAACATTTTATAATAATTTTACAAAGCTGTGCTTTGGGCCTCTTTCCTCCTTACTCCCCTTGAAAAAAATGAGTCATAAATGGGACGTACAAGCACCTGGTTTCCCTGAGAGAACACAAATTTTAGGTAGCTGCTGCTAATTTCACATGTCCTAAAGTGCAACCCTTATCAGATTTAGCTGAAGTAAGTCAAGGTGCAGACAGTAGGAAATAGCCTTGTTTTGACAGGAACAGGAATAACCTGGAGTGTGTTTGTTCCTGGATAAAGCAAAGGCAGCTATTGATTGAGTCCAGCTCACTGGGATGATTCAAATTAAGCACAGATTTAGGTCTTGCTGCTCAGATCTGTCGTAGAAACTTTTCTAAGAGCTTGCATGCAAAGCTGCTTGTATCACTTGCAAATATGCACTCAGGGCAGTTTTTCTGCTTGTCAGAAGACAGAAACAGCTCAGAAATAGCTCAAAGACACAAATAAATGCTGCCAAAATTGTGTTTGAAAGACAAAAATAGAGGATGTCAATTGTTTGTTTGTTTCCAAGAGGGCAAACAGGGACAATACAAGCCTGGGATAAGGGTCCGAGAGAAGAGTTGGGAGAAAAAGGCAATGAGAGGAAACTGAAAACAGCAAAGTTCAAAAGAAAAGAAATTTGTAACCCTAAAGGAGATATTCATCAGAGCTGAAATTAATGCAGAACTCCTAAAACTTAGCAGGCCTTTGCTGTCTATTCATTTATTAAACCCAGTGAGAAAAGGCACAGCTCATTTCCCTCGAAGGTCTGGGCTCGCATCTGTGCTGAGCAGTAAAGACAAAGAGATTCCTACTCCTGGTCTGGAACTGCTAAAGAATTAGAACAATCTTATTAGCCAGCATGCCCTCAAGAAGCTTATGAAGCGTCATAGAAAGAACCTAACTTATATTTCTGACTGTAAAGATGTTTATTTAAATAGATACCATTATTCAGGATTTATTTTTGTCAATGGGAGTAAGAAACATAATCAAACCCACTGTAAATGGCATGTTCTCTTAACATACTCTTGCAGTTGTTCCATGATCTGCTGTTCAAAATTCTCCAAATTTCAAAAAGCCTACATGCTCTAAACCTCTAAGACCAGCCTTTGTAAAAAGGTTTTGGAATATTGAATATTTTCAAATATATGATCTGCTTTTCCCACTTACATTTTTGCATTCATGGACTATAAATATCAAGGAACTCTTGCTGCTTTTGCTTGTTTCTGCCAAAGTTTCTGTGTGTGAGTGTGACACCTAAAATTAGGTTAAGGAAAGAAGATGCAATCCCTTTTCCCTCCTTGTCAGGGAGTTTCCCTTCTCAGGAATATAAGAGCTATTTTCATTCTAGAAATGATTGACTTATCCCCTTCAAGTGGTAAGTATCAACTGGAAACAATTACCTTTGGAAAGAGGAAGTTTTCAATTGTAGGATGAGTGAGCACCATCTGTAATTTTGTGCCTTCAGGCTGCCTTAACTAAAAAGTTCAATAAGTTAAAGCCAGGAAAAGGGAAGAGGGGAAAAAAACCCCAAACCAAGACAAAAAAAGCCCCCAAGACTTTAATTATTTCCAGCAAAAAGAGTCTTTTAGCCTTTTGTTTGCACACAGATAGTATGCTTGTGGAATGGTTCTAAGTTGTGCTTTTTTTTTTTTTTTAGTGTTTTCTGAGTTTGTTTGAAGTGTCAAAGCTACAGCATTGTGAGGATGAAGTCCAGATGTCATCATTTTGAAGTCCAGGGCAGATGATGGATGATCCTCAACAGTGTTTATAAACAGAGGGCAAACACAGAGCCAACGTAACAGCCTGGCTTGTCTTGCATTCTAGAAACATTAAAAAAATACAAAAGATATTGCTTCATTCAGAAGAGAGTTCTAGAAATTCCATTTTTAAAAAATATCATTTTACATAAGAAAAAAGCCCCAAATATTCACAGAGAATTACTTGCCCCTCACACAAAGGAAACCTTTCTTTTTTGATCTTCATACAAAGCATTTCAGCAACTGGCAAACTGCAAAACCCATCACTTTAATTAGAACAAATAATTGAAAGCGGGGGTTCTTATCTGAATTTTATCCTAACCCCGGAATATAAACATATTGTTGGTCTGCAAAGAGGGCCTGGCAATATCACAAAACACAAAACCTGATTTTCTGAGATGGCTTTCAATCCCACTGTTTAGGACAGGACTGGAATTACCATTTTCATACACAGAGCATGGTTTTGAAGTGTTTTAACCCTTCACATCACCAGAGGTAAAAGAATTTTTATTTTCTTTTTAAATAGATGCAAAGAAATTAGCTGAATTTTATGCAGTAAGGCAAAGGTGTTTGTTAATATTTTATATTATATTATTATGTTATATTATTACCTTATAATTGCCAATCTTATTCAGGCCTTATTTACACCTTAGAATTGCTGATTTTATTCAGTCATCAGTGGTATTTTCCCCCATCTATTGTTTGCTTATTTTTTCTAAGAACGTTTTAAATTTCTGGATGTCTTATAAATCCCATTCACCCTCTACTTTCTCCAAATGCAATTCTTAGTTAAAGAACTGCATAAAATTGGTTGACATCAAGGTTTTGATGCTACATCCAAGCATTCTTTATCTGATCATGCATGAAATTCAGCTGGTTTGGATTTTTGTTGGGGTTTTTTTGGGGTTTTGGGTGTTTTTAATTTATTGTATTGTTTTTCCTGTAGAATTGATCATATTGTCTCGCTCCCAAGGGTTTTTTAGCACAGCCACAAAGTGGAGTTCCCAACCCTCAGACATTCAAGGGTGGGGAGCATGAAACAAGAGGCAAATACAGAAGAAATGTGACCCAAGGGCTGCACAGCCCTGTTCTTTCCTGGGGAAGTGGAAGACCTTGATCCACAATTAGGTACAGAGACCTTGTAACTTGGCAAAGAAAACAAGGCCAGAAAAGATAAAGAACTAGGCAGGATTTCTCTGTTCCTTTTGTTTGCATGCCATTGTGTGGTCTGATATATTCCATTTTCTGCCAGTACTTTGCTTCATCCTATTATCATTACCCTTGAACTTAATGGTGTTCATCCCATAACAGCAGTGCCTCTAAAGGAACACCTCTGCACATCAAGACACGATTTGCTCTTTTGCTGATGGTAAAAGCCTCTTAAGGGAACCAGGAAGAAGCTTCTTAAAACACATATGGAAAGATTAACGTGTCTGAATGAAAGGAAACATTCTGAAATTTTCAAAAGCTTAGTTCACATTTTAATCTGTTTTGGCTGTATAGTAGCTTACTTGTCATTAAAATAATGCAAGAAAAGCATCAAAATATTTTTTTAAGGTTTTATCCTGCTTGCTTTCAGTGAGAGCTGCTTTCTAACCTTCCAAGTCAACTGTGAAAGAGTATAATGTTACCATCTGGATAATGCCTTGAGATTCAGCTCTCTAACTCCCTCTGTCTCCACAGCAGCTCTCCCAAAACCCCAACAATGCCCTTTGGGTCCTTCCCAAGGACCCCTTACCCCGTTCCCAGGAATGGTTTGGGGTGGTATAGAATAAACTCCAGGCCACTCATGGCCACTGCAAAAAATGAAACCTCTCCTGGCTGGAACCAGGACTCCCTGTTTTATAATTTTGCCTTTTCACACAACCCCAAGAAAGGTTTGGGACTGTCCTTCCAGACTCCCTGCCTCCCTCTGAGCCACTCTGTCACTGTGCCCTTCCTCACCCAGACAATAAATTGGAAAAATTCATTGGGCTGACATTAGGACAGGGAGATTACCAGTTACCATCACAGGCAAAACAACCTGGGAAAAATTAAATTTATTGCCAAATAAAATTCATTTGGACAGAGAGAAATCAAGACAAATTGAAATAGCAGCTTCCACCCACTCCATACCCACAGCTCCTTCAGGGATGTTCACCTGCTCCACCAGGGTCTTCAGGCAGCTGAGGCAAAGCTTTCAATGTATGAAAGCAGTGCTTGAGCTCAGCAGTGCGTTTTAGTGCTTTTATCAGAAGCATCTGCGAACAGACTGCACCATGAACACAGCCCCGTTAACACCACTCTTCTCGCCTCCCAGTCAAAGTGCCGGGAGAAGAACAAAACCAGGGAACTTTCCCTTACTTTTTACTCTCAGCATGCCTGGTTTACATGAATTCCTTTTTAAGAACCGAGTATCAGCTGAGACAGATCTGACACTTCAGAGTGACCCAGCATTCAGCTCTTACGTAAGTTTTCACTTCTGTTTACACGATTTTCCTCTCCTCCTCTTCTGCATCACTCATCCATATCCTTCTGCAATTCAATTTGGTTTCAAGTTATGTAAAATGTTTTCATCACTTACTGCTATGAGCTATCATCTGAGTGTACAATCCTGTTCCAGGCCACAGGGTCCCTGGAGAACACAAACCCTCAAGAGAAATGGGATTTCTTTGATGTCAGTGCACCGGGAGGAGGAAAGTGGCCAAGGCATCCTTTGAAACCACCCTATTCAACCAGGGTGCTTCATTTCCAAGTGTCCTATATGCAGCCAGCTCACAAGGACATGAGGCAGTTCTGAAGCCCTGGGTATTTTCTTTTTGAGTACACCACATTTATTCAAACCAGCCAAATATTTTTCTCTTATTGATAAGCGCTGAAAAAATTAGAAAACTTGCTACAAATAAGGATGCAATGAACAGTCAGCAGACAATCCAAATTCCATGGAAATCTTAGTAGTAATAAGGACATTAATAATCCTCTCACAGAATTCTAAAATCAGTGAATTTATTGCATGTCCTGAGTAGCTAAGATTCCCAGGAAGCACAAGTTACAACACGAACATAAACTGTGAGTGAAGATTAAGACATTAGACTGAAAGTTCAAAAATCTGTTCTCTGTGTTTTTCTTTTTAAAAGGATTAATTGGACAAGATCAGCTTTAACACAACGATCTTAAAGACAGGGACACAGATCATGAACTCCAGAATCTCCTCACAGAAGCTACTCTGGGCATTTTATTCAGGGGCAGAAAACATCTATTCAACACCTCCTTTTACCTGTTGCTAAAGTACAACCTCCTCCCCAGTGTGACAGCACAAAAAGCAGGAAAAGACCTGGCTCTGTATGAGCCCTGCTCAGCAATAACAAAAACATTTCTATATCATCAACACTGTGCTCTGCACAAATGCAAAATGCAGCCCCACACCAGCCAGTGGGAAGAAAAGTACCTCAGCCAAAACAAGCACACATGCAAAAAAGCTTCAGAGGATGAATAATACATGTACATAAACACGTGCATATATATATATAAATATCTAGGATTTGCTGGCTCTTTAAAATGCTTTAACCTTAAAAAAGGCTTTCTGTTGTTTTTTTTGTTTTGTTTTGTTTTGGTTTGGTTTTTTTGCATATGCCAAAGGCTTGAAAAGGCTGGTCTGATTCATGCCCTCCTAAGAAAGAGCTGATCATATTATGAGGTCTGAGTGCCTCCTCGAGAGCTGGCAGTGGTGCAGAGACCCAGGCAGGGATGCAATGAGCTGTGCTGCTCCAGCCCTGCTGTCCTGGCAGAGGATGCTCTCCTGCCCATTGTCCTGCTGGCAAGGAGCAGCTGTTCTCCCAGTTCGTGCTGGCCTCTCAGCTGGACACCAGCCCAGCCTGGACAAACCAAGTGAGTTCCAGCCTCCCAACACATTTTACATTGTCAAAACTGAGGAAGAGACCAAGTTTCTGCATTTCAACCCGGGCAGTTCACAGCTATTTCAGTAAAGCCTGGGCTCATTTGTGATGCAGATCATTTACTTGGTGTTTTCAATTGGCACCCTTTACAGTGGAGAAGAATCAGCCTTTAGCAAAGGAGAGTAGGGGCCAGAAGTAACTTCAGTAGGCACAGTGAGAGTTACCTGAAGTCACAACTTCAAGTGGAATGAACTGTGCAATTACAGGAGAGAAGTTGCTAAATTGGGAGATACTGACTCCCTCCGAGGCAGAGACACCTTGCAGAGACACCAGACAAATGAGAGGGCTGGGAATCCCAACTATGATTTTAGGAAAAGTTTCTTCACTGACAGGGTGGCTAAGCACAGGGACAGGCTCCCCAGGGAATGGTCACGGCACCAATGTGACAGAGCTCAGGAAGTGTTTGGACGGCGCTCCCAGGGATGCACACGGTGGGACTGTTGGGGTGTCTGTGCAGGGCCAGGAGCTGGATTCAACGATCCTTGTGGGTTCCTTCCCACTCAGGATATTGTATGTTTCTGTAATTGCATGATTCTCAGTTTTGGGAGCAGCCTCCCTGAAACTTAACCAGGAGGATTTTTTGTTGCTGTACGGAGTTTTTTGCATCATGAGATTGTTATTGAGTGTTATAGATTTGTTTATCCAAAAGAGAGGCCACTGCCCTTGGCACTGCCCAGAGTTTGCCCGGTTTGCCTGGAGCAGGATGTATGTGCACACCTCTTGCAGAGAACCCACGTGCTCCCACCTGGCACAAAAGCAGAATGTTTCATCCGGGATCTTGCTTCACCCACCAACTTGCCATGTTGACAGGAATTATCTTGTTAGAGGAACAGGCAACAAAGCCATAAATCTTGTCTTGCAGAGAGAGCTCCATGCCTGAGGAAAGCTGTGTGACCTCTCTTTCTGCCATGAAGGATCCCATGTTTGGGCAAAACATCTGCTTGGAATGGCTGCCTGCATGTCAGAGTCCTTTCCCCACGCTATTTCTTGAACATTTTGACGGGCTATTATTTTTTCCCTCATCCCATAAGATTTTATGGTGGGAAGAGGGGGAGAAGAGGTGATTATGTGATTTTGTTTGAAATTTCAGAGCATATTTAATACTGATGAATTTGCCAAGAAAATTGTATGACAGCAAATATAACACAGCATTTTTCCCCAGGTTTCATACAAATTAACATAAAACAAATTTCTAACCTGCTAATCCATGTCTGACTGCCATTCCTGGGTCTGAACAAGCAGGACACAGTGCTGTGGAATTCCAAAGTGCCTGATGTTTACAAGCAACCTGTGTATGACCTTTTGCCCTGTATTTTTTCACAAGAAGAAAATGCATTTTCTTCTCAGCTGGTAAAGATGTTTCTGCAAACACTGAACTCTTTGCCAATCTTTTAATCTAGTAAAACCCAGTAGAAGGTCGTTACCTTGTTATTGTATATGCACATCAGCTACTGTAAATTATAATATTTATAAATACTCAATTCTTTCCTTTACTCTCTCAAGTTTGAGTGATGAAAACCCAATGATGACTACACATGCAAGTAGATCAGCTGTCTAATAAGTCTGGAAATTGCAGGAAATTTATGACTTCAGTTTCTCCTGTGCTTTTTGTGTTTTTATTCCCGTTAACAAACTCTCTGTTTTCAATAGTTACCACTCACCTCATATTTGCCACTGCAGACAAGAGGAAACTACAATTCCATCATCATCCATTAACCAAACTGCCTTTCTCCCTTGCAATGATTCTTAACACATTGTGCAAAAATAAAATATTACCAAAGATCTCCTCTAAAGCATGGTTTAACATTGAAAAAATACCACTTTTTAAAATATTAACATTATTAAAGCATGGCTGAGCGAGGTCTGGTTTCCCAGGCAAACTCCAATTTTGAACCACCTCATTTAAATCCACATAGGCCAAGAGATGTCAGTGGGAAAGAAACCAAGCACAAGAGTGGAGCTTTATGAATTCTGATCTGTGATTGAAGCTGTTATTTTACTTAAGTTTTCAAAATACTTGGTCACAATGCATAAAACAAATCTGGCATTTAAAGTGCGGGGCCTTCCACACTGGGCAGATCTCCTGAGGCTGACATAAGAATACATTATTTCAAATCCAGCCTCTGTTTCAAGCCTCTTTTCCTTCCCTATTTCAATTCATTATATGTATGTATTTTAATGTACTATTTAATTTTTAATGTGGAGACTCTAGTGGTTACTGCAATATGAGTTTCATTATCAATACTGAATTAATTCTAATTAATTAATATAAAATGTGAGGAACAAAAAATACTGGGAAAAAATAAAAGCTGCTGGTAAAATGGATGAGGCAAACTAAATATCCATAGAAGACAGATTTAACCTCTATCTCCATGGCTGTGGTAGCAATACTGGCCATAAATCTCACTTATGAGATTCCTAATAAGGGATATCATTTGTTGATGGTTTGAGCAAATTAATTAGGAGCAAGTGAACTGATGATGTGAATGGAGCACCTCTAAAACTAAGCTACAGATCAATGACAGAAAAACCATTTGAATTGCTACTCCTCTCTGTGTGATGAAGAGCAGCTGGCCCTGCCAAGGATCACAAAAACAGACTGGTATCATTTTAAATAATGCCAAATGCTGCAACTCAGAGCAGGATGGATGGAAGGTGTTCCACTTGTGAAGAAGGAAGTTACAGAGCATTCTTTGCTCAAGGATGAAACATGGAACTCTATGAGAAGAAGATTGCCCATAAATAATTATATGGAGAAGGAGAACAGAGCAATTCTGGGGCTCTCTACCAGCAGGATCTGGGTCTGTCACTTAGGCACTAATTCATGCTCTCCAGTGGCTCTCCAGAGGTTCTGAGAGTTATGGAATCAGAGGTGGCAATGGTCAGTGTTCTACATCCCCCATCAATAATCAGTGTCCTCTATCCCCCCATCAACTTGCATCATTTGTACACTTTGTATTTTCACCTGCACAGGTCAGTGGTTTCAGGAAAGAGATAGCAGTCAGTAGGAACCTGTCTATAAAAACATCACTATTACTCCTGTAGATCAATCTAATATATGATTTCTTTCTCAGGAGAAAATGAAAAAAGTGTGTAAGACTTTGCTTTAGATAAAGGGGGATAATTTAGATATAAAGTTCATAGGGATGGTGCCAATCTCCTCAGTTTTGATATCTGACCTGAAATATTCTTATATACAATGACACATTTATGATCCAGGGACATGTTGGGGTGGTCCTCTCTGAGATAGGAAATCACGTGTCTATTCTGTCTTCCAGGCTAAACATTTTTCAAAACTAGGGGGAAAAAAAATCTTCTTTAACCTCTTCCTGTGCTCACAATTTAAATCTACCCAGTTTTATTTCTTTCTCCCTTAAAAGCACTTGAGCTCTGCCATCTTTGCTTAGGATGAAGTGCAGTTGACTTCATTAATAGTGCCAGTTATTTTCCATAGAGTGAAACACAAGTAAGACAGATTATATTGCCTGTCCTCAGCTGCACTTCGTACTGCAGCTTTTTTTTTTTCCTCTTTTCAAATGCAAGGTGTGAATGCAACACAATTGCTGAGTGGGCTGTTTTGTATCCTAACAAAATATAGCAAGTGACAAGGGAGTTTTATGGTATAAAAGGAAAATAAATAAAAGAAACATACAGTACTTGGAATGGAAGGCGCTATAGAGCAGCAGAGAAAGGAAATTATCCTTTAGGAATCTACCACGTGTACTGTTATGCTGTAAGTATTTAATAATATTTCTGGGGAGAAAGAAAATTACATTTTTCCAGTCATTTTGCTGGCATCTCATATTTCCAATTAAATTTTAATAACAAATGGAGTTCCTTCAATATGCTTCAGTCGATTCCATGGACACATGTCATTCCTGTTTTAAATTCCATGTCCTCTAATAAGACTTTTAATACTTATGGGAAATGGAGAGGAGCAAGAGTTCAGATCATAAATTTGAGTTATTGTCTCATCATCAACTTCAACACAGTGGCAACAATTGACATCACTGGTAGTTTTGTCCATGTTATTCATTGTTCCACTCTGTGTGGTTGGGAAAAGGGGATGCTTCCCAATTGACTAATGGCTTTAGTAGCCTCCCTTGCATATATATTTTTCAAGGTTTCCAGAAGTCTTCAGGTTCAGCTGCCAAAAACTGAAACCAAGCTGAAATTATAATCATCGCCTGTTCCAAGCCTAGCTCCATTTCAATATCTCCTTAGGAGAGGATAAATAAAACAGCAACAAACAGAGCTGGAGGGAGGAAGATGAAGGACCAGAATCAAGATTGCCAGCTGTGGGCACTCACTGCAAAAATATTTAGACAAAAACTAGAGACTACCTCTCAGTTCCTCCAACCTGGTTAAAAATTTTCCTTTTGCCACTGACATATGAGACAGTCTGACAAATTATTGCTATTGTGATTTCCACTGTGTCGTTTCTATGGCTGAATATTCAGTCATATCAAATAATTAATCAGTCATGGTAATACTGATGTGATCAAGTTCAAGCACATCTCTCTCTTTCCAAACATGTTCTTTGTGTGGTGGCATTTTGAGACTGATAATAAATAAAAATTATACCAATATATAAATATATCAGCAAAGCTTCTTCCTTTTTCATACATACTTCCTTCTGATAATTCAGCATCTATTTCAGGATAAATTGCTATCATCATAATGCTATTGATTTTCAATATTCTGAATTTTGACCATGTGGAAATTTTCCCTTGAAGTAGTTCAAGACATCTGTAGCAGTGGGGTGGGATGCTGTTATGGATTATAAGGCGATTAAGTTGTATGAAGAACAGAGGAGAAAATGTTCTCTCCTCTGCCACAAAATTTAAAAATATTAAAGTTCCTTATAAGGATTTTTAAGAGCATATTTTATACAGCATTTTGCAATACTGAAATAGCTGAGGCAAATGTAAAATTAATGAATTTTCATGACTCTGTGATAACTTGCAAAAAAGTGAAGGGAATTAAATATAATCAAAGAATGATGAAAAAAATGTTGAAACCCAAAGATAAAAGCCAAATAAGATTTGATGTCTCCTGTAATAAAAGGTAGGGGGTAATTGGATTTTGTAATGAAAACAACTTTCTCTGAACCTGACAATTCTTTGGTTATAAGGATATTTCCAACAGCACTGAAGGAAAATGCCAGCTTAAAATGAGCCAACAAATATATTCTAAGTATCAATTGTTAGTGCATTAAGTATCAGATGTCACTCTCATAACAATATCATAACAGATTACACTTCTAATTGTCCTACAGGAGAAGACACAAATTCAAAAGAAATATGAACTACAGTTACCAAATGACAGTAACCTAAAAAATCAGACAAAATCATTTGCAAGATACTGGCAGAAATATTGAACTGCAGATAAATAGTCTCAAATCTTCTTAGCCAATCCCAAATTTAGAGGTTTGTGATTTGATACCAGAACGAAAATTGTTTAAATTGCAATTATTAGTATTATGGACAGGAGATGTTCTAAATTATTGAAATTTGACAAAGCCAGGCACCTGCTTATGCCGCCAATAAATATATTTCATCACTATGGTTGCAAAAACAAATAGTGACTAGCAAAATGTGGTTAAGTGTAATGAAATGATTGAGAAATGGAATGACACAGGGTCTGAATTGCATTAGCCTGCGGAGTACTTGAGCAAAAGTGGATTTAACTGGATGAACTGGTGGAGTTTGCTGTCTTAACTGCTATAGCAAGATCTATTTTCTTCTAATCTAAACTGCAGGACCTGGGAGCAATTCCTCCTTCCTTGTTCAGGGACTCCAGTCCTTACTGCCACATCAGAGTGAGATCTGTTCTGAATCACCCCCCTCCTGTAACTTCATTTCCATTGAAAGAAAACCTAAACATGTGTGCATGAACTGAACCACTGCTTTATGATATTCATCTGTCCTTCATTCTGCCCTTCCATTGCTCTTCATTTTCCCTCAGTAAGTCCTTTTAACACTTACAGAAAATAACTTACATTCAGCTATATGTTATTGTATAATTAAACTGACGAACAGAAAGGCAACTTGTTTGGAAGTTGAATGTTTGGACACAGTGGAGTGTAGTCAATTTTTTTTTTTTTTTTTATTTTATTTATAGTTGCCCTAAATTTTTCCATTGATGGACAGGACACTATGCAATAAATCTGGTCCACTGACAATAAACTCTTGTTCCATATTCACTGGTGGGCCACAGGTGGAACAAAATCTCATTTTTGCCTAGCAGGTTCCAGAGTAATTTACAGTTAACCTGAGGAGCACACTGGATCTCCAGTGCTTGATAGGAATTCCGCCATCACCTGCAGTTTCATGGAGAGTCAGATGTTTTCTTTTGGGGGCAAATCATTCGGTAGGAGTGAAGGAAAGTTTAGTTTGAATAATATGTGTGTTTTGAGTCTGATCCAAAGCACACTGATTGTCAGAGGGAGCATTTGCCCACATATTCCTCTGCTAGCAAAGATAACTTTTATAAGAAGCAATCATTTTAATGACTCAGAGTATAAATGGATAGCATGAGGTCATAAAGGTATTTCCTTTCCCTCCCCTGCAAATCTATGGCTCTTGCATGGCACAGCAGTTCATACTGAGAGCCAGACAGGCTGCTCACAGAGGTGCACTGCCATCCTCCATAACCTGCAGTGTCAGGATTCAGTTTTATGTGAGAAAAGGTCTATTTAAAATCAGTAGACGTGTAATGAATCCAGCAGTGATCTTGAGGCCAGGAAACATCTCAGCAGTGACACAACTTCACAGGAGAGGTGATGGGTTCCCTGTCTTGTAGTGACATCACACCCAGGCTGGACTGCACTGTGCACCCAGAGTGATGTAAATGTGCACTTAAATTACAGGCAATGAAGTGAATTTAGAAACATCTTGCTGAAAATAAACCCAGAGTTTCTGCTTTCTGTAAAATGATGTGTTCCAACACCGGTGGGATTAATTTTTTAAATGAAATTAAAGAACAAGTGGAGTGTACTGAAAAAAAAAAAAATTCTTTCTCTCTTAGTGCCTGCACTAGTAGAGGGTGAGAGAAGGAAAAGTTATGTAATTCCTTAGCACACATAACTGAGCCTTTCCCAGCTCAGGGGTACCTGGATGCTGTGGATCTCAGTTTCCTCAGGGCATGTCAGTGTCCCAACCAAATTCCATCACCGTGCAGTAATGAATGGACAGGTTTTCAGCCTGTAGTATGAGATCACAGGTTTCTCCTAACTTAAAAATTGCTATAAATTACCCATGAGCACCACGGCTGTTTGTTTTTTCAGCCGATGTCTTCATCCCTAAAGAATGTCTAAGAGCTATAAATAACCCTTAACCACCTCATGATTGAACTGGTGGAACCAGAGCCAGCAGTCAGAAGCCAAATGCTTTCACTATACACCGTAAGTATTCTTCTCAGTAAAATAAACTCCACATACTTCAGGACTTAGGGCACAGAGGCTGAAAAAATCCAACGTGAGGAGAGCCCGCTTTGGTAAATAATCACATTTTAGAAAAAAACAGGATAAATTTCAAGATGGGCAAAAGTGTGTTGACCTTCACAGGCATTTTGTGTAAGCAGAGGAGTTACACCATTGGGTGTCAGAGGGATCTAGACTTGAATCTCCTCAGGGGATGGAGCCACTGTCATTTTTGGCCTTTGCCATCCCACCAGAAGATGGGAGCAATCCCTGCATTCCCAGAGCCCGCTGGAGTAGCAGCTTGTGGCAGCACTTATTGAACAGGTTTAGCTGAGGAAAAATCACAAATCTCATCTGTTTGAGGTCAGAGGGGCTGATCTGGACAACAATTACACAGAGCCCAGGAGTTTATCTGGCCTTTTCAAAGGCCCAACAAATGCAAGGAACAAATTTCGATCCCATCAAGTGCAAGGAACAAAAAGAATTCATGCCCATAAATCGAGTGTTTTAGGATGTTGTATCTGGGAGCATCTATTAGCAATTTAAAGAATCCAAGGTCCCAAATTAGAACTTTACTCCCATTTATCAGTGAATTACTTCACTGGGAGCTCTGCTGACTCTCAGGAAAGCAGGGCCTGAACTGAAGAGTTTACAAACTGAATTAAAAACAGCAGCAGAACAGAGGCAGCCAGGAAAGGCCAGGGAAGGAGAGATATAAGTTATTTACATTAATCAGCTCTGGAATTAGTTAGCAAAAACCTAAAAGCAGAAATATTTTGCACTCCTTTAAAATAACAGACAAAGCCAGGTCCAAGTGAAAGCAGAATTGACCTTTGTTCAGCAATTTGAGATCAAACTGTGGGATCTACATCTAGAATATGGAGCTTTTTCTTTAGAAGAAATGAGAATCGACATCCACAATCAATATAAAAAAAAAATCCCTTAAGAAAAAACCTAAACACCACCAGGCTCCACCCACCCACAAGAGGTCTTTTTTATAAGACAGATAAAACCAGATTTCTATTACCTTCAAAAGTTGAGTTACACTTTGTAAACAGTTCTGGACTGCAGGAGACTTCTGAAGAAGGGATATCCCTCCCAGCAGAGCTCTGAGATGGGATTTGATGGCTTCTATTGGTTACTTTTTTTGGGACAAGTGAATATAGGCTGAGGTTCAATTTTACTATTTCATGGCTTCTCATATAATTTTTAGGTAGAATAACTCTGATTTATAACTGCATAATTTTGTTATCTGATTTTCTATTTCTTTTAGGGGATCATGTAAATAAGATTCTTTCCGTAAAAATTTTTAAAAAGTCCTTTGTGGAAAGAAGTGTGGCATTGTCACAGATCCTACATTCAGTCCAAAAGTATAAATATAATGGATACCTTTTTAAAAATTTAAGAATTTTTAATTTCCTAGGCGAGCTCTTTTCCTTTTGCTTTAAAATGGGGAATTGTGAAAAAATTTCATCAGCTGGGCAATTTTTCTTATAGATTAAAAAATTCTTCCCTGTGAGGATGGTGAGGCCCTGGCACAGGGTGCCCAGAGAAGCTGTGGCTGCCCCTGGATCCCTGGAAGTGTCCAAGGCCAGGTTGGATGGGGCTTGGAGCCACGTGGGCTGGTGGAAGGTGTCCCTGCCCATGGCAGGGGTGGGATGGGATGATCCTTAAGGTCACTTCCAAGCCAGTTCATTCTGGGATTCTCTAAAACAACCTGAACCACGGCATGCTGACCACTGCATCATAACCCAAGGGCTGCATACATCAAGTGAAGCTTTACAAACACACAGAGAGCCAAGCAGAGAGCACACATATAACCCCAAATTTACAGGGGCTGCACTTTTCCACGGAAATACACCCTGTACCAAGATAAGCTGAGAGTTCTGTTTTCTTGTAAAAAATGTGTTGGAAACAGCTTTTTTTTTGGGACCAACCGTCATGGAAAAAGGATCCAACTGAGGTGTTGCAGTTTGAATTTTGTTGCATTTCTTTTTCTGGCTTTCTGGAAGGAGGGAACAGGTTTAAATAAACATTTTGATTTGGGTTCTGCAGGGTTTTAGAAAGCTGCACTGTGTGGACACTGACGTCTTTGGACTTTACATAAAGATACTTTGCCATTTTTGAAGCCAGATCTAACCTTTGTATCAACAAATCGTACACAAAAACTTCAGTCTGAGCCTCAAGGTAAGAAAACATATACTTAAAGGGATTCTTTGTATTTGATTTTAAAAATACTCTCATTTACAAGCAGATTTTGAATGCCTGCCAGCAACTTTGAAAATAACTTTTCCATTTATTTCAAATGTTCTTAAAGATGGGTCTCTTCTAGCAATCTATAATGATCATATAGTATAGAAAATAATGGACAATCACGTGCATTGTAGGGTCTCAGTAAAATCCACAAGAGGATTTACAGTTAAGGGTTGACTTAATCTCCTTCAGAAGGACTTCATGGCAGTTAAGACTGTATTTTACGTAAAAATCAAATTTACAGCTCATGCAAACAAGCTGAATAAGTGAATAGAATGTATTCAGTCACATGAGTTTATTTCAAGCTGACTTTTTTGATGCATATCAAGTGATTACTATGGAAGGATTGAAGAGGAAGTGATTGTCACCCACTGCTGAGGCCACACCTCAAACCCTGTGTCCAGTTCTGGGCCCTGCACTGGAGGAAGGACATGGAGGGGCTGGAGCGTGTCCAGGGCAGGGAACGGAGCTGGGGAAGGGGCTGAAGCCCCAGGAGAGGCTGAGGGAGCTGGGAAGGGGCTCAGCCTGGAGAAAAGGAGGCTCAGGGGGGACCTTGTGGCTCTGCACAGCTCCTGACAGGAGGGGACAGCCAGGGTGGTCGGGCTCTGCTCCAGGGAACAGGGACAGGAGGAGAGGGAATGGCCTCAGGCTGTTCCAGGTTGGACATCAGCAGGAATTTCCTCATGGAAAGGCTGCTCAGGCCTTGGAAAGGGCTGCCCGGGGAGGTTTGGAGTCCCCATCCCTGGAGGTGTCCAAGGAAGGCACTCAGTGCTCTGGGCTGGGGACAAGGTGGTAACTGGTCAAAGGTCTCTGCAAAAATATTTTGGGAATATAAACAATCCTTTCAAGATCAAAGTGACAGATCTGGTCTATCAAATCTGATGCAAAAGTGTATTCTTAATATTTAGTAGTTTAGTATTTTCAAATGACTCAAAAATCACAAAGGTTGATGAATAAAGTAGCATTAACAACACAGCATGTGTATCCTGCCCCTGAGATGAGTGGATTTTAGAGATACACATCAGCAAAGGCCTGATATTTACGCCTGCTTTTCTCACCTGTGCTGTGCACCGCTTTACCTGGAAAACCTGGACTTGGAAAAAGCCACCAGAAAGGCAAGAATGAAAGAACACACATCTGAAGAAATGCTCCCAAAGCTGGGAACATAAATATGTTAATATTCCCTTCGTCTAACGTCAGATGTGGTTTCACAGCTTCAATTCTGGATCCCATTTGTTTGTGGAAAAAATGGATGATTTAATTATTCCCAGATTTATATAACTTCTATTACCCCAAGGCAGTGGCAAGCCTGCATTTGAGATTCTTGTCAGCAACTATCAATTATTCTACAATTTATGAGATGCTTTTCTGTAGATACTCTCCAAAACCTAGAAAAGTCCATGGAAAAAAATAAAATCCCACTCAATTTTAAAAGCTCCTCTTGACCAGACTCTTGTCCAGTTTATTCTGTAAGAAGAAGTAGTAAAAACTCACACTTGCTGAAAAAACAAAAAAAAATCTGCTTGTGAGGGTGGGCAGGCCCTGGCACATAGTCATTATTGTCAGATTAAGATTTTAAAAATATTAATTTTTTATTAACAATTTTTTTTTTCAAATCAATGGAAAAGAATTTGTAATGATCTCTCATCCATGGAAGCTGGAAAACCTTAAAGTTATGCTTTAAAGCTATGCTAGGCCAAAGAAGTGATTTCATGAAAACTGAAAGCATGAAAATATGTTCTGTTTTGTCTAAGTGTTACAGATGAATATAAAATATAGAAAACTCATGTCATTATTAAACCAAAATACTTTAGTGAGTTTTACTTTGCTGAAAAAAAAAAAGCATCTGAGTTTCTTCAATGCACAGCTCTTTCCATCAGGAAGTCTTTTCCAGCAAAGAAAGTCTTGGCTGACCAAAATATTCCTGAGAACCACAAACCTCGGGGAAAATCTGGGATTAGCACAGTTGGTCAGAGCATGGTGCGAATAACACCAAGGTCATGGGCTGCATCCTCTTATGGCACATCCATGAAAAAGTTGCATTTAATAATCCTTGTGGGTCCTTTCCCATTCAGAATATTCTGGGAAATCTGTGGAAAATTTATCGAGGAAAAGAGCTTGACTTTTTTAAGTAAAAGTGAATTTTCACAGGAAAACCTGAACAAATCGGATGAAGAGCAAAGATTTGTTACATAGGAAATTCACTGAAGTGTTTCACAGAGAGTCTACACTGGGTTCCTGATTTCCCACTGGTTTTGGGGTTGGTATTCTGCAGCAGAAGAAGTTTGCATTCCAGCTGAATCCTTAGAAAACAGTTCCTAGAAAGGGTGACCTAAAGTGCCATGCAGATTTAAAAGAATCACAAGAAACTCTGGTAGCAAACACCAACAAAATTGGAATAGTGGTGGTCATTGAACAACCGCTGTGGACTTCTGTAATTTTATAATTTGAGGGTTAAATTTGTGTAACAATTAACTTTTCTTCCTGTATTATACTAATTAAGCAGTTGAATCTCACTGCCTTAGTGCTGATAGCACAGCTACTGAAGATGATGTACATTGTATTTAACTCAAGTGCATTTTGGATTAAATATTGCTTCCCACATTCAGTTTTTCTGGCCTTAATCCCTTTTAATAGAGGGTATTTCCCAGATATTCCTAAATCCATTGGGATCATTAATGTTTTGAGAACTAATATATTCCTTATATTTTAAACTGAATTTGGCAGTGACTTCTGAACTGTGTGTAAGAGCACTCTGGTCTTATAAAAGCTGAGTGTCTCTAATGAGCTGGATATTACCTGGTTTTAGTATTTCCAATGAGCCAAATCCTCAATTTACTACAAAAATCTATTAAGGGGCAAATTTATAAATACTGGTGAAGGTGATTTTCACCTTGTTCTACTCACCACAGTTACACAAAATCTGATAAATTCAGAGGTACTTGGGTGAGAGGAGAGTTTGAAGAGTGACTGAATTAAAACCATTTTATACAGGCAATCTATCCATCTATTCTGAGTGCAGGTCTAGTTTTTTTCTGTGCAGTTTTGCACAGTGACAGGTCACCTGCAATTACAAGTTCTCATAAAAACGACCAGGAATCTCAAGGCAATTATCTTGTCACTGGTGCAAAAAAACCCACCCCAAAACACAGCAGTCTTTTTTGGTCAATCTTCATAACAGTGACTTCACTGCTAAAGAAAATGAGAAAATAATACCCTTTTTTCTCTCAAGAAACCTTGCTTTTACATAAACTTCCCTGATCAGGAGGAATTGTGTTCTGTGCCACTCCTCACTTGTGCACCCCAAGGGTGATTTCCCACCTTGGCTTTCCCAAGCCTTGTGGAGCTTTCCAACTGTAAATCCAAACCCATCCTGCTCTCTACCAATTTTCAGTAAATCTTTGCATAAAGTGACCTTTTCCCAGCAGGCTTGATGACAAACAGGGTGTTATTTACATCCTGGTCATTTTGGGCAGTGTTCCTTTAGACTGAAACCATTTTCCTCTGTAAGTGATGATGTCACTGCATGAAACCACAGTGACATCAATCATTTGCAAGGCAAAGGATGTGGACGGGCCAGAGAATTCCAAATCCTCTCTCAGAAAAAGTGGAGTTTCTTCTCTTTTCTCCTTCAAGAAGTTCTATTGTATGGCAAACACCATCCCAGAGGTGTGGAAACTTGTGCTTCAAACCCAAAGGGTAAAAAAATAAAAGCCTAAAAAGAAAAAGAAAATCACTATCAATTTACAAAATGAGATCTGAAGTTCTCTCATATGATTATGATTTCTGTTGCTGGCAATCATCCTGTGAGTGGTTATTAAAAAGCAGCTCTTTTTTTTTTCTTTTTTTTGGCAGCCTTATTCAGTGCTCTGTTTATGCCCTGATATGACAGTTCATAGAGTACAAGTTAAGGAAATATATTTAAAATGCAGCTGTGGATTTCCTCAGTATTCCACCTTCCAGCAGAGCAGGAATCCAGACCTTTAGCAGATCTAAACAGCAGCAAGTGGCTGCACAAATTTCTGGCTGTCATATACTATCAAGGCCTAAACATTTTCTGGGGGCTCCTTTCTGCATTTTAAAAGAATCCCTGAGCTCAGAACACAGCAACCCACAAAAAGACAAAGGAAAGGGATGCATGAATTGTAAACATTTTCATTTTAATGAAAAAAAAACAGGCAAATTCCATCTTCTACCTCAGTTTTCAGTCAATAAACTGATGTTTAAAGGGTGAGCAAGAAGCACTGAGGATCCATCACACACATGACTTCATGCTTCAAGCCCAGATAAACACCCTGAACCCAGCCTGGGACCATCTGTCAGGGCTCAGGACCCACTGGTGGGTTTGGGTTTTAAGGTAGGGTTTGTGAGAGTGAGCAGAGCAGTGAACACTTCTTTATCAGTGAACTGCTTCTTCATCTGAGGAAGGCAAAAATTCCTGCCATTGTCAAAGAAAACGTGCTGTGAGAGGATATCAGTAAGAAACGTCCAATTTCTTGGCTTCTCTTTTGATGGGTTTGCTTTGGCAGGGGAGGATGGCACTCAAGGAACCTAAATCCCTCTGAATAAAAATGTATTTTTAGAATAAACAGAGCTGGGTGCAACACTTGCCCAGATGGGTTTGCAAGGTTAATACTGCTCCACATATGTTTCGAGTTTCATATTTCCAGACTACAAAGCAGTATGGGAGCATGACTAAGTGGTATCACCCTATTTTACTAATAAAGATAAAACTCCACAGTGATTACTGACACAAACCTAACAGAAACTCTTTAGTAATCTTTTTTTTTTTTCTTTATGAGAAAGTGTGTGATGATCAAAAGATACTTCAATATTAGTGAAGAAGGATGAAGGAATGGACCAAGATTTTTACTTTCATTATTATTATTTTCACTCTGGTTTAAACATGCTGATCTGTGTTTTGCCCTGAATAAATAAAACTGTATTGGAGGGCACCCCTCTCTGAGCCTGCACTGGGATCAGCACCTACAATTTAGGACAGGATTTCAGCTGCAGCAGGGTGAGACAACTGCTGATATTTTAGGGGAAGGGAGCTATTCTCAACCTTAAACCCTTCCTACTTTTTCCTAACACTGATTTTGATGAGTATCAGCCACAATGAAGTAGAAAGCAAACCTGTCTTCGGGGTGTTTATTAGTTCCATTCAGCAATTAATAATTTCCATTATTTAGATGGAGAATCTAATTTCCATTATTTAGATGGAGAATCTTAGCACTGGTGGTTTCTCCCAGCTCCATCTTTGTGGGAAAAGTGGGGGAGACTTGGGCTAGTTCTTCTATGAAATTAATGACAACGTGTCCTATGAAAATAGATTTTCATAAAGAAGTTGTGAGTTGAAACTGATTAATCTCATTTTAGTTGATAAGAATAAAGAGGACTCAGGTTTACTGGCTTAAAGGGAGAGAGTCTAGTGGACTCCCAGTTGTACAACAATACAGAAGTACAACAATAACTAGAGGATATTTAAAATAATACAGACTTTTACACTTTTGAAAGAAGAAAGAACACATGCAATGAGCTGTTCAGGCCACAGTCTAGAGTTTCATGATATCACTGCTGTAGAATCAAACACTATTCAAATAAATTTAATTTTAAATGCAGCAAGCTGATTGCTAATCTCTGCTGAAAAGGGCACTTTGAACGAGATAATATGGATTGCTGTTAAATCTGGAAACATGCAGACATTGTTATTCAGCCTTTGAAAGAGCATGAGTGACTGCCCAGAGGAGTTAATGTACAAAGACCAGGGTCAAAAATGAGAAGTGTCAGCTAAAATGTGAATTTAAGGTATTCTGTGAGCTCCCACACAGCTGACCAGCCCTGGATGTCATCTTGCCTTCTCCTTTTTTTATTTTCCAGCCTGGTGAGTTGATCCATAAGTGAACTCCAAGAAAAAAACACTTCTCAACAGGGCATCATTAATTTATTTTCCTGATGGCTCCTGTGTTGTTCCCACATATGCTCTGTGACATGCTCAGTTACACTGAGCTGAGGCCAGAGTGCTGATATTGCTCTGTGGTTTGGTTATTTGCTTGGTTTTCTCCCATAAACGACCTTTTAAATAAATGTAACACGTTCTGAAGTCACTCTGGTGTTCAGGTACCTGAATGCCACCTGTATCAGCACAAAGAATTGAGTGGCTCAGCATGAAGCCAACACCCTGAGGGTGGATACATATGTTTGAATAACAAAGGAAATAAATGGGTTTAGCATCTTAATGCCAAACACTGGAAGGAATGTTTCAATTGCCTACCACTGAGAAAATCAGAGCTACAACTGGCATGTTAAATGTACCTAATGTGCCCAGGCTTCTTATCCAGCACTTGGAGAAATTCAGTGAAAACCTTTCCCATTGTCTCTCCACCTGCAGGACTGACAAAAGAGAACAGCTGAGCACTGGATCCCTTCAGATCTCTGCAAAATACCTCATCAGGGAGAAGCAGCAGCCCCATTGTTGGTGAGAAGGCTGTGGAAACAGTTCCAAGAGCCCAATTTCAGGTGGCATGGCAAGGCTAAATTTACCAAATCAAGCTTTGAGCAGACTTTACCCACATTACACATGAACTGACCTGGGCAACTTGCATGCATAACATCCTTTCTCCAGGAACAATCATGTAACCCATAATGAATGGGCCATTCTGTAACTGTAAAAAAAGCCTCACTATTCTGCAAAGAAAAGAATAAGAGGATTAAAAAGGTAAAAAAAAAAAAAAAAAGCCCAAGAAAATAACCCTTCTGTGTGGAACTACTTGTCTGGGTGTTGTGATCTGCAGCTTATTCATAGGATTTGCCCTCAGAGGCAAGCCTGCATTACTGGCCAAATATTCACTAAAAGAGTTATTTCAGCCGAAATAAATAATTGTACACATTGGCAGCAAATGAGCTTCAATTAAACCCTTAAAATGCAAAATACTCCAGCAGGTTATACTGAGATACAGATAATAATTTGCATCTCATTCTTGACACATATAATAGCAAATTTCAGTGGCCATGGCAGAGTTCAGGGCAAAGACTGCTGCTAGGAGACAGCTCTTCCTTCTTTCCTTCTCCAAGCCTACAAGATTATTTCTTTATCCTTCCTCCCTCCTCAACTGCAATTAGAGAAGCAGGAGCTTCATATCACAGTGGTTGAAGTAAACTACCACTAATCTTTTAATTGAAAGTAAATGATGGAGAGATAGCAAATAAGCAAGGGAAGCTGGAAAACACAGCTTCCCTATGTCCCTGTCACTCCACACTTCATCAGCAAACAGAGAAGTATTAACTGCAGAGTCCCTAATCTGTTCCATTAAGGCAGGATGCTGAACCCCTGAAGAGAGCTTTAAAGCTTGACCCACACCACTGCCAAAAACTTTCTTCACTGGAAGGGTGGGAGAGGTTGAGAAATGTCTCAGGAAGGCCTGGAGTGCTCTGGAGTGAGAGGCAGAACCCAGGCAGGCAGAAAGTCACTTCTCCCTGTCCCTTCCATCCTAAACCAGCTCCAGCCCAACCCTGGTGGGCATTTTCTCCCTAAAACCCTCCCAGGAGGTCACTTTGGACCAGCACCAGTGGCAGGGTGCTCTCAGGGGCAGAACCACACTTCAAAGAGAGTTTATTGTGGAAATTATCAGTTTGCTTCCTAGGAGATAGATTTTCTTTGTCCTAAAGTGATTTTTCACGTGTATATATATTTATATATTTATATATATATACACATTCATGTTTAATTTATATCAAACTGCATTTAAATCATCACTACTTCTATTAAGAAAAAAAAGTGTTATTTGAAGTAATTTTATTTGGGTCACAGTTTAGTACTCTCCAAATTTGATGTCATAATTTAAAATGTTCAATTATACAGCGGGAGGCTGTAGGAGCTATTTTGGTTTTTTGTTTAACATGCACTTTTAAAACTCAAGCCATTTTTTGACTCTCTTGAATTTAGCTGGCTGTATTTCTGATCTCTTAAATTACTTGTATGCTTGTTCTCATTCCTTTTTACATTCACTAATCCCTTAGATTTAATTAAATTTTTGTTTAGTCTCAAACCAGCCAAAGGCAGTAGTTTTTTCTATGCTGTTTGCTTTTGGGAAGCATGACACGTGCCACCAACACAAGAGGTTTAATTCTACGAAATAAAACACCGAAATTGCAAATATTAAACATTTGAAATAACTGCTGAAGCAAATACAGGTGTAAATCATAAGACCAGAAGTGACCACTGTAGTAACTGAGGCTGATCTCCTGTACACCACATATCACAGGACATTCCCAAGTTAATTATTGTCTTTTATAAAATATTAGACTTTGATAGAAAATGCTGGTGGTGAAAAAGCCACCACAACTCATGTGAGGGTAGTCCAGTGATGGATTATCTTGATTGTGAAAAACCACCACTCACTGCTGACTCATTTTTTGCTACATTTTACCTCAGTCTAAAATGGAGAATAAAAGTCTTAATTTCTGGAGGTCTAAAACAGCTTGAGGTGAGTCCTCCTCCAGAAACAAGGGGTTCTTCCTGAAAAAAAAAAGAGATATAATTTAACAGGATTCTCCATTCCAGCTTGGCAGGAATTGGACCAGGTCCAGCAAACACCCTCCTGATAATCATCCTAAAGCTCCCAGGTGGGATTCCTATTAAAATTTCCCAAAAATACAATTCTGAGATGTTTGACCCTTCCTTTATTTCACTTTCACTCCTTTCTGAAGTCATGGTAGTTAAAATGGTGAGGCAATGTACAAAAATAATAAAATATTACATTGTTATTGAGCAACTTTGAAATGAATCATGTCTTACATATATGAAGAAACATTTGCCTGAAGTACCTATTTTTTACAAAAATATTAGATTTCTGGTCTGCAAATTCAATATATGTGCTGGTTCTCTGCCACTGCACAAATCTAATTTGGGATGTGATCTGTTTATGTCTAATAAAATCAAGTTTGTAAATGCAGAGTGGCTCCAGCTTATCTGTTCTCATTATTGCTGAAAGACATTCAGTTCATGGGCTTTGATCTGAACTATTTAAGAGCATGTTACACAGAGAACACTTTCAGTACTAGATCCTGTTAAAACAGAAAAGTATTTCATGTTCCAACCACTATAAATGACAACAGACCAGTTAAGAGTCTTTTGTTTCATTGCTGAAATAAAAAACTTATTAAAAAAAAATTGAGCATCACTGTTTCAAAATAACTGAAATTCTTATTCTTAAAACAAGTGCTTTGTTTCATTAGCACACTTAAGAAGGTACAGGTTGAGGAGTTCAGCTTTAGAGTAAAGCAAAAATGCTCTTTTTGATTTGATTGACAATACAGGGAAAATAATGCTAATTCTTGATTTTAGCTGCCTGGAGGTTTTGTCTTCGACCTCCAGACCTGCTGTTGCATTAATGACAATGGTGGAAACTTTGCAGCTTTTCCACCAGCACGGAGTAGGGGCAGGAGCTGTGAAAAAAGGGCCTCTAGTGGCACTCAGGGCAGGGAAAAAATGGGAATTCAGCAGTGCTCAGCTGTTATTTCCCCCTAATTTAGACACAAAATTTAGGTTGTGTACACCTACAAATCACAATATTAAGAGGTTTTTGACACAGATTCAGTTAAATAAACCTTTGCTCCTTGCTCCACACCACAATTGTGTAGCAAGGTAAGTCTCAAATACTTGTGAATTTTACCATCCACTCTGGAAAGAGAAAGAACCTAGAGGGGGAATTCAGTATTCAATTTTGTATATGCAAAAGAGAACTTCTGGCACAAATCTTGTTTTGTTCTATTTATACTCTGAACAGGAGTCCAGTGTGTATTTTATTTGTATCGCCCGAGAGTTTGCTGCAGATTTTTTTTTTTTTATTCTAAGAAATTACCATCAAAGTAGGTTATTTTAAAGCAAGTATTTACATGGCTTAATTTTTCAAATTTGCCTTAAAGTCTGAGTAGAGTTTGAGCAAAGGCAGCAGTATCCTCCTGAACATGGCAGCATTATGGAGCAGCAAACCACAGTAATTTGGCTATTTAACTTATTTTAGTGATCAGAGGACTCTGTAGCCTAAAGAGGTAGGACCAAACTGACTGAAACTCATTTTTTTTGACAGCAGACGATTTTTGCAGTGCCATACAATTACTGTGCCTATTACATAATCCCAAATATTTGTGATACCTGCCCAGCTCCCAGGGGCCACTTATTTCCTGACAGGTGTCCAAAACTCTGTGGGTTTCTTCCAATGCTGTTACACCTTCAACATATTGAAAATTGGAATAAAATTCAACATATAACAAACGTGACATGTAAATACAGGAGCTATTATGTGCACACACAGAATTACCCATTCCATTCAATTAAATTATTTTCAGCTGTCACTAAATTTTCAGCTCATGTCTCAGGTGAGATATTCACATCTTTTGAGTTCATTCTGCCAAAGAATCCAGAGCAGAATTTTTCCCCATTGGTGGAAGGAGAAAGAGCCTTGAAAACAGATTTTTTTTAATGGTGTGGAACCCCCTAAATTCTCATGCATTTGTAAGGGTATTTTCCTACAGATGACCTTGCACGAGGACAGCACCTTTCAGGACTGGGACCTCCAGTCACATAATGGCTAATGCACAAGAAATATGAATACAATAAAATGTAACAGCTTTGTACCTCATGATTATGTTGGGAATTATTGGTGGCTTTGCTCGAATAAGAAGAAAAAAAGATAAACTATTTTCCTTTAATTTATTTAGTTTCCCGATAGTATGAATTAATTCAAGTAGAATAGTGACGTGATTCAGGAAAAACTTACTGATCTGAGCTGCTTTTGTTAATTATTCTACACTCCTGGTGTGTGTGTGTGAGTTGTATTCTTAAATTTGCCCTGGCCACCTTAAGTGAGGAACACCCAACAGAGCCTGAGAGGAACTCATGCATATTTAATCACAAAAAACACTTCGCAGTCTTTTACTGACACCCAGTGGTCAGACGGAGAGGGTTTGTGAGAAGCAGGAGAAAAGATAGAGCAGCCTGGAGACATCTCAGAGGAGAACATTTATCTCACAGGATAAACAGTTGTTTGATTAACTGGATAAAAGCACACATGGAACTTAAACTGGGACTTGCGAAATCAGCAGGTCAAGCTCTGTGCTTAGCTCCACTTGGGAAATACCTGGTGTACTCAATAGGAACCATATCCAGAGGATGGATCTGGTCCTACAAGAGGATGTGGGGTTTTTCAGGCTGGCTCTTTCTTTTCTTGGCCCACAGCACCAGACATGAACAAGCCCTCCACTGGAAAGGACACCAGAACCCCTGAGAACAAAACAAAGAGACAACTTACAGCATGATTGTTGTTCAGGATTTCTGAGCAAACTTTATTTATGCATTGCAGAACCACATTTCCATTAAAATGAAAGCCTTCTCTGGCCTTTTCCTGCACAGTAAACTGAACTAGCTGATCAGCTAAGGCTCTGTCTTGTGCAAGCACTGCAGCTGTCCTTGATATTAAACAGAGCTGGATGCTAACAGGCAAATCAGACTTTGATTCCCAGCTCAATTCCAAGTCTCTGATAAACAAGCAGCTGAAAAATTCCCTCTGCACGCTGTTCCCTCAGCCATGGCCAGGCACAGGGGGCATTTGCTTTTCCTCTCAGTAGAGGCACCTGGCAGGCAGGACTGGGAACAGGTAAGCAGCCAAATGGGGCAGGAATGGACAGGGAATAAAAACAATCCTTCCTGAAATCCCTGCTGTCTGCATGAAGGTACCACCACACAAAATACTACACCATAATTATGCTTTCTGCACAGTGATGATGGCAGCAGTGAGGTCATGGCTGCCACTCACAGCTCTGCCAGACTGCAAAGACAAAGTTTTTTTTTTTGGATGTCATTTCCATGCCAAAACACATCTGCAGTGAAACACTCTGGCAAAAGGATAACTGGGAAAGCCTCCTGGCAGCACAGAAGAGTTGAATAACAGGTGTGGATAAAGCATGTTGTTGAGTATAGATAAATGATTTTTCAAAAATCAAATGGAAAACCCCCAGGAACAAACTTTATTGTAAAACCTACCTGGAAGTTGGGGACCAGCATCAGATGACCCACTAATGGCAAGTTGGTTGTTTTTAATTTTTATTTTTTAATGAACTGTAGATCAGCAAAAACTGCTTTGTACTTCCCACATGATGTCCTCAAGCTCGGGCACACACCAATTTTCTTTGGACAGGGAAGTAACAAGAATATTAATTTATAATGCAAATACTGCAAACACTTTGCTCCCTTTCTAATGCATTATATTTCTTAAACTTACCTTTTATTTAAACTTTGTGTGTCTTTCCAGAATACAGATCACAGAAATCAGCTTTCCTTGAACTCCAAATGGGGACTGCTGAAGGTGCTGAAAACCTACTATTGCATCAGAAATGGAAATACAAGTGCTCCCAATGACATCAAACACTAATTCCTATGGAAAATCGCTGCTGAGATGCCTCTTCCTGCCTTTCTTGCCAAACTACAACATACAGATGAGTGGAAAGGCTGAGAAAATTGGGATTATTCAGCCTGGAGAAGGCTTCAGGGTGACCTCAAGCAGCCTTCTAGTACCTGAAGGTAGCCTACAAAAAAGATAGAAAGGGACTATTCACAAGGGCCTAGAGTGGCAGAACAAGGGGGAATGGTTTTAAACTGAAAGTGGGCAGGTCTAGATTAAATAATTGTGAAGAAATTCCTGTCTGTGAGGGTGGGCAGGCCCTGGCACAGGATGCCCAGAGAAGCTGTGGCTGCCCCTGGATCCCTGGCAGTGTCCAAGGCCAGGCTGGGTGGTGCTTGGAGCAGCCTGGGATAGTAGAAGGTGTCCCTGCCCATGGCATGGATTGAATGCAGATGAGCTTTTAGCTCCCTTCCAGCCCAAACCATGCTGTGACACTATGAGTCTATGAAAAGAATGACCAATGAACTGATATAAAATTTGATTTCCCACTTACACTTTTTCTTCAGCACTTGATGTATTTTAGGACTCAGGATCTCTGTTACAGTTTCACAGGCTTGCAAGAAATCAGACATGACATTTTACAGCAAACTTTCCTCCAAAGGTATTAATGAACTTATTCAACCCATCAATTTTTTTCTTCTTTTGCTCCTGCTCATCTTACTATCAGCAGTATTAAATGTTTTTTCTTGTGTTTCTTAAAAATTCAGGTTTTCCAACTCAATTTCAGAGCACAGAGAAACCCTTTTCCCACCCCTGAAACAAAGCCCTTCTTACTTCAGCCTTGCTCACTTGCTTGTCCTGCCCTTTCTAAAAGACTAAAGAAGTAACTGAGTGATGCAGTTTGGCTGCTGTTCAGCTGAACTCAGGGACACAGAGAGAGAGTGCAAGTGTTCCCAAATGAAAGGAAGAGAAAGTACTTCTAGATTATACAAATAATCATCATTAGTTGTTTCCTGTCAGCTGCTGGATCCAAAGGCTTCTTTCCTCAGGAAGATGAATGAAATTGTGGAAGAATGAGGCACTCTGACAGTTCTAACAAGCCAAATTTAATCTAAAATGATTTTGTTCTCATCTTCAAGAAAATGAGGCCCATAAGAGAGGTGCTGCTGTCCTACAGAATATCACATCCTAACTCCTCCCTATTTCTGTCTGGAGATAAATCTTCATCTGCAGTCTCAGAGCCATGGCTGAGAGTCTGAGCTGGAACTACAACTTTCCTCACCTGCTTGTGAGGTTTGCACCCACAACCACAGCACACCCTAAAAGCTGTAGATGTGCAAAGTCACTAAAGGAGGACTCCATACAAAGCCATGAGCTGTAAGAGAAAGTACAGACATATTTTGGCAAGCCAAATGTTCTGGTTTGCTAAGTAGGCTACATTTGAAAAGATTATTTTGCATATTTACAGAGAGCAAGTAGATGTAAGCTAATAAGCCCCAAATTCTGAAGAAAAGCAAGACTGACCACACCAATTTGGAACGTTGTGTTTCTCTCACGAGTCTGTAACCATCTGACCCTTATGAATGCTGGGGCAGCACAACCTTAGCAAGTCCATGGAGCTCTGCCAGTTCCTAACAGATCTGGCCCTTATATTACATTTATTTTCTCACAACCACTGCAAAATTCAAGAACTACTCCATGCAATTTGGTAAGTGGGGAGGAGGAAAAAAAAAAATCAGCATTCAAACGGTCAGAGCATCAAGTCACAGTGTGAGCTTTCCAGAGGGAAATCCTACAAGACATGTGCTGGCTAAATCTTGGCTCTGCATGAGGTCACAGTGAGGTCACACCAGAATGACTTGTGACAGAATTTTATACTTAAGGAATAATCATACTTAAGGAATGCTCATATATTCCTGTGAATATTCCTGTGAAAATTCCTGTGAATATTCCTGTGCATTCCAGCCTGGTTTTTTAGCCAGTGAGATGAAGTGTTTAAATTTACCTCATCCTAGGGATATAGGACAGTAACATGTTTAATGTTTGCCTCACACTACACACAGCTGAGTAGCAGGACAATGCTCCTAAGTGTCTGCTTTGCTTTTCCCATTTAGACTGAATTTGAGGATGCTTGGAGGGAAACCTGCCCCTCTGCCATGTTCCTGTTTTGGACAGGAGCAGGAGACCACCAAGAAAAGTGATGGGGTGCTGCAGGAAACAAGGTTTGTGACTGGATAGCTTGGCTCCCTCTCACTTTACTGGTGCCTCTCTCTCACACAAACCAGGCTCCATTCCAGTCCCATTTTGTGTTCCACTGCAAACTGTGCTGCAAACCAGGCTTCCAAATCCCAGTGTAGGTTTTATAAATCATGATAAGGCTGTGGAGTTAATTTTTATTTACATAACATTTCAGGCTATCTACATAAACATCTGTAAGCTGTGTGGAAGAACACACTCTTCAGCTGCCCAGCAGATGAAATGCTGCAAAAAAATGTTGGGCCACAGGATGCCAAAGTCAGTGCAATAATCAGTGAGCTTGGTAGTTTGTTTCTGAGGGCTTTTATTATTCCAGTGTAGATAATGCACTGGAATGTATTATCTACACTGGAATAAGTAGGTGTTAGATATACTTCAGCTGCCACTCCTGAACTTTCAAAAAGCAGCAGTGAATTCCTGACTCCATTTTAATTCAGCAACTTGAAATTCAGTTTTGCTGATGGAAGGAGACGTTCCCATGCATAGGGAGCACTTGAGACATAATCCTTGCTGTGTTAGCCTTTATCACAGAATCTGGGATAACTGCTGCTCACAGTTACAGGACTGAAAATCTCAGCATTCTCTTCTAAGTAAGAAGAACAGTAGAGCAAAAAGTGATTCCTAGGAGAAAAACCAGGTGCTCTATAAAACTATAGGTGCTCAGGGAGTCACCAAGCAAATCCTGCTAGGAGTTATAGGAATATTTAAATCTTGGGAAATCCACTAAGTTTAACAGAGACACATGGGTCTTAGCATTTGGAAAAACCTGGGAATATTTCTTTCCCCCTGGCTGAAGGCCAGTTACCAGTGGAATTCCGGCAGGATTTTGTCCTGGGATCTATAGTTTCATAGAATCATCAAGGCTGGAAAACTCACCACAACTCAAAATATGTGGGTCTTCTATAACAGTGACTGAAATACTTCCAAACTCCCAAAGTGAACTCACAAAGTCTCCAAGTATTCAGATATTTTAGCACAAATTACAGGCAAGTCTGCCTAAAACCTAAGTAATTATTTATGTGTGTAAATGCTGTATATGTGTGTAGGCAGCATTTGCAGAGCTAGAATTTAATCAGTTATCAATGTTTTCCTTCCAACTGCAAAACTCCAAGTTTTTCAAAGGGATTGATGAATCACTCCTGTGGGAGGAAAGATGGAGAGATGATCAGACATTTCCTGCATTTGACTGAACAAAATGAAATAGTGTGACTCTCTTCATACGAAACAAACATGGCAGGTCTCTGCAGAAAACCTGTCTTACATGAAAGCATTCATTCAGTGTGCTGGCCAATAGGTTCTTCTCATTAATAAAGGGAAAAAAGGCCATTTCCCCCCCCACATAATTTCAATACACCAAAGAGAAGTCAGATATGGGCTTGGAGGACTCTTTTATCTGCTGAGAGATCAATAACAATAATTAGAGGCTTGAAGGTACTGCAGGGTTTTTAGTAGCACAACTGAAACAAATGTTTCACAGCAACAGAAGAATCACAGATGGCCTGGAATGAAACAGAAATTCTGCAGGATTTAGAATGCAGCAGATGATCACAGAACTTTCACTGCTGACATTATCATTAAATAACTCTGATAAAACAGATTTCCAAAACCTGCTCAAAACAGTGCCCACGGTAAAGGATGTAATCCAGTGAACCATTATCAGCTTTTTTTCCTACCACCTGTTAGAGGGCCAGTGCACCATGAAGATAAACAACCAGAAAACTCAGAGATTGTTACACCCAGAAAGGAACTGGTGCTGTGACAAGGAGGTCAAATTTTAGGAGAAAGGCAGAAAGTCTGGCCCAATAAATGAGGATGGCAGTGAGGTACATCAGCCCTGCCAAGTTTCTGTGAGCAGAAGTGATTTAGGACAAAACTTTACTCTGATCTCTAAGAAATTACTGCACTTAAGGACAGTCTGTGTTCATGTATGGAGGAATCTTCTTCTCGGCCCGATTTCAGGCAAGAATGAAAGGTCTTAAGGGTCTTAAACAGAGATCTGAGATAATTCTGATTTCCTACAAGCTGAGGAAAAGAGGACAAGGGAAGAGTTTACTAATGCCACTTCTGAGGCAAGCACTCCCTAACTTTCCTTTTATGAGACAAAAATGTGGGAGGAAACCCTAAATGAGACCATTACTTTCTACTGCTCACTAAATTTTTGTCCAAAAGTCAAAAAAAAGCCATAGACCTTGAGGACAGAACTTTCTGCCTTCCCTATTTCTGTTATTTAAAATACACAATACATAAATCTTAAAAAAAACATTACTCCTTATTACCTACTTGATTATTTCTTAAATCTCTTTGTGTATTTTTAGTCACTTGGGGGTTTTTATTATTACATTATGAAGCAGAGCACAGGGTTTTCTGCTTAACAGTTTGCAGTAGTTAACCCTCATTACACTAGGAAAAAATACACATAAACACAGTTCAGATGCCTAGATGTATTTTTTTTCTTAGTAACAATATTTTTTCCATTTTACATTGTCTTAATGCAAGACTATGCTTTATTGAGAAACTAAGAAACGTATCAGGTGTCACATAAATCTGAAGTGAGAGTCAACAAAACAGAAGACTTAAAACAAGGTTGCAGTTAATTTAAGATTGCTGTTCATTGCCAATTTTCCCCATTTAGTGTGCTTTCTCTTCCAAATGTTCCTTGTTTTTTTTCATTCCCTCTAGAGTAATTTCTGTGTTCATCTTTGCCAGAACACTCGAAATTCTGTCTACAGGCCAATATTTTTTGTTCTTCTGGGTCTCTACTTCGTTGCTTTGAGGCTTTTCTTATTCTTTTTGGCTATATTAGTGCTAATTTAAGAGTTGCACACCCTCTCTGGACAATCTGTTCAGGGCTCAGGCAGTGCCCAGGGAAGAAATTCTGCCTCCTGTGCTGAGGAAATTCCTGGGAATCAGTTCCTGCCTGTTCCTCCGGTGCCACTGCTGGTGCTCTCTTGAGAGAAACTTGACTTCTAAGTGATTTCTATGTAGATATTTTGGTTTAGTATTAATTATACTTTGATTTATTTAATAGCAACTGCCACTGCAGCAAGGTTTGTGTTAGCTGTAAACCATATTCAGTCAGGGACGGGGCATCACCCTGCTAGACAAAAACCCAGCTCCTGATCAGCCATATGGCAGAGCTTCCATACAAAAATCCTCCAGACCCCGCAGAAATTGCCAAGTACAGAGCACCTGCAGCTTGAGTCGGGGGGGGCTGACATAAAGGACAGGTCCCATCATAATATTTTCAGTGAATTTATTGTTTTTTGCTGAAATTTCATCCAATTTATGCCACATCTCCATTTTCAGGCTCAGGCACAACAGCTCTGAAGCACACAGCTATGAACATGACCACATGCACAAACACATAGAAGCATAGAAAGCCAGTCCTTTCCCATCACTCAAACACTCTATATCCTATTTTTGTACTGATTTTTTTTCTGCAACATTTTCCATACCTTCTGCCCCAAATCACCAGTGTTTCTTTAAAAGGGACAAATCAACCCCAGTCCCCTGCATCTTACTCTGAGGGGGAGAGGGACTCCAGTCTTAGGCCCAGAGCAGGCACCACACCAGCACTCACTGCAGGAGCAGGATAAAGGTTTCCACTATGATCACAATAAAAATCTAGGGCTCAAAGAATCCTATCAAGGTCACTCCATCCAAACAAAACACCCAGTTGTGAAAATCCTGCTCACACACGGCCTGAAACACCCCTTGGATGCACTAAGACCCAAAAGCCTGGACTTAACTGCAGGTACTAAAATTTACACATTGGATTTTATTAACAACTTACAAGAAATAACATGAAAATAAAACCTGATTGTACAAGACCTTGCTCATAGCAAAGTATAAAAGAAAGAAGCCTCAACTTCACACAGGTGTTACTGACTGCAGTAGAAGTGCAGAATATATTTTCTAGTTCTTATCATCTGTTATAAACATTTCAGTTGTTTCCAAACATTGCATAACAAGGGCTGTTAATGTAACATTTTCCAAGGGAAAAAGGTTCATAAGTAGTTTTCAGGAACCTCAGTTAAAGCTGCCCATGTCCATGATCCCAGCAATATCTGAAGAGCCAACAAAAGGATGCATTTCAGGAAAGGTACACATGTTCTCCAGAGTACTGAAACACTTCCAGCACGCTGGAAATGCCCATGACAGATAAGAGATTTCAACCCATTTGTTGAAAGCCTTTGGAAAAGACAGAGAATAGAGCTGTTAAAGGAAAGTGAGCGCTCTTTCACACCTCTTTCAGCACTGTGCCTTGGACAATGCAGCTATTTAGGAAAACAGGCTTGTATTTTCTTGTCCAGCGCTTGTTCCATTTGATCAATAGTGGATCAGGTGCAGCAAACATCTCATTTTACACCTGTGTTGCACAGAAACTTTGGCCTTGGAACACCTGTTAAGGCTGTTTCAAGATCTTTCCCCTGGACACCAACTCTCTCAGCTGCTAGTAATTAGAAGAAACAAAGCAGAACTACCACATGGACACGGTCCCTGGGAGGGGGGAGTGCCAAAGAAAGCAGCACAAGTTTTACAAGGATGCATGTCATATTTTTTCCCTTGGCAGCATAACTTCAGGACACCAGGCTGGATGCCAAGTGCTCCAAGTGTCAAGCAAACAGGATTTGCTACAGGTTCTTCTAAGCTTTGATCATCTATTTCTGTAAAATAACCGGGTTTGTAAATATGGTTACAGAGAAATTCCGTGGGAAAAGTAGTTACAGATTTTGATCAAGTGGGAGATGCTGGTTTTCAAAGTTTTTGAAATCACAGACTTGCGTTAGCAATTATTTATTTACCATTGCCCTCGTAAGCTGTGTCATCTAGCTGGCCTTTATTTGTTCCTGTAAAATACTTCAGAGGGCATTTTTAGATTATGAAATTAATGCATCTGTAGAGGATTATCTATTTCAGTAATGTCATCTGTATGCAACCACAAGATTTACTGACTTAGAGCACATTTTCTCTGGCAACATTTGGCCTTTCCTGCTAAGATTCAATCCAGTTAGAATTGATTTCAAAGGAAAAAATATGATCATAACAGGAAAAGAGCCAATTAGTTATAAACCCACTACAGATAAAGGTTGAAAATTTATGAGATAAGGAATTCTGTTCCTTAACAAATAAGGATGGCAAAACTATATAGAATGCATATATTAATAGAGGATGGAGGTGTATTTAAATCCTTTTCTGTCTGATGAGTGAAGGAAGTGATGGGAGTGGTATCATTGCCTCTAGCACCTGGGAAAATGTGATTTTCCGAAAGGCCCAGTACTGTCAAGAAGCTGGGATTAATCTCACAGGACATGGTGTTGTGAGTTTTTGGTACCAGTTTTTAAGGTCCTGTTCACATCTGTAAAGATTTTAAGAACTCCTTGTTTTGGCTACTGTCACAGAGGGGGAATAGAGAGCAGAAAAAAATCCCTAAAGGCAACTTGACTTAACAAGGGGAAGTTCAACTACTGCATGGAGAAGGGCTCAAAATTTGATAACCTTATCACTTGTGCAGCAAATCCTACCACATCCACAGTCACACTGAATGCCATTCTAAAACAAGCTCAGGGAAAAGATGAAAGAGCTGACACATCCCCAAAGATTTAGCAGGTCCAGAGACAGAAACCAGCCTTCTACATGAGAATAATATAAACAAAGCAGGTTATTTGTTTAATGGATCTCAGATGGAAGGCAACAATTCCACCTGGCTGGCACTACATTAAAATGAATTTAATCATCCTAAAGGAGGAGGTAGATGCTTTGGGAAAGAGAAAATCCATAATGATACTTTTAGAAGGGTACTTATTCTCTCTTTCCTAAGCAAAAAGACTCTGCTTAATTTTTTTTAAGCACATGAAAAAAGAAAAAGTTGTCCAGTATAGAATGGGAACTATGAATAATTCCAGGTCATGGAAAGAAAGGACACAGGAGAAAAGATAGATAAAAAATTTCACTTCTGTATAGTCTGAGGTTTCAGTTTAATGTTAAAATTGTTTGGGGTTTTTTACCTGAAAGTCAAGTTGTGCTTTGTCTGATCTCCACTTCTCAACAAGTAGGAAAGTATTTTATGAAAACTCCATCCTAAATATTTTGAGGCAGAGTTCACATTATGAATTTTAGGGTCAAATGACCTTGTCTTTACCAGTTGCTTTGCTTTTGTTATCTGAAAAAAAATTACAGATCCAGTCAGATTACTCACAACAGTTTCAAATGAGAGGACTGTGGGAAATGTCCCCATTTCTTGCGGTTTTTTGTTACCAGAAGCCACACAACCATGGTCATATAGGTAGAGACAGTGTAGGAAAGGACAGAGGAGAGATCTTAATGATGGACCTGATTTTCTGTGTCTTGTGGGTCAAGAGGAACAGGAGGCTCAGGCTCTACCAAAAGAATTGAGAAAAGGGGTGACTTCCATAGCTTTCCTCAAAAATGCAGCAATTCTGTGCATTTCACAGACACAATAAAAGCAGAAAGGCAAAGACCTACACTGCTGGCTGGCTCAGCTGAGTGCTGCTCCTTTCCACCTCTTTCCCCCTCTCCTATCTCATCCTAGAAATTGTTTTTGCTCTCTGCTTTCTCCTGGCTGGTGGCCAGCGTGAAGGCCCCACATCTGGGGCAATGTCTCACACTGCCTCGCTTGCTCTCCTCAGCAAAAGAGAAACACTGAGACCAACAAGGCTGGGGACCACCCTGCCTGACATCTTCTCCTGCAAGTGTTTATTTCTTGGTTTTCTTTTTGCTGTAGTGCAATCCTGAATTCAGAAGCTTCTGCCTTCACGAGAGACGCTCAAAGTCCAGAAACCTCCACTGGTTCATTGAACCAAAGCCACTCCACAGTCACTTGGAGTTTTAAAAGCAGTTTATTACATTTATAATAAATCTTTGTTATTACTGCAGATTAGGTCTCATTGCACAAAGATAATAAATAAAAACATCTGAGGAGCAGATGATTCCCTTCAGCCCCGGTATATAAGGCAAGGACTCAATACTGGCAATTGCGCAGACCTCAACTTTGTCCTTCTCTGCTTGGCTGCAGGGACTTCTGAAAATCATAAAGAAATTAAAAACCTGCCAAAGTGAGTTCAGAACCTCACATGTTCTACACCAGATTTATTGTCCCAGCACAAGCCTGCTCTGGATTCCAGCTCTGGGGACAAGAAGGCCCCTAATGACCTGGATAATGGATATGAGAAGGGACCAGGGAGGTTAGAAATAATCTTCCCCTCAGCCAACTGCACAGCCAGCCCTCCCTTGGGACTCTGCAGGTGTTTGACTGAGCCCTTAGATTTGGGAGGATTGCTTGGTTTGTTTGTTTCCTTCTAAAACTGCAAAAACTTTAACACTTACCAGCAATTTTGGAAGATGGTTTTGTCAACCATTTGAGGTCATAGCTCTTAATTTCTGTGCAATAACTGGGCTCTCTGAAATAAACTTCACAACAAAATCCAAACAAGCATTTGTTCTATGTTTCTTCAATCACTGTATCCTACAGTCCTGCTTCTATTATTTAGTGGTGCTCACAGTAAATTGAACAAATTACTAATGGAGTTGTTTTATGGAGTTTACAGTTGGACTCAGTGGTCTTAGAGGTCTTTTCCAACCTAAATGATTTTATGATTTCTATCTCACATAGCATTTTCTCTTAAACACAGTAACATTCTGAGCCAGGAACCAGGCCCCACTGATGACTGGGTGATGTCTTACAAGTTGAGTATGATATCAGAATTAAATTATGTTGTTTTATTGCTCTCTTTTAATAAAACCAGCTAGATTTCTTGCCTGAGGAAAATGGAAGGAACACACAAACTTTTACATAGCTCTTAACATTTGTCTTTTCAGTCTGGCTCTAATGGTTAGGGCCTGAGTGGTGAGGCAGAGTTTACCCCTTGTCCTATCCTAAAAATTCTCTCTCAGCTCTCCTGTAGGCTCCTTTCAGGTATTGGAAAATCCTTTAAGATTTCTCCAGGGTGGATAATCCCAACTCTCTCAGCCTGTCTTCACAGAAGACATCTTCTTTCAGAGAGTTTCTGTGCTTCTGTTCAGAATAATGGTTTCAATTTATACTTCAATTGTTTCAATAATTTACCAAGGGAAAGAGAAAGCAAGAAAAAGACAGATCCTCTGGAAATGCACAACAGATGCACCGGTGCATGTTGGGACTGAGGCAGAACAGACTGGGAGCTGTCATCACCCCTCGGAGCCACATTCCTTCCCCAGCTCATGTGGTCCACACCTGGGACACGCTTGGGAGGCTCCCAGGTTCAAAGCAAATGCTTCTACCTTTGCTCCTGCCTGCAAGTCTTTTTGATTTCAGCATTCTCCCTCCTTGTCATCACCGTGCTCTTTCACTAGGAGTGTCTCTGACCAAATACCAAGACACGTTGAGGGTTTTTTTTGGTTTCTTATTTATTTGTTCGGGTTTTAGTATATAGGAAATAACTGGAGGTGTTTTGTTTGTGGGTTTTTTGTTTGTGAGGTTGTTTTTTTTTTTTTCTAGCCAAAAGAAATATTGGGAGCTAGAGCTAAAAGTTAGATAAAAGTCACATTAGAGAAAGTTCAGTAGGTGAAAGTTTAAGGACTCTTGGCAATCTCTGGGCATTTTTACATTGCAGGATGACACTGCAAATTTTTCTTTAAGATTATGTGAAAATAGTAACAAATAATTGCACCAAAAATGTGTGGCATGAACTGCAAATAGATTTTATATCTTTACCGTTAAATTCCTAATCCAAGTGTGAGTAAGGACAAAACTGAGTCAAACATGATTCAGTTATCCTTGAATTTTATTATTTTATTAAATATTTCTGGATATGACTAAACTCCCATTAAGCATGACACTGATGCAACACTAAAACTAATAAAGGACTTTGCCCATTTTATCCTGATTAGTCTCTATATACTTATCTCACTAATCACCATCAGAGCTGCAGAACTTCTCACGAGCTGCTGAATCACCAGCAGCTGAAATATCTCCCACAGGCTGCTCTTGAGCAGCATAAATCTGTTTTTCCTGTCTGGATAAGACAAATTATGCAAAAATCTGAGATATGTCCTTGCATTAGGAGGACTTTGAAGTGACAACACAAATACTGAACAGCAACTAAACCATCAAGAGATGGGGTTAAAAAAAGACTGAGGAAAGTCTGGTCCTGGCAGTGCTGGTCTGAAGTGTACCCATCCAAAAAGTGCTCCTATTTGGGGTGGACAAAGTGTACTGCAAGATTTGTTTATATTTGAGGCAAACATGTCCTGGACCGCATGGAAAGCTGCAAGGCTGACGTACAGAGATTATCCCCGCTGATAAAAGCAGCACTCAGGAACATCACTAATTATCCAAAGGAACAGAAAGGAGGATCAGCACAGCTGAAGGGGGAAATTCCAGCTGGAAAACTTGGCAGTGCTTTGCTTTTACTTTTACTGTACTACGAGCTAGTGGTGCTACAAATAAATGTCAGTTTTTGCTTTTTGGTCAAAAACAGGAAAAAAATGGTTTGGAAAATGCTTCTGATTGCTAAGGAGGTATCTAGACTTCAGATGAAATGTGCAATTAGCTTTAAAATAAAAACAATAAAAAAATGTAACCCAAGGATTCAAATGAAAGTTGTCCACTATCAATAAAAAAGTTAAAAAAAAAAGTAGAAAAGAAAAAGGAAATAAGTTGAGATATCTACAATTAAGGTGCACTTTAAACCTATGATTAACATTATTGAAATTCAGTATCTTTCAAGTGTCATGGGAAAAGTTAAAAATTGAATGACAGGAGAGGGAAAAAGGAAGAGAAAAGCCAAACAAAACTCATAATGGGAAGAAAGGGAAAACAAAAATTATGAAGTGAATAGAAGCAGTAAAGAAAACCCTGTCTGCTCCTTTTGGCCAGCACAGGGTGTGGGGTGTTCCAATGGGAACACTAAACTGGAGAATACCATTCCTAAACCTCAACAATCCCTCCACAGCACTTTAAAATATTGCCCTGGAGCTCAGGGAAGGGAAAAATGCGAATTAATCCATAATTGACAACAGTGATGCTGTTTGTGTAAAACAGAGGGTCAGACTATAACCCACAAGGTCACTTTAATAGACTACATCACTGCTTTTAATGTAATATAAATTAATATTGCAGCAGGCATCACAGGCATGATGGGCTGCTCTATTTACACCCTGTTGCTGGTTAACAGTGACCACTGAAGCAAGACCAAAGGATGAAAAGCTCCTGCAGTTCTTCTGCTACAACCAAGACCAAGAGCCAAGGTAGGAATGCCACAAGAGGACTGCTCAAGTTAAACAGGACTGGGGTCAAGTGCCTACAGTACACTGGATTTTTCACCTGGTGCCTGAGAGAACATGGGACTGGTGTAGCCTAAAGCAACTGTGAGTGCTGCTAATGCCAGCAGATATCAGGCAGCTGAATTCCTAACATGAACACCAGGAAAAATGTCCTACAACATCACAGACTTCTGCTCATGGGCCTCAACAGGATCCACACTGACTTTCATGCTCTATCTCAGTCCAGCAGTGGGCAAATGCTCAGGGACCCAGGTTGTTAAAAGCTTGAACCGGGCTAAATTAGGCAGATTTTCAGCCTTTGCAATGTATGAGAGGACACAAAATAATCAATGATGCACCTCTGCCTGATTCTGCCCTGCCACCCACATCACACCATTAGAATCCAAGACTCAGGTCAGCTTTGCCTCTCTTCGTTGTAAACAACTTTTACACCTGACCAAATGAAAAGAGGTGCTGTACTCTAAAAAGGTGGAACTCAGTTCAAGCATAAACACACACATCTGGCATCTAAATTTCCATTTCTAGTACCTGACTGCCAAAATGACTGTATTTGAACACCCAGTGTTCAACTTTGCCCTCAGAGTGTTTCTCTCTGCTTACACAATAAAGTGGCCAAGAAATCTGTTCCTGATTTTTGTCTCTGTCCAGACCACATTTGAAACACATTCCCTCTACCTAGGTAGATGCTGTTAAACAAAAATACAAGAGAAGACAATGCATTCTCTACAGCTGCCTATCTGATGAGAAAACCATCCAAAAATGACAAAGATGCTACATATTTATGTTCACATGAGCAGGAAGGAGATTTAGAGCTTATCTTTGAATTTTGTAGCACTAAATTGCACTAGTAGCAAGCTTTGATTGCAACCAGACAGTGGTGTGGATGATTCACATCCCTAGAGTTCTTTTCTAAATCTCCATACCCCATTCCTTGTTCCCCAGGATAGGTAAACCCCTCACTTTATATACTTTATTACTGTATCTTACTTGCTAAATTCAGTAATAATCAACCTGTGCAGCATTTATTCCAAAGTTAGTAATCAGGTTCATAGCAGTTTGAGTTTTGCCACAGAAGTGTTCCTTGAATGTCTTTATTATGAAAAAGGAGAAGGGCAGTGCTTGGGATTAAAGGAGCCAGATATTCAGCTGTGGAAGGATAATTTTGTTTCTCTCCAGTGGGACAATGCTGTTTGAAAGCCAATTCCCCTGACCTAGAGAATCTTCCCTGATTTCATCTCTCCAGTTGGACTTTTCCAGCTTGTAATTAAGTATTCACTGGGTACCAAGGAAACAAAGAATAAAGAAAAAGGGGAAAAATAAGCCCTTTGTAGAGGTTCCAGTCCTCTGGTCCAAGGAATATTTAATTATTTCAGCAAAGTGGAAATGCTTTTTTGGAGAGGTTGAGAGAGTTCTCCCATGGTGGTTATGGAGAGAAGAGAGAAAAAAAAAAAGAGAAAATGCACATAGGAAACCCAAGGGATCTCTATGGGGAAAAGAGGTGCCTGCTTAACTCTTTCAAACAACATAAATAGTTATACTCACCACATGAGTTTACAAGGAAAAGTGTAGTTCAACAGAAAAATAATTTTCTTTATCTACATGTTTACTATTCATTTAAAATTGTTGGCTTATCCTATCATTCAGGTAGTTTATCCAGGAAGGAAAGCAATGTGAAATTCATCAGATTTAAGGTGCCTGCTCCTGTGATGAATATGGGATGTTTGCTGTGATGGTTTGTGCTAAATTATGCTGCACAAAGCTACAAAAACCCGAGGGGGAGGTACCTTAAAAAGAAGGTGGTATTTGTGACACAGGGATATTTTAAAGCAGCAATGCATGAGCGGTGTTGCACACACTGTGTACCCCTCCCAGGAACAGGGGCTGGCCCCAGCTGCCAGCTCAGAGGCACAGGGAGGCTTTGCTGGGAGCAGATGCCCGGGGCATCCTGCAGCAGCCGCTGCTCGTGGCTCATGTGCAGAACACCTTCCCTGGCTCCATGTACAGAACCCCTTCCCTGCTCCATGTACAGAACACCTTCCCTGCTCCATGTGCAGAACACCTTCCCTGGTTCCATGTGCAGAACACCTTCCCTGCTCCATGTACAGAACACCTTCCCTGGCTCCATGTGCAGAACACCTTCCCTGGTTCCATGTGCAGAACACCTTCCCTGCTCCATGCAGAACCCCTTCCCTGGCTCCATGTGCAGAACACCTTCCCTGCTCCATGTGCAGAACCCCTTCCCTGGCTCCATGTGCAGAACACCTTCCCTGGTCCTATGTGCAGAACACCTTCCCTGGCTCCATGTACAGAACACCTTTTCTGCCTCCATGTGCAGAACACCTTCCCTGCTCCATGTACAGAACACCTTCCCTGGTTCCATGTGCAGAACACCTTCCCTGCTCCATGTACAGAACACCTTCCCTGCTCCATGTGCAGAACACCTTCCCTGCTCCATGTGCAGAACACCTTTTCTGGCTCCATGTACAGAACACCTTCCCTGCTCCATGTACAGAACACCTTCCCTGCTCCATGTACAGAACACCTTCCCTGGTCCATGTGTAGAACACCTTCCCTGCTCCATGTGCAGAACACCTTCCCTGCTCCATGTGCAGAACCCCTTCCCTGGTTCCATGTGCAGAACACCTTCCCTGCTCCATGTGCAGAATCCCTTCCCTGGTTCCATGTGCAGAACCCCTTCCCTGGTTCCATGTGCAGAACACCTTCCCTGGTTCCATGTGCAGAACACCCTCCCTGCTCCATGTGCAGAACACCTTCCTGTGCCTTCCCGGCGCTGGGCTCTCTCACTTCCAAGAACCCGGGGGCCTCTTCAAACAAGGCTGAAAGGAGAGAGGCTTTCGAGTCAGCTGGCAGCATCTCTGCATTTTTGAGCGAGCCTGGATACAGAGAAGGAGAGCTCGGTTTGTGCTGTGTGCCTGACCCCTCTCAGCCAAGTTCAGAGCAGTGTGAGCTATCAAATGTGACAGGCTCCTGGCAAGCAGCCTCAGGCTTTTGGCTGGAATCTCTTCCAGGCCCAGCTGGGTTTAATTAAACTAAGCAACAGTTCTTGCAATAACTAGTTCCTACCTCATTCTTCAGAAATTGCTTAGTGTTCAAATGTAAATACCTTCAGTTCATACCTTGCTAACCCTTCCCCCACTTTGGATAAACTGACACCGACAAATGCAAGATTTTTAGAACAAGCCCTTAAAAGCTGAATCAGGAAGGAACATGGCACGTGCAGGCCTGCATTCTTGTCTCCTGGGTTGTCATCGTGAAATCCATCCTGCTTATCCAACACTCTAAATATGAATAAAAACCCCACCACACATTTATTTCTCTAGACTTCATGGTAAATGGAGGAGGTGTCCATAATTGACTGGCAGGCTGGTCCAGCCAAACTGTTATCAAAGCCTGCCTAGAAAATTTGGAGTAATTGTCCAAAAAAAGCCTCAGCTGTGCTATAACTCAAGTGTTTGCAGGTCCAGGTAATGGCCACATTAGAGCAACGAGCATTTAAAATCAAGATCAGCTTTTCCACACTATTCTACTACTGTACAGAGATTTGCTGTGAGCAACATGAATAATCCATCCCAATCTTTAAAAGATGCAAAATAGAGTAACTGGAACAAACACATGAATCTTTTTCAATGTGAATGAAAACAGTAATTATTTTCCACTCAATTATTTAAAAAAAAATCCTGGAACACAAACAACTAATTTTCAAAATCCAATAATCTCTAGATCATTCCTGAGAGGAGCCCAGGTTAAAATTATGAATTACAATAGTGACTTTCTATGAAGCCAGATGGTATTTGCACAGTTTTAAAGTCACTGATCATCCTCTCATTTGCAGAGGAATACAGCTCTCTACCCAAATAAAAAGAAATATAATACTTTCTTTTTCTTTTTAATGAACTTCACATAGTTTTGCTTGCTAGATTTCCAAACCCTAATGTAACACTTGTTCTGCTAAGCATTTGAAAGTAGTTGGATCGTTCAGCTGCTTAAAGGCCCTCGTGAATGGAAGCCAAGAGTTTTATGATCCTGCAAAATGTCCAGTACTACCCTGGAATACTGAGCTGTTTTGTCATTGCATTCCTTAGGTAATGACTCTCCCCACCAAGAATTCTCCCCTTTTCTGAGGAGCTGGAATAACCTCCCTGGCCTGGGCTCTCTCCACCACATTGTGCTAACCTGACAATCCCCCTGAGGAGCCTGCAGGGCTTCTTCAAGCAGTCACATTTTAAACACTGTTCCATTTTACAAGTAGGATTTCTGCAAATAATGTCTTGCTTTAAATAGTCAGTATGGACAGCAGAAAGGCTGGAATGCCAGTTAACTTCTGAAGTAATTCCTCAGAGAATGGCTGAAGGTACAAAGCTGGTCAGTTAAGTCCCTCTCTCTAAAAATATCAATAAACATGACATTGCAAGGTCCTAAATTTATTGTTTTTACTCCCCCTTGGAAAAAAATGCTCATTTCTCTAGAATTTTTTTATAGTTGCCAGTACAGAATGGTGCAACAAGAAACTTTATGGGTCAAAATCTAGAAAACCACTTATGCTCTCAAGAGGACACAGAATTTGAGCTCGATCTCCAATATCAGCACATTTTAGTGATACCGTTCCACCTATCATAGCCTGTCTGCTGGTCCAAGTATTTCTTTTAAAAACAAGTTAAAAAATCATCACATTCCTTTGTGAAGTTAATTCCTACTCCAGTAAACTTTCTATTGTAGGACATACCTTGCAAAGTCACTGTTACCCTTCTAAGGGGAAAACCTCTGCAGTGACTTTGTGGGGTAATCTGACTAGAAAACCTGACAGCAGCCAGGGAATTCAGCCCTGTATTTGTCACCACAGAGGGAATAACCCTGGAAAGATCCCCCAGTTGTGGGCTGTGCACACCACAGCACCTCTGCAGCATCATGTGGGATCTGCCCACTGGGCTGAGCTGAGCTGCTCTGTGTCCTCTGAGGAGGGCAGGTAAATCAGGAGGAGAATTCCAAAAGTGTGAGAGAGAATGTGTGTGAGAGAATTCCAAAATCAGGAGAGGAGAATTCCAAAAGTGTGGAGGGCATGGAAAGGCTTTCAGTGTTGGGGAAAGAGTGAGAATAGCAGAATTCAGGAAACAGAGCGAGACAAACAAGTGGACACACATGTGACAGGGAGAAAACAAATCCACATGGGCTTTAAGATCTGAGATGGCCAAAACAGATTGCTTAGCTGTATAAAGCATTTAATAAGTTATTATTAGGGTACAGCCAGGAACCACGGAGAGGGAAGGGATTAGATTCTGCTATAAATTACCAGAGATCACACAGCCTAAAACACTCACTCCAGATTTTCAAAACCTGGGAGTGTGTGGGGATGGGGGACGAGGGACAAGGGCAGGAGGATGTGAAGAGGAATCAATTCAGGAATGCAGAAATATGCAACAAGTCATCTGCAGTTCACAACCAAGACAGATGGACAAATGGAAAAGGCTGAACCAGTGTGCTAATACCCAATAAAGATGAGAAGAGAGAAATTCAAGGATGGCCCAAGCTACATCTGCTGGGGCAGGCTTTTGGGAGATGGGGTGAGGAGGGAGAGGCAGAAACAGCAGGGGAAAAACGGACAGGGAACAATGAAAGGAGCAGGAATCTTTCAAACCACAGCAGAGCTTCCTTAGACCAAAGCCAAAGCAGAAAAGCTCTCAGGCCACTGGGCAATGTCAAGCCAAAGCTGTGCTTTACCTAAGGGAGGTATTGACAAGGAGGCTGGAAATTAGTTGGGAAGCTACAGAATACTGCACATCTCTGGGGAAAAAAAAAAGCTTAAAAATATTATCTAATTAATGCCATCTGTATTGATCTATGTTCTACATTAACTCTTCTAATAAAAGACCCACGTTTCACCCTCAATAAAAGCAGAGTCAGTAATCTCAGAGGGTGTTTTTATATATTTGCTTATAAAATATTGTTTACAAAAGCAAGAGTTTATTTGATTTTAATATTTACGCTCTTAAGGTGGAAAATACAAGTCCTGAACAACGGTGTTTTATTTTAAACAGGAACCAGCCACCACAATGCCAAAATACCTTCCTGAACAGCTAAGTGTAGTGTAACTTAAAACACCAGAAACAATCTGGTGGAAGGAGGCAGGTTCCATATGCATGAAAGGTATGCTCTGAAATTTCCTCCAAGCCTGTGAAGTGCAAGCTGTATTGAAAAAAAAAATTAGAAAATCAAACCAAAAATACATCCATATTTTAGATTAATTTCTTTTTAAAATAGATTTGCTTATGTAAAATATCCTTAGTGTTCAGAAAATGATTAGGAGAGAGTAGTCATCCATAATTAGAACAAAATAATCACTCTGCTGCACACATATCCTTCCTTTAAGAGGAGAGGTGATAACTACTAAAATGTCATTTGGGAAAGACTTAGGTACCACAGTGATGACAGCAGTGCACAAATGAGGGGAGAACAGAAGATGCATAAATTGGGTGGGAATTAAGGATTTGTTACTGCAGCCTTTAGCAATTTAAAGAATATTAAATATAAAAACTTGCAACAGGAGAAGTGTAAGATGCTCCTGCTGCATCCCAGAAGGGAACACTCAGCAGAATAACAAGAGACTTAAGCTGGAAGCTCTGTGACAGCCTAAAAACCATCAGTCTGAGATCCTCTGCTTTCCCCAAAGATTGTTGAATACATTCTCTGTAAAATTCAATTCTACAGCAATTTGTATTAATTATTAATGCCCTGGTGCTCCAGGTAAATAATTTAATAAGAAAGTTCATAAAGAACTGTATCATTATCAGAATAAATCAGTTATTCTGGTATGCAAGATGTCTGAATGTTAAATAAGCCAAACTTTTAAAGCGTATCCCAGTATTTGTCAATTGGAGTGCAAGTGTGAAGCTTTTTTTCCCACAAGTCCTGAGATGTAAATTAATCTTGACATCTATGGTGACAAAATGAACAGAGCTCTGTTTAAATCTCTGTTTCTCAGTGCACAATATAACTCTGTTCAGTGGTTTCTCATCCAGAGTAGGTGGACTCCCTGCAGCGTTGCAAGAGAGAAAAATATGACACTGACCATATAGAGATGTGGGTGTTCTAGAAATAAAAAATGTGATTTTCTTTGCTTAACCTCATTATGGGAGTTGTGTACTTTCCTCTGTTTCTTCTAGCTGATGAAAGTAAATTAAAACTGACACTCACCATTTTACTCTATGAATTTTACTCCAGAGATGTTCTTTTATTATTGATGATTATTACCTATGGAGGTTGTTTCACTAGTCTCTAGTAGACTTCTCTTTTTCATTACAAAACCACAATAATATTCCTGCTCTGATGGCCTCCTGGAATCCCTGAACATTTCCAGAACACAAACCTGGCTATTGAAACATAGCCACAAAATGCTCTTTAGTGAGCAATAAAATATTCCCAGCATCAGCACTGGATCCAGGCTTTTGTACACAATTACAGGATCAAATAGCTGCAAGGCACAAGATATTTTAAAGAGTGGCTGTGGCTACCTCTGTCTGTGAACACCTACTGGAGATACACCTGAAATAAGGAAACACAGGTACCTCCACAAATAAATGAGTAGAAATAAGCTGAAGACTTTGTGAAACCCAGAGCCAAGTCCTGTCAAAGCCATCAACAGCACTAAACAAGTATCTTCTTTCCTTTAGTTAATACCTAATTTTGTACTTCATTTTTTCAAAGTTCTACACTGGAAGTAAGTACTAACTCCTGGGAAGGCACTGAATTGTATTATTGTCCTTAAAACACTCAGATTTCTTTTTTTTCAACTTGATGAGTTTATTTCAGTTCTGCTCCTTTAGAAAGTGAAGAAGTAAAGCTTATCAGTGGAAGATATTTTTCAAGCAGCATCTTTAGCAAGTTTGTCTATCAAAGCACTAACTCTCAAATTAGCTCTGAATTTCATGTCTTCATATTGCTGTTGGACACACCAAATTACCCCTAAATCCATCAGGATGCTAAAAAACCATGGGGAGATACATGCAAAAGTAAAGAATCATTTTCCTCAGCTGAAATATTTCACCTTGGAATTCCCCAAAAGGTGTTTTTCACATTAATCTCAAATACACAATTCTAAATTGTTTTCAAAGATGTGATGCTTCTGTCCCACTCAACAGAGAGTATCCCCAGCAGAGTGAATTGACTCAGAAGTGGAATTACCTAAACAATAAAATTACAACTGAATTATCAGCGCTGAGATGACAATGCTACATGGACAGTTTCACTCTAAGAAATACAAGAACTTGATGGGGTTATTTTGAAATGAAATGATATCATAACTTTTGAGGTGTGAAAGTTTCCTACCCTTTTTCACTTTAATAAACTGAAGGTTTTAATAGAGATCTTTTAGCAACACATGCTGTACTCTGAGGGTGTGAATATTTCCTGACTAGCCAAGTTTACATACAGCTCACACAAGAAACTCATAGGTTTCTTTAACCTGACAGTGAAGTTTAGCTAAAAGTGAGTATTATTAATTAAAAAAAAACCCCAAAAACAAAAAAAAAAAAACAAAAAACAAAAACCCACAAAAAAAAAAACAAAAACACAAAAAACCCCCATCAAAACAAACAAACAAACAAAAACAAACAAACAAACAAAACCCCAAAAAAACCCTTTGGGACTGTTCTACTCAGTAAAGAGTCACACTTTAAAGGAAGAAAAATAGGTTTTAATTCCTCATTTAAGATAAGTAATTCTTTCAAAGATCCTAAGTATCTACAAATCCCAAAAATGTCCTGGCCATCTCACACTCTGGTATTGCAAACTACTTCTTTTAGTAGCCATAATATAAAATGAAAACCTAATTTTAGGTTGCATTAAGAGCATTGTGAGAGTGATCATGTTGGTATCAAAAGGGAAGCATTAGGAAAGACAAATGTAGGAAAAAAAGAGCAGATTATATAAATTCCAAATATATAAATTAAGAAAAAGCAGCATTAGGCTGCATTGGAGGCCTCACCTGCAGCTGAGGGTTTGGCTCTGTGTAGGTACAGACACCATTAGTGTCTTTTCTGTACCACAAATGAGAAAAGAACAAATCACAATCCAGGAAAATGTCCTGAAAAACTCAAGTCAGGAAGGGTGGATGAGGGGAGGAAAAATTGTAAATGTGTAATTTTAATAATTTTCTTTTTTTCTTATTGCCTGAGGTGTTTTAGATGCATAACCTATTTTCTCATAGCACTATTTCCCATCAGCACTATATTTCAATATTTTACAGAGTAATCAAGCTGGGATCTCTGAGTTATCAACAAAATGCCAGCTGAAACAAATCCATCAGCTATAAAATATGTTTTGTGTTTAGCTGGGCAAACTAAGTGGAAAATAAAAAAGAAAAAAATAATTCAGTTTGCAATCATATCTGTGGGGCTCCTCTGCTATCTCTGATAGGGTTATACTCGCCACCATGTGCTTAGAAAAAAGGCATTTGCTTATAGTCTCTTTGCAAAATATAACAGAAAAACTTGAGCAGAGCTGAGCGGCTTCTGTTGCTGCCCTACCAATCCAACATTATCCATTTGTTTCATTCCACAGCTTTCTCTTGGGCTACCAATTAATCATCCAGGTTTAATTTCCCAGTGAGGTTTCAAAGATGGTTCTAACCACCTTTGCTGTCCCTTAATATGGTGGGGGTGTGGTTTAATTTTCGTATTTTGGTGCTGACATCAATTGGAGTCTCCCAAGAGGTGTCCTAAGGGTGGGAGACTGGTGCTACAATAAAGGACAGACAGAACACTTCACAACCCTGTCCCCCTCACATATTCTTCCCCTTTTTGGCCCAAACCTGTGGGGAGGGAAGAGCCACCTTGGAGCTCAAGAAGGAGGGCAGGGCTCACAACAGTGATATCAGAGTGGGGGAAGTGGCATTTTGGTACTGTGCTTCAGAACCTTAAATCCCACTAAAACCCCACTAAAGGTGTTCAAATAATTTATTATAGCTGGTCCTACAGCCTAGCCTTTCTTACTTAGCAGTTCTCCTGCTACCTTTCCAAAAGGAAAATGAGCCTTATTTGAAAAGGGAGTGATTTCAGCTATACCAGGGAAGGACTGGCTTTTCAAACACCTTAAAGGCAGCTGTGCAGTCCAAGCAGAGGCTTTGGCAGAAGCCTGATGCAGTGGTAATACTTCCCAATCCAGACTTTTTTTTCTTTAATGGAAAATGATGGAAAGTCCTGCTTTAACGGGATTCAGACACTGGCTCTTGGAAACAGGATTTGGTAACCAAAATAAAAAATATCTCAGAAACTTTAATGGCCTCCTTCACTAAAGCCTGGCCAAGTACTTGCATTTAATAATTGAAGCTATCAGTTTACTTTTACATAGTGGATCTAAACCCTCTCTCCAAAATAGACACAAAATCCCCTTGGCTGCACTATCTGTAGCTAGAATTTGGGGCAATATATTTATAAAAATGAGATATAGTGATGGTAATCAAAATAATTTTGTTATTATTTGTCATAATGGTTAGAAGAGGAGGTGATAGCTGATAATTCCCAGATCCTGGTGCCACTGTGGTGTTTATAAATGTTTGTAGGTGTGAATTTAACGAACATGACCTCAGGTAGCTGCTGGAGTCCCCTGAAAGAGCTACATGGAAAGACCCTACATCAATCCCCAGCTGCTCCCATGAAATCCCCTGAGCTTCCTGAGACATGAGCTAGAACTTCACCTTAGACCAAACACATCCTACCAGTTAAACTCAGATTTTGGCCCAGGAGAGTTCGGATCTCGATCCCCAGCCTTTTAGAGAACATCTCTACTGCTGTGCTATAAAATTAAAAATATCTGAATTTTCTAGCTGAAGGCAAATATGTAAATTTTTGTTCGAACAGCTGTTTCCTATTAGTTCTAGAGAGAAACATTAAAACTCAGATGTGTTGCAGTGACAGTAAACTGCCTCAGTGGGTTGTATGAAAGGGTCTGGGTGAGAAGTAGGATGATGAACCTCACCTCCAGGAAGTGGAGAAGGATACAGAAAGAGAAAATAATCACCCTGGAGGAGTGTGGAACTCCCCAGGCTGCCTTTATTCCACAAAAAGGTATTCTCTGCTTCTGGGACACAGCGCTCATTTTCTGCACAGCCTGGCAGGGTGATTTACTCACTGGAGCACCACAAAATCCAATGTGCAGTTTTGTGCTAAGTGTGTGGTAAATCCATGATGGATGCTCTGGAAGCCACAATTGCTACTGCACAGTAACTTGTGGTGTTGGTACAATATGAGATAATAGCAGGGGGCAAAGAGCTGCCTCAGGAGGAGGCTCTGCTGAAAATAAGGCTTCACATTTCAGCCCAGGCCCTTATCACTCTTGTCAGCTCCAGATCAATCCTTTTCCAGTTCTACAAAGGCAAAGCAGGGCTATGAAATGTCAAAAATGGGAAAAATTAACCCTTGCTCAAAAAGCCATCATGAGCCATGCAAAATTCTTACATCCCAACTTAAATCAGGGTTTTCCATGACACATCTGAGAACTGTGAAGTCTAAGAGTGCAGCAAGGAGGATATATGTGTTTTCTTCACAGTTCATGTTCTGCCACCAAAGAATTGGCACTAGATTAAACAGCTAATGAGGAATTACGAAAAGATAAAGAAAATAATCATGGAAAAAGAAGAGAAACAGCAAAAACATTGGGGATCAGATATTTGCCCATTGTAAACCAACACTGACCTAAAGATTTGTATGAAGTTGCATCACATCACCCTCACCAATCCACTCTGTTTAAACACTTTCATTTGGGAAGGTTACATTTGTAGAAACCTGATGGATTAATCTGCTGATTAATCTGTAATTATCTTAAAGGTTCTCTTGTTCCTGTTAATAACTTCACTTTTAATAAAGGAAACAATGGGGTTATCTTTGCTGAACCACAGAAGCGGAAGTTATGCAATATTATGGTTCTACTTTAGGCCAGCAAGGACTTGGAAATATGTATCCATCACTAAAGTTAACATCAGATTTTCAGAAGGAGCTGTCCTGTGAAAAAGAAGGGAATTTCCACCCTGTAAAGTATTGCATCATTTTGACAGTCATTACTGCAGTGGAACAGCACAAGCTCATTCCCCACCCCTTTCCCCAACCCACTTTTCTCTGTGTTTAATGTAAATAGAAATTCTCTCAAATATTTTGACCATTTAAAAAAAAAAAAAAAGCAATGTTTTTTCCACAAGTTCAATGTGGAACTGCATCTTTTTGAAGCGGCATGACCCTTCCCTGGCTGCACCCTCCTGTCAGGGAATTGTGGAGAGGGAGAAGGTCTCCCCTGAGTCTCTTTTGCTCCAGGCTGAGCCCCCCCCCAGCTCCCTCAGCCTTGCAATGACCATAAAATACAGGGATACTTTGTGGAGAACAAAGATTAAAGCAGCTTTTCTTTTCTTTGGCTGGATTTATTGTCAAAGGACTGTTAAAAGGAATGATTAGTAGGAACAAATTGGAATGAATAAGAAGTCTCCATTTGTTAAACAAGAGCCAAGGAATAGTTTGGATTGCATATTCCAATGCTGTGGGGGAAAATGAAGAATATGGCACAAATGAATTACTTGGCTTTGGAGGAATGGAGCTAATTGGGAGACAGGGTAGGAGAAAAAGTGATTCAGGGGATACAGTGAGCATGAAAAATATCTATGCATGGAAGGAGATGGAAGCAGAGGGCAGAAGGTAGGAGAAACAGCAAGCCAGGCAATTTGTCATGGAAGATTATCAGGTTTGTCAAGCACGACATCCTTGAGGTGAATTCATGCTGACCATTCATGACTTTCCTGTCCTTCCTGTGCCTGCAAATGGCTTCCAGGATGAATGACTCCATTACCTTTCCAGGGACTGAAGTGCTGCTGTTGTTCCCTGGGTCCTCCTTGCCCTCAGTGAGGACAGGGGTGACACTGGTTCTGCTCCAGTTCCTCCAGTCACCAATAATTCAAATTCAATCATGCAAAGACTGCCAAGTGCAGTTTCATGATGACATCAGTGAGGTCCCCCAGTACCTATGGGTACATCCTGTCAGGGCCCATGGATTTACATTTGTCCAGCTTCTTTAAGTGCTCCCTGACCTGGTCATCTTCCACCAAAGGTAGATTTTCCTTCCTACAAATTATCCCCTGGTCTTTAGGGCCTGGGATTGATGAATCCATGTCCTACCTATGTCTTCACATTCCCCACCTCACTCAGGATTACTGATGCAGGGGCACCTTTCTAAGGAGATAAATCATAACTTGGAAACATGTTTCAGCTGTGGGATAGAGTAATAAGTATGCACATTTTATTGTTCTGAGTGCATGATCTATAAAACCTTGAAAGACAACAAATCACAAATATTTCACGCTGTTTTTAAAAAAATAGATAGATTAAAAATCTAAACTCCCATTCTTGTATGGGGCAGTCAGCTTTTCATTCCAAACCAGAACAGATGGATAAGGGTTTTTTTTGTGCCTGGAACTTTTTTGACAATTTTAACACAGAAACCCCTTGCAGGACCTCACCTCTCATGGGAACTGTACTTTGGGTGAATTATACCCAGACTTTTAGCAGCCTGGAAGTCCAATGTGCTGCTTGGTTCAACTCATATGTGTGATCTTGGCACAGCTTCACTGTGAAAATTGTGCTGTGAGGACATAAATGAACTAGAGCTGGGCAAGATAAGCAGAGTGAAAGCCTACATAGAGGGCAGTTGTTGAAATCCTGACAGTTAGCAGCTACCAGAGTCCAGAGAAGAAATGCTGGCATGAAAAGGTGTCAAAACTCACAGGAGGAAAAAAAAAAAAAAAAAAAAAAAAGAACAGAGGATGGAATAGATGGAATCGTCTCTACTATTTTGCCCACTCCTCAGGGGGAAATAGTAGAGACTTTTATTCTTAGCTATCATCATATGGTACAGCAGGGGATACAGATTGATATCAGACTGAACCATTTCCAGTCCAAGCAGTCAATCCATAATGTTTAGCTGTTTTTCAATTGAAATCAAAATTTTCACACATAAAAAGGCAATGCCATAGATGCCAGATGCTCAGTGAGGAAAAATATATGGAAAATATCAGATTTGATGTAGTTTCAGGGTGGGGAGGCCCTGGCACAGGGTGCCCAGAGAAGCTGTGGCTTCCCCTGGATCCCTGGAAGTGTCCAAGGCCAGGCTGGACAGGCTTGGAGCACCCTGGGACAGTGGCAGGTGCCCCTGCCCACAGCAGGGGGTGGAACTAAAAAATCTTTAAGGTCACTTTCAATCCAGACCATTCTATGACTCCATGACCCAATTAAATAAATTTATTTGCCTGCCTGGCCCCAAGCTGGTCCTTCATCCACACAAGAACGAGGCTGCAGCAGCTCAGCTTCAGTCTCCATCACCAAGCCAGCTTCTCCTGCTTCCTCTCATGTAAAAGACCAGCCTGGCAAAATCCTGGTGCAGACAGAGTCACAACCAGCCTTCCCCAGCACAGTGGCCTGCTGCCAGCAGGGACTTTTCCTGCCTGGGGCTAATTGACATAACTGGATGAGGCAACCTTGTGCAAAGTGCAAAAAAAGATGTTTTGTGGAGCTGAAATGAATGGCCACAGCAAGCGAAAAAAATAGCTCATTGCTGAGACTGGTGTAAGGCATTTTATGAGTCATTACCTCAGATTTTATTTGGGTTCTGGGAAATGAGGAACTGGGGGCTCATCTGTCAGGATTTCAGAGCTGCAGGTGAAATGCTTCCTTTGATAAGTGGATTCCTGGAAGTCCTAACTGGAGGAGGACACACCAAAATAAAACTTCTGGAAGTAGTAGATTACCCTTTATTTTGGTAAAGCAATGCCCCAGGGAGATCTGAATGTTCTTTCACTTTCTGTGAATGAATTACATGGTTCATGGTAATGTTAAAAATGTTAGTTAAACATTTTACTAAATGCAGCTTCCTGATCCTGTGCTCGTGAACAAAAGTCACTTGTTATAATAAATACTGAAGACACATCAGTAACCTTTTTCTCCTTGTCCTAGTCTGAGTAATTTTAAATGTCAAACGTTTCCTCATTAAAACTCTTTCATAATCTTAAGGGAAGGGGTGAAGAGGGCAGGAGATTAAAATCTCGTTGCACAAAGTGTGCTGCAATCTCACTTTATTGATACTTATAGTACAGTCTGGGATGACTCAATCCACCACAGGACACTGAGTTGTGGTCACAGCAGAAACTAGAGAAGGAAGAAAAAGCCCCTTTCTCTGAGACAGTGCTCTACTGATACAACAATGACTCCCTGGAGAATTCCTCGTCCATGAGCTATGACAGCTCAATTTCAACTGAATTTCTATTTTCAGAATTTTGAAGAGAAATTTCTTCCTATACCATTCAGCTAAAGGGAGTGATGGAAGTTGTCATTTCCCTGATGTCCCAGGACAAGGGGGCAAAGCATCATCCTTTGCACTCCAGCCCATGAGGCAGCTCTGTGGAGGCTGAGTTTGATCAGTGCTGAGGCAACTGAACAAAATTATCAGCTAAGTGTTCTACGAGTTCTACTGCCATACAGATGTGCACTGCCAAAGACTAAATTCAAAAGAATTTCCTTGAGAATTGCAAAAGACATTTCAGTGCATCAGGTCTTCTCCCTGTCAAATTGGAAGGTCCTCCTCCAAACCACAGAGGTATGAGAGTGATCTCTGCACATCGGTGGACCAGCCCCAGTTTTTCTGACCTACAAAATGGTTAAACCTTTGCCTTCAAAAGACTCAGCCTAAGGCAGAGAACAATCATGGAAAGTTTCAGCCCATTTCAACCCATTAATTTTTGGCAAAGCCATAACCAGCTTAAAACACAGGCCTCTAATTAGAGCGGGTCGGAACATTCTCAGCTAAATGAAACTTCATTGAAATACGCTGCTTCATCCAAGCCAAAACAACACTTTTTCAGAGACATATCTGCTTCCACAAGGTTTTTGTGGGGAGAGCTGAGAGGGAAAGCGTGCTCACACACTACAGCCTGAAGATGAGGTCACGGGTTTGGGATGTATGAGGATCTAGCTGAGGTCCTGGCTCAGAGAGCAACAGTAAAGGGACTACAAAATACCCAAATGCCAGAGCATCTCCCTGGCTATGTTATCCACAAAAAATTCCTTATCATGAGATACATGCCATGATTATGATGTTCAAGAGATAATATGTCTTCAAGCACCACACACAAAGCCATATCTTTGAATGTTATAGGTTGACCTAAAAGAGGGCTGATTTCTTCCAGAAGTCTGTGCTTCTAACAGGAGTTATTCAATATTTAAACTTTAAAGGTTTCATCAGAAAGTGCAGTTCTTGGACAGATCAATAAATATTTGTTTGAAAAATTACAGGTCATAAAAAGGGGGAAGAAAACATTATTATTATCAGGTGGAAAATCTTTACTTTTTCATTCTTATGGTTTTCACATTTTATACATGCAAATAAAGCAGGGAATAGTAGGAGGAAATAGTATGTTTGCAATTAAAATGTATTTCATACTGTGGTAGGTCCTCCCATCCATTACAGTGAGGTTTGAGGCCTACAAGTCTTGTCCTAATAAAGGACAGAACATAATTTTCCATTCCTGAAGGTTTAAACAGGAATTGAGCTGATGCAAACTTTTGCTTTCATGCACTATTACCTGTCTTCAGCTTGCGCAATTATTTTACTTCCCAAACATCAGGTTTGGTGAACACCTGCTTTTTTGGAAGATTATCCAAAGGGTCTTTGACATAAATGTTTGGTTTGTGGTGTTCACTACTCTGTTATTGCACATGTCAGCACAAAGGAGCCATGTGACACAGAAGACTGGGATCATATTAAGCTAATTCAATGTAAAGAATGATTTAAACATATATTTTTCTAAAAGCACATTTTCTCACTTAGAAGCACTGGGTTTTCTATATTCTTTTTTAGTTCTTAGCATATAGTTCTCAAAAACATTTAATTTCTGTTATTAGTGCAATCTATTTAAAAACAGAAAACAAAACCAAAGATTTAACTTCAAAGAGACAAACAGATGAAGTACTGAAAACCTGGGAGTCCCTTCTCAAATCACTGAGACTTGTGGCAAGGTTTTCCTCACTGAACATCAAAATTCTGAATTCAAGGAATCAGGGTCACTGCAGCTGAGGATTGAGTCTTCAAATAAAAAGTGCAAATTTTTCTTCAGTAACATTTGTGGAAATAAAATTCAATGCTTATCAACTGTAGACTTCATCTTTTTCTTTCAGTTAAACTTTTATTGGAAAAACTCTGGAAGTTACTGAGGTCACACCTTAAAATGCAGCAGCTGTGTGTTAATTATCAGATTTTGCTAGCTAGGAGGAATAGGACAGTAAATACTTGGTCAATATCTAAGTTAATTATCAAGAATAATTGCATTAGTTTAAATGATGGGCCCTTCCAATTCTCCTCATGGGATGCAAATTAAAATGTTTGAGGTGAAAACCAGAGCAATGGTCAGATTCTAGAAAACAAATAATTCATTTAATATTAAGATTAATAACCTTTTATACTTCCTACACTTCCTGCTGACCTCAAAGCAGGTCTTATTTTTTTTTTAAGCCAGGCACCCTCACAAAATTAAAACACAGTAAAGACGAATTCAAAATCCTAAAAGCTCTGTGAAACCACAAGCATTCCAGAAAGAAAAAAATAGAAGCTTGCAAATTTTAACATGCTGAACCAGATTGGTGTGGCTTGCTTTGCATTACTGGCTGGCACTTCTCACAGGAAATGAGGACAATGGATATAACCCAAATCCTGGTGTCAAGCTAATGATTTCCTTGGATTTTGTGGTGATTCCACTATCTCCAGCTGTACCTTAATGCAGCCATCCAAACACACATCCCTGCTGCTGGTGTTTTCCTGGCTTTCAAGTACTTCCCTTTGCAAGGGTAATGAGGAATTTTAGCACAGACTATTGCCATTTAATCAATGCATTAACTGTAATATTTGAATAAATTTTAAAGTATGTGAATGTCTACACAGTGACTAGAAATATAAAACTTATATAAGTTCTACGTATCAAACTTACAATGATTCAACTATCCAAAGAGTTCTCACATGTTCCTGAAAAAAAAAAAAATATCTGAATTTACTGACTTAAATTTTCAACCAGACTCCTCTGACTTTGTATCAAAAAGGAGGTGAAAACTCCTTTCACATACTGAGCACATACATAAAAGAACATGTGTTATTTATTAACAGGAGAAAGCATTTATTAAAATCTAACCTGGCTTTTGCAAATAAGATTACTTCATGCACAGGAAAGAGCTGTATATGATAAGCTGTTATTTCAGGGCTGTTTTGAAAACATTCAAAAAGGGGGCTAAAACTAATTTAGTTGCCACTTTTAATTAATCTAATTTCCAGAAGGAATTTGACCAGTCACAAAGGAAAGCATAATCTTCGAGAAAACTCTAAGCCTCACTCATTTAAAACTCTTTATGGCACAGTAATGCTTCTAGTTCAGTATTTTATGAACTGCAGAGGTGTCAAAAGCTTTTTATGGTTTGCACTGGACATTTTGAAGGTCTATCTCAATTCTCATTGTAAAATGTCAATATTGTCTGGAGCAAAACGAGCAGAATATCTCTTACTACCTGATCTTAATCTTCCAATCTGTTCTGCCAAATGCTAAGAGAATTTAAGAGTAATTCACAGTAGTCACAAACACTCAAGTCACTTCATCTTCCACTGCAAACTCACCTAAAGTGAGATATTATATCATATTTTCCCTACATTAATATCCTGCTCAGCTCACCGTCAGACTATTTCTAACTTGGCTATTTGAAATTTTTCCATTGTATTCACCACCTCCCTCACCTAAATGATGGGTAGAGTAGGGATTTTCCTGAGGGTTATAAGGGAAAGCTGAACTCAGTAGAACCTTCCATGTTCCAAAATGTTGTGGAAAGAATAAATGGAAGTGCTTGAGCACAGCCAATGGACAAACCAGCAAGAATATTAAGGGTAAGTAAGAATGGAGTTAAAAACACAGCATGGACCAGAACAACTTGATGATTTGGACATGGGAAGAACAGGGTGTGACCAGTCACCTGAAAGGCAGCTGCATTCACTCCCTGCATAGTTCATATTCATCTCCCCACGTGCTGCTGACAATCAATGTCTCCTCCCTTCAGGATGCAGCTCCATTTGTGTCACAAATGGCTCTCTTCAGAACAACCCCACTGAGTATCTTTGAAAATGTCCAGGCTATAGAATGGCCCTTTTGGCTCTCCAGGCCATGGATTTTCAGTGAGCACATCTATTTTTCCCCTCCACCTATTTCATGGCAGGCAGAACATTTCTGAAAGAGGAAAGGGTTTTCACAGATGAGCACAGGATCAGTCTGGAGTCCCTAACTGCAATTAAAGTCAGATACGTAAGAAAATAGAAGGTGACACAGGTGCTGGTTGGTTTTAATGCAAAAGTCCCAGGCTTGTGGCACTTCCTATAAAAAAATCTATCATTAACTGCCATCAGTACTATTGAAAGGTTTTATTTATGTGTGATATGCCAGTACTGAACAATCCTTATTCTATCTGAACAAAAAATGAATTAACAAGGCCCTGATTCCAAGAAAAAAAAAAATATTTATATCAGCTCTTGCTTTTCATTGCAAAAAGGCACAGTCACTACGCTTTACTCTTCCTCTCAGTTTTCCTTTGCACACTTAGTCACAAAACCATTCTGCACTCCCATTGCCTTTCTTTCATTTGGCTGTATTTTCTCAACCCCCCCACCCCAGTACACAAAAGTCACTGGTCTGTAAAATCACCTGTGCACTGTAGAGAAACCAGGGAGGATTTCTCCAGCAAACAAGCCTGGTGATGGAATTTTTAGGCTAAAACTGCAAAATACTCTTTTAATTTAGCATGGCACTTCATAGGCAGTGCATGGAAATATTGTTAAATCCAACTTTTTACTGGTTGAAATGAAGTAAAATCAAGTGACACAGCAACCCCTCATGGCAGAGGGTTGGAATGAAATAATATTTAAGGCCACTTTCAATCCAAACCATTCTATATTCTATGATATCTTATTGTTAGGAAAACACAAATAAGAGATACTAAACTTTAGAAGTCTCTTTCTGGAAATCACTAGCTTTTCCTCTGATTAAATTCAAGTGAATTGCAAATCAACATTTTAAATGAGTTGAAAGTCTTTATTACTCAGTATTATGATTCATTTCCAGTCAGAATATTGTTGAATTAGTAATATGTTATAAGATCATGATGATATTTTTTCAGTTGAGAAGTTCTCCTCCAAAGACACACAAATTCTTGAAAATTATAAATTTGCAAATAGTTAGATATCAAATTATTAACCAATGAATGTTTCAGAGAAGTGATGGAAGTGCAAGCTATGCAAAGAAAAAAAATTTAAGAAACAAAGTGCAGATTAAAACCAAGGGTCTACAGGAAATATCTTCTAAGACATTACTCAGTGTCTTGAAAAAAATTCTATTCTGGCTCCTGAGATTGAACACTGCATTAAAAATGTGTTCTTCTATATCTAGTCTGCAGAAAAGGGGAGTTTGGAGCCCTCAGGCTGAGCTTCCTGCTGGTGCAAGCAACACAGCTGGATTTTCTTCACCAATATTTGCTTCCATGTATTATTCTGTGAAATTCTTCAGATTTTCTAAAAAGAACTGACAGATACCCAGGGTTTTCATCACACAGGAAATTCCATTATTGAAACACTTTGTCCTGATACCAAATCAGGACAAAAACTCAAAGTATCCCTTTGGGCTTTTTCACACAGGAAAAACATTCCCAGCTCTGTTTTTAAAAATGCCAACTGTTTGGAGCTGGTTTGGTGAAGAATGTTAACATTTTATGACAAACTCTCATGGGGTGAAAAAAAAAATCAATTTTCATTTCCCACATCTTCATTTTAATTTTCCTGTACAAATTTGGTTCCTAAAGTGCTGCAGAACTACTTTTCCTTGGTGACTGGATACTGAGCATGCTAACACAAAGAGGTGGATTTTGGTAAGGTGTTTGCTGTCCTGCAATAATTATCCTTGATTTTATTAACAACCAAATAGAACTGGCTATAGAATTTGTGAAGACAGACACAAAATAGTTCAGTAGATTTTGTTCCAAATACATAAATTAATTGCTGCTTATATCTCAACCCCAAATATACATTAGCTCTATAAGTACCAGTACTGCTTTCATGATAATGACATTTAAATTAGGCAAGGGTTGACCAATGAATCTACAAAATACTTCACTAATGATGATTTACAGATGTACTGTGCTACTGGACTCTTCCTTTGCACCTCTCACCCGTACTTTTGTTTAAGATTCTCCTGACTCTCAGTTTAACTCTGCATGTATCTTGCACATGAAACTAAAGATATAAATAACCCCTTTTTAAATACAGTGTTATGAATAGTTTATACTCCCGAAGTTTCAATAACTTAAATTATAAGATGTGGCAAAATCTACTTTGCAGTCACTAGAGTTATGTTAGGCATAGATGTGCAGCAAGTGATGTTTTTCCATTTAGCTGGGGAAAGTTTCATCTTGGAGAAGCGTAATTATTTCATATATTAATTTCATTTCTTACCTTCCTAACTCTGGTGAGTTTAACAGTTTTCCAGATCATTATAAAAACTGTTATTTTTAACACAAATGTGTATTTTGGGAATAAAAATCATAACATAAAAAGACCACAAAAATAATCTGATTTCCAATATTAAAAACCTTCCTACTTAAACCTAATCCCTGTTAAGAACTATCAGGATTTTTACAAAAATCCTGTTACCAAGAGGGGAATATCCCATTTGATTTTTATAGGATCAGATGCATGCTCATTGCATTTGTCTGCTTTTCAGAATTAATTATGGTCTTAACACCTCCCATAAAAATATTGAAGGTGAAAGGCAAAGTGAGAAGTTACTGCAGTGCAATGTCATGTTTGCTGTGATGGGCAGAGGTGTTTGGAGAGGTGATTTACTTTGGCCTCAGCATTTTATCCTGCCTCATTCTGCAGCCAGTGCTGTTAATCACAGAATCATGGAATGGTTTGGCTTGGAAGGGACCTTCAGATCACGCAGTGCCATGGTGCGAGGAGCTGATTTAGCTTTGCTTTGCCTGTCAGAGGCACACAGGGGAGGGGGAAATCAGGAGAAGCTTGGTCTCTGGGAGGAATCTGCCTGGTGACATCTCCCACGGGACAGGGGACACTGAGCTGCCCCCAGGGACTGCTCCCATCAGAGGGCCGGAGGTCGGAGCTGGCCGATGTCCCCTGTGAGCAGGGCCAGGCTTTGGGAGCAGCCAGGGGCACACAAAGAACACAAGCACAAGCCTGGCGGCGCTTTGGAGATTACGCTCTTGCCTCCCGTTGGCTTTTGCCTTGAGGCTTTTGTGATACTGTGCTTTTTGCTCTCGAAGCCTGCTGATTCCAGGGATTTCTCAGAGTCGCTTTTCAAAACTCGCTTTTGAGCGGGGGATTTTTGAGCCTTACGCTCTGGCAGCTTTGGCATCTTACCTCTGGGCTCTGCTGCCCTCGCTGGCGTCTGTCCTTCCTCCCTGTGTCCCTGACCAGCGCCCTGCCGCCTTCGTCTCTTCGTCCCGGCCTGAGCCACCTGCGTACAACCCTGTCCGGGCTCCTGACCCTCCTGCCCGGGTTCCTGGCCCTCCTGCCCGGGCTCCTGGCCCTCCTGCCCCGGCTCCTGGCCCTCCTGCCCGGGCTCCTGGCCCTCCTGTTCGGGCTCCTGACCCTCCTGCCCGGGCTCCTGGCCCTCCTGCCCGGGCTCCTGGCCCTCCTGCCCGGGTTCCTGACCCTCCTGCCCGGGCTCCTGGCCCTCCTGTTCGGGCTCCTGGCCCTCCTGTCCGGGTTCCTGACCCTCCTGCCCGGGCTCCTGGCCCTCCTGTTCGGGCTCCTGGCCCTCCTGCCCGGGTTCCTGGCCCTCCTGCCCCGGCTCCTGGCCCTCCTGCCCGGGCTCCTGGCCCTCCTGCCCCGGCTCCTGACCCTCCTGCCCGGGCTCCTGGCCCTCCTGCTCGGGCTCCTGGCCCTCCTGCCCGGGCTCCTGGCCCTCCTGCCCGGGTTCCTGACCCTCCTGCCCGGGCTCCTGGCCCTCCTGCCCCGGCTTCTGGCCCTCCTGCCCGGGTTCCTGACCCTCCTGCCCCGGCTCCTGGCCCTCCTGCCCGGGTTCCTGGCCCTCCTGTCCGGGCTCCTGGCCCTCCTGCCCGGGCTCCCGGCCCTCCTGCCCCGGCTCCCGGCCCTCCTGCCCGGGTTCCTGACCCTCCTGCCCGGGCTCCTGACCCTCCTGCCCGGGTTCCTGGCCCTCCTGCCCGGGCTCCTGGCCCTCCTGCCCGATCCCCCCGACACCGTGCCCGGCTGCTGTCCCCACAGTCCCCACAGTCCCCAGGCCGGCAGCACAGCCCCGCCTCAGGGACACGGAGGGCACACCCCGAGCTCCGCCGGCGGCGCCCTCCGTGTCTCTGCTCTCTCTCCCTGTAGCCCTCTTAAGTAGGAAAAATCCTTCTTTTTTTTTTTGTTTTTTTTTTTTTTGTTTTTTTTTGTTTTTTTTTGTTTTTTTTTGTTTTTTTTTTTTTTTGTTTTGTTTTGTTTTGTTTTTTTTCCCATTACCAATAAACTGCCCTCAGATACAGTATTTGTCTCGTTTGACTTAATTCCGTTCCTGACCATCTCGTTTTAAAGGAGTTCTTCGCAGTTCCCCACTGTGGAACACGACGCATGGGCAGGGACACCTTCCACTACCCCAGGATGCTCCAAACCCCGTCCAGCCTGGCCTTGGACACTGCCAGGGATGGGGCAGCTTCTCTGGGCACCCTGTGCCTGGGCTTGACCACCCTCACAGCCAAGAATTTCTTCCCAATATCTGATTTAAACTCACTCTCAGTTTGAAGCCATTCTCCCTTTTCCCATCGCTCCAGTTCCCGATGCAGAGTCCCTCTCCAGCTTTCCTGCAGCCCCTTCAGACACTGGAAGGTGCTGTGAGGTCTCCACACAACCTTCTCATCTCCTGGCTGAACAGCCCAAATTTTCTCAGCCTGTCTCCATAGGAAGGATGCTCCAGTCCCTTTATCACTTCTGTGGCCCTACAGAATCCTGACATAGCTCCAGTGTCCCACTGCATGGGACATCTTGAGTGTGGAAGGACCATTTCTGCCTTGAACAGAGCAACTGGACATGAGATATTTCCTGAGATGTCACCTTCAGAAAAGCACAAAACAATGCAGTGGGCAAGTTAGGATACAACTCCCTGTAAACAATCCCAAGTTGGAATAATCATTCCATCGTGTGCTTTGGAATCAGAGATTTCTGTGGAACTGGTTCTCACCTGATCTCCTCAAACAGCCCAGCACAGGAGCACTCTAATCTTGCTTGGGGTCTTCCAAATAAAGGCCTGTTGCCAACAAGAGCTGATTATTAATCTTTCCTAGGAGGATTTTGAATGACTATGAGAATATGCAATTTGGACTAACAGTGCAAAAATACTTGCTGTTTTATCTTTTGGTTGTTCTTTGCTACCATATGCTTAAATAATTCAAACCGTAAGTGCCTCCCCCTCTTTCTGCCTGCTAATGACATCTGTTCCTCATGAATTCACTGAATGCATGCATGATATTTGCTGTGCCTGGACCCTTTCATTTGAAACATGCACTAACTAAAGAGGATCTTTTATTCTGAGACTAAACAAAAGTTTTGTTCACTGAGCAAACAGGTCTGCATTGGGCAAGATTTTAAGTCAGAGTCTGGGCAAAATCTCTGGGGTTTTTAACTGAGAACGTTTATCTGAACAGAACAAGAGGAATAGGAAGATGCTTTACTGACTCATCAGCTCCAGTTCATCCAAGAACAAGGTAAAGCTGCTTTCATTCCATGTTTTCCGCAGCATTTTTTATATGTTACTCCTCTTATTGAGCTTTCCAAGCCAAAGACTCAGAAAGAAAACAAAATATGTAGTCACAAAGCACAGCTATTTCCCTCTCCCCCAAAACCCATAGTGTTTAGAAGTCAGAGCTCAGAGAGGCTGTAATCAATAAGAATGACAAAACTGCAAGGGCCAGGGCAGGAAGGATTTTCTAGCTTTCATGTCACCCAGGCCAGGGTGGTCTCTTGTTGTCAGCTGAAGGTCTTGGATCCCTGGAATTCAAACCACACCTGTGGGCAGTGACAGCAGTGCCTGACCCACAGGGAAAGGTGGCACAACTGTGTCTTTTCTACCCCAGAAAACACAGAAGATTTTGAGTGTCTTGCCTTGCATTCATGGGTGCTGCCCAGAGCTCTCTCTCTTCCCCAAACTAGCAGTCTATGGAATTTTTGCTGGCAAGCAGAGACTTTGCATGTCTAGGCTTTTTTCCCCCCTTTTTTATTTTTTTCCCAGCGCAGAAGAGACAGAAGTGCATCTTACAAAAAACTCTCTACTTCTTCAGAAACCATTTATCCCAATGCCAATTATATAGATCTCACCAGGTTCCTCTGTTCTCATTCTCACTTCCTCCGTGGTGTCCTTCATCTACAAACAATTTTATATAACTTATAGTTTTTGTTACCACACTCTCTGAGTTGGTTCATAATGGCACCAGTGTTCATGAACCACCCATTAATATCTCATCTGGGCACACTGGTTTGTTTTTGGAGTCCCACAGGCAAGAAATGCCTAAGAGTTATTAACTACTATTTCCAGAGCAGATGAAAAGTGTAATTTTGTCTGCAGCCACCTGCCAACTTAGAATTGTCAAAATTGCAACCAGCTTTTGATTTTTAAAACCCCACATTTTAATGATAGTCTCTTGCAATCTCTGTTTTCCTTTACAATTATTTAAAAGCCAATTTTCCACCATTCATTCTTCACTTGGCACTCTCTATTCCAATGGCTGGCACAGAGAATTGAGGTCTTGTCATATAATTTCATTCCATGGGGCACTCCCAGCTTTATGTTTCATAGATTTATCTCTTCATTTGCTTTTAAGTTGTTATAGCATTGTTGAAAAGAGGTAATATCCTAGAACAATTTCACAATCCACTCATGATCTTTATGTTACTGAAATAGTAGCACAAAATTCCTCTGGGTCAAATTTCAGTGGAATTAACAGCAAATCTGAAAATAAAAGCAGGGCTTTAAGAAACAGCTGAGCTGTAAGAGCAGAGTCTTTCTGACATTTCATTATCCAAGTCTGCAACTTTTATGACATGAAAAAACAATATAGCCTCATTCTGCCTTCTAAATCAGTCTGGTGCTGTAATGGACTGCCCAGCCTTACTCATTTCAAGCTCTTTAATTATATGATATCTAGTGACTAACTGCTACTTCTGGACAGGTTTAAATTTTCTAATATTCATCCAGGATATTCCAAATGCAACTACTTTTATTTACTTTCTTCCCTGGTACTTCAAAACTGTGGAGAGGGTGTAACTCCCTCGTGTCTCTGTCAAGGAAAATGTCATTTACATGACACTGACATATAGAGCCCAGGTTTTTTGGATGCCATTGAGCATCTGGAATCTTGGATATATATGGCTTTTGTAATGCTGGAAAACAGCTATTGGTTGCCCCTGTAATTGCAGTCATAACCACTGTGTTTTCTTCCTTGAGTCTCTTTGCTCTGTTGGCATAATTATTCTTCCCAAAATAACTTCTCCTACAGTATTTTTGCTATAATCACAGCACCCTTCTCCTGGCAAAAGTTTAAGCTGCCTGCATGCACTGAAATTTGGTTTCTGTCTTTTCAGAGAGGAATTCCCTGCTTCATCAAGTCCAAGGGAGCTCAAGACTGTGATCCACCAGCAGTGCCTTTATAAAACACTGTGCAGAATAATTATTATATCTGTTATTGCCCTGCAAGGTGCAATTTGACCATGCAATAATAAGAAAACATATTTCCAGGAATTCCTCTTACAGCTGTACATGTTCTACATAACCTTAGATGACTCTGGGAAAGAGATTAAAAGTAAGAAAACAGAAACATTTTGCATGAGTGTCTTCACATGGCTCTGAAATTTCCAAGCATTTTATCCAGGTACCTTGAAAGCAATAAATACCTACTTGAGGGACAGGTGAGGGGAACTTGGCCTTTAGTTTATTGAGGATCTCACTGATGGCGGGTCACAAGTTTCCCCCTGGATTTGAACTTTAAATGGGAGTCTAAGCTCACAAAGCATCAGGAGCAATATTGCAGCAGCACTGCTGCTTCCTGATGTCTGGATGCAGCGTCCTGCAGACACTCCCCACCCACTCAGCCTGCCTGCACCTGGTATTTGGCCCTGAGAGAAGAAGAGGCTGCTCTTTTGAACAGATATTTCCATGTCTGGCTGGGGACTGAGACAGGTTCTTTTTTCATCTTGTTTTTCGCCGAGATGCGCGAGGAACAGGGTGTGATTCTGGAGCTGTCATTTTGCCTTGAAATGTGTCTCAAGCAGCAGAAAACGTGGAAGCAGCAGCTTCCCATTCATCATTTGCTACCCAGTCTGAATCCTTGCTGGCAGCCTCATGATCTACAGGGATTGCTACGGAAATGGAAACCTCTGATGATACCAAAAGCTCTTTGTGGGTGTGAGAGACACCTGGGCCCTCACTGGAGTTCTTTGGAAAGGTTTTTAACATGACAGTGCTGGCAAAGCCCCTTTGATATGTCCGTGTTTCACTGACTCTGAGACCTTTTGAGAATTACTTGTAAAGTGTTTTAAGTACCACAAACCAGCAAACTTTCAGACATCTGGAAGGCTGCAGTTCTGCTGCTCACACTTTCCACTGGGATAACCTAGCCCAGGGAAATCTGCCTCGAGGACTGATTTGCAAAGAAAATAAATATAAGGCTTCTTTCACTACTAAAAAAATGATACCTAAAACCTTTCTTGTTTCACCATGGTCTGTTTGTGGAGTGTTTGCAGGGAAGCAGGTGTGTCTGCTCTATAAAATGTTAACAGAAATATTCTCTGGGTAAGGTGTCACCAAATTAAGTCCGTACAAAAAAAATGACCCACAGAAATGTCACCAATTTATATCACTCAGCTCAGCTCCTGTGAACCATGAAACAATACTTTCAGATCAGTATTTTCTGCAGACACCTCTCACAAAAAATTCTGCTTGTTCAAAAGAGCAGATTTTCTCCTAAAAGGCCATTTTAACTGGCCTCTTTATTAAGCCAAAGTTGCAAAGTTAAAAGATCAAAGACACAGAAGGGATTGGCAAGGGACAACTTGTAACATTTGCAGACAAAATGAGGCTTATTATCTTTCACCAACCCATCAACAGCATGGTTTAAATGTCTAACCACAGTTTCCCCAAAGTGTCTGGAAGGAATACAAGTCTCCTGGGGTCGAACATCAGAAGTGGCTCCACACAAAACTCAGGGCAAGGGACAAAAGGCTCAACCTAAAAATGAATTGCCTGCTACCAGGAGGCTCTGTGCCTACGTGGCTCCTGTTGTGTCCTCATATTTCAGCAAATTCTGCAGTAAAGTATTGTTCTGAGAATGTTTTTTCATGCAGGGAGATTATGTTGCTTAGAAATGATCAAAATTATAGGACAGGAAAAAAAAAAAAAAGACAGTATTTCCATTATTCTTCAATACACAGTCCAGAAGACCTCAAATTAGAAAACTAGGTCTATGAAGATATTATATTTCTCTTTAAATAAAGTTAAGAACACTAATTTTTGGCAAATAGCGACTATTTTAGGCAAAATCAAAGCTATCCTTAATTATTTTTCAAAAACATAGCTGCTTTAAAGAAAATTAGCAGATTTTGCTAATTAATTTTTTCAGAGCCAAATCCCCATGACAGACTTTTAAGATAGCTCTCATGATGCAGTTCGTGATGTCAGAATACTAACCTTATCTTTGGAAATATTTTATCTTAGAAAAAGCTGTAGCCACAAGATAAGAAAAAAACACACTCCTGGAAAAGAACAAAAGAACCTTACATATATACATTTCCTTTCTTTTCTTTCTGGAAGCAGCAGTGGCTGATAGTAATTTTTTGCAGGACTTTTGCTGGGATCTCCAGTTATTATTTTTTGCCATGGCTTTCAGATTACACTGCTTTCATACTTTCCCTACCTGTCAAAGGGTGAGCCTTTTTAATTTGTAACTCTTTGTGTAGCTTATCTCCTGACACTGAACTCACAGAAGTGCCTGTTCCTAATTTCCTCTGCAGTATCTCCCCTTTGTTTGCATCTGTAAATGGTTCCAGGAGAAAACAGGGTAAATCTGCCCGGCTTTAAGTGAAAATAATCTGTTTATATGAGAAACAAGAAAGAGAGACTATTTACAAGGGCCTGAAGTGACAGGAATGGGGGAATGGCTTCAAATTGAAAAAAGTTGAGCTAGAAATGCCACAAAAAACACCTCAAATGTCTGAGCCACTGTTGTTGAGCATGAACACTTACACAGAGCTGTGACTGCATCTAATCCAGCCCTGACAAAATATTTAGCAATATTCTCTGGACACTTCTGCCTTGACAGTCTAGAAAATACAAGCCAGAAGTTCAAAAGATGTAGCTGAGCAAGGCAGTGTGGCTGAAACACAAACCCCAGCATCAGCCAACAAAACAGACCTACAGATAGATTGCAGCCAGAGCTTCTAAGAGGAAAAGTATTCCCCTCACTGGAAATTTTAAGAGGAATTCCAGGAAAGGGAGAAACTGGTCATAAGAGAAAAGCTGGCTCAGCTGGGCAGCTGCATGATACACACAGGGGCCTCAGGTCAGGTTAGTGGGGTTGAAATGTGTGAGGAAGCACTAATTCAGGGATAATTAAGGCTCTCCTGCAATTTGTTACCTCCCATACATGATTATGTGGTGCAAATATACATTGTAATTGTCACTGACCACTGAGAAAACATAAAACTCTCCCAGTTGTACAAATAAATTCACAGGTGATACAGTTCTCCTCCCAGAACAAGCCCCACACTGAAAAGTGACTCTAATTAATCCCTCTGTTTTTAATGTGGGCATCTCTCATAACATTATATAAGGAAACCTTCACCTTTCATTGCTGAAATTGAGTGTAAGAGAGGAGAGTGTGGACAAGTTTACCTTGGATTAATCTACCACTTATTAACCACCACGGGCCATGCTCTGAGCCCATCTGGAAAAGTCCTGAGCAGCTGATGGCCACAATTGCCATAATCACACTACAGCTGGCAATCAAACCAATTAATTTAAAAAAATGGCTTACAAGTGTCTTTATGATTACAGTAATACGTCTACCAACTTAGATTCTGCATTCTGCTAAAAAATAAATAATACTGTAGCTTCCATCTGGTTTGGCATAGAAACATCTGGCAAAGTGCTGTTATCTCACAGACACTACCCCCTTGCCCTTATCTGTGTCCACTTAATCTACTGCTTTTTAAATTCCATTTACATTTCTAATAATTTTGATGTCAGTTTGACAGATATGATAGCTCATTCATTAACTAAAAAATACAACAAGACTTGTCCCAAATGCAGCTAATTCCAGTTTTATCACATCCAGAGCTGTCAGTTTGGTTTGGTACACTTATCTCTGGTGTTGGTTGAGGTCAAACACTGAATATTTAATTAACCAAAATGACTGTGGGAATGCACTTTTTTGTCATATAACAAGCCATTTCCATCCTTTAATAGTTGGCTTGCATTTTGTGCAACTTTGCACTTTTAGAAATAGAAATGAAGTGATAGGCTTTGAGAGAGACACAGAATGGTACCTGAGGTTGATTGCTGAAGATGGGCAAGACATTTTTACTGAGGCTGTAATAGGCAAAAGCACTCAAGGCAGAGTTCTGACCCAAAGAGAAGCCTTCCCCTGTTTCTGTTAATTATTTCTATAAAGCTGTGTCAGCAATCTGCTGCCCTTAGATGGAGGATGAGGAGATGGAGTGCAGGAGGAGGGGTTGCTTCTAAGGTCTGCCCCTCCAGAGCTCTGCATGCCTTCAGCACTGAGAAGAAATATCTTCTGTTTAAGATTATACCTTTTTAAAATTCCAGGTATAATCTTAAACCTCAGTCTAGGGAAGCATAGAATCATGGAAGCACAGAATGGTTTGGATTCAAAGAGACCTTAAATATCTTCCAACCCCTCTGCCATGGGCCACTTCCCACTAGACCAGGTTGATCCAAGTCCCATCCAGCCTGTCCCTGAAAACTTCCAGGGGTGGGACATGCCTGATAGTAAGGCAGCAGTTCATGGGATCCACTTCCAGCATCCCATAAGTGGTGGCTATCCAGAGAGAAGCATCCACGTCCCAGTTCTGCTCAGAGCCCAGGGCAAAGGGAGCCCTGCCCTCCCCGCTCCCAGGTCCATTCCCTCTCTCCCAAACAGACAATTCCAACATGTCCCCTGCCTGACATGCCCAGCCACCAGCACAGCCAGGGGTGCAATGGCCCCGTTCCCAGAGGAAATTTGATCTCCCCCAGGATATCCAGCCAGGCAGGACTCCTTCCTGTCCAAATGCATGTAGCCCAGAGCTGGGAGTGAGTGCTCAAGCTGGAACTAGTTCTTGGTGTGTGTAGTGTAAATCAGCAGGGGATGGTCTACAACAATCTGTGGCACACAATTTATGCTTTCACGGGCTTTTATCTTTCTAGGTCCCTAAGGTAATGGAGTAATTGCAGATAATTATTGCAGAGATTATTATCTAATTCATACTGGGAAGCTACCTGACAGATATGATTCATATATTCACGAGCATGGCTAAATTTAATTCCTATCTGGTCTCAGTTCAGATTTCAAAATAAAATAGCAATTCCACAATTCTTTGTGCTACTGGCAATGTACTGAGAAAATTGATGTGGATAAAACGCCTGTGCTTAGTAAAATTATGAACATGCTTGCTCTCCAAATTAACATTGAAACCTAATGAATATATTCACAGAGGTTTTAAAATTAACAAGGATGAAACTGTATTTAATTTTTGACTCCTGAAGGCAGAAATAATATTTATCTATATGTTTTCTATTTCTGTCACAGGCATTCAGACAATTTTGGACACTTTCCTTACAATCTATCTTTTTACTTTTTTTTTCAGAAAGTATTTATTTTGTGAAAGACATTTTTATCTAGAAATGAAATAAAAAATTATGTTACAACAGCCATTTTGACTCTATATCTAAGATGATTGATTGGTTTGGCTTTTGAAGCAATGAATTTACTAAACGTAAACAATAATTGAATCTATTTTAACAGCTGTCTAATTATTTATGTGAGAACTATTTTGGATGACTCAGAAATGTTTACTTAGAACTCTTAGGATGTGCTTGGCTTTTCCTTCTCTGATTACAATTGTTTCATTGCAAAATAATTCTTTCCTTTCATGGTATAAAGGCTACCCAAAATTTTCCTTTTGCATCTCAACTATGACATGATGTTGGACTTAAAATTTCCTTTCCTTTCCTTTCCTTTCCTTTCCTTTCCTTTCCTTTCCTTTCCTTTCCTTTCCTTTCCTTTCCTTTCCTTTTCCTTTCCTTTCCTTTCCTTTCCTTTCCTTTCCTTTCCTTTCCTTTCCTTTCCTTTCCTTTCCTTTCCTTTCCTTTCCTTTCCTTTCCTTTCCTTTCCTTTCCTTTCCTTTCCTTTCCTTTCCTTTCCTTCCCTTCCCTTCCCTTCCCTTCCCTTCCCTTCCCTTCCCTTCCCTTCCCTTCCCTTCCCTTCCCTTCCCTTCCCTTCCCTTCCCTTCCCTTCCCTTCCCTTCCCTTCCCTTCCCTTCCCTTCCCTTCCCTTCCTTCCCTTCCCTTCCCTTCCCTTCCCTTCCCTTCCCTTCCCTTCCCTTCCCTTCCCTTCCCTTCCCTTCCCTTCCCTTCCCTTCCCTTCCCTTCCCTTCCCTTCCCTTCCTTCCCTTCCCTTCCCTTCCCTTCCCTTCCCTTCCCTTTCCCTTCCCTTCCCTTCCCTTCCCTTCCCTTCCCTTCCCTTCCCTTCCCTTCCCATTATAATTTTGATTTAAATGACCAAAATTCCTGAAGCAACTGGGAGGCAATTCCAAATGACAATTTTTGCAGCACTGATATGTATTTGGGAATACTACTGGAAGCACATTATTACTTACCCATTTTATCAATTAATAAATTAAATTTTTAGTAAATAGTTATGTAGGATGTGACCTGGAAAAGCCACCTCAGTCTCTGCTGTCTTTGACACACAAGGAGCGGACAGGACAACACTTGTCAGGCTTTACTCACTGAGCAGAACGTGGTGCTGTGCTGTCCCAGTTTACCAAACACCAAACAAAATCTCTGTTTGAGTGGATTAAGAAGTCAACACACTCTTCTCAGATGCAGTGGTTCACTAAACCCAGCATTTCCTGGCTCCCCACCGCACCGAGCTCGTCTTTCTGACGCACACAGACGCGTGTGAGCCCACCCTCCTTCCCAGTCTCATCTCTTCGCTACAGTCAGCAAAATCCGACTCAAACTGTGGCTCCTTGGCACCTTTCCAGTTCCTTGGGGAATGTGTCATGCTAGTGCAAGCTCCTTGTTGTCCAGAAAAAGGAGCTCCAGCCCCAGAGGCTGCAAGTTTCAGCAAGCAGTGTTCCATTTTGGGCTCTGTAAGGCCCAAAATTTACCGAACCTGTTCCTCTCAATAGCCAAGCATTCTGCAGCAGCACAGGCCTTGTTCCTGCATAGATTTATTTTTCTCTTTTCCCATGAAAATTTTCTTAGGGTATGTGCCTCCTCACTTTTGTATTTGAAGGGAGTGGGGTTTCTCTGGCTACAATTTTTGCCAATTTCACATCCAAAGCTCCTTGAGCAAAACCTGCAAACCACGTTGGTTTCTAAGAGTTTTAACAGGGAAGTTCTTCTCTGCCCCTCAAGCTTTGCACACTCAAGGCTGTGCTCCCTTTCCACCCACATCCATGCACTGAGCCATTGCCTTTAAAACCAATGCAACCTATAGATAATCAATATAATATGTGTACTGTAAAAATCTCCCACCAATAACATCCTCCATTATTAAGAGAGAGAGTTTTAAAGTGGCTAAAGTGTTTAAAAAATATCTCATCTCTAAGCTCCTTGTATTGTCACTAGACAATAAAATACAATCCTATATAACCTCTAGTTTTGAAGAAGCTTCTGTCTCCACTGACTGTACCCTCCCTTTCCCTCTTTAATAATGAAATATGGAAAGGTTTTTTTTTTTTTTTTTCTTTCCATTTTAGAATAAACTGTGAATCTTCTAAATGCCTCACATCTGGTTTTTGGAGAAAGATGTGTTCTAGTGACAGGTCATGAGCATAGGAGCTGATCCAAAGGAACAAGGATGTCTCTCTCCTATTCTGCCACTTTACATTTCAAAAATTATGCATGATCAGCATCCCAAAATCAAAGTGCATCAGGCAAGAAAAGGGAGTGCCCAAATCCAGTGTAAAAACAACAGCATGATGCACCTAAATTGCGACTCTCTATACTACTGTGAGGCAGATTAATGAAGATTTGGGTCAAGGGGAAAGCAAACTTGTATTTTCCAAGGTTGACTTAGACATTTTAAAATGTGAAATGCAGTGACTTTTCATCTTTCACTCACTTCTATCTTTAACCTGACCTGATAATTTTTTCCAAGCTGACTTGCTTCCAAAAGTACCTGAGGTAATCTGGGCAAGTGCAAAAAGCTCCAGTCCCTCAGCACCTAGAAATTCAAAGAGCAGATGAAAAGCCTTACACATGATTTCTGCTGAAGAGCTCAAAAGGTTTCGGGGACTCCCAGCTGGATGGTGACAATACAGCCCAGATTAGTCCTGTGAACATATGACCTACTCATTTCAACAGTGAAGTGGGAAAATGCTCCACTTTTACCAGCTGCAATGGTAATTTATTGTCTTATTAATATCTGAGTTCCTGAAGTGCACGGTGCATGTCTGGGTTTGTCCATACGTGCCTAATTTGATAGATCTCTCTCTATAAATATATAGAAACATAACAGGCAGGAAAAATATACTGTGTATAGATACACACACGAATCTGTTGAATATTTTAGTAAAAAAAAAGTTTTTCTAGTCCTAGGTGACACCATTGATAAAGAACAGTCTGACACAGATTGTATTACACTGTATATAGGACAATGTTTTATAACTACTAGACCTGCTCTGGTTAAAATTTAGAGCCAGAAACAACCACTGGTTTTATTTTACACTGTTTTGCTTTTGATTGTAGGGATGTCTTTGGGACAGGAATGGTGCCATCTTCTATGTTTGATTTCAGTATAAACATCCCTGAGCACAAGGCCAGATTTTAAACAAATGCAGGGCTTCAACATTCCATGGAAAGCAGGACTTCGTAGCTGAGATTTGCACACAGCCAGGCAGTGGTATGAAAATTGAGCATTCCCTCTCCTTCTGGGACCAGAATCCTGTTTAAGAAGACCAAAGTTTGATAAATGATCAGGTGAACAGCTCTTCTTTTTTCAGCTGCAAATGAAATCCAACATCTTACTCCACATGGAACAGGCAAAGGACGAGCACAGTAATTGATTTCCATGGCCTACCCAACAAGTACTAACTCAATAATTAATGCACCTCATCAGCTTGCACTGACTTTGGGGAGTACAGGCTGTAATTTCAATTTAATTAATTGCTGGGAGTGTGCAGACTTTTGGGTTTTTTTTTCCTTTTTTTTCATTTCCAGACAAGACATCTCACTCTCCACGACTTCATCTGTCAAGGGCTTGCACATCAGAAAAATAAGATGGAAACAATGTAGAATATGATGCAGACACAAGGGGTTCCAGATGTCTTCCTTCACAAGTTCAAAGCATTTTAAGTGTGTTTTCTCAGATGCTGTGTACAGATAAATCAGTGTATTGAACTACAATGATAATTTGCTTATTGAGTGGTACTGCTTGTTTTAAATGCAACAATAACACAAACTTGTAAGATATTCAATCATGCAGCAAGGTGCATGAGCAACTGCCTGTGCAACTGCATCACAAAGCATAGAATTTGGAAAAAAGGCTTTTTTTTGAGGTGTTCATGTTCATAGCACACTCTGTGCCAAAATGCTTCAGTTTTTCTTATGTAAAAGCTCTTGAAGAAGGCTGCACTTTGCTAAGAGGACATTTAAGGGAAATGCAAATGATCAGAGTTTATTCCTTGTGTTGATGATTTTTTCAATGACTTAAAGATAGAAAAGCACTGAAACCAACATGAATCTTTCCCACGATCTACTTTAGAATAAATCAAATCCAATTTTCTCACTTTCAGTGTATAAATAGTTACCGTTTTCTATTTGACTTATGCACTATACAGAGCACTTAAACCACTTTCTAGCTGAGACCTAAATCCCAGTTTTAATCACCGGAGTTGAAAACATAATGCTTCACAAACATCTGGTGACAGTGACGGGAAAGAAACGAGGAGGGAATGAAAAAGCACATGAGACAGAGTTAACGGAAAACCTCCTGAATCACATTTCTTCTAAAATTTAATTTTGCTTTGCACTGAGAGAACCCAAGAGGTATTCTCAAACTGTAAACAACTATGATTCCAATGCAGCAAAGATGTCCTGAATTTGCTGGTTGTTTTCACCAGAAAATCACATCGACAGAGCAGTTTCAGGCATTCTTACAGCCCTGTTGTGAAATTCCTGCCACACTTCCCACGTGAGCATCACATTTACCTTGTTCACTCCAGTGGGAATGTGTTACCTCCTTTTCCACTAGATCACCCACAGGAGTCCCCAGTGAAAGGGAAATATTGCATTCAGTGCTTTAGGTTTTGTTGATTAAGGCAAATCACAGTCTGTCCCTTAAGATGATACAAAAATTCTAGATATAAGACACATTTACAGCTTATTTGGGAAGTAGGTGAATTCCTTATAGTGAATTTGTTCTTGGGGGTATCAAACTCTCCTTTTTTTACTCTAAATTGTCACCAGCACACTGGAAAACAACAGATGATTACATTTTGGCAACAAATCAGAGAATAAGGACCAGTATGTGCTTTGTAGCCTCAAAGGAGTGTTCATGGGATTGAAACCCGAAACTCTCTGCATTTCAGAATAATGTTGCAGCAAACAAAAAGTATTGCTTTAAAGCAGTGACAAATAGTCAGAGACAAAAATGACTAATACAAAATTAACTCCAAAAAAAGTCAAGAGTCAACATCAGCAATTTCATTATCAGCAATTCTATTTATTGTCTCGGTTTTTAGAAAAACTGGAGGCCCCAAATCAGACTTTACAGTTTTGCTGGTTATTGTACAGAGAAAGTTCAGTCTGGTGTGGTGACAGAGGCCAGGAAAAGCAGTAGCTTGCCCCTCTTTTATAAATGGGAATTGATCCACAAGGAGACCAATTTGCCCAGAGAAATTGAGGATGCCCCATCCCTGGAAGTGTCCAAGGCCAGGATGGAGCAAGCTGGGGTAGGGAAAGTTGTCCCTTCCCATGGCAAGGGTGGGACTGGATGAGCTTTACACTCCCTTCCAACTCAAAAGCACCATTCACTACTGTAGAGACATTAATATCAATTTATGTCTTGGTGTTCACAAAGGACATACTTAGAAGAAACAATTTTTTCTCTACTGCATATTTATTCCCTGAAAAAAAAAAAAAAAATCAAACTTCTGTTGTCTTTTTGGTTTATCTAAAGCTATTTAAAAAGTATTTTTCCTCCTACTTATGAGAAAAAATTATGCTGTTGTTGGTCAGAACCTTTGTTGGCAAGATACATGCTCACATCATCAAGAAATATATGACTGGTAAGTTATATGTTAGTGGAAGAAGATATGGTGCTGAAGTATAAAATTTAACTCTTGAGTGCTGCAAGAAATAATCAGATCATGATACTATTTTAAATTAAAGGCTTTTAGGATCACTGACTAGGCTTTTACTGTTATATTGGCATTATGGCCACATTCCTTTTACATTCGTTTAACCCCCAGAAATATCACACAAAAAATTATTATCAAGAAGTGTTTGTTTATAAGACACTGGCAGCATTTCTATTGCTAATTGTCATCATTTCACTGATAAAGTGTATTCCTAAACTGGATCCTGCTGTCAACTAAAACACACACCAGGGGAAGCAGAATATCAACCAACAAAGAGAAAGCAACCCCCCCAAACACAGCTTTTTCTCTCTCTCTAAGACACCGTTACCCACTTTCAGAACCACTGTACATCACCAGAAACACACATTTTTGTTATGCTGACTTACACAGCCTGTCATCCTTTCTAGTCTAGCTTTGTTCATGCAAAGCTGCCAGAAATTTAACAAAACAAGAATTCATTTGAACTCTGTGTTCCTCCAGCCTTTGTTGGACAAAAAACCACAGCCAATAGTACATGTTCCAGCTGCAGGGATTTTTATTCTCCAAATATATGGGAGGATGACTAAAGGGTTAGCAAAGACTGAGCAAAGAGGATTTCAGATTCTCTGCGTTTAATAAAACAAGACAGCACTGATAATTTATGTCAGGTGTGAATTGTAAGCACAATACTTTGCAAGGTAGGGCTGTCCAAAAGTACCAGCCACTTCCCACATCCTCTCCCCTCCTTCTTATTTCCAACAGATTCAGGTCTTTCTGTGCATCCTGATTCCCTTGACACCTTCAACTTGCTGGTCCTCAGATTGCAACAGCCCTTCAGCACATCCTGAATATTAGTCAATAATATTCATCATTAGTTCACAAGCCCATTGTACAAAACATCTGCTTAAACATGTGCTTAAGTCTCATTTATTAATGAAATAAATGCAGGCTTGGGAATATACCTAGGTGCTTTCTGAAGTAAAGGCCTGAGATTTTCACCTCAGGGAGAGGAAGAGTTTTCCTTCTTCCATTCAAGTTAAATGAATGATGAGAAAAGAATTCAGAGAAAAAGGACTTCAAGTTATGGCACAGGAGCTCTCTGAAAGATTTGGTTTATTTGGCAAGCAATAAAATTAATGTGATGCACGAGGTGTCACTGCACCATAGTGGTGTCTGCAGAAAGCTATTGAAGACCTAGTGAAGTTCCAGTAGCTTTAGGGTTTTTTTACTTTTTTTATGTTATGCATTTTGCTTCTATGCAATAACAGCTGCACAAGGTTTTTATTGCACCTCCAGTTTATTGCACATCATGACTTTTAACACACTTACTCCTTGGAGAGGTCTGGGACGCTGTGGGCAGTGCAGCCCCCTGCCTAGAACACTCTCTGGCAGAGTGGCTGGCAAACAATCTCTCCTTAAATGAGAAAGATGACAAATGGAAGGAGAACCACAAAAGCAAGAGGGAGATAGATGTTGTAAATGTGCAGTAAAAAGGCTGGGATAGCTCTAGGTGATTCTTGTACTTCCTAAGCTAATGGATAAGCAGCTGACTGGAAAGAACTGGGCATTATGAGCGGAACAAACGACCACAGTTTCCAAGTCTTCTCCTGCTGCCCGGCTGCCAGCAGCAGCACTGCTTTCTGCAGTTCAGAAAGACCTGGGAGCTGCACTTTCCCTCCCACCTCTGTGCTCCTGTTTCTCCAGGAACAGCACCAAGGAGACATTCAAAGGCCAGGATGGAGATTCCCTGGGTTTGGTGACTCACAATGATCACTGAATTCTCACTTTGGACTCTGCAAATGTTTAGCACAGGGACAATGTCAGACAGTGTTTCAAGGACATTTAAGTGTCACTCAGGCTCTGTGCCCTTCCCATTAAAAATGGGATAAGCTGGTCACTGCCAAGTTGGAATTTAACTGCTCTCTGTCAAAAATGAGCCACCTTTTTCCTACCTGACTTTCCTCTTGTCTTATGATCTAGCAGACTTTACAGCTGAGCCATGACAGGCAGGAAGAAGAACAAATTCTCCAAGTTATGCTCCAGGGATAACTGCTTAAAGTTTGTCCTTCCCTGCCTGATTGTATTCTGACACAAGAACTTTCACCCCAAAGACACCTGGTTGCAATGTGATGACACTTTGAGCAATATAGGGTACAACAGAAAGAAAAAGAGTTCTTCAGAGCCCTAAGAACAAAATCCTGCTTGCACACTGCACACCAGTGAAGCTCCAAAGAGAGGAAAAGATTTAAATCAACTTTGAGCATCTGACTCCTTCCAGCATTATGGAAATAAAGTTGTCATTCCCTCTACAGTCCCTATCACAGCCAAGTCTATCCAGCACTGGAAAAAACTCTCTAGAATGGTACAAAATGAAAGCAATTATATTTCCAGTTGTCACAATATTTTCTCAAAATTTTCTCCCTGACAAGCAAAAGAGATTTCTTTCATACAGAACTGCTTCCAAAAGGGCAGAGAAGCCAATGCTATTAATTCAAATCGTAGTAGAGGTAAATTTAATGTTAAAAGTAGTTCCCACACTCTAAAAGTGGTCAGGTTTATTGGTTGGCTTTTTTATTTCTGTTTTGTTTTAAAAGCTAATTATAACATGATATAGATGATTATATCCCAATAGTGACTGGAACACCATTTCCTTGGACTAACAGCTGTGTATTGCTTAAGATTGCACTGATCACAAGGCACTAACCTGGACCTGGTCACACAATTTTCAGGAACTCCAACTTCTCAGCAATTCTGGTGAAACGTTTTCTGACTCAGATAAATCTGATTTTTATCACAATGCAAGACGTAAAAAATGAAACCCCCACAAGCCAAGAGCCCGGATGGGCTCTCCAAAGTGGGGAAGGATCTACAGTAAATGGATATTGCTTTAAAGAAGTGAGGATAAATTGCTGTGAGTGTGGCTCTCTGCAGGAAAGCCTCCAAGTTCCATCACTGCTGGTGATGCAGCAGAGACCTGAGGCCATTTGTCACTGTCCCCTTCAGCCACACCTGCAGATTCCCTGCCTTCCACAGAAATCCAGATTGCTTCCCACAGGTGCCTCGTGCACCAGCAGAGTTTTGGATGGATGTTCCAGTCACACAGTCCTGTGGGGAGAGCCACACTTCAAACTGCTCACAAGCCACACAGAAACCAGAGGTGGCCACTGGTTTAAATAAATTATTCCTAATAACATTGAAACACTCGAAGGGAATGTGATTCCTTCAGGGAATTGCTTGGAAGGATAGCAGTGGGTAATGAGAGCACAATGAGAATCACCTATTTCCCACTTCCTATGTGCCTCCAGGTGGAAGATCTCTGAGTACACAGTTAAAACCTGTCACAATAGTACCAAAAAAAGAGAAAAAAAAATTAAGGACAATGGAAATCAGTACATGTTTTTATAAAAGTAAAATTTCTTTCTGGTTGTTTTCCTGTCGTGTGTTTCACATATGTCCTGGCCACGGTAGTATTTAATAAATGAGACAAAAATTGTGATACACAGTAACTCCACCACTTTCCTAGGCAGCCTGTAAGAATTTGGATGATAACACCAAGAAAGAACTGAACAAAAAGCAGAGAATGACAACTCATTAGTCCAAGCAGTAGGATTAATTTATTGTGCTGCCCTGAGCTGTTAACAGCTGAAGAAAGCTAAACAAGGATGAGCAGGAATAACATGCTGTGCAATATAGCGTTAACTACTTCAGCCTGTTCCAGTCAACCAAAATTTTAAACTATGTTTCATGCTTCACTAAGCTGCCAAATCTTTTTCATCCCTGAGTACAAAGGCATATTGAATTTCCAGTATACACCTGCAGAAGTCTAGAACCCACAAGCCTATCCAAGATTTCATCTCTACCATGAAAATACATCAGTCTTTATAGATAGATTGAAAAACTAAACAAAACAAAAAAGGAGGGCACTCCCCCGATGTGCAGTCTCAAATATACTGAAACAACAGCCAGGAAAATGAGTGCAACACCTTGTTTTGCAGGTTTCTCTTCCACATACTTTTGTGTCCTAATGGACTTTTTCCAGTTTTTTGCTTTCTGCAAATAAACGAATCAATTACTGCCAGTGACCGTAGCTTCACACTCAGAAAATGTAATTTTTTCACCCCCAGGATTTAATCCTAACAATGAACTTAACATATTTGAATCTCTGTATGCTTTTCAACACATGGAGCTTGCCTTGAATAACTCATAAAACAAGAAGAAATATGTGCATTGCATATACCAAGCATACATCAGCAATAAATGCAGCTTTCAGTGAAGAAATGTAGACATTTAAATAGACAATTATTTGTAGCATTGTATGATTTTTCAGTAAAAATAAATACCTGCATCAAAAAAAAAAAACAGCAAAACAGACAGAAAGGCAGAGCATCAACCTGGAATAGGAGAGGGCATAAATGTAAATAATTCACCCATAACTTCAGATTAATTATATCCATGCAGTTGTGTCCAGAATCTGCTGTTAGGAGTTTTCTAAATATTTTTTCATTTTTAAGAAAAACTGAGAAAGCAGCTCTGAAAATGTCTTAAAGTCCTTTAAAAGTGTTTAAAATTGATAGACCTCGGTGGAGAAAAGGGAAGCACAAGTAATAAGGAATACAGTTGAATATTCTCAAGGATTTTTATCAGCAAAGTGTTTTGTAGTTGAGCTGGTGGAAAAGCCAGGGGGATCTGGTAGGTGTTGTCTGGCCAGTGGCTGTTGTTATTATGGAGCTTGCCCAGGGTGCTGTGGCCCACACCATGGAATTCCAGTTTAGCTGGGATTTGCTGCTTGCTCTGGATGCTCCTGTTGGTCTAAACTGCCTCTTGCTTGTCCCTCTGCGTGCTCCCTTCTGGAGGAGTCCATCACACCTCGTGTTGCACTCCAGATGTTGCTGCTGGGCAGCCATCCAGGCCCCTCTGCAGCATCTCCAGAGGTGACTCATCTCCCACAGCAGATATTTATCTTCCGACGGGATGGGCTGACCTGGCATTGGCACGGGAGTCTCTGAAGGGCCTGGAGCCTCTCTGTGCCCAGGAAAGGCTGAGGGAGCTGGGGCTGCTCAGCCTGGAGAGGAGCTCCAGCTGAGAGGGGCCCTCAGCCCTGGCTGTCCCTGTGGGCAGGAGGGGCAGAGCAGGGCCAGGTTCTGCTCCAGCAGTGCCACCAGAGCCAGAGGCAGGGACAGATCCCAGCAATTCCCTTGCTCAGGAGGCAGAACTTCTGCCCTGGGCACTGCCCAGCCCTGAGCAGAGACCAGAGAGGCTGGGGGGTCTCCTCCTGGGGATGTTCCACTCCTGTGCCCTGGGATGACCCTGCCTGAGCAGATGCCCCACTGTGGTCCTTTCCACCCTGACTCATTCTGGGATTCTGTGATTGGCGAATTTCTTTCCCTTCACTATGTTGATATTGATGTATAATATGTTGCAGAAATAATTTTTAGGGGTTTTTTTTGGTACCTTTACAAAATGCCCAATACAGACTGGACTCCTGGAGGAGGTTACTCTCTAAGACACATTTCAGAGGTGGTATTAACACATGAGTTCTAAATTTCATTAGAGAGAGCTCCTTTGGTTTCCCACATTTCTCTTCTAGATGTCTAATCCAAGGTACCTTTGAAATAGAAAATGGAAGTTTTTGTTCTTCTTCCAGCTCTCAATGCTTTCAGAAGTCGACCACCTACTGTGGGACATTTCCTTTGATTTAGTAGCTTAAATTTACTCCACCTGCTTTTTTTTCTTTTTTTTTCTTTCTTCTTTTTTTTTTTTTTACAAATCAATAAAGCCCAAAATTTTTTGCAAATTGTCTAGAAACCCCCTAGGGAACGTACTTCTGTAACTCTTCCTTTCCTTCTCCTGCAATTTTCTTGATTCCCACAAAGGGAATTACAAAATTGTTTTCATTATGATCATTGTGTCAAAGACACTGAGATGGTCACTAGAAGAACAGATCTTTTTTTGATATAAATTATACAAAAACAAAGTAATAATGATGAAAAAATTCTAAAATTTATGGCACTGCATGTATAAATGCAATTTTTACTATTTCCAGAACTATTGCCATATCAAAAACATGTTTTTTTCCATTTCAATGAAAAAAGATTTTGTGATTTGTGGATTCTGCCAATTCTCTTCTGTCAAGGAGCAGAGTTATTCTGTTCTTTCTTTCATCCTCCTGGTTGCTGTACAACCTCTGCCCTCACATATTTCACCTTCTCTTTCACTCACTCACTGACAAGTCCAAAGAATTTCTAAGGTCTGCTAGACATGAACTTTCTAAGTTCAAAGAATTTTTACTTCTAACACCATACCACAATAAAAATCTGCATGACTATTTTCTGATTAAAACATGATAAAGAATTCAATTAAATCTTCACAGAGATATTTACAGAATATAAAAATCAATGGGTAAATTTAGGTATGCCAAAGGAATGAAAGGAATAATGAGGTTATGGAATAATTTTCCTCAATGCGAGGAACTTCTAGGCATTATTTCAAACTTCCCTGGTGTTTGAAGAAGTCACTTGCTAATACATATATGTCCTTTTATGGCTTAATCCTTTTTATGACCTTTGCTATGAATTCAGGCTTCATTCTGTTTACCTTCCAAAAAAAAGAAAGTGTGTTTTCAAAGGAAGCATTATTACTAATAGAAATAGGTTTCCATGTTTTTCTGGGAAATAGTTGTCTTTCCTTCACAACATGATTTTATTTTTCTTTCCCTTTCTCAAAATCCTTGAGGACATAAAGTGCTTATGACCCATTTGACAGCTAAAGCATTTTTCCTTGCTCTGTTAGTAAGCTACATGGCATTAGGCCATGAGCTATAGGTAAATTAGATGGCAATTGAACAGGAAGAGCTGTTTTTCCTACAGTATGAAGGGATTCTGTATCTGTTGCATGCATTTAAACCTATATGGGACAGGATTTTTCTTCTCTGAACTTCCAAACCAGCGGCTTATTTCGAGAGAGATCACTCAGCAACGCAGCTACAGGACTGAATGAAAAAGCCATTAAAAAAAAAATTGAAAAATCCAGTCTCTATCATTTCTGAAGAGCAATTTAGGTCTCTTTAGAGTCTCTTTAGGTCTCTCAGGTCTATTTAAACTGAAAATGCCAATTAGCAGGAAAATACCCTGATGATGCATGACAGATTGAAAGCAGAGCAGGCCTAGTGAGACATCCATGTAAGCACACACATGCAAAGCAGAGAGAATTCATAAAACTGGTCTATATTTGATTTTTCAATTCCAGCATCACAAGAACACTTTGGAAAAGAAGCCCTGAGCATAAAAATGCTGTGGAAGCCACAAAAGAGTTGAGGTAGAAGCAGAGCCAGATGCTGATAGAGAGCTGGGGATTTTGCCTCCCTTATCTCGAGATGCAAGGTGGCTTTGTACAGTGCTAACACATGCAAGCAAAACCTTAGAGGAGTGCAAAAGCTCACACCTCCAGCCCTGGAGTTGGGCTGGGTGCCACAGATCTATTAATAGAGCTCTCAAAGCCCAGGAAGGGTCTCTGCACTGTCTAAGGCGCTGCTCCCAGAGCTGACAAGGTCAGCTCCAATTCCCGTGTGAATTCAGCGACTGCAACCGCAAGGGCCACATTCCTCCGGGCACATCTGAGGTACCCTGGCATGAGAAAGTGATAAAAGAGCCACAAAACTCATCTTATCTCCTTCAAACCTGAAAACAGCCTTTGAAAACTTTTTTTTTTCCCCTCACGTTCCCTTTCATTTGACCCTCAGCCAAATCACTCCATAATCTCCACAGCTCCTGTGAGGGGTAAGTGGATTTACGTCACTGCTTTCCCCAGAGGAAACCAGATCCCAGCAGGTTGCTCACATGCTTTCGAGAGCTGATGATCAGGTCACAGACAACAAAAAACCCTCCAGATTTTATTCAGATTTCCCTCTTTCCTCCTTTAAAATCTCTACTAAGTTTACAGTGTTTTCTTTCGGTAATAGTGAACATCTGTGACAGTGGAGGAGCCAAAATAAACCCAGTCAAGGAAATTCTATGTAGTTATGCTAAACAAGTTTTATTCACAGGTTTAAGTTTCGTACTAAAAGGGGTACAATGTCAACCCACCCTGGCTTCATGTGTGATTATACACATTACTGAGACAAACGTGTACAAAACCAAAGGATTGCCATGTTCTTAAGATGATTTTTCAGTCCTATGCTCTTGGAATAAAAAGCAGTTGTGCAGCTTTCAAGTCACAACAAGGGGCTCAATGGTTATTGTGTGAAATGTTTTCCTTTATCATCATGATGAAAACCAGCCCGTGCTGGGAGGGAACCCACTCAAAGCAATTCAAGCATCAACCATTATCTAGGGCAAGTGTTGACCTGGCCTCAGACAAAATCCTTATTGTTCCCTTTGTTGTTCCTCTCCTCTCCCTCCCTATGTTTAGTTAGGATATGCAAATTGCACATGGAAAGTAAAATCCCAGGTAACTCACTCCTTTTCCAGCTTCAACAGCTGGAGCTGGCACCAGGTCCTCATGAAGTGATGTTGAGCTTAAGCCTTTTTTATCTTGCTGCTTTTGCAATGCAATGTGGATTTAAGAAGGGATCAGTGGTTTGTACACCTGTGTAATTTCTTCAGAAGTATCAACATGCTTTCCTTTTTTAATGCTTTTAAATGCTTCAATGCTTTTTGCCCATGACAACCACTTTAGATTTTTAATACAACCCTAAAAACTTATTTCTCATGTACTGTGTTGCAATACCCAAGCAAAAGAGTCCCAGGCATTTCTGAGGACATTTTAACAAGAGTCAGTGCAGCATCTAAACAAACCATTTATTATTATTCCTATTTATTGCCAATAAATCGACTTGGGGCTATCTCATTATAACACAAAAATAGCAAAACAAACAACAGTATAAGGCAACAAAAGTCTCCTATAGTCTCACCTTTCTAATTGCTTTTCAGAAATGCTGCACCATGAAAATCTCATCAATGCTTTGAAATCTCAGCCCCTGATAAATGTAACCTTTCCATGAACTGTCTCATCTAGACAGAGCTCTTTCCCTCTGCTTTGCCCTCAGTTTTTTGCCAATATTTTGCTCACCAAGGAAATCTGCTATCAAATGTGATTCAGACAAGAGGGGTTTTTGTGTGCTTTTCCTCCTTACTTTTAAAGAGCTCTTCTTTTTATCCTAGAATTCAATGTATCAACAGAGACTTCTTGCCTCTGATGTGAGGTCTTTGGCAGTTGGTATTGAGAGACCAACCAGAGCAAAGCAGAGGAGTCCATCCCTAAAAAAAATGTGGGGTTTTGTCATACTGATGCCAATCCACAAAAAGGAAGAACTGTGTTTTAAGGATCCTAGAGGAAGAAAAAAGAGAGGTCTTTTTTATTGTTAAATGCTATAGAAAGTGTTGCTTCCAATTGCTCTCAAATTCTGTGGGAGTACTGGAACAAACTAATTGTTTTAAAAAATATAAACTCGTGAGTTCATGTGCTAATCTACACTAATATTAAGAGATTGCTCAGAGAAATTTATGGGAAGATATAGGAAAAGACCCTTTCTGTCCTAGAGAACCTAAAATATATATTGAAAAGAGAAATTAGGAACTTGAATTTATGGATAACAATCTAGAACAAGCATTCCAAATTACTCAACTTCTAACAGTTACCCTGACATTAATAGTCTTGGGTGCTTTGGTTTATACAGATGACATAAAGGGGTTACTCCTAAAGACTGTTTTACTTTGGTTTTGTGTGGGTTTTTTTTTTTTTTTTTAAGATTACTTTCTCCTGTTAAAGAAAAAAAAATATCTTGGGATGAACAGAGAAAGCTCCCCTGGCACAAAGCCAGCAGTGACTGCTCACTAAAGTTAATAAAATTGTGATTACACGAGATGGAAACAAAGCTGAGTCCTCCGACTCTATTCCAGCACTGGTTAGTTTTCAAATGAACAAATTAAAAGGTATCATTCTACCCTGTGCTCACAGGAAAACTTGTGTGGATTATGCAAACCATAAAATCCACATGTTCCAGAATATCAGCCAACATGCCCTAAATGGAGGGAGACAACATCTCTCTTTGAAGAAAGGAGAAAATGAGGACTTTAAAGTCTTTTAAGATGAATGCTGAGATAAGGAAGAGAAAACAAGCATGCTTCCCACCCCCAGAGCTGGCTACTGATGGACAATTAGGTGCAAGGAAGAGCTGCATCATTATCCATAACAACCAAACCTTGCTTTTAAAATTGCCTTCCAGTTCACATCCACAAAAGTAAAGATCTTTGTAATATGAGAGACAAAGGGTCATATCTGCTGCCATGCAATTTGACTGAATCAATTCTAGGGATCTGCAATGAAACAACAGAAATAAATGTAACCCTCCCATCTTAAATTTTACCTTTGATGTATGAAGTGATTGATTAAACTAAAATAGTTAATTGTTATGGTTAGCTCAGTTCACCATTAAAAGAAAACCTAAATAAAACCAGGCTGACTTCTTAGTTAGTTCCTATCCAGAAAAGGATTTAACATTAGGAAGGTACTACACACATTGCTTATCAAGGCTTTTGTCCTAAACCCCAACCCAGTAAAAACAAACAAAACCATTTTATATTCATCTTAATTTTACCTAAGTGGAGTCTAATGGCAAATGGAATAATCTTCTACAGGGATGTATAGAAGTTCCACATATTTGACCTTTGGCTTCCTCAAATGTCATGTTTTCTAGGCCTCCAGTATTGAAAGAAACAGATGTAACCTTTTCTGCATCAGAAAGAGCAACTGATATACATATATAACAAAACTTCATCAAGGAAGTCCTGTAAAGTTGTCCCAGCCACATTTCCCAAAAGAGCTCCTTCATCTAGGAACTATTAGTTTGTCATTTTGAAAACTAATTAGCAAAGCAAATATCAGCTTGCAAGGTGCTCTCAGTTATTACTCTGTGGGGACTCCAGCAAATTTCAGGGAAAAGGGGGCAAGTTTCCCAACAAATTCATGAGGTTCTCACAGGTTCCAGCAGGATGTACAGGCAGTAAATGCTAATATTTCATAGTGGAACAGGAGATGATGCAATTTGAGGGGACTGGAAATGATATAGATTTCATGAAATATGCCAAACACCACGCAGGGTGCATCCCTGGGGTTATGGAATTCTGTGGTTTTCCTTGCAGTTTGCTTTTCAATAAGGTTAAATTAGAACCATGGCTCCTCTAGGGAAATTTGGCATGACAAGATATATAATCAAAGTTACATTATGTTCTTAAAAATCTCTATAGAGGGTAGGCTTTTAATTTTTGACAATGGGCTCGATGTTCATTAGCAGGGCACTGGGTATTTTTCTTGGGCAGTTCTTCTGAATTAGAATGTGTGTGGAGATTTTTACTAGAAAATTAGAGAAGTGTTTGAATAATGGTGCTTCAAATATGCTGAAGTCATTGCATGGCCCCACACATTCACCCAAGAGCAGCATGACCCTGTGGTTACAGCATTAGTTTGGGGATCTTGGAATTTTTTTATGAACTTCTTGTGAAGATGGGAAGAAACCATTTATGCTCTGGGCTCTCCTTCCCACCAGGAGTAATATTTCCTTCTCCCAGCTGTTCCATTTTGATTATTCACATGCTTCCAAAGAATTATAGCTTAAAAATATTAGGATTCCTTGGTAGCCAGTGTTGTTTAGGCCTACAGAAATATCCCTATGCTGGACTGCAAAGGAAGATGAATTTTCAGGGGCATTTTCAAGCAGAGGAGCTAAGACAGGAACCAGATTCAGGTCAAATCTTCAGTTTTCCAGGACAAATATGCTAATAAAAATAATTTATTTGATGAAAGTTAGTGGCATTTAAGAAGCAGCCCAGGAGCAGCAATCCACTCCTAAGGGTTTAGAGCCACAGAAAGGCAGAACAGATCTGAACTAGGGTTAAATGACTAAAAGTTCTAAAAGATTGGTTTTCATTTTCACATGCTGTGGAGTTCCCTGCTGCTGAATGGCAATAACAGTTGAAGTGACGAAATATTACAGGAAAAGCCACTCTTTCAGTATGTCTGGCCTGAGCAAAACCCAAAAGAACCAGAAGAGTCAACATTTCTTTTCTTTTTCTTCCAGATTAGTGACTCTGCAAATCCAGCACATGTGTGTAAGCATCAGGGTCCAAGTTCTGAGAAGTGCTAAGCACACACAAACCTCCCCTGAGCTAATGGGAGTCACAGGTGCTCCCAGCAGTGGCAACACCGAGGTATCAGCACAAGGATTGTAGGCTCAGGATTTTGTCCAAGTCAGAGTGGATCTTTAAATTCCTCACAACCATCTTGTTGCTATGTTAAACTCAAATTTTTCCTGTGCTTTTGTTCCCCCTCCATTAGGAACTTCTGCTCCCTAGCAACACAACTGGTGATTCAGGGAGCAAATGATCCCCTTTTCCACTTTTCAGTGCTCTGGAAAGCACTGCAAGCTCAGCACTGAGCTTTGCCACAACACCTCCTAAAGCCTGTGGAAACACTACCACTGCCTTCCAGAGGGTCACATTAAGTCATTGGGCTGGCAGATTTTTATGGTCTCGATCCTGAGCTGCTGAAAATTCACATCCACAAGTTCAGCAGAGCCTGCCAGCCAGGAGCACCATTTTCATTGCCTCCACACACTACTTAAGAACAACCCCTTGCCTGTTAATCATAAATGAATTTCAAAAAAAAGCACCTTTGCCTTGAGCTTCTATATCTCTATGAGCAATAAAGAGCTCTGCTCTGCTTTCCCTCTTTCCAATCCTTCAGATCTTTAAAACTTCAATCCCTGCAAGGTTCTTGTTCCCCTAATTCAAAAGAAGGGTTTCATCGGGAGTTCATGGAGACTCCTCTGCTTCAGACAGAAAAAAAAAACAAAAGTAAAAATGCACAATAATAATGCACAAAGTAAAATGTGCATTATCACAGCCAGTGTGAATTTACCAAATTATTCCACCATGGTACAATAGAATTGCAAGTTACTTATACTCACTGAGACAACCAGACAACAACTTGATGATGAATGTCAGACCTCTCCTAAACAGCTGATCATGTGTTCCCTGCACACATTATTTTGGCTTTGTCTTTGTGACAACAGAACCTCAAAAAAATTCATCAATATAGATCATATTGTGCAAGCATCCATAACCTGAAGGATGTGGTTTTGTGTGTTTTATTTGATTGTTTTTCCTGCATGGCTGAACAGTCTGTGTGAAGGATTTGGCCTAGGAGGAGAATAATGTTTTCATAATTTCCCAGTGGTTGCTCATTTCTAACATGTTAGCACAGGAAGGACAGCAATACTGCAAGAAATATAATCTTGGCAGCATTTTCAGCACATCCCAACTCATTAGGAATTTCTCAAACACAGCAAATACTTATATTGAATAAAAACTAATGGTGCATAATATTCAAATAATCTGATCATGCTATGTTGACTTGAAGTTTGCATTTCCACTTCTACATTTTGTTGTGATTAAGCCTTTTATCACAAGGGGCCTGAGATTTCTCTGTGCTTTGTAAAACACTATGTCCAGTGATGAACAGGATACCTGGTTTTCATTATTCATAGGTGCATTGCTTTCCAGTGGGAGAGATTCAGAACAGTATATGTAAATCAAATAGAAATATTTAAATATAAATTAGTGAGGCAGGAGATAGGGAAGAGCCCAGGCCTTAAAGTAAAGCAGTGAAAATGTATGTGCACAAATTCAACTTCATAATCTTTAGAAAATATTCTGAAGAGTAGCTATTGGATTTTTGGTTGTTTTTTATTATTTTTTTTCATGTTTATGAAGGAAACTTTTAATTCAGATTTGTTATCTCTGATGGGATAAGAAGACATTTAAAACAAGGGTCTTCCTAAGTGGTCCCAGCCCTTTAAATTAGCCAGGCTAAGTAAAAATGTACATATTAAGATGTAAACTGCAGTTCTAGTGCTGTTAAATTCAAGTATCCACAAAAAGAACAGGAGAGTTTGTGTATCACTTAAGTTTTAAGGACTTCAATAGAACTTAAGAACATAACTGAAAAAAATTGGTAATCTGGGGCAAAAATCTCACTCATCACAAGGAGGTTTGAAACAGATCTGACCATCAAAATTATACTGGTCATTCAAATGTCGAAATTGATGCTGGTACGTAAGCCAAGCTTAGAAGTCAAGATTAGAAACATTTTCATGTTAATGGGAGGACAAACTGGGTAACCAGAGCAGATTTAGAAAGCCCAGCTGGAGCAACAGGCTCTTAAACACAATAGTATTAAAATAAAACAAAACAAATAGAAACTGTGGCAAGGTAAAGTTACTGCTTTTGCTGAGAAAGGAAGTATGCATACACGAATGTTATATAAAAATTAAGTAAGTTTTCTTTGATCTGTTAACAAGAAAACTAAACAAGCTGGTGGATATTCTCCAAATAACTTCTCATTATTAGAATTATTTTTGATGACTAAATTCCTTCCCAAAAAGAACAAAGATGGGTCCTGTGGGAGAGGAGACCTGAAAGCCAGAAATAAGCACTGTCTACGCATCCTATTGTTAGATGGTGCCCAGTGTTAACAGTTCTGTAGGACTGAAGAGAAAGGCCATTTCCCTCAAATGACTTCACATGAAGAAATGAGTACAATTCACTGGTCTCAACATATTTTAGAGCTGAGTGCTCTAAGAAAGCACTTCAACAATAAGCAAAAGAAAAAGTTAATGTCTACAGATCAGGGAATCTTTACTGTAAATGGTGGGTTCTTGCCCTCTCCTCATCTCAGTCTCCACCAAGAGGACAGGTGAGCTCCATGGACAGGAATTTCATGGACCAGGAAATGGCAAGGGAAGTAGCCATCTTCTCCTGGAACTTCAAATTAACTGCCCAGGTTTGGCACTTCAGAGTTCACCTGAGGAAGTCTCAGTCTTGGAGAGCTGATCATTCAGGGCACGCGGCTCACTGAGACCCGTGGCAGAGAAAAATATTCCAAAACACTTTCAGTAGATGGATGCTGTCACTTTACAGTCTGGAGTGCCAAACAATATATTTAAAAATACTTTGTATGCAACTAATTATCAGTCAGGAATGTGAGATTAGGGAAAAAGGTGTTGGAGTGCAATAATGAGTACAGAAAAGGCAGCATTTATTTAAATACAAAAAATGAACCCACCAAAGGTTCAATTCTGCAAGTGTGGTTCTAGGAGTCTTAAACTCGCCCCTAATTAAAAAAAAAATGCTGTACTTAATTCCATTTGGAAATTGTGTTATTATTAAAAAAATATGTAATATGTTTTAAACAAAAAGATTAAAACTAAAATCACAGATGTGTATAAAAAGGATACTTCCATAACCTGTGTCTTCCTTCAAACATTTCCTATCTGCTGCTTTGACAATTGTAGAAATCTTATTTGATGAAAAGGCAGTGAAACTGAGAAGGAAACTGTCTTTATAATAATGCTAAATCATTTTACTCAAAACTTAAGTTAAAATTTTAAATAAAAGCCATAGTTTTACCTATTTAAAAAAATGCTGAGGATTGCAGTAAAGATAATGAGGATTTATAATTTAGCCTCATTTTATATAATCAAGTCAAAAGCATAAATTATCCATCAAGTGAAGAAAAGTTACATTTGACTCAAAATGACACTTGAGTTATAAACACATTGTGATTCATGGTTTTAAAAAATATTTCTGAAAACTATCATAACAACCTTAATAATACCACTACCATTAAAAAAAAAAATCTTTAAAGCTTTTCAAGTCGTATTAAAGATGATTAAAGTCTTTAAAAACACTCTGTGAAGTCCTGCAAACTTCCAGCTTTTGTTCAGTACAATATTTTCCAGTATTTTTTTTTGTGAATTTACAATACAACAGCAACAACAAAAATAACAACAAAGCCAAATCCTTGAGGCCTTTGGTTTTTCCTTCTTAGGATGATTCTTGTTTTGATTGTTGTCTTATCCCAGCAGAGTTAACAAACTGAAATAAAAAGTTTGCTTCATAAACAATGGAAAGTTGAATGACATTTTTTATCAGATATTTTTATTCAGGCTAAAAGGGGTTAATTTTTCTAGAACCTATCCCAAAAGAAAGCATCATCCATTTTCTTTGGGCCAAGATATGATCATGACCAAAAGCCTGGGGCATGGTGGGAAAGAAGCCAATCTTAACATAAATGAGCTTGAAATACCATCTCAACCACAAAATCAGCATTATTAAATCCTGGGGAAGTATCAAGCCGGACAACTAAAAATCAGATTCAGATTAATTAAACCAATCTTGTTCAGGTTTCTTTTATGTTCATGCTTTAAAGCTTATAATTAGCTGGAAACATAAAAAATCAGAGCATTTTCTATTTTTCTTTAGTGACTTTCTCGTGAACCTTAAACTGCCAGAATAACTGTGCTCAACACAACAAAAAAATGAATTCTGTGGTCATCTTGAGATCATCTGCAGTATTTTAATATGGCTAAATCTGTATCCCCTTGCTGCTTGTGTCTAAATTTAGCACATTGTTTTGGTGTTAAAAATAAGTTGCTTTGTTGCTCACGTACTCAGCGCGATGGCGACACGGTGTCTGTTCTCCTGCACATAAAGCGTCATGTCTTCTAGCAACCAGCAGATTTGGGGAGAAAATAAACCTGAGGTAACTATTTACAGTGACTGGCAGCAAGCACTCCGTGCTTCTTGTTTATTTCCAAGCTGGGAAGAGTATTCCCTCTGCTCCGTGTACTAAGGGATTCCTCAGAAGTGATAAAACTCCGGCACTGGATAACGTGCCACTGGAAATACGATGTACAATTGGTGAGCACTGCCAGCATCTCAGCTGCTGTCACTCTCCAGAGCCCGGGGAATGATGCCAATATGCAATTTTTAGGGATGTGGTCCCAGGGTGTAAAATGCTAGAGGATAAAATAAGATCTGGTATTGTTGATTCTTTTTGTTTTTGGATGTATAATAAACAGTAACTTCTCCAGAAGTTCTTATCCACTTCTCCCTAGAAATATGGAAGTGGTGTATTGCTCACAGCACTACATTGGAAGTTGGTCTCTCATTTACTTATAAACATTTTCAGAGGGGCAGCAGAATGCCATGTCATAGTTCAAAAAATTGAAATGCCTAGAGCTGTGATCAGAACAGGCATCTTTATACAAAGTTTGATTTCCTGCTTTTGTAAAATGATGTCACAAATACCCTGTGATCCTAAACCAAAAATTAGAAAGAATATTCTTAACAAGGAAAAATAATCTGCCTTCAGCTTTTACTGCACAGAAATGACAAACATTTACATTACTATTAACCTGGAGACAGAGCTTTTGGTAATAAAATTAGATAGTAAATCAGAAAATTAATGCAATAGTAGGGAAAATGTCCTTTGTTTTTCACAGTCCACACTACAGCACTCTCTATAAAAAAAATAGATGACAGCAAGTCCAAGCCCACTAATCCAACATTTAATAACATTTGCCTGCAAATCAGGTACACTTTGCTGTAACTGATGCTGAGACAAAGCAAACCTTTCTTGAAGTTTCCAGCACAGACCTTTAGGATTTGTTGCCATCCCAATGTAAGTTTGTCTGACAGAACAGCCATTTTGCTCTAGATTTTGCAGACGATTTTAATTTAAACACAATGTCACCAGCAGATATTAAACCAGTGAATCTGCCTCTACTTAGCATGTGTAAAAGGAAAATTACGTGGAAAACATCCAGGAGCTGTAAACTTCTGAAGTCTTTTTTTCCCGTTTATTACCAATCATTAATCTGGGAGATGTCACCCAACAGGTTGTTTACTTAGCTCTTGATCTTTAGTGAAGTGTCATAATTTTATAGATGATTTTTAATTTCTATTTGGGTAGTGCTTATAGAGTTACTGAAGTAAATGCTTTAATGGCTTTTAGGCCTAAGAAATCTTTTTCCTGCAAGCAATTGTATTTGTGTAAAAACAGCTGCAGGACTGGAGATGTGGAGATTTTGCCTGCATTCTTTCCCAAGAAAGCTAGCCCCAGAATAAAACAGGTTATCTCCAGAGAAATGTGGGCTTATTCTTGATCAGGTTGTTGTGCCTAATGGTAAGTAATACTCAAATACTTGAGTTTACCCTTAAAGGCATGGAACAGAAAAAAAGATTATATTAAATACAAGAAATCCTATGCACAAAGAAGTCCATAAAAATATTATGGGCACCTGTGTTTTCCAGTACAATCTATGAAAAATTTAACCTAATATTGCAGTAAGTGGGTGCAATATATAGGCTAAAATGGGAATATCATTGATCCATTAGAAGATTTTGTTTAGAAAAGCAGCAGAGGTGGGAATAAATGCTGCAGATTTTGATTTTGCCCTCTGGCGCTGTGTTGTGGCAGGGCCAGGCTCCCTCTGTGCCAGGGCCTACTTGGAAAGGAAAGATGGTGACAACCACAAAGCACTTGGATTTTCCAGCCTGAGCCAGGGCCTTCTGCCAGGGCACTGCAGAGGAAGAAAGGGGGAGGAAGCTGGAGGAGGAACGAGGATATTTACACAGAATCAGAGAATATCCTGAGCTGGAAGGAATGCACAAAGATCATCTGATCCATCTCCTGGCCCTGAACAGGGCACCCCGGGAATCCCACCCTGATCCTCAGAGCGTTGTCCAAGCCCTTCTTGCACATGGCAAATGTTCTCTTGATGGAGCCACTCTTGGAGCCCTGGACTAGTGAAACCTTGGGACAGAGAGAGCTGCTGCTACATCATGGGGGGAAAACTGCCTACATTTTATAGGAGAGGGAAATCCACACCTGGGTAACAGTCAGCCTTCCTGCAGGACACAGGTGCCTCAGCAGCTCCCAAATCTAGGAGCTGTGGCTGCATGAACTCATCAATTTCCCCACCTAACTGCAATTTAGTACCAAGTTTTAAATTCACGCTAAGGTGAAGCCATGCTGCTGAATCTTTGCCTGTTCAGTGCACAAGCAGGAGTACATTCTCCACACAGCCAGCCAGCATTACATCACTGTCCTAAAGCATTTGCAGCTTCATGAAAAGGAAGAAAGGCAATATCCCCTCATTTGGAGCAGGAAGCCAACTCCTCAATGGTTGTTTTTCCCAAGAATCACTGACAATCATGCAGAGCAAGCAATTCCTAATCAAGTAAATCCTTTGAACACAGGCAGATCCATAAGCTTCACCATGCATGCCCTGATTCTCTGCTCATTCTTTCCTCCATCCCCATGTAAAGGCTTGTTCTGCCTCTTTGCCACCACAAGTTGCTCTGTTTCTCCATGGTAAAAACAAAGGGGATGTGCACAGGGAAGGAGGGTTGGCCACTGTTGGGATAAGGAAGGAATAAATAGTTTCTTTTCTCGGAATCTACAAACCTTACTTCTTTAATAAGTTTCCCACAAATCCAAAGTTTACTCAAAATGCACAAACTGACCAGCAACGACTCTTCTAAGCAGATCTGGTTGTCCTTATTTGGTGGGAACTATGACAGCCCCTCAGTTTAGTCCCTAACATGTCCCCCTGCCCTTGATGCAGGGAACAGCCTCTTCCATAACTCTAATGATACATTTCCTGCTTATTGCTTTAGTCTGCCTGTCCTTGCTGTGGGTTTTTCTTGGCAAAACACTTAAGAAATGTATAAATCTCCTTTATACACAAATATTGTGGGAGGTTTATAGCCTTACTAGGCCAAATTTATCTCAGGCATAGTTCTTTGTGTTCACACAATAAAAGGTTACTGGTACTCGACCAATTTGCGTGATGAAACGTGAATTACTGGGTCAGAGGACACTGTGGCTACAAAGAAGATGTACAAAGTAATTCTGAAAGCTGCAGCACAGAGCTTAATTTGATAATGACTGGGGAGGATAATGTTCTTAATGAATTTAGGCCAATCTGGGAGTTTGCTTTGACATAAATACTCCCACAAACCATTGAAAGGACCATGGTGTGGCTCTAAACATGGTGTGGGACCACACTGAGGAGACAGCAGACAAAGCAAAAAGAACAGGCATTCCTTAACATCCAGAGGGAATTCAGAATTCCCAGAAGCTGTTGCCACAGGCCTTAAGGAGGAAAAGAGGGTGAAAAGCTGGGGAAAATCATCCTTTCCCTGTTCTCCCCACAGACTGGGTACAATTATTAATATATAGAACATCTCAACACATGCCAGGAAAAAAAAAGAAAACCCAGACAAAGCTTCTACATCTACTGCCACTACAACAGAATGGAGAAATTAAAAAAGATTTACAGCTTAGTAAAAGTTTCAAAAGAGGAAAAGCTAAATTTTGTGCCATCTTCCAAACTGAATGTTATTACTATGAATTACCAACTAGGAATCAATAATTACTACTAGGAATTAATAACGAGAAATTACTAACATGTGGTGTTACAGTGAGGCCTATGCAGCACTCTGTGAGCTACAAACAGCATAGAATCAGCGAAACACAGAATATTTGAGTGAGAAGAGACCTTTTAAAGGGTTTCTAGTTAAATATCTTTGCTATGAGCGAGAACATATTCAACTAGATCAGGTTGCTAAAAACCCTGTCCAACCTGGCCTTGGACACTTCCAGGATGGGGCAGCCACAGCACATATGGGAAACCTGTGCCAAAGGTTTCTTCCCCCTCACAGGGAGGAATTGAATCTACATATGTGACCTCATTTTCCCCTTTTTCAGCTGGAAGCCCTTGTCCTGTCACACAGTTCTGATTAAGAGCCTCTCCAGCTTCCCTGTAGCCCCTTCAGATGCTGGAAGGTGCTGTGAGGTCTCCACACAACCATCTCACCTCCAGGCTGAAGAGCCCCAGCTTTCTTGTCTTGTCTTTATAGGTGGGATGCCCACAGGAAAATAAACAATTGTGGCTTGGCTGTTAAGGTACTGCCCTTTTGAGCCAAGTCCCTGTTACCACAAATTCTGCCTGTATAAAGATCTCACAGGAATTTAGTGAGATTTCTTACTGACCTGGGGATATGCCTGATTAGGGTGGTTTTTTTTCTGCCAGATCAGGACTCTATTGTCAGTTTACACTTAGTCCTGTGTGTGTAGGAGTCCACCTTTCATAATCCAGCTCGTTAAATGACATTTTAGCCTATGCAATAACCCAAAGTGCTCTTTTCAGCAGGAAATACTTTATAAGGTCTACATCCTGCCATCAGCCTAGGCACTGATCTCCCACTTGAAAACAGTGGAGAGGTCTGTGTAAAATATCACTGTCAGGATATGGGTAATCACTGATCTTTTTCTGGCTTGCAGTAGGAGTAGAAATATGCTGTTTTTCTCATATTTAGCAGTTATTTGGTCTGAACTCATTATTTACCTGTATGTTATTAAGGGTATTTGAAAAGGCTTGTTTTCTTCAAATCCCTAAAGGGGAAGAGATCCACGCCAAGTTCTACCCACACATAATTATATATTTCTACAGCAGAACTGCTTGAAAAAAAAGTCCCTTGTTTCAATCCAGGGATGGAGAAAAATCTGTCTCTTTGCCAATTCCAGGAACCTGAAAAAAATTAATAATTTTTGCTAACTTGAGTTCTAAAAAACTGTTGCTATCAAAATTCTGTATTCATTTACCAACTTCTTCCAAGAGGTGAGAATAAAGTATTGATTCCTTAGACCTGAGACACTAGTAATAAATAAATTGTAATGGAAACATTGACATGACAGGGTACGGGGTTATCAAGGCTTTTATGGAAAAATATTTATCTAAAGGCACTCTTAGATTATCCCTGTCCACTGTTGGTTTGTGTGAAATCACTTTGTGAAAGCAACTGGGGAGGTCCAAATACAATGATCAGTATCTAATCACAGTGTGTGATCCACATTGAAAAAAAATATTCAAATACTGCTTACAGTCAGAAAAGGTAAAAGAGCAGAGAGAGGAAAAATCTCCCAAGCCTTAATTTCAAGTCTATAGGACAAAATCATTTTAAAGAAGTTACCAAACCTGAGAATTACAGAAAACCCTTGGAAGTACGTCTTCACTACAAAGAAGGAAAAATTGAAGGCATCCCCATGTTTAAAAACTGATTTTTACTAGAGGAAAGTAGATGGAGTAGCTGACAGATATTTACAGGGCTGAGGTTAACAGTGCAGGATTTACACTCAGCTCTCTCCATCTGCAAAATTACCCTTCTGAAAGCAGACTTCATAAAATAGAAGAAGGGAGAGAAGGTGAAAATTGAAGGAAGCCTTGCTCTTATATTCAAGAATAAAATCACAGAATCATTTAGAAGGGAAAAGACTTATAAAATCACCAGGTAAAACCATCACACAGAAACAGTGGTATCTTCTGTTCTGTCTTTCCCTGACAGGACACCCTATCCTAAAGCTGGCACCAAATAACTTGGTGAACCAGGGTGGCAAAAACAGTGCAGCTCATGCAAAAAACCCCAAACAAAACCAAACCAGCAAAACCAAAACAAACAAAAGCCAAAACAAAACCCAAACAAACAAAACCCCAAATAAACAAAAACCCCCAAACAAATCAACCAACGTATCTCTACCTATATCTATCTTTTAGGCATAACCAGCCAAGAGAACCAGTTTCCTGCTGCATATGGACTTTTACTCAAGCAAACACAACCTAGACACAAACCCCCCATGTGTGTTTTACCATACAGTCACCCTACTGAAAAACATAGACTAAAACCTGTGGAAAACAGAGAAGGAGAGATGGAAGTGATTACATCACATCATCCACTTGTGCCTCATAGTAGAGTCCAAATACTGAATTAATTTCTCTTCCTATATACATTCTCCTGGCTTTTCAGCTGATTCAGGGAACAGAAGTGGCTCACTCAAGGTAGGAAAAGCAAACAGGAGATGTGAGACAGGTCCATGTTCCAGTGTCTCTGTTCATTTAACCTGATTGAAAAGCCACTTCTCCCACCATTCTCCAAAACCCCTTGGGCTGTGTAAGTTTGAATCTGTGCCTTTCCTATGTAACCTTGAGTAGCCCCAATTTAAGCCATTAAATGGACATTTGAGGTAAGGAAATCTGGCCAGTTTGAACTCCCCTCACCTTGTAACACTGCTAGAAAAGACATTTTTTAAATCAGAAGACAAACACTTAAAAAGTGATGGCATTTTGAACTAACTTACAGGTTTATTGTATTGAGGCTGCAACTGGTGTTTGCCCAGAAAACAAATAATATTGTTCTTTCCCATTTACTGCAGGAGATATTGCAAGTCTCACAGATTTGAGATAAGGGCCATGTTCTCTTCATTAATTTTCCAGGCTCCCTTCCCAAAACTCTTATGGTTTGCAGAAAGACCTTGGACCCCAATCACCTCTGGCTCAATTCTGAGCCTCCCAGTCCTACCACTCCCCCTGAAATAATCTGCAAAACCTTGACCACCTTCCTTTATCCATTCAATTGAGACAGAACAATCCCAGCCTGCTATGTGAACTCCCAGGTTTTGCTTTGGTGTTTTGAATTAACTGGTTTTCAAATCCAAGTCATTAAAAATCAACTTTTCAGCTGATTAAATTTTACAACACTAAAACCCAACCAACCAAAAAAACAACCAAACCCCACAAACACTGAAGCTACTGTTGGCACAAAAGTATCACCATGACATATCTGTGGTATAAGTAATACACAAAAAGGAACCAACACAGTTATTTGGAGTAAACAAACCAGTTAAATGATGCAAGAACTTTCATGGAGCCTCCAAAAGAACCTAAAATGTCCTTTATGTCTGCAAGTTGTTCTGAAGCACCAGGCCTAACAAAGCTCACTTTTTTCCTGGTTTATGTTTTATGCTGGATTGGCTTCAATGCAGGGAAGTTTCTGACCCATCCCTGCTTCCTTGAGCTCTTTCCCCACAACTCAACATATAATATTTAGGGGGTGTGTGTGTGGACTTGTCAGTGCTTGAGTGAAGAATTTGATCAATTTAAACCAACATCAGGAGTGGAAAATGCAGGCCCAGCCTTCTCTTGTGCTGGTACAAACATCCGTGGCAAAACACAATGAAAATGGTTTAAAATTAACCTTTTTTTCCTCATTGTTTTGTGGGTTATAGTGTCTTTGAAGAGAAGACAAAATGAGCCCAACTGTGACTCGGACATATAAAATAAGTAAACCTAGAGTTAATCAGATTTAAACAAAAACTGATTTAAATAGATGGCAATCACTATGAAATACATTAATTTTCTTGTTTCCTTGCAGAAGTATTTGGAGCACGTGAAAATAGCAAGCATGTGAGATTAGAGATAAACCTGCACAGTCACACACATTAGGCTGAAGGCCATTTTCCAGTCTTAAGAAAAAGATATTTAATCATTAAAATAAACTTGCCAGGGCACTACATGCACATAATTACAATTAGCACAAGATCTAAAATGCCATGGTTGGATTTGTGCAAGATGCAAAGGCTGGGGCTATAGTGGGCAGATTTGTCCTCTCCAGCAGGTCACCAGCAGGATGTTTTATGGTGAGAATTTAAATGGCTTGTGGCCTATACATGATACTGGAGATACCTTTTAAAAATTCTCATGCACCACTGTCGCCTCTCAAAATCAATAACTTCATAATAAAAATTGCTAAACTCCATAATAAAAAGGGAGAATAAACTATTGTTGTTATTATTATTGTTGTGATAACTGACAATCCCTTTTCATGACCTGAATCATTATCCTGCTTTATCTAGCAAAATTCAGAGTAGATAATATGAAATCATCCTGTGTGTACATTCATGAATAATCAGAAAGAAGCACTTTCCAGTAGATGGAAATTATGGAACTTTTTCTCTCCTGGCAGGCAATAGATAGGAAAAACTTAACTGTGCCAAAACAAAAATGTCAAACTGTTGTTATCAGAATAATAAAAATGTTATGGAAAGATGGTTTTCATTGATTTATGATAAGGAATGGGATTTTTTTGTGCTTTTTTTTTTTTTTTTTTTTTTTTTTTTTTTTTTTTTTTGTTGCTTCAGAAATTACAGTGTCAGGAAAGGATCTCCACATGAGTCCATGAATCTCCCCTCCTTCTTCTTGTACAAATTTCAGCCTTGTCATTTGATGCAGCTTAAAGAAAGTCCTCCAAACACAACTTGGAAAATTCATTGCTGAAACTCTCTGAATTCATGGCAGTCAGTAAATGCTCTGGGAAGACTTGAACTTGGCTTTAATCTACATGCCAATCAGGTTCCTTGGCCTCAGCACAGAATTTAATTGGATTCACTCTCAGGACAGAATGACCTTTCCACTAAATGCCCTGAAAATTCCTCCATCCTTCATACACAGTTTTGTATTCATATATTTTTGTGTCTTTGTTGAAACGAGTTACTCGTGTATGTGGCAAAACCAGAATTAGGACTACTCATTGCCCATCCTGTGGATGAACTTTCAGCAGGAATATTTTGTCTCTGTAATCCAATTTCCCTATCCATAACACACCTTTTCAGGATTCTTTAAGACCTCTAACTTCAAACATACATTATTTCATTCTTCCAGCAAATTTAGTTCTCTGCAGCACACAGAGCTTCCTACAGCCATTCAAGTTTCCACACTGATGTGAAAAATCATGCATTTCTCTTTCCAAATTTGAGATTAATTCTGGAGAGCTCTATTTGTTCAATCCCAGCACAAATTTGGAAGGGAAAAAAAGGACAAGTTAAGACCAGGGCTGTGTTCCATACCTTTCAAGCACCAGCTCCAGAAAGGTTTTATGATATTGAATACTGAGCAATATTGCATATTTTACAACATATTTTTCAGAAAAACAAAAGCAAAGGAGCTCTCCCTTCCTCTAGCCCTTATTTCAGTGCATTAAATACCTAATTCTTTCAAGATCTCTAGCTAGAAGTACAATTTTTGCTTTCCAAGTAGTCTGGAATTCTCATTTTTTCAAGGATGGGACTGCAGGTAAAGCCATTGCAGAGTGAAGAGGTTATGTTGTGTACTTTACACTCATTCTGGGTTTTTAGGATGACCATAAAAATAGCAATTTTCCTAATTATTCAGTTCTATGAGTAAAATGCCACCACTTCTGCCTATTTGGCAACATTAAGTATAATTAAATACCCAGCTTCATAGCAAAGTAACATTAGGTGTGAAACATCTTGGTGGAAGTGATGAATTTGGGAGGATTCATTGAGAAAATGCTTTCTGTTTATCCTGGAATGTGATAAGTTTATCAACTTTGTTTGATCCTTGGTTGGTCAGAAAATAATTGTATTTACATATGGCTGGATTTATCCAGTAAGCTGGGAATGGTTCAATGTACTTGGCAAGAAGGGAAGCTTTTGGCAAAGAAAGATTGCATCTGCATTTGTAGATCTTATGGGGAAAAGTTGTGTCATCAGGGCAATGTAATATGACACACTTCAATGTTTCATTAGCACCAATACAAACACATGCAGGGCAAAGTTGCTATTTTTCAGTTTAGGCTTTTACAACTCTCTTTTTTAAATTTCTTTTTCTTTTCAAAGAAGCGTTTATTCAAATCCATTTGTCATGTGTCTCAAATCACTTTGTGGCTTGGTTTCCAACAGAGAAATGTTAATAGTTGCACACATAGGGCTGGTACCTGGCTGCTCACACATCCCCTAAAACAGATTATATTGAATATAATTTTTTCTTATAGATCCTGCTGAAATTAAACAATACATCCCTGGAAATGTCCAAGGCCAGGCTGGACAGGGCTTGGAGCACCCTGGGATAGTGGAAGGTCCCTGCAGTGGTATTGGAACAAGGTGACCTTTCAGGCACCTTCCAACCCAAACCATTCTATGATTCCAACTTTTTCTTTCCAGAACAGTACATTATTCACACAGACAACATCAAAATTTAAGGAGTGGGTTAAAATTCAAATTAGGGAATGTAGGATATAAAAAAGCTTTTTAATGTAGAAGTCTCCAGTGCTTGTAACAAGGTCCTTTGCCAAGATGTCTCATGTGTGAACCACATGAGCAAGGATAAACACATGGGAGAAGAGGCTGTGTCACATTAATTTTAAGTGTTTTTTTCTGGTCCCAAGCGATATTTTTAAAAATAGCTTTAAATATAGTTAATATAGAGTAATTGTGAAGATGTCTACTACAAAAACTTAAAATAAGAAGCTAAAGGACTTTAGGAAATAGGTGACATGATAGAGTCATTTGAGTGGGAAAGAGAATGGGAAATAATCACAGAGTCACAAGATCATTATACAAAACCATCTATGGATATTCTCAAATGTTCTTATGAAAAAGATTTTAAATACATCTCTCCTTCCTCCTTCCCATAAAACTTTACAACAACTTTTCTCGAGATCCCCAGCAGTGACAATCCCACAGTCTCTCAGGGAAATCCATTGCAGCACTTAAGCACTTTCATTAAGGAAAGAAAATATTTGTAGCAGGTAATTTGTTTTGATTATGTGATCCAACAGGTGAGCTTATCTGTTCTCAAAAAATCCTTCTCTAATATAGACTAACAGCAACATAGGACCCAAAAAATTGCCATTGGAGTGAGATTTACTGATTTAATCAAATTTTAGGCTCAAGGTCACAGTATCTCATTGCCTGCTTCTCCATGTTCTACACTGGGTGTGCACAGAGGGCACCACACACAACATAGCCAAGGGGAAAAAAAAGCTGAATATTAGGATAAAGAGGTTGGAACTAAATGATCCTTAAGGTCCCTTCCAACCCAGGCCATGTTCAAAATTAATACTAATTAATAGCAATGAGGTAATACCACAGGGCATCCCTCACAATTATATTGACAATCCAATGCTGGAGCTCAGCCTGTGAGGTGCTAGAGGATTTTTCACCTTTATTTGAGTAGCATGAACAAAGTGCTGGCCATTTCCCCACTCACTCAGAATGGACAAAACTTTAATGACTATAAATTCTTGCTTCCTACCCACAGAGATCCCTCTCTGATTTCAGATGGATCTGCAGGGAGAGTCATCATTTGTGCTCAGTGTCAACAAAGGAACCTTTTCATCTCTCCTTCGGTTGTGATTTCTCCTCCCCAAAGCAAAGTTCTCGGAACAGTCACTGATTATCTCCATGCCCTTCCCAGGAGGTGAGTGGGTTGATGGCTTCCCCTCTGCTTCCGTTTCTCCTTGCTGTGCTTTGCCTTGCAGGACCCTCAGCTGCTTTTCCCATCTTCCAAAGGGCCACCAAGAAATCTCCTTTGTGCCTTGTCCTCACTCTGCCAGAAAACTGGGATTCTGTCCTGCCCTCCTTCCCTCAGGGCTCGTGGGATGCAAAAGAGGAAGGCTGATGGAGACATCTGGCAAAGATCTGCCCACTTTACTGCATGGACTCAAGGTTGCATAAAGCATATTTGAAGCAGCAACTTATTTAATTCAAATGGACTAATTTATGTTTCCCATGGGAAAAAAAAAAAAAAAAGAAAATAAAAGGAAGTAAGGGCAATGGCTCAGCTTTACCCAGACTAAAGTGAAATCAAATGGCATTTCTGCTGTGATTTAAAGGTGTTACACTTCCAGCATCTCAAGAATTGTATAACACATCAAACCCTAAGGAAAGACAAAAAAAAAAAAAAAAAAAAAAAAAAAAAAAAAAAAAAAAAAAAAAAAGCAAAAAAAAAAAGCACACATCCACTGCAAAATGAGGCTGGAATCCAAATCCCATTATCTGCTATTTTTCAGACATAAATTTTGATTTCTCCTTCTCTCCAATATGTTTTTAGTGGATTTAGTCTTTATTCTAGAAGTCTTGAGCTAATTACTACATGTTGAGCAGGTCATCCTTATGAAAACATATTGATAGAAGAGCTGGGAGCCCCTTTTGGGGGCCTCCAAATATATACATATTTTATATTTTATATATATATATTGATGTACATCAGCATTTCAAGTGATCCTATGAGACTGGACTCAGTGTCACTCCTTATAAATTAGAATTCCTAAGATTTCCAGCCCTTCACTCTGCTTGCTGTTGCTTTATTCAACACTCCAAAATGGCCATAATGCAGGTGCTGGAACTCCTGGATGTATTATGGGACACGGTGGAGTCCAGACAAGAAACACTGCAGGTCATCCTGCCCTGATTAAGAGATCATAAACATCCCCAGTTGGGATGCACTAAGGACACAAACTTTCTCTTAAATGAGAGGATTTTTGATGTAAATGAACACAATGAATCTGTTCTAGAACAACTGAGGTAATTTCTGCACTGAAAGTGCTTAAGGGATATTCTCTACTTTGAACAGAGCTCCTGTGAAAAACCTCACCCTGACTTCCCTTTTTCAAGTTTGCTATTATCTCTAAAATGGTTTTTGAAGTTCACTCAAGATCATTGAAGAGCAGACAGTTCCTGACATTTCAGTGAAGGATACTTCAGAACAGAGAAGGAATCATTACGCCTCTTTTTTTGGTACATGACAAAAAAAAAAAAAAAAGGGAAAAAAAACTTAAAAAAAAGACTCTCTTGGTTATGCAAGACTCTGATTCTTGGCCAGCTTTGGATCATAATTTCTATTATTTCAAAATATTTTGCTGGAAATTCTGCTGGAATATTACTAAACAAATGGCTGGACTGCATCTTCCCTGCTTCTGGGTGCAACCTTCTCCATCATACTGGGGACTAGGTTTCATCAGAGTATTCACCAGTATTTTTATGAAAACCCTGAAAGGAAAAAAGGTACTACTGTAAACAGAAAAAAATAGAAAACCAAACAGGTTTAAGTTTAAGGATTCTGTATTGTGTAGACAGCTCAATGAAATTCTCCACAAAGTCTTTTTCAGTCCTAACTGGTTTTTCTTTCTGAATTCTGAGGAGAAGCTCAATATAAAACAACTTGGCAGCAAAACAAAAACAGACTAAAGGTTCAGGTCTGCAAAATTGTCTCTCCTGTGAGATCATCAGACATGACTGCAGCAGAGAGCAGCATGTTAATCTGGAATGACAGGAAATTTCAAGTGCTTGCCATATAAAACCCAGTAAAGCACCTTTAATGAGATAATTCATAGTGTTGGGACCACTTCAAAGTACAGTCTTGGTGAATAAAAATCCTTATCTAATTCTGAACACAAATGCATACAGGACACAGCATTGCTGTAACACTGCTGTCCACAGGCTTCAGTGAGAAAAAGGTTTGCACTCCATTCAAGACAAGATTTATACAGGGTCCTTTGGTCTATCATAAATCCGTCTCAAGTGGTTGAAAAGTTTAAATTATATTCTGTGCTATTACTTTTTTAACAGCCACTCTTTAACACTGAAAATAAAACATTTTTATTCTGTACATTGAAAATCAGAAAGCTGCCATTTACCATCAGCCAAGCAAATGCTATTTGGCCATCAGAAAGGTCAGTATCATCAAAAGAAGTGTTTTCTTGTGAGGAACCTTTGTCTTCCATTTCAAATTGCACATTTTTACCTGATTGCTTCCTCATGACCAGCCACAGTCAAGTTGGTTGCAAACAGCATAAATATCCCAGAAGTGAATCACATCTCAGAGAAAAAAGCAAACAAACATACAGCTGAAAACAAACCTGTTTCTTGCCCTTTTTTTTTTTTTTTTTTCACTCTCAGAAGATGGAAGCAATGTGACACAAACACATCCCATTGGTTTCTTCAGGTGCACAGAGCCTAGTAGCAATTTAATCTAAACCATATTTACTGCACAAAGGGCCTAAACTGAGTGCAACACTGGGGATAAGAATGATCATGCCCACTTCAGGTCAAAATTTATCTCCTCAAATCACTGTTATCTGAGGACACTCTCCCACATCCTCAATGCACAAATTTGCTTTAACGTGATTCGTGCAGCCCAAAAAGCCCTGGCACAGGGTGCCCAGAGTAGCTGTGGCTGCCCCTGGATCCCTGGAAGTGTCCAAGGCCAGGTTGGATGGAGCTTGGAGCAAGCTGGGACAGTGGGAGGTGTCCCTGCCCATGGCAGGGGTGGGAATGGATGGGCTTTAAGTCCCTTCCAACCCAAGCCATTCCACGAGCCAGTGAACACACAGATATTGGATCATCTAAAAAAATGTTCATGTACAAGTGCCCCCCACAGCCATGTTCACTGTGGATAAAAACTTTGAGTTGCAGGAAATATCCATGCACAAGCAGCACACATTCAGACTTCCAGCACAGCTGCTCCAGACAGTGCTGCTGTAACACAGAAGATGATCTTGGCTGTGCAGGAGGATTTTTCTTCTGTGCATAAGGACTGTATGTGCCTGAATCTAAAAATGCACGTAATACTCCTGATAAAGTCAGCATGCTGGGCTCCCTTCCAAATGAGTTGTTTAAAACACACAGTATTGATGGATTGAGGATGCATGAACTGAGAACTATTTGGACTCCAACACATCTAATCATTTTTTGCTTGTAACAACATGTCTAAAGCAAAACTCTTTTGACATCACTGAGTGTGCATTCTAGAATGTGGCTGTGCAATGAAATCTGATAACAAAAGATGAAGACAGATATGCAAAAAAAAAACAAAAAAAGGTTACTGCTCTTTCTGCTCTGAAATTGAAAAAAATATGTTCCAGAGAAAGGCATTCTGGCTGATGAGCCAGTGCACACTTCCAATCCAAGAACAGTACTGAAACTGGAGCTAAACCACAATAAAGATTTTATAAGAACGCAAACTCACATGATTGTTGACGTGGACTTTGCAAAACATTAGAAAAAACAAACCTGCCGTGGAAAGTTGTGCTGTTTCTTAAATCTCTTGCAAGCAAGAGTTGCAGGAGATTTGATGACTGATGTCTATTCAGAATCTGTGTTTTAGCCCTTTTCCCAAGTGCTTAAAAAATACCTGCAGTACAAGTTTCAACACAGAATCTGAAAATCCAACTATGTTTGCATTTCTTTGTGAGCCAAATTGCAAATATGTGCAATAAAGAGCCTTCCCAGTGATGCCTACTTAGAGCCCCAGACTCCCTGGGCTCATTATCTGATCCTGGTATGAATCAATTAATTTTTATCAATTAATTTTGCTTGTGGAATATTTTTATAGTTGATAATGTGAAGAACCTCAGGTGAACTTTTCAGTGTCAGGAGGAAGACACAAGGCTGTTCTTGTAAATTAAGTTGTGCTTGTAAAATAGCCAAACTGGACATAACACAGGGTTACAGGGACTGGGGGAACACTAGGAAGAAAAGGAAATTCCAGTGTGTCTTTTTTTGTTAGTGGATAAAAGGTACCTTTGCTGAAAAGAAACATTTTATCTAAAAGTCACTTGTCAAATTACATATCTTTTCTGACATTATCTTTTACCCTGTTTTCAAGGTCTTTTTCACAGAGGTCCTCTCAATCCCTTCATTCCTTAATCTGTACAGACATTTTGCTCTATTCTCATGGAATCACATAATCTGCTGAGTTGGAAGGGACCCATCAGGGTCATCGAGTCCAACTGCTGGCCCTGCACAGACACTCCAAGAGTCACACCCTGTGCCTGAGAGCACTGTCCAAACATTTTTTGACCTCTGTCAGGCTGGTGCTGTGCCCATTCCCTGGGGAGCCTTTTCAGTGCCTGACCTCCTTCTGGGGGAAGAACCTTCTCCTAATACCCAACCAAAACCTGCCCTGGCTCAGCTCCAGCCCTTCCCTGGGTGCTGTCACTGTCCCAGAGAGCAGAGATCAGTACCTGCCCCTCATGAGGATGTTGAAGACCACAACAAGGTCTCCCCTCAGTCTCCTCCAGGCTGAACAAGTCAAGTGACCTCAGCTGCTCCTCACAACCCTTCCCTCTCCAGACCCTTCACACTTGTTGCTTGCCCTGTTCTAAAACATCAGTCTACCAGGGCAGTCATGCTTTATATTGAAGGAGTCCCTGATTCCTTACTGACCTTCCTGCAGACCTAAGTGGGTTGCAGAAATCCTCAATATATGTTACAGAAACATGGAATGGCTTGCTTTGGGAGGGACCTTAAAGCTCATCCAGTTCCACCCCTGCCATGGGCAGGGACACCTTCCACTACCCCAAATTTCTCCAAGCCCCATCCAGCCTGGCCTTGGACATTTCCAGGGATCCAGGGGCAGCCACAGCTTCTCCGGGCACCCTGTGCCAGGGCCTGACCACCCTCACAGGCAAGAATTTTTCCTAATATCCAATCTAAACCTGCTGGTCACGCTTCTGCAAAGCTTGAAATCTTCCCTGAGTGAAGATACTGAAAAGTCAAACTTGGCTAAACTGTTTCTCCCATGAAATGGACTTTGTTTTTGACACATTTGGCTGCAGCAAGGCCTCATCCCGTTACTGGTCATGACCTGGTACTGAGCTCACAGGGTACATGGAGCTCAACATCTGCCTGGAGAGGGAAGGAGGTGCTAATCCAGCTCTCCATCCCCTGTGCTGTGTGCTCGCTCCCAGTTTGTACAGTATGTACACAAAGCACAGTTGGCCTCAGGTAGGGCTTGTGCTGTACAGCTGCATTTTCCCTGGCTTCATGTTTTTCCAGAACGTGTTCCATATGCTTTAGCAATGAGCTTATTGCAGCTGCCCTCTTCTGGTGTGTCAGGGGCAGGCATTACGGACACACAGGGAGAGAAACATCCCCAGCAGGGCAAGATGAAAAGCAGGGGAAAAAAGGAAAAAAAAAAAAATCAAAACATCTTCAATAAACCCGATATTAGCTGCTATCGAAATTTTAATTCTTCTACCTGAGGAAAAAAAGTTGAACAAATAGGTTCAAATAAAATGAAAATATCAGGATTTAAGTGCCTCATCCTTCTCAAACAGGAAAGCAAAAGCCAGAAGTTTGGAAGCTGGGTGAAATCAGTTGTGTTTTGTTAAACATTTGCAGTGCCAAAATCAGGTTATTGCCACAAGATCCAGGAGAAGAATGATTATGTGATTGTCTTTACTCAAACTGCAATCTCAATCGATTAAAAAAATTAAAATAGGGCACTCTAGCTGTGCAAATGAAATAGTCAGGGGTCAGTACCAGACAAGATCATTCCACCATTTTTATATAAAAATCACACATGAAGTTTTCTTGCCAGAAAATGTGGTGGGGGGAGAAGAAGAGGTGAAAGAATACTCCAATCTCATTTAATTTTGCTTTTTAATGTCTGATTAAAAAGATACTGTGACAGGTGTTTTATAACAAAAAAAAAAAAAAATGCTTTTCTTAATTAAAGAAAAACAAGGCTCTAGGAGGAGAACCGTGGAACAACACACTAGATTTTCTCTACCAAAATTTTTTTTCTCAAAAACTGAAAAAGGCCTCTTGTATTCCCCACAGAAACTTAGTTCAGGGTAAGGAATTCCTCATACTTTAAAGACCACTAACATTTTTATTAAACAACAGTCAAGACTCTATTTTAAATGCATCCCAAAGGCATACCCCTCAAAGTAAACAAAATTACAAGGTAAGGTGCTGACAGGTGGCAAATGAGCAATGGTGCATCCTAGCTTAATTCTGAATTTTGTTACAGCTGTATCTGGTGATATCATGCTTTTGGAGAGGGAAGGCATTGGGAGCCACCTTGCTACCTGTGATGATCAAGAACACACTAAATGGACTTTTCTCACCCAAGTGTCAGCCTAGGAATAGAGGAATTGTCCACAGAAATAGGGGCTCTCAGCTATTGCAGGAAGAATGGACTGAACATGCCAGGATCCAGCTGTGGATGCAGAGGCTTTCACAAATTCCCATGTTCAGGCTTTGATCTCATCCCTGCCCCTATCACAGTGAGAAAGAGTTGCTCACCATGTCCATTGCCTGAGGAGGAAACCTGAGCAAGCAAGCTGGGAGGAAGCTGTAGGAGACAGTGGCCAGGCTCCTGGAGCTTTAGCCCAAGGGAACAAGTCACAGGGTGGGAAATGAGTCATGCCATTGAGTTCTTGAAAGGAAAAGAAGAATCGTGAGGGAAGGCAGAGAAAACATTTGTACAGCTTTTCTCCCTTGGCCAAAAATAAAATCCTAGATGGAAAGTAGTGTTTATAGGGAAACAAAGGAGTCACAGGATTTGGGTAAGCCTTAGAAATCTTGGAGAAACTGTCTTAGCATTGGAAAGTCCACTGATAGGAGTTCTCCTACAGAGGCCCCAGGACAGTTCATCTTCAATTTGTCCAACTGGGAAAAATGGCTTTTATTACTGTCAGCAAAGCCCCAATAGTCCTGTACTTCACGATGCTAAGGATTGTTGCACTACCTTGCTAGCTAGGTTTTACTACAAGAAAATTATCAGAATACTTGAAAAGGCTAATGTATTGATAAAATATTTCCCATTATTCCTTTGTGCTGGTTTTGCCTGGGGTAAAGTCAGTTTACTTCCCAGCTGGTATGGGGCTGTGTTTTGGATTGGTGCTGAAATGCTGAATTTGTGGCTTTGTTTTCCTTGAGTGCACAGCTTTTGCTTTGCCTATTAAGCTCTTCCTTCACTGAACTGCCCTTACACAGAGTCAGGGATTGGCTGAGGTTCAAAGGGACCTCTGGAGTCATTCTTTCTGTCCTGCTCAAGCAGAGTCACCCAGAGCACTATGACCACATCCAGACATCTTTTCAATATAGAGAGGGAGACTCCACCATGTCCTTCAGCAAGCTGTGGCAGTGCTGGGCCAACCTCACAAAATAAAAATGTGGTTTCTGATATTCTCTCTGTATAGAACCCAAGAGAAAATTGCTGTGTGTTTGGACTCCATTAGAAATGCACAAAGCACACTAGAGACATATATATTTCTATTAACCATGTGATAGATTCAGGTCTGATTTACAGGAAAAATCTGGGTGTTTTTAATTGAGTTTTCAGGGATCATAGCTCTGCCTTGAGAAAAAACCACACAGTATTCATTTAGAAAGAAAATCTTCACTGTGAGTCTGGTAATGCCCTGACACAGGTTGCCCAGAGAAGTTGTGGATCCCTGGAAGTGTCCAACGTCAGGTTGGACAGGGCTTGGAGCAACCTGGGATAGTGGAAGGTGTCCCTGCCCATGGCAGGGAGATGGAATAAATTTCTAAGGTCCCTTCAAACACAAACCATTGTGGAATTCTATTCTATGATCCCTACAACAGGAAGGACTTGAATCCCAGAAACTACAGAGACTTCAGCATGGCTTTGCTCAAATGAAGAGAGGAGATTATCAGACAAGGGTAAGTCCTAGAATGCATCAGAGCAGCCCTGAAACATCAGTCTGATGTTTCTACTGAATTCAGTTTCTACTGAAAATAAACTATGTTGCTTCAATTAACTTCCAAATGGCAAGTTGGAAGTTGGGGAGTTTCAACAAATGTCAAAATATTCCATGGTAAGGGAAAAAGGAAAACTAAAATAAAGCCAGACCAAAAAATGTAAGACCAGTTTGATCACTTGACACCATCAGATATTAAACCATTCCACAAGTGAGATCTGTACAACACTTACATGTAGTTTTGCCTTATAAACCTACTGCAATGACTCTAAAAAACTGATCAAGTCTTATTTGATGGCAAACCTGGTGACAAACAGAATATCCGTTTACCAGTCCAGCTACAGGTTTAATTCCCTAATAATTTATACCAGAGCTGGGTACAGAAACATCATTCCAGTCACAGGATTACAGTCTGACTTTAATAACATGAAGTCACTGTCTCTGTAATAGTCACAGTGCTCTAGAACACATTTGACATTTAGGCCAGATTTTACAGTCTTGGTCTTACAAAAATAACCTGTACTGAGGTAAATTTCCCTATTTTATGTATGCTTGACCATTACTTGCAGCTGAAGTCTATGTTTACCCGTGTGTGCTGCCACAAGACAATAAAGCCTTGAAAAAACCCTACAGTAGAAATTGAGTCATTACACACACAAAATAAAAGCTCCCAAGATTGTATAGAATCAGTTCATCTTATATTTTAACCTAAAGGAGTTATGATTCCCCTCACATTTTTCCACTGAATATTTGGAGGAGCCACACTTCCCATGGAAATCGGACTCAGAAGCCTGGTTGCTATCCCTGTTTCCACATCCTTCTGCCATCACCATCCCAGGCACATCTCCTTGTGCTCCAGCAGGAGAACTTCTGCTCTCTGCAGGACAGGGATGGTTCACCTCCCAACCTCTTGTCAGAGTCCATCCCCTCCAGAATGCTGCAATAAAATCTGATCGATACATACAGCAACTCCCACACTGTGTCCTCTTTCAAAGCAGCTAATTCAGCCTCCATCCATCCTGAGACTTTGATCTTGCATTGATTTCCTACCCTCTTGGCATCTCTCAGCTCCTTTTGAACTCCCCCTTTTGTTGGTTTAGGCAGATGTGCAGCTTCCCAGTGCCTGGGGCTGGGATCAGGGTCCAAAATTATCACTTAACACCGGTCTCCAGCTGGAGAATCCCCTCACACCTGGGGGAGTTGCCTACCCCCAAACTATCAACCAGCTCTTTTTTTTCTATTCCCAACTGTGCCAAAACCTTTTTCTTTTGTTTGAATTCTCCCTTTCCACCACTGCTTTCCTTCAAAGTTTGGAAACCAATGGTAGAGGGTGCCATGACTGCCTGAGCCCCATCACTTGGGCTTAGGCAAGCCAGGCCCACTGCAGAACCCAGATTCTTTTCAGGGTCAGCTTTCTCAATGGAGTCACTTTTCTGAATCAAGAACTCTGTGAGATGGATGCTCATCCACTAATACCTGGACTGAGACAGCCAAGTCTGCCTTGTTCAGCTGTGATAAAATCATGAAAGATTTAAATTCTTGTTTCAGTGGGGTAAGGTTGACCCACCCCCTTGGCAAAATCACTGCTCCTCCTGAGTGCTATAAAACACAAGAAAATGACATATCAGGGGCCTAATCCTGAAGATGATTAATGTAGATATAAAGTAGGAGCAATGCTGTTCTCAGCTGTTAGGTAAACAGGAGGGAAGAAAGTACAATGCTCCTTCTGTTCCAGGCAACCCCTTCATAAACATAATATTTTAATTACATGACTATTTAGGCTATCTGAATTTTCATTACTGATAGCATTCTGCTCTTCAGAGTGCTGCCATTGTCCCTATTTCCCACTAAGGTGTTTAGGAAGTGCAATGCTGCCATCTAGCATCCAGGGAAAATGATGGAAACCTCCTTTCACCCAAAGTCCCAGGCTAGTTTTACAGGGTTTTTGGTGACCAGAGGTTATCACAAGGATTCCAGTGGCCTGGAAGAAATACACACATACACACAGCACATATATATGTTGTATATATACTATAATGTGTAAGTATATATGCTGTAGAGACAAGACATCTGGATTTATGGTTCCATTTCATTTTGCCTCAGTTCAGATGTATATAATCTACCATTTATGGCTAAACAACCTGTCTAGACTCCTCAGTGGAGAAAAATAAGCATAATTTCAGATGTCTGCATTAGGGTGAGATGAATCATGACCTGGAGGTGTTTATTCATTTCCCAAGTTGTAAAGGAATCCTGGAAAGACATCTTCAGCATGGAATTCTGCAGTGTTGATGTTGAGATGGGAGTAAATTAATCCTGGGGTTTAGATTATTAAATCCAAGGAGCCTGTGAGCTCAGCATGTCCAATGCTTGTTTAACACAACTCAAGCATTCCTCAAGCACTACCTGATTTAAGCTTGATATCTTCTTTTTTACAGAATGGCAGCTGGCCTAGATTCGAAGTCTACAGTCAACAGACAATTCATTTTTTCTGAACAATTTGTTCCAGTGGTTTATGGCTATCCCTGAAATGACATAAAATGGTAAATAAACACTTTATCAGTCCCGGTTTCATTTTAGATTTTGTCTTTGATTGTGACAAATATGTGGTATACTGAAAAGTCATGTAAAAGTGTACATATTGCATAGCAGTTAAGTGCTTAATTAGCATTTCATTAAGTTTTTTTTTTTTGGTTTTTTTTTTTTTTTTTTTTTTTTTTTTTTTTTTTTTCATTAAGCATTTCCTACAGAGTTATTTTATGGAACTTCTGAGATACCTGTCATTCACCAGCAGCAGACTCAGGCAGCAGCAGCCCAATTACTTTTTGCTTTTGGTAGTGAAAGGACAGAAATGAAATGTCTAAATACAATATTCATTAATTATACACTTGCTGGGAAAATTCTTTTCATCGTGTTTGTGGTGGGATTTTCTCTGGGGATTTTTTTCCTTGACTATAGAGTTCATTATAAGCAAAGTTATATTAGTAAACCTAAAAATCCCAAGCCTGTTCCAAACACTTATAAACAATTCTACAAAACTCAATTGCTTTTATCTTCTTGTGCCTTAATGGTAGTGGATTTACATAGAACTTGAAACTGATAAAAATCAATATTTTTTTTGTGCAAGTTGAAAAAACATGGAGCTTCATTTCTAATTAGGACATGTACCCTAAACCCTGACTATAACCATTTGCAAGCTTCTTCCAGAGATTTATGACTGATGTGATCTAAACTTATTAAGAACTCCACATTTTAGGAAAAACCACTTTGTTTTCCTCAGTTATAACTAATTTTGTGTGACCTCAGATCTTGCTCATCCACTTATCTCTTTGTGGCTGACTTGAAAATATTTATTGAGATACACTAACATGAGAAATAAATGTCAAAGTCTGTCCAAATGTTTAAAAGCCCATGTTCAGCAACCTCATGTTCTTCCTGCCTTAAGAACTGTCTATTCAAGGCACATGGTGACATTGACAGTTGCTGTTAAATTAGTCTTTCAAGTGATGAATTCAAGTCATAAATTCATGTCTGCAGATCATGGCAGACTTCAAAACTGCCACTCAATTAGAATCCCCCACAGGGGAGCAGGAAGAAATACTCCTGTTAGTATTTTTACTGAAGTAAACAAAATATAAAGAAATTATCCTTTTCTCCCTCTTGCTCCCAAACTCTAATATTGATATAATTTTGACAGAAGAGTGGAAATGTGATTCATTCTAGATATAAATCCATAAAAGAGACTGGATATTGTTTGGGAAGAGTTATTGCACTGAGTACAAATTATTTTGGTACCTGTACCAATTTATCGTGATTAGCACACATACAGAAATCTGTCAGAAGTTGAAATGAGGCTGAACTGCCACAGAAGTCACCTCAGGCCCCAGAATGTAACACACAGATATTGCTTCTCTTCTGGAAAAAGCCAACAAATTAAATATGGAGACAAAAAGAGTGTGAGGGAGAAGAAAGTAACAGCATTGAATTAAAACCAAAAAATGCCATATTGAGAGAAAAAGGTCTCAGTTACTAGGCTGTTAATTTCATCACTTACTCAGCCTTTCTGGATACTTTTCCACTGTTCTGGAGGAGATTCCTTGCTTTTCTTTTTGGCAGAGACCTTTTGTTATGTAGGGGTGGGCTGGCTCCCTGATTTATGTGAGGAAGGCAGAAGCATGAAGAAGACTTTATCCATAAGGCACTCCAGAACTCACTCTTGCTTTCTGGGAATGGGCAACCACACACCCTTGTTGTAGGTGATCAATCTGTTAATATGGAAGATTAATTTATTTTTATATACAGTTACAAATAAACCCCAACTGCAGTAATAAGGAAGAAAGCAGAGAGGGGAAAAGAGATTTCTATTTGTTGCTGTTAATACAAGCTCAAATTAACAGGCCACAGAAGGTGAAATAATGGTTGAATGAGCCATTTGTGAAAGTCACAGACATCTTTTTAATCTGGCTCTAGTTTCACCCTGACAGAAACCATTCTGCATGCAGAGGTGGCTTTAAACTACCCTTAAAACACTTTAGTTAATCTTCCCCAGCATAATGCACAGTAGATTTAGGCCCACTGCAATTCATCCTTCCCTTCTAGCAAAATCATGTTCAGACGGCCACAAAATAATTTAAAAAATTCTTCAGAAAAGTAGAAATGGCTGAATACAACATAGGTTTTCATTTAAAATGTTGCCCTTTAAACAGTGGGAGGAAAAATGTGGAGAAATTTGGAGCAATGTTTCCAGCTAGATCTGTTCTAGTCACAAAAAGCACAGTATTTTAACATGGGTAAGAGAGCAAGAAAATGTTTAAGGAACTTGGTAGAGAGCAAATTATATCTTTTAAGAGAACCACAGAAAAAAGGAAGAATTTATCAGTGTAGGTAGTTTGTAACTGGTAGGTACTTTGTAACTAGCTACAAGTTCATTTGGAACATGTTTATTTGCTTAAAATTAAGCACAGGTTTAGTGTTTCATTAATGGAAGTGTTAATATTGATTTCTCTCCATCTAAAGTGATTAAATGGACAATGCTTTTCTCTGAAAGTTGCTCCCTGATGAGGCACTCACTTTACCATAGTGCATCTTAAATTCTTTTCTGTAGTGTAATACAGTTTAATATAATCCCATATATATTGATTCTATAAGCTAGCACTGGATGTTGCTTCAAAATGAGAATTCTATATACTGATTCCAAATCCATTAGAAATAAAAAAAATATATAGGTACACATACACCTATCTGTGCTATACTACCAATGTGTGGGGTTTATGCAGGAATATTTTCATACACCTTCTGTTTCAGACATCCACCAGAAGATGCAAATACATAACCTATTTGGGGTTTTTTTATTATTCATCAACAAATAAGGCCAAAAAGTATGACTTAGACAAGGAACTTTTGAAGACCTTTATACACATTTTGTATACATTAAAGCTACAGCTTGAAATCTGCCTGCAGCCCATTTGCTGCTAATGAAATAAGAATGTTCTGCTTCACTTGTTAGAGTCAATGCAGAATCTGAACAACCACAAGAGAGCAATAGCAAGTGAGAAGAAGGCATTGCACGTAGCTCTCAAACATGCCAGAGAGCCCAGAGTCCTGCCTGCAGATCCCTTACTGTTATTGATAGGGATATGGCTAATTTAAGGTAAAGTGTTCCAAAGTAAAATTCCATTACTGAAAATTTGCTGGCTTTTAAAGGCTTTGAATGACTGCCAACAATCTGCAGAAATTGTCGTGAGGTGCAGTAGCTTCCAATGAAAACCTAATTTTTCTTTTACTTAAAGGATATTCTCATATTTCTGACTCCCTCTATGCTTTCTGTCTTGATTAATTAATGTAGCTCAGCTCTGAGGTGATTTGATTTCCAAACTGAGACATGCATTCAAATACCTTGCTGAACTGAAGCCCAGGTTTCAACATGTGTGCTCATAAAGGAATGCTAAATTAGTATGAATTGTTAACAGGACAGGAAATGTTCATGTATCAAATGTTCTATAAATAGCACAGTAAATAGCAAACTAATAAAAACCCGAAACAAAAACCAGCTGTGGTGGCAAATGAGCTTCTACATAGCTTGAGATCCCCTAGAGCATGGAAATATGGAGTGGTAAACCATACAGTGCAAACAACACACAGTCATTGCAGCCATTCCACAGATATCTTGGACTTGCCTTACTCCTCACAAACACGATTCATTCCCGAGATCTGACACAGGAATTAAAAAATAGCTTAATTACAGATACACAAATGAAACAGTAATAGGCAGTGAAATCAGTGAAGCAACAGGGAAAATTTGAGACTTCTTTTCAGCTCAAAAGGCCAAAACAGAAAACAAAAAACAAAACAAACAAACAAAAAAATCTCATTCTGATGCTACTGGAATGAAAGGTACTTTGAAAATTCTCATTTACTTACATTTCAGCCACATGATGCTTTTGGAATTGAATCTACAAGTCCTGACTGATCTGAATCTGCTCCTGAGTCAGACCTCTTGAAGGACATGTGTGTTTATTCTTAAAATTAGATTCTTTATTCTACATTTTAAGACTTAATTAAGAGGCTTAAGATATATAATGATGGGAAGACCTATATAAATCAAAATATCAGTTGGGTCAGCACATCAAAAAATGCTGCATACCTTAAAAGCTACTTGAGGCCCCAAGTCTGAATATGTGGGTTATTATAGTAATAAAATACAGAATTTGCCAGTTTGGCAGGAAATGCTTTGGTTTGTTTAAGTAAACATATTTATAATGGAGCAATTACAACAAAAAAAGCAAACCCTTCAAAAACCATAAATCAGAAACTGTTCTCCTGCACAAAGGCAATCCATATATACCTTAAGTATGGCTTTAGCTACCAGTGTCAAAGAATTTTTATTGGCATAGGGTAGAAAACACAAAATACTATTTCTTGCTTGCACAGAAGTCCAGTACCTAACATGAGTTTTACAGCTTATTCATAGAAATGAAGATACTCTTCTTAATGAGAGAAAAAGGATGAGGAAGTGACCCAAAAATACAGAGATAAAGCAATAAGGAGTTGTGGGACTTATTATTCAAACTCAGTAATTCTGTCTCTATTGGTCTGTTTCTATCACCAGATATGTAGCCTGATTAAAAGAAGGAAACAGAACAAAATATTTACCTCCTTATCTTTTTAATTGTGCTTATACACTTTTATCAATGCTCTTCAATTCCTGCTCGTAGATATGAATAATTCTGAGACAAATGTGAAAACAGGTTTCCCTGAAAATGACTCAAAGATTAAATAGCTAATAGAAATTTAGATTTTTTTTTTTTCTAAAAACATAAGGGATTGAACCATTCTCACATGTTCTGTCACAGGGTGCCTTCCTTTTTACCCGCTCATACTGGGCCTAAATATTTCCAAAGGTAGCATTGATTAAATACTCGTGGAAAGCAGTTTCTGGTGCAAAATATCTCAACTGTGATCATCACATCATCCATCTTTGGTATGTTTTCAATCTTTGCAGTGCTTTATATGACATAATAATAGTAATACACACTGTCACTCCTCCACTAAAACACAGTCAACCCCCAAGGTAAACCACACAGATGAGTTTAAGTCTGAAATGCAAGGGAATGTCTCCTGTTGTCCTAGAAACACAAACCAACTCTTCTGTGGGATGTCTAAAGGATATTGTCCTGTTCGAGCATGCAGACTGGAGAGCTGCAAAGTGACAAGACAACAACAACCCCTGTCCTGTGGAATCTGGGATTAGGCAAGATCTGAAAATAGTTTAAAAAAAAACCTGTCAGCTTCCCTTTTTCATGTGGCCCCTTTCAGCTATGTACATATGGTTAAAATTTCCCTGAATAGCAATTTTTAAAACCTTTCCTGATGTGGGCATCCTGTGAATAATGCACTGTTCAACCAATTCTCTTTTTCTTTGCCTGTTGCCATATGATCTCAAACCTTTTTGAGAAGGCTTGTAGCTCCATGTTCTTGATCTAAGAGCTAAAGATGAGCTGCAGAAGAGAGGGGAGGTTATTTTCTCATATGCCTTTTGTAGATCATAATTTGTTTTGCAGATACCTGTACCTTTCTGATTTTGACTTTCTGTCTCAGTCTATCCTTATATTTTCTAAAAATAATGAGGAAACAGATTCTGTGTATAATGTACCTTCTTTCACAAAGACTCACAAAAATCTCCTCTGAAATCTTCTCCAAAAAAAGGCTGTATAAACTACCCAGGTTAGTGTTTTTAGTCATGACACCCAATCTGAAGTCAATTAAGAGTGAATTATTTCATACTCTATTCAGCAAGAATAAACATGCTTTAAGTGGAATACCTTAGGAGTTTAAGCTAGTCTCCTTTGTTTTACAAAGCATAGCTGGAAACCTGACAAACAATTTTTTTTCCCCACAAAATATTTTAAAAATGATGGAAATCAGGAGTTTGCATCAAAGTACTTCCTCAGCCTCAACCTAAAGCCTAATCAGCTGGTATAAAGTATGTTTGTGTTGGCTGAATTCATTGTCTATTGAGGAGGCAAAAATGCACATACAAAAGTAGGAAGAGGTGGAAATACCACAGAGTACCAGTGCCTTTGTGGGAAAGTGAGAAGCTGTGAAGTGATATACAAGTTCAAAGACTAATTATGTAATCACTCCCTGAAAGGTCAAAGTCAGCAAAGTACAGAGATAAGCCTTAAAACACTCAGTAATAAAAGAAGGGGGCACAAATTTCAGGAAGAAAATGCCCTTTAAATGTGAGCTTTCCGAGAACACAGGTCGTGGCTATGTGGGCTTAGGTCCAAGAAGCAAAGTGGAGAGAGCTCCTTTTACCTGCCTGCAGGAGATCTTTCTCCACATGGTGAAGTCACAGAGCCACAGAATTCCAGATGAGTCAGGCTGGAAGGGAGCACAGAGGGTCACTGGTGCTCAGGCAGAGTCATCCCAGGGCACAGGAGTGTGCCCAGATGTTCTGGAACATCCCCAGGGAGGAGACCCCACACCCTGTCTGGTCTCTGCTCAGGGCTGGGCACTGCCCAGGGCAGAAGTTCTGCCTCCTGAGCAAGGGAATTGCTGGGAGCTGTCCCTGCCTGTGGCTCTGGTGCCATTGCTGGGCCCTGGAGCAGAGCCTGGCCCTGCTCTGCCCCTCCTGCACACAGGGACAGCCAGGGCTGAGGGCCCCTCTCCAGGCTGAGCAGCCCCAGCTCCCTCAGCCTTTCCTGGGCACAGAGATGCTCCAGGCCCTTGCTGAGCTCTGCAGCCTCCACAGGCCCTGCTCCAGGAGCTCCCAGTCCCTGCTGAGGATCCAGAGCTGGACACAAGCACTCCATAGGATCCCTCCTTGACCTGCTGGGAATGCTCTTCTCAGGATCCCATCAGCATCCTTGCCCCCAGGGCACTGCTGGCTCGGGGACAGTTCATTGTCCCCCAGGTCCTCGAGCTGCTCCTACAGGTTATCCCCAGCCTGGGCTGGTGCCTGGGGTTGTTCTTACCCAGCAGAGACAGCTGTGATACACAGAGCATCCTCACACAACTCCAGAAGGCTTCAACCCATACAGAGGAACACCCCACAATAACAGAGGGGCCACAGCCTCACTCCCAATTACCACAAACTGTGTGCCTACCTGTGTCTTCGTTGAACTTCACACAGTTCCACTGTACCCATCTCTCCAGCCTGGCCAGCTCTCTCTGAAGGGCTGCCCAGCTCTCAGGGGTATCAGCCACTGCTCCCAGATTTGAGTCCTCAGTGAACTTCTGAGGAGACATTTGTGCCTTCAGCCACAGTGCTGAACCCTGGGGACACCACCAGCGGCAGGCCTGCAGCTAGGCCTGGTCCTTGGTGTTTAGAGCTGGTTTTATTCCAGTTCAGCTGGGTTTAAGTGTGTTGTTTGATCTGGGACTGTGTGGATGCTGCCTCTAAGCCTTGGTGCAGATGTCAGGCCCTGTGGACTCACTTACCACCTCACTTCATGCAGGGCAGACACCAGCCTGTTTATATTCCACAGAAAGGGTCTCCATAGCTGAAAATATTGTGAAGGTGTCACCTCTCCTGTCATCCTCATTTAGTTCCTGATTCCCCGTGCAAGAGGCAGGATCAGTCACGTTGCTGTTGTGTTTAAGATACAAATGTCACTGTTGGCTTTCACCTTGCTTGGTTTGGTACAGTCAGGGTATAAGCCCAAGCAGAAATACAGATATCCATGGACACTGCAGATTCTGGAATGAGTATGGGGACTTCAGGAGGGTGAGAAAACCCTGCCTGTTTTGACATGACATTTTTTGAAACAGTAAGGAGCAGTGTTTGATCTTCCTGAGGAATGGTAGCCTCTTCTTCCCTTGTCTTCCTGACTGATGCATGGAAGAGGAACAGAGAAGGCAAAAATGTTCTGTCTTTAATACAGGCATACTCTTATACTGATGGAAATGATTGCCTTACTTGATCTTTATTCAGTGCAAGGAGTGGTGAAATTTCAGTGCTTGGGCAGTGTGAGATAGGAAGATGGCACAGATGGCACAGGCCAGAAATTCTCATTTATGGAAATCCATTGCTGACAACTCTTGACAGCATTGCCTGAGTTTCCTCCTAGGGCTGGTACCAGAGTTCAGAATTTATATTTTGCTTATATTACTATATTATTACTTGTTTTCCAGACCACTGCCCACGCTGGCCAGCTTAAAACTGAAATACAGCCCCTGCCTTGGCAAGGGCAATGTTATCTGTGAAAATCACTCTGATACTTCACTCATGTGACTTCCTGGGGCTTGTGGGTGTTAGATTTGGATTTCAGTTGCTTAATTCCCCATTGGATTTGCATGGCTGAATCTGCAGAAAAGGTTACAGCTTACACAGTGCCCTGTGTGTATTTGCCAGTTCCACAAAGCACAAGGTAACTTGATTAAGGCAGGCACTTCTGACTTCCTGATGGTTTTTCAGTCCAGCACTTCAGAATTTTTATAAATGGAAATAAGGGATATTATAAGAGGAAATAAGGGATCTTTTTTTCTGTTGTGGACATTGTTATGTCAAATGGAAATACAAGAGAAAAGGAGTTATTTTATGTTAGATGCCTAATACCATCAAAAGTAAAACAAAGACATTTTTAAAGTAGAAACACTAAGGATTGAACTTTTACTTTCTATAAGGCTGCCATTTTATGAGACATTTGTTTTATAATTTAAATTATAAAATACTACTGTCTTTCACTGAATCATACCATAATTTCATCTCACAAAAGGCAATGCAAAAGGACCCTCACATACTCAACAAGCTTAGGCTTGTTTTCAGGACTGTGCTCTGCATCTAAAATTTTTTCCTATGTATTAATTGATTACTTCTCAACAATGTTCCATCATGATATCTATTGAAATTCTATTGAACAGGGAACCTATTACTCAGTGGGATGAAAAAACTTCCATATGTAGGAAAGAGAACATTAAACTGAGCCCAAATTATTTGAGGCAATCATACCTCTCCTACCTACATTCTGCAGGAACACAGACATAGCTTTGTAGTACTTTAAAATTCTAGTGTGAAAAATCTGCTCATTGAAAAAAATTCTGCTGGTCTAAGGATTTGTACATAGTAGGCAAATTCACAATTTCTCTTCTGAAAACCAACACCCCTCTAGTTTTAGTCTTCCCACATCTGAGGGCAGGAAGAGCCCTTTGCTGAAAAATTAAGCAAACGTAGGCATATATGGAAATATTTACTACAAAATGAAGATGAAAATCTTTGATGACTGTGGCACATGACATGTGAAACTGTTCTCACCATCAGGAGAGGAAGCTTCTTGTTTGCCAGAAAGAAGTGATCCTACCTGTGCATTTAAAGGAAACTTCCCCACAAAGCCTGATTTCTGTGATTAAAAGGGTATCACAGCCCATGGTTTAGCTTTAAGAGAGCTGAACTACCTAAAGTTTTTATAAGCACAGCAGGCTCAAACCTTGAGCTATTTATGTCAGTTTGACCTTGCCAGTCATTACTCCCTGTGATAACTCCATCTGAATTCCTCAAGGAACCATTCTGTGGCTGCTGTCAACATAAACATCTATAGATTACTTTGCTTTCACCACATTCCAACAATTCTCAGCTTTTCCCATGACCCCATTTCCACTTGCATTTCCAAGATCATGACCTCCACTTTGGAAACAGCATTTGCTCCAAGATATACTCTGCCAACCAATGCATGACCCAACGAGAAAAATGAGCTCTGTGTTGAGCATGACCAGGAAGAAAGGTTCTGAAATAACAATTACAGCTCCAAAACCTTCCCTCATGGGGAAATGACCTGTGAAAAATCCACGCTCTGTTCTGTCAGCTTTCTCAACAGCCCATACTTTATGCCATGAAGCTGTGGGCTGATATCCCCTATGGGAGAGCCTCAAGTCTGAGCCTGCTACTTTGTGATGATGAACTCAAGACCAGCTGTCTACATCAGAAGGTATGACAAAAATTGGTGGTGAAAGTTAGCCAGTGTCCTTCTCATTTCCTCAAGTAAAATATGCAACAGTATTGCTGGTTTTAATTAAATTTAGCCCATGAGGTAATGTTATTTCCCTAAAAAGTGTGATTTATCATGTCCATCATTACTCTGAGCACTTCAAGTGAAGGTGTTATACCAAAAAGCTTTTTATTTTTTCACTGCAGTAAATTTCCCCTATATTTGCAAAGTCTAGAAACAAACTATTTTCTTGTGATTTCAAAAATGACAAGTTTTCAAAACTGTCTGAAAGGTAACAGGGAGTTCAGTGACAGACCTTTGTTTTCCAGTATAACTCTCAGAAATTTGTTCTGAGGAGGCCCAAGTACTCCCCAGCTCTAGTTATGTTCATTAAAACTGGAGTGGTTCCATTCATGCCAGCTCAACAGAAATCAAAACCTGGCTTGAAGCCTTGGATCTTCATATTTCAGCTGCTCACAGCAGAAGAGGCCCTTGGAAATTAGTTCTCTCAGCATGTGGTCTGGATGCAGTAATTCTACGTCCAAAGGAATAAAAGACAGGAAAATGCTTGCTTTGAGCTGAAGTCAATGAGTTGAGCTGGCATTGTAACCAAAGCCATGGACAGGGACAATTTTCACTGTCCCAGGCTGCTCCAAGCCCTGTCCAACCTGGCCTTAGACACTTCCAGGGATCCAGGGGCAGCCAGAGCTTCTCTGGGCATCCTGTGCCAAGCTCTCAACCTCACAGTAAAAAATTTCTTCCTAATACCTCATCTAAACCTTAATTGCACATCAATAAGTGATGACCCCGGTGCTAAAGAAGCCCTTGACCTAGAGCAGGAACAGAAGGGAGAATGAGCATTTTGATCCAAGCCAGCAAAACCAGCTATGGCAGGCAGCCTTCATTTTCTCACAGGATCTATTCCTAGTTTTGAGATGGACAAAGTGTCACTGAAATAACAGTTACTGGCCTACTCTTCCCTGCAGACCTGGGAGATACATCTACAGAAAAGTCAGGCAAAAAGTGAGAAAGCACACAGCTGTTTGCAGCTGTCCCAGCCCAGACTGCAAGGGCTACATAAATCAGGACTCATGACAGAAAGGATGCACAATCTGTCTGAGCAGGCATCTGGCAACGCCACAACCCAGTTTTTACAAGCAGCTTTGTAAATCACTGTCTTCAGCAATTACTTGGTCCTGTGAGTAGCAGTGAAGTTATTTGCAACCAAACCAGCACAATCTTCTGAAATGGGAAGGGAGGGAACTATCCATGAACTTAGAGAAAAATGCCTGTGGAAGTCATGAGCTATCAACACCAGTAGGGGATTAAGGTGTTCAGTGGGCCAGACATGGAGACTTTTCCTTCTCCCACAGGTTGTTGCTATTAGTGAGGGCAGGGAAGCCAATTCAGTCAATATTTCCTTTTAAATTTTAACCCAAAAGTAGTTTTCAGGTAGGACAAGCTTTTTATGTGTCTTGCCACTGGGCCTGGAGACCTCAGACTAGATCTGAGCTCAAATATACACTCCCTGTTATTAAAATGGGGGCCTTAGTTTAAAAAAAACCATGAGTGCCAAGAATTAGCATCTTTTGCTTAAATCAGAAGAGAATTTGTCTCTATGCACACAGCAAAGATCTCTTGATAAAAGATTTCCAGCTCTCCGAGTGAATTTCTGGACTCCTAAATAGGAGCTGCTGAGCTCAGATTGTCACTGGGTGCTTGAGTTGGTTGTCAAATGCTCAGCTGGGCACTCTGGAGTTTTGCCTTCTTCCCTCCTGATCTTCTGAGAAGCCCTGGAGAAAAGGGGAATCCAAAAAGTGGCACAGAGTCCCATCAATCTTCCACAGGGAAGGAAAGCCAGTCAGGAGCCCACTACAGCAGAGAGGGCACTGAGGACACTCAGCTTTCTCTCCCTGTCCTGATCCCCGTTGAAGAGTCTTAATTTTAGATTTTTTTCTGTTTTCATCCCATTTTCCTGTTTCATTGCCAGTGTTAAAGCAAGACCACTTCTGGTTCTGATGGTAAAAAAATGAAAATAATCAAATCTCCTTCCATACCTCATTTCTAGCAGTGCATAGACTTCACAGAGACCCAAACTTGTATTAGCTTTTTGATTGTTTATATGAACCTTAGACTCAACTTTAAATTTCCTGCTTTTCCAGTATTTTGTACCAGACAAAACTTCAGCTAAAATACCTTGTGTTTTATATATATACACATACATACATGTAATCTATAGAATAAAAATATGAAGGTTTCCACAAACTCCTTGCAAGTTTTCATGTTAAAAGGAAAATTAAAAAAAATTGATCAGATACTTTTTAATTAGAAACAGCTGATGGTTCTTCTTAGCCAGATGAATTAACATGGGAAAAGTCTAGATAATGTCAATATATTACATCTCTTTTCAATTGTTATTCCCCCAAACTTCCTAAGAAATCAGTGAAATATCCTCTGAAATCAACTGGAATCTTTTTTTGGTACGTTTCTTAACAGCATGTCTATGTCTATAAACAACAACCAAACTATTCACTGGAAAACCTTAAAAGACACATAAATATCAGATATTAGAAACTTTAATATATATATATATAATTATTGAGGCCAGAAGCTTATAAATAAAGGATTGGAAGAGAGAGATGATCTTCACAAGATGTATTTTACACATACTTTTATGTGACCATCAGTAATTTTCAACAGAAATGCTGCTCTGGCTGCTCAGGCAGACCTAGACGTAAAATCTGGCTGGTTTTAGGGTGTTGAAGGTGGGCAAATAAAAATGAAGGCTTCTACAGGCACCAGCACTTCTGCTCACACTCTAGACTCACAAAACCTCTGTCACAGGGCTCTGCACCCACCAACATCAACCGGGGATGTTGTGTAAAAGCAGAGAGCTAAGGATGACATAAGTTAGAAACACAGCTTAACAAAGTGGTTATGCAGGAGAGTAACTCAGGTTTTCCTACTTCCTTGGCAATATCTGGAGGCTGTAATGTTAACTGCTTGGACATCTGCATCCTCAGAGCAATTTATTCCTTTAGTAACCAGCGTAAACAGTTGTGTGCTGCTAGGAACCAGAATATATCACTACTCAACAAAGGCAACTGAATGCAAGGAAAGAACTCAATCTACTCTTAAATTTAATAATCTTGATTTTAATGCCTGGGAGAGAGTGACTATTTTTTTCTTACTTTCTTTACATGAAACTGAGAAGGACATTTTTAAGGTCAGGCATTTCCTGAGCTTTGCCCATGGTGGGTGTTTAGAGGTCTATTACATGCACGCTTCCCCAGTGCCCCTGTTTTTTATTGTTCTTAACCTCAAGCACAGCACCTGATAAAGGTTAAACCCTGTAGGCTGTAGCACGGTGCCAGCAGTGACACAGAGCCCACACCCCAGATGTCATATCCCCCTCAGAGGACACGGAGGAAGGAAGGAAAGGAAGGTGCCAAACTGCCTACATGATTCTGTTTCAATTAGCAAGACTCCTTGCCAGCTGTGTGGAACTGGAACAAGCAAAGCATGAGGAATATGCTTTGCCTGTAACTCTGAGCCACTCTCTAATTGCTGTGACAAGTGAATAAAGCTGAATGAACTGAAGATTTTTTTTTTTTTTCCAGCTAAGAAAGAGAAAGGAGAACAGTAATTTAAATATCTAAACATTTAGAAGTCCTCCTGCTTCATGCTGCAAAAGTAGCTACATATATCATAAATTAATTTGTGGTGCTCTGTGTGAGCCACGTGCTCTGGTACTAAGCAGTATTCCCATCAGAAATGTGGGGATGGGATAGAGAAATTATTCTAGGAATTATCCTCTCTTAATTCCGGGCCACTCATCTTCTGAAAGGCACCTCTCATTCATAAGGGAAATGTTGGGATGCTAGAAAAAACCCCAATCAGTTCTGATACCATGATTTCTTGTTTGTGCCAGCAGCAATGTCCCCCAGATGCCAAGGGAGCGAGAGATTCTGGGTTGGATAATACAACAGGCCTGTTTTGCCAGGGAAATGTGTGGCCAGTTTTTCAGGAATGAATACACTAAGGACTCTTGTAAACCTTTTGTCATTTTTTTCACTCATATGAAGGCAGGCTCCTCTTGGCTGGGCAGCTGTGCCTTGCTAGGGAAGTGCAACTCAAATATTCCATAGCACTACCAAAAAATGGAAAAAACAGTTAATGGTTTTCTCATTTATTGTATTCATGTGCTTCTTTCTATTTTGTTCACCTGTGTCCCCTGAAGTACATTTTGTGCTACACAGCCTGGAGAACATAATAACAGGGGGGCTGTGCCATCAGCTGAGGCATGCTGGGGACACAGCGCTTCTCTGACCTTAACAACACAGTGCCACTGAAAATAAAACAACGATGAAATCTGAGGACATGATTCACCTTATTCAGTTTAAAGGCAAACCATTGCTGCTGGAGAAGGGGTTGAATAAAACCCGGTGATCAGTCCTTTACTGTTCATGCGCTGCTCACGCAAAATAGTGGGAAGAACAAGCCCAGGGGAGATGTGTGAGGGGAACCACCAAGGAAATAATTTGTTGTGAGTGCTGCATGACTGCAGACCCCATCCTGGCTGTGTTTGTTCCAATCTGAAGCCACAGAAACTCCTTTGTGATTTATGGGGTAACAGCAGCAGTCGAGTGTTCCCATCACTGGTCCAAGTGCCAAGATCATACATAAAGACTCTTTAATGGCTCAGGTCTCACTTTCTAAGCTTCACTACCCTGAACTATGGAATAATAGAAACCTAAAACCAAACAGTAACAGGGCAAGGTTTGGCCATGAACTCCTCAAAGCAGTTTTAAGGAAAACACATTAAAAACACCGCTAGTTCACAGATCAGCTGTGCAATGGTTTTTATTCCCAATCTGTGAAAGTGGATATTTTCCTTGTAAGCAGGATTCATTTTCCATAACCAATTTTTTTTTAGTTCCACCTGTTCTGGAGGAGCATCTGACATTTTAAAATGAAACCAAAGCTGCCAAGACACATTTGAGTTTACTTTAAATTTGTTCCTGACAGATTTTTCAGAGGCCTCAGGCCAAAGTAGCCCTGAGTTCTCTGCAATGTTATTTAAAATTAGCAAACACTACCTGAAATGTGCAGCCTTTATTTCACAGTATTTATTCACCTACATACTTGAGCTCTTATGTACACTTCAGGTCAAGTAGAAGTTAGACATAATTAATTTCCAGTTTGAGAATCTTTTACCCCACTAAATAGCTTAATAAGGTCTCATTTTGACAAGAATTAGGCCTGAGATTTTCTAACTTTTGTAATATACTCAGTGTACTTTAGTGTGAAAAAATACACATAAATTGATTTGATTTATTATCTGTTCTCAAAACTATTTACAGTTCTATCCTTTAGCTGCTACTTTGGTCACCATATTCATCCATTCCATTTTTTGAATCAGTTCTGTGAGCTGCACACAGAAGTCTGATTTCATTTGCATCTCTAAGGGAAGGCAAATATTTTCAGAGCTAGTTCTCTATTTTACTCCTTTAGCTCTTTATCCTTTTATTTTTAGTTTTATTTTTTTTTGCTACCATGCTTTATCTGATAGTAGTACTAAGCAGCAAACCATGCTGCCTTGGAAAAAACTTTTCCTAAGAGTGTGAAGCAATGCCAAAATAGGGAGAGAGTAAAACCCATGGTGAGATAGTCCAGAAGGAAACAGGCAGAATTCCTTTGTTCTCTTTGAAGATGAATGCACTAACAAAAAAAAAAGTTTAATTGGTATTCACATATTTTAGGGAAATTAGGAATTACGCATAATTACAATGTATAATTTCAGCTCAAGCTGGCTGATTAAGCTTTAAATTCTTCCAGAATAATACACATGAGATGTTCTACATCACAGCACAGCAATACTCTGTTGAGAGGTTTTAAAAGGACTTTCAAACCATGGGAAACCAAGGATGGCAGTAACACAAAACACGAGCTGCCAATGCAAGTTTCTGTGGGGTCTCCTCTGGTGCCAAGGAACTGTCATCAGTGCACCAGGCCTGACTGGGGATGTGTTACAGCTGATACCTCTGTGGTTCAGGCTGTATGTGGGCCAGAAATTATTTTTCCAGAGCTATCAGTGAAAAATAAAGATGAGCTGAAGCAGGAAAAAAACTTATGACTGTCCACCTTCCTCCTCCACATTGGTCCTGTTTGCCTTGTACAGTCATGAGGGTGGCTGGGACAAGGACAAGCTGGTGGCTGCAGCAGACAATAACCCTTGGAGAGACCTCCTTTTACAAATCTTCCTCAGCTCTCCTGCCATCTTCATCCTTGTGTCCATCTCCATCTCATCCTTTGTGCTCTGTCTCTTTTCTGCTCAGAAATAACACAGACTGATTGCAGCAGTTAATGGGCCCGTGGGAGAGGGACAGGCAGGGACACCCAAATCCATCACTGTCATCCAATCTTTGAAATACTTATTCTCACATTGCTCTGTCTTTTCCACAGCCCAGTGGACCCCACTGAAAGCCAAAAAGTAAATCTAAGGTGGCCCATAGCTAAAGATAAGATTTCCTCTCATATGGCTAATTAAAAACTCGCATAGTGCCATTAAAATCTATGCAAAGTGGCTTAAAAAGGGGGAGGGGGGGAAATAAGAATCCTTTTATACACAGCATTATTGTAATGGAATTGATCAAAAGAGATGTTGGTCATATGTGCAAATTCCATGAGGAGACTGTATTTGAAAAAAAGAACTGGCTGTAGGCAAAAGAGCAACAGGAAAGAAAACCATAAACTGATTATTTTAAGATGCAAGATTTGTAGGATCATGTACACATCCCACATACTTTTTTTTTCTTTTGTTTGTTTAGTTTTGCCAGAGGTTTTTTTCCCTGTAAATTGACTGGCAATGACATAACTTAAAAATCCTGTACATTCTCACATGCAATGTCATGTAACACTGTCATGTGGCTTCCTTAACCAGGCAGGTTAAACCTCATATAAATTCATATAAAATTCATATAAATTCAGGCAAGTGAATTAGTTAGAAACATTTTTTTTTTTCCAATTTTGAATTATGTAGAACAACAGAATAATTGTAAATCTTCTTTTCTTTTTTTGTTTTGTTTCCCCGAATGAGAACAAAAAAGCACCTGGAAATGTGCTCTAATGAAATAAAGATTATTTTGTGCACTGCATAACATAGAAGCCACTGCTTCAGGGACACTTCTATTGAAGCAGGGCTTTTGAAGAGCTGGATTGGAATGCTTGGAAAACAGTAATAAAAAGTAATGTAACCTATGCAGACTATGTTAAAATGGGACACTAAAGCCTCATGCTTAAATTTGACCTACAAGGGAAGCCAGAAAGCAATTTTTCTCCTAATCACACTGCATAATTAAATAAGTAGACAGTTGGTCTGATCTAAAGCCTGCTGCTGCTAATGAAGCACTTTGCATTTATTTTCCTGAGCTCTGGCTCAAGCCTGTCACAGTCAGAGAGCTGCTCATCTTCCTTTCAGATCCGTGGAAAATTTTCATTGCTGGAAGCAACGAGGCAGACACCAGCACAGTTTGATCAGCAGTTAGGCTAGAAAAGGAAAATGCAAACTATTCTTGCAAACTCAACCCCATGTGAAGCTCCCAGCCACTGCAGATGTTCAAAGTATGAGCACACATTTGTGATCCCTGAGCTTCTTGGCTGCTGAATGCAGAGTGGACTCTGCTGAGTTACTTAGGGATCCTTTCCTCTCCTTAAAGCTTGGCTTCCTGAGCCTGGCTCCACGTGAAAAAGAGAGCTCAGATATTTTTTAAGCTCTTGCTAAGCTTTAATTGAGAGGATGGGCTGGAGGGAAATGGTGAGTTCTCTTAGGAGAGGTGCCAAAACTATCGTTCATCCTTTCTCAAGCCGGTTCTCCTCTCCATCTGCAGATTGTGGGAGGTCATGGATTCATCTGGGTGTTGCAGAGGAGATCAAAGAAGAAGCCAAAGCTTCAATATCAGTGCTGGCTGATGTGATACACCTGCAGATGCTCCCACTTCCTGCTTAAAATATAAGGTCATAAATGAGGTTTGTGAGTTGGGTTTTTTCCCTTTGTCTCTGCATAAAATGCCTAATAGCTAATAAATATTTCCAATCAGCTGGGAACCTCTGAGTGGGAACAATTATCGTAAAAAAAAAAGCCTTGCAAAATCTTCCATCACCCTTATGCACTGTTCCAGTGAAAATAAGGGAAGAGCAGAAAAGGGATACTCCTTATTTCAGTGTGATCAAGATTGTTGAATGCCTTTCCAAGACTATATAAATTACTTCCATTTTCTGTTTTGAAACTGTCACAAGTCAAACCTAGACACTGAATTAATTAATGGTGTCTGTAAGAATGACTCCTCCTTCAGCTTTTTAATTATACTTTGCCATGTGCCTTCCCAGGAACTTTCAAGGGAAGCAAATAGCTCAGTTGTGCTTTCACTTTATATATAGGAAATGCAGAGTGAATTGAAACTGAGTGACCTCCAAAGCACAAGTCCTCAAGTTAAATTAAACTGAAATATTTCAGCATAGCAGCTGGGGTTTCACATTGGTAATTGCTGCTCTTTGGGACAAGAAAGTGTCTCCCTCTCACCAGTCCTTTGATTACTTTGGGATATAAATTGGGTGCCAAATGTTCCTTTCAAGTTTCTGTTAATGCATAGTCTGCATCACATTTAATGATTTTTTACGTCAAGTGTATTTGGTTCTCGGGAATCACTTGAGAAGCTGTCCATTTTGGGGGAAACAGTAGGACAGATTTATGTGGGTAAAACCAAATGTTAATAATGTCCTTTATTTTGTGTCAATATTTATAGAAATGTCTTACTAATGTAAAAGAAAGAAATAACACTGATCGAAAAAGAAGTTTCTATCCATTAATATTCACTACAAAGTTTTCCAGCTGATTGTAGAGGAGTCTGCACATGATCTAGCATGGTTTTAATTATTTATACATAGATGCAAGCATTTACATGCTTATTGCTTATAAGCATAAGATGCTTATTTAGAAATAAGCAATCTCTTATAGGCAATGCAATTGGTTTTATGTAACTTTGCATTTTTTCAGGGTTCTAACAGTTTCCCTAAAATCTTTGTTCCTGTCTGAGGAGCAGAAGAGAAGCAGCAGGGTTTAAAAGTGGTCCATGATGGGTCAGCAACATGATCAGCCCCAGCACTGGTGAGGGCTGTGAGGCCATAACTCCACTGCTGCTTCATGTGATGCCTGCAAGCTCCAGAGAACAAATCAACCAGTTAAAAAAAATGTTTCAGTTTGCAGCCACAGAACAAGCCAAAGCTTGCAAGAAGGATGCTGAGAAACAAATGGTCAGCAGTTTTCTACTAGACAGGGACAGACACAGCCACCTGCAGCTACCTGAAAGGACAGACTGTTTTCTGCCAGACTCACAAGTTGTTTTCTCCATTATTTTCTCAATTTAACAGCATTAGCAAGGACTGAATTAGCTCTTGGGTTGTTTTTCCTTATTAAAGCAAAACTGTCTCATGAAAGGGACTTATTTACTTCAGGGTAGAAACCTTCTCAGAGATAGCAGAGAAAATCTGGTTTCAGTTGCACCAGCGTAACTTTGGGCTGTGCTCACACCCAGGGGCAAGCAGGAAACACTTGAGTCTGTGGGGGTCTGCAGGGACTGGGAAACAGAATTTTCCAGGGCTTGCAGCAGAGCTGTCCCTCCATGGAAGGTGTCACCCTGGGGAGGTGCTCACAGCCCAGAGGGATGGGTGAGCATGGGTGAGACCTGGCCACAATTTTCATTTTATCCTGAGCTGACAGGCTGACATGAGGCAGCTGAAAAAGGAGTTGAGAGATCTGAAAGATAAAGGGAACAGGAGTGATGTGAGAAACAAAAAGAAGAGCCAGTAAGCAAGAATTTTCCAACTTATATTTTACCTTCTCTGTTCATACAATAAAGCAACACCATTATAGAGAAAAGGGTTAAAAGTGACAATAATCCTCCTTTCATGCCAGACTGTAAACAACCACTTCCTTTGGAAACGAACCAGGAAAACAAGATAGAAATACTCTAAGCCACTGTCTATACAATGACCTGCTCATGAGCTAAGAGGGCCTGCCATCTGATGGAACTTCGTCAGAGTAAAGATTACATCCTAATGCTTGATTTAAAGTACGTTATCCATTTATTTGGGTTGGTTTAGTTTTGTTTGTTTTGCTTTGTTTTTTTACAAGTGTGTACAGATGTTATTTTGTGTCTCTTTACTTGTGTACACATGCTTGTCAGAGAAACACATCAGCTCTAAGAAGGAAAGAGCAACTTAAGAATTATTTAATTTGTGAATTTAAGGTAATTACAGTTTACAGCTTAGCTTAACATATAGTGGCAATTCAAATGAAAAGATCCCTGTGAGTTACTGGAACATCAAAGGTCAGCAACACTTAAAAATAAACCTGTGGCTTTCCCTCAGCTTCTTCACTGATATCAGCAGTACTACAGATAATAGTGGGTACTGAAATACTATGTTCAGTAACAACTGCTTCATAACTATCCCAGGTTACTGTGTCCCCCCTTGGAAAGGGTAGGACTGAGAAAACTCTGTGTGACTTCAGTCCCTCACATGAGAGCGACTCAACTCAGCTCTCACAAGAACTACAAGTCATGGCTTTGAAACCAGGGCAGTCAAGCAGAGACCAAAAAAACAGAGGTTTACTCTTTCAACAGACTAAACCTTGCCCTGAGTAACACTAAAATGATGTCTCCAATTAAATAAAAAACTTTATAATTTGGCCTGAGGGTTTTATTTGCTCTTTACAGGAAGTCCAGGGACCACAGTGTTAGTCAGAGAAGAATAAATGACCATTTCTTATTAAACACAGAGACCTTTAAAGTATAAGTGGAAAAAAACAAGTTTACTGCTGTTCCTCTAAAAAGGACACATACTTAGAAGGGAAAAATAGGAGTCCAATGGTATGTAATAAAAGCAACTTACAGAGAACAACAAATAGCAAGGTGCTGCTTGGTCAGTAATGTTTTCATTCCCCTGCCTATGTTCTGCCATGCTCAGTGATAAACTGAGGTGAAACAAAATCAATGTATGAGTGCATTACAGGGGTGTCCATAATACTCTGTTGAAAACAGAGTTTATGTACATGTTTAAAAACAATATCCATGCAAAGATATTGCAGCACAAATTGGTGCACCAAGATTTTTCTTCCCTGAGGCCAAACTTGCTTTAACGTACGAATTGCTGCCCTTTAGCCAGAATTAGTGGGCATGGCAGTTATGCAAAATGAGAGCACTTTTTTACTCTTTCCCTGGTCCTGCATGGCTCAGCATCCTGATCACTCTCTGCAGGCACCCTGAACTCTGCTTCAGTGTCACAACCTCACTCGTTACAGGGGGCTTGAGTCTCTCAATCATGCAGGTAACTTTTCAAAAAGCACTCTTACTTTGTTGGTGACACAGGTGAAGACCAAAGGCTTGACAAGCTCATATTGAAGCAATAATATCTGGCTATCACCCAAACCACCCAGCAGCATTTCAAGATTTCTTGCTTCCAGATGAGATCAGTAAATTCAGCAAATAATGTTATTTTATTTTTAGTTCACTCTCACTGCCCTGTTCAGCAGGTTTAAAGGGAAGGTAGTTTGATTCATTTTGACTTCACCCAATCAATGGAATATAGGCCACTACACATCTCATGCTGTAGTAAACATTCAGAATAGGTCAGGGAAATCCTAAAATACCCTCATGTTCTCTGACAGTTAAATGAGCCTGGGATTCCTGGTTAGGATGTTGAGTCTACTTGATAAACAGCCAAGGTCAAATGAGATGAATCTTGACCCTTCTGGGACCAGGAAAAAATAATTTCCTGAGTTCTGTGCATAGATTTCAATTTTTCTGATTTCTGAAGTCACATTGAGACTTTACTAATTCTACCACTCGCAACTTGTAGTCAGAGAAAAATATTCCTTTCTCTTCTTTTTCTATCTCAAGGTGTGACAGCTTAAAAATTTACAGTACCAACTGCAACAAACTTCTTAAATGCAAAACATTCTTTTTTTTTTTTTTTTTTTTCTCTTATGAGAGGTGAACAATTCACAGAATTTCTTACCACATTACACAACCTGTCAGGGACCACTCCCCCATCTCCAAAACTGACTTGAGATGGTGTAAAATAACATCCAGGTCGTGGCTATGCCCCCTCCAGACTGTTGGAAAAATCAACCCTGTCTCTCTACTACTTGTTGGAGTTCCCAGTTAAAATCCAGCTTTGCAAAATTCTTGCTGCCCACCCTTTTAAAAGCTAATTTTCATAAATTAAACATAAGGAAGAGAAGAAAGGAAAACACCTGGATCAACAACCCAATGGGCAAGAAACTAAAATTTTCCAGGAAGCCTTGCTGAGCCAGGAAGAATATTGACACATTAATTTCTATTATAACAGAGGACTGGATGTGAAAATAGTGACTCAGAGGCATTTAAACATGGGGATTATCACTCAGTTTTCCCATGGGAACAAGCTATCCTGCTGCCTAACTTCCACTCTGGTTGAACAGGAGTCAAAGTTCCTTATATTTCTTTTAAAATCCTAGCCCACAGTCACAGAATTATTAGTAAATAGTGACTTATGAACATATTTTCCCAGTTATTTGTAAACAGAACTTCTCAGAGTATTAAAGAAAAGAGTTTTATTCAAAATTAGATGTTATGGCCTTCCTGAGTTGGGTTATGCCTCTCTGTGAAAGCTGACTTGGAGGCAGTTCCCAAAATTTACTAGATTTTGATATTTTTAGTGTAGTAAGTCTTCATGTTAGACAAAAATGTTAAATAACTGATGCTCACATAATTTAGATATATAGAAAATGACAGCAATACTTTGATCTCAAGCTGAGATGAAGTCCCAGCTATCACATGTGCTCACAACAGCTATTGGAGCACAGAAGTTATCAATCACCCACTTTTCATCATTAAAAATTTGAATTTTGCTTTGTATGCTTGCCTAGAAAATGAAAATATTTCATAAATAGGTTCCAGACACTTGGATAACAACAGGACTGCACAAGCAGCTTGCATCAACATTCCTAAAAATGAGATTTGTTCCTTACACTTAATACATAAAATTCACCACTCTTCTTTCAGTGGCAATATGGAAACAATAGCTAAGATTTGGGTTTTTTTCCCCTTGGGAAAGGAAGAGTTGGGTATATTGTTGTGAACTGTATTTGTTTAATTAATTAATGATTTGTTTCTCTAGCTATTAAAGAGGTGCTAAGGAGCATCTGTGCGAGCAGCAGGCTGAATTCTCCATGCAAAGGAGCAGCTTTTTTCCCAAATCCCTGTCAAAGCAGCACACAGGTACAGGCTTTTTCCAGCTGAACGCCCTCAGAACCAGGAGTATTTTCTCTCTGAGCTCTGGAGTCCAATGGAATCACATTTCAGAGTCAGAAGAGTGGGATTTCCTCTGCTCAGAAGTAAAGCCTGCAAACCATTACAGCTTTGTCACTGTCAGTGTCTGGGCTGAGTCAGAGGCACATGCCCGGGCAATTTACTGCTAGCACTCTTACAATGTGGATTTTACACCTGCTAGCACAGAAAAACACATGTTTTCACCATATGTAATGAAATGCTCATGCACAGATCACATTACAGAAAGGACAAAAGGCTGGCATGACACCAGCACAGCCTCAGTGAGCACTGGCAGAGAGAAATTTGGTTACAGACACACCAGGCAACAGCCTCATGATGCTTCAGAGATGGTGCTCCTCCTACTTCAAGCTAAGAGAATGGATTTAAAGGCAAATAGCAGCATGAGGACAAAGTCATTAGAGATCTCTCTCTCTTCAGCCTTCATTAATTCTCCACCAGGAAGAATTTTTTCTGAGTCTCTTGCAGGACCTTCTTCTCTTACCCCCATGTGCTGAGGCCACACCTGGAGTGCTGTGTCCAGTTTTGGGTCCTGCACTTCAAGAAGGACATGGAGGGACTGGAACTTGTCCAGGGCAGGGAATGGAGCTGGGAATGGGCTGGAGAACTCGTGAGAGACCTGGAAAGGGGCTCAGCCTGGAGAAAAGGAGGCTCAGGGGGGACATAGTGGCTCTGCACAGCTCCTGACAGGAGGGGACAGCCAGGGGGGTCAGGCTGGGAACAGAGAACAGGGACAGGAAGAGAGGGAACAGCCTCAGGCTGTGGCTGAATTTTACTATTTTGCCATTTTTATTTCTGTGTGATCTTCTTAACTCCTAAGTTTGTTTCTGTTTCAGTCATGTATCCACTGTTTGAAAATCCAAAGCTCTGACACGTGTACTCGGTTCACTGGCAGTTCTCAGCAAACAGAAAGAAAATACTTTTCAGTTGGACCAGCATCAGAGTTTTCAAATTTTTTAAGCAAAAGAATCTTTTAGTACTTTTGGATTGAAAAAAACCCCAGTTAATTTTCATCCTGGCAATTTCAAAATTGGCATTTTGTTTAAATCAAGCTTATAGATATTTTGTAATGAAACAATTGCTTCAGAGGAAAAAAAAATAAAGAGACTTCAAGAAGTCTCTGATATGTGACATCCTTTGCCTTGGCAGCCAGCACCTGGATACCTGGCCTTGCACAGCTTTTACATTTATTTGCCAGAGTCCATGTAAATTATTTCACCTCCCCTCCATCCCCCAAATATAACAGGAACACACAGGAGCTCTGCCTGAGTGCCTATCATGGCCAGAGGACCTACAAAAATAAGCATGAAAATGGGATTTAGATCTTTCCCAGCAGATTTAGCTTATGAGGAGGATGAGAACAAATCTGCAGGAGGACCTGGTTTTGTCATCCTGAAGCCTGAAAGAGAATTTCACACTCTCTACCCACCTCCTCAAGAGACTGAACTAGTGAAACCTTCACTTTAACCTGCAGTGAATTAATAAAAGTCAAAGCTAAACCCACAGGTTTGCCTCACAGACCTCAAAGGTCAGCTTGAAACGCCAAAGTGTAGAGTAGAAATCCCTTAACACTTTCATTTTGTGCTCTCACTGATGCTCTTTTGGGCCACATGCAGAAATCCTACAAAGTGGTGCTCACTGGGGAGGTGGCCCTAAAATCCTGTGTTCAGAAACCCCTTCCAGACACTGAGTCAGACATGGAGGCACTGGCCCAGCAGGACACTGAAGCAGCTTCTACAATATGAGAGGGATGTTTTGCAGCCCAAGAAACACCTCTGAGTGAATCCATCCATCCATCCATCCATCTATCCATCCATCCATCCATCCATCCATCCATCCATCATCCATCCATCCATCATCCATCCATCCATCCATCCATCCATCATCCATCCATCCATCATCCATCCATCCATCCATCATCCATCCATCATCCATCCATCCATCATCCATCCATCCATCCATCATCCATCATCCATCCTCCATCCATCCATCCATCCATCCATCATCCATCCATCCATCATCCATCCATCCATCCATCCATCCATCCATCCATCCATCCATCATCCATCCATCCATCATCCATCCATCCATCATCCATCCATCATCCATCCATCCATCCATCCATCCATCCATCCATCCATTCATCCATCCATCATCCATCCATCCATCCATCCATCCATCCATCCATCCATCCATCCATTTTTTTATATATACACCTGCCCATAAATATAGGGAGATACGGTAGGTGGCCGGATTTAGTGAAATTCAAGATAATGGGTTCCAGGATTAGTCAAGGCACAGAAATACCATTTGTTTTGCATCTGAAGGTCTATTTTCAAAGGGACCCAGCACTCAGCAAACTTGTGGACCTGCTGAAGTCAACTCCAAAGCTAAAGTCAACTCCAAAGCTTTTGACAATATGTCCAAGAAAATTCATGTACTGCATTTGTCCTGCATTCATCTTGTTTTTCCTGCAGTTTCTGAGAACCCTGAGTTTATCCCATTCCCCTGCTGATTTTCACTGCCTTTTAAATATAGTTTTATTGCTTCCTCAACAGTGGCATCCTACCATTTTCTTCTATTTCCATGTGTAAAGTACCATGTGTGGTTTCCCTGCACATATTTTGCAGGGAGGAATGTTCTTTGTTCAAAGTCTTTTAGACTTCTGAGTCAGCACCTTTTAAAGGAAATGCTGAATCTGCTGAGGGCTCACGACTTTACTCAGCAAATCAGCACTTCCAGGCACAGTCAGCAGAATTCTCAAACATTTATGTAAAACTTCAGGCTAATGACCAGTTCTCTACAAGATTCTGCAGTTTCTTTATGTCAAGAGCTCCCTCAAAACTCTGAAAACTGACTCTGTGGACTTGCTTTTTCATGAGCACAATAAATTTGGATTGAATGTTGCCTTTCCTGAAATTATGAGTCATTACTTTTTACTACACTGAATTTTGCCTTAGCACAACTGTACATGGATTTATGGCACCACCTACTGAAATATGAGATATTAAAAATGTTAAAATTATGCAAACCAGCTTAAGAATTACCTTGAAATAACCTTGCTGTTTTACATGTACAGTTTCAAACCATAGGTTGTGGCAAATTTTATAAGCAAACCTTATATTTAATTTTGAGGCTTCAACATTTTGTTCTGTCCAGTAATTATAAAAACTTCATTTAGTTTTCATTCTTCAGATGAAGAATTCTTCAGAATGAAAAAAAAACATCCAGCTTTGAATTTTTACATGCTGGCCTTCATATGCAACACCTTTCTGCAGAGGGCAGAGATTAAAAATCACCTCAAAACCACTGGCAAATGCATCCCAAATTTACTGCAATTATTTGTAAAAAATATTTGTTTCATTAAAGAAAGACATAGTGAACATTAAACATTATGTTTAAAATTCAGTTGTGTTGATAAGGTCTGTTATTTCCTAGCCAATTAACAATTCCAAGGGAAAACCTCCAAAATGTGATGTGTACATTCAGTAGATTTAAGGAGGATATTAGTATGAATAAAAAGCCTAAAGAATTACCTTAAAGAAAAATTTCTAAAGGTGTTTGATTTCTTTTCTCCCCATTTTATTTACAAGCAGCAAGGCAATGATGAATTTTGCTGAAGGTCCAGCGACCACTGAATTAAAACTCAAAGAACCATTGTGCATTGCGACACTGCTCTTTGTCATATTTTATTTTTAATGAATGTTTAAATCAAGGCTTATTTTTTGCCTTCTCCCACTCTTTTTGCTTTGCTCTGGCAGCAGAACTTCCTATAGAAATGCTTATATGTTAAAATGTACAGGTATAAATACAAAATACCCTTTTGGTGTTTTTGTTTTTTATGTAAGGCCTGCAGGCTCCAATCAATATCGTGGCATTGATGACCTATAACTACATTTTGCTACTTACAGCATTACTCCATATAGTAAACTGATTTTTTTAGTCCCTTGGATATCCTTTAACCTGATTGCTGTTATGCAGGAAATTTTGTTTTCCATTATAGGTGAATAATTTGGGATTTCAGAAAGTTATAAACCTGGTAAGAGTGAGGAAATGCTTCCCCAACCAGAGTTGTGCAGGTGTTTAAATTAATTTCAGTGAAGAGGAACCTGGGGACAGATGCAGAGCTCAGGCAGACATAGGTGAAGACACCCTCAAATTCACACAGAGAAGCTTTTTGCATGCTGGTAGAATACAGGTACAAACCACATCACACATCCATTATATTTAGGAAATGCAGCCCCAATATTTGCATAAAACATGGGTTAAAAATGCTACTTTCTTTGATGTGTGAATATACATGTCTGGGTGCTGTTGAAAAAGGAAATGTCCCAATTCTGCCTTCAAAACCCCACATGAAATTCCAAAGGAATTGTTTGGCTGCCTCACTGGTGCACAGCTGAGTGAAAAATAATCCTGTAACACAAACTAATGTAATGACACTTCTTAAAGGAAAGTCTGTGTGTGCAGCAGAGGGAAAATCTAATGAGAAACAGATGCACATGGAGAGGATTTTGAGTGAAATGGTGTGTGTGGTTTCACTTTGGGCACGTGTTTCTCTAGCACGTGGGGAGAGGGAGGATATATAGCTATGCAAAGGAAAATGTTAGCTGTTGAAAAATGTGTATGCTATGGGGGGAAAAGGAGCTTTAAGGGGGAAAATATCCAGATGAAAAAGCAAATTCTGGAAGTCTCAGGAGAGCTCAGAATGCTTAAACTACAAGTAATTAATTTTTTGAATTTTTTTTTTTTTTTTCATTTTGGGAGGCCAAAACAAATGCCAACAGTTCCTTTCTGTACCCACAAGACAGAGCTGCAGTTGTGCCAGCTGTGAGCATCTCTGCTTCTCGGTGCAGCACCCAACTGGCAGCAGCAACACCCAAAATCCAACCTCCTTGGATGCCACCACTGCCCCAGTTCACCCTCCCTGACCCCTGGCATCCAGCACAAAGCTCCACATGCCCAGTCTGTGCAGTTTTTACAAACCCAACCACAGCACCAACATCTACTGACTTTCCCTGGCTGGAAAACCAGGTGAAAACTCCTTCCTCCCTGTAGGAAAGGAAGGATTTTGCTTTTGTGAACAAAATACAACGCTGTGTGTTTAAATAGTGTGGTAAGGCAGGAATCATTTTTATGGGGTACTATTGGAGTGAATAGAGCAGTGAAATAAAATTATCATGGCCATCTCAAGGGAAAAAACAATTTTTTGTAAAAAAAAAATAAATTCGTCGAAAGGGTCTTTAGGTTATAAATATTTTATTCCCACTGCTGTAGAACTGTGCAATATAAAAGGCCTACAGAACTGCAAGGCCAAGGTAGTTTTGGGTGGTTTTTTTTTTTTTTTTTTCAATTCCCTTCAGAAATGCTCTAATTGCACTAAAAGTAAATTCTGGGAAAGCCTCTGTTCCTTCAGCACACTGTCTCAGCCTGTGGACAGTTGGTGTCTGTCATCCAACACATTAAGAGTCTTCATCCACTCTGAAGATTCACATTACCATGAGATTAAAATAAGATTTTCCATAGGCTGCTTCATCCACATGTTCTATAAACCAGTTCTCTTCCTCTAAAGGAACTTGAACAACTTGTAGGCCAAGACCAAACAGAAAAAAGTGAGGAAAAGGTGGAACTAAAGTTATATATATATATATATATATATATATACTGCTTCCATGGACTCTGAATGAGGCTCTCAGAGCACAATAAAGCGTTCAGCTTTTCCTGAACTGGTGTCATTAAAGCCAACAAATGGGCTGGGCTGCTCTGGGAAATTCATTCTGAATATCAGTATGAGAAATCATTGTTTCAGAGCTGCAAATGTCAGTGGGGTCACACCGAGAAGTCAATGAATCATTTAACACGTGTGCATCAGCATCACTGCCTGTGTTGTGCAGTAGCTTAATTGATTTAATTCAATCCTGTTCTGCTGCCTAAAAAGGCCCCTCTTTTTTTTAATACCTTGCTATCCCTGCATGCAAAAATTTGGCAGGCAGGGCTGCCAGATCCTCTCCTGGAGCTGCAGGGCCAGGATCATTTCCATGCAGGGAAAGAGGGGCACTGCCCATCTCTCTGATGAAAAAGGTACAGTCCATATGCAAAGGGACAGAAGATTTGAAACCCTCCTGAAAACCACCAACCCCAAGAAAACACAATTGCAGTCTCCATTTTCCATGTGTGTTCCACATCAAGGTCCTCAAAAACAGACTGGGACTGCACCTCTGGCTTCTTCACTCAGCACCTGAATTGTATTTTGGAGCAGTTAAAAGGGAAAAAAATTGCCTTGCACAAACTTGGGCAAAAGCATCAGGGATAGATAGCTGTTTTTGTGAGACTTAATCCAAAAATTAGATGCAACACAATAGAGAATAGAGGTTAAAAATATATTTCTGCAAAAGAAAAAAGAAGGGGAAAAGTTTTCTTTTGAAAAGTATTTTCAATAGTCTCAGCCTACGTCTCATGCTATAGAAACACTGGGACATTTTGCTAATTTTTCCCACTATTATATGAAAAATAAAATCCCTGAAAGTTCTCCAATTGTTTTAAAAGCTTTAGAATCGGGCTGTTGGAAAACAGAAAACCACAAAGGAGGCCCATTGTCTGAAGTAATTAAACAAATCAATCCAGAGTATCTGATTCCTCTCTTATTCTTTGCCTAACTGCTCTTGTAAAAAAACATATTTTATCTTAACTTGCATATTGAAGGCAGGATTTTGCCAGTCTAAACTTTTTCTTCTCTATCTTTCATCCAGTGGCAATTCAGCACATAAACACTGCTGCTGCTGCTGCTGCTGCTGCTGCAAGGGCTGGCACAAAACCCTCAGGCAGTTTTCAGCTGGGAAAGCTGAACATTGTTCCTACACATCCTGTGACTGGGAACGTGGAGCTTTTGGAAAGGACTGACCAGGAGTGGGCAAAGAAATGCAACGATTTCCAATTCCCTCCTCCAAAAATCTGAGCTTAATGCTTGTCCTCAAGTTCAGAACAGGGGCTAAAACTCCGAGCTGTTGAATAATCCCGGTGACTGTCAAAAGCCTTTTGCTGTTTTTTAAAACTCTGAGCTGTTGAATAATCCCAGTGACTTTGTCAAAAGCCTTTTGCTGTTTTTTTTTTTCCCCTTTTGCTGCAGATATATAGAGAAAGGGGAATAAGTATTTGTAAGGATCAATATTAATATTTTAAAATCATGCTGGTAATTCCATTCACTGCTGTGGGTATTGCTATCTCCTCTCCAAAAATTCTGTTTATGCCTTCAGGGAAATTTGAAGGCCTCAGCTGGTAGAAGTGCAGCCTCTCAGGTTTTTCACAGGCAGGCTGTGGGTGGGTGTCTTTGCTTCCCAGTGACTTAATTTTCCTGCTGGAATTAGAGAGAATGTGGGAGGGGTATGTGTCAGAACATCCCATTAACCAGAATGTACCACTACCAGGCTGAATGACTTGTTGGGTTATCATTAAAATATCTGGCGTGCCCTGAGCTCCTGGGGCAGCCAGGCCAGAGATGAATGTGCTGCGTGCTCCTGGTTGGGCTGGATTTCCTTCCCACCCCGCTCCTTAGGATGTTCTTTTCCCATAAAACACCAATGTTTCTATTCTCACATCTACGTCAATGGCCAGGGATCCGTTCTCAAAACCTGTCCTGTTTCCTCAATGACTCAGCTGCTCAGAATTTTTTGTATCATTAAGAATTAAGTTTGTGTCAGGAAAGGAGTCCCTGGAGCAAAGACACCCCCTACGTGTAGTGCCTACCGAATTTATGTCGCTAAAGGTCATGTGAAATCACTTACTTCCCTAGAAGCTCCTTTGTGCTGCCCCCTGTGTGTCCTACATCCTTTTTTAAAGTGTAGTTTGTGGCACTTGGCAGTGGAACACAACAGCAGTGGAAAGAGATGCATCTGAATATGGCTTTGAAAAGAGAATTCTACTGATATTCAGAAGCACCTGACACTACTCAGTTTAGAGAGGGAGAAAGAGAAAGAGAAAGAACTGATTTATAGAATATTTATATAGAATATAGAATATTTTGATGTACATCCTCACTTTATGTTGTAAAAATGCACTCTCTGTACTTCATGTTCTTTTATTTATTTGGTCTCTTTTTATATTGATTTTCTCATCTTTACCACACCTCTCCGTATCTCAACAAGCTACCTTTTTCCATACCAGCTGCAAAACTATACATCAATTGATTTTCCTGAATAATTGGTCAAGAAATATCCCCATTTCATCCACAACCCTCCTTCACTGGCATTTCCCAGCCAGTCCCAGCCTAAAGATGCCTGTGCATTAATTTAAACCCCAACAATTTTGTTACTGAGTCACAACATGACTTTTCCATCTTCTCCCAGTCTTCCTTTCTAAAATTGCAGGGGTTATTAATGTTGATTGTGGGAAAACAAAAGGGAATCATAAACAGAGATATAGTTTTATTTTCCCCTGAAATATTATGTTGGAAAGGAAAAAAAGTCCTGGCCTTCAGCTATCTCCTGGAGATAATTGTTGACAACTTAATAAGAAGCACAGAGGGAAAGAAAAGAGCAAAGGTATGTGCTAAGCAAGTCTTCAAGTAAATGAGACCCAGGAGTCCTAATAAATCTCAGTGCTGCCAAAAGATAACTCAGTCCCAAAAAATCTGAAACACCAACACCAGTCCTTCTTTGGTCACATCAGTTGAATTTAAAGGGTAAACAAGAGCCCTCAGTTTACAGAGAGCAATTCCAATGTGTGCTGTCATTTCTGTAAGGTATAATGGGCTTTAGAATTGACACACACTGAGGGTTTCCAGCAATTCCTGGTTTATTTAAAGCTTTATTGTATTTTCCTCACTTTGCTTATCAAAATATCTCCTGCCTTTTAGGACTTAGGAGGTGCTTTTGTACAGACTGCAAAATGTTTTTATCCAATACCAACTTTGCTGCTCAGAAGGAGGAGTTAAAAGTGTCTGAGGCCTGGCATAGTTCAGAGACTGAGAGGCTGTGCAGTGGGTTAAATAAATCAAAAAATCCCAAAGGGATGAGTCCAGGCCACTGGCAATTGACTCCAACTACACTGTGCAGAAACATGAAAAATATAACCCCCATTTCTCCCTGCTAATCTTTGGGATCTTAGCTAAACATTGACATCTTCTAACATCTTAGCCATCCAGCATTCAGTGAAAATATGGCAATAAACAGTGGCCTTTCTTCATTCCCATGTTCATAGACAAAGACAAACATAAATGTAGTCCCAGTCTTAGTCAGTGCAGCCAATTTTTTTCTGACTCTGCATGATTTTCAACTGAGCAAGCCAAAAATCAAATAATTTAGGTTCTTTCTTCAGAGATAATATGCTCATTTTATACTGTAGGCTATGACTGGTGATGTTCTTTGTCTTTTACCGTGAGCACAAACACTTCTTACACTGAGAGAAAATGTGGTTTTTATGGTGAAAAGGAGAGTTGCATCTATTTTTAAAAGCAGCTGCAAAATACATAATTTTTCTTTGTGGCAATGAATATTTTCACAAATATCACAGCACTCATTGGCACTTACAATCAATAGTTTGAAATGATCCTCAATAATTTTTGACTAATTCTTAATTAATTAATTAAGCCTGATAATTGCTGATAAGGGACCTTGCATGTCCCTCTGAAACACTTTAAGAAAAGCTTTTTTTTTTTTTTTTTTCCTGAAAATCAAGGGCCTCCAGTGTTTGTCAGACAGGGCATACAAAATCAAAATATTGCAACCAGATTTTCCAAGTGTTTGCATGTTCCAATCAAGTGGAATATGTTCTAGTCCATATGTTCAAGTCAATAACCAACTAAAAGGCTGAGCATCCTGTAGAAAGTGATAAATTACTGACATCCCTGCCCACATTTGGCATCTAAGAAATATTTCCCTCAAAAATGTTGACCCTCAAGGCAGCCTCTAACCCAGGCAAAGCTTATAGGTTTTTATAACACCCACACTGTAGAAAAGCACAGGCAAACATTAAAGTGTGGGAGGTGGTTCATAAAATAAGGAAGAAAAGAAAAATTGGTTTATCCAGGGCTGGAGTACAATAGTGAGGGGATGTTTCCCAGAAACCAGGGGTAAAGTTCTTCCAGTACAAATAATTTCTTCTTTTCCAATATCCCTTTGAATCTAAAAACCCATTAAAGTTTAATTTCACAAATTGTGACTGAAGCCAAAGTTGTTAAAAAATCTCTGGCAGATCAGCAAATATGGCCTCTACCATTCATCATTCTTTTCAAAATGATGGATTTAAATTAAGAGAGCATAAAGCCAAACTCCACGAGGAGGATATTTCATGTCCAATTTGAATATAATCCATCACTTTTTTTGTTTGTAAAATAGAAATACCTAAAATGCTTAAAGGAAAAATCTTAAAAATGTGATTTTACTTGAATTTAGAACAATACCACATGTTGCTGATGTTACTTGTGATGACTGTGCTGAAAATTCAGTAGTGCTGAGATCCAAAACCAAAATGGGATTGTGTGAGCAAGAGGCTGTGTCAGAAAGACCTTAATGTGTTATTCAAGGAACAGACTAGGAATGCAGGGAATAATTTAAGGAAGGGGAAAAAATAATCTGTTCACGATGCATTTTTTTGTATCATGTTCTTTGGACAAGAAGAATCCTGGGATGCAAGACCAGAAGGTGTCTGTGCATGAACAGATCATCTTTAGATCAATACAGAAACACAAGGCCTTGGACAAACAACTAATTACACATTAAATTAAGGTGGTAGACTCAGGTGCCTCCCCCTTGGACAAAAATATCTCCCAGAAGATATCACAAGAAGATCTCATATCATAACAGTTCTCTTTTTGTTTTCTTCTGCAAATTAGTAATAAACTCCATGACTTTTATACATTCATTAGACAAAATCTGTTCTGTGCTTAATCTTACTCCAGAAAAGTTCTTTTTAATTAATTAATATAAGGTAAAAACTGGATATATGAAGAAAATGACAGCAGTCATAAATCCCTTTACTGGATGCAAAAAGTTTGTTGTTTGACCAAGTCCCTTATCTCTATCCTCCAATTATAATTATCCCAAAAGATCAATATAATGGACTCTGGATTTTAAAAATATGTCTAGAATTGGGTTCCTGTACCCAACACACAAAAGTTAATTTTGATAAGCTCTCTGTAGTGCCACTGTTGTCAGTAAGAGCTGAAGGTTTTAATATCTCTGGAAAATCTCTTTCCTTAAGCTGCACCGATATCTCCATAAAAATAAATAAAGATCTATAAGGAAATGAGAGCTGCAGAATTGCCCTTACTAGGTGAAGCCTACAGAATAAGCATAATTAATGAACTTGTCCAACCTCAAATGTACTGATAGCAAACACAGCCAATTAACTTTACATTTCAAAAGCACATAAAGGGCAGAATGAACATTTTCTTCAAGTGTATTTTTGTTCTATAGCACTACAAAATGGGAAGTAAAAGGAAAAATGTGACAGCTGCAATAGATGTGAATTATCAGTGGCAGCCATCAAACAATGTGTGGAGGACACAGGCAGGCTGCACTTCAAACTAAAATTCCACAAAGCACCACAGTCTGCACTATATCTGCATCCCAAACCCCTGCAAAGCTAACACATGACATTAATCATCCTTGGCCATCCACTACAATCTGATGAATTTGCAGAGTTTGTATTCTGGTGCACTGGAGACTTAAATATAATAAAAATAAAAAATAGGCTGGAGCAGCAGAAATACCAGAGGCCAAAAGAATAAATAAAGCACAGTGACTCCACAGCCCAGAACAAAAAAAAAAAAAAACCCTGACTGCTAAATGAGACAAGTAGTGGCCTCTACTATATGTACATGTATTTTTCATTATAGACTCATTAAAATTGAGTTCACATAAGTTTTCTGTACAAGACAGTGGGGTTGAAGTAGAACACATGAACATCCCATAAAAATATCTCAAAGCACTTCATGAACATGGCTCGTCACAAGCAGCTTATTTGCAAGGGACATAATTGATAATTAACACAGAGATGTTGAAAATAGGATGCCTCATTAAGCTTTAAGCCTAAAAGTTTGGTGTACTCTTGATGTTTGATAAAATTTGGTGTGAGCAGTCTCATTAGTGTAATGCTTAATTACAGTATCTGTCAAAATCAGAAAGGTATCATGTATACCAGAAGAATTAACCTTAAATTACACAAGAAACAAGGCGGTATTTAAATTAAAAAAAAACAACCTTCTTCATATGTGAGACCATCTTAACTGTTCAAAAATACCATCATGAGTTTATCACACAAATCCTCCAAATTGTACATTTTAAATAATCTACATGGACTGGGGTTGAAACAGCAACAATATTTTCCCATTTTTTCTCTCAATTCTCAGTACTTTACAGGAAAAATAGGCCAAAAATACTGCAAAGACTATAAAAATATTATTTGCATTTTTATGTACTTGGCTGTAGCAGACTGCAAGTGGAACACAAGGATTCAGCCCATTAAACACTTTGATCAATACTCAGTCTCAGGCACAAAATACCAACTCGAGGCAAAATTCACTGGGCAAACAAAAGATCTATTGAAAAAATTCCCTGTCCACAATGTGGATTTCAGCAGAATTTAGGCAGCATGAGAGGCCTTAGGTGAGCCTCTTGCACAGAGCTGGAATCTGCCTACAATAGGAAGAAAAAATTTCCTTTAAGGAATGTGGAAATGTGAGACAGAGGTGGAAATGGACCTGGAGCTGAAAAGTGGCTTCCACTGTCTTATCTTTGCACATTTGGCAGAGGGATTAAATACATGCATAGAAAATTGCCTTTGCTTTCATAAAATAGACCCACTTTTCTTCATGTTGGTTTATGTTTCAAGGTGGAAAAGGTAATCTACTCTTTTTTTCTAAGCAAGGGAACTTCAGTTATATTAAAAAAAAAAAAAAAAGTAATGAAGAATCTGGTTTATAGATTAGAAAGGAGATTGGATTTTCTTAAAACAGTTGAAATTATTACACATAGGGCTTTGCTTCAGATCCTTCTTTCTGGGAATTATAATGGCTGCTGCCAAAACCAAATCTGTTTAACTGGTTAAGCTAAGAACCTAAATCAGTGCAAATGAGATCGGTTTATCAGGGTTTAATAGCTATAACACAGGCAGAGAAATAAAGAAACAAAAACAAACCCCTTCTCTTGAAACACTATCTTCCTCCCACCTTCATTCAGATGCATAGCCAAAATACTTTTCATTTTTTCACTCAGGAAATGTTGTGGGCCTCATGTTAAATGGGCAGTGCTTCTTCCAGATCCCTTTTTTTTGAAGTCCATGAGGAGCTCTGCTCCAAAGTGAGTTACTTCCCCACACTGTTATGGCTGCTCCTCAGAATGTTGAGGAAAGGTCAAATCCTGGGAGATCTGCTTTGGAATTCAAATTCCATTTGCTTGGCAGTGAAAAACGGCATTTTTAAGCAATATTGGGTGAAATTTAATTTCTCAAAATGCTGTAGGTGACCCTGACTTGGGAAGGGGGCTGGACCAGAAGATCTCCAGAGGTGTTCTCCAGCCTACACAATTCAGTGATTTAGTGTTTCTGAGTGTGACACAAAACCACTCCCTGACAGCTTGAAAAGGGCTGGGGACAGCCAAAATTTGGATGCTATTGGGAAAAGGAACAGACAAATCTGTTCCTAGGGGTTTTCTGTGCCCTCACCAGAGGGAAAAGGAACATTTGAAGGCGGGTCTGGATGAGGGCATGGGCAGAAGCTGAGAGTGAGACACACTCCATGAATGGGTAAAAAGAAATGGTGGGGAGATCAAGAACAGAGGAATAAAAGGGATTAAAGGTATAAATGAAGAACTGAAAAGGAAACCAAGACAAGAACAATCCTATCTCTACCATGAAGTGGCAGAACTTGAAAAAGGGATGAAAAGAAAGGGGATATAAAGGAGAAAGCACGCTGCTTGGTTGGAGAAGATTGTCCCTTTATGCCCTGTTTGGAAAGGCTTCAATTGCTGTGCATGTTTGTCTGATACAAAATGATGCTTTTAGCACTCACTGCTACATTTTCTTCTAATCTACCTAGACAAAAAAAAAAAAAAAAAACACAAACAAACAAAAAAAAACCAAAACAAACAAACAAACAAAAAAAAAAAAAACCAAAAAAAAACCAAAAAAAAACCAAACAAACAAAAAAAAAAAAAACCAAACAAAAAACCAAAAAAACACAACAAAACCCAAAACCCAGGAGGAGGAAGTTGTTTATTTCCAGTCAGAGCACAAAGCAAAGTGGTGCTGGCAATATCTCACACCATCAATGCAGCCCAGTGAGAGGACAGCTACTGGCTGAGTCCACTCTGGGACTCATTTCCTTACAATTTCCTGGTCCAAGGCAGGTTGGCTGGATGAAAAAATACTTGGATATGCTTTGAGATCACATTCCAATGCCTCATAACTCAAAGTATATGGTATGTTTTCAATGTGAATGCCATACACAAACCAGGGGTTTTGCACACACTGCAGCCTCCAGCAGGTCTGAACACCACCAAATGAGACAGCAATTGATGCCTCTGATTTTTTTCCTCCAAGCTCTCAGTGCTGTTTTGTTTTTCTGATGGTGATGATTCATAAGGCTACACTTGAAGATGAGGAAGAAATCCATGGAAAAGTGCTGCTTTCCATTGGCAGGGAATTTGGCCTTCCAGCCTCCAGTTTTGGAGAAGACCCTGCACTAAGACAGTGCCCTTGCAGTGCACAGGCAGGGTAGCAAAGGTGCTTTCAAGCAAAGCTGGTGTTGCTCTCTCAGAAACTTAAGCACTTAAGATTTTTAGCAAGCCAGGCCTGTCGGTGACTGTTGTGCTTATGGTAAAATCTATATGATTTTTTGTTAAATTAACTTAAGCTATCAATTAAGTGATGACAAACTTTTAAGCCCAAACCATTTTTCAAGTACAGTGCTCAGTTTGGCAAGGGGCTTCATTCTGAATCTTGTGACTGAACTGGAGCATCTTCCCTTTTCCTTTTCATCTTTACCCTTTCCTGTCCCCACCCCTTTCCCCCAACAGCCTCCACACAGATAATTTTGGGTTTGGATTGATTGATTTTAGGTTTTGCTTTTGCCTCTGTGCCTTAACCACATTGTAAGTGGTAGAGTGAACGTTGCCAACAAACTTTGTCACACTTTCACATTTATATTAAACCTGCTTTTTCTGATACCTTTGCTGGTGATTCAACCCAAAAATAGAGCCAAGCAAAGAAACAAGCAGTGCTCAAAAGGCTTGCCAGGTTAAGAGAAATGACTTGTAAGAAATATTTGACTTTTGAAAAGAAAAGCCACAAGGTAAGGCTTTAGAATCTTCTTTTTTCTATCTTCCAAGGTAGCAAGGTAGGCACTTCAGACTAACAGTTAAGGAGTGGTCTGTACTTGTTGACACAATTTTAACACCCCCCGCCAAAAATTAGCATTCATATGAAAAAAAATTATATTGGTGAAAGATGTGAAGGTGTCCTGCAGCTAGAAATTGAGGGGAAATATTTTCAGATCAAATAATTTCTTTTGTAGGAAATATTTCCTTCTTGCTTCATCTCAAGTTTGGGTAAATAAAAATTTATTAATTTTGACTTCACCAAAAAATACATTCGGTATTTTCTTCCCAAATAAAGGAATTCAACAGGTCTGAGGCACATGATTTCAGGCAATTTTTTTTGCTTCAGGCAAAATTTGCATTGCTGTCGTAGGAAAAATGTGTTCTCCAAAGGATTATTAATTTTTCTCATTACACTGCTTCAACTGCTCCAGCTTTGAAAGCAGGAATCTGGAATTAAGTGAAAGTGTGAATTGATTTTAGTCAGCATTAATGCCTCAACATGTTTGTGATTTCAAGATCACAGAATATCTTCCCTGGCTGGTTTTAAACATGAAGATATTTTATAATGTTATTCATATTAATGTTTTCCTATTAAGAAATTTAAATCGAATATTTATCCAGATTCTCTTTTCACTTACACACCCACTGAGAAATTCAGCCATCCAATCTACCAAATAATTCCCAAGAAAAACTTGCATCCACACCGCAGCTGTTTAACACTTCTTAATAGCAATTCTTTTGTGCTTTAAGGAAGGAGTTCAAAGCTGTGCTCCCCACAGCAGAACAATTAACAACATGTCAAACATTCACTTCAATCATTAATCCAGGAAAGGTAGTAAATTTAAGCCTCATAAGTGTCTACCTCCTGTCAGTGCTTCCCCTGGATGACTCTCTAAGTGAAAGCATTATGGTGTCTTGCTTTTGGCTTCTGTCACTTTGAACCTTTTTTTAAAAAAACGTATTTTATGCAGAAAAAATACTATATTTGCTTTGAAAAGAACAGCTGTGTATGTGCAATTAAGTACAGATATTCCAAGTTCATATTTGACAAGGACATAATTAAATGCACTTGAGTGAGCCAATCAAAATTTTGGCTGTTTATGCATTTCAGAACTGCAAACAAATCACATAAATAACACCTGTTTTGTGGCAAATCTGAAAAGATGAATTGGTAAAAAAGATAAAGCTACGAATGAAGACATTTTGAATTACACGTTCTAAAAAATCAGCTACTTAAAAGCATTAAGGAAAAAAACAGTATTGATTTTGGAGGATGACTTTATTGCACAAGCTCAAATCCAAACTCAAATTACTCCATGTGCTGTTAGGGAAGATGTTAATTGAGGTTTGTGTCTATTAACAGATACAATTAGCTCAGCTCAGCTCCCCTGACAGAAGCACTGGGTGTCATTTGAGACGTCCAGAGGATCTAAGATGTTACCAAGAGGGTGGCAGATGTGAGACAAGACCTCCAGAAGACCCTTTTGACCTGGCAGCTGGAGCCAGGTGGGTCCCCAGAGCCTCTCAAGTGGCATCAGACATTTGGGAACTGGATTGTGCCAATGAATTCTGAAATTTCTCTTTGATAAAGATTACAGGAAAGATAAAGTTCCCTCTTTGGGTATTGCTACAATAGGAAAAAAAGCCAACAAACCTCATGAGAATGTCAATTGAAACAGTTCATAATTTTGTTTGAAGTCTGCTCCTTTGAAGTCTTTGGGGTTGGGATTGCCATAGATCCACTTTTAACCTCACAGGGTAATGACTCTCCCTTAAGGCAGTGGCAGGGCTGTCCCAAGAAAAATAGAATTCAATGGATGTTCAGGAATCCATGGGATTTTTACCAGGTATCTTCCTGGGAGGGGGGGAGTTTTACCCTGGTGGAAGGCCTCAGGAAAAGGTCTGGGGAGATTTTGGGGATCTTTGATCATTTCTGTTGCTTCTTCCCACAGTTTTCTACAATGTGCCCAGCCCTTCGGTGATGTTAGCAATGTTTGTGCCATTAACTATTTCAGCATCTCATGGTTATTAAGGGAAATTGCCACATAACTGAGCCAGAGTTAGCTTTTCCCAACACTCCTGCAGTGGCCATATCTCCTCAGCATGTCCCATACCCTTGGCATGAGCAAACAGAATCCATATGTGAAAATTATGTCATTTAGGCTGCCATTTCTACAGGCATCAGGCCTGTGACTTCATCCTTCCCTTCTGACACTGGCAGGGCACCAGAAGCCCAAAATATGAAACACTTCTCTGGAATAAAATACCACTGAAATGGTCTCTTTATGGCTTAAAAGAACAAACAAAGCAGAAACAAATGGGACATTCATATTTCTGTCCAATGGCAGAGCTCCTTTATTCACCAAGCTTATTAGGAATCTTGTCCAATTCTGCAAATATTATGAATATTGAATTCCAGATCAGCCAGGTAAGAGCTTTTTTTGTATTAAAATAAATGTGCACTTGTATGTCATTTGGATATCTCTGACAGGTACAAATGAGGCATTAATAAAGTGCTTCTCATGCTCAGTTTTAAGCAATGACATTTACAGGCGTAAGAATTCAAAGTTTTGACATGAAAAAGCACATTGTTAACATGAAGGAAAAGAGCATCCACACATGAATTTCAGCAAGATTTTCTGCACTAATGACTTAAGCACACTAATATTAGCACAAGTGATGTAGTGTTAGGTTTTCACCAGGATAAACGTGACAGAATGGGTAAAACCTCACTTAATGACACAAGTGCATTGCTCAAATCATGTTTCTAATCTGTGAGGACATTACATCATGAGTCACTCAAAGGAAAGGGCAGAGTTTCCTACCAAATCCATTACAAGAAGAAACTGACATTTAGAAGGCAGAATATGTGAATTCTATCTCACAGGTAGAGTTCTTTTTGTTCTCATGAGAATTCCTTACTTTAAATAAAAAAATTCCAGAATTCTGTCCCACTAGCTAAAAATTATTAAGCTTGTTTCTTAAAGGTATAGGGCATCTAAATAGAAGTATCACTGACAAAATGTTATCTCCTCATAGGTAATTCATGGATGAGAGTTTTTCTGGTTTTTTTTTTTTTTTTTTTTTTTTTTTTTTTTTTTTTTTTTTTTTTTTTTTTAACTGTTGTTTAAATACAACTTGTACCCTTCAGTGCATCTGAACAGCAAACCCTATTACAGTGTGAAAAATGTTGTAAGGATGATGCCAGGCCAGCACTGGAAAGACTCCTCACAGATCACCTTTTATTTACATGGACTGAACACTTCTGGTGTCACTGAGAGACAAATGGAAGTCGGACCTTGTGAGGATGATAAAAAATGGGTGTCCTGTTCTAAGCATTTAAGCATTTACAGGATTTTATAAACACAGTGAGTTGGGGTTTTTAAAACACTGTTCCAAACTAATTGCAAAGGATGGAGACAAACGTGATCGTGTCAATTTTGTTGTGGCTTTAAATGCTGGAACCAAGCACTGTAGAGAAGAGAATCAAAAGTTTATTGAAATCCAGAGCATCCTTTCCTGTGCATTCATTGCCTACATCCTGCTCCATGGTGCTGGGAGATGAACAGAATGCCAAAAGCAGGATGAGAACTTCAGTGCTGAGCACGGGGATCAAAAATTCACCTGACTCCTGTCTGTCAAACAATGATTTAAGAGATCAAGACAGCAGCAATCTGATACCTACAGAGCACCAGGCATTCCCTTCCCTATAGAGAACATCCATCTATTTGAAAAGTGACTCCACAGAACAAGTTATGGGCGCTTAAATCTAAAGGGTCAGCCAGACATCCATAGTTTGGCTTTGGCTCACAGCAACTGGGAGATTTATCTGAGATTTAACACTGTGGTGCTTACCATAACAACTTTTCTACTACAAATTTCATTTAAACATCTTGGAACAATGAGAAATAACAGCCCATCCACTCCTACCCCGCTGCTCAGCGATGTTTTTGTGCCAAACCTTAGTTTAGTTTTGCCTCAATGCCTTCCCAAGCTGTCAGGACGCATTGGGGTAGGAATAAAGAACCAACAAATTGGGCAGGGTGGCTTCCCTGCACGCCAGCAGCACCACAGAGCTGTGTCAAGCCTTACAAGAAACGAGGATGGCACAGGGACTTTGTTCCCACTTGGAATTTCATCATTTCCTGACTTTTGGCTTGGGATGCAGACAATTTAACCAGCCCTGGCTTCCCTGCACCCCAGGAGCAGGCGCCAGCCCCGCGGCCTCCCTGGGACTGGGGCTGGGGACAGGGGGTGGCTGCATGAGGGACAGTCTGAGGGTGATGCCTTGTGAAAGCTGAGCTACAGCAGAGGCTGGGCAGAGCTAAAGAATAAAGTAAGGATTTATTAAAAGGCCTCAATGGATCCACCTTGGCAGCACCAGAGCCCAACCAGGGCTGCACCCAAGATGAACCAAAATGGTCCCAAAATGCACGAGCGCTCCCGGGGGCTCTCACTGTGATCAGCTCTGCTCCATTTGCACCTTGCAGTTCATTGTCCCATTCCAGCTTTAGCCCAGGCACTCCCATCCTGCTTGTTTTTCTCTCTCCAGCCCACGCTGTTTGTGCTCTTGGGCCTGAGATTTGGATCATTTGTCCTTGGTCCCCAGCTGGAGCAGGAATTGTTTTGTCTCCCTGCTCTGTGCAGAGAGCTCACCATCCCATAATTTGAAGCTCAGACCCACACACTAAAGCAGCACAGAATGTGAAAAATAGAAAAGCCCAAACCTGAGGCGTCAAGGGAAGGGATGAGGGAGGAGGTTTGGTTTATATGGCCCTGCTAGAGCTCTCCCAGTCGACATCATTTGGCCATAACCCAGAGGTTTTCCATGGCAGATGCTTAAATTGAGGGCTCTGTTGTGAGGAGGATCTCTGTGATGTTCCCAGGCACAAAGCTGAGGCTGACAGCTCAGTAGTTCCTGGAATCTCCTCTTTTCCACCCTTTTAAAAGATGTTTCCCTTTTCCCAGTCACCTGGGGCTTTGTCTGACTGCCTGGACCTTTCAAATACCATGAGCCTACAAGAAAGATGAAGAGGGACTTTTTGCAAGGGACAGAACAAGGGGGAATGGTTCAAAAAATGAAAGAGTAGGTTTAGGTGAGACAGTAGAGGGAAATTCCTCCCTGTGAGGGTGGTGAGGCCCTGGCACAAGCTGCCCAGAGAAGCTGTGGCTGCCCCACGCCTGGAAGTGTTTAAATCCAGGGTGGATGATGCTATGAGCAACCTGGGACAGTGGAAGGTGGGACTGGATGAGCTTTAAGGTCCTTTTCAACCCAAACCATTCTGTGATTCTATGTTTCAAGACAAGAGAAAGAGAGAAGAAAGGTCCAGCAGCCTGTGGGCTTGCTTTGAGCAGACTGCCCTCTGAAGCTGGCAGGAGGAATTTCTTCAATTCATAACCAGGATTTATGATAATAAAAGGCAAAACTGACAACTCGTGCTGAGTAGAGAATTCTTTGGGGCTAAGATCTGGAGGAGAATACAACCTGTGGAAAATAGATTCAGGGGGAGAACTACCACACTACAGCGTGCATCTTCCTTCCATAAATTATTTTTTAAACCCTTTTGAACTCCTGTGCACATCATCATGCTCCCAGGATAATTCCTTGCTCACAAAGAGCCTACTGAGACTGTGTGTGCAATTACTTTTCAGTGCTTTGCAAAATTAAAATCCTAGAAAGGATCTGGCTGCTGAATTCATCAAATGCACCAATACAAAACCACACAGCCTCATTTTCTGTCCCACACATGTCCGTATATGGTTAGAAATGGGATTAGATTTTGCCAGATGACTCAGTTTAACAACTTCCAGGACAAAAGCAAACCAGCATTGGATTATAATGCTGATTTCCTGAATCTAATCATGAGAAGGAACTGAGGAACTGGTTCATACAAATCATCTCCCTACTGGAAATTACAGAATAACTCTCCTGAGGAGCTGGGGGAGGTAAAAGCAAGGGTGGAACACTGAACCGTACAATTTGTATGATGCTGGGAGGAAGGAAATGCAGCATTTCTGGAGTTTTGTTTAGGATTGGGAGGGATTAATTCTTCCTGCCAACTCCCTTGCCCCTTTTTAAAGCTCATTAATACCTTTGCCAGTAAAGCAGGGTTCTTAAATACTTTCAGATCTGACACAGTCATCCTGTCTCTACCTCACGTGGGGCTTGAAAAGCACAAGGCTCCAGATCTGCTTTTAAACACAGAGCACACTCCCTCTCCCCCTTCCCCAAAGATAATGAAGTACTTTAACATGGAAAAGGCAGAACAAAGGGAGAAAACCACAAGAATTATGTCACTACCTTTTTTTTTTAAGTTTCAAAAATCAGAATGTCCAAGAAGACATCTGTATGAAAATATACCAGTTAAGCAGCCATGACTCAATAATGAATTAGAATTGCAGACTCTTGTAAGAAAAAAACTCTTCAAACTTAGCTTAAACCACGTGAAAATGAAAAGTGGATTCTTCTTAAAAAAACCAAAACCTCTAGATTCCATACTGTGCATTTTTACACAGACAAATTAAGAGAAATTCAATAAAAGGGCCCACTGAGTAGAAAAGACCATGTTTAAGTCAGCATTAGTGTCCTTCCCTGGCCTTGTCTCTCTCCCAAAATCTGAATGAGTATTGAGGAGTTACAACCACACAAATACAGACTTGGGCTGCCAGCAGGAAGCACTTTTGCTTTAATGGCATTCACATTCCCATCACTGAAATTATAGAGCTGTGTAATCTGCTCTCCCCGTGGTTATTTTTTGTTATTATTATTTTGGAATGGGTTCAAGGGGAAAGTAGGTCAAGACTTTTGAAGAGTGATTGGCCTGCATTTTGTACATTTAGCAAATTTGGTTGCCTAAAAAAATCACTGTCAGCAAAATGTTCTGGTTGCAAGGTCATCCTTACAAAGCTGCAGCAGCTCAGTTTTAATGCAAGTGCAGTGGATTTGCCATACAACATAAGAAAATATGGTTCAATTTGCAGCAATCCCTTTCCTATAGCACTGTCATACGGGGAGTAAAAAAAAAAAAAAAAAAAAGAGGAAATGAAGTAGAGAAGCCTTTGGAATCGGAGGGGATGCTATTTATCATGGCCCAGCCATGAGCTCTGGGAGCCCAGAACTCCCCTGGGCTGATCCCAAGCCCCGTGGGCAGCAGGGAAGGGGGGATTCTGCCCCTCTACCCCCGTGCTCAGGTGAGACCCGACCTGCAGAGCTGCCCCAGCCTGGGGCCCAGCACAAGAAGGAGCTGGAGCTGCTGGAGAGAGTCCAGAGGAGGCACCAGGATGATCAGAGGGATGGAGCAGCTCTGCTGGGAGGAAAGGCTGAGAGAGCTGGGAATGTTCACCCTGTAGAGAAAAGGCTTCCAGTACCTAAGGAGAGATGGAGAGACACTATTTACAAGAGCCTGGAGAGACAGGGCAAGGGGCAGTGTCTTCAAACTGAAAGAGAGACCATTAAATGGGATATTGGGAGGAAATTCTTCCCTGTGAGGGTGGAGAAGCCCTGGCATAGGGTGCCCAGAGAAGCTGTGGCTGCCCCATCCCTGGAAATGTTCCAGGCCAGGTTGGATGGGGCTTGAAACAGCCTGGGATAGTGGAAGGTGTCCCTGCCCATGACAGGATGTTGGAACTGGATGTATTTAAGGTCTCTTCCAATGTAAACCATTCCATGATAGATTTTAGGCTTGTGACTCTCTAATGATTTCTCCTGCTGACCAGAAGGTACAGGATATTACCCAGCAATCTGAAAAGGGGAGACCATTGATCTCAATAATTCAAGTTCAGCTGACACAAAAGCAAAAGACAAGTATTCCAAACACACATCCACAAAACCATCAACAACAAACCAGCCTCACATGTGCCAAACAATGTAAACACCAAGTGAGGAGGGAATTATAAGAATTTTTTTTCTTTTGGACAGGTACACATGTGCTGGCCATTTGCCAAGGAAGTCCCTGAAAGGAAGAAAACAAAGACAATGAGAATGCTTGGAAGAGCACACAACAGCACAGAGAACAAAAAATTCCTGTGAAAATGATGATACTTGAATCTGTGCTTTCTGTGATTTCTTGTGACCTCAAGCTATGCTGTATCACAGAGTGTTGATGTTTTAATGTCTCTAAATCAGCATTAGCAGCAAAGCATTTTAATAGACATTTGTCACAGCATTCCAGCATTTCAGGCAAAACAGCAACTGAATAGTTTCATTCAGCTACACATGGGCCACATGTGTGACTTTATGAGCACATCACCCAAAATGGGCATGGAATGATGATGAATTTCTGCTGGATTGCCCTGCTGTGCTGTGTGAAATCTTGTCAAAATCTTGAATTATGTCCATTACTGTTTCCTGTAAAAGTATAGCTCTTGGCAAATACTGACATCACCAGTGCCACATCTCCAGCTAGACCAAACAAGGTTAAACTGCAGAAAAAACAACAAATCATCACCAGCCCCAAACTTAGGTGAAAGCCTACAAACAAACTTACTCGTGGCTTTGCTTTTCATGGAATTTCAGCAGCACAGATTGCTGGTGACAGGTTGTTTCATTAACTGCTGATTAAAAAAAAAGCTTTCAGAAAATGGATACACAGCCTGTGTTTAAATTTAGTTCTTGCTTTTACATGCGGGAAAAGTAATTACATGTATCAGGTAAACATTGTCTGATACTGAAATGAAACACCCCCAGGACAATTGGATAATATAAACTTTCTGTCAGTAGGAGAAATGTGAAGGCTGATTTGTTAGCACTCAAAAAATTTGCTGTCTTTACCTTGGGGCTGGAACAAATATTCTCAAGCGCCGCCAGGCTGGAGGAGAGATGGAGAAAAGAGAAACACAGAGAAGTGCCAGCAGGAAATAATTTTTTGGGAAAGTCATGTTGAAGCTGAGATGTGCAGATGGAAGAGCATGACAAAACCTGCTGGTTCTTTGCTGGGAATGAGGACATTTGGCCAGTGGTTTGCTCTGGCATGAGGTGAAACTGGAAGTAAAGATAATGCCCTCAGCAGCACGATTCCCAGTGTACCAGATTCCGTGGGTAGGAAGTTTTGAATGAGTTTAAACAGTACACAAAGGCTGCAGAGTCAAGCAGCCATCCTACAGCAGGCTCTGTGTCCATTAGAAAGGCAGAACTCTCCAAGTTCCTGGGGTGGGGAAGTGAAGAGGGAGGTTCTGGGCTCTTCTCCCTGCGATCCAGTGGCAGGAATGTGGGAATGGTTCGAAGCTGTGCCAGTGCAGGTTCACACTGGACATTGTGAAGCATTCCTTTCCATTCCATTTGAGCTCACACTGTAATACACTACCAGAGCACACACCTCCCAAGGAATAGATCAGATCTTGTGCATTATCAGGGAATTTTTCTGGAGCACCAGAACAGCCCCTCCTTCTCAAGCAACTACAGAGTCACTTTCACTTTGCTGCTGAGTCCTCACTGCGGCAAGACCATGATTTCATGGAGAGGTGCACAAAAAGAAGCCATTTGGATAAATACTTATAAGACAAGATAAGTTTCTTCTGATTTCTATGCTTTCCCTTACTACTATGCTTTATCCTACAGAGATGCGGTCATTTTTGTCATTGGTTGATGCTTAGCCATGATTTTCCTTGCCATGAGCTCTTTGTGTCTTTTGGATGATAAATCATGGAAAACTTCTGTAAACATGACTTGTGTTCAGCATGAGCTCCTGCTGCTCTGTGGAAAAACACCATTCTAGACACAGCTACACAATATTTATATTTACCATGTCAGCAACATCCGACAGCATTGCCTGTTGTGGCTACAAAATCTGATTTACACAGAATTGGGGGGTAGCACTGAGGTAACAGCCTACCTTGTCTCATGGCTGTTTATAGCCAACATCTCATGATGTTCTTTGCCAGAAACCCAAGACCTTGCAGCAGAAAGTCCCATTGCTGAGCAAATTTTAGAGGAAACTATCCCTCAAGAGGTACAACCACAGCCCCAAGCAACCTCCTGCAGAGTTGCCAGCTTGTTCCTCACACCTTCCCACTGACTCCCTGCTGCTGTCACTCTCCAAATACTCTCCCTTCAAATCTAGAGGCAGAGAAAGTAGAAATCACGTTGTTGAAGTGTTTCACTACTTTGCTTTGTCAAACCTTTCTGTAAAGGGCCTTGTGCCCCACTGTGATATTTTGACAGTGCAGGAATTAAGCTCCCACGTGCAGAAATGTGGGTCTATATCTGATTTACCTACCACTAAATGCTCTTAATTACCTCAAAGACCCCAAACACTGCAGGGTTTTGGTTTTTTTTTTTTTTTTTTTTGCATACTCTAACAATGGTTTGACACATTTATCAAACAGGTTATTTCACCCATGTTAAGCTCGCTGGCTTTAACAGAAGACAAAGAGCAAAGCAAAGAATTCAGGGGAATTTATTTCTTCAGAAATCAAATCACACTGATTTCATCCACAGAAAATGCTCGTGCAGCCCCCAGATTCTTTAAGCACAAAGTACACACGTTGCACATGATGTGTTCCCCTTACAGAATGCCCAGCCCTCACAAATTACAAATTACTGTGGCACTGACTGGGCTTCTGGAAGGGTTCCAAGGAGCAATTCCTCACATTTCACCCACACTCAGAGCCTGGATGGTTGCTTCATTCCTGAGGCTGTGCTGCTACAAGTTCCTTGGAACAGGTCACCTGCAGCCTCCCTCCAAGAGCCACAGCATCCAAGCCCTGCATCACTTTGAGTGACACTGCACAGGGCACTCGCTGCACACTCTGCTTTGCAAAAACAACGCAGCTGCCCTGAAAATCTCCAAGGCAGGAGCCCCAATTGTTTTAAGAAACCTGAGACTGAGTGAAGAATGTGGCTTGCACAGCTGAAAATGAAGTTCTTCCATTTTGAAATGTAGCTTATGCAAATAAAATGTTTGGCTTAGATTTTTCTACTTAAATTCCAGCAAGAGTCAGTGAATTCAGATGATTGCTGGTAGAAAGTCCAATGTCTTCTAATTGTCTTCCAAAACTAAGCCTCAGTTTGACAAAAAAAAACAAAAAACCAAAAAAAACACAAAAAAAACCCCCAAAAAAAAACCAAAAAAAAAAAAAAAAACAAACCCCAAAAAAAACACCCCACAAAAAAAAAACAAAACCAAATGCCCCAAAAAACCCAACAAAACCAAAACCATACCAAACCAAAAAACCAAACCAAAAAACCCAAAAAACAAACCAAAGAAAGAAAGAAAGAAAACCAAAACCCCAGAAAACAAAAGAAAAAATCACCCCAAAATCCCCCCAAACAAACAAACAAAACAAAGGAAAAAAATAAAATCAAATGTCTTGCTTACTTGCCAAAAGACTTGTTGCATGTGATTAATTTTAAATAACCTTAACTGTTTTCCTAGATAATGCTAATAATATCTGAGCTTTAAGCTTCAGTAACTGTGGAAAATGGAATAAAAATTTAAATATATTCTTGAAATAGCCATCCTGGACATCTAAATGTGAATCTGGCAAAACAGTGTCAATTACACTGAGATTTTATTTCCACAGGATATTCACATTGTAGCCAAGTGTCTCACTTGATTCCTTAATTTGTGTGTTTCCAACCTTTAGCTCTCAAAACAATGTAAAAAGGGCTCTAAACAGCATAAAAAAACACTTCCAGAGTTACTGGTAGCATAATATTTAAGTCATGGGTGAATTATGGCACTGGAAAAGAAAAATCAGAAATAGCTTGGAGCCACTTAACATGTGGAAGACTTTTTTTTTTTCTCTGTACAATCACATTCTAACATTATTGTACCATTTTCTTACCACAAGTAAACACAATGAAATCAAGTCTCTCACTTGTTCACATCACAACCTGTCTGGATGATTTTCAGGAAAAAAATCCTTTTTTTCTGCTGTGATTTCAGAATCAATATTTATTATCATGCACAGAAGCAACAAACAAAAAGATGCCTCTTTTAAATATATTTTTGCTTCTTTCCACGTTTATCAGGCACTGAATTGAACAGCAGATATTTTGAGACATAGCTCAGGAGAGAAGGAAGAAAAGTTATTGTCTTTTAGATCCTTTCAGATTTAAACAATCAGATCAAATATTCCCATTCCACCTCAAGAGAGACAAACGGGAATGAACCCAAAGGTTATTAACCAAACCCACAAACTAGAATTCCCCTGACAAATCTAGTAGGATATTTAAATAGATTTTAAAAACTGTTTTACACGGCACACAGTGAACCTCTGGGAATTAACTGCCTCAGGAAACTGAATTATTATCAGCAGGTTCAAAGAGGAGTTGGACAAATTCATGAGCATTAGTCCAGAAACAGAAACTAAGGGGACTGAAAAGCAAGAAACCTTGTCCAGTTCCTTGGCAGGGACCTGAAGAGCAGCACTGAGAGGACAGGAATCCCAGTTCAAAGGGAATTTCAGTTAAAAGGTCATGCAAGTCCATTAAATAGAAAAAAAAAAACCCAAACAAACGTGTAATTGTGCCTCCAAATGAAACAAGCTGCTGATAGCAGTGCCCAAAGCTGAACATAAAAAGCAGGTGTTGTCAGCTGATGTTTTATCTCCAGAGGTGTGCAAAATGGGGACAAAGACATCCATTCAGCAGAGCAGGATATCTTAATAAGTGAAAGATGCTGCACCTGGATTGGAGCAATCCCCAGGCTGGGGATGAACAGATCCAGAGCAGCCCTGAGGAGAAGGATTTGGGGGTGCTGGTGGGTGAGAGCTGGACAAGCCTCAGCCCAAAATCCCCCCTGTGCTGCACCCAAAGCCCCGTGGGCAGCAGAGATGGGGAGATTCTGTCCCTCAGGTGAGAGCACACATATTTATCTGGGTCTGTCTGCTGTGTTTGGACAGTACATTTTTGCAGGTAACATTTATACTTGACATAAAGTGTTGAAATAATAAAAAAACAAAACCTGTCATTTATTAAATTAAATATATCTTCAGTCAAAAATATATCAATGCTCTATTTTTTAACCAGACAAACTCATAGAAGGGAAATTTAATTCAGGGACTGGATTGGGATAATTGAATTCAGTTTTACCCTGGCAGCAGATTTTGTAAATACTTGAACAGCGCTTCAGTTCCTCACCTGCAAAATGACACTGGAAATCCCCATCTCACAGCCAAGACAGAAATTCCCTTAAATTTCTGCAAAGCAAAGGTAACACAGGGTTGGGAAATTGTCGAGTCAATGGGACTGGGTTCAGTCAGACTGAACAAACAAGATCTGCCACTGGAGTGTTCCCACTTCCAAACTGTGTGTCATACACTGAGTTTATCTCAACAGCCAGGAAACTCCTTAGGTTTTCAGCTGCAGAGGTTCTCCATAGAAATCAAGGTTAAAACATTGTGTTAAAAGGGCACTAAATGTCAGCGCAAGGCCATTGGTTCAGCGAAGCACTGCAACACAGGCAGACATTTTTCAGGTGGTTCCTTCAGATACAAGGAGCAGATTTTAAATCCACAGGGCACTGGTGAGAGCCAGGATCTCAAAGGACGTCTGCACCTTCAAAGGTCTCCCTCTGGATGACTCCTTTAGGGGATGGGGGTGAGGTAATGGCCCAGGGACTCAGGCATAACCTTGTGATGGATCTGCTTAGACCTTGCTTTTATAAGGAGCTCCTCCAAGAAACCCAAACGCTTCAAAACTCAAAATAGCCAAGAAGACTGGAATACTCAGTTTTTCAAACAGAGGAAATTGAAAGTGTCTATGGGAAATGGAATGGAAATTAGAAGGATTTATAAACAGCTTTTCCTGTCCCATTGCAGGTATTTTGCTTCCAGGTAGTAGATCAGCAGATTGCTGATTTGCATCGCTCTCTACCCTCTGCTCCCAGGAAAGTTTGCATGTTCCCTTTTAAGGCCACCTGGCAGCCTCCAAGGTGCCTCAGAAACCTGCCCACCATTGCACCAGCTCCATGGTCCCTTAAAAGAACTTGACATGTTTATGAATAAAAAGGCAGGTAAAAAAACAAAAACAAAAACAAAACAAACAAACAACAACAAAAAAAAAAAAAAAAAAACAAAAAACAAAAACAAAAAACCCAAAAAAACCAAAAACCAAAACCAAAGCCAAAACCAAAAACAAAATCCAACTAAACAAACAAAAAACAAAACCCACCCCAAACCGTCCCATATATATATATATATATACATATATATGCATATATATATATATATATACACACATATATACACATATATATATATATATAATTTATCCAGCAAGAAAAGCACAGTGTTATTTTATTTACCTGTGAGATCCTACTATTGAATTTAATGCTATCATACATTTGGCTTTTTCCAAGTATGTCCTTATTTTTTCACTCAAGGATGGTGAGTTGACACTTGGGACTGGTGCACATTAAATCCAACCCATCCTGAAAGTTTTGGGATAAAATAAAAAAAAAAAAACAACACAATACACTTAAGAGGTGTGGGTTTTCTATACTCAAAATCACCCCTCCCTGCCTGTTTTGGATTGCCACATCCCTCAGGAAATAATCCAGTAAAGCAGCCTCTAAGAGAGCCATGGGTAATGCAAAACCTTAAATATAACAACACCAACAACTACAATAGGTGAGTCAATGAGTCAGAAATTCAATGAGGTGAACCAGACCACAAATTTCTTATGAAACTTCTCTTTCTCACCTGGAATTACTAATTTATGACATTGCTAATTCCTGATACCTTTTGGCAAAAAACTCTGAATAACCTTATATATCAAAAATTTGTATTGATGTCCTCGTTATCTAAGCAAATCAATTAATCAGCTGTCAGCAATCCCCTATGTTGTTGTCACAGTACTTCTCTGTGTCATGTACATATTTTTTCTAGGGTTGTATTTCAGTATAATGGATAGACATTGAATAATGTAAAATGTTATTCTTCCAGTAGAGTTTGTTCATATATTGTGAGCTTTTATCAAGAACTTAATCAGACTTAATTAATTTCCATTATTTGCATTAGTAAAAAAGATAGATGTATAAAAATACAGGGGTTTTCCCCATGATTTATCACATAACATTAAGTTTTAGGAAAACATTGCTTTATGATGGTGGATAAACTGAATTTAGTTATCATGCAGCTGTAGAACACAAAGCTAGTGTCAGATCCTGTGACATTAATGAGAGCAGCCAGAAGCCAACACAGAGCTGGTGACCTCAGGGAAAACTACAACCAAAGCGAGTTGAAAATGTGGGAAGCAGGTAATAATCCCAAAAAAAGGATGAAGCAGATCCTAACCTGAGGTGAATCCCCAGCCTTTGCCTGAGGGATGAGGCTGGGTTAATGCATCCCAGGCTGTGGGCAGGCAGCTGAGGGACACCCAGGGGCACCCCTGACCCAGGGGCTGTGTCTTGGCCAAGGAACTTGGAGGAGAGCTGGGCAACATGAGAGCTGAGCCACTCCTTTTCAACCAATAGCTGCAGAAACCTTGGATGTTGAAGTGAGTTAGTGAGGTGAGTGGACAGAGCCTGGCAAAAAAATGCAGAGGAGGGGGCTCCTTCTCATGTTGTGTCCCAGAGCTTTCCCAAAATGAGCTGCCCCAGCAGCTCGTGTGTCAGAAAATTGCAGTGATCATGGGAGTATCATGGTGCTCTGAATTCATCCCTGTGGATTGTGCCCAGGAATCAGAGAAGCAAAAGAGGAACAAAAGAGACCTTCAGGTCTGCACATCTTTCATTGAAGGGTACAAAGAGCCCCTCATGCAGCAAGATCCCCTGGGAGGGTCAGGTGCTCTCTGTGCCTTCTGATGGGCTCACAAACTGGTGGTGTGGTGTAAATGAAGCAAGGAAGCCCTTTCCTGGGGAGACGACAGCCCCAGGAAAAGGAGGGTGAAGTTGTTGCCCAGCAATCCTCTGCTGGATCTGCCACTGCTTCCCACAGCTGGCAATTCTGTTGTAGGGGATAAGCCAAAGGCCAGCCAAGCCTCAGACCAAATGATTCACAGAGCAGGACAAAATTCAGGTGTTCTCTAAGTCCCACAGCCTAATGCCAAGCTCAGTCAAACCATCACACTCTGGCTGCAAATCACCCTCCTTGTCAACAGCACTCTTGTTAACATTAATTATTGCAAGGATTAGAAATAGGCATTCAGTAATTAAGTGCACATCACATTAATCAGCAGCCTGTTAGCAAACTTTTCAAGAGCTGAAGGAAAGCTCAAGTGGCATTGACAGGTACAGTTTGCACTTGCAAAGTAGTGCTACCTCCTCCTGGTGCTTATACAGAGCCTGGCAAGTTTGCATAGTTATAAATTTATCAAATCTGTCCCCCACCAAAATTCCCAGTTGGATGGACCAGTAAAGATCTTGTTGAAGGAAGTTCATGCTGGCATGAAGAGTTTCAATAGCTACATATATATATATATATACATATATATATATATATATATATGTTATTTCAATTTATGTTGCCAGGTTAGATTAGGAATATTGTTATGTTTATGGATAGCCATTCTCAGTTCTTAGCACCTATCCTCTATTCTTATCACCTTCTTCTTATCACCTATTCCTATCACTCAATTCTTATCACCTCCTTCTAGATTCTAACCTGGTCATGAACCAGAGAATCTCTGAACTACTTCTGTGTTTTTGTAAACTCACAATCATACTTTTCTAGGTGCCAATTCCAGCACTAAAGGTTTGTTCTGTATTTTGCATTGGAAACACCTAATTAATAATTACCTGCAGTGTCAATAAACACTGATTTGCACAAATGAAAATGTCACATCCTCTGACCCTGTTTTGGAAAATACAGCAGTGGTTCTGAGGGATGGGTAGATATTTGCCCTTTAATTCACAATCAATTAAAAACCACACAGAATAAAGGTAAAATCCTGAAGGAACGAGTTGAAATTACAGGAGAAGCAAATATTAGGTAGACCATGAGAAAAACACCCTCATGATGCTATCAGTCATCATTCCCCACTGCCCATGGCAGGGAGGCAGCAGAAGGGTTTTATCTCTGGGCCCAAATTAAGTTGAATGGTGTCATGAGCAATTTTGTAGCTCTAAGAGACTGCTGGATGCAATGAAAAGCCACCAGAACTGCCAGTAGCAGCAAAATATTCTAACTAAACCATGAGCCAAGGACCTGACTGCTCTCTTGATTTCTTTTGCACTTTCCCAGCTGGAGCATGACCTGGGATTCAGTTTTGTTCCTTCTCCCTGAGCGTCTGCCCCAAGGTGTCCAGCTGAAGACACCAGATAATCCTCCCTGTTAAATTATCTCCATGGTGAACACCAAACATTGCCCTGGGCTGGAAAATGCCATGGCCTTCACAAGGCCTGTGTTCCTATCTTGGTTGTTTTCAGGGGCCTTAATCTTCAAACTATCTTTTATTTCTCCCCTTAATTTCTATTTGAGGTACATGAGAGTCCTAGAATACTCTTTCCCTTCCCTTCCCTTCCCTTCCCTTCCCTTCCCTTCCCTTCCCTTCCCTTCCCTTCCCTTCCCTTCCCTTCCCTTCCCTTCCCTTCCCTTCCCTTCCCTTCCCTTCCCTTCCCTTCCCTTCCCTTCCCTTCCCTTCCCTTCCCTTCCCTTCCCTTCCCTTCCCTTCCCTTCCCTTCCCCTTTTCCTTTCCCCTTTTCCTTTCCCCTTTTCCTTTCCCCTTTTCCTTTCCCCTTTTCCTTTCCCCTTTTCCTTTCCCCTTTTCCTTTCCCCTTTTCCTTTCCCCTTTTCCTTTCCCCTTTTCCTTTCCCCTTTTCCTTTCCCCTTTTCCTTTCCCCTTTTCCTTTCCCCTTTTCCTTTCCCCTTTTCCTTTCCCCTTTTCCTTTCCCCTTTTCCTTTCCCCTTTTCCTTTCCCCTTTTCCTTTTCCTTTTCCTTTTCCTTTTCCTTTTCCTTTTCCTTTTCCTTTTCCTTTTCCTTTTCCTTTTCTTCCCATCCCATTAATAGTCAGGATATTGTCACTGGCTTTGAAATACTGGGGGAAAAAAAACCCAAAAACACAGCCACACTTTCCTATGTATCTGCTTCTCTCTCATATGCAAAAATGCCTTTTTCTTTTCAGACCATTAACACATATCAAACTGAACTTGAAAGCAAACCTCAAAACATTATTCAGAATATAACTTTTCACTGTGCTATAATCTGTCTTGATGAAATACCCCAAGATTTATAGATATCTGGGGAAAAAAACAGAAAGCTTAAAAATTAAGGAGTTTAAAGCCTGAAGTACATCTGGTGGATTTAGGTAGTTATGTCTGAAAATTAAGCCTGAGTCTTCTCTAAGTCCCATAACTAAAGCTGCTTTGTATTTCAGTCCTACAAAGAACTAAATAACTCACTGGCTACTGTCCTGCAAAGTCATTTCCTCTCTTTGTTTTCCATACTCGAATTTTCATATCTTTTCCAACCTTTTGTGCTTAGAATGAGTCAAGTCTGGCAATTTTTCCCAGAATGGCCTTTTTTTTTCCGTAGATACAGTCTTTATTATCCTCCTTGACTCCATCTAACACAGATTCTTGTCAGTGCTCTCATAAATTATTATTTTTCTCGGTTTTAGAACTGGTGACAAAAATGGATTCAATGAGAAAATTTGTGCTAAATTGACAGGTACTGCAGAGGAATAGCAGCATCTATTTCAAATTTTGAATGTAGGTCTGTATGGAATACAGGAAAAAAAACCCACTTGTTAATCAGTTTTAATTATCCTGCAGAGAAGAGAAATTCAGCATCTCTCTTCTAATTGGTCCTCTCAGCAGAGAATACTACAGCTAATTTTTAAGTTTATTTTGCTGCAGGACCCTTCTGTTCCTACCCTTGCTATTAATTTTTTATCGAGGTGATAAAAGGCAGAAGAAATAATCCAGCACCAGGTCCCAGACATTCTGTTTGGAAAGAACTCTTCCCAGATTAGCTCTGCAAGAAAAATGACTGGAAATACTGTGATTTGTGGATTGCATCTCCAATAGGCCAAGTCAGGGGTAAAGGATGAGCAATTCTAAATACAGAGAGCATGGCCAATGTGCAAGCAAAGGCTGCTATTTTCAGGAAGACACATTTTTAATGCAGACCAAAAGAGACAGGAACAGAGAAAGAAACAATCTGTTCATGTCAAAACAGAGGGACTTTGTGACTGCCCAAATGAAAAGTCGAGGCAAGAGGAGCAAGGATAAAAATTATTATCTATCACTTCATTGTTTATATTATGCAAAAAGCAGAGAAAGAGGGGTTTGACATTCTGTGGGGCTGGGACAGGAAACCAGCACTTGCCCATTTCTAGGATACTTCAGACAAGTTCCATGCCAGCTGCCCTCTGCAGAGAAGGGAAATTCCCTGCTTAATAACAGTGCTGGTTTTCATCCCAAAGCTTCTCCTGTCCCAAGGTTCTCCACTCAGAACTTTACATCCACAGCATCTCTGTCAGCAGCTTCCAGGGACATCACAAACAGCCTGACACCACCCGAGAGCATTCCAGATACACCAAACCCCATGGGAACTCTGTCACTTCTTCTAGCAGAAATTATCTTGAATTTCTTAGTCCCAGATGTTTTTGTAAATGTCCAGGAGTGACAAACGCATCCTTGTACCTAATGTTGTTCCTTCCCCACAGATAAATATGGATAAACAGGAGTTTTGGGGCTATTAATGTTATTGCCCTGAAAGATGCTGCTCCAGTTTTGGGAGCTCTGACATTCTGCTGCTGTAATTAGATTCCCAGAAGTGCTGTCTGCTGATGGTGCCAAGTGCCTGGTGCCAATTAGGCTAAATTCAGACCCATTATAAGCATGTGCAACATCCCCAGAGAAGCAGTCACTGAATTTGTCCCAGGCAAAATAATCCCAAATTAAAGTACAGTGAAATGGTCTTCTGACCCCTCCTCATCTTTTCTGATCATACTTCTTACCCAAAGTAAGTTTTTTAACACAAAAATGTGCCAGGGTCACTGGTACCAAAGCTCTGTGCCACAATGGCTGAATGCACTTTGCTCCAGTGGGGCTTGGACCATCTGGAAAGGAATCAAAAACCCTTTAGAAAGCGAATAAAATACTTGGTCACACATGTCAGACTGGGCAGTGAAATGGCCACCAGGGTGCCAGTGAGGTGGGACAGTGGGCACAAAATTTGGTGTCAAAAAATGGCATCAGTAGAAGTCAAAAGCAGATTTTAATTCTTCTTTAAGAGAGTCTCTCTTCTTCTGGGTAAAGGCTGCTGTTCCACTTTGATTTAATTTGCAGTTAAGGTGAATTTCCTGTAGAATCCTCTGCCACTTAAAAGAATTTATTACATAACCTATAGTTATGCAATATTTCATACTAGATAAATTCTCCTATAGAACTTTGCGATTCTCCTTTGGAAAATATTAATAATAATGATTGCTGCTGAAAATCCATGATGTTTCCAAGAAGAATCCACGAGGTGGACACTTGTGTCCTTTGAGTTCCTTATTATAAATCTGTATATAGAAGCATATTTTAGAGCAGAGATAACAGCTCCTGTGGTTAAGCTTTTCTCCTTCAGCTCTGCCAGTCAGGATCTTCTCCTACCACTTTGGCTTAATGGTCAAAATCTAGAAATGTGTGCCCTTTCTCCATGTCTCAGCATTATTTTAAATTCAGTTGCTGGAGTGCAGCAATTGCTCGTGGAAGTGGGAGGTTGCTCTGCAACTGCCCTTTAAGAAACCATTTAGTTCTTTCTTTATTTCCAATTGTTCCTCCAGTAGGATGTTTTTATTGCTGTCTCTCTGAAAGTATAAAGAGAAATAATTTTGTGACATATTTGTTGTCACAAAGACAAGCTCATACTCAGCCACATCCAAGTAACACTGCAGTGTTCAGTAGTGTTCTCTTGCTGGCCAAAATTTCACCAATCTTTCCAAATTTCTCCCTTCACTTATTTTCTGTCACAGTCTCCAAATACCCCCTTTACTTTGGCTTCTAATTTTGACTCCTTTTTAAAGGTAAAAGATCCGAAAATGTTGAATTAAATGTTTAATGGAAAATGCTTTTTTAATAGCATCATTTTTAATTTTATGTGAAATCCTTCTTTTCACAATTGAAAGATTATAAAGATGTCTGATTTAAGACAGCCCACTTCATTTGGAACGAGATAAAACAACAAAAACCTCCAGATGTTTCAGACACTTTGGAACAGCAGAAAGAAACCCCTTACATTTTCTTTAGCTATTTAAAATCAGTTATTTAGTTACTCAAAAATTCAGGTCTTCATATTAAGAAAATGTTCATGCTTTAGGCTTCTCTCCCTTTTTTCTTCCTTCCTCCATATCCAGAAAAATTCTGTCAATTCTTTGTCTTCTTGTGTGAAATTTTTCCTCCCTCCCCTCCCTACTGTGTAAAACCCAGTAAAAACAGATGTCCCCTGTACAAGCCAGGTGCTTCCCTGTCTCCTTCTCTTCTTGCATCACCACACTGCACTTGGTTCTTCTCATTTCCCGTTTAAAAAAATTAACTCTGCCCCAGCCAAACCCAGCACAACGATGAAACCTGAATGATAACTGCAGACACAGACATATATACACAGGGGGTTTTTAATATATAAATACATATATTACTCTATTAGCTCTGAGCATGAATTAGGTATTCCTGGTTAAGCAAATTAAGAAAAAGACTAGAAACTGTAACAAAACAACAGGATTCAGTTCTGCTCCTGGGTCCAGCAGCCAGCCCCTGGTCCTGTTTAGGATGTCTCAAAGGGCACTGGAGCCAGGCCATAAATATTTTGGGAGATCATCATGACAATGATGGTGACACTGGGTCACAGAGCTCAGCAAGGAGTCAGGCTGCCCTGAAGGAAAGCCACAGAAACAGAGCAACTGTGATTGACCTCTATAAGGAGAAAAAATCAGAGCAGTGGGCTCAGATCAGCATTGTTACATCACCCAGGCAAGGAGTTTTCAATTGTGGTCACTGGCGCTTGTGCAAGAGCGTGCAGTGAGAAAATGAGTCTTTGTTTTAAACACACCAACCACTTATTCCCTTTCAGCCTCAGAACACTGCTTTTTTTTCCATGGTTTTTTTTTTTAATTTTTTTATTTTTTTGATGGCTCCCTGTTACACTGCTACATGGATTAGCTTTTGTTTGAATAAAACAGAATCATTTTTTTTAAATTATACACCACAAATGCATACATGCATAGAAAGAAAATGTGGCTTATGGCCGAGCCTCAGTGGCCTCCAGCCTTTCCAGGATGGTTTTTCTGACCAACAGTGAAACAAAGAGGGATAGGAAAAAGAATTAACAATGCCCAGCATATGGACAAATCCTGATTCTGCCCTGAACTAGATACGGACCTTTTGCCTCCAAATACAGGGATAAAACTATATTGCTGTGGTTTGGTTCTCTCTTTAAATGGGACTAAAAAAAAAAAGAAATAAATGGGTATAATGGGGATGGAATTTAAAGGGGTACAATTTGAACGGGCTCTGAACAACCTCAAAAGAAAGTTCATTTCATTCCACCCCTGCCATGGGCAGGGACACCTTCCACTATCCCAGGCTGCTCCAAGCCCTGTCCAGCCTGGCCTTGGACACTTCCAGCGATCCAGGGGCAGCCAGACCTTCTCTGGGCACCCTGTGCCAGGGCCTGCCCACCCTTACAGGGAACAATTCCTGCCCAATATCCCATCTAAACCCACTCTATTTCAGTTTAAATAACATGTAATAACAACACAGAGGCTTTGGAATTCATTCCTACTCAATAGGTGTCATTTTGGTCTCCCTCTAGTTGCTTCTGCCAAAATATTCAAGTAAAAAATCCATAGAAATGACATGCAATATGCTAACTGTTACATATATTTTTCCTCAACCATTAATTTCTGTGTACTAAATTGCATACTTTGGCAGAATATTTAAGTGTGCACAATTTAGAAATTGCAGTATAATATGATCTGGCCACGTGAAGTGGCAACATTTGGGACACTGATCAGACAAAATCAGTAAATGGTTTAAAATAGGTAGTTCCAGTTTTAAATATAATACAGAACATCAACCATATAAAATTAGTCCTAGCAGGTTAACAAAAGAATTCTTTATCCTCTTTATATACACACAAACACATTCATCCACTGCTGTTTCCATAAAATAAACTATATTAAAACTAAACCTCTCCTTGAGTGGCAATGGGGTCTTAAATGATTTTGCTGATTTTGCTGAGTCAGAAAACGGTCCTTTAAAATAAAAACAACATATGGATAGAAGCGCTGAAAACAAAAATTCTCAGTTAAGATTTTATTTTAATATTTAAGATCCAGTGTGAAGAGCTCAAGAAATCATTATTCTGGAATAATAAGTGGTATTTATTATAAATGTATAAGGTAGATATGTCTACATTTTCATGTATTTATATAATGTGAGCTGCTGCATGTACACATTATAATGACATGGATATACTCAGTTATAGAGCTGTACAGACCAAAGGGAAAAAAAGGCACATTACTGCACCTACACATGTTTTTCAGAATAGGGAAAGGTTTTTGTTCAGTCTCCAATATTTCTGGTGGAAATACTGTGCAAGGCAGGCATGTTTTCCATTAACCTAAATTCTGTTAGCCCCCCCAGAAAGCACACTGCTGAGAAATGACTTCATCCTGCACCCTTCAAACCCATCACCCTACATATCTGCTCAGGGACCTGGGTATTGTAACCAGCTAATGTTGAAATACCAGCCTAATTACCCCGTAAAGTTATTTGTTTGTTCTGGAAAACTAATCCATGGATTCATGTTAAATCACAGACAGCAAGTCTGAGATCCACATGACAGGCTTGAGCCAGAGCACATTAAAGTCAAAGAAAGTTCATTGACGTCAAAGGATTTCAGATCAGAAGCTAAAATAAGGTATTACAGCTCAGCAGTGAATAACACTTTTGTTAGGCCTTAGTTCTTCTTGGTGGATGAGGGGAGAGTTTGCCTTTTTTATCTTTCCCTTTCTTCTTCTTCCTCTCCATTTTTCTTGTTTTTCCTTCCTTCTTCTTTCCTTCCTTCCCATGTTTTCTCTCTTTTTCTCAGCAGACTGGCGTGAGCACATTGTTTTCACTGAAATTGAGTGGAATTGTGTTATGGACACCAGAGAATTAGAAACAGCTCAAATATGGCCAGCTACTGAGCATCCCTATGGAATAAACCAAATTCCAAGTTGTGCTACCCTTAAACAAACGCCCTCAGCTGATTGGAATTTCTCACAGGCTGCAAAGCAGAAGAGCTCAGGCACTAAGGGCTGAATTTCCCTGCAGCCACATGTCTGCAGAGATATTTGTATATTTAAAGCAAATCCATAGGCCTCGTGAAATCCTCACCAATTCCAAGGTAAACATTGGAGTTTATGCAGTCCTGACATTATACTCCATTATACAGCCCAATCAGGGGCCAAAAATATCTGAAATAGTGCAAATGTGAGCTGTAAGATCCAGAGGGCACCTTGCAGACTTTGTTCAGATGTTTGTAGTGTTACCTCTAATGACTTCTAGATCCAGAAAGGTTTCTCAGCACAGATTTGGCACAGGTCAGCCCTTTCCTGAAACCATCCTGCAAAAAAAATTGCTGACTGTGAAAGAAGAATATTATTTTGTCCTTTTGTATTCGTCTTACAATTGGTAAAATTACCCTTGGCCTTCAAAGGAGTCTCTTTTCTTTGAACATGAGAGCAATACATTGTCTTTTCTATCCTCTTCCAGAGGCTCAGCTGTCTGACAAACCTGACACTGAAAAACTAAACCACTGTGCTCCAAAACTCACCCATTTAGGGTTTTTTTAGTAGCTGCCTCTGTGAATAAACAAATATTGTCCTAATCATCTCTTGGGATGCATTGAGATCCAGCTGTGATTTTCATGTCATGTCTAACATGAGAGCTTTTTTTGAACTGTGTTTGTCCACATGTGAATATAAACATTAATTTTTTGCTCCTCTAATTGCATTTAACTTCAGAAACAGCATTTTCAGAGATGCGTCCAAAAGATGAATAAGAAATATTAAATATCTTAAACAGGACCCCCTGCATGTATCAAATACAGTGTCCTGCTTTTGTTTTTTTTTCATTCTCTATAATAGTGTCTAATTGCATCTATTAATTATGCAAACCTCCCAAAACCTTGCACATAAATATCTCCCATTTGTGTGAAAAGAAGTTACTCATATCCTGCACTAGCAAATGCGTCCTACTTACATTTTCATGTAGGTTTTTCCTCGAAAACTCAAGATTGTTTACTCTTCTTTAACATAAAACCAAGCAAATCACCATTTAGCTTTTGGGGCAAATTTTTTTCTGATCTGGCCTTTGACTTGGAGTACAGCAGTGTAAAGCTGGTGTGATAGAGGTGAAATTAGTAAAAAATAATGTTTAACAACACAAAGCCAGCTTCTTATGTGGTTTCTCTGCTCGTTTGGGGAAGCATCTCACTGCACAATTACATCTACTAATGGCAATAAGCGATGATTTTCAATCTGTTCTCAATAAAAAATAGACTTCAGCTGAGTGACTAAAATAAATATTACATATACAAATATATTTGTACATGATTAAAGGCATATGTATTACTTGCCTGTTCAGTTTGCTGAAATCTCCCATTACTTTATCTTTATTCTGGAATTCTATGACTTCCTGAAGAGCTGGCAATCACAGGTTTTGAATTTTATTGAGCGGGCAATTTCTTGGGAGTTTTAATTCTCTCTTGATTAAATCTTTCTGGTGGTTAGATTTGCATGCAGGGGGATGGAAACCAGTTTCAAAGACAGGTGTCCCTTTTCATTCATCCCCCATGCAACTCTTCCATAGGGAGAATGTCAGTCAGAAGCCTGGCCACCATTTAAAAGTCACTGGATCTTATGAAGCAGGGACAGAGCCACATTGAAGTAATGTCCAGAGTCACCTCTGGCTCCTTCCAAGGGAATAATTTCACTGATAAATCTTTGTTCATCTTGTTCCACTGATGAATTAGTACTGAGTATAAATTCTTTTAATATAAGGAACAGGTAATAATACTGAGTGAGGAGTTTTCAGCATCTTTGGACTGGAATTACAGTGGTTTTCCCCAAGTGGATGTAAAATACATAGCAAGTTTAAGAAGCTTCTTACATTATCTCTCAAATTCTCCCTGGCTCAATATAAAAATCTATTTGAGTGATTTCAAATAGCTTAAAAGAGAGATCCAGCCTCCTACTTCTTACCTCTGCTAACATCATCATCCACCATGTTTAGGAAATTATTATTTTGCAAGGGCATATTTTCTTTGAATGGATTAAAAAATATGTTTTCTGGCTGAGATAATAAAGCTTAATAAGGAGGAATAAGGTAATTTTTTTTTTTTTTATTAGGACTTATTTTGATTCTTATCTTAAATTTAAACTGCAAGATACCCTTTAATTCAATACCCTTTAATTTACCTTTAATTCAACGATGCTGGATCAAACCTGTGAGAAGGCTTTACATCAACAGTGCTGACTCCCTGAACAAAACACTATCTGAGTCATGTGCTCATACATATCTGGGAGATCAATTATGGGGATGGATTTTTCTGCCCAAATCTCACTGCCTGCCTTGCAGTTCTGCAAGTGATGGTGAAGTGTGAAAGTAATTTAAAAAAATCCATCAAACCACTGCTTTCGTGTCTTAGGTGTCCAGTCCTTGGATCTGCTGCAAATATTCCCCACCAAAAGAAGCATCAGCCCCGAGCTAAAATTGTCCAGATCAGACAAAGTGTGTTCTTGACCAAAAAAAACCAAAAAAAAAGGACAAACCCACACCCACATAAATACATAAATTATTGTTAAAAATCAGCAGTTTGTGGTAAGGACCTGAGAGCAAGGTTTCACCCTTGGAAGCTGTAAGCAAGTAATAATTAGATTTGCAGGCCTTGCTGTGAGTCTTTACGGGTTTTTTAGTCTCAAGGATTGTAACCAACCTGTAAATGATCTGCTGCGGCCTCGGGAAGCAAACTGAACCGACGTGTAGGGGATTTAGACCATTTCCAAAAATACACTTAAAAACAAAAATGATGGGTGTTTTCAAACAGGCCTCAAGTGAAATAAAAAAAAAAAAAAAAAAAAAAAAAAAAGAAATTTTGGGGGCCTGTGCAATCTCTGCAGATGATATCTTCTCCATATGTGCCTGAAGTGCACCCTGGCCAAGGAGCTCTCGGAGAGCTCGAGCTGCTCTGACGGAATCTCGCAATGTGCCTCTAGACTGGGAGGGAGAGAGCACAGCTAAAATTCCTGGCTTGGAAATGCATCACTTATAAACAAACCTGCTCCAGGAAAAAAAGTCGTGGAAAGTGCTGAAAGCAGTCACATGGCAATACAAGATGTCAGCAAACGTCTTTCTTTTAACACCAAAAAAAGCTGAAAGTCAGCATGATTGAATGTCTCGTGCCTGCTTCCTTATCAAGAATATTTTTGCTGGCCATTTATGTGAAAAAGTACCATATAAAAAAAACAAAACACACACCAAAAAAAAAAAAAAAAAAACCAAACAAAAAAAAACAAAATACAAGCCTACTCTCACTGGGCTAAATCACAGTCTCAAGCCAAGACCTGGTAGGATCTGATTATCAAAAGATGCCTCTGCCCAAATTCAGGTGCAAATGAAACCATAGGCCAAAGTAAATATGGATTTAATATGCATATAAATAATATGCAAATATGATGTGGAGAGAGGCAGAGGGGAGAGAACGAGAAAGAGACAGAATGAGTAGAAAGAGGACACCACCATGTGTGTTCCTGCAGCATCCCTGCAGTGATCCTGAGATTTCTTTGTCATTTTACTTGATTTCTCTTCATAAAGTTCTCAGACATGTTTAGAATTTACAGATTCGAATGGAATATGTTCTTGAAGATTCCATTTTTTTTTACTGTGAACTGAAAAAGCTATTTAAAACCCTGTACAAAATTAAATAAGAAAGTGGTAAAGGTCTGGAGCAAGAGTGAGCTTGGTTAACATCAGATCATTTTAATCCACTGTTCCTGTGTCATTATGAAATTAGATTTCTTGTTCTCCCAGCTGAAAAATACCCTCTGAACAAAAACAATGAGAAGTTTCACGGGATGATTCAGATGCAGAATATCTCAGAACAGCTTGGAAATTCAAAGCTAAAGCATGTAGCATTATATATTCCACTCGTCATCTTTAACATTTATCATTCCAAAAAGCAGCCTGTGCCTCTCTGTGGATGCTCACACTATTAGGCACAACAGACATCCAAAGCAGCAGCTGGAAAAGGGCAAAAAGAACTCAGAACTGAGTCTGTGAGACCTGAGCCAAAGAGGACAGCAGCTGTTATTTGGTTATTTGTGTTAGCTAAGTTGTATAAGTGGCAGATCATTTTCCACCCTAACACAATTATGTCCTTGCAGAAGTTGTTGTTGTTGCTTTAAATTGTCTGAGGATGGTTTAATGCTATTAGCAGGATATCTCCAATCTTTAAAAAGGAAATTAAGATTGTGAAATGCTGCATGATTGTGGGAGTGAATATATTGTTGTTCCACTACTGGATTTCACAGAAAATAGTTCAGCAGTGAATTTTGCTATATTATAATTAAATTCTCAGTGGAAAAAACAAGCATGCCAGTGGAGGTGCCTTGATTTACATCAGTCAGTCATGTGACTCTAAAAGATTCTTAGAGCTATAAAATACTCTGATATTTAGGATCTTTTCAAATCTTCATGACAGAGCTCAGACTGACCATTATGATGTTGTGAATTTCTACAGATCATATTTTAATCACCATAAATATTTCAGAGTACTCCAAAAGAAAGTCATTATCACTTGTTCTCATTTAACAGTGATTTAGGATGTAAGTTCAATAAAGTTATCACTAGTGGAAAGCCATTTCATTATTTTAAATTCAGTATACAGGCTAAAACCAGCATTGGTAGTGGAGACATCAAGATCTGAGCTGTCTGTTCTTAATGTAGCAGATCCCTTGTTTGAATTACAGTTTTGAAGGTCATGACTGAGCAGAACAACTTGTAAATACAAGTTCCCAGCAAGTCCTGCCTGTTTCCTGCTCTCAGCTGCCAGACTCCACATGCAGCTCACATCCACCAGCCTCAGGTCAAGTAGGTCAGGTATTTTACAGTTCTTTCCTAAAATTTGTTAAATCAGCCCAGCTTCTTCCACAAGTCAGCTGAAAGACGTCCTGTCATTAGAGCTGCTGTAGTACCATAATGAGATGGAAGAAGGTGAGCTGTTCTTGGCCATCAAAGTTTCAAAAAACGTTTACAGTGACAATTCAAAGAAAAAATTAAACAAGTTCCTTACTCAAGAAAGGAAAATGTTTTGGGGAAAGTGAATAGGGCATTTTCAAACACACAGTGTGCCCTTACAGAGATTACATGAGGTGTTTAATGAAGTGTAGTTTTGAATACTCCAAATTTTCCAAGACATGGGTGGAACTGGAAAACTGTTCAGTTCAAAACTTTACAGGCAGAGGGGAGAGAAGAACACCTTTTACCAATTAATAGCTGTTTTCCAGTTGCAGTTTATAATTATTGTGAGTTTGTAGAGTTCAAGAAAATCAAAAGCCTCTGCAATGAGTCCAAATATTTTTCTTGGTGTGCTCTATCACTTGGACAATCTGCTTGTAGTTCACCTATTACTTTCACGTACTACATCGTTTATATATAAGATTATTTTCCAAATTCCATCTGTATATTTTGACTGTAAACTCCTTCCTACATAAACACCATCGATATCTTGCCAACCACAATTTCACGAGCTGTTTCTTAAACAAAAAAAAAAAAAAAAAAAACAAACACAAAAAAACCCCAAAAAACCACAAAACAAAACACCAAACAAACAAACAAACAAACAAACCAAACCAAGCAAACAAAAAAATGCCCATTTCATTGAATCACAGAATGATTTGGGTTGGAAGGGACCTTAAAGACCATCTAGTTCCAATCCCCTGCCATGGGCAGGGACACCTTCCACTGTCCCAGGTTGCTCCAAATCCCATCCAAGCTGGCCTTGGGCACTTCCAGTCTAGAAGCTGTTTAGAAATCCATGTGCCATGAATTAATGGCCACATGCCAGGCCCTGGACAGGTATTGTTTACCAGAGGCCCCCAAAGGACAAAGTGATGGCACGTGGCTGAGGAGACATCAGGAATTGTTCAACTGCAGGACCTGCTCTGTGGATAAACAGAGGAGTTTTCCCTCATAGTCTGGAAGTTTGGAGCTTCTCACATCCAGGGATTTGTTCAGAGGTGGTAGCCTGTGTTAATATTTGAATTTTTATGGTTGTCTACCCAGCCATTTCAGCTCTCCCCATTATCTCACATAGGATCAGGGTGAATTTCAAAGCACACCCATGACCCCCTCACAGTAAAGTCTCCAGTGCTGAGTGTAGCTCTAACTTGGCTTCTGATTTCCATTAAAATAACCAACCAGGCACACAGCTTAACCTATTCCCATCCTAAGGATACAAGGAACTTGACTCCCCAGGGAATTCAACCGTGCAGATGTCAACCAAGAAACACCTCTGAGGTCTGGGGGTGAAGCCACCACTGTAACACCTGCACTGAAACTGGCCTCGTGACAACTTTTATCTTCTTCCTCTGCTCTCCTCCCAGGATCTGGTTCTTGGATCTTCACCTGGGCTCCAGTCCCATGTCCTGGGGTCACAGAGGAGCAAGTGGAAGAGCAAGGGACATAATCCTGACTCTTCTAAACCCCGGGCTGTTGTCCCTCCTACTCCCAGCTGTCAGAGGCAGTTGAGAAACCTACTGATCTGCTGCTAATCTCCGAAGAGCCTCTTCCAAACCACACGATCCTGGCTCTGACTTCACAAAAATCTCCCAGCCCAACAAAAGTGAGGCTTCTCCAAGCACCAGTCACAGTCACAAATTGTGGTTTCTCGTAGGTGGAGGCACCGTCAAAGGCTTGGCTGGGCCCGGTGCCTTCCCAACACCCATGGGAAGCACTTTGGGAAAGGGAGAGCACCAGAGATGTCACTGCACTGGCTGAGGGGGACACACACAGAGCACAAAACCTCCCACAGGGTGTGGGGGGCTCTTCCCCGCAGCTTTTTATACTTTTGGGTCAAATGTGGCAGCTACGAGGCCTCTCCCGGCTTGCAGCTGCACATCAGAGGTCACACACACGGATCCTTGGGCAGAAAGGGAATTTATCTCTCACTGCCAGTCCTGTTAGAAACAAATAATCAGTATTGCAAATGATCAGTATTCCAAATAAATAATCAGTATTCCAGGCTGCAGGGACTGTCTCCAAGAGCCTTGCTTTCTGTTAGACCTCACTGCCCTGCTCAAAGGTCACAGGAGGAACTCTGTGAAAGAATTGGATTTCAAATCCAGGTCTCTTAAACACCAATTTTACTATGACTCTATAATTAATTTATCCTATGCAAGAAAAATGCTATGCATCTTATTTTATTATCTGGAAGCAGGGCCTTCTGGTTTTTATATTCCATCAGGGGCATCAGTTCCATAAATACTTTCTGCATGTGACTGATCCTACGCAGGGTCTGAAGTCAGACTGCTAAAACACATGGCTGCAAGATCGAGGCCTAGATTTGTTTTCAGTCATTCTTATGAGAAGTTATTTATCTTCTGACCCCCCAAGCCACATCTCAGAAGGTTTCTAGGAGGAAACCTAACGGTGTGCCATAGGCTGGGCAGATAGCTGCCCTGTCTTCTTTTCAGTCTCCCAACAGGCTCTTTTACAGCAACAGCTTGTTACCCCCCCAGAAAATGAGTGCAAATAGTCAGAAATGAATGCATGGATCAGTGGTACCCCCAGTGAAAAATATGCAAATTCCTTTTTACATCCTTTACTAAAGTACATCGCTCTTTTCAGCTGTTATCAGTTGTTACACTTGCTTGGAAGGAAAACTGTCCCATGAGGGAAAATCACCTGCAATCCCCTCAAGAGTGAGCAACACCAGCAGCAAGCCTGGATTACAGTAGGGTTTCATCATAGTAACAAAGAGTGAGTAAGTTTAGCTACAAAACTGGACCAGACCCAACCCCTGAGAGCTGCCATCTCTCCATCCACAGTCCTGCACTGCCATCTGCAGCTGCCTGACAATATTGGGATTTCTCCACGAGCAGGCTCACATCGACATTGGCAGCAGCATCCTCCCTGTAAACACTAGGAGTGTTCAGTGGCAGGCAGACTTTTTTTCCACTAATATTATCATGTTAAAATAACCAAAATATCCCTCTTTTTCAAGATTGTGTTTGTTCTTTCTCCAGCTTTTTTTTTTTTCTTTAACTTTCTGCTTTATCTCACTACTCCACTGTCTTTGCCAACTGAAATTGAATGTCATATATTAAATGAAACATATTTATTAACCCAGAAGATTTGTAATACACTGAGAAATAAGACCCTTTTAGAAGCTGTGCAGGATGTTGTTTTAAATTCCTTTAACTACAGTTACAGCATTAAAACTGGGGTTTAATTGAATATATCCCCTAACATCTATCACCAGAGAAATATAAATAGGTTTGGTAGGATTTGGTCTGAAATAAAGAAGGAGCCTGAAAAGATCCCACAATCCCAAGAGATTTATTCAGGGTGATTGTCATGTTCTGAAAGATTTCTATCTCATTAGCAGCACATAGGCCAGCTCCTGCCTTCAGCCACCCTGGTACAGCCCCATGATGCAGAGGGGGAATGGCTTCACCTTAAGGGACAAAGGCTTCTCCCAGTGCATGGTCAAGTCACAGAGCTTAGGAACAGACCCAGGAGTCTCTTAGGAGTCAGGAGTTGGGCCAGAGGCAAATCTTACATAGGCACGTGGCCAGGAAAAATGTCACATGGAGGAAATCAGCAAGAAGGATTTCAAAATTGAGATCTAGCCTCGTAGCTGATGAAGTTGGGCACCTTGAAATGAGCACTTGCGGTTCCTCAGATACCAATGACCCACCCCCTCCGAAAAAAAAGAAAAAAAAAGAAGAAAAGGGAAAAAAAAAAAAAAAAAAAAAAGAAGAGTTTGTGTTGGATGGGAACTTAGAGATCATTTAGTTACAACCCTCTGTCATCCATGGGACAACTTCCACTACCCAGGGTTTCTCCAAGCCCCATCCAGCCTGGCTTTGGACACTTCCAGGGATCCAGAGGCAGCCACAGCTTCTGTGGGGAACCTTTGCCAGGACCTCACCATCCTCACAGGAAAAAAATTTCTTCCTAATATTCAACTTAAACCTATTCTCTTTAAGTTTAGACCCATTCCCTGTGTCCTGTCTCTCCATCCCTTGTCCCAAGTCCCTCTCCAGCTCTCCTGGAGTCCCTTTAGGCCCCGGAAGGGGCACTGAGCTCTCCCTGGAGCCTTCTCTTCTCCAGAACCAACAGCCCCAACTCTGTCTCAGCTGATTTTCATTGGAGAGATGCTCCAGTCCTCAGATCATCTTTATGGCCTCCCCTGGACTTACTCCATTTAATTTCCAGAGCAAAGGTCTGAGGGAATGCATATGGAAGTTTAAACTGTAGCACAGGGATCAGACAAATAGGGAAACATGGAGAAAAAGTGACCCATGGCTTGTTTAATACTTAAAGTGCTTTCTGCACAAAGTGCTTCAAGGAAATGGTTTGTAAGAGTACAACTAATCCCACCTGCCAGTGTGTGTCCTTGCAAGTGTTAGCACAGAAAAACCAGAGCCAGAACATAAAGATCAAGGACACTTCAGTATTAAAAACTATTTTTAACAAGAGGTAAATTACATTCCCTGACATCATTTTTTATCTTAAATATTTTGCCCTATGTGAAAGAGTCACTGCAAAGAAAAAGAAGATTTATGGCTATGTGGCAGGACAAATTGTAGTGGTATATGAAGAGATTGTGTTACCAGAGATATTAGAGTTTAAAATACTGCATGAGCCTGGGCAGGACTGTGCTTGAATTTTCATGTACCTAGACTGACATCTTGTGGTTTGTGCAGGACATCTGAGCGTGCATCTGAGGGGAATTAACTTTGTTAGGGCATTGTGAAGTTTCACACGTTTCTTTCAGCAGGACAGTGTGTGACTCCTCACTGCATCCATTGGTTGCAGCCAGGAAAGTTGGAATAGTAGAATCACAGAATGTCCTGATTTGGAAGGGACCATCAAGGATCACTGTGTCCAACTCCTGGCCCTGCACAGACACCCCAAGAGTCACACCCTGTGCACTGAATGTCTCCTGCACCTGCAGTGTGAATTCTTACAGAAATGGAGAAAAAATGGGGCTCCTCTTATTATCAGGTCACAGTTGCTAATGCCATAAATGCTGTGCATGCTTCCAAAGAACAATTCAAAGCAAGAACACACCTAAAGCCGAGGAATATCCTAAGTCATCATCTCTCCCTTTCTCCGTGGAGGATGAAGAAGGAGTGAGGCCTGTCTCCTAGCCCAGGACACTTGGGCTGACCCAAACTAAGGGGCAAATGTCCCAAAAATTCTTGCAAGACCTTGCACTCCTGATGCCTGGGCAAATGTTCGTGCTCAGGCTTCCCACAGCCAAGCGCTGGGAGCTCAGTGTGGGTGTAGTCCCCCGAGGACAAGTGGCACAAGCAGAGCACTCTGCCAATTAAAGCTGGATTTCTTTCCTCCTTATTTTTAACACGAGAGAATAGAAGGGGAGGAACTAAGGTCACCATGCTAAGAGAGGTGTTTCTGAGGGCAGACTGGAGCCACATGTCCAAGCACATCAAATGACTCCAGCTGAAGTTACAGGAATCAGCAGCTCGAGCTGGCCTGGAGCAATAAACTCAGCCAAGAGTCTCCCACACAGCTCCACTCCAGCACCTCCAACACAGCCTGGATGAAATGTCCTTGCTGTCCCAGCTGGAATCTGCTCTTCATCAACACCTGACATTCACACCAAATTGTATTTTAATGTCTATCCCTAAATACATAAAGCCTGCTGATAAAAGTGGGCTGGGACCTATTTGGTTACAGTTACTAAGGCAGCCATAGGCAGGGCTTGGTGTTCACATCTCCAGGTTGCTCCCATCCTTCCCAACTCTGCTCTCAAGCCATTTCTCAGCTTCTTTGTCTTTTGAACAAACTCTGACTTATAACACATCCAGTCCTCGCACAGGAAGGGTAAAAGGGAGGGAAACATGTCCCTCAACATGATTCCCTTCTTTTTTCCACAAGATAATTCAAAATTCTGGCCCCAAAAGGGGGAAAATATTTAAAAGCAGAGTATTTAAAGCAGAACTGGATGGCTGTGTGGGCTGAGCATGAGCTCTCCCAGCTCTGCCCTCTGTTCCCAAAGCACTTCTTTTCCCACAGCCATGACTAAAAGAGAACAGTAGCTCATTCCTTTTCATGTTTCCCATTTGTCTTTAAAACAAGCCCTTAAAACACAAGCATTTCACAAGATTCACCTATCACTACTGTGAGGCAGTGAGCAGTGTTTGGAGACCTCTGAACCTTCTTAAAACCCAGAGCAGCCACCCCAGCCACACCTGGCTGCACTGGCACTGCTAAAGCCAAGACAAGGTCATGCTCACAGCACTTCATACCAGGGCTTGAAACTGCATAGGCCAGTTTTAAACAGGATAAACACTCCTGGAAGCATTACTGAAGCTGCTGGGAACTACAGATGCAAGCACAGCAAGGTTTTCAGGGTGAGACAACACCTTACATCAGACCCACTGACAAAACTGGAATAAACAGGCACAAAGCTGAAAGCCTTCTTACCCAAAGGGGCTTGTGTGTCCTAAATCTTGTCTGATCTCTCCCATGTGTATGAACTAGCCCAACAGAGGATCATATTTCTCCCTAGAAACCTTCCCTCAGCCAGGAGAGACCATCACAACTGAAGGATAACTGCTGCTGGCACCAACACAGCTCGAGGCCTGCCCCGGCTCTGAAGAACCAGACAAGGCAGCAGCCATGTATCTGCAGCTCTTTTTCAGAAAGATGGCTACAAAAAAGGCCTCTGTCCTTCTTCCTCTTGCAGTGTTTTCAGTTACTGTGTCAGGGAACAGAACCTCTCACCACTGGCACCATCTTGCCTCATTAAGGGAGTCTGTGGTAAAGCTTTGTCTTCCTCGGCTCCCTTATTAATTGTTACAGCACCATGTGGTAGAGATCATCATTCCTCACTGTCCAAACCCGTTCTATAATTATCTGCAGGAAGACAATGCTATTGACAACTGGCCTCATCAGCAAAGTCGGGGCCTGCACCTTCTCCAGGAGGGAAAACAGTCCAAGGAGGAGGACAAAGGCTGGTAGGTGAGGGCTTTGCTGGCTCTCAGAGCTTCAGGAAGGGGTTTAGACAAGGCTTTGCTGGCTCTGAGATGTAAGCTCAGAGCTGCTCTGTCCCATACTGGTGTGCAGCACTGCCCAAGTGAATTTTATGTTTCTTTTGAGCTACCATGAGCTCTATCAGAGAGCCAGATGACAGCACACTGGATTTTGCACCAATGGCTCATCCAAACAGATGAGGTTCTCCTCTTTCTTGTCCTATAAACGTGCATGGGTTTTTCCTCAGGTGAATTTGCAGAACTTAATATCACATTGAGCCTGGACAAGTGAAGAGGCAAAATGAGGATCTTCAGCTTCCTCCAGCACCAAAAGACTTTGTGTTCTTGGAGAGATCCACCAGCAGTCAGCAGCTCTGTGCAGCTGAGGGAAATCCTTTCAGGGCTGAATTCTTTACAAGCAAAGCCTCAGGGGTCAGACCCAGCCTCCTCTACACTTCCCAGGTAAGTGCTGCTGGTATTTATTTTAGTTGGTTTCCAGCAGCATTCCCCTGGAGTTAATTATGCAGCCCACACTGCTGTTAATTGCAGTCAAACCAAATCCTCCACATGCAGCACACCCAAAACATTACCCCATAAAACTGCAGCTCTGCAACTATTGCACTTCATTTTATGCAGTTTCCCTTATGCTGCCCTGAATGCATTTTCATTCTCTGCCCAGGAGCATTCCAATCCCTCCAGTAGCAAACAATAATTGAATCTTAGGAGGCTCTGGTGAACCTATGAAGAGGCAATTTATTTCTGAACTTGGCACTAGGCACAGCGTGCCTTGTAAATGTCAATTTGTGTATGTGTGAGCATCTGACACTGCTCAGCAGCACGTGGCTGGGGCCAAGAATTTGACTGACTCTGGCTGATTTGAAAGCCTAAAAATACTCTCTTTTATCAATATCCACCTTTTTGTGCTGATTTGTAGCAAAACCCTAAGCAGGCAGTGGTTTCATGGGAGTGTGGGATGGCCTGCCATAAACAGTGTGATGACACAGTTTGCACCACTGCATACTTGGATTTGTCACTGTTTGTTCTAAATCTGCTGGAATCAGAGACATTAAAAATCTCTTTTATTGTTTTGTCTTCGTTTACATGCAGTGCCCAAAGGGCTGCTGGCAAGCAGAGACACAGCTAAATAAGTCAAATGCATTGTTTTTACTACTGTAGTTCCTACTGTGGACCCAATTCTCCTCCCTTTGACGTCAACAGTAAATCTTCCAATGGATTCAGTGAGAGCCAAAAATCTCTGGTCACACCCTGTTATGTTTTATACCAGCAGTACTGTGGGCTCCAGCTTCAAATTCTAGCTCTTATTCCAATACAGGAAATGAAGGGGACTTTAAAAGAGGGTTTGATGATAAATGTGTGCATTTACGTAGCAAGATGCTTCATTTGTCATTGGAGAGTGACAAAGGTTGAGTGCCAAAAGAAAATCTTCAGAAATACAACAGTAAAAATTCCAAGTTTCTAACTTTTCTTAGAACAATATGATAATAGTGCACTATGATAAACCAGTAGAATGCTTAAAATTACACCCTAAGTGTGCAGCTTAGATATACCAATTTTTCTGTCTCATCAGCCCTTTCCAGCTTGGTGACTCTCAGTACTGCCTTATAACTTTCACGTTCACCCACTGAAATGGAATTAATTAACTCTTAATTTCTCTCTTTAGTGTTCCTGTTGCTCCCTTTTCCTAGTTCTGTCACCCTTTTTCCTTCTTTCTTTATACTCTTTTCTGCTCACTGCTTTCCTTCTGTGTTTGCTGCCTCTCAAAGACCTCTCTGTTATGAACTCAGCCATTTAGAGCCACCCAGCTCTTCACACCTGCAAAGCTTTTTCTCTCTATTGTCAACTTCCACACTTTTCAAGGCCAAAATCACATACTGCTTTCAGGACTGCGCCTTCTCCCTCCACTTCCTTGATTCAGATTTATTTCCCCTTCCTTAGCACTTTGATATGCCCCCCATAAATTAATTGGCTTTCACCAACACCTTCTCCAACAGGAGAGTTCAGCCTGCTTTGTCTGACAGGCTCTGCAGACTCTTCCCTGTCTCCATTACTAGACCAGGCTGCAAACCAGGGAAAAGGGAGATTGCATGAATTTTGCAGAGTGATACCTCAGTACACATCACACTTCAAACTCCTCACCTTCAAGGGATGACTCCAACAAGTAAACCAAGCCTACAAAAATGTTGGTCGTATCAAGCGATTTCAGATGCTGAGCAATGAGGAGTAAGAAGATGTCACATTTTTTGTGGGGCTGCAAACTGTAGGGGACAGTCAGCAAGGTGGCACTCAGCACATCCCACACCGCATTTTCCTGACAGACTACTCTGTGACACTGAGGAAAAATTATGTCCCTCGATGAAAAACTGCAGAGTCCACCTTCACATGTGTTAAATATTCCTGAAAATGCTGGCACAAGGTATAAGGGCATCATTAGTGGAAGTCAGCAGTCAGGGAAGGCAGACTCCTTCAGCAGTGAGGCTGGACTAGATGCCTTTCAAAAGTCTTTTCCTGCCTGACCCATTCTGTGATCCTGGGATTTGCAAAATCCTGAGGGTGCAGGAAACATACACTTTAAATGCTGTGCAATGTCTCTTGCCTTCAATGAGCCAGCAAGTGAAACCTCCTGTACACAAACCAGAGTAATCTCTGGCTTTTGAGGAGCAACATCCTGCAGATCAAGAAAAATCCCAATATTACACAGACCAACCTGCTGCCTGGAAGGAAACACTTCCAGGAAAACCACCTTTGAAACAGGAATTTTGCAATTTCTGCATGATCATCATCATGCTTTTAACAGGTCCTCTGGGAAACTCAGCAGAATAAAGGTTATTTGGCATTATAGAAGTGTATCATGAGATGAGCAAACTTAGTTATTGTGATCCCATTTTTTGGACCACCTTAGCCTCTAAATTACTTGTGATTACAACTCTAACATGTAACAAGAGCTGCACTTGTGCTCTGGCAAGCAGATCTGTCAAAACCATATAATCCTGCTGATATTAACAGTCATAATACTTTTTTCTTCCTGAAGTTGGATATTTATTCTCATTTCTGCCCCTTCTGAGTATTGCAAAGCCACATCCATTAAGGAACAATGAGTTCTGCTCTGCATCATGTTTCCATATGTTCTGCTGCTCTGCGTTGTGAGTTAATGGATTTCTGTTCTGCATCACGTATCAATATGTTCCAAATCCAAGGCCATAATCCTGTCTCTCCAGACAGCCTCTGCAAGACAAGGAATGAGAAAGATTAACCAGAAACAGAATCTGAAGAATGTGTGCTTCCATAAATGCAATACAAGACATGGTTTGGCTGGTGGGAAGTTATCGTGACAAGAAGAAGTCGAGGGGAATGCAGCTTGAATTTCAAGAAGATCAGAAGCCTTGCAGAGCTGGAAGATGGACAAATATATCTTGTGGACTCAACAAAATGCCATAAAAGCTGCTGTTACATAGGCATCAAACTATATCATGCCATATTTTCTGTGCTATTGTACAGAGTATGAGTCAGTAATGTAGAAGGCCTTTCAGCACGTTTTCCCTTCTGGTAAAAAAATGTCCAGAGAACAGAGTAAATAAAAATTCTGATTGTGCATCTAAATTTTTAAATTGCTCTTTCAATGTCTGGAATAAATTCACACTTTCACAGTTGCAGGTTTTGGGGCAGAGATTTTTGTTCTGCGTGGCTGAGCTTTTAGGACAGCAGCACATCTGAAAACACACTGCAGATGGATACCAGCAGTGGGCAGAGCTGGAAAACTGCATTTGAATGGGTGATATATAGCCTTCCTACTGGCACAACATCAGTCCCATAAGAAAGCCAGAAAAATAAACCAGAGTGTTAATAAAAGATGCCAAAATAATAGAAGAGAGGTCAAGCATATCCCAAATGCTGTATTGACCTTGAATCCAGCTCCTCCATTAGGAACACTTAGTTTTATTTCAGTGAGGGCAGGGGATGGGTGGAAGAAATAAATATTTATTTGTACTATTTACATCCCTTTCTTTCTTTATGAAAACAGTAGGAAACCAGAATAGGCATCCTTCATCTTATGGCAACTGCAAGCAGACTATAAATGGCAATAAACATTGAGTTAGGGGCTTAGTCAGGAGATTTTAAGGCAGATGCTCAGAGCAAGAGACACTTCAAATCCTTCACAGTCATGGAGACATGGAGTTCCCAGCTCCCACCCCGAGAGTAAAGATTTGCTGTTTTTTACAAGCTCATCAAACCATGGTAATATTTTATAAAGATAGCACAGCAATAGGGTAAATTATGTGGAGGTTTTCTTCTGCAAGTAACCACAAATTGCTACACACTACGAGTAACCACAAATTTTAAGTGCCATTTGCAAGTACTTACAGTACCAGGAGTTCCTTAGACTAAAATCATCTTTTGCAAAAAAGGAAAAGTAGTTTTTGGACTCAGCCTACAGACACTTAATGTTTTATTATACTTTAATCAAAGCCCAATTAGTCATAAGATAAATTTAAACAGACTTCAGCAATAAAATGTCTGTCCCAGGCTTGTCTTACGCAACTCGAGAGCAAAAGAATAAGGGTTTTTTAATGGAAAACAGTTTTGTTTGAGTTAAAGAACATTTATAAAATCAGCTGCCAAATCACAGTCTTTGCAAAGGAAAAATATTTTAATTGGCTTTCAAATTTTTCCTGATGAGGCATATTTGTTATCTTTTCCATCTGTGCACCTGAAAGCATCCTCTGGCTAGAAGGACTTCTTCAGGTACTATATTAGTGCTGTCATTATTATTCTTAGCATAATATCTGGACTATTGTGTTAGGTCTGTAAAATGTTTTCCTGATGGCACACAAATCTTGTCAGCAAATGCACTCCAGTCTGCTCTCAGCTGGTGTGTAGTAAAGATAAATAACTAAAGAATTCTCCATGTGACTTCACGCAATATCCTTGGTAAACTATTTATTATGTCTGGGGCTATACAATGCCCTGTCTCCCACTCTCCACTTTGCACAATTTAGTGATTAATGGTTAAAAAAGGCAAAACCCCTGCCAGTTTGAACAAAAAGTCCTGGGGACTTGATACAGCTGGGCACGGTTCCAAATTGGAGGAGGCGCCAGCAAACCGGTGCAGAACGTTACTGATCTGCTCCAGCCATGAGAGATCAGGATTTCAGCTTGGACAGACTCCACAGAGTCAAACACGGTCAGCAGCCAGCTCAGGAGTCCTCAGGATGTCCCTGGATGTTGATGATCCAGGTCAGGTCCAGTGTCACAGCTCGCTCCCAGAAGTCCTGTGATGGTAGGGAGGATATTGTGCTCAAAGAGGACCTCAGCCATTGGTGTCCCTTCTGTCCCTGGGTGTCCCTGGGTGTCCCTTCTGTCCCCAGGTGTCCCTGTGTGCAGGGAGGGCTCAGAGCAGGGTCCAGGTTCTGCTCCAGGGCCCAGCAATGGCACCAGAGGAACGGGCAGGGACTGATCCCAGCAATTCCCCTGCTCAGGAGGCAGAACTTCTGCCCTGGGCAGTGCCCAGCCCTGAGCAGAGACCAGAGGGGCTCTGGGGTCTCCTCCCTGGGGATGTTCCAGAACATCTGGGCACACTCCTGTGCCCTGTGCTCTGGGATGGCCCTGGAGCAGGGAGGTGGCACCAGATGCACCTTCCAGCCTGGGATTCCATAGGCAACACTTGCAGGGCCCCAGTTCAGTTAAAAGTCTTTTAAATGTGGTTAATATGCGTTTGCTGAAGGTTCCTCTGTGCAAACCAAGGCAAAGCTGCTCAGCTGGGATGGGGAATAAACTCTCCAGCAGGAGACGTTTAATAAACTGCAGGCAAGGTCTAGGACCCTACATCTGCAGAGTTTTCTTCAACCAGTGTGAAATGAACACTTAATTTGCAAAAACAAATGCTCTTCTTTCACACATATACGTGAAATATGAAACTTCTCTGCAGTGTTTCACATGTAAATGAGACGTGGGACAGAATTCTTGCAGAACAGAATCATAATTCAGAGGTATTGAGATTGGCCAGGAAATCTTATGACTGGCACTTCCTAAACCAGGTGCTTAATTTTGCAACTTGATGTCTTAGGGCTTTTATAAATATCAGGAATTGCTTTAGGGAGCTTGTTTAGTTGATTTGGACTTTTTGCTGTTTTCATAAGAAACGTGAAATATAAACTGCTTTCTTGTATCTCTGCAGAAATTCCTGCCTGAATTCTAGACCCACCTGAAACCATCCTGGTTTCAAATTTGTTTCTCTCACCAATCCTGAAACCAAGCCTGGCCGACAAAATCCAGTGCAACTTTGTCTTTTGTTATGAAGTGTCCTGCTCCAGCTCATGTGCAGAGTGCACAGTGCAGAGATATCACAGCACTCTGAGAAAGCAGTGCAATGTACAGAGAGAAACAGGGAGAAAAGCAGCGTTGGAATGATGAGAAGAGCAGGCAGCTCTCCAAAGACAGGACAAGGAATAACTGAAAAAACGCAAATGCAAGTACAGTCTTTCCCACAAGACAGAGCTCAAAACCAGAACAAGTAAAGGCACTTTATGTTGGAAAGTCCTATTCTGCAAATTCTGTAGTGATTTTTTGATCTGCTGTTCACGCGTTGCCCTGCTCTTGTCTTGGTAGTGTGACAAAAAGAAAGGGATGACGTAGAAAGGGAAGAGCAAGGGGAAAAAATTAGAAGAAAGGTGACTCCAAGGAACTGGGTGTGCAGGTGGGACTGCAGAAACCAGCCAGCAAAGCAGCACAGGAGGCACAAATCACAGCCACTGATGCTGAGGCCCCCATCAGTGCCTGGATGGAAGGGAGGTGGCACCAGCACTGCCAAGAAGTCCAACTCCATAAGTTCTACAAGCTGACTCCTTGGTTCCTACTAGAGGTGATCCAGGTAGGAACACTGTACCACAGCTCTGCTGAAATTTCCAGAGAACACCTTCTGGGGCTTGTTCAGGTTGGAGAACAAATCGCAGAACTTCATGTTCAACGCAACTCAAGCCACGTTGGCTTCTGAGTTTTCACTTTTTTACTGAACTGGACACTCCAGTACAATCCCTTTAACCATGGAATGAACCTCTTAGAAAAAAAGCCAGCTCTCCTCTTTGTACAGCCTTTCAGGAGGCAAGTTCACCCTGCACCTGAAACAAGCAGCATCAGTGCTCTCTCCTTGCTTCAGGAGATTGTAATTTGCCTCCTGTACGTCCATGTGCGCACAAACATGTGTGGTTTGGCCCTGATCAAGGTCTGGAGAGAACCTTTTCCCTCAGCAAAAACCCAGCTCAGCTCCACTTAGAAATATGTGGATGAAGCACTCTAAAGGCTGAATAAACAAAAACATTCTTGCAGATTTGAGACGGGACGACTTGGCAACAGGTTTTTGGAGGAATTTAAATCTTCAGTTACTCCTGGAATTCCTACAGCACTACCAATTAAATCTACAAGTCAATAAATAGCAAACTGCATCTATTAATTAAAGACTACTGATCACTCTGTTGGTATCCTCACTCTAAAGGGTTGCACAAAACTTTTTTGCTTTGGATATTTTTTTTTGCTTGTTTTCCAAGATAAGCAGTCAGCAGTTAACAAACAACATTTTAAAATAAAATTGAAGAAAAGCAAAGATACTCTTTTGCTAAAAAAAGTAAAAGAATGCTCAGTCATGGAGAAGACAGTCCCTACTTTAAATAAATGCAGTAATTAAAATGCAGTCATAGAATGGGGTTCTTGGCTCCCAGAGCACACAGCCAGGGCATATCCAGCCTCCCATCCACCTGCAGATATTTTTAAGTTACCCATTTTAAAACAGACTGAACCCTCCATCTATTTTAAATTAACATTGTTACTTTAGCTTCTCTTAAATTCTTGGGGGTTTTCTCCTGAGTTTAATGAGCCTAGCAGTGCTTTTACAGAGTAAGTGTTTAACATGTGCTGACCATACAGCTAGCAGGATAATTTCCACTGGAGAAAATTATTTCAAGCTCCATAAATCAGAAGTGAATTTACAATGTTCTCTAATTGCTGGGAATCGTTTGAATGCAAGAGGAGAACAAAAATGTATTAAAATAAAAAGCATGTTTTAACATATTGCAAACAAAAGAATCTACTGTGTCATTGTAGTGACATCAATTCACTCTCTACTGAGTACCAGGGGAGCCCTATATTCAGATGTCACATGTGGTAATTACTGCAAGCTCACTGAGCCAATTGGGTAGAAAGGAATAGGAAAATAAAGGAGAGCCTCTTACAGCATACTTGCACAACCCCAAATGTCCAGATCAGAAATAAAATTATCAGACTTCTTGCAGCCTGTCAGGAATTCTTTCCTATAAGAATGCATGTAAAAGCCCTATAAAGGTGAAGGCTGCTGGGATTTCAAGAGATTCATGAAGAATGTTTCCTGTAAGGCCAAGACAAACTACAAAATAAATGTATGCATGAGAATTAAAAATCTGCTGAAGCAGCACAGCATTGCTGGAATAGGTACAACCACCCATCTTAAAACAGTAATTGCATCTGGAAACTTAAACAGAAGTTAAACCTTAAACCTCAGATAAGCCTGATTGTAATATGAGCAAAATAAATATTCAGGCCAGGAGAGTGGTGGAGAAATAAATCTCAATTTCTTACAGGTGTTAAAAATCAAAATAACATTCAGCATCCAAGGCTTTTGTTTGGAAATCCATCATGGGCCAAAGCTCCACATTTTTATGGATTCATTTATAACCCATTTTGCAATCACTTGCTGCACACCACATGCAGTGTTCTGTGAAATCAGCTAACTAATTACCAAGTGCTGAACTGGACATGCCCAGACCCAGCACAAAATAAAATTCCTACTGCTCTGCTCATTTGAAAGTCAAATTTGGAAAACAGAACGGAGAGGCAGCAAACCTGCATTTCTGGGAGACATCAGGGGACTTTTAAGCACGAACCTAGAGCTTCCAGATGTGAAGATGCAAAGCCTGCCTGTTTTTTGGGGATATCTTAATGATGTCATCAATACCTCAGAGGTCCCACTGCAAAAACATTGCCTGGTAGAGCATGGCTGGCAGGCTGTGTTTATAAGGAAGGGGAATATGAGGTTGAAGAGGGTGCTGAACATCAGGATCCATGACATGAATGTGCATAGGGGTTGCACAACGCTTGCATTCTCCTGGCTCCTGTCTGCCTCTGATCAGTGCAGTTACGTCCTCTCATAGAAAATATCATGTGTGGCTCAAAAAGGCCAATGAATCTTCCTGAAACTCCTCTGTCTGCTGCTAGGACAAGATGCACTAGAACCACACTGATTTCCCAGGCACCTGGATGATGGAAAGAAATTTTTTCAGGAATAGGAGGAGGATGCTGGAAGCAAAAGACCCAAGGTCAGCTGGCAAAGGTGACAGCGAGCAATGTGCCCCCAGGGAATGCAGCATCACAAAGTAGCTGCACCCAAATCTCTGTATCAGACAGAGCTGAGAGGAGCAAGAAGATCAGGAAAATGCCTTGTGACTTGGCAACTGCAATTCATAACGTTTGTGCTCAAAACTGCCTGCCCATTTGCCAAAAATCCATCTAAGAAAAAACCCAGCCTGTCTCTTTTGCCTTGGTGGCAATCCTCTGATGGGATGTGGGGAGGGAGGTGGCTGGGGGAATGTCAGAGCCATTTAAGGAGTGAATTGTGTGAGGAATACACATGGGAAAAAGCAAATGGCAACTGCTGAGAGCATGGGGACACACTTGTCCCTACTGGCCCTGTCTCTGAGGCAGCAGAGGCAGTGCCATGTCAGGGCAGTGCATCATTTCCATAAATTTGTGACACTTTAAGCATCAACGTAACCCAGTGGAAGGCATCCCTGCCCATGGCAGCAGCAGGGGATGGAACCAGATTATATTTAAAGTTTTTTCCAGCCCAAACCATGCAGTGATTTTATCACTGCATGATAATTTCAACTTCTAGAAGATATAATTGCAGTGACTAGGCTTGTAACAAGGGTGGTTGTCCTTTAGGAGACAGGGATAATTCTCTGGCTGAATCCATCATTTTTACCAATTTTACCTTTATTCTCTGTTCAAATGTTCTGCCAAAGAAAGCATCAAGCTGTCTGGTAGTACAGTCTGAGGGCATGTGGGTTACTGTGCCACTTAAAGGCCAAAACTATTACAGGGATAATCTCTATATATTATGCAGAAGAACAGGACAGCTCATTTAGGGAAATACCTGTTGAATCAGGAATTCTGTGCCTTGCAATGCACCAATTTCTGCTTCTGAAACAACGAACTAGGCATGTGATCATGTAATTCTACATTGCTTCTTCTTTTTATTTAGATTTTTTTAATGGAAACATATGAAGACATAAAAGGGAACAAACTTATTCTTGTGACTTCAAAACATCAGTTTCCTTTTTTCTTCTAAACATTAACAAGTTCTTACATATTAATCCATGTGTGTGATGCTTGAGGCTTCTTAAAGCATGTGCCCTGTTGGTTTGTCTGGCTATTAATATTGTCATTAATCAGGAAACACAACTGTAAAAGATACCCAAGATAATTCTTCCTTTAAATTTCAGGAAAAATCTCACTAGCACTTACTCTTCTTCAGGCTGGGAATCACCATGAACTATAAAAATCCATAGATAGGACTTATTTAAAGAATAATTCTAGTAGTATTGGTTTACTGACACTAAGATGTGAGTGAAAACACAGTCATTTCCAGGGCATAGTAAGAATTACAATATGCCTTCCTCTAGCAAGTAACAGCTGTAAGTTCTTTTAAGTCTTGAAGGGGCAAATTGAAATTCATCCATTCATCCATCTAAAGAGAAATGTTAACTTTTTTTTTTCCAAATGTTCCAGTTAAGTTAATGTGTGTTACTTATCTGTGTCCCTTCCACAAACCTCATTCTGTGAGTGCTAAGATCCATGTCCCAACAATGGGAACCAGAACCATCAACAGCTGTCCAGTCACAAGGTCCTTTTTCACAATTTCATGCTCTGTTTTCCTGGGCATTTGAAAGGGCTTGGAAAGTGCTAGATCTCTTGTATGTGCAAGGCTCAGATAAAAACAGAGAGGATGTTAAAACAGCTGAAAAACTGTTAAATTTTCTCCCATTCACCATTAAAAGCTGCTCAGGAAAAAGTTCAGCTCCTTTTCCTGAAGACTGCAGGAACAGGATTCCCAATACCTGACACTGTGAAGCAGTAAAAGTTGTTTCACACTCACCTGTCCTAATTGTTATGCAGATAAACCATATTTAGTAGAAATTAACTTTTCCAATCTATTTAAATAGAGAAATATTCTGCACCATCAGAGCTGTCAGATCTTCCAAGGTTGAGGGATAATCCAGGTGCTGTAGAGAGAGGGAACAAAAGCAACAGGTAAGTCCCTATACCATGAAGGAATTCCCTCCCTATCTATTTCAGTGTGGCTAAAGCTAGCCTTGCTTGATTAAAAACATTCAGGTTGTGCAATCTTTTGGCTCCGTGGCTTTTGGAACACGGGATGCATGAGAGGCAGGAGGATTCTGAGCTGGTCAAATCAAGCACCACTGTTTGCTGTTACAAGAGCACCTTCTACTGCATGTGCTGTGCCATTGTGTTAGGAATGCTGAAGATTAACACAGCTCCCTCTGAACTCATCAGTGCCCTCCTAAAAAATGTTAAAGGATGATCTCATGTATAGCCTGGCAAAGGAAATTATGCAGATTCCAGACTACTTGTGTTTTTAAAACTATTCTTTGAGCTTCAATTGAAAATCTCATATATTTTCATGCTTATACTCTGTGACCCATGCAGATGCTTTCCCTGCTTTTTCCCTGCACTTATGTTGAATTTCTAGGTTTTATTTCAGTTCAGACATAACTGTTGGGACTATTTGCAGTTTTGCTGGAGTGGAGGATCACATAGCTCACAAACCAGCCATTAATAAAGCAGCAGTTTTAATTACAGTGTGTTTCCAACACTGAGGCATTTGAATTCCACATTCCCAAGGAACAACAGCATCCTGCCAAATTATACACTACAGGAACTATAAACATTGTTTAGCAAAATGCTACTACAACCATCAGACACAATTAGTCATTACAGATCTATCTGCCAAGGAATACTGGAACTTTTCCTTCCTTTTTTCCTTCTCCTTTTTTTTTTTCCTCTTGGTCATGTATTCTTGATAAATCTGCCCAAATTAAATTGAGTGTCCTCACTTAAATATCTCTTTCAGGGGAAAAATAGCCATTCATGAATTTCTTGTTAACTATTACATTAATCAATTCAGTTGCAACATGACACCAGAAAGAAGCTCTGACCTTAACAAACCTTATGGACACTAAAAGGGATGACTCAGCAATTGAACAGAGAGAAATAGAAATCATCCATTAAATCATTTAGTGGTGACAATCTTTTTTGTCTTAGTAACCTAGTTCTCCACTAATGGAACCAATGGAACCATGGCCACCAAAAAACAGAGTGTATTGTGGGTTCAGATCTCCTTCTCTGCCAGTTCAATTGTGAAAAGCCTACCCTTTTTTCTTTTTTTTTTTTTTTAAGGATAAATCTAAACAATCTTGAAAAATCCAACCCAGTACTCTGTTCCAAACAGTTCCTATTTCAGACACGCTATGCACAAAAACAGCCTCCACAAAAACTCAGACAGCTTAAAAACTAGTATGAGTGGCCACATGCAAACAAAAAGAGATTTTTGTTCTCTCAAAAGACCCCCCTGGGATTGGCACTGCACTACATCTGAATGATTGTGGGTTTATTCTGTCATCTCACAAGATAAGGCTTCCGTGAGTTTGCAGTCATGGAAGTGCATAAGAGCTTGGAATTTATCCTGTTGTTCAGCTAGGATGCAAGATGTGTATACACTGCTGTCATCCCCTTGCTTTGCAGGGTCCCACTCTACATGAGAAGGCTAAAAAATTAGTTTTCAGAGATGAATACTCAGCAGAAATCTTAGCATATAATTTTTGCATATTTTCTCTAGCAAAAATTCAGCCCAGTTTAGCTTTTCTCCTTTTTCTGAGGGCGTCTGGATAACATCAAGTGCTGTCAGTTAGGTTAATTCTGTTCTTGTGTGAGTGGATCCATTTTGACATCATGCTAGACTTGGCCTCAGTTTTGGGTACATACCAGTGGAGACAGGTGGAATTTCAATAATAACTCTTGTCTCCTTGGCTGTGTTATAAAGCTAACCTGTGGAATCCGGGCAGACGAAGCAAAAGTGTGCTGAGGTAATTTGTATTTTATTTTGTACAATTTATATTTATATTGAACATTTTAATTATTGAGTATATATCTTAAATCTTATAGACAACACTAGTTTTACCACTTCTCATGAACAGATGACAAAATAGTGATCTGCTTTTAGAACATTTACTTTTTGTACCATTTTCTAAAATTAAGTTGTGGGAGCTCAGTCTGCTTTTGCCCCTGTGTGTTTGGGCATTGTGAGCTGATAACTGTAGCATGTTTGTACTACAAACCGTGCTCTGAACAAGGGCTTAAATCTGTTCAAGTTTCTTCATGTGAAAGGAATGTTGGCAGGGCTAGAGAGAAAAAAGAAACCCTTTGGAAAAAAATGGTCCTGCACGAAGAAAGGAACTTTTTCTGCGCAGTAAATGTGATGTGACTAGAGAGAAGGACTCATTGTTTCCCTCTTGTTGTGGCACATACAGAGTGAATCAGGTGTGATTGTGTTTAATCTTGATCTATCCAAACAGGTTGCTGCTGCTACTGTGCATTTCCTCGCCCCATTGCTGTTTGCTTTCAGTAAATTATCTCAACCCTCAGTCTCTGTCTTTGTCCCTCTCCAGCTGAAGGGAGCAGGGAGGAAGGGCAGCAGCTTATTTGGAGTTGAATTTCCAGCTGGTGTTAAACACCACAGTGTCCACAGTGGCAGTCATGACAACAGTCTTTCACTGCAAGGAGTTATCTTATTTCTTTGGTGGAAACAAGGAGTCCCGGGCTTGAACTGAAAAGAGAGCTGTTTGGGACAGGCATTTTGAAAAGTCCTTTCTAATTTTAAGAGAAGTATCAATGTGTAATAGAGTGCCTAGGAAACTCTGGAGCTTGTGTCATGGATATCTTTAAGGACATGTCAGGAATGACCACAGTGGCTTTTTGGTTTTTACTTGCATGGGGGAAAGGACAGTCTAAACCCCTCAGGTGGGTGGAAATGGATGTAATGGTAGATTTGAGCATTTTCTCTATCTCCTCACAAGAAAACAGGTCAGAGAAAACCCCTCTGGAGGCCTGTCCAAGACTCAGCTGTGCCAGGTGCTCTGTGTAGCTTTGAATCAGGCCAGCAGTGTGTGCAGCCTGTCCTCAGCACTCCCCCCACCCCCGGTGGGCCCCAAATTATCAGGCTGTGAACCAGAAGAAGCCCAATCTGTCCTTCCCTGTGCCACAGCAGTGACAGAGCTGCTCTTCCACCACCAGGAGGGGAGGCTGGAGTATCTGCCCTGGATGGATGTTGCTTGGTAATTTTGGGAGATCAGTAAATAAAACACTTCTTTCCATGCCTTATACATACTGTAAGACAAAGAACTGTAATGGGAATATTCTCCCACTCCTGCCCTGTTCTGATGTTCTTGTCCTGTTCTGGTGCTCTTATCCTCATTGTCAATAGCTCTCCATTTCTCAAAATCTTTTCAAGCTGGCTGTTGGTTAATCAGTAACTAAATATTTGAGGATTCTTGCCTCACAATGGGATATTGGAGCTGGAATAGTTTTGAGTGATGAGCCATCCATAATTTTTTACTCTCAGTTAAATCATTACTGTTTATTACCTGCACTGGTATTTCTAAAAATATCACTCATATCCCAATGTCAGTGTGATACTAGAACAAATATTTGGAAATTAGATAAACTTCATGTTAGTGAAATGCCATAAGGTCAAAAGAGATTTGGAGAACAAAAAATTTCAGTTCATGTCAGGGATTGACCGAAACAATAAAGTTCTGTTATTTTCATATTCAGTTCTTTCAATCTCCCTGAAAATCTTCCTTCTTCCTCCCCTGCACTGCAAGATACTAAATTTACACTAAAACTAGAGGTTTGAACAACTGCTGAACTTCTCATTTTATCTCAGTAAAATCCTCTTAGAGCTAAAGAAAGGCCAAATTGTTTGTACCTTTGTGTTATCAAAATGTAGCAGGGGAAATGATCCATAAAATGTTCACTTTGTAAAGACTTCACAGGATTTTTGGATGCAGCTTATGTTACATGCAAAGAGCTCTGATGGAAGGTGTACAAAGTTATATATAGTGTGGGAAGAAAGATGACTCTACTTATTGTCATTAAAAATGTCCAACAGTCTTCATGAAGTCCTTAAAAAGCATTTTGATTTTTTTTTTTTTTTATTCTCTAGGGAAAACCACCTTTCACTTGCTCCATCCACATCAGCACAGTCAGAAATTGCCCTGGAAAGAAAACATTTCGGAGGAGTTTTATTCCTGCTCCTCAGGTATTTTGCGTCTCAGACTGGCAGACATGGGAATGCTGGCAAGACATTGTGATGAATTGTTTGTGGGGGAAATAAATTCCTGACATTTTTCATGGGTTATCTGCACAGTTGGTTAAAATACAGCACTTCCAAGGTTTTCATACTATTTCCCTTAGCCAGAATGCTGCTGGGAGGCAATGCAGAGCCTAGGTTGGTAAAGAACTAGGACAAGAAAGCCACAAAAATGGAAGAAGATGGATCTGCAGAGGCCTTTAAAGCCATTAATTTTCAAGGAAAAGTGTCTTTGCAGGCATTAACTGATGTGACTAAAGTATTCTAGGATGTCTTCCTACTCAAACTTCTTGTTTGTTCATTTTCAGAAGGAAGAAGATGTTTAGTTAGATCCAAATTTAACAGTAAGATCTCTGATACAGTGAAGTATTTATGTCTGATTTCAGCCATGTGGGGTTTGTGTAATTTTTTTTTTCCCAGAACTGCCAGTTCACACAACTGCAGAAAGGAGGATCATATCACATTTTTTTTCCTATTTGTTTCTGTATCTGGAGATCTGATTAAATTCTTGGTGCTAGAAAAGGTAACTGTGGTTTGTACACCATCATCAGATATATAAACATCACATCCTTAGCACAGAGAAGAAAAAAAGTCTTCTGGAATGAACACCAACATCATTATTAATAAGAAACATCTCATTTTCAAATTATAACTCTATATATGGCTTTTTGTAAGGTCTTGTGCAAACCCTCTGCCTCATCATCTCCCTCTGCAAGCTGTAGCTAAGAGCAAGAATTAATTATGTGACCCGTGGGTAGTAGAAAAGATTTGATGAGCCAAAACCTTCCCATTCATTTCATACCTTCATAAAAGCATTGTTCTGTTTTGCACCATTTCCAGCAAAAGGAGGATGGATGGTACTTGGAAGAATTGCATCAAGGCAAAATATTGTATTTGGCATTTAAATTCAAAGTTGACAGCAGTTTCAGAAATGCCTGACCCTGATAGTCAATGCCAAGGGCTACATTTTTTGTATTCTGTAATACTCCTCAATAATTGCTCCAAGACTCATACAGAGAGAACAATACACAGCAAAGGCTGTTACTAATTCTTTGCTCAAAATCAGATGATTTGCCTTTCTGATTTTTCAGAGGTTCCAAGCTGCTCTTGCTTTGGTTTTTGCTGTAGGAGTTCTTGATGCAATGTACAACTTAGGTGTTTGCCCCAGATCCCGAGGCTTGTATATGTGTGAGCAACAGCAATCAAGGTGCAGTAAATTTCCTGAGGATTAATGTCTGGCTGGGAGGGGATGAAGGTCAGCAGCACAGCCAAGGATCATTAACCCAAACTGGTCATTAATCTCAAGAAATTATTTCATACCAAGGTCAGTACTGTTAGTTTAAGCTGGCAATGAAAAAAACCATGGCTGTAGGAATTTTTATTTGATAGGTTTCATGGTAACATCTAGCATATTTTTTTTTAAAATTACTTTTACTTGGGAGAATTACATTAATTAATCAACCAGCCTATCTCCCAGTGATTGATTAGTTTTGCTTTCTTTAGCATATGTAACGTCAGAAAGGATTTATAACATTTTTTTTTTCTATGTGCAATTGCTGTGGACCTAATAAAGAGTGACCTGATTTGTGTATCTACTTACAGGTTTCTATTCCCTTCCCAAATTCTAGCTCCTAGAGCTTACTTATATCTATCTCTAAATCTTTGTTTGACTGAACATCTGCTCAGGGTATTACATTTCAAAGTGATATTTCAAAAGGCTGTTCTTTGCACAGTGAGGAAACTACAGATTTACTCCCTTTAGAAGCAGTACTCCACCTTAGTACTTGCTTTCCTGAGATAAGTCCCCAAAACCCTCTAGATGCTGGCAGCCCTGTGTTTAGGCACCAAAGATGCCAAGGAGCTCAAATATCCCCCAAATCTTCTGGCATATTCCAAAGTACCACTGATACAGGTGACAGCTGATCAAAACCTTTACAGACTCAGAAAAGGGGGAAAAAATGCAATTCATCTTACACAATTAGAGAAATGTTTAGATCTTTCTAAAAAGCATTTTGTTCTTGTTTTCTTTGTTTTTTCTGTGTTTCTTCTTCCTTGGAAATTTCTCCCTGTGAGGTGCTCCTCAACTTCTCAGCCTTTGTAATTTAAATACCTCTTGGTGGGAATTTGCTGCTGAAAGGGACAAAAATCTTTGAGTTCAGCCCTCCAAGTTTACATGCAGCAGATGCAGGTCTCCAGAGCTTTGTCTCAACTCACCACCACATCACAAAATATTTTCCAACATTTCTTACAAACTTCAGCCCCACACTAAGAGACCAAAGTGAGGGGGAAGGAGTGACAAGGATCCATCCCAGCAATTTTCCTGGATCCAGCTGAGGTCAACCTGCAGTGCTTTGGAGCATGGCTCACCAAACCTTGAAAGTTTTAATTCTAAATCACCTCATTCATTCTTCCTGACATATGTTATGTCTCTACTTGTAACATATTTTTAGTATTTCCTTTAAAATATATTAACAGGTGTGAGTGTGAAGAACAGACAACTTAAGGAGGTTGTTGTTACTGGACAAAGACTCCGTTTGGGTGTAGTCCAATGAAAATGTTACAAGCCAAAAATAAAAAAGTTTCACAAATCTCACATTCTGATTGTAGATCACACTAACTCAGCCAGGAATATGCTAATCTTCAGGTTCCTTCCCACAATATGTTCAGTTTCTTCTTTCAGTCATGCTTTTTTGTGTATTTTCTTTTACTCTTCGTTTAAAAAATCTAAGAAAAGTAATTAAAGAATTGATATAAAGTTATGGAAAGCCATAGAAAACATGGCCTCTCATTCATAGTCCCTTGCACTCAGATCGTGTTGGTGGCAGTTTGCTCCTGTCTTGTACTGCCATAAAATCCCTCATTATGGGCCAAATTTTGCTATTCTATTTTTTACTGAACAATGTATGGTTTCAAAATGTCATTTTTGAACAACATTTCAAGGGTTGTTTTGAAGCAAAAACCCTTTTAAATATCTCTTTATTAGGTTTTCACACTAAAATACAGACAGGAAAAAACCTTTCTTGTCTTCAATTTTCTGAGTTCCCAAGAATTCACTCATAGTTTCAATTTCTTCCTTTCATATGATGTAGTTTTTAACATTAAGTATTTTAAAAGGTCCAATCACATTTTATTCTTATTCTTCCATTGTCTCCCATCCTAATATATTCTTCAGGAAGTCCGAGTCTTTTTCTGGCTTCAACAGCTTTCCATCACCCATTTATGAGCTTCTTTACAAAACCAGGACACAAAAAATATGATATGAAAAAATATATACATCATCAGGTAACATATATTACATAAAATACCATTTTTAAATTGCCATTATAAATATATGTATGCTTATATATCTCAACATCAATATATATAATAATACAATAATTCCAATTTTATTTCCTCTCCTTTTAACCTAAAGTACACCTATAGTATCTCAAACAGATTTTCCCTGATTTTCCCTGATGCTGATTTATTTTTTGATGGATGACAATGAATTTATCCTGAAATGTATAAGGACAATTATAACTGTGTTTTCTAGGTTTTCTATCTTATATTTATGAACACTAGAGTGGTTACAGCTCTGATGAAGTCAATAAAATGGTAAATTAAAATAGACAAAGACCTGGTGTGCTGCATTTAAACCCACTCATGATATATGATGAGATAAAATTGGTGTTAATTATTGTTTTCTCTAGCACTGACTGACTGGAATAACCAAGTGATTGTGGTGTTGCTGCTTCTCTGTACAGGCCTGTATAGGACCTAATTTCTTTTGAGTTCCTGGGGAAATCAGACATCATTCCTGCTCACTGAAGGAGGAAATGTTGGTAACCAGTTATAAAAGAAAGCTCCACCACAACTCTGCTGCTTCATGTGCTGTGGCTTAAAATGCAAATGAAAACCAAAGGACTTGGTCATTAGTGACTTAAAAACCCCAATTTCATTTTTGCCATTAGCAGCAGGTTTTTCCCAGGTTTCTGGCCTAAATCCAGTTAAAACAACTATATATGACTTCTTACTAAACATTCCCTTTCTGCTCAGTTAATTATGGCATTATTCACTTTCTCTCCTGAAGTGCTGAAATACTTCTATGCACTGTTAAAAATTCCCTGCCTTTCCCCTGAGGCAGCTGCATTTCAGTGTTGGAGTGATGTAATACTTCCTTCAAGAGCTCGCAATTGGTTTTCAAAACTTAACATGAACTCCAGGATCTTTTCAGGAAGGGCTGTAAACAAGCATCCAGCATTCCTGCTCTCTAATATGTCATCCCTGGACCATTCCTTAGCAGGTCTAAAAATCCCACAGCCGTGCCATGATGTACTGCAGAATGATGTAAGGGCAAGGATTTTCGTCAGTCAGGAGGGAAGCAGAGAAGTGATAAGAGATTTGAGCTGTTCACCTTAGAAATACAAGAGAACTGTGTGTAAACCCAGATTTGACTCATCTGACAGTACCTGTGGAGACTGGGGAGTTTTATTGGAGGATGAACCCCAAGGTTTGTTGTTTGGTAGGTTGGGGAACTCTGGTATGATTAGAAAGGGTCCTTGGGAAATGTGACACTTGGAAAAAGAATGAATTATCCAGAGACAAGAAATGAGTAACATCCAAGTGGTTTTCACAGCAGCAGGAGTTCTTTACATAATAGCCAGGAAAGCAGTCAAAAGATGATGTTATTTTGGCCTTGGTTAAGCGATGAGCATGTTATTGAAGGATGCCAAGGTCAGAATGAGATGAAAACATTTGATTGAGCTAAGAGATGGAATGAATGAGAGCAGGAATAGTCTTCAAAGCTTATTGGTTAAATAACCATCTCAAGCATGAGATAGTGTCAAAAAGAAAGAGGGTAAAAGACTGATCACTAATAAAGCTATGTCTTAGAAGCTAAAATAAACAATGTAAAATAAGAATTATTAAAATTTGAAGCATTCAAGGCCAGGTTGGACAGATCTTGGAGCAACCTGGTCTCATGGAAGGTGTTCCTGCCCATGGCAGGGTGTTGGAACGAGGTGATCTTTAAATTCCCTTCTAACACAAACCATTTTATGATTCTATATTTCTATTGAAGATATTAAATACTAGAGCAAAAAAGTTTGGACATGTGTCCAAGAGGACAAGAAGGAGAACAGCAGGACCTCTGTACCACTGACCTGGGATAACAATTAGAAATAACAGCTGAGTGATGATTTTGGCCATGGGGCAGAGGCAGGACACCTTGCTACTTTACTGCAGAGTCTGTCTCCATTTTTAAACACCAAAAATGAATCTGCTTAGGCTCCTGTGAAGCTTAAGATGTGATGTTAAATGGAAAAGTATGAACTAAGCTGGAATTGGCAGCAGGAGCATGAAGTGAACAAGAAACTGAATATAAGTTAGTCATATACTATACTGAAAAGGAATAGTGATGGATTCAGTCACTGCTGGTGACTCCTGAAATTTCAGTCCTGGGGCTGATTGTGCTTAGTGTTTTTATCAGGATCCTTGGCATCACTGTGATGACAACAAGAAATCAGGAGACATCAATTTAAAATGAAATTATCAGACTGTGAGCAATAGGCATGCAAAAAGGGAACTATTAAAACCAGTAAAATGCTACAGAATTCTCACTTTATGGTCAATCATTTGGAAATTATTGAGGAAAACTTAGGAAAGCCAGCTGATCACAAAAGGGCAAAAAACATTTCTGCAAAGCAAGTGCAACCATGAGCCTGGCATGAACCACCAAAGTTCCAGAAGAGATAATGAAGCTTGTAAATGATTCAAAGCATCCATAAGGTATTAACTGTAATATTTTGTGCCAGTCACATTCAGGGTGAAGTCAGACTTGAATCCATATGCAGAAAGTCTAGAAGTGTGGTAAGAGAAATGAAAATAATGTCTTGTGACAGGAAAATTTTAAGAGCATGTTTTATTTAGTCAAGCAGAACAAGGGCTGATGAGAACTTCTCTTTGCCTACAAATCCACCAAGCAAAAATGTGAAAAGAATTGCTTAAGTTTACATACTTGCCAGAAGACTGAGTGTAAAACCTATCCCCTCTGCATTTATGCCAGGATCTACAAGGTTTCTACTTATTAGGGCACTAAAGAGTTATCTTTTAATTTGAAATTCTGATGGCAAGAAAATGATCTACTTTTAGGAAGATACTTGCTCAGTTGAAGAAAGAAATTATGAGTTTCTTCCAGCCTTCTCTTAGCAGTTCTGTGTTTGCAGTTATCCTGGTGGCTCTACTTCCTCAAATGCAGCAAAACAGGAGAATTCCCAGGTCCAGCACAGGCCTAGGGCTCTTCCATGAGATGCATTTGTGAAATGTTTGCAATTTTTACAGAGGAAGCCTTTGAGGGCTGACAGGAAATAATGGGTTAAGAATTCTGCATGACAGGCATGGCACTGAATTCCAGATGGGATGAAACCATACAGCTTAGTGTAAACAAATGGTTATGATTCCTGTCAAGATCAATTTTTCATCTCCATAAAGACCAGTTTAATAACATGGCACAGGCACCGCTGAAAAACGGGAATATCAGCTTTCCAACAATTTCCCAAAATTGAAATAGAATCTGTTTTGGCAAAAACAGTACAGTTGTCTACCAAGAAAAACATTTTAGGTAGGTAGTTATATAAGCAGTAAAAATAAATGTTTTATAAAATGCACCCACAAGGACTTAGAAGTATTTAAAAAAGCCCCCAATAAGAATTAACCAGATTTCATGAAGTATGAAACAGCCAAAAATAATAAGTAGTACAGCTGAAGGAGGTGAAGTCATTTCTCGTACTGCACTCCAAAGCTTGACCACCTGGAGAGATTAAAAAAATATATCCGAAGAATTAATTTTCCTAATATGGGCACAGTGCAAAATTCTGTCCCTTAACATGACTTCATTTGGCCAAAGGAATGGAATTTTATGGGAGCTTAATATGTTTTACAAGTACTTGTTTCTCTGGCACAGCAGCAAATCTTTGGGAAGGCAGATGAAATGAAGGACCATCTACTAGATTTCCTTTGGAGCCAAAAAAAGCTGGTATTGTCTCCTGAAGAGAAAGTAACATCTTAAATTAAAAGGTAATATTAGTACAAGATCAGGTCCATGAATAAATTTACTCTGGAAACTGAAATTTTCTGAGCTTTTTAATTTCTATAATTGCGTTTTTTAGATAGTGGAGCAAGAAGCCTATTTTAAGATAAAGCTTGGTGGTTTCATTTCCATGTCAGGACAAAACCAACCCTTGAGTCAAAACCTCATCTTTGGATCTGTAAATATTAATCTCTGGAGATCTGATTGCACAGTCTTTGTTAACATCACCTTTTTCCTCCATTGACCTAGACAGTCACTCAGAATTTGAGTGTTTAGGGCATTAATAATCCAACACAGACATTTAATGGGAATTAGAATCTGTTCAGCTCTTTCTTCTGCTTTTGATCAGAATGTCTTAGGGTCTCACTGAGTAGAGAAAATTATTAACCCGATCTGTGGCCTGAAATTTTTCCTCAATTCTTAATTTTGCAGAACCTCATTTTTCTTAGAGTACTGCCTCCAGCTCTGGGGTCCCAGCACGGGAAGGACCTGGAGCTGTCGGAGAGAGCCCAGGGGAGGCATCAGGATGGTCAGAGGGATGGAGCAGCTCTGCTGGGAGGAAAGGCTGAGAGAGCTGGGATTGTTCTGCCTGGAAAAGGCTTCAGGATAATCTAATTGCAGCTTTCCAGCATCTGAAGGGAGCCTGCAAGGAAGATGGAGAGAGACTATTTACAAGGGGCTGGAGGTATAGCACAGTCAGGAACGACTTCAAATTGATAGAGAGTAGCTTTAGAGTGAATATTAGGAAAAAATTATTTTACTGAGTGAGGGTGGGTGGCCTGGCACTGGGTGCCCAGAGAAGCTGTGGCTGCCCCTGGATCCCTGGAAGTGTCCAAGGCCAGGCTGGATGGGGCTTGGAGCAACCTGGCATAGTGGAAGGTGTCCCTGCCATGGCATGGATGGAATGAGATAAGCTTTAAAGTCCTTCCGAAGCCAAATCAATCTGTGTTTCTGTGACGCTGAAGTTCAGACTGGTACATAAGGATGCTGTCTAGTGTTGCTGGCTAACGATCACAGAAATATAGTCCTTTAATTATCAGAAAACAGAGCCTTTTTGGATATCAGTATCAGGGTTTCAGAAACTTCCTCAGCGGCTCCTTCCTTCGGGTTTGTGCTGACTCCCTGTGGTCGTTTTCGTGACGGAAACACAATTTGTGAAGCCGACACCGAAATGAGGAGCAGGAGCAGCAGCGCCCCTCTCTCCCCGCCCTCGGGGGCACCGGCGGCGGGGATCGCACCCTAAACACACCGAGGGTGTTTAATGTTGGATCGAGGCCATCAGGCGCCACCGCACCCGCTGCAACTCCGGGCCGAGCACATCCGAGCGTCACCGAGCGATGCTGAGGGGACACGGGCGCACCCCGCCCCGTTCCTGCCCTTGTCCCTCCCCGTTCCTGCCCTTGTCCCTCCCCTTCCCCCGGATGCGGGCCGGGATGGCGCTGCCCACCCCGCGGTACGAGCACCTGGGCCCGCGGGGGCCCTTTCGGGACGTGTACGAGCCGGCCGAGGACACCTTCCTGCTGCTCGATGCGCTGGAGCGGGACGCGGGCAGCCTGCGGGAGGCTCGGTGCGGCAGGGCGGGCAGGGCAGCCGGGAGGAGCGAGCTGAGGGGGGATCGCTGGCACAGGGATGTTAAAGCTGTGAGGGAGCGGCAGAGGGGCTGCGGAGATGGGGAAGGGCCGGGAGGGGTGAGCTGAGGGGGGATTGCTGGCACAGGGATGTTAAAGCCATTGGAGAGGTCCACAGGGGCTGCGGAGATGGGGAAGGGCCTGCAGGGGAAGCTGAGGGCGCTTGGCTTCCTCAGCCTGGTCGATCTGTCGCCAGCAATGGCCAGCAATGGTCCTGTGGTCCTGCTCTCTGTGACCTGAGGGAATGGCCTGAATTTGTGTCTGGAAGGATTAGGGTGGGTATCAGGGAAAGGTTCTTCTCCCAGAGGCTGGTGGGGTGCTGGAAAAGGCTCCCCAGGGAATGGTCACAGCAGCATCCTGATGGAGCTCAGAAAGGCTTTGGACAGTGCTCCCAGGGATGCACAGGGTGGGATTGTTGGGGTGTCTGTGGAGGGCCAGGGGTTGAACTGGATGATCTCTGGGGGTCCCTTCCAGCTCAGGATATTTTGTGATTCTCTAATTCCATGTGTTTGGGAGGACAGCATGCTGTCTTGACCAATTCTGTGTCTATTAAAACAAATGCCATCCAGAGTGTTCTCTCTTTAGAGTCGAGATCTGCCTTGAAATAGGATCTGGATCTGGTGTGGTTTCAACATTTCTGGCTTCTTCCATCCTTGGACCCAGTGCACTGTACATGTAAGTAGAACATCACCTAAACTGTTGCATGCAATAATAAAGGATATTTAGCCCAGGATGATTAGCCCTCTCATACATATTTATCATTTTCACATTTTAAAAACTATTCTCAATTCTATAGACACCTAAATCAAAGCATAGAGAGCCTGTTGAGCATTTCTGAGCTTATGGTGCAGCCTGAATTATTTACTTTGGGTTCTGTAACAAATGAGTAGTGCTGTGACTAGAAATCCATTTTCCCATTTCCCAGACAAATTACTAAGCCTGCACTTCTGTTTGCTGGTTTTAATCCTTGTTGGTCCTTTTTAACTCAGAATATTCTTTGATTCTATAAACTAGCTTGTGGTTCATAGCATTAAGTTTCCAGGTACAGTAGCCTATAACTTACACTTGGTAATATTTCCCTTTTAGATGCACAGATATCAACCCCATGGCAGCTTACTGTACCCAAGAGACAGCTCTCCTTAACAATGTTCACCTGCAGCCTGTCATCACTGACTTGGTAAGAGGGAGGTTTCAGTAGTATTTCCTTCATAGTTTGTGTAATTTTTTAATATTTGCTGCAGATCATGCAGTCACACAATAGTTAGGGTTGGAAGGGACCTCTGGACATCACCCAATGCCAGAAAAACGCCAACCAACTACTCAAGCTCTAAAATTCAAAATTAAGCTCTAAGAATTCATTGTATTAATTAAATAAATCTGTAGATATCGTTTGGAAAGTGCTGGACAGGAATTCTGTAGTGGCCTGACATTATCATAGCCCTTTGTCTAAAATTATGCAGTTCTTGGTTCTCAACCTTTTCTGATTTAATTAGAACTTTTGTCTGTTGTTACCTTTATTGTCTTACAAAATTTGATATGGAGAAAAGCTAATTTTTCTCATCCCTTTAATCCTCTTCTATGTTTATAAAAGATGGTGTAGGTAGGCCACAATAAATGGGTGAACAACTGCCCTATGTAACTGTATTTTTACGAAACATTTGCATTATTCATGTTCCCAAAAAGATACCCCACACAATCACCAACTTCACCTACAGGTCAAAGGATTATCCCCAAGATTAAATGGGAAGGTTGATCTACTGCTGTTTAACCCACCATATGTGGTAACACCTTCTGAAGAGGTAGGAGAATTTTGAAAAACACAGTAAAAATAGTATTGCTACTGTCTGTTGTTGTGACAATTCTGTCATGCTGTGTTATGACAATCTTTGCTTTCCTTCTTCCTAGGTGAAAAGCTGTGGAATAGAGGCATCCTGGGCTGGGGGCAAACAGGGCAGAGAAGTAATGGATAGGGTTTTCCCATTAGTACCAGACCTGCTTTCACCAGGAGGATTATTCTACTTGGTCACAATTAAAGAAAATAATCCAGGTGATCACTGTCCTTGAACATTCCAATGGGCAAACCAGGTTTAATATGGTATAAGTCAAAATGCTGATCACAGCTAGACCAAAAATGCAAGCAAATTTATCAAAACTAAAAACTCCCCAGGGTAGTTTGGAAACTGAAAGCGTGTGGGACCCCAGCAGCTCTGCAGGAGTTCAGTTCCAAGTCTGAAAGGTGGATTAATTAAGTCTGAATTAATTAATGATGCCAAACCAGTTCTTTCTTATGGAAGAGAATGGTGGTGTTAACCAAAAAGGCTTAGTGGGAAATGTGATGTCTTTCATATTACAGGTGTAGAGAAAGGATTTGGACTTGTTCCTTCTGATCTAATGCTTAATGGCCACAAATGATCGTGTAATGTCAAGATTATTTTTCAGACCTGATTTATTAGGCAGCTTTTGTGAGAAGGTGCTACAAATGTCACTTCCTCCTACAGTTTAGCTTCATACAGAATTATAGAAAAATACTGAACCTCAGTTTGTAAATTGTAAGCTTTATTTGTGCTTGGTGGGAGATGATTTTGCATAAAAGTTTCTGTCTGAAAGAGTAGGAGGACAGTTTTTAAGCTTTGCTTTACAGCTTGACAGATATTTTAGAACTATCTTTTATAAAAATTTCAACTCATTTGTAAACACTGTACTTTCCATTGCAGATGAAATTCTGGAAACAATGAAGAAAAGTGGCTTAAAAGGCACACAAGTACTTTCCAGGCAAGCAGGACAAGAGATGCTGACAATCCTCAGATTTAGGAAATCTTGATAACTTCTCTTCACCTGACAGGTAGTAGGCATGAAGAAAATTGAACACAGAGTTGTCAGTTGGTAAACACTGAAGTGAATGCAATCTGCCCTCTCTTAATGGCAGGAACTTACTCATACAAGCAAAACATCCAGAAAGAAATGAACCCAAAAACTGAAGTAGGGAACATAATATCAATGGGTTCATAATGATCTAATATCCTTTGACATAACCAATGTCACACACCAGAGAGTCTCACTTCTACAAGCCATGCACACATATCACTTTTAATTTGTAGTCTTCAGTTGTCATTGGTCAGAACCAGGATCATTTTACACCATCAGCACTCACAACAAACTGCAAGTTTACAAGCAGCAGTGTTAAGGTATCCTTGTGTTGGCTTAAAAAGTTCTTTCCTCTCCTAGGATCAGCGTTCTCAGCACGGATCACTTTGGCCTCGATTAAGGACCAGAGTCTTCCACGTCCCTTTGACCTTCAGAGAAGAAGAAAGAGCCTGGTTAAAATACACAGATGCTCAGAGTTCACCACAAAAGCATTTGGAGGAAGTTTGGATCAGTGCACAGATGGAAATACAGTGGTGCTTTATACAATGCTAAATGTGAAGGCAGAGTTAGGAGTTGTTTCACTTGTTCTCACATAGCTGTCAAATATTTTGCTGCTGTGCTACTCAGGGTACTGAGCTTCTCGTCTCTTCCAACGCATGAAGATGTTCCAGCAGCAGATAAGGAGGATTCTCCAATTCTTCAATCCCTTGTAATGAGCACAACAGTTCTGCAGCTCATTTAACACCTTCCACGAGCTTCAGAGATGGCTTCTCAAGGAATGATGGAAAATTGTATTTTAGTAACTGTACGTATTTATATTGCCATTGGGATTTTTTGAGGAATGCAATTTTGCAAATAGAAACTGAATTTTAGGAGTTTTCACTTTTTTTCCCCCCCATTTTAAAGAAACACTAGTATAGTTTTTTGGTGTATACTGGAGAATTTTCTGGGTCTCTCATCATTTTGTCTGTGGATACAAAGCTTAAATAAGTTGGCTTCAACTCCCAGCTTACTTTTGACCAAAATAAAAACCAAACAAGTTTAGAAGGGGTAAGATGGAATGCATTAAAAAAAAAATACTTCCATCATGGTTCTGTAGAGACTGACTTGCAAGACTTTGGTTTGTGTAATGCTCCTATAAACATTATTTTGATATTTGTAGTCATTAGTGTCATTTTAGCAGTGCTTTATCACAGGAGGATACTGGGCACAGTGTAGTCCTCACATCAGTCCAAATTAGCAGAGCCTCTTACTCAAAATCTGTGGCCATTCAAAGTTGAAAGTGGGATGGCAATTAGTTGTGGTTAAGCTAAATCATTGCAGATACACTGTCAAATGAAGGATAATTTGACTGCAGACTGGACCTAGAGGTTGTAGGATTTCCAGATTTCAAGCTCAGGGTTAAATGCTACCAAAAACTTTGGCCATGGTTCAAAAGTAGCTTGTCCTCAGGTGCTGGAGTTCTTATCTAGTCAGTTGCTGAATATTTCTGTTATTATCATTATCATCCTCTTCAGTTAAATTAGGAGGCTCTGACCCATTATCTCCAGGGTGCACTGAGCACTGCTTTGGTTTCTGTTCTCCACCTGTAATGTTTAATAGCTACAGACAGGTTTAATTATGAGGCCACATCTTACTGTAAACTTGATAATTGCTCTGAGCCAGCATTACCAACAGAATCTACAGGAATATTCTTTTTTATCAGCATAACTGGAGAAATCTTTATTGTCTGGGCATTGGAAAGAGAAGGTGATCCTGAGGGTTTAAAAAACCTCTCCCCTTCTCTGGCTCCCCTCATAGACAACAAAGCTGCAGATTTTTTTGTTTTTGAAAGATGCTCCTGCACATGAGGTTTTGATTTTACAAGAAGCAAGACAGCAGAGAGCAGGGATGCAAAGCAGGATTTTAAACATATTCAGTGCTTCTGCATGACTCTAATTCAATGTTAATCAATTAAGAAGTTGAAAAAAATCACTGTTCACACAACAATCTGCACTGTAAAGGATGATTCTTTCTGCTGGTTGTTCTCAGCATCTTCATAAGGACAAGTAATTTGGATTTTGTGTGTTCTTTTCTCAGCATGTCTTTAAGATTTTTTTTTTTTCCCTGAGTATTTTTAAGACATTGAAGCACTTAGCTGAACCTTCCCAAAAACTTTTGCCTGTGTAAAGTTTCTTCATAAAGTTAGAACCAAATGGAAGGCAAACAGGAATTTCTTATATAGCAATTGTCACCTCTGCTTATGATGGAAATGCTTACCAAAGCCTAAATTAGCAGGATTTTTTTCCCAGAGTAATATTTTGGAGAAAATAATGGAACAGCTTTCTGAAATGTTATGTTTGGATTTCCTTTTCCTGTCAGAAATGTTGTGTTTGATTGGAGTGTGTGATGATCAGAAGAATCCGACTGATGTTTGTGAGGAACGGAAAAAGCCTGACAAAAAATCCAATCCAGCCTAAATGGAAAATATTTATGGAAGAAAACTCCTCGAGTGTAACTGCACACACAGCAGGGCTCCACTTGAGCCAAAACACTCCTACCACAAATTGCATTTTTATGCACGGAAGACACCTGGTGGTTGCATCCATAGCCAGCTCTGAGAGAAAAATTGGTTATTCAGGGAAGTTTTTCTCTTGCTGAGACTTAATTAGCACCTTGAGCCATTCTATTTTTATGATATTATTAAGATATGAGATCTTTTCGATCTCCAAATGGTAATTTAGATTTTTTAATTTTGTTTTTTAACTCAGACCATGGATTTGAGACACTGCAAGAGCATAGTTTTGCTTTAGAAGCATGTTTCAGGGGATAGTAAATGCTAAATAAATATAAGTATTTGTCAAAGTAAGGAATGAGAGTCCTAATCCTGAACTGTATAATTAGGAAAGGGAGATGGCAGAAAAAGATGTCACCAGATGAGCACTGATTTGCACTGTAGTAACTCAATAACTTTGCTGAATCCTAAGAGATGTCAGGTTTTAAAAAATTCAAAAACCCTCATTCAGTGCAATTGAATTCAAAGAACTTACTCAATTTAAACACAACTAGCACAGTTCTCTGTATTAAATACGATTATTTTGGAGGAAAAGGCTCCAAAAACATGGGGTGAAATTCAGACCTGAGGACTGCTATAAATAGGAACTTTCTTTACCTGATTCAGTCCCCTTTGTCACTGCTGTTGCTACTTTACTGAATGCAAGTGAAAAGAAAAACCCAACCATAATCTATGCAATGTTCATTCTGTCCCACCTCAGTTTTTCTTCTCACAAGACCAACGTTCTATTTTGGGGCTGCATTTTTCCTGTTTGCAGGAAACCACAGAGTGACACACAACGTTCTGAGAGTGGGCTCCAGGAAGTCTGCTGAAAATTACCTTTTAACACTGCGTGAAGGAGGTTTTAGTGCCTTAAAGGAACAGCAGTGTTCCAGTGTCCCGTCAGCTCCTTGCCTGTCACTGGTGATCACAGAGCTCAGGATTTGCTGCTGCACCTGCAGCTTTACTCCTGTAATTCCCTGTCAGAGGAGGGGGTCAGCTCCTTCATTTTGATGGAACTCCTTCACAACACGAGATTCTTTGCATCTCCCCACTTTTTCCCCAGCAGTTTCAGTTTCAGGAGATGAGCTGAGCCTTGTTAAACCAAAGCACATATCTTGAGCCAGGTTCTGAACTGTTGGCTGAGCTTGGGTGCACTCACAAGGGGGCTCAGTTCATTGTGTCCAGAGCTGTGTCCCAGCTCCACTGGGGGCTTGTTGTCTGTTGGATTTGTCTTGTGGTAATGACAGGCTTCAGAAATAAGGGGAAGGAGGAAGCAATTTAAAGCTAATTATAGAAGAACTAAGGTGAGAAGGTGTCAGTTACTGCAGTGAAATCAAATGCTGAATTGGAGCTATTTTGTACACTGGAGGACAGATTAAAAAAACACTTGAGGCAAACCAATATACAAACCCCTCTTAAGAACCTCTGAAGTTCCTAAATAGTTTTCTTCCAGCTCTGAACAGAACTACTGAACAGTATTTTCAGCTGAGCTGCAGTAGCTCTCTGTATTCCAACTCTCATCCTGCACTTTCTGCTTCTACCTGAGATGTGCTTGTAGATATGAAAGAGGTGGCCACACAAGCCACAAATTCCAAACCCCTTGTAAAAAAAGTGGGATGAGGAAAAAAAAAACAAACCAAACTGTCAGATATTGTCTCTCCTTCAGCCTATGCAAATAACAAATGTCAGACCTAATTATCAGTACCACTGTGGCCTGAAAGCTGTGTGTACTTGATCCTACTGCATCCTGGATATGGATTGAACTGCCTTGATTCAGTTAAAAAGGTAAAATGAGACCGTCAGAATTTAGCATGGCCTAATTACTGAACTTTAAATATTTGCTTCACCTGGTTCTGCATCAGCTTCCACAGAAATCCTGACTGATACATCGATTTTGCAAGTGTGCATGTTTCATACACGAATTGTCCACACAAGGAAATTTTACAAAGGGTATGTTTATTTCTATTCTGCTTTTCCATTTCACAACAAAAAGCACTTGATCTTAATGTGCTGTGACCTGGAAACGACTGAAAATGAGAAAATAATAGTTCATAAATTCATCAGTCAAGAGGTTGCCTGAATTTATCATTGATCCATCCTGAGATGTCAAGACAGGTCAGAATTCAGGAAAAGAAATGTGTAAACAATCAAACCCACACTTGATGATAATCTTTGATGGGTTTATGTTATTTGCTCAATTTTCATGAAGTCCCCAAGGGAGAGGGATCAAACTGTGACCTTTTTGGATTCTTCCACATTGCAGAAGCCCTTCCTGAAAAGATCTGAGGCCTTGGGTAGCTGCAAGATCCTGTACCTACAAAGGGTTTACTGCAGTGTCACAATGCACAACAATCATTCCACCCGGTATTCACTTGGAGCAGAAGGCATCATTAGGGAATTTCTGTCACCATGAAGAAACTCAGGAATTGACAGGAAGCAGAGGTTTTGTATAACCAGTCCTGGAACAGATTTCAGTGTCATTGCATAGGTAAATCAACCAAATGCTTCAATATCTGATGTTACCTTAAGCTACAGCAGCAGCTTCTTAAATTTTCCTGTCCCCATCCATTTCTTACACCACTCTATGGAAACTACCACATGTTCTTAATCCACTTGATTGGTAAAATAAGAGAGTATGCATAAATTCTATAAAAAAGGAATACCTTTATTTTTTTTTTTAAGAGACCGTTTTTTCATTACCAAGTGAAAACTTTACAATGTAAAGTATTTCTCTTCAGTATTGTTTTAATATAAAAACTTAAATCACTTACTCTGGTCTTACTGTTCCTACAGGAAGTCTTGTGGCACTGCAGGACGCAGGTATCTTCAGCCTCACTCTAGTATCTAATCATAAGTTCATGACTTATTTTTTTAAATAAAACCATTTCTGTGGCCACTCATCATCAACAAAACATCCCTACCACCAAAACAAAAATAAAGCATCTTCATTAGACCAAAAGAGACTAAACTCTAACAGCACTATTACAGTGAGAAACTTTGTTAAAATAAAAATATTTTGAAAGTTAGACACGACTTTAAAATTGTACAAAGACAACAAGCACTCAAATTACACAGAGTAAGTAGCAGTGAGTACAATGTGAATGCAACAACAGTGAGCCTTGCCTCTTTTTATATGTAAATATAAATAGAGATTATCCTTGCCAAAGTTCCAGCTTTTTTTTTTTTTTTTTTCCTTTTTCCTGAAAATCAGCTCATTATGCTGCAAAACCTAACAGGGAGCATCTCACTCTTCAGTTCAACAGAATTACTAAAATGGGCTCTGGCTAAAACCAGCCTTTCTATCATGAGAATATCCCATACTGTGCAGAACAAGTTTCTCTCTCCAGTGAAAAACAATTCCCTTTTATTATGCTGAATGCTTCACCTTCCCATGGGACCTGCCAAATTACAGACTTCAAAATGATTAAAAATTTTGAAGTTTGCTCCTGTTTTTTTCAAGAACATGCAAGCTGAAACTAGCATGGTGTGTCCCTGTAAGGAGTCACACAACAGAGAATGCTCCTGTTTGTATTTCAATCGTTGCAAGTATTGTTACAAGAAAAATGCTTGGGAGTAATTTTAGCTAATTTGGCTAAATTAGTTTAAGTATTGGTCAGAGAAGAAAATATTTCTTATTTTAATTTTTTTTCTATTACATTTAGAGTTCAAATATATTCCTAAAACCACATGGCAGAAAGTATCCCTTAGAGCTTGTCCTACATTTGGATGTAAAGTGAAAAGCCGACACTGTTACCACCCTCCCTTTACTTCTGACAATTTTCTTCTTTACAGGAAATACATTCTTGCACAAGAATCCCCAATGGTGACTGTTCAAACAACTCCATCACAGCCTCAAAACTAGGATTTAGTTATTCTTTAGGTTTAGATAGATGAGAAAACTTCTGCTGTAAATCTTCCCTGAGATCAACAGCAACTAAAAGAAAGTTATGTTTTATCCAACTGCAGCCATACTGGCAAAATTATGTTCTGCATTTGAGTGTTTGCAGGACTTGTTTCGTGACAGAATGCAACCACTTACTCATATTTTCTTTAAAAATGTCTTGATGATTTGGGTTAAGTTCATGATTTTAAACTTATTCATTCTTTCTAGATTACCTGGAAGTGCTTTATTTTTCATACTTTACTCCATTACTAATGTTTGTTGCAATGGATCAAGGTCCTGATTTTCAAAAAAGCTTGAAAAGTATTGTGGCTTTATTTTTCAATGAAAATATCCTATTATTAAAACAGCAATGTCCTGCAAATTGAGTTCATTACACTTGAACATTGTTTCATTTTAATGTAAAACTGTAACTTTGAAAGCAACTTGATTTTTTTCTTTCTTTTTGTTTTTTTTCAGTTACGCAGGAGCCTCTTTAATGTTCCTATGAAGCATTTCAAAATGTCTGTCAGTCAAGAGAAGAACACACAGCATCTAATCCCATATAAAATTGTTATGGGGTGCAGCCTGCAAAATCCCATGTTAGCAAAAGCTGACTGAACTAGCCCAAATTCCTACCTTTTGACCATCCCACTTCTCTAGCTGCTTTTGTTTTCTCAATATCCCATTATTCTCCATTTGCTTCAATTCTAAGCTCGCATTGCTGAGGTTTCAATAAAGATTAAAAATTAAAGCAAGGATGTTGTTTCACTGTAAGGAAACAGCAGCTGTGAGAAAATACTTTCAGTTCTTGTCAGGACAGAAATGGCTATTGGCAGTTTACCTTTCACTTGTCTTCAGAAGATTTATTAAACAGTTCTAGCCCAAGGCAGTTAAGGATTTTAAGCTAAACCCAAGCTTGTGCAATAAAAAATTATATTTAGGAAGGCATACCTTGATCTCTAGGATTAGATTAAAAAGTTGCTACTGTTATTTCTGTCTGAAGTCCTAGACCAGCAGTGGGCTGAGCACCCCTGGATTGATGCACATGGGTAAGAAACCTTCTGCTTTTTAGCTTTGTCCATTTATTGCAGCAGGTTTCATAATGGGGCATGGAACACAAGTGCATTTCTGCAGATTAATTGCACAAAAAATAGTTGTTACTAAGTATGTAAGTCTCTCTCAGCCCAGCAAAGTAGACTGCTCTAGATACAGCTGGGGAAATAGCTCTAAACCCAGAATAATCTCGTTATTTTGTGTCTTTTCAGCAATTCCTTGGTATTGCTGTAAATAAACTGCTGCGAAACTCTGCTGGGGAAAGGAAGCTGGACAACTGGCTGCACCCTCAGGAGTTAAAGCATCCTTATGCCATTGTACCCATGGAGAGGGAGGATTCCTGTGCCCCCAGGAGACGCTTGGCACCTGTCTGAACCCAGAGCATCTCCAGGAGATCTAGAGCAGGCAGAGGACAGTTCATTCCAGCACTTTGCACAGTACTCCCTCGTTTCGTTCCAAACCTTAATGGAACATTTGTGTTAGGTGAACTATTTGGCATCATCATTTGGAATAGCTTAGTAACTGTTTACTGTATTTTGGAGAGAGTATTACTGTAATTTTTCAATTTCCCATTTTGCTTTTTGCCAGTCCAATAGATATGGCCATGGCACAGAGTAAGAAATACAGCCCAGGTCTGTAATTCCATTATAAGTTTAAAACGTATCTGCCTTCCTACTTGTGTTTTCAAGTACTGAAGAGTCTTTGCAGTAACTGATTTAAAAACTATTTTAATCACTTCACCTCCCTTGACTGCAATGCTGTGACAAGGCCAGAGGTGTAAAGGACCTTCAGGAAAAGATGGAGCAGCCTCTTCTCCTGTGCACAATGAAAAAACCTTCCCAACTCCTCAATTTAGTGCCTCTGCCATCCTCAATTTAGATTTAGCTTAGTCCTGCTAGTAGGAAAAAGGCATTAATCTTCTCTGCTAAGAACTTGGTCCAGCATAAGTTTCACTTGACAGCAGCTGCACTGCAAACCACACTCAGTTACTGGTTTGTCTACTCAGCTTTCAAATATTGGCACTAAAACAGAAGGGGGCATGTGAAACCAAGACAAAGAAATGGTGATTTTAGAAAAGCAGACATGGCAAACCTGCAGAACTCCCAGCCTTATGAGAATAGTGGAGTTCAGAGGTCAGTACAAGAGACTGGCTGGTTAAGCTGGATAATGAACACATCCACAGTTGCACCAAACAGCATAAGAGAGTTCTAGAAGAAAAAAGTTTCCTGTTTCAAAACATAAACCAAGCTTGAATAGAAAGTTGCAATAGTCCTCCCCCAACAGAGCAGTGATATTTTAACTAACCATCCTAGAGCTTCAAAGGTGCAGCACCTCTTCTTGGTCACTCAGGGACAGGATACTGGACACAGCAATCCACTGCCACGAGTAGTATTCCCTACCACACCGTCTTCTTAGATGCACTATGAAGTGGGGTCCTCCATTCAAGTGCCTTTTTCTCAGCCTCACTTACAGCTGGACTGAACAGAGATCAGGTGTATGCCAGGGATGCTCCCTACATTCCTCATGAGCTCTACATCAGTGTAGCTCTGAAATCCACAGCAGGGTTAGCAACAATCTGCGGCACACCGCTAAGTTCAGGAGTAGATTGTCATTTCTACAAGAATACAAAATAGCTTGTAAAATCAATATGTAACACTGTATATATGCATGAATATAAAAATAAACCACACCATCAATATGTAAAACTTCACAACGAGGATGAAAACAGTTCTCTTCTCAACGGTCTTCAGTGTTGATGAGCTGGTTCTCATTGTCATAGCCATCAGGCAGATAGGCTTTCCTCAGCTGCTCCGACTTGGGTATGGAGCTGCCGTTCTTGACGTAGCGGGACAGGAAGGCTCGCACAGAGGGGTGATCGGCCTTCTCCAGGGGGATATTGGCTTCCAGGCACATTTTCACAAAGTCCTGGATCACGCTGCTTTTCTCTGTCTGGGCAGTGCTGTTGCACTGCAGGGAGGCAGTCAGAGTCCTTTGCTTCTTCCTGACGTTCTGCTCCTCGAACTCCGCCTTCCTCTTGGTGTGCGTTTTGGACTTGAGGTGGTCGTTGATGGCGGACTTGCGGACGTGGTTCAGCACCACGTTGCAGGAGGTGCAGAAGAGCTTCCCGCCGTCCTCGTGCAGCTCGCTGCCGAACTCCGTCACGCGGTCCTGGGGGGTCACGTACAGAGCGGTCTTGGAGCGGTTCCGCGACGGCGCCGACTTCACCCCGAAGCGCTCCATCGCCGCCTCCGGCCCGGCAAAGCTGGGAAACACAACAAGAGCTCGTTCAGCATCCAGCCTGGCACCTCGAATAGCACTGGTTACACGTAAGGCACGTTTGTGCTGCTATCGAAAGGCCTTTCACCTGGAAGTCCAGTTAATTGGGAGAATGAAGTTCCTTGTGGGTCAGAGTAAAGCACTTTTTTGGTCTGGTTTTTCGGTTTATTATAAGTGGTTTTTGTTATTTGGGTTATTGTAAGAGTCTATTTGGACTTGTTAATGTGGTGAGCGGTTTTTTTTCTGTTTGATTTTTTTATAGCATGTATTGCGAATCTGTTAAGATTGTGGTGGATATATATGTGTAGCTATAAGGTATTAGATTGTAAGTAGAGAAACTGTTTTTTAACAATTGTTTGAAGTTATCCTCACATCACTAATATTGTGGTGACTCAACAGAACCCTAAGAACTCAATCTGGTAATCACTTAAACAAAAATACTTTTTGCTTTTTCCTTTTTTATCCTTTACACTCTAGGACAAAGGGTACTTTCTTCTTAGCATTTTCAACATATTTGACAGTTTCTTAACTGTTGAGTCAGTGTTTTTCTGTGTATTACAGCAAGCAAGAAAACCACTACTGTCACTTTTAAAAGGAAATAACCCCCAACAAAAAACAACCCCAAACCAAAACCAAACTAAAGCTTTGCCAGCACTTGTTTGGAAACAGCCCTGGTTTTTAAACCACAGCTATTAGATTGAACCTGGAGCTTAGAGCAAATAATTTTGTCACTGCAATTACTGCTGGAACAGCCTAATGGGAACACAGAATTGCATCTATTGCAATGCAAAATAAGAAACTGTATTTTCAAAGAGGTTTAACATCACTCTGAACTAGACCATGTCACCAAAGCAGGCAATAACCCAGTTAAGTGCTCTGAAATCAAACAGGACCTGTGTTCTTTTGTTTTTGGGGTATGGAGTAGCTACTGCAATTCTCAACTAAAGATAATGCAACCCCTTTTTAAAGTAAAGTTGAAGTCAAGTAATAGCTCTGTTCAGGTTTGAGGTTTTCTGAGCAAAATTAATGGTCATCACATTAACTACCCATTTCCTTAAAAAAAAACCTCAAACAAAAAAACCCCAAAAGGCAAGAATGTTTCTTCTAAGAATCTAGATACCTCCAGATGTACTTCTCTGTATTTATTTTTTTTTCTGTTACCCAGTTTGCTGTTGCAACATTAAAAAAAAAAAAAAAAAAAAAAGGTTGAATACAGTTTCTACTGTCCAGAATGGTTTCTGCCCACCCTGGAACTAAAGAAATGGAGAATTCTGTCTGCAACGCTGTCTTTTTTTCTTAAGCCATTTCTACATGAAGAGATTACAAGCCTCCACAAAAAAGGAAACAAAGATCTTTGTATTAGCTATTTTCCTAGTGATTTTTTTTGCCCTCACTGCGCTTTGCAGACCTGTAAGTCTTAGGCTGATACAAAGATAAACAATCTTTATCCAGCATCGATAGAAGTTTCTTCATTCTTTTTCTTGCTTTATACGAGTATTCTAAGCAACCATTTCCTGAAATCAAGCAGAAAACAAGTCCTAACGCAACACAAACTTGTTGCTTTAGCTTCTGAAAGGCCGAAAAAAATATCCCCCCACCAAACCAGGTATTTGTAGAGCTACTGCAGCAAACTCTCTCGGGATCCTGGGAGCAGCAGAACACAGGAATTTTGGTAGGCCTATTTTTTTTTTTTTTTGGAGGGGGGGTGTCAAATTTTGGCGTGGTTTCCTCGCAGAGGGCTGCTGCCTCCGCACCTCGGGGTGCCCACGGATCCACTCTCCGGGACGCTCCGGGCGAGGCGGCGGCCCCGGGGACTCGGCTGTGACCGCTGCCACCGCGCCGGAGCCGCCGCCAGCCCCGGGGCCGCTGGGTGAGGAGCACAGCGAGTCTGCATCTCCGCGCACCGGGCGCGTTCCTCCCGCGGAGCGGGACCGGAACTCGCTGCGTTCCTTGCCCGGGTTCGTGCCCCGGGGCTGCCGGCGCCGTGTGCCCCGCGCGGGGTTCAACGCGCACAGCCCGGCCCGGCACAGCCCAGGCCCCGCAGCGCGGCTGTTTCCCCGGGAGGCCGCGCAGCCTCCTCCCCACGCGCGGATCCGCGCGGGCCCCGCGCCCGGCACCATTACCCGCAGCGGCCGCGCCGCCCGCCCGCGCCCGGGGCCGCCCCGGGGCTGCTCCGCCGCCGCCGCCGCCGCTCCGCGCTGGGCCCCGCCGGGCCGGGCCGGACGCGCCGCTCCGCCGCAGCCGCGCGGCCCCGCCCACCCCGCCGGAAGTCACTCGCTGATTGGTTCGCCGCGGAGATGGGCGAGGCTTGCGCCCAATTGAGAGTGGGGGGCGGGCGTGAGAGCGCTGATAGAGGCGTGCGCCGACCAATCAGAGCGCGGGCGGCAGCGGGGAGGTGGCTGCGGAGGGGGGCGTGACAGACGGGGCGAGCAGCCAGTGGGAGGGCGGGACTGAACTAACGGCGAGACTTTTCCACCAATCGCAGCGCGCTCCTGCGAAGGGGCGGAGCCAGTGCTGAGCGGCGCGTTGATGGACAGGGCCCGGGAGCCAATGGGAGCGCTGGCGGCGGGGGCGTGGCCGGACGCTTGGCGGCGCGGCGGGGGCGGCTCTTCCGGCGCGGCGGGGCGGGGCGGGGGCGCTCGGTACGCGCGGGGCGGCGGGGCCGCCATGGCGGAAGACGAGAGCGACCAGGAGTCGGAGCGCCTCAGCGAGGAGCTGGAGGCGCTGGCGGCGCCGGGGCTCCCGGCCGGGCTGCCCGCTCTGCTCCGCAGCCAGTACTACTGCCGCCGCTTCTGCCAGGTGAGCGCCGCGGCGCAGCGGCGGAGGGAGCCGGGCCGGGCCCGCCGCGCCGCCGGGCCGAGGAGCGGGCGCGGGGCGCGGCCCCGGGGAGCGGGGGCAGCGCCGGGCGGGCAGGGAGGCTCCCGGGGGGAAGGGAAGGCGGGCGAGGCGGGTCCCGGCCGGGGCCGGAGCGGGAGCGGGCAGGGAGAGCCGGGGGCGGCCGCGGGGACACGCGTGGTGCTGCCGGTGCTGCGGGCAGAGCCATTCCGGGTGGCCTCGCCTGCGTGGCGGAGGGAGCGGAGAGGCAAGAAGGGCCTCGGGAGCAGTTCTCGTCTCGCTGACCGGATTAGTCCAGGGTGTTTTATGGTTTTTAGGGGTTTGCCCTTTGAAAAGCGGCGTTTTCTCGATGCGGGCCCGGAGTTGTCGTGCTCCTCCTCACAAGCCCTTTAGGTGTGCCTTGCAAAGTGACAAGCACCAACAGGTCGCTTCTCCTGGTTGCTTTCATCAGCAGCTGTGGAGGGAGCATTATTACCTTTGGTGCATTCCAACCACGCCACTTGCTGCTGCCCAAAACGCAGCCCTGAGGTTATTTTATATAGAACTGCTTCATTTTACCGACTTTTTGACTTACCTCACCTCTACAGTTGTCTTCTGCCATCTACAGAAATGTGATGCCAGGCTGTCACTTTGTTCCTGTTTCGTCGTTCAGTGAAACGTCCTGTTTGAAGTATTGTTTTCTGTTAAACGTGCTTACAATAATCTCGGGGCTCATTCTGCTCTCTAAGCCCATGGGTTGCTTTTTGGGGCTGTTTGATCCTTTCACGTTTTCTTCTGTTTCATGATCTCTCAAAAATCGTGGAGCCAGTAAAAGAAGAAGCAAGTGTTTTTGGAGGTCTGGCATTTTCTACAACTGTAAGGAACGACAACCATGTTTGATTATGTTGGCTGGTTGGAAGGACATTTACTTTGGCTCAACCTTGGGGTTTTTATCTTAAATTGTTGTCTCTGTGCTTACTGTATGTTGAATTTATTGTGTGGATTAAATGCAGACAAGGTGATACCTTCGTGTACTAATGCCAGTCCCAAGGGAAGGTATGAATTAATAGGAAACAGAAGAGGACAAGAGCAGAGGAAGAATTTTCCTGTGAAATAGTTGTATCACAGGTGTTTTATGTGTTATATATCTAGTGTTGACTTCTGCAGATTTTTTTTTTTTTTTGTGTAGGGAGAGTGCCAAAACCTCTCCCCTACTTTGCGTTGATGAACCCTCCAGAAAAGCAGCCAATGTTCTGAGTATGTAAAGGGCTCTGCTCCTTTTCTCTTAAACTTTCTTTTCAACAATGCCTCGTTTAAATAATCCTGATGAGAGTAAGTTAATGTATTAACAGTTTGTCCCCAGGGTTTCCTTTTTTTTTTACTTGTTTTGTGTAAATTTGGCCTGGTGTGAACAGCAGTCATGTGCTCAAGGTAATCAGTGTTTTGTTTAAGCATGTTTTTTAGCAATGGGTTTTTTCTGCTGATTTAACCATACAAACACAAGATCATAAGGGTTGTGCTGGTTTGAAAAGCCTGTAGCTCTGTGACATTTATGGGTTGACAACAAATGAACTTGTGTGTGCTCCACATGAGCTCATTTTTCCTCCTGGGATTGACACTGTGTAATTATACATGTAATATATATCTGTACTTTTCTATCCAGATCTCCTGAAGGACATGTTTGGCTGCTGTGCAGACTGAGCCTTCCCACCTCACTCCACTTTGCACTGCTAACACAGTTTTGCTTGTCTTCATACTCATTTGGCCCTTCTGAAGGTCCTAGTTTGCCTTCACTGCTCCTTGTTTTGTGTCCTAAGTAGAACAGCAGTTGTAGAAATAGTTGCTTAGCGATGGTGCTGTGAATTTGGACTCCCCAAAAGAAACATAGTTATTTTCAGAATAACAATCTATCAAAACACTTGGCTGTGCTTCAGACATGGTGCTGCAGCTTGCTGTCACCTGAAAATAATATTGTTTAGATTGCTTGTAGTTAAGCTGATGAAGTCTGTGAGCATCTCTCAGTAAGAAGTACAGGAGAAATGCAGCAAGGTGTAAATAAAGCCTTTTCCAGTCTGTAGATCTGTTTTCTGTACACAGAAAATCCTACTGATCTTTAAGAGAGTGCCTTAGAGCTTGAAACGCACTGGTGTGCACATCTATTATCCTTAAGTGATGTTAGAAAGGTAAAAAAATCTGCTGTAAACAGCCAGGTTCAGTTCTCTTGAGGCCTGGAGTATTGTAGCTCAACTTGACTTTTGGATCAATTAAGTACCAGTTAAAAAAGATGAGGTGTCAGGATTATGAGAGCACTTTCCATAAATCTCTGGGTAATCACAATTTAGGGATACAAGATGCAGCTGGAATGTGGCATCTTGAAGCCCATTTATAGTTTTGGGAGCTGTGTCTTGTAGGTGTTTGTGGTCATAGAGAGTCATTACAGCCTGAATCCTTCAAGGGAATATGGAATAAAATGCTTTCTTGGAATTTTATTTGAGATTGATGACATGGGCAGAGCAGAAATCAAACTTTCTATGGCTGGAAGGGAAAAAAGACAGTTGGAAGATGAGTCAAGTGCCCAGCTTATGCATCTCACCAGCTGTTTCTGTGTTACTTTCTTTAATCTGCTGATGTGGCTTTTCCTCTTATTTGTGGAGTTCCAAGCCCACTTGGATGTTGGGAAAAACAAATCTGCTGTTCCCAGCTTTGGCAGGCAAAAGAATAACGCATCTGTAACTACTTTGTAAGTTAAAGACATTTGAAAGGTGGTACCTAGAAGAAACTCCTTCAGCCTAAACGTTTGGAGGAGTTTCAGCTTGTGTTTGTATGCAGAATTTGCAATTCTTTCATGAGGTTTCTCAGCCATTGAGAGGCTCCTGAGAGACAAATACAAATGGTGACGGGCAGTGAAAACAGCATAAATGGTGACTTTTTTGGTATGAGGGTTTAAGGGAATACTTTTGTAACTGGAAGGATGAATTTCCAATTTTATTTGGCTTAAAAACAAACTTTAATGGTGAGTTGGAAAATGGATGTCGCTTCCTTCATTGCAATGGAAGTGGATACAGTTTTATTAACTAGAAAAAGAAATCAATTTCATTTTTGGGGTATTTTCTCATAACTTTAAGTACTATCAAAATATTACAAGTTGCTTGCAGCATTTCTGTAGTTGTCCTCAGGGCTGCATAACTGTACTAGATGTTATTTTATGCAATAAACACCAGGTGAGTTCATCTCAAGTAACAAGGTGATGCTGTGAGGGGTAAACACTCCTTGATCTGTTCTTCCTGTGGCATCACCTTACAGCCTTCCAGCATCATCCCACTCCTGAGAGAAAGATTACCTCCTTTGCTTACATTAATTGGTGGAAAAACAATTCTTGGGCTTATAAAATGTTAAGTAGTAAAATATAGTAACACACCAGAGAAGATGGTGTTTCCTGGCTTTATTTTAGCAGGCAAAAAAAAAAAGGCAGGGAGGGGTGTGTGACTCAACTATTCTTTGTCTTGCTTTGTGGTGATGGAAGTAAAAAAATATACAACTTTAGATGTTTGTTCTTCTGACTTTGGTGTTAATGTAGTTTCACACTTTTTGTGTCTAAATTTGCAAGTATTTGCTTTTGTCTCCTACTCTGGGCTTCAGATCAATAGTGGTTAAGTTGTTTTTATATTAAAAAACAAAACAAGTGCAAAGAAAACCTCCCCAAACTTTTAGGTTATGCGAAACTTTTATTTTATCAAATTTTGGACCTTTGGGATCCATATTTGATCTACATACACCATTTTAAGGCTCAGCTACACCAGTCTTGTTCACATGAATACTTGTAGGGAAAAATGATCTCTTCAACATCCTTGAAGCTTATTTCTCTGAAAAGGCACAATCTGTAATTTTTCACTTCCTATTTGCTTGTGTAATAATTTGTGGTGTTGATGTTTTGGGGTTTTTGTACCTTCCTGAACAAATATGCTTTATCCTTGTTAATGGCTCAAATTATAAGGGCACCATTGTAAGTAATATTTGACTTCTTCATGGTTTTGAATATGGATACTGCTTGTTACATGAATGCTTGCAATGGGCCTGTTATACATTCCAGTAACTAAATTTCAAAGATTACCACAACTGCTTGAAACAATTTAAATTTAAAAATTAACCTGTCATGATGTTTTTTTACATGTGGGACTGGTGGAAACCAGTATGTTCAGTGTACTTATTGGTAGTTTAGTACTGTGTTGCTTGAGTTTCAAATGAATTCACGTTCAAAAGGAAATCCTTATGAAATAGATGTGGCAAAACCTCGTGCTTTTTGATGCCAAGGTGAGCTTCCAGTTGTGGTGAGGACTTAGCTGTGTGTGCAGAAGGTTGTGCTTAGCCTGGGATGGGTAGTGTCACTCCTCCTTCCTCTGGCACTTGATGGGAAAACTGATAAGGGTCTGTCATGCAGAACTGGGCTCCGGTGGGTGAAGTGCACTTGACTCCTCAGTCAGTTCATGAGAATTCACAATAGCAGTTGATTTGCAACCTCTTTATCTGAAGATTGACTCCTCCAGGCTTCCAGTCTTCAGTGCTCTTGTCATTAGCATCATAAAATCTTTTCTTATTCACATACTCAGGGTAGTTCTCATCAGCTTTTGTGCCTGCTGTCCTTTCAGCTTTACTCGGGGAAATGATCTCCCTGTTTTACAAGTAGGATTAAGGAGTTACTATTTTCCAAAAGAAACATTTGTGCGATACATTGGAGGCTTTTCTTGATCTTTGTAGCATCTTACTTTTCTGAAACTTTCCTCTTCGACCTTTGAAACTTCTTGGTATTGCTACTTCTCCAGGTTTTAACGCCTTTTCATTAAGTATAGCTTTTGTATGGAAAAAGCTTCTTCAGGTTTTAATGCCTTTTTGTTAAGTATAACTTTTGTATGCTCGTTATTTTTCCTTGGAAAAATGTATCAGGATTATAACTTAGAAAGGAGTTGCAGGTTTTTATACCTAAGGGGAGGATCTCCACTGAGTAATGCTTCTGGCTGATGGCTTTGCTTCATGGCCTTCTTAGAGAAGGCACACTTAGTGCAGGAGGTAATGCAAAAGTCCAAAAGTTCTGTCCTTTTGTTTAGATGAGGAAAAGAAGTAATTGTCCTTTTTCACTGATACACCGAATAAATTGTATTTTACTGGTTACCAGTGATGTGGATGTGAGCATTTGTGTGTTCACAAGATTGGCAGTTCTTGCTCATACGTGAGCAAAACAATTCCTTTAATTAGTTGACTTTCATTTGGGGGGCCAGATGCTAATCAAGAGATGAGGATGAATATTTCTACTTTTCAGTATATATATTTATCTCTCAGCTGTAAATCAGTGCTCCAGTCAGCCCAAACTGCTTTTCTAGAGTTGGTGTATAGTTTTCACTGTTGTGCAAGTGACAGACTATAAACACACATGACTTTTTGGCTGGCTAAATGTAATGGGCATATGGTACCCAATCTTGGGAATTGTTCTTGCCTCAAGCAGGCTGAGGAGATGGATGAGATTTTGGTGAGTAGGGGGAGTGCATTTAGCTTTAAGGGTAGAAACTTGTCTCATGGATGTGTCATGCTGTTGCTGGGTGATGTGTTTTCTTTTGCCAGAAGTGTGATTATGTTTGGTTACTCCTTATGTAATATTCACATGTGAATTGCAGTAAAGACATTGCTTACATATTTTTGTATAAAGCAATTTTCAACTTTTACATGTCAAGTAATATTTCATATTACCCTAAAATCATCAGGCTTTTCCTACTCTCTATTTGGATAGCAAAATCCTTATTTGTAAGGACATGGTTGGCTTGTTTGTATTTGGAAACAAAACAAAATGCTCTTCATCCACTGAACAGGTTCAAAAGACAGTTAAAAAGCTGTGATTGTTTCTTGTGATGTTTCCAGGAAGAGTAAATGTAGTATTACTCAAGTTCTAGAGCTGAACTTTGGTGTTTGAGCAGCTCTGGTATTTCTGCTGATCAGGCAACTGTGGTGGGTGCTTTTAATTACGGATTTTAATTTTCAGGAAACTTTCATTTTTCTAAGCTTGCCCTTTTTGGGTTTGTCCTCTCATGTGACAACCCTTACATATGTTTATTATAATGAATGACAACCATTGTATTTGCCCAGAAGCTTTCTATGTCTGAAAACTATAAAGAGAAAAACTCTCAGAATTGTTGTGAGTTTAATCCTGTGGTGACTTTACTGTTAAATCTCACAAGAAGCTATGGGAGTAACCATGTTTGAAATCCTAGTAATGCTAAACTTTTAGAATTGGTGGGATTTGTAGTTTCCTTTTTTTTTTTTTTTTTTTTTTTTTCTGTTGTGTGGAGGAATAGGAAAAGCTGTAGCAACTTCCAGCCTAGCACTGCATAAAACATTTGGGGCTTGTGTCCTGTGTATTTGCAAATCTAATTATTTGAATGCTGTTTCTCTAAAGTCTTTGAAATACAGCCAAATAACTTTATATGTGCATATTTAATCACTTAAAATAGATGTATAGAATTAATCAGTTCCAACTCTGTATATGCATATATAATAACTTAAAATATATGTGTATAATTAATCAGTTAAATGTAATATTCCAAGAAAAGCTATTGTTTTCACTGCTGTAGTCCAGGCTTTTAATTATTGCCTTGTTATTTTGGGGATTAGCTGCCTTAGTTAGCTGTGTGCTCAGAAATTTTTGATCAGTCTAGTCTTGATCTTTTTAATGGGACACATCTGAGTCTTGGATTTTCCTCTGAGTTATTAAAACCTATTAAAGAAGGGAAGCAGTGTATTGGTGTGGGAGAAAGGTGGAACTGAATGGGGGGTTTGGTGTCAGGAAGGTGCTTCAGCCTCCTTTCAGTGCCTTGATCTGCTCTGAATGAGAGAGGGAAAACAAAAAGGCCCAGTCCCTTCATGGTTATTAGCAATGGCAGGTGCAGACAGACTGGAGGGTGATGCTTTAAGGATATTAAAAATTGCACCCTACCAGAGACTTTGAAAGCACCTGTTGCAGAAATTCACATAAAAAGGTTGCTTTCCTTCTGATTTTCTTTGCTGTGTATTGAACAAGGCCACTGTGCTTTGACAGTGTTATGTTCTTCTTTGTATTGAAATTGGAGTGCCTGTTCAAAATGTGCTGATAAACTTTTATTTATGTTTTGCTTTGCAGTCCTGTTTCAAAGCATGGCATCTGGAGTATTTTGTACAAAGGAAAGGTTTCTATTACAGAAAAAGCTATGCCATGAGATAACTTAAAAACAGACATTGAGGTGTACAATATTCTCTGCCTCTCCTTCTGTATAGAATGTGTGTGAAGTGTGGTTTGGAATTTATTATTTTATGCTTAGTTTAGCTTTTTGTCCACACACTCCCCACTTCCCCATCTTTTCCTGATTGTTGCAAGTCTTCTGAGAATTCACCAGTTAGATTTCTTTTTTCCTGTGACTGATGAATTCATGATTTCAGGTTATCTACATTCAGGAAAAATTTGCTAAAATCCTGAGCAGTTTGGGATGGGGGGACTGTTGCTGTCAATGTATTTTGGTACATTTGAGTTGCAGACCCACTGCCAGGACAAGGTGGTGTTGCTGCAGTGTTCCTTTCTCTGCTGGCTCTGGTATTTGTGTGGCAGAGGAGCTGGTGCAGACTGGGACTGATGGCTTTTTTTGAGGAGAGGCTGTTCCCTGCCCATTAATCCCTAATTGAGCTTACATTACTTCAGATGAGTGCTGGAGGTGCAGTGAGGGCTGTACAGTAGGACACAAAATGTTGTTTTATTGCTTGAAATAATTTATGAACATATCTATAGTGTGCCCATCAAGTGCAAGCATTGTGAAACATCCTGGTGGGAAGTGATGCTTTATTTCCACCTTTGTTTGACCTTTTGGAGGCTCACACCTCTAAAGGATGTTTTTTTATTTCTGTCTGCTTTGTTTTTCTAAGGCTTTTGTGGTTTTCTATAAAAGGGACTTGGCTACAACTATTTCAGGGAACTCTTAATAGATCTGTGAGGCAGAACTATCTTTTAAAATGTTTACTCTTAAGAGGAAGAGTATTTATCTACAAGTCTGCTAATTCTTCTTCAGTTGACTTAGATATTTGCTGCACTACGCTAACAGTTTTTCAAACAAGTTACTAAAGTAAGTTTGGGAAACTTAGAATCTACATACAAGTATGGATCCATCTCAGCTGCCGTTGCCTTAGATCCATCCTAGGTCTAAATAAAGCCAAATTTACTCATTTGATCAGATAAGGAAGAGTGGCTGGAATGTTCGTGACTGTGTGACATAAAGGCTGGAAGAGTGTGGGTTACTCTTTCCCCTCTTGGAAAATTTTTAGACTAGAACGTTTGGATGTTGTTACAGACTCTCTAATTTGCATCCACTTCCAAAATAAAAGCTTGTGTTTAAATGCAAAGAGCAATATCTACTGTGGCACAGCATAAGAAGAAGGTATTTCCTGTCTTATCCTCTGAAAAGAATAGCTGAAGGTCCCTTGTGCTATTCCTTTCATGACATAGGTCATAAACCAGAAAACAGTCACATTTTTTAGGTTACAAACTCTGCTCCTGAGGGAGAAGGCGGGGAGCTAAAGCAGGTATAGCATTAACTGCTTCCCCTTTCTGCTCAAGGGGGATGTTTTACATAACAATCTGTATTTCCATGGTTTTGCCTAGGTTGTTGAAGACTATGCTGGGAGATGGCAGGTCCCTTTGCCTCAGCTGCAGGTGCTGCAGACGGCGCTGTGCTGCTTCACGTCTGCCTGTGTGTCCTTCCCAGCCGAATGTGAGCACGTGCAGTATGTACTGAGTAGCCTTGCTTTGTGAGTACTTCTTCTTTTTTGTTATTCCTTCCTTTGCAATAGCATGGCACAAGGGTTTCAGATCCTCAAGAGCTCCCCAGAGGGCTTTTACAGAACCAAGAATTGCTGACTAGAATTTAGTTTCGTCTTTTTTGTGTCCTTGTTTAATAGTCAAATTGGCTATGACAGTGTTTTGTCATAAGGGATGTCTGGCAAAATGAATAATCTAAGAAATAAGTGATCATCATAACCTTATTTTGGAGTATTTGAAGACCAGCCTTTGCCAGTAGATAATTTAAAATAATTTATCTCAAATTTTTACTTCTGTACTTCTAGTGATGTAATAAGCTAAGTACTTCTTAAGATAAATTTCTTAAGAAGTCAATTACTTTAAAATTGTATAGATTTTTATGTTTGAGTCATCAAAACACTTGCAGGAATAACTGCATGACGAGTAAACTGTCCCAAAGTCACATTCAGCCTCAAGAATTGCAGGATGTTGTGTAAAATTTTGCTCTAATTTCAAGTTTCTTGATGCATTGGTCATTTTCCCACATGAAGATGGGAAGTGTCAGGGTAATAAGTACATAAGAAAAAAGAAATGCTGCCTTGAAATGCTGGTGAAGCTTCACTGTGGACATTTCCTGTTTGGTGTCTGTGAAACTGTTTGACAGAGGACTATTTATGGCATCATAAGACCACAATTTTCAAAGTTACATCAAAACATGGTGACATCTGTTGCAGTGGGTTTTTTCACTAGTTTTAAGGAAAAAACCTACGAAGTTCAAACCATGTTTATATGTACTTTTAAATAGCAAAGCTTGGGAGGTAAAAAGGTGGAAATTCAGGTATTTTTTTGGATGGATACATTCTGATAATCAAGAAGTAAATTGGTCACTGAGTTCTTGTCACCTTTGTCTATTTTGATTTTTGAGAGTGGGTTTACTCCATGAGATTTGCTTCCATTCTAGGATGTGACATTATTTATTCTTCTGTCTGGCTGGCACAGTTTTGCATGTGATGTGATATAAAGGAATCCCAAGGCTTAGTAGCTGCAGTTACCTGGGCAACCTTGCTCGAATCTCTTTTGAAAATTCACTGTATATTAGGTCTTAGTTCTTGGAGAGCAAAACTCTGTGTTGTCATCTTTGAATGAGATTTCCTTGGTAACCAGACAATAAACTGTTAACAGGAGCAACTGGTTTATTTCCTATACTTGATAACCTTGCTATTCATAGCAAATGAAGCAGCATCTGCATTAATATCAGGGGGGTTCTATAATGGTGCCACACTGGTGGTTTTAGGCAATCTTCTGATGTCAAAGCAGTGATGTGATCAATCTGGATGGATATAAATGTGGATATGCAGTGCTGCAGACAGTTTTGAAATAAAGTTGGAACTGACTGTAGTAATTTTAACTGGAGACTGGTGATGAGGAAATAAAAATATTTTGATGGCTTCCTTTATTAGACCGTGAACAAGTGCCTTGATAACGCAGAAAATTGTAGTTTAGACTTATTCACTATTGATTTCCAGATTTTTTTTTTTTGCAAGATCCTCTTCTTTTTAAATCAGGCAAAGCAAATTTAACATCATTTACTCTAACTAGTTTTGTCTTATTATTTAAGTTCCAGTTTGGTTGCTTGCCAGATCATGATATGACTCATGGCTGACCTTTCCTGAGAGTCAAGTATGCTGCAAAATTTTGTTTAACATGAAATGAGCTAATGTTTTTTCAGAACCACATACTTATTTGGGTAGGGATTGTTTTTTTCATTGCATATTTGAATTGAGATTCACAGACTTAGCCTTGAGAGAAATTCTGTCACTGAACATAAGTTTGTATCTATTTCTCTAAGCCTGTTTTTGGCATAGTTAATCATTAGTTAGAAAAAAAAAAATTACTTCGGCATAATCTATTGGAAATCTAATTTTACAGTACTTTTCCATTATTCCTATGGAAAACTTCATTTTGTCTGTGAGCATTAAGACTTTTTTTAATGCACAGTATTCCTGAAAATGTTACTGAGGAGAAAAAAAATGCCTTTAATTTGCACAATATTTTTTGAAGTCCTGCCTGTCCCTTGGAGAGTTGCTCAGTTTTTGTCTGCTGCTCTTGACTTTCTCAATCAGCAATTGCATCTCATTAGTTTAGTGTAGTGCCTGCCTGGTACTTTTTCCAAGTAGAAATGAAATTTCTCAGAATCTTCAGGCAGAACAGTAACAGTTGCACTGCAGATCCACGACTGCCAAGTTTTTGATTGAATTCACTCAACTGCATTATCTGGAAGGAAGCTTTTATAAACAAAAACCTGAATTGAAAGGAGATCTGGAAAGCTGCTTTTTACCAACCTCTCTGATTCTGTAACAGGATTTAAAAGAAATAAAATGCTAGACCAGTATTTTAAAATGATAACCATGGAGGCCACAAATCAGTTTGAATCTAAGCAGCTGTTGAAAGTATTAGTCCTTTCTTCACCCATTTCTGCCACCTCTTTTTGGGGTAACACTTGTGAATTCATCTTGCTGGACAGAGACCTGATCTGCTTAAAAACTTGGTGGTGGTAAAATTCGAGTTGTATGAATTTGAATGCCACACAGAAGGTGAAGGTAGTTTTGTTTGCATATTTGCACAAAAGCTGTGCTTTTCTAAATAATCTTAAAAAGCTTTTTTTGAAAATATAAAATAATACCTTTAAACCAACATCTTAATAGAGAGTCTTCAGTTATGACATGACAGGCTGAAATGAAAGAAATTGTGTTTGTAGAAAGTGCCTGAAAACAGGAATTGTTGGCCACCAAAAACCTTTGAGTGACTTCACATGGCACTAGTCTAGAATTCACAGAATTTCTAGTTTTGGTTTGAGTGCTGCTAAAAGTAAGAGACTTACAGTAGCTTCATTTTTTTAAAGAATGTGTTTAGTTTGACTTGTCACTACTTCTGTTTTTTAGGAGTTTTTTTGAATTGCTGCTGTTCTTTGGAAAGGATGAGTTCTATGAAGATCCTTTGAAAGATATTTTAGGTTCAATCCAGGTAGTGTTGCCTACTTTCATATAAACTTTTAATATTATTTTAGTAGATGTAAAGTTAGTTTTTGTGAATATATGACCTGGAGGAAACGTGCCATTATAGTGAAAGAAACTTTGCTTGTTTATGTCTATTTAGAGCTTCATGTCATTCAGTTAATGACATGAGATCTCATGTTTCCCCTCTGGTTTTAAACACTAAATTTGAAATTGAAGCTTCATCTCAGTGAAGACTGAAAATGGATAGTTTAATTTGTTCTATTCTTGGGTAGATTGGGACAGAGTTTTCTATGTCTATGTACAACTGCATACGATAAATGACCCTGAATTAAAATCTTGCTTTGCCAGGTAAGTGTGGGGTTTGGTTTGTTTGGATTTTTTTTTTTTTTTAATATACCCAAAGGGATTTTTTGGGTTGTGCCACCATGAGAGGAAACTTTGTAGGGAAAGGAAGGATGAAAGCCTGAGTTGTCTCTATTAATACTGCTCATGGAACTATAGTTTGAGAAAAAGCTCTTCCTTTGTTTTTATGTTGATACCTGTCTATTACTGCTTCTCCAAATTAATGTGCCAGCACTGTTTCTGCATCAGTTGTGGAATCAGACTGGCAGTGAAAAGCAGGTAATTGTATGTGGATGGAAGCCATTCTTCTGCTGCATTTTTTGTTCCAATATTAGAGAACTCTCTCATTACTAAAATTTTCTGTTGATTAATGGTGTTGTTGACACTTTTACAGCAAATAATGTGTGAGGATGATAGGGAACTTGACATGTGAAAATCATGGCTGGCTAAAGCATTCCATGATATTACAGGCAAACATAATTCCTGTTATGTAGAGATTTGGAGAAAAATGGTTGCTTGAGGGCTGGTGACTCATGGCTTAATTCAGTTTTTCCCTCAGAAATCACAAATCCAGCTCAACATGTCTAAATCTGTGCAGACTGCCATGAGGTGAAGGCTTGTGCCAGTAATATCTCCAATCCAAGTTGGTTTTGCATTGTTATACAAATGGAAGACTCTTTCTGAGGGCTGTAGAAGCCATGAATTTGGCCTTCAACAGTTCTGTATTTCTATTTGTATGTATATGTATAAGATCAGTTGTTGCTTTAGGGCTTTCTGTATCATCAATGAAAGACTTTGTAGCTCAAATTATTGAGTGAGGAAATACTCAGCCATGCATGGGTTTCCTGGTTTGTATCTTTGGGATAGCTTGTTTTTAGACAACATCTTGTTATTCTGTCTAATTGTTTCTATTTTTACCCTTAGGAATGTCAGAACCTTCTACATAAATACAGGAATCTGAACCTGGAACTAGTGACTCGAATAATTCGAGATGGTGGACCATGGGAGGATCCAGTATTACAAGCAATTCTTAAAGCAAAGCCTGTGTCACAGGAATTAGGTACTTCATTTATCACACTAATTTTCTACAGTACTGAAAAACGTGTTCAGTTATGCTTTTTTAAAATACACAGGTTCAGGTGTTATCTGCTGGCATTGCACAGTGTTTTAACTATTTTTTCTGTAGTAAAATGTGCTGGTCCCTTTTTTGTTTGAAAGAAAGCTGAATTTCTTTGCTAATTTAAGTCTGCTCTTATAACGTAGAGATCAGATTGGTCAGACACAGGCAACTATGGAGTAGTTCATAAAATTCACAGGGTGGATTTCCCAAATCTAAGTGTACATTTAAAGCATGGAGACCAACTTGACTTCAGTTAGACTCCTGAAATAACATGTTTGGAGAGGATCTGACGTGTATTTGTCTCCTGGCACTCTGACTCATTTAATTTTTCTCTTCAGTTGTAAATAGTTGTGGCTTTTCTTGGTTCTGTTTCCAATGATGCCCATGGCTACATGTGACAGCTGCTTTCTTTTTATGGACATGTAATTCCTGGAGCTGGGAAAGGTGCAATGCATGGGAACAAAATCACTGGAATGCTAATGAAACTTCCTGAGAGGAAAAATACCCAAGCTACAGTCAAGTCTTTACTAACATATTAAGCAACAATGTTCACAGGGGAGCTCTTAAAAGTTGTTTTTAGTTTGATAGTGATGGAAAATGCCAGCTCTTCTCTGTTATGATGAAGTGCCTGATAGAAACTCATCACTGTGTTTGTGACAGTGTGTCCACTGAGAGAGAGGAAGAGCACAAAAGTCAGGACAGCTCAGTGAGCTGCCTCCTTAACCAGAACAAGGGTTTTGATAGCAAATCAACATCATTATGCCTTTGTTGTTCTGTCTCTTTTGTGAAACAACTGCTTGAGCAACAGATTTACCCATGATTTTTATTATATATCTCATAAAGTTCTGGTCAAACACCTGCAGAAAGAAAATGAAAACCAAGATGAACCTTGTTTTGTTCTGCATTGCATGATTTTGGTAATTATGATGAGAAATTAGGTCTTGATCTCCGTCTCTCCAGCGAAGAATTAGTTTAGTCCTTTGCTGTAATGATTCTCTTGGTCATCATGAATCCTCTCTATGATGGGTAATAGTTTGAGGATGTTTGTTTTTAACCTGGCAGAGCAAGAATGAGACCTGTTGTCACTAGATGAGCACTTTGTTCCCTTTTGTTTCAGGCTGCATCTCCTTCCCCTCTGCTGAGAGATTTTCTCTCCTTTTACCTTGATATCCTCACACACACCCTTGACACATCTCATCTGTGCTGACAAATGTTTTATTTTAGATAATTTATATTTTGAAAGCCTGTTCTTTCTTCCTCTTGCTTCCTCTAAAATTTGATTCTTGTGAAGTCTTACACAAAGCAAACATCCTGTGCTGCTTTATAGGCTAGCAGTGTTTAGTGTGTATTTTGAAACTTGGCCATGTAGCTCCCTCAGGGGTTATTTAAATAGGAAAAACTGCCTATTATTGCTGAATCACCAACCATTCCTTGCAAAAATCAGTTTGTGTGAACTACATAATCCTGTCCTGGATTCAATAACTCCATGGACAAGCTTAGGCCAAGACAAACCTCTCTGTGCCTGTCTTTAGAGGAGTTGTAGTAAACTTTCAGATGTCACAATCTCTTTGGAGATGGCTGGAAACAAAGCAGTCATTGAGTTGGAAGAAAAATAGTAGGGTTGAGATATAGGAACAATCAACTTCTAATGGACTAGGAAGAATGAGGTGGGCATCTAGAAGAGAACATGACAGAGTGCAGTCAGATGGAGCAATTAATGATTTTCTGAGGTGCTGGTTGATGTCTGTTGCTCTAAAGCAAAGCATCACTGCCTGGGCAAGAATAAATGTTGTTTCTTAGTGTTTCTCAGGCTTGGCCAAATGCTACTGTAGCTGGCAGTTTGTGGGGTTAGAACAACTCTGTGTGCTGCCATGGGAAAATAGGACATTCCAGGACAGGGAGGGAGCACTGCCCTGCCAGCAGCATCAGTGAAACTGTTTGGAAACAGAGAAGGCTGTAGGAACCCCCATCCTTGGAGAGCTCCTGCTGGCAGTGGTGTAGGGTGTGGAGATGCCCTTCCCTGGGAGAGGAGGCTGTCAGTCTCATTTCTGGAGCAAAAGGGACCTGAGAGTTCCCCACACCAGATGGGAATGGTAGAGCAGGGTGAGCTGAGCTGTGCAGTGCAGTTCTCCCTCCTTTAAGAGAAAAGGATGTTACAGCCACCTGTTAGATGGGCAGCATTTTCTTACCATTAGCACTTACCAAAACTGAGTATTTCCAGCCTTATTTTTCCGTAATGCTTGCATACAAAACAGAGGATATAGTTTATTATCCTAAGGGTGGTAATTCACAAGAGGAGAGGCCTTTACTTGGCTCTAAGGACTTTTCCATATAATGACTTTTTCTTGCAGTTCATCGCCCCCATTGGACACTGGCTTGCCTTTTAGTCCTCTTGTTTTCTGAGCTTTTGTTCTCAAAAGTGCTAATGGATAATGGGAATGAGATGTTTCTTTCTTACAGTGCATCTGTTAACAAATCAAATTGAAACCTGACACCTTGAATGATACTGCTTAAATGTTCATTAGCATGGAACACTGCTAGCTTGCATAAAAATAAAGATGCTAGAGAAATTGTGGGTTTGAGGGTAAGGAATTATTTCAGTCCTAAAAAAAAAAAAAAGCTTTAATTGAAAGCTTATTGTACAAGTAATCTCTTCATTTTGGGGGGAAAAATTCTTTGTTCTGTTTGTGGATTTTAGTAACCATTTCTTAAGTATCACTTCAAGTTGCTTGTAATTAATACGGATTCCTTCTAAGGGATAAACTTTCAACCTTCGCTGACTTTAAATTGACAATCTCATTCTTTCTTTCTTTAAAACATGAAACACTGAAGTTGTAGCCTTGTAGCTAGTGGTATTTTAACTTTTAATCCACAGAGATACTACAATCTGTATGATCTTTTATAATAAAGGTGCAAGGCATGTCTTCTAGGTATTTCTGAATTTCCAGTTACTTCAGTGTTGAGTATTTTCAGTATCTCACTTGAAATTATTTCATTCCGATATTAGTGTTAATATTATCTTTGAGAGCTGAAAAAAAAATTTCCAGAAATTAGGAGCCAGAATTTAAAGGTATTTAGATAGGAATTGTGTCCAATAGCACTTTCAGAGGAAGATATGTTTTCCAAGCAAGCAAAATCAAGGCATTCAAAGTTTAAGGCACTAGGATGTGAATTGTAGTTAACTCATTTCACCACTTTGAGGTCTTATATTTTAATGGATAATGAGTCTCTTGAGGTTTTTTAAAATACTTATAATTATAGCTTTGGAGGTGATGTCAATCTTGTACTTCTGACTGTCACATGGATTCTACTGTGGAGAAAGGAGGGAATTTTCTTTCTTTAAAATGCTCACATCTGCGTCTATATAATATAATTTTTACCAATCCTTTGCAACACCTTGTGTTAACTTGTTAGAAACAAAATACTGAATTAGATTACTGATTTAAGATAAATAACAATTTCTGTTTCCAAGCAGAAGGACAGGTTTCTTATGGTATTTAATTTAATTTTTAGCAGAGCCTTTATTTTTCTTGATATTATTTGTTATTAAAAACAACATTACATTTAGATATATTTGTTGTTTGGACTTCATATTCTAATTGCCTTTAAATCTTTCTTTTCTGTGCAGTTAACAAATATTTAAGCTCTGAAAATCCACTGTTCTTTGAACTCCGTGCCAGATACCTTATTGCCTGTGAACGCATCCCTGAGGCAATGGCTCTTATCAAATCTTGCATAAATCATCCAGATATCAGTAAAGATCTGTATTTCCATCAAGCTCTTTTCACCTGTCTTTATATGTCACCATTAGAAGATCAGCTATTCCAGGAGGTATTGTTTGTCAGTATACATTTCTTTTTTAAAATGAAGTGGTGCTTTATACTTGCTGTGTACGAGTTGTCAAGAGGAGCATTTGGAACTCTGATTTTGTGGAACCAAATGTCATAAAATCAGGCAGCCACACTGCTGTTGCTCAACTTAGTGCTGGCTTAAGCTTGGAGAAGTTGAATGTGAAGTGCCTACAAATCTTGTTGACCTAAATGCAATTTCATGGTCAAGTATTCTTGTAGATGTAGTTCCTAAATATTTTGTGACTTCAGTGTATTGACTATTTTACTATTGACAATTTTAGTAAAAGCACTTGAGCCTAATTTATGTTAATCATACATTATGTAGCTTTGTTAAAGTTTTTTAATGATGCCCCAATATGTAAAATGGGGCATCATTTACATTTACATTACATTTACTTGAGCTGAATGTGGCCCTATTTTATCACTGATAGCATTTGGTAGATAAAATTATTTATCTTATTATTATTATGCTTTTCTTAACCTTGTTTTAAGAAAAGTGGCAAGAACAAGCAAAAAAGTGCTTTTGTGTTGTATTTTAATTTCTCAGACAATTATTCTGCTGGTCATTACTCTAAGAAATATGAAAGACCTTGAAATACCTCCAAATTCTTTACTTATAGATGTACACAAAAGCCATTCCAAAGCCATCCTGTGTTAATAGCAATTCCTGAAGTTTTTAGTAGAGCAAGGTCTGACTGGTTTTGATTTCATGTCAGCAAATTGATCTAAATCGATTTTATTTTGATTGTATAGCACTTGTTGAGGACTGATTGCAAGAGTGGAATTGAGATCATCTGCAACACTGAAAAAGAAGGGAAGACTACCTTAGCCTTACAGCTTTGTGAATCCTTCCTAGTCCCACAGCTCCAAAATGGGGACATGTATTGTATATGGTAAATACTTTATTTCTGGGGAAGCAGCTGAGCAGAAAATACATGCTTATTGCCAAAATGAAACTCACCTAACTTAAAAATACCAGTTAAAAATGATTTTTAAATGTTCCTGGTACTTCTGTTGTGCCTGTTTGCTCTTTTACACACAGTCATAGACAGGGTAGCCTAATAGTTCGTAACTCAATATTTACTGTTTCCAAGTAACAGAAAAGTGAACTTTTGCATACCTTACCTAGAAATGTAGCATTTATTATTAGCAAAATGCAGTCTGTAGGCTTAACCATGTAGATATCTTGCTGTGTAACTTGTAGTGTGTCACCAGTGTGCCTAAAAAGAAAATGTGTGGTGCTGGAAATGTGCTCTTAATTATGGAAACTTGGATGTCATGAACAGAGGTATCACCTCAGTGGGGTTCTCTAGAAAACATTGAAGATGTCTTCACACACATTCAATTATTTTTATACCTGGACTTGGTTTTAGGACTAAGAAGTGTTTTCTAGAGTGCTGGCAACAAATTTCACCATTCTGGGGACTGAAAGATGGCTCAGGAATATAATCCTTCTGTTGAGCCTGTATAATTTCTGTACCTAAATTAACATCTGCATTCCTTGATAAAATGTGCTTTGTTTATGTAGTTAAAGCAAAACAGCCTAGCAAGGATTTGACAGAGATCAATCTGTCTAACTAATATTTATATTGAGTTCCGGGGCTACCTTGGATTTCTGTGTTCAGATTGCAGGAAATCAAAAAGCTTTGTTGTCTTGAAAAGCTAATGAAAGTTAGATAAGGTAATGTTTACTTTGATATTCATATTTTTCCTTAACTACTGGACTGTAGGAGGAGTAATTGCTCAATCAAAACCATTGGGATTATGATAATGACATCCATTTACAATACAATGTGGTGGTAATAGCTACTGACATTTTTCATCCAGTCTGTCCATGAAAAGTTGTACAGGCCTCTCCCCATAGGAAAGATGAAGTTGAATCAAAAAGGTAGAGTTTGTGTGAGCTCAGTGGGAATTGAATCCATCTTTGCTGATTCCTGCCCAAAAGCTGCATCTCCCTATTTCTTCCTAGGAAATTACAGGTGTAACCTCCATGGATTAACGCTTTCTGTTTGGGGGAGTCAGTCTTTGAAGAAGTGCATTTTCAATACTGTAATTAAAACTCCTTTTTGCTGTAATAACCTGTTGACCTTGCTCTTGCCCAGCTGATTGAGTTTTGCATCATCCATTTTTGAAATTGCTGTTCAAAGTAAGATGTATCTCTTTTTGTTCTGGCAAATCAGACGTCAAAGATGAAATTCCAGTAGAGGCTTGAGTACTGTATGACTCCTGGTTTTCAGGGAAATAATCTTGGCATCTCTCAGTACTTTAATTTATTCAGAATGTAGAACTTGAGGATCTTTGGAAGAGGGTTCAGAGCAGTTCTGTCTGTGCAGCTCAAACAGATGTATCATTTTTCACAGATGCTGAGCTTTAACAATTGTGTTCCCAACAAGAACTCTGTGTAATACTTAATAGCTCATGGAAACTGCAGCAAAGCTTGTCAAGGCATGACTATACTCTAGTCCAATTTTTTGAAGAAGTAGGAGCCAGGTTAAATTAACCTACAGAGTCTATTTTTCCCCAGGGAAGATTTTAGTGTCGCCAGCAGAGTATAAATCATCTCACCTTGTCTGGAGCTGAGGTCCTTGCAGATCTAACAGAGATCTAGCTGCTAACACTACAAGCAAAGATAAGACAACAAAACAGATTAGAAAGCTGTAAATAGCAGATATTTGCTGCAGCCTAAATGAAATCTTCAAGCTAAAACCATTAGTTGTCATCTTGGAGGAAGATGAACTTCAAGGAGCTTGGTAACGAAACTCAAATTTTCACTGCTGTTAAGAACAAATTCTAGATTCAGATGAACAAATAATTTTTCTCAAGTGAAATCATCAAGCAAGCTGTGCTTGGTCATACTAAAAATATTTTTGTGTGAAGCAATGGTAAGAAATCAATTCATAATACTTTGTATCAAAGTCTTGTCTCTTCAGGAAGACACATAGTATTTTGATAAATGTTATTTTGGCTGTTTCCAGGTGATTCCTATGCAGTAACTTCAGTAAGTGAAAGAATTTTTACCACAGGTTTGAACAGTCTTTTGGTAAAGCATGTTCCCTACTTATTAAGAGTAGCAAAAGGTTTAGATCCAGCTAAGTTAGGGAGGGTTTAACCATCATTTCATGTTGCTGGTGGAGGCACACAGTGGTTTTGGTGTTTTGTAGGTGGTTAAGAGGCTGGAATGCATGATTGCCTCTGGTAAAGAGGTGCTGAGTTGTGTGATCTCCCAGTAACAATTTAAGTTGTCCCAACAAAGTCAGAAATGGACTTGAAAAAGAGAATCCATTGTATTGACATAGAAAAATAAAACTAAAAGACTAAAATAGTGTTTTATGTCAGAGTCTAGGTAAATGGTGGGTAACACCTTGTTGTTCAGCCATGCAGCTCTTCCTTCTACTTCCAGTTTTCTGCTTTCCTTTTACAGCTCTTTCCTTGTGCCAGCCTAGCACTTGTCTGAACACACAGCAAGCCCCTTTAACCACTAATCTCTCAAGAATAATTTGTTTTTTCTCATATTCTCTGGGATTAGTATTGAAATGGCTTGCTCTGAAATGGTGAGAGGCAAAGCAGTGAATGAGATGGATTGTTGTGTAACATATAACAGCAAAACTACTCAGTTCTTACTTTTGTACTTTAGGTTGAGACTTCTACTGAGTTGTTAAGAATGGTTTAGTGCATGAAGACCCTAATTTCAAACTTGCATATGAAGTTTGCAAATATGTAGGATTCAGGTTTCCAGCCTGGTAAAGGCAGAGGTGGGCAGTTTGTATGTTTAGAAAACCAGAAAGACTTTGTGTGTAGAGCTGCTTATAGGTCTCCCTTTTCAGTTTCCCACATAAGCTTGATCTTTATTTTGACTTTAGTTCTCTTGGGTTCTGAATGAAAGAAAACAATCAAGGTCTCAATGTCAAGCAGAATTTTAGAGCTGTTCTGAACTTAGAAGTGGAGTTGGTTTTGTCATAGGCAGTTCTGTCACTTCCCTTCTTTCAGGCTCGGAGCTCACTAAGAGAAGCTTAACCTCAAAATGTTTGTCTGACTCTGGAAATCAGCCAAATATTTTGTCAGTAACCAGGTTTGTTTTCTGAGGGAGGAGCCTGCTGGAGTAGAAAAGTGTCTTCCTTCAGAACATGAAAGTCAGTGGGTCCTGCTTTCATTGTAATGCTGTGGTGGGATTTCTCTGGAGTCCTAGCTAGACCTAGCCTTTGTGTGAGATCTTAGTGCTGGCAAAAATCTTCTTGTGACTAAAAGTTAGCCTAGTTGCCTTCCTAAGTCTCTGAATTAAAGTGCACAGAACTTTGATGCTCTAAGCTTCAATTAGCTCTATTTTATAGGCTAGCACATCACTTGAGCAGAGTTCAGCACTAATCTGTTCTTACATTTTCTTTTCTCAGATAGGAATGTTTTTTAACTGCAGCTCATAGAGATGCAGCATAGCTGTAGAGCCAGAAAGTTTGGTGTAACTGCTTTAGGCAGAAAATTGTGCTGTGATAAGTGGAGAACACCACTATTTCCTGCCACATCAGGAGCTTCTGGTGCTGCTTCCATTTTTCACATTCAAAAGCTTCTTTTCCTGAAGGACTCTTCATCCTTGTACTGGAAGTGACTTAATCCCAAGAGCATACAGATGTTTATTGCCTGTGGTGTCGAGGGCTAGGTGCTGTTCCATCTGATTTTATTGCGCACTTCTCTGAAACTGAGCTGAATACATGAATGTTTTGTTGAATATTTAATTGGTTGGTGATAGGAGATACCCTGAATGCTTTAGCAAAGTAATTAAGTTGCATTTTCCATTGTGCACGTTGTGTGCAGTCGTGGTATTAAGTAGGTCAGTATTACACCCTCAAATATTATTTAAATCACAGAATATGCAAATAATTGGCTTTAGTGATGCATTGTGCTTGGTGAGAGAGCTCTAAAACTCAATGTAACTGGAATATTTTATTCTCTACCTAATAGGGACCTGATCTTCATTTGGAGTAAACTGCAGCTCAAATCTAACCCATCCAAACAAGTATTTGTGGACCAGTGCTACCAGCTTCTAAGAATTGCTACAAATGTCAGAGTAATTTTCCCTTTCATGAAAGTCATTAAGGATGAAGTAAGTTGTGTCTGTTTTCACCTCATCCACCATTCTTTTGGTAACAAGTTAAACTAAAAAGAAGTGATGTTTATACTGTGTAATGACTACTTTTGGTGGAAAGTTAAAAAAGAGGGGTTAGGGAAGGACACAGTATTATCTTTAAAATTTTGTCAGGTTCCAGAATGGGCTTCAATATTATGATTGCTTGTGTGGTTTTAAGGTTTATTTTTAAAAACTGAATGCTGAGTTTTTCTGTTTCTGCAGCAAGTTTGAGGAATAAGTCCATGGGATAAATGTGAATGGGTTATTGGTTGGGGTTTTTTTTCAGCCTGACCTCTTAAGGAAATAGTAAGTAATTGTATGTACCCTTCATCCTTGTTAAATTCTGAATCTTTTTACCAATTCTAATCAAATCTTGAAAAAAATTGCTTAATATAACATAAAGGAAAAGGCAGAATAATACAGGTGAAGACATTATTTTGCTTCAGAAAATGGTGCTGCATTTCATGCTTCATATCTCAGTCTTATTCTGCCCCATCTGCAAAAGATGTCATGTGCAATGCTTTGCACACAGGCCTGAGACTTGTTTCCTAACAAATGTTATTTGCCATTGACCTGACTTAACAGAGCTCTTTCATATTTTATGCCTTAGATGAATTCTATATCTTGTCAGATCTCAATGCATTAATTTGTTGCTGTTCAAGGATATGTATTCTAAAATGCTTGTGGTGATATTAATAATTCTATTTGCATCTGAATAGTCTCATTATTTTAATAATCCCCTAATTATGGAACATTGTCTGTATTTGTTAAAACCCAAATACAGGAGGTATTCATTATTTCTAAATTTCCTGTACCTCTTTTGTTGGGCAGTGTATTTCTGACTGTTCCTCTGAGTTCCACGTTCATGAGGGCCCCCAGCTTGAAGTGGGGAATAGGAAATCTCATTGGAAGGATGGGTCATCAGTTTTGGAAAATGAAGCCTTTAGACTTCTTGGCCGTGGGTTGTTCAAAACTGTGAGCAATATTACCACGGTTTTTATGTAATTCAAGCTAAAAAAGTTACAAGGCCAAAATACAGAGGAGCTGTCCAATTATAGTGCGAAGCAGCCTAGGTAATGGAGAGGCAGGCTGATATGATCTCTTGCACTTCTGGTTTATATCCCCAAATAATTGTCTTTAACTAGAGAGCTGCATGGGGCAGAGCTGAAGCTTTGTAGCTGTACAGCTTTCACTGCAGACCATTTTTGTATCTGCATTTATAGCCTTGTTTGAGCAATATTTTCAAGTGTTCATGCCCTTGGATGAAGTTCAGTAGCTGGATGCTTTCCTGCTTGGCAATAGAATATAAATATGTGGGATGTTTGGGAATTGTTGATTGTACACTGTGATTTCCTTCCTGCAGGTTGGTGAAGATGGCCTTCAGATCTGTGTTGAGATATGTGGATGCGCCCTACAGTTGGACCTCCGTGAAGATCCCAACATGAAAAGTCTTATTTATAAAGCAATCGCTCATTTTCTGCCAAATGACTTGGAGATCCTCAGAATTTGTGCTCTCTCCATCTTTTTCCTGGAGCGCACCTTGGAGTCTTACTACACTGTTGAGCACTTGTACAAATGTGCAGATGAAGAATACAATGAGTGCACTAGTTCTGTTCAGAACCGCGTGCGGTTCGAGCTGCTGCCCATCTTGAAGAAAGGATTGTTTTTTGATCCCGAGTTCTGGAATTTCTTGATGATCAAGCAGAATTGTTTAGCCTTGTTGGGGGATAAAGCCTTGGATGGCTTGAGTGAAAGTACACTGGAAACCTCTCCTGCAAACACAGAGAAAACAGCGGAGTACAGGGCTCTGGGTGAGGAACGTGGCTGTTTAACAGATGTCAGCAATGGGGAGCTTGACCCTGGAAACTGCTCCGGAGCCCGCTCCAAAGGGAATGCCAGAAAGAACCACCAAGCTCTTGAGGCATCCAAAACGTTGGATCAGACTGAACCAAGGCACCGCTGTGTGATCTGCAACAAGGAGTTCCTTGGGGATCACATAGTGAAACACGCACAAGCTCACCAAAAAAAGGGCAGCTTCTCCTGTGTGCTTTGCACCAGGAAGTTCAGGCAGAAAGGACTCATGCTGAAGCATTTAAGGAATCATGTCAGGAAGATAGAAAGGCAACATCTTGCTGCAGCTCTTGAGGCTGGTCAGGAGGCTCCTGCTCTTCATGAAGTGCAATGTTCAGGTGTTTCTGTGTCTCTTGAAAATGGGAATTCTGAGGGTTCCAAAGATACTGAACCAGAGGCTACAGTAGCTACAGTAGCTCCGAGTTCTGATCAGGTCCAAGAGGAGGCTGAGACTGCAGAACAGGTTTTTGAGGCAGTGGAAAACCACCTAAGTGACCAGGATGATGCTACTGAAAACAGTAGTGACAGCTGTTTTAATAATGTTCCTGATGCTTTAAGTACAGAGAGTTTGCCTGAGGATGATGAGAGCTCCAGTAAAGAGTCACCCATTCTGCATAAAGTGAATGGAGTGTTTTGCCCTCAAAAAGATATTGATGCTTTGGATGAGGAAGGAACCTTTAAGTGCCCTGCTAATGGTTGTGCTAGAGTGTTTAAAAAAATAAGATTCCTCAACAAACACGCCAGAAAAACTCACCCTACTGATCTGAAGGTGCAGCAGCATATAATGAAATGGAATAAAGGAAAATGTCGCTTCTGCCAGAGGAAATTTGCTGATTCCCAGCATTTTATAGACCACCTGAAGAGACATGTGTATCCAAATGTTTACTTTTGTTTACACTTTAATTGTAATCAGAGATTTAAGCTGTCAACTGAGCTTGCAGAACATACGAAAAGTCACAGTGTGTTTAAAGCTCAGTGCAATTTCTCAAACTGCTGTGAGCTATTTGAGGAGCTCCCTTTGCTGTATGAACACGAGGCTCAGCATTATTTAAATAAAACCCCAGAATGTTCAGAAGATGCAAGTGAAAAAGATTCTTCAGATGATCCTTCAGAACTCTGTAGTTACCAAGATGATGATGAATCTGTTAATGAAAAAGAAACTGTAGATTTACCAATTCCAACCTGGAAGTCAAGGAAGGATTCTGCAGAACCAAAGACGTATATTCAAAGTGTGGAGAAGAAAGCAAATAATGTAATTCACAATGGAAATGAAAGCTCACCTGAGGGTAGTGCTCCAGTTTTAAGTTTGATAGACCAAAAGACACCTGTGTCACAGCCAAATCCTGAAAACTGTAATGTTGTTAGTGACCAACTGGTCAATGGGCACAGTGACCCAGATCAGACATCATCCAAGGCAGCCCAGATACCTTTGGACAGAGTAGCAGATGAAACAAGGACAGAAAATGGGTCAGTGTTACCAGTTTTACAGAATTGTCACGATGCACCACAAAATAATGCTCCTGCGGCCTCACAAGTACCTTCTAAACCAAATCAGACAACAGAGACTACTTCATATGGTGTCATCTTAACAAAACCCTACGTCAGACCGTTGCCTCCCAGTTACCTTGATGAACGTTACATTAGCATGCCAAAACGGAGAAAAATTTTGGCCGATGAAGTAGATGCTTACTCTGAACAAGACAAAATTTGTAGCAAATCAACAGAAAGATTTAGATGTGGCAACTGCTTGACCATCTACTGTAATTCAGAAGCACTTGAGGCTCACCTTGCACAAAAGAAGTGTCAGACGCTCTTTGGATTCGATTCAGATGATGAAAGTAAGTCCTGCAGTCCTTCCATGATGGTTTCTTTGGCAGTCAATAGCAGTCAGAAAATGGTCTTTGAAAACAGGAATAGATAAGACACAGGTACTCTGCTAAACTGGAAGTTGAAATTGGACATGCTGTTCAGAATAAGAAAGAGGTGGTGAGAATTTGTAGGCAAACTCATGGAAAAGACTTCTGATAAAACAGAATGGGGTAATTCAATCTGTCTTTCCTTGCATGTTTGAAACTAAACATTGTGAAAAACATAAGCAGTGTTCTAGATTAAGGAATGATTTACCTTCTGATCTTTTGTCTTTTACAGGTGCCTGATTCAATGTTGTGGAAAAGTCCCAGATGAGGAGTAGTGGTGTAAGGAAACACTACGTGAAGCAGCATCAGTTTGTTTCCCAGTTGGCCTTAATCATGAAGCAGTCTCAAATTCCTATAGAAAAACATGACCTTGATAAAGAGAAAGCACATTTTCTAGACAAAACTCACAAAGAAGTAATAGGAGCTCTGCAGGTCTTGAGTCCAGAAAAGTTGCTACAAAACCCCCAAAGTACCAGTTATCCAAAAAAGCCATGTTCATTCCAAATGTATGATTGAAGTTTAGTGGCACAGCTTTTCTACCATGAAGGTTGAAGGACAATGAGGCATAGAGGTGAGCAGGCAGAGGAAGCAGAGGTGTTCATTGCCTTGTGGAAAGCCAACCAGCCAGTTCTGAAAGCTGCTTTAGTGGTTAATGGGTATCTGTCCACACAGCTGAGAAGGACTCGTTCAAGGAGGTGTTGCATTCTTACCTTGTGGATAAATGCATCAAGAAACCATGCATTCTTTTTTTTTGTCTTTTTAAAGTCTGAGTGTGTGAGTCCATTATCTGCTCAAAAGCATGGAGCTTGTTTCATAAACTTGTACTCAGAATCCAAAGAGGAATGTGGAAGGAAATCTTGAGCTAGATGGGATGCTGGAATAGCCAAAAACTTGAAATACAGAACAAGCAGGAAAAAGTGAGTTGATGTGCTATTTTGTGAGACTTGCACACTGTGGAAATCAGATGCATGCAAGAGAAGCCCTTTGCAAGGCTGAGGTAAAAGTGACTCCTGTAAAACATCTGCTGTAGGTGTGGGAAGACCAACAGAAGTGATAGATTGTGTGGATATTAACAGCAGCTGATGGAAGCAAATCTGGAATGTTGGGAGGGCTAAGATTGCAGAGTTAAACTAATATTCTGCAAGCACAGAGGTCCCTCAGCTGTTGGTAGGACAGACAAGAGCTTGAGAAGGCAAACAGAAGCAGAGCACATCAGGTTGGGGTGAACAAAAAGGTCAGGAAGAACCTGTTTCACATCTATTATGTTGCTTAATGGTGGTGGGCCACAACTCAGTACTGTCACTAATTATTCATTGTCTAGAAGGGAGAAAACAGGGATCCTCTCAATCCTGAAGACACGTTGCAATCCTATCTAGTTGCATCCCTTGAAAGGAGAGCCTTTCCCTGAGGCTGGTGAAGGAGTTACTTAAATGTTAAGCACTTTATTCACAATTCACTGTTCATAGAAACAATCACAATATGAAGACATGAAATAGGAGTTCTTCAATTCTATATGGAAAACTGAAATACAGAAAATTTTTGAAACCAAAAAGATGCTGTTGTAGATTTTGGTCTTCCTACCCTAAGGCAGAGGTGTGGCAAACATGCACATTGTCCAGTTACTGTGCTAATTTATCCTCTAATTTATCCCACACTGTCTTGCCACATAATATTTTTTTATTTGGGATCCTGTTCTATGAAAATTGTAGTGGGATTGCAGGCAGGGGAGGCACAGGGGTGAGAACTGATGTTCAGAGTCATTCCAGAAATGTAGGACAGCACAGAGCAACTGTTCCTGCTCAGCTGTCACTGAAGAGTTCTTCACAGTGTGTACAGGGCTTAAATCAACAGGTGGGTGAAAATGAAAAAATCAGGGGGTGCATAAAACCCCTGTTCATTGTAGCAATGGCTCACTCTTGCAAACCCAAGGGTTTCTCTGTAAGATTGGCTGTGAAGTAGTTCTGGAACATAAACTCAGTAGTTCAGTAATGCCTCTGCTAATAATCCTCTGTGGAAGTAAACAGATATTTGCATTAATTCTGCTTTCTTTCCCCTTCCTGCAAGGTAAAAAAGAATGCTAACTTGAAATCATGTTCTTGAGTTCTAGAAGAGTTTTGCCTTAACTTTGAGTTGGATTAACATAAAAGGTTATAAAATTATGATCACAGGTATGTGTGCATTACATGAATCCCAGTTATGGCCCACTATGATGTTTGAGGCACCAAAGAATTTTTTTTTGCAGTTGCAAAAAAACTAATTTAATGCATCATTCATTATATATGCATATATACACACTATATATATATATTTACATGTATAAATACCTAAAAAGTTTTAAACATGAAGTTAATGGGGTCCTTATCAGACAAATGCACTTTCACATTTTTTTACTTTCAAGATACCAACTAATTTTTAAGGACCCGGGTACTGTGTTGAATGTTCCCAGTCTCTCCCTTCTTTGCTTGACATTGCTTAACTATATTTGGGGAAAAAAACCATTAATTTTAAAGTATTATAGTTCTGAAAATCTAAAAAGTGAGTCAAGAAAGATAAAGATGCTTGTGTCAAATCTTTTTAATGTACCTTTTAATCTTTGGTGCTTTTTTGCTTTTCCCTGGAGCTCCATATGTCTGAAGATGCTTTAAAAACATGATTGAGACTTGTATTATCTTTGGTTTAAGTGTTTAGATAAATGCATCTGTGTACATGCATAAACTGTGACCATAATTTTTTGTACCTGCATTAAAGTCATTTTTGTTCCAAGATGGTTTTCTGGGACACCACCGTTTGTTTCTCTCATGTATTCAGTGTGTACACTCTGGAGAAGAGGAAAATATGAATTCTTATGTAGGTGAAGATGAGCATCACCCAACAATTATCAGCAATCTGTTAAATTGACTTAAAAGTAGCAAGTGGGTGGTAATGTTTTAAAATAATTATTTCCACTTCAAAAGACATTGCATTTTCTTTAATCTGCTCTCTGATACCTGTTGGTATTGTCAGATAGTTGCAGTATTAAACAACTTTAATCAGAGGCAAAAAGATACTTGGATCATGTGTGGAATAATTCTAATCATGTGTACAATAATTCTCCATGCTCTTTAAGGATTCTTTTATTTTGAGTAAGCCTGCAACTTCTAAGGCTGAAAACAGGTTACAAGTCTTGAAAGTTGGAGGTTTTTCAGTTGATTTTTTTTTCCCTAGGCATTTAAGCATTGTGTGATATAATTGGAAATCCTTGAAGATGTATCACTTTGATTCAATAAGTCCTGAAGTACGTGTGTAGTGTAAGCCTCCAGCTACCCTAAAGCTGCCTGAAGTTATCCATGAGCTTAGGAGTCTTGTTGGATCAAAGTTGGTGCAATTCAGTGCTCATAATTGTATTTAATAACATTCCTCCAGTTGGATTTGGACTTTGCTTTTAAGAGTGTCTCCTCTAAGCCCATCATGTTTCACTGTAAAGGTCATGTGATTTCTAATTCCAAAAAGCTGCTGCTTGGTGTAGGCACCTTTTCACAAAAAAAAAAGGAATACTGAAAGTAGGTTGCAAGTGGTCATATCTGTGGGACAAGGTCACTGGTACTTTGGTTATTTAGCCATATTCATAAAAATTATATGAATTGTATAGTTTGGATAATTTATAACATTAAACTTTGTGATTTTAATATCACATGGAAGGTTCAGCTGTACTCATTTCTTTTATTGTTTAACACCAGTGCTATGGACAAAAGACCCAACGGGGGTGGTAGTGTTACTATTTTCTTAATTTATTTGGTACTGTATAACACCTTTCTGATTAAATGCAGTGTATGCATTTTGGGACTCTTAATTTGTAAAAGCTGTTACAGGTTCAGCAAGAAAGGAAATTTGTGCTTCCTTGTTGAATGTTAAATTATTTTACTTTGCATTTTATATAAGAGTACAAATTAAAACTGAGCCATCAAACTGCAATAAATCTACAGTAGTGTTTCATTTTAAAGACCTTTTGTACTGTACATAGATTTGTTCAATAAAACATTGTCTTTGTTGTTGATAGAAACTGATCTTGTCTTTTGGAGAATCACTCTGGAAATGCTGCTGTGATGTTCAGAGCTACTGTGTTGTTTGGTACGTGATGGTTGTGTGGCACCTGTGTGATCATGCCAGGTCTTGGTGTTCCAGGTGTGTTGATGTTTGGATTTGAACAGACCAAGCTTCAGAATGGGGGAAGCAGTTAATTCCTAGGGCTCTAAATCCAAATTTGGGGCCACAGAGGAGTCTGGGTGCAGCTGTTTGAAGATACCTCTGCTTCTGGTTGGTTGTTGGGTTCAGACAGAAAGACAGTGTAGCTGCTTTTTTCTTTTGCTTCAGAGTTCAATACTGCCACCTGAAATTACTGGATAATTTAAATTTATTATTCACAGCCCTGTAAATTCCTAGGAGTTTTTTGACTGCAGATTTTTTACTGTCTTCTGGAAAATTGTGGATGGTGACTTTTTTTTGTGTGTGTAACTTCCAACTTACCTTTGTTTTCTACTGTGGATATTTTTGACAAATTTGCCCTGAGGAAGTTACGTGTGGGTATAAGGGTAAGGGGCCTCAGTACATTTTGCCAGCAAAAATATTTATCAAAATGGCAATGTGTACATAAGCCATTTAATACATTAAATGTTGAATATATTAACACCAAATATAAACTTGTTTGCCCCTCCTCAGATGGACAGGAGACAGAAAATACAACAAAAGCCCTTGTAGTAACTCCTTGAATTACGACAGCAATTTATTGTTACAAGAGTACTGTTCACCTTTTGGTTTATATAGGCTAATAATTTTCCTGTTTCTTCCCCTTTGGGAATGCCAGTTGCTGCTCAATGCTCAAGTCAATTAAAAGTTTGAATAAAAACTCTAAAGGGAATTTGGAGTTAGGAGAAAGAAAAAAATGAAACCTGCTTCTGAGATTATCCCCTTTCCAGCCCCATCACCTCCAAAGGGGAAGGACTTGTAAAATAATATATAAATATATTAGAAATAATTATAAATAATCCTACTGAAAGGGCTGGTCTTGGTTTAGAACAGGAAAGGGCTGTCCTGAATATTGAAAAGTCTCTCCAGTCTCTGCTGCCAGTGCACTTTTCCTCTCTAAGGATTAATGGGAATGTGACTGTTCCAAGGCGACCTCACCCTGCCTTCCCCTCCCACCCCCTGATTTCTTACTGAAAACACAGCAAACATCTCAATCTAAATTTTAAAATGGCATCTTGATGGTTGTTTTTTTCCCCTGAATTCCAAATGAATTGGATAGGTATTACTCCTTGAAGGCTGCAAATCTAAATAAAGGTTTATTGAAACCTTTAAGCAAAATGAAGCAAAGGTAATTTATATTTCTCAGATGCATTGTCTAATTTGTAGTGTGCAGGATTGATACTAATCAAGAATATTAAATCATTGTGCACGTGAGGGGAAGTTTGGCACAGCAGACAATAAGTGTTATTATGTTAAAGCTTTCCAGATGCTTCCAGAATGAATTTTTATCTGAATGTTAAACTTAAAATTCATGGGCAAATTTTGTTCAGCTGTTTCTGGCTGATATGGAATTCATTGCTGCAGCTCAAGGGAACAGCTCTTACTCACCTGAATGTGTGGTGGTTTTCCTTCTCATCAACCTGGGACATCTGCATGGACATTGTTTAGATCTCAAAGAGGAGAAAATCATCTAAACTACAGGGATAAGGAATGTGTCCTCTGTTCTCATCAGTGTTCTGTTGCAGGGTTACCAGATCTTGGGGGCAGGCATTCCTTACTACAGCTCTGAACAGAGCCCACCACTATGATGAGTTCTGTTGTTTGTGCAAAAGCATCATCAGTAATTCAGACATGGTTCTTTTGTGTATCTTTAGAGGATCTGGGTGTTCCTGGGTTTGAAATCACAGGCAGCTTTACCACAAAAAGGTGGTCTCCTTACACATCCCTATTAAAGTAGGGGGTTGAGGAGAGTGTTGGCTTTTTCTGCCACAGAAAGGTCAAGCACTCTTGCACCTTTTTTTTATCTAGGCATGTAGCTTATGATGCTTAGCTCAGTGGAAGCTTCTGCTGTCTTCTATTCCCCTTTTTTTTTTGTTCTTTCCTATTTTCTCTTTTATGAAGTGTCCATCACTGGTTTGCTCTGCCCCTGACAAAGATGATAGTCCCAAGTGGAAGAGCAACACAAGGTTGAGAGCTTGCATTAAGTAAAAAAAAACAAAACCCAAAACAAACAAACAAAAAACCCAAAACAAAAACTTATAGGACTTGGTTTCCTTAAGCAGGTGCTGTGCTGTTGGATTTCCCAGTCCTGGGGAGATGCATCACTTGGGCACATGCCTCAGTCACAAGCGGATGACTCTTGTGGTAGGAATCATAGAATGACATCAGAGGATATCCTGATGTGGATGGGACCCCCAAGGATCACCGAGTCCATCTCCTGGCCCTGCACAGGACCCCGGGAGTCACACCCTGTGCTAAGAGCATTCATTGTCAAGATGCTGCTCGAACTCTGCCAGGCTGCTGCTGGGGAGAAGATTTTTCTAACTTCCAGCCCAAACCTTCCCTGCCACCTCAAGTCCTTCCCTCGGGGTCCTGTCACTGTCACCACAGAGAGATCAGTGTCTGTCCCTCCTCTTCCCCTCATGAGGATGCTTTAACTGCACTGAGGCCTCCTCTTGTCCAGCTGAAGAGAACAAGCCCTCCTCATACGGCTTCTCCTCAAGCCCCTTCCCCATCTTTTTTGCCCTCCCTTGGACACTCTCTAATGGCATTATAACCTTCTTATAGCATGGTGCCCCAGAGCAGAGCGGGACAATCCCCACTGGCCGTGCTGTCCCTGATGCCCTCAGGACAATTCCTGCTGGCCATGCTGTCCCTGATGTCCCCAGGACAATCCCCGCTGGCCATGCTGTCCCTGATGTCCCCAGGACAATTCCTGCTGGCCATGCTGTCCCTGATGTCCCCAGGACAATCCCCAGCTGGCCATGCTGTCCCTGATGCCCTCAGGACAATTCCTGCTGGCCATGCTGTCCCTGATGTCCCCAGGACAATCCCCGCTGGCCATGCTGTCCCTGATGTCCCCAGGACAATTCCTGCTGGCCATGCTGTCCCTGATGTCCCCAGGACAATCCCCAGCTGGCCATGCTGTCCCTGATGCCCTCAGGACAATTCCTGCTGGCCATGCTGTCCCTGATGTCCTCAGAACAATCCCCACTGGCCATGCTGTCCCTGATGTCCCCAGGACAATTCCTGCTGGCCATGCTGTCCCTGATGCCCTCAGGACAATTCCTGCTGGCCATGCTGTCCCTGATGTCCCCAGGACAATCCCCAGCTGGCCATGCTGTCCCTGATGCCCTCAGGACAATTCCCCGCTGGCCATGCTGTCCCTGATGTCCCCAGGACAATTCCCCGCTGGCCATGCTGTCCCTGATGTCCCCAGGACAATCCCCGCTGGCCATGCTATCCCTGATGTCCCCAGGACAGGGATGTCGCCCCTGGCTCCAGGGCCGGCCCCCATCCAGTGGCCATGGACCAGTAGCCGCACATCCCTTTCCATGCTGCCGCTCTCCAGCACGCCCGCAGAGCTCAGCACGCCCTCGGGGCGGGCTGGAAGGGAAGGATACGCTCCGCTGTAAACCCTCCACGTGTATAACACACAATCGATACGTTCGAACCCGCCTCCCTGCCGCCTCGCCCCGCTCCCGGCCGTTTCTCCGCGCGGAACCTCGGGGCCGGCCGCTCTTTCCAGCCGGCGCCGCGCATTGCGCGGCCGGGCGGGGCGGCCATGGCGGGCCCGGGGCTGAGCGAGCGGGAGCGGGCGGGGTGCCGGGACCTGCTGCAGCTCCTGCGCACCGACGAGCTGCTGGCGCTCACCGACACCGTCACCAACCGCCTGGTGCACCCGGAGAACCGCCAAGGTGCGCGGGCAGCGCCGGCGCCGCCGGTCCGGGGCCTGCCGAGCGGGGCTGGGCCCCGCCTGCGCTTCCCCGGGCCCGGCGGCTGCGGCTGCCCCGGGGAGGGCCGGGGCTCGCAGGGCTCAGGGTCGCTGCCTGAGCGACCCTGCACAGCTTCTCCTGCACAGCCCAGCAGCTCCGGGGCTTGGCTGCTCGGGGCTTGGCGTTGTCCAGGCCGAGGGAGTTGCGGTGGCGACGGGCTCGTAGCAAACCTTCCGCTCTGCACGCATCTCTTCCCCCTCAGAGCCCTGCAGTGAGCTGCGAGCACGGCTGTGCCCTTAGTGCTTAAAAGTATTGGGAGCTCAGGAGTCTCTCGCTGTTGCTTTCGGGTTTTGAAAGGGTAAAATACGAATCTACATTGAGCTTGCTTTTTTTTTTTTTGCAGGACGCTTCCGGTTGTGAGCATCCTCCATCACTTTGTTGAGATTTGTTTCATAAGAATTCATTTTTTATGAGATTTACCTGAGGCCACTGGGTTTGTTGCCCAGTGGTCTCAGGTATATATATATATATTTATATATATACACCTGATGAGTATATGTATATATAGATATATGCTCATCCTAAAGCCTTGAGTATGTTTTATGTGATGTAACTAAAACCTGTAAGATTTGCCCAACACATTTCTTTAAAAGGTGTTTTGCCTGTAGTTTTTTTTTTTTTCCTTACCTTTTTTTCCCCTACTTTTTGCAGTGGTTGTAAGTTAAATTAAAAGATTTTTGTGTTTTATTTTAGCTATTTCTTTCTGGTTAGATTTAGGGTTTTTATAGGTCTCCTGTTAAGTGCTAGCCTCAGTTCAGGTGGGAACTGTCTGCTGCAACTGTTTTAAAAGTGAATTTAAGTTTGTCATGTTTCCTTGTTCTGCCACAGAGCCTTGTAGCTGAATTTTGTTTATTGTTGCCATTCAATGCACTGTTGTTGTGCTAGGATGCATTTTCTTATGAACATGGGAGTTGTAATCACATTAGTGTGGAAATAAAACAGATTTAGTTCCATTTCCAGCAGGCTTCAGGAAGGAGGAAGGAGGTGGAACCTCACTTTCTCAAACTGCTGTGCATTGCTGAAGCACTTCACTGGAACTCTTGTCCAAGAAGCATATTTGCAAGCCTTTGGGTGTATTCTGTGTGATATGATGAGGCCAGATTTCAGTTTCCAGACAAACTTTCGGTCTCTTCATGTCCTGCCACCTTTTCTTGTACCGTGTTTGGAGGTCAGGAGTTTAAGAAACGGCTTAGGTTTGAGGTTTCATTGTGAAAGAAGGTAACTCTAACTTCAATTTCTTTCTTTGCAGAGGCCATTCATGCCATTCTGCTATACAGCCAAAACGTGGAAGAGCTTCTGAGGCGCAGGAAAGTCTGCAGGGAAATCATCTTCAAGTACTTGGCAGCACAGGGAGTGGCGGTGCCTCCCTCCTCGGAGAAACAAGTTCTGATTGAGCGTGTGAGGCAGCTCTGGAGCGGGCAGCTCCCGGCTCGAGCCCCGGAGCCCGGGCCCAGGAAACCTCCTGCTCAGGTGAGAGCTGCTGCTGAGGAAATCCTCGGGCTGCCCAGCGCTGCCTCCACAGCATGACCCGTGCAAATGTGGCTCTGCTCCTGTAGGAAGGTCCCAAACCTTTTGAACTCTTGGTCGGTTTGGTTTTAGTTGGGTTGGTTGGGTTGGTTTTTAAATGACAACATCTGAAGGTGTCTCTTCGTTTTCCACAGTATTTGAGCTCTAATGTGCGGGGTCTTCGCCATGCTTTGAATTTTTAAATTGTCCTCTAGGCTAAAATAGAAGATATTCACAGATAGTTTTGTGGGTTCAGGGACAGCTGAAAACAGTATGAATGGCACAGAAATCCTGCAGAGGCCCTCGTGATTTTAGTGAGTTTATATATTGATAAAATGTGCAGTTTCCAGCAGTGACAGGTCAGTGCCATTTGTTTTCCCTTTTTTCCAAACAACAGAGCTCATCATAGTGGTGGGCTCCGTTCAGAGCTGTAGTAAGGAATGCCTGCCCTCAAGATCTGGTAATCCTGTAACAGAACACTGATGAGAACAGAGGACACATTCCTTATCCCTGTAGTTTAGATGATTGTTTCCTCTTTGAGATCTAAACAATGTCCATGCAGATGTCCCAGGTTGATGAGAAGGAAAACCACCACACATTCAGCTGAGTAAGAGCTGTTCCCTTGAGCTGCAGCAATGAATTCCATATAAGCCAGAAAGAACTGAACAAACTTTGCCCATGAGTTTGTAACACTTAATACGGGGTAAGGAAACGTGTTTTGGCAATAATAGGTTATTTTGAAGTTAAAATCTTTGCCATTTAGCAAATCCTCGTGGTGTAATGAACTTGAAGGGGTTTATTTGTCATTGTAATTGGCCCCTTGCTGTGGTTCAGAGCACTCATGGGCAGCAGCCCCACCTCCTGGGCTGTGAGAGCTCTGTCCCTGTTGAGAACCTATTGCACAGAGCTTTCACTCAGGGATTAACTGATGGCAGTTAGCATTTAGCTGAGAATTGTTTTCAAAACAATTTTCTGTGTGCATAATTCGACAAAAGAAAAAAGGTTTCTCTTAGCAAAGTTCTGTGGTTGATGGTACGTAAATGAAGTACTTAAAACACATTCATAAATTTAAAAGAAAGTCAGTTGATTTTTTTATCACATACATCATTCTTTGATTTGTTTTCTCTTAATTCTTATCCCTTCTTTCTTCACCACTTTGAAGAAATGGGAAACTTGAACCTATGTAACAGAATTGGAAATTGATTTCAACTTGTGATGAAGCAAATAGAGCATTTCTATACAGAATTCTCCAGACTTTACACGCTTAATTGCTTAATGCTTATAACACAGTTTAATACTTAGCAGACTTTGGTGTTAGCAAACTTGACACTTGATTTACTTCTAAAAAAAGTCTTGCTGTCAAGTCATAAATACTGAGAAGTTCTACAAAGTAACTGTACATTTATTTCCAAAAAATGTCACTTTACATCCTTCCCCTGTCGTTTTTCAGTAGAACCAGGATTTTCCTCTTTGTTTGTAAAGAGCCCAAGATACTGAAGCACTTTCTAGGTGTAGTTCAAAGAACCTGTCCTGGTTCTCTACATTACATAATCATGTTAGTAAAAATAAATGAGCTTTTACTTTGGTGTTTCTCTTCAGGCACTCTGGCTCAGAACACTTGAAAAGGTTTAATATAAGGATGTGCATGATTTGATGTTTTTCTAAGTGATAATCTTGCTGAACAGTTCTAAGAAAAAAATTTGCTTGCCTGCAGAGTCATGGAAACAGACAGAAGTCAGAACAAGATGGCATTGGTGGTCTAGGAGGAGAATTCTGCCAGTGGTACTTTGAACTCCTGAACTCTCAGCACCCTTTGGGAGTAAAATCTGAAGCAGAGTGGGGACCACAACATTTTTGGGAGGATGCCAAACTGAAGTTCTGTTACAACACTTTGGAAAAAAACGTGGAACAATATGTGGGTGCAGACATGGTGAGCCTGCGCCTGCTGTCCTTGGTTAAAGAAGAATGTCTCCTCTTCAACCCAAATTTGCGTTCCAATGGCCTGAAATGTGCCGTGTCCCCTCATGGATTGGTGCTGGTGGCAGTGGCTGGCACAGTGCACAGGGACAACATTTGTTTGGGTGTCTTTGAGCAAATCTTTGGGCTCATCAGCTGCCCCATGAGGAGTAACACCTGGAAAATAAAACTAGTGAACCTTAAAATCGTAGGGCAGAACGCTCTGGAGCCTGAGATGCGAATGGAAGAACCTTCCATAAAATACGAGTCAAGCCAACTGAGAGAGTTGTACGATGGAAATGAACTGACTGTGTTTGAACCTCAGAAATTCTGAGCATTTTGTCACAGCTGGGTGAGGGGCTGGGTTGTTGCTGTCATGCAGTTTCTCTCCTCTGAGTAAGAGGTGCTGAGTGGCAGGCTGAGATACAGGGTATTAACACAGATGATGCTTGTGGGCACTTTTCAAGAGCTAACAAATATTTCATGGGTATTCCTTCAGCTTTTGCACTGTCTTTAGAGTGGAATTTGGTGTTTCATGGTTGCATTTAAATATGGATTGGCAGCCATGTGTAATGAGGGGTTCACAAACTGCAAATTCTCTTCAGGACACCAGTTGAAACTCTTACCTGAGCTGTAGCAGGAAGTCATTGCATCTGGCTTTTGAAATTGAGGAGGTCTTAAGTGTCTAAATGGACATCTGAGTCCCAAGGAAACCAAGAGAAAACCCAAAACAAAACACTGTGATGGGAGGCAGCTTCTTTGGGTGTTCTAAATGTGCTTTAATGGGACAGAGCAGGGAACTTGGCATTGCTAAAGTCTTTTTTTTTAACTTCTTTGCATCGATTGCTTCTTGTCCTTTTACATTATGGTTCCAATTTTGTCATGAATACACACAAATTGTGCTGTCTGTGTCCCCAAGCAGACAAGCTTGAGGTGGTTGCCCATTTCTGGCACTGACTGTCTTGGATCAAGAACTTGATTTCAAAACTTGCAGCAACACTGTATGAACCAAATGCTCTGATAGTTATTTTGGATATGATTACAACAGAATTCTTAATATAATAGTTGTGATTTTTGTATGTTTTCTCAAAATAAGTATTTTGTTTACTCTGAGCTGCTTTATTGCAGGTACTGAAAGTCCATTTATTACCACTGGGTGGTTACAATGATAGGTCATACTAAGAAAAGTATCCAATTACTACTGAATAACTGAAATTATTGCCAGTGTAAAACTTGTTTTTTTTTAAACTCTATTTATTTATAGGGGATTAGAGGTGAAAACTTCTTTTTCTGCATCTTGTTTGGATTGTTTGGGAGCTTTGTTTTAATTTTGTTGCTTCACTATTTAAAGTTCTGAAAACATAAACATTCCCCATAACTTAGCAGAACCAGAAGAACTGTTCCCAGGTTTGTCTTGGTAAAGTATGGCTGGGTGAGAGGAAACAAGAAGGTTCAGGTGTGCACAGAACTGATTTTTGTGAACAGTCTGAATCTTGCTTTCTCCTTAAAGTAATTTCTTTTCTAAGCAAAAGTTCAGATACTGTGTTGGGATGTTATTTCTCAATAAACAGCTGAGTTGTGGCTTCTAATTTTTCTATTGTTTAGCATAAATATCCTTACTGAGAGTTCCAAATTCAATTTTCAAGACACTGACACGGAATTTTTGAAGAGTAAAGCATTGACTGTGTGGCAAATGTGAGAAGGTACTTTTAGCTGAACCTTGACTTTAAGGGAAAAGTTAGGACTTGTTTTAACAGGGCTGAAATTGTTTCTGGACTTGTTTAAATGGAGCTGAACGAGTTTCAAAAAGCTGAAATATTTACAGGAGTGATTTCATCCCTCTTTTTAGATGCTGCTCTTTAGAGCTGAAGTAGTTAATTGTTGATTTACCCTTGGAAGCAATGGACATTTTAGTTGTGTTTAGGAGGTTGAAAATATTAAGTAAAATTTCTTCAAAACTGTTACCATTCACTTTGCTCTGTTTCTTATCAGGACAAATATTTTCAATAACAGTTTCTTATGTCTAGAAATTACGAAAATACACTGAAGCTGCAGTGCTAAATTTTTGCTTTCTGTATCTCTCTCTGGTAAATAATCTGATAAAAAGCAAAATTCTGATCTATTGCAAAGCATGTGGAACTTTCTGAATGTTAAGCAGTGGAAATCACGTCCCTCTGTGCTTTCTTTGGATGCTCCCTATGAAATGAAGTTTTTAAATGTATTCCCAAATTTGTAAATGGTATCCAATAGTCTTCATCTGTTTAGACTTCATATTCTGCTGGTTCTTTCCTGTTATAATTGTCTTTATTATGACAGGAAATATTTTGTGTTCCCTTATCACAAGGTGCCTCTGCTTTTTTCTGCATTGCTTGCTGTTTTCTTGCAATCCATTATCTGTCTTAGTAGCTTGTTTGTTTCCCCCTAAGACTTGGATAAGGGTAAACTCTGCAAGGTGGTAAAATGAGAAATACAGGCCTCCAGTAAAGATATCACCAACCACAGCATTTTGCTTTTAGCTCATGCAGTGTACTTCAGCTTTCAATGCATTTTGAAGACATAACTGCAGCTTGAAAGTTTCTTTTCTTTTTCAAGGGCACAAAGTAGAAACCCGAAGTTAAATGTGGGTGTAACTGCAGGAGGGATGAGTGCTGTGACCATCCCTGCTGCCTGCAGGAAATCCAGGGGCTTGCTGGAGTTTCAGCAGGTGACAGGAGTGGCCTCTGGGTGACATCTGGTGGCAGATTCATCACTTGCCCGGAGCTGCAGTCCCGAGGAGGCTGTGCAGAACAGGCTGCTCTATCCCACTCCTTGCTGGCAGCAAGATGCCCTGAAACTGCCAGGTTCCCCCTTGCTTTGATCTAAAGGAAAGCTTGAAGAGAATCCCTCAGCAGAATGAAAACTAAGAGAGCTCTTACATTTCTGGGATAAATTTAAAGAAATGACAAAAACACAACGTTTATTGGGCTTGTTGCCAGTAGTAGTTGGCCTTACAGAAACTCTTTAGAGACGTGGGTGGGAACAAAGCAGAGATTTTTGTCAAAGTGGTGTTTGTGCAGAGAGGCATCTGCTGGAAAGAGCAGGGGATGTGTAATTCTTGCACAGCCACCTCTTCTCTGCCCTCTGAGAGCATTAATTGCAAGGGAAATAACATCATATTGTACATGCTGCCATAAATCACTCGTTTTATAACCAGTAAAAGCCTGAGCTGCTCATCTAGATGAGGTTTGGGTGCCTTGCCAGCATTTTCCCACTTAAGACTATTGAAAGAAGTTTTGATTTTTAATAACTTGACTGTGATTTGATGAAACAGGCTCCTCTTTGATGTCTGAGCTTTCTTCCTCCTCAGATGCTGAAGTCTGTTGTCCCAAAGAATGGACAGGAGCAGCTTTCAGGTAAGGAATGAGTGAATAATCTGGGGATCTTCCACCAGGAGAGGTGGCAGCACCTCCTTTCCTGTAAGAACTGTGGGATTGAGTAAAACTTGCAGGTGCCACATCCAAACCTTGTTGGAAACTTCCAGGGCTGGCAATTCCATCGCTTCCCTGAGCAGCCTGTTCCAATGTCTGACCACCCTTGCAGTGAGGAAATTTGTCATAATATCTAATCTAAACCTCCCCTGGCACAACTTGAGATCATTTCCTCTCTTCCTGTCTTATTCCCTGGGAAAAGAGAACCTCACTACATCCTTTTTTAAGGTAGCAGTAGAGAGTGATAATGTCCCCCTAAGCCTTCTTCTGACTAAACAACCCCAGATCCCTCAGCTGGTCCACATCAGACTTGTGCCCCAGACCCTTCCCCAGCTCTGTTCCCTTCTCTGGACACACCTCAGCTCCTCAATGTCTTCCTTCTGTTTCAGGAGCCTGTAGAAAATCTCTGCAAGTGTCCTCTGAAGCAGCCTGGATAACTCCAAGTGTGCTGTTTGAATACCATGTTATAATTCCAAAATACCAAACCAAATGTTTTGATCTTTCCTCTTGGCAAATTGCAGAACCTCCCAAGCACAAGGAGAAACATGTTCTTGGGTTCTGTCTTGACAAGCTCTCACAGCCCTTACTGAAAAGGCTGTTTTAGATACCCCTGGTTGTCACTGGGTCATTTGGGTTGTGTGGGTGACTGTTGCACTCCCCTGTGCCGGCTCTTTTGTCCTAATGTGAGCTCTTTACAGTGTCCTGAGTGCTTCTGCTGCAGGAAACATTTGAGTAACAGGAGGCTGCTTTTGAGGAAAATGCAGTGTTTGCTGCCACACCCACAATCACTGCGGTCTGATTCACATTACGGAGCATTCACCCTGGAGTTCCCTTGGGACAAAATGGACCAGGGAGATCCTGCAGCCCTGTGGCCAGGGTACCCTGCTCTCTGTGAGGCACTCAGGCTGCAGGACCACCCTGGAGCTGGCTGGCAGCAAACCCCCAACACAGTCAGAGATGCTGTGCTGGCAGCATCTCAGCAACAGCTGTTTCATGCTCCTGTTGCACAGCACTGTTTGCTAATGTAAACACAGCTTAAGGGTGATGAAAATGGTAATATGGCCTCCTTAGGATGAAATTAAATTAGTTTTCATCCTAATGCTTTCTTAAAATGTGTGTATATATACGTACATACTTATTTTTAACAAGTCTTTCACTCACTTTCTAGCATTTCCCTTGCAGGATTTATATTTCAAATGGAGTAGTTGTCAGCTCCTCTTTAACAGCAATAAGCATAAGATATCATGTCAGTACTTGTTCATCTATTCCTTTTTCTCAGTTCATTAGTGTTATTTATTGCCTGGCTGGATTTTGAGTATTAATGAATTCTCCTCAAAGTTTGCATTTTTTATTGAAATAAATCGATCCGTTTAATATCTCTTCAGTAATTATGTGTTTAGATATATTTGCACAGTGCCCCAGCTCTAACAAGATTAGTGGCAGGAAAATCCCATTCTGCAGATTAGCATGATTTATTGAGTTGAACTTTAGGATTTTCCTCTGGTGCTTCATTATGAAGGTTTATTACAGAAAAACACTTTGTCTTCAATTACTTGCTGGCTGATGTGCATCTGAAAGGCTCAGATGAGCAGTCTTTTTTTTTTTCTCTGAAATTAGAAACATCATCTTATGAGACACAAACTTTAAATGCTGCCATTAGAAATCCATCTCATGACACTAAAAGGATCTCAGTATTTTCAGTTTACAATTCAATTTTCCATTCTGTCACATCTGTGGCATCCTGACAGTGACCAAACCGTGAGCTCCCAGCAATGTCTCCTGCATCTTCCAGGGGTTGCCAGCCCCTTGCAGCTGCCTCTCTCTTGAAACATGGCTGGGCTGGGTGCTGTGGGTTCTCTTAGCTGCCTGCAGACTCATTTCTACATTAAAATCTGTGTTGGTGACAGAAACTGCTAAACATCTGAGTGCTGCCATGGCACAGATGACTTCGCAGCTCCTGTAATAATCATAAAAGTCTCCTTCCAGCTGTCTCCAGCAGCTGCTTTCCCCAGATATAACAGGCAAGGACTCTGCTGGAGGCAGGAGGACATCACACAATTTACTTCGGGCTCAGTGAGGGGTTAACAGCAAGGATAAAAGCTTTCAGAGCAACAGAAGGGCAAATTCTTCCCCAGGTGAGCTGAATTTCAGTGCTGGTTGGTCTTCCATGCTATTGACCCAGACTGGGGTTGTGCTGTGGATCTGCCAGGTTTTGTAGGAGCCCAGGAGGGCTGGTTTGTCATGGCCAAGGCAGCTCCTGCTTCAGCCCAGGATGCCACCCCTTTACAGCTGGCTGGGAAGCATGAGCAGTGTCAGTGGTGACAATAAAACCATTGGATCATAAAATGAACATGTTAAAAACATTCTAATTCAAACACTGTTAAGAGTTTTTGCATCTGGGAGAAAACCACCCACAAGAAATTTTGCACTGCGGATGCAAACTCTGCCTTTGCCCTAAAGCTTTCACATATGGAACAGAGGGCTTGGATTCCACCCTCAAAAAAGTTGGATGCTTCCAGGCTATAGCTGACAAACTTTGGCAGGAGGCTGACACTGCTAATCATGATGGATAGGATTTTTTTAAACGCTGCCATGGAAAATGTCTGGCTGTGGGCTCCTTGGGGAGAAGCTGGTGTGTGGGTGAGCCCTTCCAGTGGTCCTGTGACACAAGGAGACAGCTCTGCAGCCCTTTGGAAAAGACCACCCACCCTGTCCTCCACAGGACCTGGGAAGAGGTAAAGTGTCTGCTTATCCTAAAATGTGTGTCTGGGGCTTGTGACTCCACATGTGGGAAGTTGCTGAGCACAAGTGTCCTACCTCTTGCCAGCATGATGTCAGCTGGGATTTCTCATGTCCTGGGAGCCATAAGCATTCTATAAATGTGTAAGTTTAATTAGTAACTATGCCATGTTTCAATTGCATGGAGGTGCAGTTACCTGGGACAGTTCCTTATGTCTAATTCACTTGGAGTGCTCTAAAACTGGACTTTTCATCAGAAGGTATGTGTTCTACCTCTCTGTGTGCTTCCCCTGGCCTCCTGCATGCTGGGCAGGGCTGGAGAGAATCAGAGGCTTTGTATTTCCATATCTGCTCACAGTAACTAGAGCGTTACAAATTAGGCAATGGGCTTATAATTAGCTTTACTTCTTTTATCTTTTCGTTTTCACCCTTTTCACTTTGAAATTCTGAGCTCCTCACTTGACTTCCAGATTCCTTCTGCTCTCAGTGTCCCCACAAGATAGTAACACATGTTGGAAAATCCCTACTACTTTCAGTGTGCAAAAGGAGAATGGTGCTGCTGGAAGGTTGTTCCCCTTCTCCCATTCCCAGTGGTTGTTTAAACAAAAAAGTTTAATCAAAACACCTTCAATGTCTATTTTTAACCTGGGAAATCCTCGACCTACTGTCTGTAAATAGGCTTTTTGTAGTATTTCAGTTTTTAAACAGAAGTAAAATTGAGCCAGAAAAGTATGGCTACAGATCCCAGGTAAAAAGTGAAGGGCTGCTGGACTGGATTTCTATTTGTAACTACTTTTTTTATGATGTAGCTTGATCTCTGCAAATAAAAGTTATCTGATGAACTGTGTGCTCCTGAATGGTATTCAGGATGTTTTAATTACAAATTCTTGCATTCTTTGAATGTGGCCTATGTGCTTTTCTATGTCTTTTCTGTCTTCTTGTCTCTCTTCTTCTTAAAATTCCCCCTTCTTAGAGCATTTTAAGTAACTTAACATCAAATGGGCTTAAAGTTTGCTAGATTGAATGGGCCAAGTTAATGCTCTGAGAAGTGTTTAATGTAGACTGGATGTTGTGGTAAACCCTTTGCCAAACTTCCTTGATTTTTTAAAGTGTCTGTAAAGCTGTTTTGACCTCTTGAGAGAATATCTGTATTTTCTCAACTACTGAGTGCTCACTAGGAAATATCCTCAAGGAACAATGCCAGGTTGAATATTGCATTAGGGTCCTTCTTTCCATATTTTTTTCCTCTTTGTTTTCCCATTTTAAATCCTGTTGTGTATCCCAAAACTTGAGGTGAGTAGAAGGGGAGGGAAGTTGTCTCTTGGAGCAGTGCTGGGGATTGCTGCCTTGCTTGTGGCAAATGTTGCACCTCTATGCATTTGTTCTCCTATTTAATGTACAGAGAGAAGTGTCCCTTTTCCTTCTCAGCTGAAAAAACATTTCACATTGATCAAGTCACTTTCTTTTTCTGATTTTGTGCTGTCCCCAAAGAGTTATTCACAAAACTTCGTCTGGGGGCTCTGACAGCACCATTAGCTCTGTATTTCCTTGAAGGAAGGATTTGAGATGGAATAAGAAGCTCTGTTCCTGTTCCTGAGCAGAAAAAGGGATGTTTTCTGTTTGCACTCAAGGCATGTTGCTCGTTCAATGTGTTGGTCACTCTGAATGTCCCGAAGGAAACAAAGTGGCAGAATAATTGTGAGGGGACAGTGACCCACCTGAGGGTGAGGGGATGTCCCCTCTGCTCTGAGCAGAGGAAATGCAGGGGCCAGGGAGTTTGGTCTCCTGCTGACAGAAACATGAAGTGAACATGCAATCGTATAAAAAACTCCAGCAAGAACTCAGGACCTTGATTTTGAGAAATTAGGGAAAAGAATATTTTCCAGTTCTTCCCTCCCTGTGGCTTTTTTTCATACTTTTGAATTGACTTGTGAGCCAAGGTTTGAAATCCATAATGTGTGGGGGGAGCGTGGTAGGATTTTTTCTTCTTCTTCTTTATTTCTTCTTTTTTTCACTTTTTTTGAAGCTTTGTTTTGTGTCAGGACATTGTACAGTCTGCAGAGACACACCTCAGACCTGGCATAGTCGTGCTGATGCCTTTGGCTGGTGTTGGCTCCAGGGGAAGGATGGCAAGGGGATGAGCTGTTTGCTGAGGAAACAGATTTTTCAGGCAAAATCCTGTAGGAAGAGCTGCGAGTTAGGAACACTGAGCTAAAATGTTTTATTCTCTTCTTATTGGCAAAGTCCAACCAGGCAGAGGGGATAGTTTCCAGCAGTGTTGATGTGTAGGAGCAGAGGAGAAATAGTGTTCTTCTCCACCACCTCCACGACCAGGAAAAATGGGATCAGAGGGAGAACACTGGCCTGTTTTGCTGTGCTCCAGCCTCTGTTCATGGGTGTGTAGATGAAAATAAAAAGGTTTTAATTTGTTGTTGAACTGTAGATACAAACTTGCAACACTGTTCTGATAAGATGAAAGTGGCTTTTGTTGTGAGGAAAGCTTTTATAAAAAGCTCACGTCTGAGAAACTGCACTTGGAAAATCAAACTGCAATCCAGTGCAGGCACCTCTATAATGTAGCTATAACTCATTATGAAAAATACAAAATAAATCAATAGGGCCATCAGCTGATACTAAACCATGTCTCAGAACTGGGCAGATTTCTGTGTTGTATATGCCTGGTAATACAGGTGACTGAATTCTGATGTGATCAAAGACCTTTCTCAAAATTTACACTGCAAATTGCTGTACAGCACAGACCCTCCTCAAGTCTTCTTCCTTTGTCAGGAGGTGGTGATGGCGACAAAGGATTAAAAAAAATAGAAATAAATTACTCATTTACTAGGCTTCTTTCTGCTCCTTGACATTTTCAATGACATCAGTGGCACTGAATGTGGCTCTTGGGGACACAGTAATGGCAATACAGAAGCAAAAGCAGCTGCACAGGGAGTTGGTGCTGAGGAATTGAGGCAATTAGGAAAAGGTGATGCTAGAGCTGGGTTGAGTCAGATGTGAAAAAATGGCACCCTGAAATGTGATGGTATCAGTGATCATAGGCAGAAGAGATCATTTTCTCAAACTGGGCAGCTTCCAAAAGATGGGAAAATATTCAGAGGTAAAAATCAGAATTCCAGCCAGCATTCAGCTACATATCTATTCAGAGCTGAACTTCACAACAGCTGCACTTACAATGCTGTATTACAGATCTAGCGCTTGAAAGAGGTGGAAAATAAAATTCAGGATGAATTTTAAGAACGCAACAGGAATAACCAGCATGGCAGATGTAGATTTAGGGTATTCTGCACTTTCTGAAGGATTCATTTTTAATGTGAAGCATGTACCTTCACACTCTGGAACATGTGCTCTGATTCCCTGACAGATTCGTTCTGCACAGTCCCGCTGGAATATTGGCGCTCACACCATCTATAAACAGACAGTCAAGGTTTGTGTCTGTCAGGACTGGACTTCATTTTATTTACTGCATGGTCTGTGGGGGTGGGAAGAAAGGGAATTAATCAAAAGAAACACGCAATTCTCCCTTCCTCCTTCCCTTTATTTATTTATTTTTGGAACTTGAAAGCTCTCAGAACTCCTCATTATTCCCAGGGTTAATTTTTTATTCTTTTTTCCCAGTAGGAAGGCAGCTGATCTCAGCAGGTGAGGGGCAGGGCAGATGAGCTGTTGGGAGACAAAAGGCATTTCCAGAGATCATCACAGAGATAAGGGGTCCTCTGGTGATTACCGGGGCTGAGGGGGTGAAGGGGACAGGGTGCAGAGGAACTGGGGGGGCTGGGGGAGGAGGGTGGAGGTAGAGGGTGCAGAGCAGGAACAGGCACAGGGAATGCTCTTCCAGGCGTCACGGTGGGGAAATCTACCTTTCTGCACGGAATGTGTTATCCCTGAGTGCTGTGCAGGGTATTTGTGGGCTTGCCTCCTGTCTGGCAGATTTAATGCCAGTGGAAACCCCCGTGTGTGTGATGTACTAGTGCTGTTTCCATGTGGGGTAGTACTCTGTGTGCTCCAGCCTGTCAGCAGGGAAAAACCCTACAAGCAGGAGGCCCTTTGTATGAAGTGGTAGTGTTGGAAATGATGCCGAGTTGAAAATATTTTTATATCACTTAAGTCACGGGGTTTTGTTTGCCTTTGCCCCGGGGGAAGGGAACTTGAAGTTTCTTTTCAAAGGACTGTTTCAGCACTCAAGGCCTGATGTCTCAACAGACTGGGAGTAGCACAGAAATACACAAAGGATAACAACCACCGACAACCAAACACCCTGGCATGGTCAGAGAAACCTGGTCTGAAATAACTTGATAAGAGAATCAGGGAATGAGAACCTAATTAACATCAAAGGTGAAGAGATTGATAACCAGTAGGAACCCAAATACTGAGAACTGTGTAACTTGGGGCCATTGATCACTGAACCAACGAATTTCTATGTGTTTTGACTCTATAAGTATGTGAAAAATCTAGTAAAATTGATGTGTGATGGAATGATTTCCTCTGCACAGCCTGGACGCTGTGTGGATGAAATTATTTCTGTTGCATGTCCTGGCCAGAACAACATCCTGGCCAGCATAAAGTAATGCCTTGATTCTCCAACACTGAACATGCTGTTGGAGAGTTTTTGGTTTTTTCTGCAGTTATGGAGACAGGGAGACAGCTCAAAATTACACATATTACAGACAACTGAGAAACTCCTTCAGGGCCAGTGCAGTGCCACATATAGTTCATGACCACCAGCACACAACAATGACACACACTCACTTCGAGGACAGGAAGAGTAACAGCCCTCAGAACGCTTGTGACAATCATTTCTTTTGCAGGCAGGACTCTCTAGAGTATTCTTCTGGTTCAACTGAAGTAAAACAAGTGGGATTACAAAACTTGGCAGCGTTAAAGCTGGGATAAGAAACTTCAGCGGGAATGAGAAAGCGACGGGTGCCTCGGAGAGAGCGGGATGGAGAAGGGAGTGGTGCCCTCCGCTCGGGGTGATGCTCACCCGGGATTTAGGTACCTGAGCCATAAAACCTGAGCCATGAACGTGGCGGGGAGGGCTCGGGAGGAGCCCCCAGCCCCGCTCCATCCGCAGTGCGCGCAGCGGCCGCGTTGCGGAGCTCTTGCCCCGCGGTGGCGGCGCGGCCGCCGCGCTCCCGTCCTGCGGCCGCCGCGCTCCGCACGGCGAAAAGGCGGCAAAGGCAGCAGAGAGAGCCAGCCCGTGCCACGGCAAGAGGGGACGAGCTCCGCCGGCAAGTGCCACGGGATCGAGTGGATACCGTGCTCTCCTCCGCCCGCACGGGGGGGGGAATCCCGGCGCGGCATCCCTTGCGCTCTGTGAGCATCTCCCGTGCGCTCTGTGAGCATCTCCCGTGCGGGTGCCAGCCCCTGGCCCGGCCAGGTGGCACCTGGCGCTGTGTGCCCTGTCCCCGGGGCCCTGCAGCTGCGCCCGGCTGGTTTAGCACCGCGGAGCTGCGGGAGCGGGAGGGCACTGCCCTCCTCTCCTGCCTCGCTTCACGTAAGGAGAGGGCGGCTGCAGCAGTGAGATTCACTGACTAAAACCCCACCGTTTTGGCCCGGAGTCCGGGGAAAAACTGCTGGATGGGATTTCCCTGGGGTACAGCCGTCGTTCCTTGAGCAGCCGGTGTCGGGCGCACTGAGGAGGCGGCAGGAAAGCTGCTGGTGGCGTGCCCGATGAGAGCCAGGAGAGGAGTTTTGATGCTGAGGTGACTGGGAAAGGCTTGGCATCGCCAGTAAAGCTGCGGCGTGAGGACATTCCCGACACCAGTGTCCATTTCCCCTCCTGAGGGATGCTGTGGGCAAGACCAAATCCAGCTTGTGGCTGGAGTTGGAAGAGCAGCAGTACCAATACGGGTCATTTCATTCTCGCGGAAGCCCTGGCTCTACAAAGCTTCATTCTTTGGCAGTGCTCGCTCCGTGCAAGGGTGTTCGCAGCTCAACAAGTCCCGCTCAGGTCTGCAATAACTTGTGATGCAGGGAGGGCACCCTAATCTTGATCTGAAAAATGTAAACAAAACCTAAACTGCCCAGCTTCACCCCCTGGCAGTTCGTTCCAGGGGCTAGCTGTTAAAAACGTGTGCTGTGCTTCTCATTTTCAATGACCTGGATTTAGCTGTCAGCCCCTGCCTGGGGTTATTCCTCTCCCTGCTAGGTCCAGTCACCCTTCCTGAGGGCTGTTTGCATTAGGGATGTGTTGCTGGCCAAAACCTCGGGCTCAAGTTTGTTTCCTTTGTGAAGAAACAATGTCTGTGCTGTTGGCTATCCCCATCCCACTGAAAAACCCTCTTCCTACTCCTGCTGTGACGATGACAGGCTCCAGCCTGGGACAAATCCATGGGAACAGTGGTCTGGAGGGCAGTGGCCCAATGCTTTCACACTGGAAAAGCAGCATTTGCTGGAGAGAGTGAGGAGCTTTTACCTTGGCTCCGGCCCACAGGCTTTCTTCAAAATATCCCTTTCACATGGAAATTGCTGCCAAGTGAAGATTGCTGGCTCTGGCTGGCATGTCAGCCATGGCAAGAGACACAAAGGTTCTGTATCAGTGGCAATACGTGACACAAAGGAAGGGGAAGGGGTTTGTTTTGTGCTGGATGCTGTCATCGGCCAGCGGCGTCTTTGTGGCAGGGCTGGGAGAAGGGGGAGTGGGTATAGGAAAAGAGAGCTAGATTTATTAACATTAATTCCAAATAATCAGTTTTCTGCTGAAGGCAGCACCGCCGGTCTCAAATTTCCCCGCCTCAGAGTCACTTCTTGAGTCCCTTGCCTGCTCCATGGCCAAGAAAGCACACCTGCATTAACTCTGCTGCACGTAATTTATTGAGCCATTTTACCACAATGCTTTTTTTGTTCCCCATCACCAGCAAAACAAGAGAAACTCCTAGCATGGCCATCCTACACGTTGGTTTTTAATCAGCATTGCGCTGTGCAAACAAGGCAGGTGTGCTCTGAGGTACAGTTCCTGTCTGCATTTTGACTGTCTTTGCAGATAGCCCTATGGCAAATTCCCAGATTTTCCTAGGAAATCAAATCATTCTTTTGTGAAAGAAAGTTAAAGACAGAAAGGCACCACTTGGTCTCACCTTCCTCACTCCAAACCAGACAATCAGGCACCGAGTACCAAAAGCATATTGCAAATTCCCACCTGAGGTGTCTGATGTCTGCAACATCTCACAGGAGCCTTGACATTTCCTTGGAAAAGGCAAGTTGTGTCTCAAGGGAAGAAATCCTGTCTGTGGTGGACTCTCACAGTGCACCTGACAGTGCAGAACTATTGCAGCATAAGCAAGGGTGAAACTAAGAGTGATTCACCCCTTCTGAACCTGCTCAGAGATTCTGGGGATCTGGCATCACCAGCTGAACTTTTTTTTTCTCTATGGATCTCTTTATTTTGTTGTACAGCCATTTCCATCAGGTTATCAGGCTGGAGCTGTTTGAGCACAGTTTCCTCATCATCTTGCTTGAAGTTTTGAGATCTTCTGTTTTCTTAGCAACTTTCAAATGGTTGCTTCAAAATTTATTCATGAATTAGTGAAGGTGATAAAGAAGTGCAAGGTGCTGCAGACATGAGGACCTCAGAGCCCCTTGCAGCACCTGAAGAGGGCTTATATAAGAAAGGGAGATTGGCATTTGCATGGGCAGACAGTGATAGGACAAGGGAAAATGGTTTCAAATTAAAATAAGAGAGATTTAGTTGGGATATTAGAAAGAAATTCTTGACTGTGAGGGTGGTGAGGCCCTGGCACAGGGTGCCCAGAGAAGCTGTGGCTGTCCCTGGATCCCTGGAAATGTCCAAGGTCAGGTTGGACAGGGCTTGGAGCAACCTGGGAGAGTGGAAGGTGTCCCTGCCCATGGCAGGGGGTGAAACTAGCTGAACTTCAAGGTTCACCCAAACCATTCCATGATTCCATGAAGTTATTACAATGTGATTTTGTGTACACATTGACTTCAAATGCAATTACTTATTCTCTCCTTGAATTTTTTATTGCAATTTTATTTTTTTTTCTAAGTCATCCTGAACAGAAAGAAGAAGACTTATTTTGAAGCTTTGGTATTTATTGTATAATTTTCTTTTTTCTTTCTGGAATACAAAGTGAATTTTATTCACATCTCACTTCAATTCTGTGGATATCTGGAAATTTATGGGGAATAAAACCAGAGCTATTGAATTTCAGTGCATTTTAAATATCTGTCAGCATCAGCTTCTGCTCTTTCCTACAGGCTTACACAGTGCTGTCTCCACGGGCAGTTTGCAACAAGAGAACTCACCACACCTGAAACCTTGATAAGGAAAGACAAATGCTAATGGGCTTGGTTCTTTTCCTCTTTTCTGCCTATTCTCTGCTTTTTGGAGCTCTCTGCTATCCTCATTTTTAGGCAAACATTTCTTACCCTATTTCTGTCACTCACATTTCCTTCCCTCTGTGCTGCTCACCTCCTTGTGATGCCTTAAGTATCTCTTTTGCTCCATCTCACTGTTCATTAGGATATTTAGGCATCTTCCAGCTGCTCCATCTGGGGTTTTTAATTGGAACAAGGATGCCTGAGGGTGAAAAGAGGAAAAGAGAAGATGAGGGAGCAAGGGTGTGGGTAGGCTAGAATAGAGATTTTTCACAGCTAGGAGAGGAAGGAGCTTCCCTGCAAGGAAGCAAGAGGAGGGGAAAGAGGAGAGAGCCAGGTGGAGGGAGTTCTGGAAACTCTGAGTAGGTAATGTTTGTAAAGTGCTGGTGAGGTGGCAAAGTCAGCTATGTATGCTAATTTTACTAATCTGTGTTTTGTGGAGTGTCCTGGTTCATGAATCTTGGCTGATTAATCACAGCTGACTTGTCAATGGCAAGGGCTGATGGGAGTGTAATATAAAAATTAGGCAGCAAGGAAGGTTAGGCTTTTCCTCTTTTCTGGAGCAGGAGGGGATTTTACTTTGAGGAACTTTTGGAAGATTCCTTCTTTGAGTCCCTCCTGCAGAAGGACCCCCTGGTTGACCCTGGTGTGCCCCCTGCCCTGGTGCAGAGAAGGTTGGTGAAAGCTCCTCTCTCATTTCTGTAGTGTTTTATAGCAATATCAGGTGGAATAACAAAGAAAAATAGGATTGCAAGAACCCTCAAATAACCCTGTCTCACTTCAGGTGGTATAAAAATCTCACTCCACATGGTTTGTGGGAATTGAATACAGAGACTGGGGGAAAGCAGAAGGTGATGAGAACATTTTTGTGTGGCCCAATGGCCACCCCACAGTCTGTGTGAGCTGGGCCTGGGATCCAGAACTGACATGATAATAGCAGTGATAGCCAGGGAGAGATAGATTATTGCTGGAAGGAGCCTGTTTGGTCATCTTTAGAGCTAGAGTTTGTTTGTGCTGGGGTATGGGAGCAGAAATTAAAAGCTGGTGATGGTGTTGGATGGAGAGATGGAGTTAGTCCTTTCTGGCTTGGTCTTCATGGTCATGGTGAAAGTTCTCTCAGAAGGGACCTGGCAATCAACAGCTATAGCAGCTTTTGTTCTACCTGTGTCTGTGTCAGGCTCGTGGGCCTGAACTAAGGTATTCTGAAATTATTTAGTGTTGGTGAGTGTGAGGTGTTGGTTATCTGCCTTTTTTTGGAAATGAATATAGCCTCTGTTTGTATTAGTGCTTTAGGACAGGTGGTGACCCTTCTGAAAAATGTCAGTGCCTCATGTCTGGTCTCTGATAAGTGTCTTCAAAAAGTCCTGGTGCTCTCTTCTCTCCTGCTCCCATACCTTGGTATATCTGCTCTGTGTAACTGTAATTACAAGTGGTGTTGCTCAAGAGCAAATCCATCTCCTTTTTAAATGCAGGCAGGACAGAGAATCACTTCTTGTTTTAAAAGAGAAATCAGAGTTGAAACTTGCATGCTAACAGGGCAGTTAGAACCATGGTGACCTTTACCTGCTACTTTAATGTTTAAAGCACAGGAATGATGTGCAACTTCATCACTTCATCACTTCAGTGGCAATGAGGGGAGAAAAAACCCCACCCTTTGCTCCTGTCTGTGACTTTCTGTTCAGGCTTTTTTCATGCCTGTGAAGAAGCAGCAGAGCTGCTTCCTTGTCTGATTCCAAGGAGCTGTGAAAGGAAAGATGTGTGTTTGCGATATCCTGGTGATTGAGGTTCTCCCCCTGCCCCCGGAGAAAACTTGGTTCTCTGGGGGAAAATCTTAAATATGTCAAAGCAAAGCAATGAACTGTAGATAACATGGTTTTCAGAAGGGATGTGGCAGAGCTGTTTTTCTTTTGGGTGTGCAAAGGTGAAGGGTTGATGTAATTTTCAGCGAGTGGAGAGAGAGAATAAATATTCCTCTTTGGAAATAACAGATGCAGGACTCCTGAGTGGTGCCCAGAACAAGGATTTTGGGAGCCTCCTTGCTAGGGAACAGCCCCCAGGTCTCTGTGGCATGTGAGGGGCCCCAAAAGCCTGAGTTATCCTGTCATGGCAGAAAGGCCTTTCTCTGCTGCAGCTCCTGCTTGGCAAATAAAGAGCACCTGCAGAGAAACACTCACTGGTGTCCTGCTAATCTGCTCAGCTGGGCACTGCAGAGGGGAGCCCTCAGCTGAGGGTCTGGCAAATGAACATCAGCTGAATGATCTTCATTTTATTTGGCTGTGAGATAAATCTGGGAAGTGTCCAGTGGGTTTCTCTGTCTGTGGCGCAGTGGAAATGCTCATGGATGGTTTTGTGCCCTTAAAGTGCTGATGTTGTAAAGTGCAACATAAAATACTCTTCTGTTATACAGTGACACAAGGCTCTGTGGGTTTAGCAGTAGTGTTTTGAGCTTTATTTTTTCAAGGAACAAAATAATAGTACAAGACCCCTGTTCTAGCTACTGCTGATTGCGAGGTCACTGGGTCAGCTCTTGTTTCAATGTCTGATATCCAAGCTTGAGAGAGTAATTTTCAGTTACTGTGCCTTCTCCTGTTATCATCTTTGGAAGCCACTATTTCCTTTTCCCTCCATACCAAGGGCAATATAGGGCAAGGACAAAAGCAAGGATGCTGGGCTGGTGGGAAACAGGGAGCATTTGGACACTGATGCCCAAACATGAACATTAAGATGAGTTGGGGTGCAGGAGCTTAACCTAAGCAATCTATCAGAGAAACCTTTGGGATGGGCTGGCTGCTGGAAAAATGAGTTGCTGCAGGTAGACTGTGTAGTGGCACCTCTGGTGTCCCACAAGTTGCCTGCCCTACATACTCTGACCTATATAGTAAAAGCTGAACCAGGTTTTGCACAAAACACACTTTTCCCTATCATTTGGGAAAACAGATTCTTCACTGAGTTCTGTTTGTCTGGAAAACCTGAATTGTTTGTGTCTGTGGCTTCCTGGACCTTAAATCTACCTGGATCCTGACCTTCAGCAGATCCTTGAGGACTTTCCTAGATGGAACTTAACAGAGATATTTTAATACTATGTGTTTGCAAATATGTGCTGAAAAATGTGCAGCTCATTCTCACTGACCATGCCCCTGTCCTTTCTCCCACTCTTTTATGTGTGGAAGCAAAATACTGCTAAAATAGCAAAATCTGTAGGATTTGACTTGGAAGGTGGTTTGGATGCTGTGCTTGGGAACAACACCTTTAGACTTGTGTTTTTCCTGCCATCTTCTAGAAAATTATTCTTATCTCAAAATATGTATTTATTAATAGAAATACTCATCCTGATTAATTTCTAAAATTGAAATAAATGTCACCAGAGTTTTTCCACATCAAATTATTCACACAGGCACTTTTAAATGTTGTTTTACATATTCATGCTATTTTGGGGGAAATACTATTTTAATTGAGTATGGGTTTGAGTTTTTTTTCTTTTGGGGAGGGCTGTTTTACAGGAATGCTTCAGGAATTTTTCTTTTCTTTGAAACTTTTTAATGTTTAGTTGCATAAAAATGGAGGGAGGAATATATTAAAACAGAAGTAGACTTCTTGAAGGCTTCCCCACTGTCTTAATAAGGGACCAGGATTTAATCTCAAATAAGTGTTGTGGGTTTTGTCCTATCCTCACAGATTCTTCTCTATGTTTAAAAACAGTTATTGGATCTCCTCTTGGATCTGTATATTCTTCCTTTCTCCTGGTCATATATCACTGAGGGAAGAAGGGAGCAGATTTTTAGGATTTAAAAAAAAATTGCATGGAGATCAGTAATCTTTTTTTTTTTTCCCTCCAGTATTTCACAGGGAAATATCCCTGGAATGCATTTTTCTCCGAAAAAATAATTTAAATCTAAGTCAAACTTCTTTTGTAGCATCTGTAAGGGATCCAAGGGGCTGATTATTGTCTTAATTCAGTTTAATTTCCTTTTTTTTCAGTGAATTTCATGTACTTATTCTGGATTTGGCATTAGCAGGGTCTGAAGTTGGCCTCTACTTGGGTTTTAAAGGATGATGCAGCCTCACACCTCTTTCAAAGACTTGTTGCAGGATTAGGGCTGTTTGATTTTGCAGTAGGAACTCTTTGGGTTTTTAATTTGGTATACATAGACGGATTTCTGGGACCAACAAACCAAGCTAAGAGAAAAATGTCTAGGCAAATTCAGGAACTTGAAATAGATTTTAACAGCCCCTGGACATGAATGTTCAGCTGCACATCAGTGGTTTTGCAGGACTTAGGACCCACAATGTCTTTAACTCTTTGCTTCTGTATTTAATTATTTTGTAAACCACTCCTGATGTGCCATCTTGCATGTTTGGCTGTTTTTTAATTCTGGCTGTATTGCATGGACAGCTCCTGTCTAATTTAGTGTCTGTCTTAATCTTCAGACACAATCAGTGTAGTAGGGCACAAAAAGAAATGCTGCCTCATCTTCACTTTCACAATGATAAAGCTTTTGGACCTTCCTAGTGTTTAACTTCTGTCTTTTCCCTCAGATTCAGTGTGAAAGCTGTTTTTTTCTGGGGGTGAATAAGGAGGGAGGGGCACCTTGGAATTAATACCAACCCCCCATCTAAACCTATGTACCAAATGCTAAAACAAAAATGGATTAATTGCTTTAAGATAAAATTGGTCTTTGACTGAAAACATGTTTATCATACAGTGCTTAAGCCACAGATCATCGTTTATTGATGGGAAATGATGAAAGACAAGGTTAGTCAGTGCAGGCTTGAACATGAAATTGCAATTTTATTAATGGATGCAGAACCTTATTATTGTTTTCCAGAATAGGAAAAAGAGGCAGGGTATCTGTGGCTGTGAGTATGGATAGCTCACTAAGCTTTCACCTAATTTGCTTAATTTCAGTAGGATTTGTACAGTAAAATTCAGTGTTTTACAGGTATGTGAGCCTCTTAGCTTTGTACTTGGAGAACAGTAATAGATTTATTGGCAATTCGTCTTTGGGAAGGGCAAAAAAATATGTATCAGGAATTCCACAAAAGTGCCAGTAACTTGAAAGAGCATAGGCATTTTGTGACTTTTGAGCTACAAAATAACGTCATCTCTAAAGCCTTAAGTCCCAAAGCATAATATTAAAAACAAAGGGGATTTACCTAATGGGAATAAAAAAAAAAAATAATAATTCTTGCTCTGCCACAGATTGGACCAGAAGCAAATGCTGGAGAGGGAGCTCATCATTATTCTCTCTTCTAAAAGAGGAGAAAATTGAGGGACAGCAGCCTTGATCTTATTGAGAAGAAGATTGAAGCGAAAGACAAGGTTGGTTGTTCTCGCTTCAGAAGGGTCTGAAAGCTAAATTGCAAAATCAATTTACTGTGGTTACTGTAACAATTAAACTGACGTGATGAAAAGATGGAGGAGGAGGATGGATCAGAGAATCCACCCCCACAAAATATCTGTGTGTGCAGGTGGCAAGTGTTGGAGCTGCCAAGGGTAGAGCTGCCACGACTGCCTTTCCTCTAATGTGACAGGCGGCCATCTCCTCCCCTTTTCCATCTCCTCCCAAGGTCTGTGCTGCTTTCCCTGCTCAGATTTCCCTCCTCTGGCGATTTTTGGGGGGTTTAACCCCCTAGTTCTGATTTTTGGGTGTCACTCACATAGGGTGAGTGACACATTCAGGCGTGTCCTTTCTCTGTCTCTTGCAGTGGTCCATGCTGGTTTATCTGCTCAGCTTCCCCTGCTCTGGCGATTTTTAGGGTTTTAACCTAAAATCCTGGTTTTTTGTGTGTCTCTCAAACAGGTGTCTGTCTCCTCCCATTTTCCATCTCCTAAGGTCCATGCTGTTTTCCCTGCTCAGATATCCCTCCTGTGGTAATTTGTGGGGGTTTTCAACCCTAGTTCTGTTTTTTTGGGTGTCCCACAAACCGGCAGCATCTCCTCCCCAGGTCTGTGCTGCTTTCCCTGCTCAGGAAAACCTTGTGGGCGTCTTCACCCCCAAATCCTGATGTTTTGGGTGTCTCAGACCTGTGCATCCTCCCCGTCTCATCCTGCTGGTGTTTGCACAGCACAAGGAGACATCTGCTGCCCACCAGCTCCCGCGTGTGCCCCGGCGGAGCGCCGCAGTTGACTGCTCTCCCATTTATATTAATTGAACATGCTGTATTCTGCATACACCACTGATTACCCTCATTTATTTGGGCTCCTAAAGACCCGAGGATTTCTTGTTGCTTCGCCCTCCCTGCATTGTTTTACTCATTTGGCTCCAATTAGCCTCGGCTAATGAAAATACATTGTACCGAACCTCTCGTTACCCCGTTGCAGTTTCTAATGACATAATTTGTGAGTTTTGAGCCTTCTCAAGTAGAGACATTAGGAATTGCATTAGAGTTTCTTCGGTGGAGTGGAGAAACATTAATTGCAGGCATCTGGGCTCCTTCCTTTAAAGAAAGGTTGGTGATTTTTACTTAACTAATAAATGTTGACATAATCAGGGAGCTATCAGCACCATATGTTGGCCTTTTGTGAGACGCAGATCTTATCCCTGCCCGGCTGGGTAAGGAAATGCTTCAGTGTTAGCACCATGTCTTGGTATATTTTTAAAGCATCACTCAGCACGGGCAGATTGCTCTGAGAGAAGAGATGAAACCTATCTTTAAAGAGCAGGTGGGCTTTCTCCCCAGCCGTCCAGGTGAGGTTATCTTTAATGATAAACAGATGCCAAAAGCTGCGTGTGTGCTACCGTGCTTATCTCGCGTGGTATTTGCAGAGCCCCTTTCTGTTAGCAGAGCTTTGCCCTGGGGACTCTGAGGGAGAGGGTGGAAGGGAGCCAGATGGAGCAGTCAGCCTTCTGTTCGTGTGGGGTGCGCTCATCTCCTCTCCCTCCCTTCTCCTTTCGGGAACGCCGCGCGCAAACATCGGGCCCCGAGGGTGCTGCAGCAATTAATGAGATTTGAGGGTCAAACCTGAAGGAGAGGTGTGCTCCTGCCCTTCACGGAGGGATTGGTGCTACTCTCCTGCCTCACCATGCCACGGAATTAATTCGGGGGGAAAAAAATGTATCAAGACTGAAAAAAAAAAAAAAAGAAAAATCACCGAATGTGATGCGTACTGCCAAAAGGCAACAATAATTCTTCATTGTGTCTAGTCCAAGCTGGGTTTTGACAGAGCACACTTCAGCCCTGAAAGCTCTGCACATCCTCCCTCCTGTTCCTTCCTTACCTGTTGGCTCTCTCGACAAGGAAGCTTCACAAAATGTCCCTCCATCTGTCTCTATTCTTTGGAAGAGTTTCTTTGGCCTGCTCTCCTCTGGATTTTTCTGAAAACCCCTCATGGCCTTGTTTCTGAGAGGAAGTGGGACGTGATCTGGGGGCAGCTGGCTGGATAAGGCTGCCGTACCTCAGGGATGTTTTTCCGCTGTCAGTCTTCAAAACGTGTAGAAAAAGCGGTTGTTTAGCACATGAGTAGCTGTTAAAAAGGAAGGGGGGAGGTACGGGGAGGCATTATAAGCTGTGGCATGATTTGAGTGGATGCCTGGTAGCATTCCACATAGCCCTCTTTGTCTGAGGCAGCAGTTGGCTGCGTGGCGAGGCCTGGGAGGATCAGTTCTTCTCCATTAATCACTCTCTCCTCAGCATCGCCTCCCCTGCCAGCGAGCAGGATCGGTTTCCCCCGGCACGAGGTGTTCCATTTCCCCGTGAATGGGATCAATCAGGCCTCCCCAGCCCCACGGGGTGGCCGTGGCTGGCTGGGTCTCCTCCAGCTGAGCACGGGCTCAGTGGCAGGGCCTCGTCCTTACCCCGAGGAGCTGCAGCTGGCACAGCTTCCAGGGGGGACGAGCAGGACAAGTGCTCCTGCTGGAGCAACAGCCAGGTTCAGGAAGTGTCACCTTCCTGTCACGACCCTTGGTTTCAGGTGTTTGTGTAGCCTTGCTGAATTTTTTCACCATGGGTTTTATGGAACAGAGCAGTCCAATACTTTGCTCCTGACCCCCCTTCAATCCCTGTGCATGCCCAGAATAGGTGAGATGGGCTGCTGCTGTATTTATCCTTCTTTTGGTTTGGCACCGGCAAAAGTGAGAATTACTTAGGAAACTCATTATCAGGTTGCACTCCGAAAGCAGCACACAAAATGTGTTTACTTGATTTGTTGGTTAATATCCTTTATTTCTTGCCTGAAGGCAACATGGGAGTTGATATGTCAAGAAGATGAGCTGAGAAGAACTTAATTTATTTATTTATTAATGAAGTAAATGGTGCCCCCTCCAGTAGCTTGTCCCATTTCAGCATTAACTGCAGGTACTTCCTGCACACACATCAGCAATCCAGGCAAATGCAAGCCTCTAGTGTCCCTGGAGGTAACAAAATAATGTTTTCCAGCAAATGACAAATAAGGGTTAGACTTAGGACTGTTCCCTAACCAGCCATGTGGCATGTGCCATCTTCCCAAAAAGAACTGCCAGAGAGAGTCGAGCGACATAAAAAGTACATTTTTACCTCAAGAAGCTTTTAGGATGAAGAACCTTGCTCTAATGGGCAAACCTGTGTTTTCTTGAGGATGAGAGGATGGAGGGGCTTTGCTCACTCCTTCTGGGCTGATGGTTTGAAGAGGAACACTGAATTTTCTTGTCTTTTGTGATTGTCCCTGGCCGAGGTGGATCAGGGTCTCATAGCAGGGGTCTTGGTGGCCTGTGTGAAGGTGGGGATGTGCTGGGGTCTCAATGCCAGCTCTGGCTTTGGAGCTGGGGGTGCTTTTTGCTTTGCTGGCTCTTCTGGTGGATTTGCAGAGCAGGGAGAGGATGGAGCTGTGTGAGGGAGAAAAGGAGAAGGTGGCTGAGGTGCCACTGGAGGAGATTTGGCACGTGGAGGGGGCAGGGAGCCAGAAGGACTTGTTTTCCTCTGCTGGCAGGGTGACTCTGAGCACACGAAGCAAGCAAAATCTACTTGAAAAATGAATTTTCAGATGAGAAGTGTCATTTAAGTAAGAAAGCAGAATGTGACTGCTCTTCTCTATTCAGATGTGACACAAAGACATACAAACACACTTTGGCGTGTCCAGAGCACCACGACCCAGTTTCTTCTTGATTCTCTTCCCTGCTCCTTTTTTTAAATTTTGGAGACATAGTGCTAGACTACAAGATGAGAACAGAAATCATTGGGCAGTCTTCAGTTAAAAAGACTTTTATCCTTTAAATAAATCCACCCTGCCACAGAGTGGAAAGCTAAGTGGGGCAAGAGGAAAAGAGCCCCTGAGAGGACAGGCTTATTGATCCCTGTAATGAATAGTCTTGTGTTAATCTTGCTGAGGCAGCGTCTCAAGACTTATGGCATTTGGCTGGAGGTAAAAAACGTGTGTGTGTGTGTAAATTCATGTCTCCATGAAGTGTTCCAGCCATGTTTTGATGTGCTGGCTGAAATATTATGGCCAGGCTAAACCAAAGCTGGCTGCTTTGGTTTGCCTGCTCAAATCCTGCCTGTTTTGGAGGACAACAGGAGATTGTTGTGAGGGATGTGAGATTCTCCCTAACAACAGGAGGGTGTGGACCATGATTATGGTAACTCTGTTTGAATAAGGTGGCTGAAGAAACATTTTTAGGTGTTTAACCTGAATAAAAGGCTTAGAAGCCATCACTGGTGTACCCTGGTGCGTTTTGGTGACAGCTTGTGTGTGCATCTGGGTCAAGACTGATCTCTGTGCAGTGTCCCACATTACAGCTGCTGATCCCAACTGCAAAGCTAAACCTGTGCCCTCTCTGCCCTTTATTAAGGATATTGACAGAATATTGCCTTTATTAACTAACCAAACCCATGCTCACTGTAACTGGAGGTAAATCCAGTAATTTTGTGGAGTTGATTTGTTTATTCAAGGTTAAAATCTGGCCTAGTGACCTTTATTGGAATGGGGATTGAGTAATGTCACCAACAAGTTTAAGTACAAATGTCTTGGGGTCATCTCCTTGTTTTGATGTTGCATTACCCCCTCACTATTTTTAATTGAGGTTCATTGTGTCTGGGCCCACTTTACATTCTTCAGCACAGGAATAAAAAGTTTTGAAGAGTTTATTTTTCAGAGGTTCAGTGTCACTGTTCTTGTTGGATTGATAATCTTAATGGGTTATGTTTGGAATGGTTCCAAATACTAATTTTGGAAATGGAATTGTTTTAGTGATTAAACAAAGTAACTGAGGGCATCACCCTATTAAATAAGATATTTCATGCATATGATTAATTGTAATCTCAATGTAAATCGTTTTGATTTAGAGATTAATGTTGATTCTTTGCTTCAAATTTACTGTCCATTTGTTTTCTTAATTAAAATTAAAGGTAGAAGACAGATAGCAGAAGAGCCTCTTCAGGATGTTGATGTTCACTTTGTTAAATAGAAGATTTTTCATTAGGAGGCTCAGAAGTAATAGGCTTGGTATAACTATATTAACCCTCAGACAATAGTGGATAGATTGTATGGGTTTTCTATTGCTGGCTAAGCTTGTCATGCTTTAGATCACTTAAAAAATATTGGTAGCTGATTTTCTGGCTTGAATGCAGTCTCTTTCAAAATTAAAAGGTACCCTTTGAAAAATAGCTTCCTGCTTTTTAGAGAGGAAATTTTCTCCACCACGCTACTTGAAGAGAGTGTGTTTAAAAGTATATCATGTTCCCAAGTCAAAATAAGAGTGTGTGGGGGTAGAGGGAAAGTCTCCTGCTCCCCATCACACAAAGCATCTATGCCTGGTCCTGGTCCAAATGGCTCCAGCATCACATCAACTTCTATAAATGGTTGTCTTCTCATTGCTCAGCTGTTAAACTAAATCCACTGGGGTGTGTTAATGCACTGTGTTATCTCTGGGTATGACAGCCAGCAGCAGTACAAGGGCAGTATTGACACAACACTTGTGCTTCCAATATCTGCTGAGCAAAATGGACATAAAATACTTTATAACACATAGAGAAGCCATGCAAAGGATTTGTTGAGTTCATGCAGTAGAATGGTAACAACATTAAAAGCTTTTTAGTGCAAGGATGTTGGGCTTTGGAGGAAAATGAATATCACTGACAAAGCTGCAAAGCTGCTTTGTATTAATGGGGTGTGTTATGATACAACATGATGATCTTAATTCATCTTAATAAGAATGCAAATTATTGCCACAGCAAAGCAGTATTGAAAATCACTGGAGATCAAATAATGGCAGTGAATTCCCCCACGTCACCACTCTGGTGCCTGATTGTGATTTACATCAGCAGCATCTCATGCTTGATTTCTAGATCTTGAGATAAGATTGATCAGACTACAAAAGCAAAGGAAGCTTGGAAAAAATAGTGAGACCCATCAAGTACACTGAAATAATTAGTGATGGATGTCTGACTGATCTGATCCTTGGCTGCTGTTTGATTTTCTGTGCTGTTCCCTCCCAAGATGTGTTTTTATGGCTTTTGATGCAAATGAAAGCTTCTCTGCCCTTTAATGTGTGGACCACCTGCCCTATAGCAAGGTAGAAATCGTCTGGCTCATGTCTACAGCCTCTTTCATTGAGCCTAAGTCCTCTCCTTGCATAACTACTTCTGATCAGATTATATGAATCCATTTTCAGTTGTAAGCTTTTGGAGTTGGGGTTTGTGAGATACAGCTCTGATGGAGTAGCTTTTTCCCCCACAGAATGGAAAATGCATTCAATGTGAAAGCTATAGCTACCATTTCAATAGCAACCATTTAAAATGTTACATTTATTAAACTGTGAATGGTTGAAAACTTGGTTCTGGTGCATTCCTGGAATTGCTTATATAGTAAGCACTGTTAAGCATTCTGAAAACATAAACTCTATCTAGTATTTCCTGGTGTACTTCTCCTATGAAAACTGATCTGAGCCAGTGCTAATACAGGGAAATCCTCCAGCAGTTTAATTTTCCAAAGAGTTTGTTTGTTTGTTTAAAATTTAAGGAAAATTTTCAGAAATCCTCCTACAATGTATGTAGTATCAATGCAACAGTGTATCAACACATCAGTGAGATACAAAACTAAAAGCAGCTTCTGCTGCCTCAAAATGTGCTTTCTCACATGTCCTGCAGGACCAGCTTGTTTTCAAGATCTGTCACTGGTTGCACTGTAGCTCCCAGGACTGTTTAAAATTTCCTTCTTTTCCAGATATGTGTTTCCTTCTTCTCTGAGGCAAGCAGGGTTTGGGCTGTGTCCTTGTCAGTTGTGCAAACACAGCTGGATTGGAGGGGACAGTTCAATGCTCCCCCTGCTATTTGGTTTCCCAGAGAAATCAAAGATAATGATAGGGGAATGCTGCCCTAATTTAGGCTTTACTGGAGACAGCCTACCACTTTGTAACCACTACAGACAGAGCTGTGTGCTCCCACTGATCCTAGCAGTGTGCAATTCCCTAATTATCCCCTATCAATGGAGAACTTCCCATGGAGATCAAGGAGGCACTGAAGAACTGCACAGAAGTACCTGTCTATTCATCCTTTCAAAGACCTTCTAAGTGAGGAAAAGGAGGCCCTTGGGCTGCTCTCCCATTAGTTACCCCAGGAGGATGGGGACACCTCCCCTTTTGGTGAACTCCTTGGAACAAGGGAGAAAATGTATCATCTTCTCTTTAGGAGCAAGGTCTTGCTTTCCTTTGTTTCCTCTTGTTATATGCGAGCCAATTTGCTCCTGATGCATTTTGTCCCTTTCTAGTTAGTTTTGTGTCTTGTCTTTAATGCACTGTGATTAATGTTGGTTCTTTTGTATTCCTCAGCCATGTAAACTTGTTTTTGACATATGATTTATGTTTCTTTCTGTTTTCAAGTGCCTCTTTCTGGCACAGCCGTGATGGTCTTGCTATGCATTCTGTTCCTCTCTATCAGAAGAAAAGCTGTTTTGCTTAAAATAATTATGTATGTATATACACTTGCTTTTTTTTTTTTGACTGCTTTAATCCACAGTGTTATTTATTACTCCCATATGTCAAATTCTCAATTGCTTCTCTTCTATTCTTCTGTTAGTCAGGACTGGAGCAGAAATAACTCCCCTCTAGTACCTTCTCTAAATTTTTTTTTTTTTGGTAGTTCAAGCTGGTTAGGGGGGCTCATCCAGAGATTATCCCAGTGAATTCCAAGTGGTCAGTGTGGCTCTGTGCTGTTTTATCAACATCCCTAGATGAAGTTCTCTGCCCTGTGCATCAGTGGCTTCTTGTCTAGGCTGCTTTAGATCTGGTGATCGTAACTACTGACATCACCCTTGGGGTTTTATTTTTCCTTTTCTTTTGTGGTTTTTTTTCTTTCCTCATTTTGCATTGAATTGCACTTGGATTTTAATGTAATAAAATTCCTGTGTTCTTCCTACAGAGTGAGTGGTGCTCAGCTGTAGAGTTTGCTCAGGAAAGCCTCTTCTAGTGCTGGTTCAAGTAGTAGAGCTCCCATTTGTTCCTCCCTCTCTCCCTTGCTCCTAGGGCTGCTGAACAGACATCCAAGTGAGTTTCCCTGAGTGTCAGGCTGCTGCTCCTTCTGATAGACTCTGTTACAGCTCCTTATCACTTCCCCAGATTTCAGCCCCCTGGGCCAGATTGTTGCTTTTGGAACACTCGAATTTTTTTCTCCTCTGCTGTTCAATCTGCCTCCAGATCTCTCCCACTTGATAGGCAAGCTGATACTTTCCCCCCTGCTCCTCTTATCTCTGCTCAGAGACACTTCTTGGTGGGGATAGCATTCCCTGGTTGGAGGAGCCAGAGATGCCTTGCTGGTGCCATCTGCACAGCTACAGAGAGGCATCTGTCTCTGTCACTGCCAGCCCACGGGCGTTGTGCCTGGGCTCCAGCCTGGCCCCCACCCAGCCCCATCAGTCACAGGTGAGCCTGGTGCCCTCCAGCTCCTCTGCAAAATCAGGGACCTGCTCTGAAAGAGACGAGGAAGGGGAGAGGGAAAAGCAGCCAACAAAAGCTTGCTCTAAATGTGGCTTCTGTTCTGTATCGGAATTTGGAAATGGAGGTGGTTTCATATTAGCACAATGGAATTACAAAAGGCTTATCGATCAGAATGTTAGATTGTAAAGGAAATTAAACTCTTTGAAACTGCCTTGCTGTGGAGTGCCTAATCACTGCAGGGGATAGTGCTTAATCTGAAACCCTTCCTGATGCTGCTTTCCTTGCATGGGTGGGAGATCACCTAGAATAGGAAAACAGGTTTTTTCAATCAATTAAGCACAGTATATTTACTTTATATATATATATGCATATATATTTTATTCCTTATGTCACGGCTTATTAAACTGAAATCCATCATCATAATTTTTCAATTACTTATATTTTAACCTTTTGCTCTACATAAATATTCAGTTCTCCTTATAGCAATCAGAAGAAAGCCTGGTGAACCTAATAATGCAGGATTTAATACAAAATATGTGCAGGAGATAATTGGTGAAATGACCTTTCGTTTGTGGCAATAACTTCATACTCCTGATTCAGAATTATTCCCCTGCCTTCTACCTCTTTAGGCTTGTTGTTTTGAATAATGACATCTCTCAACTGGCAGATAGCAGATCTGAAGAAAGAATTTTGAGGAGGTGAGTTATACCCCGTGGACCCACTTCTGCCTAGGGTGGAAATGTCTGAGAGCCTGTCAGTAAATGAACCCGGGCTGCTGTGAGCACTCTTGGAATTGCCTAGGCTGGCATTTCACACTGAGCATGCCCCAGGACCCTGTCTAAACATTTTTTAGCTTTTAAATATTTGCAATGAGAGGACCCAAAGGTGCTCTCAAGGGTGTTTCAAGGGTTGCCAAGTGCTGCTCGAATCGAGGTTTTTCAGGGCTGCCAGTGAAGGAACCATGACAAGGAGTTAAATCCCAAGTGTGGATCCTCCCTCATGGGCACAATGTGTGGATCAGGAGATAGGCAGCGACTGTGTGAGCTGGGAGATATGGAGCACGTCTGGAGGTGGCTTCCAGGAACCAAAACTTGAGGCTTTAGCCTGTCATGGGAGTCCTCCTTCACAGGAGCCATCTCTTGCCAGCTGCTTTGTCCCAGAATTGTGTTTGTGTGGCAGGAAGTGAACATTCCTCTCCGTTTCTGTCAGTGTGGAGGGGGCACAGCTGTCTAGGAGTCAGCATCAGAGGGCAAGGGTTTGTTTCTTGTTTCTGCAGAGGAAAAGGAACCCTCTCACCTCCTTGGTGTGCTTGGCACCATCAGCTGGAGTCACTGTGGTGAGAAATGGCAGTTCAGGAGGCAATTTAATGTTTCCGTGCTGGATGAGAAGTGTGCGTGCCTAAGTTCTCCATATCCCTGGTTTTATATGGAGAGAACTCTTGTCATTATTTCCCAAGAGCCAACTGTGACCATGGACAGCACTCCCTACAGCCCATCCTGCTGTTGGAGGGCATGGATGCTGTTTAAAACCAGAATATTTTCAGTTAGAAGGGATCTACAAGGTTTGGCTCATCCAGCTGCACCATATTCCAGTTCCCCAGCACTCGGACACTGCAGCTCGAGGAGTTTGAGCTCAGTTGTTCATTGTTACCTGAATATCTCTGATTGGAAAATATATTTATGAATGGCTGTAAGAAGCTGGATTTTGTAAACATTCCAGAAAAAATAGTTTGAGTACCAAGTGCTATTAGAACTCAGATAACAATTACTAGTAAGACAAGAAATGTGATTGACCTAATAGAAAATACCCTAGATTCTCCAGTTGGCTTTTATACTACCACTATTCTTTTTTTTTTTTTTTAATTAAGATGAAAAGTAAAAATGTGGGTATTTTCAGTACATTAATTTTAGTGCCACTGTTTCAATATTAGCCTATTTTTCTCCTTACCTTTCTATTCCCATATATGTAAAAATAATTTATTTGCTAAAGGGGCAATTTAAAATTCATTTCACAGTGGGAAGAGGAGACAAGAAATCTTCCGTAAAATACTTCTCTTTATTTTACATCTTGATTGCTCCTGAACATGATGAATGCCCATTTGCCTATCACAAGCACTCAAGTGCCAGCAACAGTGGATGGTGCTGCAGAAACTTCCATCCTCTGCCTGCTCAGCCCCAGAGGAGCTTTATGTGAGGAAAAGCATCTTAACTTGCACTATTTAAAGTGCTTTGGAACTGAGAATTGTTTACTTTTCCTTGTAAGGCATTGCTCATTGAAGGAAACCATCCATTTCCATGCAAATATTTGGTGGAAGGGTTTCTCCTGGGTTTGGTCTAACATATATGAAATTGTGGGAACTGACAGAGACAATATCTCAGTTTTCTGACCCTTGGCAGCTCTGAGCACCCCTTGTTGCAGGAGCAGTCACTGCCCATGCCACAAAGGCCATGTGCCCTAGAAAAAGTTTTGAACCCATGCATCACTTTGGTAAAATCTGACCTTCAGAGCATAGTTTTTAAACCATGTAGGTGTCCTGTGTAGAAAAATGATATGTGCCTTCTGTCTCAATGGAAAAGAAAAGGGGGAGGTCCTATGGCACAGCAGTTGAATGATTTCTATATCACTTACTTCATTTTAATAAATTGTATCTGTCTAGCCTGAGATCTATTTTACTTTCCACAGCGTTTGGGATCTTTAAAGCTGTATTCGACACAATTTTTCCAGTAAGAAATTTCTGTCATTAGGAGCCCAAACAGATTTGGAAGGGTGTGATGAACATGAAACTTGCCATGTGGTCTTGGAATATGAATTTTGAGTGCCATTTACCCTTGACTTCTGAACAGAGAGGCTAGAGGTATTTGCTTGTGGGCAATTAATTTTCCAGGAGAGTGTTAGCAGATGATTGCTATGCTTCAAAACAAATGAAGTTCCCATAATAGCTATAATTTCCATAAAAATGTGTATTAACTACCCACAGATTAACAGCAGGGGAGAAATCCATGGGAAAAATCCTCACCACAAAGATTTTTATGGGAAGTTGCCCAGAAGAAAAGGAGCTGGGGGTGCTGGTGGCCAAGAAGGCCAGGGGCACTGGGGCTGGATCAGGATTAGTGTGGCCAGCAAGACCAGGGCAGTGATTGTCACCTGTGTTGAGCACTGATGAGGCCACACCTCGAATCCTGTGTCCAGTTCTGTGCCCCTCACAGCAAAACAAACATTGAGGGGCTGGAATGTGTCCAGGGAAGGATCTTGGAGGTTTTTTTCCAACCTACATTTTTTTGATCCACTTTTTGAGGCCAACTCTTTGAAAAGAGACAAATGTTTGTGGAGGCAGGGAAGGGTGAAAGCCCACTGCTGGGAATGCTTTAGGAGGGACTTTATTCATACAGCATTTATTGTGCATTTCAGAGTTGTTGGTACCATAATGAACATGTGGGGCAAGGACTTGGGGTTATTTTACAGAGAAAAATGGGGAACTAAATGGCTCAGGTGAGCAGGCAGGATTCTTACCTCATGACTGGTGGCTGTCTCATAACCCAAATTTGCAAGTTGTGGTTCCCATCTTGTGTTCTCTCCCTGTGCTGTGTGCCCTCAGGAAAGGACTTTGCAGGAATGTGAAAACTTTTGTCCAGGCTTGAATGAGATTGGTGAATGTGGAGTGATGCCAAATAGCAATTGGTCTTGCACCAGGGGCTTCAGCAGCACCTCTCTCTGCTGATAGAACAGGGACCTGATCTGGCTGGCTGGGGGCAGGAGGAAAATTACTTTAAAGTAGCTTCCATACACATTTGTTCTGTTGAAATGATGTTGTACCCACTCTTTCCTCCTCACCACATCCCCAAAGTGTATGGATGCCACTTCATGTACCAAAGGGAAGAATATTTTGCTATCATATTTGTAGTTGTTCTTGGCACTTCTTTGCTAGCAAGATGTGTGGCTGGAAAGTTTAAGGTCACTGCTATAAAAATGTCATCCTTTATTTGAAAAAAAAAAGAAAAAGTGATACATGGCTATATGATAATGAAGCACTTTGATTAAAAGCATCCAACAGCCTGTGATGTATGGGAGCTTGCTGGAAGACCATTGGAGCATAATTAATTATTAGCTGTTCTTTATGAGGTCTGGTTGCTCTCGCAGGATTGATTGTGAGCGATGACACAGAAGCAGACTCTTGTTTGGAGTGCTGCACAGTGAATATCTGGATGCTGGCAGGAGCAGGGTGATGGAGAGCAGAGCCTTCCCCCTGCAGCCACGTGCTCAGGCTGAAGTCAGACAAGTTGTTGAGGCCACGGAGCTGCTGCTGATGGACTGGTTGGGAGCCAGCACAGCTCCTGCCTGGTGGGTGTGGAGCTGTGTCCTAAAAATTGTGGTGGAGCACAGCAGGACTCTGCTTGGGCTCTCAGCTTTGCCTCAAGGGCTGGACACACACTCTGCCACAAGGTTTTTGTGCTGGTCTCCATGGTCTCCTCTGCTCTGGGGTTAAATCAAGGAGTTAACATATTTCCCCCCCTTTTATAGCAGCTATATGTGCTTTAAATTGAGACTTTCAGAAGGGAATAGTGCTAATTCACTTCAAGAGATGTAATCTGAGAAGTTTTTAGTACTGCAAAGGATTTTTGTAATCAGTCATTCAAGAATTTGAGTTAATGAAACTAAAGTGAAATAATAAAAAAAATGCTTCCCCTTATTCTCCCCTCTACAATGCAAAAATCTTTGTTTCCTGTTAATGTTGCCCTCTGTCACAGAGTAAAATATTTTAGGCTACACTGCATCTGGAAGCACCAAAAACAATTTAAAACAGTTTTTTGCATAGGTAAAATCCTCAGAAGAAGTTAAAAGTTTGTTTTACTGTGGTGGTTGGGCTAATTTGGCAGCCTGAAGTCTTGGTTAAAAGAGCCTGAGATAGTTCCAAGATCTTGTTTCAAGTGCAGATGAGAAACTTAATTTGCTGTTTTTATTATTAGAATATTAATTCATTGCAAGTTGTCAAAGGATTTTTCAGGTGTACTTTTCTGAATGGAACGTGAAGAAAAAAAATCTGATGCTGGAAATGAACATACCCTACTGGTGAATTTCATGAAAAGCAGAAAAATAAGAAACCCCCAAAGGAACAAAACAACCCCAATCCTAAAAGCATTTAGTGATAATTTGAAAAGCTAACAGAAAACTTTGAATTGGGATGGATCCTGGGAAGCATGAGACAATCAATCCATGTTGAGTGTAGGGTTATCCCATGAAGAAAGAGGTTAAATTTGGGAATGTTGAACCTCTGTCCCAGCACTTTGTACCCTTACTGTAGGGTAAAACTTTAGTAAAAAATTTATTTTTTACTAAAAACTGCTCTTATATTATGCTCTGGTCTACATAAAAAAATACAGCAATTAGGCTTAAACATTGTCCTGTTACTTTTGGAATTAGAAACTTTATATTAGAACAGTTTTCTTTTTAGGGTCATGTTTGCTGGAGCAATCAAGAAAATCATGGGTGGTATTTTCCCAACCAGTCCTTTGCACGACAAATAATGGAGAGCAGCGGATGGCAGTCAAGGTTGGGATTTCTTTTCTTCCCTTTTTCTGGAAACATCAATTTGGGGCAGCTGCAAGGAAAAAGAGCCTGGAGAGGAGCAAGGCAAGCGTGGCTGGGAATATTTTTTATTAACTACGTGAAGGAATGAAAGGCCAACACCAACTGCCTGCGAGGCTCCACGCTGCCCTGACGATGTGAGAGTGAGGGAAGTTTCTGTGAGCCAGCCCAGGGCTGCAGCTCTGCGTGTGGCTTTCCTGGATGTGGTCAGGAGTTCCCAGTCCTCGAGCTGAAACCTGGAAGCACTTGGGCTGCAGAGGTTCCTGTAGCTCCAGCCTTGGGGAGGGATGATGCTGGGAGGTGAGGGTTTCTCTCCCTCCCTCTGGATGGGAAGGGGATCTGTGCTTGGAGGGGGGTCTCTTTCTTACTATTCAGCTGGGAGATAAACAGGATCCAGCTATGTCTTTTCTTTCTGAAATGTCTTTTTTTTTTTTTTTTAGTGCAGTCCCACTGCCTCTTACTCTGTAGCTTATTTCATATGTGAAAATAATAGTTTATAAATTACATTTGTGGTTAACTTTTGCTTATACATCATAAAGAGAAATATCCTATAATTATTATGGTCCCCTAGTAAATGCACTGTTATTACCTAGTTATTTTGGCCATATGGATTACACCATATTTAAGGTCCCAGTTCAATAAAAATACATCTGGTTCCTGTGCTGCAAAAACCTATTAAAGATTGAGGAAACCATGCAAATAGATTTATATGGTCTTTTGTTGCATTTTACAGTGTTTAATTGGCCTTTCTATTGAGAGTAACCATGACAAACTTGAAATTCTGGGAGTAGCTACTTTGAGCAATATTCCTGTAGTTCCTACAGAGTTAATATCTGCCTTTCTCTTGCTGGGACATGTTTTAAGGGTCTCACTTGTTAGAGTCTCCTCCACTTCCTTTGGGAGAATATCCCACAGCCTCATAGATCTCCATGTCAGGAAGTCTTTGACCACAATTTATGTAACTGCATATGTTTCATATGGATTTCTCCTTGGCCTGTGCAAAATATGACACAGAGCTTCAGCAGGGATTAAAAAAAAAAAAGACTTGAACATGAATAGCATTAGGAACACTTCTTATGTAGTCTATAAAGCTGGTTCATTAAACAAAGCTGAAAATGGGCTGAAAGGAAGTTTTTGGGGGAGGGATTCCACAGCTGCAATTAGCAGCATTTCAGCCCATGGAAACAAGTTTACCAGGAGCAAAGTAGCAGCTGAAATATTTTTGCTTCCTGTCCACTGACAGGCTCCTAGCCAAGCAGACTCTGCAGTTTTCTGATGTTCTTGTGCTTCAAACAACCATAACTTGCAGATTTCAGACATTCCCCCCCTATTTTAATTTACATATTCCCCCACCTTCAGAACTTCTAAAGCATGTCTAAATTTGTTGTGCATATTTACAGCAAATTTAACACTTGCTCCTGGTTTAGGTCAGGATATTGAGTGCTTGTCCCCCACCAGAATTTTTTAGGCTCAGGTGAACTCCTGATAATGCCTGTGGAATTGTGTGTGGTCTTTTGTCAGCTGTGAAATCCAAGCCCAGAAACAGCACCTCTGTGTTATAGGTGGGAGAGGAGGCTGATGTTCTTTAGGCTTTAATCTGCTGCTGGAAGTCTCTTTGAAAAATTGCTGCAACATTTTGCCTTGGTTCTTCTCTTCCCCTCCTTCCTCCTGAGTAAATCTTTAATGAGGATCTGAGTAATTTAGTGTATCTCTGTTTCTGAAGCGAGAGGGCAAAAGTTTTGCTTTCCTTATTAAGATATTTGTCTAAGATGGTTCTGGATCATTTTCTTGTTGGCATGATGACGACTTTTTTAGCTTTAGGGTCGTGCTCTCAGCTGTTATTAAAGTGTGAAGTGATAAACTCCTTTTATCTGAAAAGATGTTGGAGACTTAATCACAAAACATACCCAGATAACATTAATTTCTGCTAACCCATTTTAAGGGAGTGAAAGTTGAAACTTTTTATGTCATTCTTCATCTTTCTGTATGGAAAAATAACTTTGGAGGAAACTTTATCTGGTAATCCTTACAGGAATTTAAATTACAGTGCATGAATGATACCTGGCATACCAGAAGTGAGTTCCTGTGCAGTCAGCTTACTTAAAATGGGGGCAAAATAGGATTAATGTCCATAGGATTCACTGGATCTCTCTTTGGGATGTATTTCCTTGGGGCTGCCTCCCAGGGGCATGGGCTATGCTGTACACTCAGGGGGATAAAAACCTTTCTCTTTTTTTCTCCAAAACCAAAGCTTCAGACCACATATATCTAACATTTGGTTGTGCTAGAGCCCAAAGCATAGGTTCTGTGTACAGAGGGCTGTGACATATTTTTAGCCTGAAAACACCTTTATTTTATCATATATAATATAATATATATGCTATTATATATAATATATAATGATACAATCATCTGGACTTTTTTGAGTGGGAGGTAGTGAACAGAGACTGGTTTTGCTGTCTGAGGGCACATTCCACTTACAGCTGCAGAGGGCTCTGAGTGGGAAAGGGGCAAGAGAGGCGCTGCAGTCAGAGACTTAAAGAGAATGGGAGGAAAAGTTTTGTAGGAAATCTATCTTCCTGGGAAAAGAGACAGAGGAGAGGGCTCCAGCAGCAGGTTGCTCAAAATCCAGGTTTGAGTGAAGGGCTGTGAGGAAGGGAGAGGAGCAGGAGAAGAAGCCCCCATTTGGGAATGATGCCACCAGGAGCAGCTGCTCACCCCACTCCTGCTCCAGAATTTGTAAGGGCAGATCCCTGCCAGGGAAGGGGGAGCATCCAACTTCTGCCACGTTCCTGGTTTCAGTGCCTGCCACAAGCTGCCTTTCGTGGGAACACACCAAGGCCTCCTCCCCTCTGTGTGGTGTTGTGGCAGGGATGATGGGAAATGACAATACTGAACCAAAAAAATCCCATCCAAACATGTTATTTGGCTGAAATGTAAATAAAGGTCTTGCAAAACCAGTGACCTATTTCCTGCCCTCTGGCTCCCCAGATATGTCTGGAATTAAATGTTTGAGTTTGAATGGTTTTGCAAATCAAACCCTTTATTTGGGTGAAAGAAGTAGGTAATAGAAATAAGTAGAGTGAAATTCCCCATTAAAATGAGCACATAAATTTTGTCTTTGTGGCAGTGTTGTCATTGTCTTTACATTCACAACAACAATTTTGAAGCATTCTACTTCAGCTAAAGTCTGCTCTCCTTAGAGTTACCTGCTGTTTCAAGCACAGGAAAAAATGCCAGATTTTTTGTAAAATAATTTTTTTTTTCACTTTGTGTGAAATGTACGGGTACGCTTGACAGACTGACACAAAAAAAAAAAAGATCCTTAGGAAGGCAATATGCTCAGGGTCAGAACATCTGTCTTTAATGTAAATTGGACCCTCTTCAGGCATTTTTTCATGTGCTGTGTTTGCATGTCTTTGTTTATTATTGTCAGATGAGTTGCCTTTATGAAAGGGACATGATCTATTAACTATTTACATACACACATCTGTCTTGTAGGGAAATCTATTGGCGCAGGAGAATGTGTCATGGCATGTAAGGGTGCAGGTTCAGCAGACTGCTGGCCCTGTGATCTGCACAAGCTCTCACAAGCAATGTTTGCTCAGCTTTGCAGCTGTCTTAGCCTCACAGATGCATCCTTCTGGGCTGTAGCTGTAGTTTTCACTCTTTCCAGGAGAATGTTTACGTTAGGATGCTCAAAAAATGAAGTAGAATAAAATTTAAAAGTGAAACAAATCCTGAGCAGATGTAAGCAAGCAGAAGTCTGGTTCAGCAATTCTGGATTTGGAGTCCAGGAGCTACAAGAGACTCTTGCATTTCTGTTTATCCCTTGAGTAGGTTTCGAGCACTGTTCCAGATCATGTTTTTCAGCTTTTTCCCTGGAATAACACAACCAAGAGAAATTAAAAAGAAAAGAAATTGCATTTTCAATTGAGTACAGAATTTCAGGTAGATCAGCCTGCTACTTCATTAACATTGGGGTTTGACAACCCCAATGTGGAGGGTGCAATGCAGAATATGAAAATCAACAGTAGATGATTTTTTAGGGTAATCTGCTTGCTGCTACATGCTAGACATCACGAAAGCATAGATATCTGCATTGACTGGGCAAGAAAAATTCTGTTTGTGGTGGAATAGCAATGAGGAGAGCAGGGTGGAAGGGTCTCACTGCCATACCGAGTAAAAGGAACACCAGCAGCGTGTCCATGTGGTAAAAACATGACAAAGATCAAGGCAAGAGGTCTCCAAGTTGAGTCTCCTCCCTCAGCACCACGGACCCAGAGCTGCCAAGATTCATCTTCACTCCATATTTAATAACTACAGAGAGAGGTTTGCTGAGATGTTGCATTGTCACACTTTGTTCTTTTTACTGATCTCTGCACAAAGAGATGTAGCTGTGACTTCTGAAAATCCTGAATAGAAAACTTGTCTGTTTTTTCCCCTGTGATTTTTTTCTTTTCTTGCAAAGTTGATATTTGTGCCTCCCCTTCTTGTAATCGTGTTCTAGCAAGCTACTTGGATTTTCCTTGTTTCTCTGTGACTTACTTAAGAGACAAACCAAAATTATACATGGGCAACTATTTTTTGTGGGTTCCCTCCCAAACTTTCCTTATAGTGGTTCTGGTAGGAAATATTTTACTCGTACACTAACACTTAAAAGTACAGAGAGCTGATATTATTTGAACATAGAATTTTCTGTGAAGAGAATTCAGCTTGGCTTTTAAATTCAGAACTCACATGGAATACTCACAGGGAAAAATCTGTTCCAGCATCTTCAGTCTCTGCTCTGGACTTGTGTGGTGTCTGGTAATGGAACAGCATTAAATCTTTGTGTGACCATCTTATGTCTTTTTTTTTTTTTTTTTCCATGTGGGTGTGAGGTGGGGGTTTTTGTGTGTGGTTAGTTTTTTAGGTTTAATTGGGGTTTTTTTGGTGTCTGTGTGCATTTCAAATTCAAGTTTAGATTTTTATAACAGTGTGTGGGGTGGTTTTATCCCTTCCACTGTTCCACATATCTCAGCTTTGGAAGCTTTTTATGAATTGAAATTTAGCACGGATATCTTCATCCAAAGCAAATTTGAACAAATATGGTTGTAAAACCTGCTCGTGTTTTCAAGCAGATGTTCCAATACAATGTGACCTACTTACCTGGTCAGTACATGACCAAAACTGTCCCATTTTAGATGAGTGGGTTTTTCCTGAAGTTGTTTACATCTGGTGATGTTTTTTCATTTTGAATGATTGTGTGGAACCTTTAAAATGAGAGCCCATATTGGTGAAGATGTGCTGGTTGTGCCAGGTCAGGGTTATCACTCTTTACAGCTGATGTCAGGACTGTTTATGGGATGGAACTTGAATCCCTGGGATTAACCAGTGTGGGTGAGTCATGTTTTGACTGCACTCACACCTGGGCTGATGAGTTAGGCTCTTCTGGCTGGTGCATGTAGCAAAAAGTCAGGTGTGATATTTGGAGCACATTGGCTTTTTTTTTTTGTTTTGTTTTTTTTTGTTGTTTTTTTTTTTTTTTTGTTGTTTTGGTTTTGTTTTTTTTTTTGGTTTTTTTTTTTTTTGTTTTTTGTTTTTTTTTTTTTTTTTTGTTTTTTTTTTTTTTTTTTTTTTTTTGTTTTTGAATTGTAAAGTTCCAGGACCACACAAATGTGCATTTTTCAACTGGGGAAGAAAGAGGGTGAAAAAAGATCTGTTTTCATTAATTAGGCTTTTTCACCATCCCGTGCCATTTCTGGTTAATGGTTATTTATTTTATAATGGTTTGGGTTGGAAGGGAGCTTGGAGAACATCTCATTCCAACCAAAGTCCCATGCACTGCGTGGTAGAATCAAATCCTGTGCTGGGTGTAGGATGCTTCCACAGGTTTGGAGCAGCCTGCACAGCCCTGCCTACCCCTATTCCTGGAACTGCCAGCCCTAATTTCTTATCCTTGCCACTACCAGTAAATAAAACGCTGCCACCAAGAAATTCTGCCTTCTTAATCTCCAGTCTTCCCTTGTTTGTTGGTAGCTTGAAAGCAAAATTTAAATAACAATATATTGATTTCCATGTCAGGCTATCAATTCACTGTTTCCTATCAAAAACCCAAATATACAATATATAATTATGTGATACGTTTTGGAAGGAAGATGAAAAATACTTTAAAAAAATCAATTGAATTTAAGTCTGCATATTTTTGAAATGTGGATTGAATGCAGCTGTCTCTGGGTGTGCTTTTTTGGCTTGCTGTCACCCTTTAGAATGTCACTGTTTTAAAGCTGAATAAATATCTAACAAGCAAGAGATAATAAAAATGTTATTTAGTGCTCTGTTCCCAGTGGCTCAGGAAAGGTTACAAACCCTGATATCTGGTTAGTGGTCCTAAGGGTTTTCCATCAATTTATTTAACTATTCATTTATTAATTTAATTTATAGTAGTTAATGAGAGCTAAAATGTAGGCACAGGATTCAGGATCCCAGAAAAGCAGACTTAAATTATGAATAAGTTTAAAGAACATGATGTATCAAGTGATCATCCTGGTAAACCACCAGGAGTTTGGTGTCTGTACCACAGACATTTGTGGTAATCCAGTTCTGCCTTCTAGGACAGAGCTTTCTTTTAGTCTTCATTGCTGCTCTGCCAGGTCCCACTCATCTCATCTCCAAGACAGGGAAACATTTCAAAGCTGGCATTGAGAGGAACATATGAAGTGCATTTCAAAATGCAGTGAATGTTTGCAAATGGGTGGGGTAATTCTGTATGGCATTCTTACTGTCTGGTATAGAACTGCAGGCACCTCTATGTGGTGTCTGGAAAATTAAAAAAAAACCCCAAAAACCAAAAAACAAAACAAAACAAAAAAAAAAACCAACAAAAAAACCACTTTGTTATATTCTCTTCGCCTAGATCAAAGCTAGTTCACAAATTCTTAGTGTTATGGAACATCTTTCTTAAATCTAAATAAAATTCTGTCCACTCTTTGCCAGGTTTTAAGGTCCAGATGGCTCAGGCTTGTATTTATGCTGAAGGAAAGGACTCTAATCTGTCTTAATATTCTTGTAGTAATCACCAAAAATGTTGTAGTGTCTTGGGGCTGGTTCCTTTGAAAACTTAGATGTGCTAATAGGTGTTTGTCAAAGTGAGGTCCTTGTGGATTCAGACCCTCAAAAAGGTGGTTGAGTCAGTGTTTATTTTTCAAGGCATACAGGGATGCAGAGGTTTATATAAGATTATGTATATAGAAGTTAGTGGTGTAGAATTATGAGCTATTTGATTAAATGGGTGCTGAAGTGTTCAACTCCTTAAAGACCAGTTTAGCCTGGGTATTTGAAAACAAGAACCCTTAATCTAAGTCATTACAGTTTTGGTATTGTAACCAAATATAACTGTGCTCGTAGCAGTCGTGGAATAAAATGGAAAGTGAAAATTAAACAGGGGAAGATTTACTGCTGTTTCAATCATGCTGAGTTATTGTAGTCATGTAAGAACACTTAGAAAAGCATGAAGCACTTAGAATGCCAAGTTTCTATAATATTATCTGGCAAGCAAAATGGTGCAGTATTATGTAAGTTAATATTTCTTGACACATGCTGACATTTTAGTTAAAGCTTCTAAATTATTTTAGACTTTAAGGAGAATGCGCATATTTTTTCTGCATTCCTGGCAAACTTTTCAAGTTGTTTGGTGTGGAGCTTGCTCGATTCTGATCTGCCCTGTACACTTGTAACTCAGAAATTTTAAATTTAAGTTGGGCAGTTGTTGATTCTGTGCAGAGGTTGAGTGGGAAGTTCGTTGCTCTAGAGCATGTGCCCCCCCAGTTTTAATATTTTATTGTGTGAAGGTGTTTGCAGGTAACATCTTGTGACATGATCACAGTTCCTTTAAATTGTGGGAATAGCACTGTAGGGAGGGATTATGCTGAACTCTGGAGAAAATACAGAAGCTGTTTCAGGAAGTACAATTAGGTGCAAGAGGCAAGATGTCAGTTGATGTGCTTGGATCTTAGAGGAACTTCAAGCTGGTTATCTTGGTGCTGTCTTGCTTAAACCTGACTTTAGCAGGGTGTTGGAAAGGTACCTGGAGCATCCCAATGGAGTACCAATAATAGGTGCACTAAATGCAGGGTGTGTGGAACAGAGACTCTGCAAGGACTACAGAGAAATAAAGTCAATAAAGTCTGTGAGGCTACAGCTGGGCTGATTCCTCCTTGATGCACCTCAGACGTTTCTGTGCACACATTCCTGGTGTCCAGAATGCAGCCAGGCAGGGGACAACCCTGATGTCATCTCTCTGGGTCTTCAGAGGGTAAGAAAGGAGAGAGAGACTCCCCAGCTAGCTCTGGATGGGCTACTTCACACAAAGTGGGATGTGATAATTCAGTTCTTTCCCTTGTTTATTACAAAGAACCAAGCTAGACAGATTTGATCCAAAGCAGAGAAAGTGGGCAAACACCCAGAGAAGCATCCAAGGAGTTCTTTTTCCCTCTTAGCTTTCTGAAGAGCTTCCACCTCGAGGCAGCGAGGGTGAGAAATGACCCCTGGACAGATGAAGGTGTTGCTGCTTTGTGATGTGCAGGGTGTGAGCACTGACATGCAGAATGCACTTCCTTGTGGCACAAACGTGCCCATGGCAGCTTCCTGGAGCCTGGATCCTGCTACCCAAAGAGGGAATTAATTTTAGAGGATGTGCTACTTTCCAGGATTTGAGGTGGGAAGGGAGGGTTGAATTAAGTGTGAAGGAAACAAGCTGAGTCAGGTACCATCATTGCTTCATTATGGTCACCACTCGCTGTCTGGTGGGTCAACTCAAGCACCTTAATAAATGTTGGGGTTGCAGTACACTGAACTTGCTGTAGGAAAATTGGAGAGATAGTAGCTGCACCTCACAGGAACATTCAAATTGTGTACCAGAGGCTGCATTTCACAGTTCCAGCTGCTGCCCTATGGGTCAATGTAGCTTTACTGTGCTTGCTCTGAATTCTAAATCTTGTCCTGTAAGCTCTTGCCTTTGGTCTATTGGTGCTTCATGAGAAGCTCTGCTAAAATATTTTAATATATGTGATAGGATAAAACTTGGAAGATGATCATAGAACTTCAAATCTTTGTAGTGTCGTGTACATGATTTAGCTGCTTTGGTTATGTGAGATAATAAGTATTAGAACTAATTATTTACATCCATGTGAGCTCCTCCAGTCGCAGCGCAGGAAGAGAGCAAAGAGAGAGGTTTTTTTGGAAGAATTTCTGTGTCAGGCTGCATTGTTTCCTAAGCCATAAAACGAGCTGAGCCACACACAGTTGCTGCTGTGAGGTCTCTGCTCTTGTGCTGCTGCTTTGCCGAACACCCGCATGTGACCACCTGCTCTCACTCAGCCCAAAACATCCAAGAAAGAAATTCAGACCACAAAAAAAGCCCCAGAAACAACTGCCCTGTCCCACCCAACCACGCAGTCACCCTCAAGCTGTTCTCTAAAATAGGCCTGGCAGTGAATAATATGGATGGGCAGCCTGGAGATCTTTCTTCCTTATAAATCGGTGCTGTAAAAATTATCTTCTATTCAAAGTCAGTCTGCAATCTCACCTATTTCTAGTTATATTGCAGATGTTTGCTGCTGGAAAACTTCATGGTTTCAGATGTGATTGCATCTGAAGTTATCCTCTACTTATTTGACCTTGCTTTGCTAGGAAAAAAATTGTCTTTATTCTCATTAGGAGAGCTGGTTCCAATACTGTGAAGCGAAGCTTTGCTTTTTTGTGCTTACTTTTTTAGTAAAGTTAATTAACTATTTTCTGAAACACGTGTAAAATACAATTAGTAATATATTTTACTGTGTTATTTTTGACAACAGGCAGATAATTACCTTCAAAAAATAACAGATTTTAATCTATATAAGTATCTAAATTATAGTCGTTGAGCTGTGAAGAAAAACAAATCCAGCTAATCCTTATTTGCATGTGCCAATTAGTTAAGTGTTAATCAATCTCCTATATAAATGAAAATGAGAAGACTCAGCTCTCTGGTAAGATAATGTTTCCCATTAACAACAAGTAAAACCTCCTATTGCTATTACAGGAGGAAAAAATTCCACTTCTCTTCCTGTTTAAAATGCCAATAAAGCACAGCAGTAAACTACATTTTCTTTCAAAAAAATTTCAAATTTTGCATACATGTTTGTTGAGAAACTTTTGGTCCAAATGTTATGATGGCTTTTATGATTAGTGAACACCAAAAAGAATGCAGGAATGATTCAAGACAAGCAGTTGCAGTTTTGTTCTCTGCCTTCTTTTCCCAGTGCTGCCTCCTAGTTCTGAAGAATATACCTTAGTACAGGCACCATTGCCTTGGAAGTATGAGCCCAGTAAAGAAATTCCCATCTGGAGAATTGAGATGTTGAGAGTGGAGTGTTTTCTTTCATGGGGAAGCAAGGAACAAGCGTTTTGATTTATTTTTTTTTTTTTTTTTTTTTTAGGTATCACGTATAGGAATGTGAAAATAGCTATGTGTGTGCACTGCAAAGAAGTTGTGTGTGCCAGTGTTTGTCCAAGATTTTTCTTTCACAAGCAATGGGATGATAATTCCCTCGAAAGTTAAAAAAATCCCCTGTTGATCCCACTCTGTGCAAGGGCAAGAGATGCAAACCAGGACTTAATAACAGCTCTGTGAGGATAAATGCCAGCTTACTCTGGTAATCTCTGGCTATTTCAGAGACACCACTGCAAGGAAAACAGGACCCTGTCTAGCAGCCATGAGGGATTTCTGCACATGCCAGAAATTCTCTGTAAGCAGAGCCATGTCAGATTCCCATGCTGGAAGCATTGCCTGTTTTGTCAAACCACTTCAAGGAACAGGATTGGAAGCATGTGAATATCCCCAGGACTGCTTAAATACATAACATTTCCATGCTAACATCTATATCTCTATCTTCTTCACACTGATATAAGGTTTTTAGTTGGTTGCTTGGTTTGGTGTGTTTTGGTTTTTTGGTGTTTTTTGTTTTTTTTTTTTTTTTTTTGGTGGGGGAGACATTTTTGTGGTTTGGTTGTTGGTGTACCTGAGCAAATTCAACTTTTAGATGTGTGTGTCCTTTCAAAGCTGAAAAATGAAACAGCAGGCTCGTGCTGTGAAAAGGGAGCTTTTTTAGAAAGGTGTGCAGTGATCACCACAAATTGCCTTTGGAAAGATTTTTATGTATGGTTGCTTGATGATTTCAGGCAGAGTGTGATTTTCAAGTGTTGTAAAAGACAAAAATGAAACATTTAAATTTGCTTTTTATTGTCTATATCAGTATATACTTTTGCAAGGATTATACATACACTTAGCATAAATGTTGATGTTTTAAATATCATTGTAATTTGTACATTCAATTACAGTTCCATGCAGAGAAGGTGAACAGTGAAGCCCATAATATTCGTAGGCAAAGGGTAAATTTTGTGTGATACCTCTGTGATGAGTGCAAATGTCTTTTGCTAAAAATGAATTTTATTTAAAAAGCAATCAACAACTTTCTAGCCTATTTGAAATTTCAGGTTCTTCAAGGGTCAGCTCTAACATGCACAAGTATTCTCTGAAAATGTCAGCCTGAAAGTTTGTTAGTAGGTGTCAGGATTTTGAGAAGCAAATGTATGCTCATGTAGGGTTTTAAAATTCAGGTGTCTATTGTAGTAAGCTATTCACAAACAACAAAACAACAAAAAGAAAAAGACACTCCCCAAAAAAAGAAAAACAACACACTCTGTCCCTGCCCTCTGCAACCGGACAAGGGAAAGAGAATATAACAAAATATAACTTTGTGGGTTAAGGACAAAGAGATAGCAAACACAATCACAGGCAAAACAGACTCAACCTGGGGATATTAATTGAATTTACCACTAAAAAAATTAGAGTAGGATAATGAGAAGTGAAGTAAATCTTAAAGACAATGCTATGCAATAAAAGCTTTGTCAATAATTATTTAAATCCTCAGGCTAGACAGCATTTTCTTAAAATTTTAAAAATTTATTCTAAAATGTGAAATGCTGGAGTTTCTACTAAAAATAACTGCACAGCCATTTCTCCCCAACAACAACAAAAAAAAAAAAAAAAAAAAAAACCAAAACATTTCAGCAAGGACCCCTAAACAACCCTGGCAACCTGGTGGTACTTGGAGACTTTAATTTTCCTACTGGTATTTTAGGGGGAAAGAAGGAGTGAACCTGAGCCAAATTTTAAATGCTGATAATAAACCACTCCCTCTCCCCCTGTGCCCTTCTTCCTTGGAAAGAAAAGGCTGTATAAAAACTTTCTCCTAGGTTTCATTTGTTTTTGAACTCGATATTGATCTCACACCAATTTTGACTCAGTCCATTTGACTAACTTGAACAGAATTGCTCTTGACTGAGGGCAGTGGAGAGCTGGAGACCAGAGTTATCACCAATGAGTTAAGGATAATTACTCATTCTCTTCTCAATGGGCTGCAGTTAATGCCCAAGTTAATCTGCTACATGGCATGCCTATTATTTTTGCTTTTTTTTTTTCTTTTACTTTCTGTGTTTTGAGATGAGTTAAAGCAGTAAAATAATTTCCTCATGCATCTCATAGTACAGATAGATGTGGCCATTTTAGCCAACTTGTTATGAAAGGTTCTTAGGACACTGAACTAAGACATTCTTCAAGTACATGTTTATTTTCTGGTATAGGGATGGAGTTCCAGTTAATGCTGAATGAAGCCATTTTTTGAGTTGATTGTTGTGCTCACAGGAGTCTTTGTTTACCAACTCTAATTTGTTTTATTGCTGTAGGGTGTGATGTGTGAGTAGGTGATAATTCAGCACTCATGATTTCCTTCTGACCAGTCAAGTATTCTTTGTTTGCTGTTGTTAGAGAGGTGAAAATGTGGAGCAGCTTTGGGAAGATTTTCCAGTGCTGAACTCTGTGAACATCTTTCCACACATCCTGGGGACTTGGGTTTCCATTAATTATTTTTCCAGACAGCAAGTTGCTTTCAGAAGTATTCATGAGGGAAAACACTTCATTTTTAGAATAATATAGAAGAAAATGTGTGGAATTTCAGCAAGTCCCCATATATAAAATGCTTGGATATGGAAAAGTGTGATCTATTTTTCAAGTTGTGGAATGTCAATGACTGAATTGCAAATATAACCCCACTAATGGACAAACCCCACATATTTTGTATGGGCTGCTTCAAGCATTGCCTTGTGTTTACTTGTGAAGTAAACACAAAGAAAAGCAGTGAGATAGCTCTTTACCCATGCCACTTAAATTAAAAGTGAATAACCAACTTCTTCAGCCCCCCAAACACCCTCTTGTTTCCCTCTAAACCTGACAAGGCCATTGATTTTGACCCTTCTTGAAGTTGCCATCAGCCTTGTTGATGTTTGCGTCTCAGAAATGATTTGATGTGTGGAGGTGATGTGTTCTGGAGTCTGTGAAACACAGTGTCTTTCTTTTCAAGGGATAGAGATTTACAAAACTCAATTTTCCCAACTATCATTCCATACTATGTGGATTTCTTGGTGTAAGTGTAAAGCCCCTGTTTCCCACCATGTACTGCAGTTTGATATTTGCAGTGATTGGGAGTTAATGAGAAGGCAGCTGAAATTCAAGATTCACTCTTGTTCTGTGATTGGTTGACTTGGAGCTGCTGGTTAATTGAGAGGTCCTGATTTGTATTAAATGTCACAGCTAGGAAGAGGGAGCACAATAAATATCATAAGTTCATCTAATAGTGGGAATGGAAAGTGATCTAACAGTATTTAAAATGTCTTGCACACTCATATTCAAAACAGCATGAATAAATTATTGCCACATCCATGTGCTGTTGGGAAGAGAGATGAAATTTAATTGTTATATCAGGAATAAATTAGAAAAGAGTGGTTTATTCTTCATGGATAGGGAACTGCGATGGTGGGCATGTGTTTGAATTCTTTTCAGTGCTGAATCTCTGTTAGATTTGCATTTGTGGTGCAGGGCTCCCTTCAGCTGACCCGTGAGCATGCAGATTTAAACTGTGATAGTAACCAGAGCCTCAAAAGCCTTCTTGTGCCCTGGAAACACGCTGCTCTGTTTTGTAAATAACTTTAATTCTTTAGATATTTCTCAAATTTTAGAAAGGTCTGGTATTATTTATGTGAGGCATGAATTTGTCCTCACTGGAATTCTCTCACCTTCCTTTATTTGAAATTTCCTGGTGATCCTGTTTCACTGGCAGCAGCAGAACTGCCAATATAGACAGGGAATTTCTTGTCCTTGAATGTTCTGTGAGCAGAAGACAGTGGATGACACAGCTGCTAAAGCTTTGCACCTTTATGTTGACCATTATATACAATTAGAAATGGATTTGTAGGGACCAAATCTTGTCTGGATGTGTGGATAAAGTTATGACAGACAACACTGCTTGTGCCAGGGCATGGGAATGACAAAGGCTGAGGGAAGTAATGTTCAGCCTCACAGGGAGGAAATGCAGAAAGTACAAGAGGTCCCATTCCAGCTAATGCAGATTTTTCCATCAGTTCCTCACACACAGTGCAAGTTATTTTTTTTTCAAGTTTTCATATAGCCATGGTGATGCTAAATTATTGTTGTCACCATCATGCAATCCACATGGATAGGTGGGCTCCATAGCTGCATTTCATGTCTCATTTAGACAAAAGCATTTGACTGATGTATTTAATATATTTCACAATGCCAAAACAAGCTGCTGCTTTTGTGTTGTCCTTTGAGGCAAAGTGGAAGAATCTTAAGACTACCTGGAAGCAAATTGTGGTGAGGTGCATGTTGGTCTCTTCTCGAAATTAGCAAACAACAGGACAAGAGGGAATGGCCTCAAGATTGCTCTGATTGGTGGTGAGAGAAAACTTGACTGAAAAGCTTGCAAAAACCTGGGAAGGGCTGCCCAGGAACTGCCCTGAGTCCCCATGCTGCAGGGATTGAAAAGAATTTTGGATGTGGTGCTCAGGGAATGGTTCAGTGCTGGCCTGGGCAGCGTGAGGTGAATGGTTGCACTCGATGATCTCAGGAGTCTTTTCAAACCTAAACCATTCTATGACTCTGTGAAATTAAGTAAATTAAACTTTCATATGGAGGGCTCAATTTATGGAGGGCTGGAAAAATGAAAGCTCAGCAAGACCAAAGCTTTCAACCAAGATCAAGCCTTGTGCCTCCACTAGAAGGATGGCTGTTCAAAAATGGTGATATAAAATAGAATCTATGATGTTGTTTTATGAACCTTTAGTGTTTTAATATAGAGGGTGTACCTGAGTTAGATTTTACATCTTTTCTTTTAAAACAGAGTAGCTAGAAATGCAATAAATAAATAAACAGACAAACCAGTCATCTGATTTTATTTATTTTTAACTCCCAAGATCAGGGAATTAAAATAAACCTCTGTTCTGATGTTGTGTGTCAGCAGCAATGGGCATAAAACCTATAAGTGAAGGAATGGTTTTCTTTTGCTTATGTACAGTAAGTTTGTGTTATATTTGAAGGTTGTTTGTTAGGAGAGCTGAATCCTTCCTCCAAATATTTATATTCACAGACTAAATTATGCTGTATTCTAGTTGGAGACCTGGTCCTAGTTGGAAATAGCAATGAAGAAGTTTGCTATTGAATATCAACCCCATTTTTGGTCAAGATATGACATGTGAATTTTATACCTATTAAAGCTGCTGATTTCTGCCCAAACTCTGATTTTTTGCATCTGGATGTGTAGCCAGGAAAGAACAATTTCTGTCATTTGGGCAAAATGGTGATAAAAATTTTCCTTAGGTAAGAAGTGGTAAAGACCATGAAGTGTTATATTTGCCATTACTATCTACTTTTGCAGCTAAATATTGAAGTAAAACTCACTGGGCTACCCTGAAAGCATATTCAAAGGGCCAGCAAATAAAAGAGAAAGCAATGTAATAATTTGTCAAAGGAATTTAATCCAGCAGCATTTCTGTATTATGCCATCCTTGTACTTGCATTCAGCAAATCTTTTTTTAAAGGCTGAACAGCATGAGACAGCTTTTACTCCAGAGGAACACTAATTGGTGATTTGAGAGAAATGTTAAGTATTTCCTCCATTCCTTAGTTCTATTTTTCTGCTTCTGCAGTAAAAGCTTAAGGAGGGGATACCTGACAAAGGAGGAACCCACAGTTAGTAAACGCTTCACTGCTGGTATGTCTGTCAGGAAATCAGATCAATGAAAATTAATTCACTCCTATAACAGTAATCTCCTCACTTAATGTCTTCATCTAACATGAGGGTGCCTTCTCCCCTGCCTGCTTTGAGAGCAGTAAATCAGTTGAGCTCTCTATTCCAGAAAGTGCTACAGAGGTCCTTAAATTCTCAGAATGATATGGTAACATTTTCCTTTCCTCTTTGGTATTTTTTCTGGGGCTGAAAGATCTCATGTGCTCAGGAAGGAGTTGTGATTCTGTGGCCATCTTGGTGCAGAGAGCACGTTGAAAATTTTTCAAATAAACTGCTGCTGTTTGAGCCAAAAGAGGCTGTTTCTTCATTTTTTTTCTGCCATAAGCTGTGCTTTAAGTCACCCCATGGTTCTCCCCTTTTACCCCATGTGGCACAGCAGGCTTGTTTAGCAAGACTTGTCCCCTTCTGTGAACATAAAAGTAATGAGAGGGGAGAGGGAATATTTCATGCTGTGCTTCACTTTCTGAGCAACATTAGGACAAGTGTTGTGTTAGTTACTGTGACTGCCTTTCTTCTCCAGCCACTGCTTTCTCTTGGATGCAATGGCAACAACATCCTGGGGCTGGAATTGTGGTTTTATCACCTGCTCAGTGGGACAGCTCTTCTTTCTGAAATCTGTGGGGGTGCAAGGCCTTTTCCTTTTGTACAAATCTAGGGGACAATAGATATGACAATATCTAAGGCTTGATCTAAAGTAATGAATGGTATTAATATGGCCTCCAGCCATATTTTTCTTCAGCTCTCCATCATTTTCTTAAGGACTTTCAAGAACTGCTTTTAGCTGTTATTAAAGCCTGAAGAAACGGAGAGGATTCAGGGAAGTAACTCTTTGCTGCACAAGTTTTCCATGCTCAATAATTAGTGCTGTAACTGGTGCACTTGGAAGGCTGGGAAAAGGAGATTGCCCAGGAAAATGGAACATCCAGATCACTTCCAAACACTGTGGGTACTGTTTTGCAAGAACTGTTTGGGAACTGGGCATCAGATGTTTTCTTCCAACTCAGTAAAAATGGTAGGGATTATGATTAAGTGTTGACATTTCTGCTCCTCAATTACTGTTTTCTCCTAAGCTATCTTGGTGTTATTTGGCTGTGCTGACCTATAGGGCTTTCTTAACCTTTCTGTAAACTCAACTGCCAGTCACAGGCTGGATATAATTACTCTTTGGTGCTGAAACAGACCTTTTCTCCAACTTTGAAGGCTGAAAGATTGCCTCAGGTATTTAGTTAACTGGCTGAACCTTTTTAATTGGTACAAACTGTCTGTAAAAACTTCTGTTTGCCCGCCACGCAACAGCTTTGCTATTGTAAGTTTATACACTCATTCTGATTATATTCACTGATACAGGATATCAGTATATGATCAATGAAGCATGGCAAGATTCTGAAACATCCCTGGGGGCCATCAAGCCAGAATTAAACACTAATAAGTAAATTGGTATCAGTTAATCTAAAACTTATAAGATAGATTGGCCGAGTTAATGCTTACAATTGGATTATCTTTTAAATACTGTTGTAAAGTTTATTTCCCCTTACTAGTTCACATGAAAACTGCATTAAGGAATTCTCTATTAGTTTTGGAGTTACGTGATAAAACTGAAAAAGGAAATGTAACTAAGGATTATATGAGGTACAAAATAATAACACTGTTTTCCTTAAATAATGTGTGTGCTTATATAACAAACTTATTTCAATTAGATGGCATTCTGTCCCCCCCCCAAAAAATTGCAGTCAACATTTGTTGATCAGTTCAAATGAACAGAATCCAGTAATTTTAAAGGTTAGGAACTTTGTCCAGATTGATAAAGACTCAACAAATGCTTATGAAAAATAAAAGGAAGGCAAAGCCATACCAGTGCCCATCACAAGGGGAGCTTTAGATGTCTAAAACATTCTTTTGTTGTATCTGCTTTGAATTGAATACCACCATACTTTCTCAGAAAACTTATTTTGCTTTTCTAAACAGTTAAATTCTCATTAGGAAGGATCTAATCATATGGCTCTGGTATTCAGAACTAACCTAATCCATAGAAATGTCTGGGTTATGCTTCTGCTCAGAAAATCCATCATTCTTCTTAAGAGGAATTCTGGCTGTCTCAATAAGAGAATGGCTTGTGGCTTACAGGATTGAATGTGTGATTTAATTCACAGGTCATTCATAGACAAGTTCTGCTGATGGGGCAGGTTCCTTAAGTGCTCCTTACTCTCATTTAATTTCCTTTCTGTAAGGTGGATTTTTGCACTCTGCTCTCTTCCCCCATCTTTATTTTGTCCATTTAGGTTCAAACTGATCTTGTGTTTACTGGCTGTCTTTCCTGTCCCAAAGACAGAACTTGTTGAAGAATTATTCTGGAATGGGCTGAAATCTGGGTGGAAGGAGTCAAGGGGCTGCCCATCACGATGTCAGTCTGTCATTGCAGCCCTCATGCAGGAACTTGAACACCTCTGGGTTTCTTCTCCATGAGGGCACTCATCCCATGGCTGAGGTGATGCTTCCATGTGTCCCAAATCTCCAGTTTTTTTTGTGTAGTTAAAACTATCGTGATGTGTTGGCAAGGCAGTGTTTTCCTGGCTTCCCATCTCAGTGTTCCTGCATATCAACTCCTCTCTGCATGTCCTTACAGTGAGTGGCAGCTCTGGAGCACTTTTTCCTCACACAAGCAGTTATTTTTTCATTCAAAATGTCTGAAAGCTCAGCTTTTTGCAAACAGAAAGTGCAGACCCTTTAGGACTATGTGATGTACTCAGGATCTGAGAGCAGACTATCTTAAACCCCAGCTACCAAGAATGAGGGCAACATTTAGTTTTGACTTTTGAGTTATTCATGAGATATTTTTATTTTTATATGTTTGTATACCTACACATATATTTATATCCATAGTGTGTGTACACACACCAACACAAAGATATTTACTTTGCAATCTTTTTGCTGCAAGTAAATATTACTGGTTTTGTGAAAGGTGTCATGGACTGACTGACTCCTGTTTTCCCCTGAGAAGCAGTGGAGCAGTTTCAGGTGCTGAATTACCTTCAGAAGCAGTACATGAATTTCAAGAGGATTAAAACCTCAATCAGAAGAGACAGTTAGGCAGGCACTTGACAAGACTTGTAGGAAAAAAAAACCCCAACCTATAATCCCAACAGAAACTGCTGTAAGATTTCTATCAAACTAATATTTATCACAAAAAGCTTTCTTTCACTGGATATTTTGGCTAGCCTTACATATTCAAGTTCATGTAAGTGTTTTAATACTTTGATCCATTTACAGCTCTAAAGCAGCTTGACATGACTGGGCTATTTTTTTATTCCTCACATTATAAAGTGCATTTGTATAGAAAATTTATGAGTTGCTGGTTATACACCTGCATACGTTTTTTCCTTCAGTAGATGTAGCAAAAAGGAATAAAAATAGTCAGAAAAAGATATGGTTGAGAGAATGAAAGCAAGACTTAAATGAAAGCTTGCATACAGAAAGTAAAATAAACAAATATGATTACAAAAATGGTTTATGTGTTGATGATAGCCTAGAGAAATTAAACTACTGCAGGACAGAATGGTTACAGGAACTGAGAGTGCTTTTAATCTGCTAAACTCTGGATCACTGGCTCTGGCTCACCTTGGGCTGTAATAGTAGAAAGTATTTAATGGATGACTAATGAAGTGTCAGCTGTACCAGCCCATTCCTCACAGGGGAGGGGTTTATGGCTGCAGCCACTGCATTTGGCTTTCTAGACAATGCAGAAAATAGTGGTTTGTGTCTTGACTTTTAAATTTTTATTATTATTTGATTTGGTTGTACTGTGAGTATTCCTAGGGCATGCACGCCGCCCATCCATGGGACCAAAACTCTGTGGGTTTTGCTGTGCTGTCAGAGGCGACAGGCAGGTGAAAACATGAGCAGCAGTGGCAGGTGAACCTGGCCAGGCTGAAGGCAGGGGCAGTGCTCTCATTGAGCACAGACCTGCAGGACACCACTGAGGTGATGGCAGGGCTGCAGTGGCGCTGAGCTGCTTCGGGCAGTGGGTGTGTTCCTTCCAGATCATCCCCAAAAACGCAGTGGATGCAGCGAGTCAGGATCAGAAAGGCACGAGACCTGCCTAGGCACAGACTTGCCCATGGTGCAGCTCAGGCAAAGAGCAAGGCTCACTCACTGGGAATGCAAGGAAAGGGGAATGAGGAAGGCTGGGAGTATCTCCAACATTCTGCTTGAGGAAGGGTTTGAAATGTGGGAGAGCAAAGCCTCCGGGTCTTTTTGTAAAGGCAATTTTAATAGCCCACAAATATGAGGCATCCACGCAGGCTGAATTTCTCCCATCAATCCAGAGTTCATCCTTTGATATTAAGTGCTAACAGAAGCGTTAAAATCCAGTGGTTTTCACTGGGAGCAACACATGGGCACTCCCAGTGACCTAAACAAGTCCCATAGCCCAACAGCTCTGTGGTTACTGCATGCCCCACGGTTCCTCTGCTGTCAGCAGCCCCTCACTTCAGCTACTTGCTATCTCCTTGAAAATTCAGGATGAGATCTCCATGGTAGGAGGAAGGGATTTATTTTCATCACCTGCTTTTTATATTTTGGTCTCCACACTTCACTCCCTGCCAAGTCCCTCATGCTCGAGTGGAGCTCTTCCTAGCAATTCGCAGAGCCACTTCATTACTGTCCTTTGAAAACGTCTTTGTAACTCCTACGCCGCGCGACAGTTGTTGGGCAGCACTTTGAGAGCAGCTCTGATGAAGTGCTGGGAGCGGGGTCTGTCACGCTGACCAGCCCTGCCTGTCACCCAGCCGTGTCCCCAAGCCCTGGCGCACAGATGGGGCCGTTCCTGCGCGGCTCCGCGCGCTCGCGCTCCCGCGCGTCTTTTGCCACCTCATAATTGAGCTTTCACTGGGTTTTCTTGCTGTGCTGAGGCTTTTTTGGCCAAGTGCCACATCTTTCTTGGCAGTACCGCTGACCAGACAAAGCACATGTTGGGCCATGAGTGCCCGTACATATTTTTTTTCCCTTTTGTGGCCGCTCTGAGGTTGTTTTCTTCTCCCGGATGAACAATGAGGATGTTGTGTGACTGCCTGTTGGGTGTTGTCAGTGCAGCAGAAGGATGAATGCCCCTGATCCAAGCTGTGCCTGGGAAGCCCATGTGCTGGATCTGGCCCTCCCAGCTCGTCTCCTGTGAGCTGCCAGGTGGCTGTGCTGGTGCTGAGCGGTGCCTGCAGCAATGAGGGGATGAGGGAAATGTGGCTGGTCCAGGATGCACCAGGAGAACCACTCCAGTGGTCTGGAGCTCTGTCCAAGCCAGCCCCCGCTGCCTGACTGTGTTCTCACCTGATCTTTGCAAAAGAGGAACCTGCCTCTTCTTTTAAAGGGATGCATGGCTGAAATAAATAGTAAATTGTGAGACTAATTCTTGCCCAGCTGTTGGGAGGTTGAACAAGAGCATTGGCATTTGCTGTGCACAAAGGATACAGTAAATCCAACCTCCTGCAAAGCTCTGGGCAGCATGAATTACCTAGGGCACTACTTACCAAGGCCCTTGGCAAATTTCTTCCCCTCTGGTTAACAGGAGGCAGCTTATGGGCACTTGTTGTTACCCTGAAGAAATAGAGGGTATCAGGGATCTGCAGCTGCACCAGATGGACCCAGTGAAAATAGCAATGCTTGTCTGGGAGTTGCAAAGGGGAGTTGAAAGTGATGCACAGGACAAAGATATTTCCATTCAGAAGTGTCAGATAACAGAGAGTGTTCCCAGCAGTTTCTCCAGAGCACTCGGATGAATTCGAAAAACTTTTCCCAATTTTCTGTAAATGAATTGCTGGGGCAAAACCTCCCTCCACTTAAAATTAGGTGTTAAAGCTGGGTAAGCATTTGCTTTTGCTCTCTGAGGCTGTCCTGGTGCTACAGGGGATGGCAACACCGTTCCCCTGGGGAAGGAGGGACATCCTTGTGAGCTGGCAGGGAGGCACATAGAAAAGGGATCCAGCTGCTGGCAGCAGGGACAGGCAGGATCCCTGCTGAGCACCCCTGCATTTCAGATTGCAGAGGAAAATGGCAGATTTCACCCCAAAGCCCAACCCTATAAGGTTTTGTAGCAGAACTGCCTGGTGCAGAGTGAGGTATCTCAGCTCTGTGAGCAAAGGTACACCTGATGCCTTAGAGCTGGGGGAACAGGCTGTTCCTGCAGCAAACCAGAGTGGGGAAAGAGGCTGGGAAAGGTTTGAGAGGTTAAACAGTACCTGTGACTTGGTTAGCCTGGGAAAACCAGCCCCAGCTCAGGGTTTCTTGGGCTGTTCAGTCCTAGGTGGCAGGTGGTTAATTAATTAATTAACAACACAGCTCCAGGCACTCTGGGTTGGCCCTTCTCAAAGGAAAGCATGGTCCTGCCTCAGAAATTTCCATTTCCAGAGCCCGGCCAGTTTCTGCACAGGCCACCAGAGGCCAGTGTTAGTTGTCCCAACTCTGAGTATCCGTGTGTGTCTCCTTTATTTTGTGTTTCTCTAATGCCGAGGATGAAGAGGTCCTGCCTTGCAAAGGCACATCAGTATAAAATCAGATGTAGAGTAGTAATCCAGTTATAGTCCTTTGTGCTCTGAGAGACCTCTGTAAGGAGGCTGTAAGGAGACTAGCAGGGCACCAATTCCCCCAAAAAAACCCCTTTTAACAGTATATATAAATTCAGATCTCAGCAATATGAGGTGGCAGTAGCAGTGGGTTTCTCTGAGGTGTATTGTGTATCTGCCTAATGAATGCTTTTCTTTGTGAGCAGTGATCTTTTTCTCCCTTCATCCTCACTATTCCCTGTTGGATGTGATAAGAGGTATTATAAACAAGTGAGCATGATGTAGCCTTTTTCCATTTTAAGAAGGCTAATTGCTTCCTGATAATTTGATTCCAAGTGAACGAAATAAAAGCTTCTAGATTTTGGAGACATAGATATGAAAGCAGGAAAGTATCACTTTCAGCTGTTTTACTTCATCTTGACCTAAAATGCAGTTGGATTTAATAACGTTTTTTTTTATCAAGCCCAGTGAACAATGACTGTAGCACAGCACCTCTTTTAGGGAGAAAGTTAAATCTTGCAGTCCTGATTAAAAATCTTCTGTTGAAGAATAATTTTTATCTCTCTTGAACAATGTCTGTATAATTACTGTTTTTGAAATACAGGAAAGCTTGAGCCTTTTCCAAAAATGTTTAGAAGCATGTTATTTGTCTATTTCTTTTTCAATCACCAAAAATCTCTTTCTGATCTCTCTTTGATCTCTTTGATGCTCTTTATTTAGGTTGGGGCTGGTTAAAGCAATGTATGATTATCTCCAGATATAAAAGATGAATCAAGACATCTCAATATTAGATCTCTATTTAGGACATGTAATGATGCAGCACTCAAGATCCTATAAAATTGAGTGATTCAGCAAAGGGACTTGTGTCACAGCTGTGGTTTCAAGGCTGTTTTGGGGTGGTGGATCACAATTCTTGCCCCTCCCTGTGTGCTCCAGTCCCCTCCCAGAGGTAAATGTGGGTCTTTGGATGCAGGCAGACATGTCCCCAGACTGAATGGAGCTGTGGGATTTCCCCTCAGATCTCTGTGTGTGCTTGGTCCTTCCTGGGTCAGGTCCTGTGTGCCAGCCCTGTAACCCTGCCCCTGTCCCAGCTGAGCCTTGCATGAATCAGAAAAGAAAGAAATAAAGGGCAGCCCCCAAACCTTACGCATACAAAGAGAGAGGAGAAAGTTTGATTAAAAAAAAGCATAAATTCCCAGAAAACTGACATTAATTTTAGAGTAGTTCATTGCTCATATTCATTACATTAAAATATTGATGCCATCACTGAGATCACCTCCAGTCTGTGCATCATATTTTCTCAGGGTATTGACAGGGAAACCTAATTGAGCAAGCATTAGAGGTAGGAATTGAGAGTGGGAGAAAGAGGAGCTCAGCTGAACGTGGCATGATTCAGAAGGACTCCTCCCCAGCCATTAATCTGTGGTGTGTCTGCAATAGTGTATCCATAATTAAATGTGGAAGGGATGAGTTAGTGCCAAAGGGATGTTACTCACAGGCAGGGAAGGAGCCCCAGAATAATCATCGTTGCAGTAGTGCTTGCTTTCTTTTAATATTTAGATGCCACCTTAAGAGAAGTAAATCTTGAAGCTATCTTGATAAATCTCAAATGGTGTTATTGCACTCACCTGGTATGGAACTACTTGAATTCTCAGCTTCAGGGATAAACCCACAGTTTTTCTCACACTTGATCTGTAACAAGTTAAGAGGTTTTGTGCCAAGTGTTTCTGCAAAAGTTGCTCAAACTGGTGGTTGAAAATGAGCGTACTGGGACTCATAATGAATTTTAATCAGTGTTTTTATCTTTGTTCTAAAGCATTTGAAAGTCTTCTCATACTGTTTCCTCAAGGTTCAGTTGCACAGATTTTTTTTTTTTTTTTTTTTGTGAAATTTGAGCAGATGGTGATGGATTGTCAAAGGTTTCCTGTCCTGCACCTTCCACTTCTCTTGTCATTGTCATCTCTGATTTTGATTGCAAACAGGACATCTTTACTTAGCCAAATGAATGCCTATGTTTGGGCAGACAAATGTTTCGATGTTAGATTGGGGTGTGCATTTCTTTTCTTCCTCTCTTAAATTTCTTGGAAAAAAATTAACAGACCATAATGTTTAGTTTAATTAAAAAAATAAAAAGCAAACAAATCCAAACTATGGTTCTTAGAAGAGTGCCAACACAGATGATCCCTAAAAATCCCTAATACAGAAAACCCTTAACTCCTTAAAAAACCAGAATCCAAAACCTTCAAAGCAACTTGTGCTTGTTAACTACACACAGTGCTCTATCTGAAGGTAGCTATAAATGAAGTAGAACTAAAACCTGTTTCAACATGCTTGTCAAGGAACAGTCACCTCAGTTGTGAAAATGCAATTTCTCACTTGTTAGTTTCTTCAGAAATAGGACACACTTTTATTAAGCATTCTTCAAGTCTTTTGTCTTCCTCTAGGTAAATTCTTTTATTATGCTGTGCATTTTAATGAGTGGGTGCTGTGTGGTTTTCTGTGTGGTCATCACTTAGAAATGCTGCTTTCCTTTACAGCACAGCAAAGCTTCAGGTGGCATTGCCCGAATTCTCTGGGGTCAGGGGCAGAAAAAAAACTAAATTGAAATTTTCTGGTTGCTCTGGTGCCTTTTTGGAGGAAAGTGGGGGTGTGGATTCCAAGATTTCAAGGCTGGACCCTCCTTGGGCAGTAAGCAGCAAGCTCCCACAAAAAGCCCTTTCCCCAGCACTGTGCCCCAGCCTGGCTGACAGGTTCCTCCCTTCCAGCTGCCATCAAAAGTCTGTGGCACTCAAGATGCCTCAGCTCATTTTGTGAGCTTGAGTGAGCCTCCTTGCATTAGTGTGAGCTGTCCAGGAGCCTGACAAGCCTCTTTCCCTGCAGCTTAGTGAAGGAAAAGGGGGACATTAGCATACAGTTGTCCTTTGTGCGTGGAAAAACATAATAATCCTTTTTTCAGACCCGGCGCTGCGCAAACGCTCGGAGCGAGGGGTTTATTCTGTCATTCCTTTGCCTGAATAATTGCTATTGCTAATAATGGAAATAACATACTAGGTGACTGGGTTACCACGCTGATCATATGGGATTTGGGCAAACTGTTCCTATGGCTCATTTAGTTTGCAAGATTTCACACTCTGTGAATCTTCTCACACTCAGTAGGAACTGGCACGGCTCTGCAAAACCATATTAGAGGGAAAAGAGGAGTGATGCAGACACATGAATTGGGGATATCTGCCTGACACGGGGCCCCAGTCTCTCAGGGAACAGAGCTGGTGTCAGTGTGGACACTTGACATGATGCCAGTACAATTTCACCTGATTTTTCTGCTTTTTGGGCTCATTATATTTACTTTTATGTCTGTGTTATGTAAGTATTATCAATGCAAGCTATATTGTCTCTTCAGACAAACTGACCTTCAAGTCTACGCTGACAAGAATATGCTTTGAAGCTTCTTTCCACAAAGATATTTTCCCTAATAATTTCTATTTTGGCAACAAACTCAGACTGCTGACAGATTTTGGAGCTGTCCAGCTGATGAAAGCATTCTCTTTGTCTCATTATTTTTTGAGGTTGGGACAGAAATGTTTTGTTTTAAATGCAAGTGTGCACACGTCCTCTGGATTATTTGATTGTGCATCTGCTCTTTTCAGTTTCTGCAAATATTTATACAAATCTTCATGGTTTCCTGTAAAATTTTACTGGGTTGCTAATCTTGATTGTATCTCAATCACCCCCTTAAATCTTCCAATTCAGGACACAAAAACAAAAATGGGGAAGGCAAACACTGCACGTTTCAGATAGAATTTTTATTTTGTCTTATCTTCAGTGAAAGAAAATGATTGCCTAATATTTACTAGTTTTAACTAGAAACTGATTAGAGGTATTTGGATCAAAAGGTCTGGTTAAATCTTTTTATTTCTGTGTTACATTAACCTTGGCCTATGACAGAAGTGTGCTGGTGGCAGCTCAGCCAGGTTTTTCTGCCTAAGAATTGTTCATTGTAGTGTTCAAGCTCCTCCACAATGAACAGTCTTCAGAGTGTTTTGATGGCTGGGTGCAAGTCAAGTTGCAGAAATGTGAACTACCCTCTGGTCCTTGCAGTTAAAGCCCCTTGTTCTCATAACTTTAAAATGTGTGAAGTAACCCAGTGCTTTGAGCAGGCATTTACAGTTGTGATTAAAGCAAATACACTGCTTCTTAATAATCTCTTCCCCAAAGAAACCCCTCAGAGTGCCTTCATATCTGTTCCAGCTCCCTGAACTCATTAAGTCACATGGATACTGTTCTTAAAATCAGAGATCATATCTCTTTCCCAGGATGGAGAGGTCCAAACACCACAACCTTATGAAATTATCTTTAAGAGTAAGCTTATTTTTTTTTTTAAACAACAGGAAAGGTTCAGGATTTAAATGCAAGTGACTTTTATGAAATTCTGTTCAAAAGATTTTGGAATGAGTCAGTCCTGTATGATGGTGCCACTACTCACATGTGAATTAAATCCTGTCAGTGCCTCAAAACAGAATACAGAGGTTTTGCTCTGTTCCTGCTCAGGCACTGGATAGCTGGGTAAAGCCTGTGTCAGGAATCAGTATTAACTTCAGGAAAATTGGGTGATCAAGTGGGTGAGAAACTCCAGCTCAAGACAAGCTATTTGGTGGCCTGCCAGATAAGGACTGTAGCTTAGACAGGGACACAGGAGCAGTGACTGAAGGTGTCCTGTGTCCCTCTTGCTGCCTTAAAATGAGTGGAGCTTAAAAACAGCACCAGTGGAGCTGTTACACAATGATCTGTGAGATGGTGGGCAGTGAGTGGAGCTGAGTATGTGCCCTGATTTGATAATGGAAACTTATTTCCTAAGAATCTGAAGTGCAAGTGTAGATCCAGGAAAATAGGGGCAAAAAGGAAAAAAAAAACCTACAGTAGCAGGAATCAGAGAGGATCAGGACCTTGCTGGTCCAAAGTCCCATTTTCTTCTAGCTGGATATGGGGTCCCGAGCTGTTTTTGATGAATTCTCAGCACCTGCAGCAGAACCAAAGAGCAGCAGTGGCTCGAGTTCTTGTTCCTGCTCCAGAATGTATTGACCAGATGCAAGCTGCCTCCTCAGATCTGCAGGGGAACCTCTCTGCTGTGTGGCCCAGCCCTGCTTCTGCACCATCATCTGCAAAGCCACACGAGGCCTGTGGAGTGTGGAGCACTTTGGTTTATGCCAGAAGTCCTGGTGGGATTGTATTTCTGTATTTTCCATCCTTCTCCTTCTCTCATGGCAGAAATCTGTGCTGTATCTCTCTGCCAGCTGTGTCCTGTCTGTGCCTGCTAAACACCTCAATGGTTTTACTCTTAGAAACACCCAAATACCTCCTGCAGCTTCTGTTGTCCTCGAAGGACAAACCCCCTGTCCTGACAAACACAGAAGTGCTGTGAGCCAGAAATTGTGATACATTGGGTGAGCCAGGTGAACTCAGTGCACATTCTGACCTCACAAGAGATACATTTAGAGGAAGGTTAGTCTGCAATCCAGAGCAGGATTGATAAAATTTCAACTATCTCACTTTGCTACTGAGGCTCAGTGGGTGCTCTGGACCTTTGCTGCGTGTTTAGATCTAATTTAGAATGTGTTATTAAAGCTTCATTGCCTAGCACTTTTCTTTCTTGGAATTCAAAGAGACTTCCAGGTTCTTGGGCTGGTTTGGTTGGTTTTTATTTTGGTTTATTCTTGGCACAGCTGATGCAGTGTGTGCGAAATGGGAAAGTGAATCTCTGCTGGTTTTGGTTTTAACTGAGTGCTCCAGAGTGTTTGCACCTTAGAATGTTGAATTGAGTGATTATGCAAGAGTAAACACATTCTTATACATGCTTGATCATCTTATACTTTATTCATGTAATTATCCAGTATACCAAGACTTTTCTATCCAAATTCCTTTGGCCAAGTTTAAAAAAGAGCAACCAGAAAATTTCTCAGTTCTCAAAGTCTAAGTTTATTGCTTAAAATCCTCTATTTTACAATTAATATTTGCACAAAGGGTGTTTGCTTTGTTGTACTTTCTGGAAATAATTCAAATTGCAGAATCTATATTTTCACTAATATTTCTGCTGCTTTTATTTTTGAATAATTTTATATTAGTAAACATGCACATGCTGTCATTGTGGTCAGCAGGACTGTGTGGCTTATCCACTGCTCATTTTAACAGAATTCTTGGAAGAGAGGAACGTGCTTGACATGTTCTGACTTGGCCAAGTTTTACTTGGGAGTAATATTTCAAAGAGGAGCAAAAGAAAAAAAAAAAAGAAAAAAATAAAGTGGAGTAGGCACCTGCTTGAGGAGTCCTGATTGTATTATTACACTTTTAGGATCTATTATTTGCATGACTCTTATGGAAAGAGGGAGCCAGTTGTGACACGAGATGACAAAGTGCCACTGAATTCAGAAGTGTGTGACAACATAAACAAGCAGAGGACTGATCTGTTGTTTTTCAGCGGTGCTACAGCTGACAAGCAATCCCAGAGCTTTCCCTAGGGAAGCCTGTCCTTTTTGTGAGATGCAATTGATTTAATCCTTGAATGCACCTCTATCTTCTGACAAACACCGCGGGTCACGTACGTTCCCAGTGTGCGCATCCCGCTCTTCTGGGCGTCGTTTGTTCCTGGAAAAAGGGTGCTGGCAAAGGACATCATACACTGCCCTGAGACCCATCTCCTCCTAACAAATATGGTATGATTTAGCACTGGAGGATGAAAAATGCCAGACCTTTACTGCTTTTCCATCTCAATTCTTACAGTCATTCCTCTCTTCCCTTAAAGTTGGTACTTTGCACAAGAAGCTTTACTGTAACTCTAAAAACAATTCAAACTCTTCTTTTAGGCAGGAGTCTCAAACACCTGAATGCACACACAGATACACAGTGATACACAGATAGATAAAATCCTGAAAATAAAGAAATCTGGATGATTTTAAGGCAGTCTCATAATTTCAAATTGTTCTTTCTTTCTAAATGCACTGCTTTAAATAGGCAGCTTTCCTCTTCTGCATGGTTTCTTGCTGAAGCAATGTTTGGTTGTACCAATTACGTGGCAGAATTCTTTCAAGCTGCTGTTAATATGAAAGTTTTATTAGTAGGTCAGTCATTCTGCTTTCAAAGCTCAGTTATGAAAGACGTGTAAATATCATTTTTCTGCAACACCTTTTATTGGTCTTCTGCGAAATTCAAGGGTAGCAGAAGAAAATGTTGTGTGTGACTCAAGCTAATGAGAGGTGAATCCATCCTAATACCCTGAGGAGATCACGTGGGTGTAACAGGGAAAGGCACAAAAAGGTTTCATTTCCATTTAAAGGAAAAAAATTAAAGAGCAAATAAACTATCACAACAAATATGTTTTGCAATATTCTGTAAAATAACCTTAAGTGTTCCTGAAATTCAGGTCCTTTCATTTCACCAGATCTTTTGCATTTTGCATGGTGCTGTAGCTGAAAAACATTCCTTTGTTAATGTAACCTCAGTGCTGAAGTAAACCATGCCACAAAGCCCTCAGTTTTCCTGTAGCTCAGGCAACAAACCCAGAACACACTAGCACTGATTTACCATGGTTCTAATCAGCATTTCGCACATGGAAAACTCACCATGTGTTTCAGAACCCTTTGACACTCATCTCTTTCTAATACAAGTGCCTGTTTCTCCCTCTGCTGGTTTCAGAATAAACGCCTTGTCAAAAAGAGAATTAGATTTTGACAGCTTTTTTCCTATGGTTAATTGAGGTGATAGATACACTTGACATTTATCTTGGCGCAGAAAAGAAGATTAAGACATATTTTTCTCCGTGCATTCTCTGTATTAGAGGAGGTCACTTTCCAGGGTCTTTTTAATATGCCTGTGCAATTAATAGTGGTGATAATTCCGCTCCATATCACAACCTCTTTAAAGTTCTCTTTCAAACTGACAGATAAAACTCTCTCTTCTGTACACAGGACTTGAATTAGACTAATCTTTTTCAAGTTGGCCCTGCAGGCCTTCCCCCTTCACAGTCCTGAAAATTAATACTGTCTGAAAAACACAAAGGGTATCGTGCTAACTCACTTAGCTCAAAGCAAATGAAAAAGAGTCATATTTCAGTTTCCTTTAATTATTCCCACTGAATTTTTGAGGGCATCCCCCTGAATTGTTACTTCTGCAGTAATGCGATTTGAACGTTCCACTTGTTAAGTGTCCAAGCCTATTGTGCAGGGCTTTCTGCTCCTTGTCATGCAGAGCAGCTCTCAAGATTTCCACTGAAGCCACCAGATGAATGCAAAGTTTGGATGCCCTGGCTTATGTAATGCAGTTATATAATAATAATAATTTCCAGAGTGGAATTAATTAATGCTGTTTAGAAGCCCCGATGATTAATTCATACAGTTAAACCCTCTTAAGCAGAGTTATTAAAAGATCAAAGCCCACATATCACCCTTTCATATCCACAAAAGGAGTGCAAGTGTTCAAAGTATGCAGTTCACACATGCAGAGCTTTGGATTAAAGGCTGCTTCTCATGTAACGTTATTATTATTTTAAAGGCTGGCAGATAGCAGAAATAAAGTGATAAAATAAGTATTTTCAAATATTTTCCCAGGTCTGTTGACATTTTTTATATGTATTAATTACTTGGACTTGACAACAATAGTTTTTTAACATCCCTTTTCCTGTTTAAAACACCATGTTCTGTGTGCTAGTAGGTTCAAAGAACATGTCAGGTGGGCTCTTTCTTCCAAACATGTTGCCTTTGGATGAGGCTTGAAGCTACTAAAATTTTGCATATTTGGTTACAGAGTGTATAAATACGGAAATATTAATGAGGAATGTGTGGACTTTGGGAAAGTTTTATAAATGCCAAGTGTTCCTGCTGCTTTCCCCACAAAACTCTTGCTAACACTTGAGACTGTTGGTGGTACCAACATTGGCATGAGTGGTGTTTGAAGGATGAAACATCCGGCGTGGATATATTTCACTCCATGTTTTAGGCTTAATTTTTGGAAAATATCTTCATTTCTCTCCTACTAATTGTTGACTTGGACCAGCAATCTGGTGAAGTATTCAGGTTTTATTGGTCCCTACTGAGACAAACAGTTGTGTTGAAGGTCCTTGTGATATGGAAAGGGTTTCAGTATTTATCAAAGGATTTTTTTTTGACACTTTCATTTGACACCTGTTTAGCTACCAGTTTTGATCCTGTCAGCAATCCCACAGGTACCCAAAATGTATCCAAATGTGACAATCCACACTTGGAAACTGGAGTTTTTAGATTCTTATCAAACATTGCTGTTCTGCATTGTAGATGTGTGCAAAATAATTTTGGGTAAGCACTTCTTAACTAACCTTTTGTCTCCACATTCTCATTCCCCAAAAAAGTGTGCTTGGGTGGACTTTAGTTTAATCCAGAAATTAGTTTGGACTTTTCCATAGATATTTCTCCAAAGAAAGGGTATCAAAACCTGAAGTTAGGAAAAGTATTTGCATTCCCATTGTCACTCCTTTTTAATTTCCAGCAGATGCTCATCCATTTCATGCTCATGAAGAAATTATCAGGACTTTGACACAGAGTTGCTTGCTGCTGTTTCCATGGAAACAAAAACTTTGAATTAAAGTTACTACAGAAGCATTATGTGTGTGTATAATAAGTGCATCCACATGTATGGTGTGAGAAAAGGTTTCTCCTGTGGAGTGTCAAGGGCAAAACTGGCACAGCTCTTTTGACCTTTGATAAATGAGGGACTGTCAGCAGAAAACCCCAGATCTATCCTTCCAAGAATGTGTTTGCTACCTGCCTGTTGTAACCTGAAATTGGAAGTTAAATTATAGAACTAAGGATTTACTCATGTTTGGTAGACATGAGTAAATGTCTACCAAAATGCAAAATGCGTTTTTCTATCCACATAAAAATGGGTTTGTCATAGTTATCTCTCTTGTATATTAGAGTTATGTTGTGGATCTGAGCTTCTGTAGGGCTGAAAATAGCTGGGATTTTCTTTCTTACCCTACATGTGTAGGGTTTTTTGGGGAACTGGGTTTTGTTTTGTTCTTTATGTTTTGAAACAAAACTTTTTTTTTGTGGTTTTTTGCATGGTTGGAATTTTTTTTTTTTATGTAAGACTGGTTGGTGTTCTGGTTTCGTTCTGTCTGGGGTTTTCTTTTTGTTTTGTTTTTTTTTTTCCCATTTGTTTGCTATGTTTTGTTGGTTGTTGGCTATTAATTCATGGTCTTGCCATTTTAGCAACCAAACTGCTTGGGAGTGACACAATCTCCTGTGCCATCCTTAGAACAAGACCTAAGGAAAAGAGCCTTGAAATTCTTTTGGGTAAAGCTCAATGCAATGTTGATATATATATTAAAAAAGTGCATTTTAGAATTTACACCTTAACTCTGTTTAATCAATATGATTCAGTAGGATGCATTTGGTGAAATGACTACTGAAAAATTTCTCAAATATCTTGGTGTCACAAAACTGGTCAATGCAGGTGGCTCTATTTTCTAGGAATGTGGTTTTTTTGTGTTTTTTGTTTGTTTGTTTCTTTTGTGTGGGTTTTTCTTTGTTGTTTTGGTTTTTTTTGTTTTGTTTTGTTTTGCCATGCCTTATTTTAATAGATAATTATCTTCCAAACCTGCCATTTATTTTTCCCCTAATGATTTCCAGGTTTTAAAAATGCAGCACTCTGTGTTAGATTTTGAATGCAGGTGCCAAATCACTATTAAATTACATCAGCCTGTGGGTAGCTGATGCACAGGGCCCTGTGTGTATTTTTATTGCAGTTCTCAATTTTTAAGAGTGAGAATTTGGAAAAAAAAAAAAAAAAGATGCTTTTCAATGGCGTTTTTTGAGGTTGATACCTACTCTGAAACCAGAACATGTTCAACTCCTTTTTACCTCATTAGTAGATCTTTCCTTCACCTTTTGTCTCCAGCTGGCAGGCAAAAAGATACACTGCTGATTCCTGTGTTTCCACTCTCTAAGAAATGCTGAAATGGATGGTCCTTGCACTTGTTTTCACTGTGGGATTGGTTTATTGAATCAAAGAAAGGCATTTGGCACTTAGTGATTTAGCATCAGCTTTCAAATTTTTTGATGATGGTTCATGTCCTGCCTCCAAGAAACTCAGTTTCTGATGGATTTGAAGGCTACAAAGGGATATGACTCATTTTAAAAAGGGAAGACAAGCTTCAATTATTTTTTGAGAGGTCAATATCTGTCTCTTAAAACTCTGGAGAGGCTGAAATTCTGAATGCTTATCATCGAGTGCCAGTTCCTTTGGTCACAGCTGCAAGGAAACAATTTTTAACTGTAGGCCGTGGCACAGGAAAGTGTGCCAAACCATAATGAAAAGATATCTGTGTCCTTTCTCTTCACTTCAAATAATTAAATGTGCCAGGGGAGGTTTAGGTTGGGTAACAGGAGAAGGTTCTTCCCCCAGAGGGAGGTCAGGCACTGAACAGGCTCCCCAGGGAATGGGCACAGCACCAGCCTGACAGAGCTCAAAAAGTGCTTGGACAATGCCCTCATGCCCCTCCTGGTGTGATTTTTGGGTTGTCCCATGCAGGGTTAGGAGTTGGACTCAATTCTTGTAGGTCCCTTCCAGGAATTGAGTCCAACTCCTAACCCTGCATGGGACAACCCAAAAATCACACCAGGAGGGGCATCTGCCCTTATGCCTTAACAAACAATAATTATGGGGCTACAGTGCAATTGATGTTGTGAGTGTTTAAGCAGCATGTACAACATTTATTGGCTTCTGTTTCTCTATGAAAACATGCTAATGCTATCTGTTTTTCCAAGTAAAACAAAATGAATTGTGTTTGTAAGAGAAGGATTGTCATAGGACACCTGGAAACTACAACTCCAAACTCTTCTTTTGAATTACTCTACATGCCTCTACCCAGGTAATTTCAGTCCTTTATTCTCCAATTTACATCCACAACTGAGGTAATATTGCTTGGCAGAAATGTCATAGGTTAAATCATTTTTAAACTCTAAGATAGAAGGAACTGTGCAAGAATTAAGTGTTGCAAACTCTCTCACAAAACCAGGTGCGTGATTTTGACACCACTGTCACATTTTGAAGGCATGAATCAAGTCCTAGCAGTACCTGTAGGGAGTATCTTTAACTTGATAAAACAGTAAAGCAGATGACAATAAAAGTAATTTTATTTCAGCTCCTTTTGGGATTAAATACCCCTGAGATTCCAGGTATCATATATCAGGATCTGGAAAAGCCTAACAGATGTGGGGAGATGCTGTTACAATTTATCTTCTGGGTTATATTTAAGATCTGGTTGTTCCTCTTTTTGGCCAAACAGGCATCCCATCATGTCCCCAGGCACGGAGTCACCTCTGCAGCCTGGCAGGGAGCAAACAGCTGTACTTGCCTTGGTTGTACCTCATCAGAGGGATTTAAGCCTTGGGAGGGAAGAGGAAAGTAAATTTTTTTTTGTCCTTTTTGTTATGCTGCTAAAGTTGTGTGGTTCAGGGTGCCCAGTCCAAAGAACTTTTCAGGGCAGACAAAAGTGACCCTGTGGCTTCCTGGCCCCTGCCTCTGTGACACCCCTTGGCATGGAGTAGGAGCTCTTCTTAATTTCATGTGGACCTGCCTTGTCCAAATGGTGGCATGGGGCTGAGTTTTACTAAGCTGAATCAAATAATGTAGAAAATTGTTTTTCTAGCTGCTGCTTTTCTGGAACAGGGCATCAGAGGAAGGAGGGAGGGAGGGAGGGAAAAGAAAGTAAAATGAAATGGAAAAACCAAAAATAGATGAAAGAAGAAGCTTCTCCAAGTGCCTCTCCCCCCAATCTTACCAGAAATCTGGTCGGTGTGTGCTTGTTTGAGATGAAAAGTCCTGTTTTGGCAATATTGGCCAAAGTCTCCCTGTTGTTAGTCTGACTTCATGAAAAAACAGATGTCAAGACCTCAAGCTAACAGATGTTCCTCTGTGCATTAAAATTCCTGCTGGTGGAATAATAACAAGGAAAGAACACATAGGGTGATGTTTTAACCATCCAGTGCTGGTTCATGTGCTGAGTTGGAGATCAGCAAAACGTGTTCCAGCTTTGATACAGACACTCCCAAGGACCTGGCCTGTTTATTTTCTGCCATGTAGTTTATTGCTGAGAGGGAAAAATAGACAAACCCTTTTTTTTATTTTTACCCAATTCAAGAAATAATTTTTTTAAAGAACTCTTATTTTTGCAAACAAATGTTTGCTTATTTTTTTAAACTGTTTTTTTGCTTTTCAAAATGGACTGAAACTGAAGGCTTAAGCATCAAAAAACATTGTTTCTGATGAAGCAAAGTGTTTAATTCTGAGTAAAGTTGTTGCTATTCAGGTTAGCTCATCACTGGAAAAATATTTACATTGGTTTACTTGGGACTATTTCAGAACAGCATAAAATTTAAATTATCTTTACACAAAGAAGTTTAGATGCCGTAAATGTGAGATGCAAAAACTGTAGTCCCTACCTCCTTAAGGACTTTTTTTGGGATTCTAGCCAAGAATCTGTCCATCATAGTTAAAGTTGTCACAATTTTGGGTGCCCTATTCACACCATCAAATTCTGCTTGAAAAGTTCAATGCTAGAGGTTATGCTTTCAAAATCAACTACTTAAATTCCTCCCTGCCATCTTGAGGAAATTTGTCAATGTGCTCTGAGATGAAATCCCAAGATAGTTTTGCCAATAGGGGCAATGCTGACAATTCTCGCTTCTAGACCCAGTCTTTTCAGCCAAAAATCGAGTTTATTCAGCTCCTTGCTTGTGAGTGCTTTCACATCTCAGCTTTTGTCCCTTGGCTGATTTCAGTCTGCTTCCTTCATTTGTCAGAGCTGTATATAATTTTTAGAGAGCCTCGAGTGTACCAGGAATGATATCATCTTGTTGTAGCAGAGCAACATCAAAGGGTTTTTAAAATATTCTGCAGTCATTGCTTATCTTACAAGGAGATCATTATCATTGCTCCTGTTCTACACATGCTTAAGTGGATGCAGCAATTTGGTTGAAAGACTGAGGCATATTTATATCTTATTTTAAAGTAGGTTTGATCTGGAGCTTGGTGTACAAGCCTTTATTTAGCTCCAGGCTTTTGATGAATTTATGGGTGGTGGTTTAATCTGATGTATTGCCTGCGAGCAGTGCTGGGTTTTGGGATGCCTGTTCCTTCTCAGGCTGTGTCTGTCCTCAAAGATGTGCCCAAAATTTGTCCCAGGCTGCCCAAAAAGGCTGCTGCCACGTGTGGCAGGATGGCACGTTCAGTAATTCTTCTCATCCTCAGGGTTTAACCCTGGGAGGACCCTCCCTAAAAGCAGCTCTGTGCCATAGGGATATGAGGCAGAGGATGGTGAATAATGCCTCAAGTCAACCTTTTCATGGTCTACTTATAACTCAGTAACCTTAATTTATTCCTGTGTTTGGGAAAGCATCAGCACCAGCAGTGCCCTCTTCATTCAGGGGTGGTGGCTGATAAATTTTGCACTTGGCACTGCAGGTACTGTTTTTCTTGTTGATAAAGGCACTGTGGCATTTAATGTAATGGAAGTCATAAAGTCATTATTGAAAAGCTCTGTAATTTGATCAGAGGGAGAATCACCTCTGAATACCCACTGGTGAGACCGGGCTCGTACCACACAATTATTTCAGGGCACTTTGTTTGCTAAATGACAATATATTTTCTTCAATCACAGACAGGGTTACCTTGTGTTTTATTGGAAGGCTCGTGCACTGTGTCATGGGATTATTGGTCTCAGACTGTGCCACATCTCTCAGCAAAGACAAGTGTTGCAGTCACTGCTACAGAATTAATGCTATTGATCAGTAATTGCTGGATTTTCGTAGGGCATAAAAGCAATGCTGGGACCCAGTTTGATTTCCTGATGTAATTTAGGTGATGAAACTTCAGCTGGGAATTCCTGCATTGATGCTCTTAATTTGCAGCTAAACAAGGTCATCTCTTTCAGGAGTTTCCACAGCTGTCTTGCTGGTGGCAGTGTGGTCAGGATTAGCCATTAACATGAGCTCATGGTTTGTAGAATAACTTCTGTCTTGCACAGCTTTAATTTTCCTTATTACTGAAAGTGGGTACAGATTGTTACCAGACAGAATTATGTGGACTTCCCCAGCCTCTTCTTCTCCACTTTTGTGATGATTTCTGGTTCATCTTTGCAGCATAAGCTTCTCCCCAGATACTTATTCCTGTAGGAGCTTCAGGGATGTTTCTGAAAATAAAGAGCATCCAGGGTCCCAAGGGACTACAGCCTGCATATGCTCCAAATTATTGGTGCTGTGAGGAGAGTGGGGAATTTATTTTATTTTTTGGCCGCTCCTGACCAGCAGAATCAATTTTTTTGGTGGTCTCAATATTGCCTAGAGCTTTCTTGCTCTTCTGTGACTTGGAGAACATCTGAAGTCTGTGTTTTCTTGTATGCTCTGTGCAGTGCCCTGGCAGAAATCTACAGCCTGAAATCTCATGGCCTGACTGTGTGATAATAGAAGCAATAAACCAAATAATTCTCCCAGCTAGAGGAGAATATTGTTTGAGAGGTTTGAGCAAGTGTCAGCTAGAGATGGAGGAAGCAAATAAAAAGCTGCCAGTCTCGTGCTGGAACAGACTCAGAAAGTTATATTGAGGATTAAAAGTGATTTTTGCTGCTTCTACCTTGATTTTCTATTGGTTAATAATGTCTTCTAGCATTAATCATTCATTCTCCCTAGCCTGTGTACCTACAACTTTGTAAATATTTCAGAATTATGCTTTGTGCATGCTGCCTGCATACCCTGGGAGTGTGGGCGTATCACTGGCCCTTCACCAGCCAAGCAACTGGGTTCAAACATTGTTCTAAGGGTAAAATGATTGGGGTTTTTTGGGAAGATTATATTATTTAGTTATTTGCATGCATTGCTTGAGTGATATTAATCCCTATTTAGGAAGCAGGAATTGATCTAAATCCTGTGCAGTTAAGGAGACATGTAAAATACAGCTTCAGTGCTTTGAAGCCAGGCTCTTCCTAGTGGTGCACACTGGCAGGATGAGATACAGCAGGCAGAAATGGAAATAAAGCCCCTTGGATTGGATATAAGGAGAATTTTTTTTCCCCTTTGGCACACTGTGAGCACTCTCCAGCCCTGGAGGGTTTCAGGACCCAGTGGCTGGACTTAAAGACCTCGTGAGCTCCCTTCCAGCCCCAGTTATGTCACAATCCTAATCAAGACACCACAATGACAGATTCCACCCCACACACCCAACTCTGTAACGAGCTATGATAGAAATTGATTGTTACAAAATTAATAAGCTGCTGCCCTGTGGTGGTTTCCCACCTCAAATTTACCATTGTATTGCTTTTTCCTGTGGTAATTAAACAAGAGTCTGCTATGGATGAATTACTGTAAGATGCCCAGTGTTAATTAATTCCAACTTTTCAAATACGTTCTTGCCTAGGAAAAATACTCTGGTGGCTTCCTTAGAATGGGGGTGGTAGGGCAATTAAAAATATATCTTTCTCTACCAAACTGAGATACCCAGAGAAACCTTCAGGTAATGATAAACCATTTTTCTCTTATTCTCACAAATTTGTGTGGGTTGAAATGGTATTCTAGATATTTCAAAAAACTATCTGAGATGGAAAAGATATCTCTAGACAAAATTTCACTCCTATTTACACTCTTCATAGAGATTCCCCGGAGGGAAAGAAGTTTTGCCTCAATCACTTCCCTGGGCAGTCTGTTCCAGGACTTGACCACCTTTTTCATGAAATGGCTTTTTTTTTTTTTTTCTTTTTTTTTTTTTTTTTCTTTTTTTTTTCCCTAATATGCAATCTAAACCTCCCCTGTCACAACATGAGGACATTTCCTTTTATCCTGTTGGTTTTTACCTGGGAGAAGATACCACCCTCTGTCCAGGGATCAACCCAGCTCCCTCAGTCACTCCTCAGGTTGCTGATCTTTCTCTCCCTCCCCTGCTCTCACTCTCTGGAAAGGAGAATGTAAATTTTTAATTCTTGACTCAGCACGTGTAAAGACAGTTTTCAGTGATACTGGAAGTGTTGAAGGGCTCCTGGGAATGACTATTTACACTGGTGTCAGCCTCTGTAATAAAGATGAACTGAGAACTTTTGGAAAGACTTTCTGAGACCTCAGTCTGAGTTTTAATGATTATTGAGTTTCTGTTTGGAGTACCTTGGATATCTTGCACTTGTCTGAAAATTCACGTTTATCTTTTCTTCTTGAAAAGGATGTCCAAGAAATCTGTAGATTTCACTGTTTCTGGACCTTCTACCCGCTTGAAATCAACATAAGAAATTCACCAACAAGTTTGCTGATCTACTCAGTGACAGGACATGACTTTTCAGGGTGTTCTTTGGATTTAACTAATCCTGTCATTCAAAACCTCTTCTATAAGAACACTTCAGTATTTTGTGCTGAATTGATGTCCTGCAGATTGATCCTCTTCATTTCATGGAGAGGATCTTCTTGGGTTGTTTATCTGACCTTTTATGAATGTTCTATCCTCCCAATAGACCCTGAATGATAGTCACAGGTAACAATGTTGAAACTCAAGGCTTAGTTCTCTTACCAGAAAGCAAAACAGCCCTGGCAAAATATTTTCATTTTCATAAGGTCTGGGAGGAGATTGAATTGGGTGATGGCCTCCCTGTGATGTTTTTCTTCTTAGAAATGAATCCATGTTTACTTATACTTTCTCTTAATTGGATGGCTGAATTTAACTTCTGGTGTGCATTAAGTTATGTAATTAAGGGTTGATTAAAGCTGTGGTTTCAGTTTAGAACTCAGCCTGAAGAAACACAGTATTTTAATAAAACTCATCGCTTTGCTCTATTTGTTTCAAATTTTTTTATTTTCCGAAAGCTGCCTTAAATTATTTCACTTTTGTGTTTTGGTAAGGCTGCATCGAATTAAAAATCCTGGGTGTAACTTTGCTAATGTTTGGGACTGAAAAGTTAGAGATTTCCTGTTCAAGCATATTATATTCCTGACCCCTGGTTGTGCAGTTGGAGAAACAGATGAGCAAATGGGTCATATGGAAAATGGATCAAGTGTCTTGCAAGGGTCATTAATGACTGTGCAAACAGAATTTTTTTAAAAAAAGAAGCCATAAAGGGAGCAGAATATTTTATTGCAAAGATTGAAGAAGGAATGTGTGCTGCAAAAGCTTTTCAAACATGGAGGTAGGTCAGGCTCTGGCAGACTCTGAAGTTCTTCAGCAGAAACTTTAACAGATCATATTAGAAATTTTCATTGAAGACCAACGGCCCATAAAAGCAGAAAACTCCATTCTCTGTGGGCTTATGCTGTTCCCTGCTTAGGTAAGTCCTGAGCTGGGTGAGAGTCTGTAAAAGAACAGTAACACTGCAGAAAAGAATAGAGGAGGATTGCTTGGAAATTCTGGAAGTGAGTTCTGAAAGCTGAAGACTCAAATAACAACAACAAAAAATAAAAAACAGTGAAAACCTGAGAGGGATGGATACTTTTTAGATCTTATACTGAAACTACTCAAAGTTTGAAAAGATCAGGGCAGAACAGAGAAAAAGCCAGAAAATAGAAAAAAGTTATGAGTGCCCATTTTCTCAGGGGATTTCTGAGGGACTGGGCTTGGACATTTCTTTGCTCTTTTATGTCCCTGAGCCAGAACAGCAATTTGCATGCAGCACTCCTAAAAACCAAAGTATCTTTAATTTCTTTAGAAGAAACTTCCACAGCCAATGGAACAAAAAATAACATGAAGCTGTGTGCACACAATAGTTTTGTGTATCTAAAAGAGCTACTTCCAAAAAAAACCTGAACAACCAAACAATTTTTTTTTTTTTAAATTGCTCTTGTCCTCAAATTTTGGTGTTCAAAGGTAATGTTTTGTGCTTCTATTTAAAATTAAATACTCTTTCCATGTCTTTGGCTTCTGCTTAATAGGTAGTACATGCAGATTACATAGACTCTGGGATTTCCAGTGCACTCTGTTTAAAGCAATTCCTGAACATCCCTTGTCCATGACAAGAAATTAGATCATTTCTAGACAGGTTCACCTGGAAGATCCTTTCTAAATGAAACTTCTCATTTTTGCTATCTGGATACTGCAACTCAGCTGTGGTTATTTTTAGTTTGGTGGGGTTTTCTTTTGTTTTGTTTTGGGTTTTTTTTTTGTGGCTTTTTTTTTCTTTCTTTTTTTTTTTTTTTAATGGAAAGGGCATCTACTCTCAGCCTGATTTGTATGTTGTATGTGCTCAAAAGTGCACTATCTATAAATCAGCACTTGATTTGAAGGCTGTGAAATGGAAGTTTTCAATCCTTTTTTTTTCCTCACCCACAAAAACAGTTTCTATAGAAGAGAAAATGTTATTTTGTCAACTTTCAATAGGTGAAAATGCTGAGGGATGCCCTCACAAGGCAGATATTTCATGTGCCTGCGTGCCAGGAGATCTTGGCATGTTCTCCAGCTCTTAGAAACTCTACCCAGTTAGATTTTTACATTCTTTAGGATGGCAGTGATTAAAATGTTATACATGTATTTTCACTGACAAAGCAATTAAAAAAAAAATTCTTTGACATCTAAACAATGTATTTTTGTGATGCTCTTCAAATTTGGGCAGCATGATGTACTTCTTCCTGAGTGCCTGTACCTTCTTGAAAGGTTAAGTTACAGGAAATATTTACTAGAAATACCTTTTGGCCAAATGTTTAATTTGCATTTAAAAGCAGAACAAAAAGCTACAAAGCACTTCTGCTGCTTTATAAATGAACAGGAGTTCTGAAGTGTGAATCTGGACTTTTGCTATGAGGAACCATACCAGTCTTGTGCTGCTGTGGAACCATACGACTCCTTTGGATCCTTAGAAAATGAAATTATTTAATGTTCTAGGCTCAAGCATTGTCCTTTCAGTTTCTTAAGACTCTTGGGAAATATTTCTTCTCAGAACAAAATTTATTATTAAATAATATTTCAACTCCCAAACTGAAGTGTTGCACACGGCCGTTGTGCAAATCCACATTTCTTTCTCATGGAGCTGATTAAGAGTTTGACTGGAAATGAACAAATAACTCATTATTTTCTCTAAAACTGCATCAAACTCTCTGACTTCCCATTGGCAAAACTTACTGGAATAAAACTGAGTATGGTTTTAGAGTTAGCACTTCTGCAGCAGTTCTAATCATGAGGTGCTGGTAGTTTTAGTAACTCCAGATCAAGTTTATTATTGATAATTTATTACTAATATCACTTCAGTTGAAGTGTGAAGAATGATTAAAAAAATATTAACTAAACCTGGTAAAATTAAGGATATGTTTATTGAAAATCAAAGGCATGTGGTCACTTTTTTGAGGGATTATTTTTTACTTAAAATAAATAATTTGGCACCATAGGTATACTTTTTTCTCCACAAATTTAATCTTTTTACTCCAGTGTTACTATAAATACCATTGAGAGGGATAAGAATTGCTTTTCTGTAAGAACCAACATGACTAATTTCTGAAACTTTTTTTTTGGTTTTTTTTTTTTCTTTTTTTTTTTCTTTTTTTTGGTTTTTTTTTTTTTCTTTGTAGTGGAACGCTTATTTTCATACTTTCTAATTTGAAAATAAAACATTTGTTTCCATACTCTTCCTATATACACGTATATCTCTCAACAAAGGATTAAAAATATAAAGAAATAAAGCTATTTTTATTCTTTCAGTGAAAAATCTTTTCAGAATGGTCACGTTCCTGACCACTGCTTCATTTATATGAAGAGCTCATGATTTTAAAATAGACAACTATTTTTTGGTGGTTTTTTTTTGTTTGTTTGTTTGTTTGTTTGTTTTTTGGTTTTGTTTTTTTGGTTTTTTTTGTTTTGTTTTGTTTTGTTTTTTGGTTTTTTTTTTTCCCAGAAGCTGTTTAACCAGCTCTTCTACCAGACACAAATTCAATATTTTGAGAAAAATACTTAATTGGAAGATAAACTATAACAGTGAGCTGTTCAAGTAATTTGAGGCATGTGGGTACTTTGTTGCCCCCAGGATTTAAAAACGAAACCTTGCTTTTACATGTGCTTTTCCTGGATGTAGCAAAGTTTCCACATAGCTTCAATTTCCTTGTGCTACTGTGAAAATTATCCTCCTGTAGCTTAATTTATGGCAATATTTATGCTGCATGCACTTGCATATCCTACAGAAAATCAATATAATCATGCCACGAGACTGCATCATAATAGATTTCATAGATTACTAACATTTAATATCACAACATTTTTCTTTAGTGCTGTCTGAATTTTTTTCCCCTTCCATGGTATAGAAAGGGAAAACTAAAAAAGGAAAGAATTACTAACCAGAAGAGTTATGGATTTAAGTCAATTTTGGGAAAGAAGTGAGGTATTTTGATCTGTAGAAGATAGGTGAATTTCAATCACTTGAATTTACCTGACAGGCTGCTGAAATTAATGACTCCATGAAAACATTTCAGGCTGTCAAAATGAATGCTTACATTTAGGAGTGTGAATCTGATGCTTTTTTTTTTTTTTTTTACAACAAAGGTGTTACTTAAAAAGACAAGGAGCCAAATTCAGCTCCTTTGATTTCAGAAAGAAATTTGCTTACATCTGAATTTGGCATAGCACTTGAATCTGTGGTTAGACTGAAAAGTGATTTTTTTTTTTTTTTCCTTTTACTGACATAAATGGAATTTGTTGGTTGCATTTCCTGCTTTTTTAGTTGTAATTTCCAATTTAATTATTTTGGATAGAACCCATATAATTTGTGCACAGTTTCTACAGCTGCTTTTTACGTGCTGTATGGACAGAGACAAAAAGGCAGCAAAACATAAATGTTTTGCATCCAGCAGTTCTTTGCTGGAGCACTAGAACCTTCTTTTCCTAGTGCCATCTAGAGGAGGCATTTTTTTTTATTTTTCCCAGCCTTTAAAAGGGCAGGAAACACCCAGGAGAAGCTGCAGTGATGCTCTCCCAGCCCAGGGATTTGAGCCACCTCCCTGCTCGCTGGGGCACTCCCCGATGTTTTGATGTTTTGGTGGTTTCGTGATTGCCACCAATTTCCTGCAGCCAAAACATGAATTTGTCATAACTCCGAGCCCGTGAACAGCTAATTGAAATAAATCGGCCGTGACCACTTAGGGCCAATTGTGACGCTGGGAGAAGGGGTAATGGAACATCATAATTAGGGGCTGTTTCACGGTGCTCACCTGAAATTTCTGCACAGATTGGGGCCTGCTGGGCTGCTTAAGTAAGTATTTGCACGCTAACTATAGGGATATTTGATCCACCTCAGTGTCAGGAGCTCCCATAAGTTTAAAAATTGAAGAGGCGGGGAGTCTCCGCTGGGTCGCAGTCGGCAGTTTGATTCAGGTTTTATTATCAGCAATGGCTCTGTAATGAGCAGGACCTGTCCTCTCGGATTAGCTCTGCCTCAGCAGCTGCCCACTCTGCCTCTCCCTCCTCTCCTGCCTCTTGTTGGAAATGGAAGAGGCCATCTGCAGGTTTTAACTTGCTTTTCAGGCTTGGATTGTGGGGTGGAAAAAGGGCAATAAACGTGCTTGTCTTCCCGCAAAATGATCTTGATTTCAGACCTGGGGAAAAAAAAAATCCTTCTCTGCCCTCCTGCCCTTTATTTTTCACTCTGCATGCCCTGAATGGATGGATTGCAGAATGGCAAATGTGGAACTAAATAGACAAACATGAAATTTAGCCTAATGATTGGGCTTTTCTCAGTTGAGAACCAGTGGGATTTATCTCCTTTGTAAAGAGAAGAGTGCATTGTAATGATAAAGCTTTTCTAGATACAAACACAATCATTAAACACCTGCACATCCTTGTTTATTTTGCAGGAATTGAACTCTATGTGCTCTTTCATCTCCCTTGCAATTTAGTGGCTTATGACTATGCTGTTGAACATGAAGTGTATAAAATATTTAAATACAATAATTAAAAGGCTTTGCCTTTGTTTTGGTGCTTTCTACAATGCTAATATATTAATTACCACACTGATTAATCTTTGCTGGTCTCTGCTTGGTAGAGTTTGGAGCTCATTATTAATTTTTATTATTGGCCTCTTGTTATGAGTGTTGCATTGCTCAGAGAGTCCACAAAAATTCTGGAAGAGCTCAAGTAGAGCCTGACAAAAGCCCCTGCTTCAACAGAGGAGAGATTATTAAGTTCCCTGAGGTCACCATCCCATGGAATGAGAGGACACTTAAGTCATTGAAGCAATGAACTCTTTCCAGACTGATTGAAAAATTAAACCTGTCAGGGAAAATTAAATTTGGAAACAAATTTATCCATGAGGAAGTTCTGGTTTGAAGTGATATCTGGGCATTCAATGCATTTTATGGTTTACAATGAAACATAACTTGCATTAGGAATTCTTATGGCAAACAAGGGTGGTGACAGATAGAACAACTTGCTTTAGCTCAGGTGAGAGATCATAAGGATTGATTTTAATTTTTACTTTTTCACATGAGTGCACATGAGATGTAAAAACCATCTCCTTTAGATCCTGAGGCTGGTGATGAATACAAAGTTGTAAACTTCCAATATATATATATTTTTAATCTTTAAAGCCAGTGGTTATAAAAAGAAAGATGGAATATAAATATGCTGACATGATTTTTTGGTAGGAAATAAGCAACATTTTGCTTTTTATTCAGTATTAAATAATATAATTTAAAGACTGTAGCCCATTTATTATGTGAATTATTGGGTCTTTTTAAGGGAATAAACCCCAAACTCTTAACAGTAAATTTAGGACAACTGCAAGGCCACATTAGTTTCAGTAAACTGCATTTTATTCTTGGACAAAAAAATGTACAGTCTGAAAAGAAACCTATAATCAATGGTGTTAATTCAACAAACTAAGCACTGAGTCATAATTTGGAGGACACAAAAGTACTCAAAACCTAGACTTATATAATTTACCTTTTAACTTCCAAAGATTTTTAGCCCTAATTATCCCTCTAGTGTTTAAAGATCAGACCTTGGTGTATGGCTCACCAAAATATTTAAGAAATGTGACAACAGAAGGAAGAAATGGAGATCTTCTTAATGAAGTTACATAATATTCTAAACATTTTTCTATAGGTAGAGCTCTTCCTGCTGCTCTTATTCAGAAAAATAATATCTCTTGAAAGGTGGGTTGGAGATGCCAAAACAGGAAAACAACTTGGATTTGAGGAAGGAGTAAAAGGTACATTAAATGCTTTTAAAAAAGCCACAAAACAAAGTAAATTGCCCTGGAAGTTGATCTATTGCTCATGTATATTATGGCTGTTTAAAGAATGAAAAGGCAGGAACCCCGTAATACCCTGTGAAAGTTTTGGACTTGGCTTGATGCAATTATTGGTGTTCTAAAATGAATTTGCTTTCAGGATACCCCATACAGCAGGCTGGAGAACCATCAGTCATTTATTACCACACTCATGATCTGCTGTGACTTTGTTTCTATGGCTTCTGGACCAACTTGGAATGATCTGGAGGCTGATACAAATCCTGTTCCATTCATTTTCATTTTGTTCTTGTAGCCCCTTTTCTATATACTTTTTTAATCAAAAATACATGACATGGAAAATTGATGCTGTAGTCTCTGAACTAATCCAGATGCTTTGTTTAATTTCCTAATTAGTGTTTCTATTTATTTTTTTGTTATATTGCATGTGCTAATGGTGTTTAAGGGTGGGGTTTATTTGGAAAAGCACGGCAAATGATGTAGAGTGCCATGCCTGCCTTGCTGAACTCTCCCTGGTTTACTGCATTATTAAATATTGCATAAATTATTCAATGTCCTTTATATCAAACAAATATTTTTTTTGCAAGCTGGATTGTGTGAACAAACGGGTGTTAAGCAAAACCCCCAGACAGAAGTGAAATGGTACTTCCTTTTCATTCCTTGTAAAAATCAATGCTCTCCTCCTCCTTTCATTTTTTTGTTTTGTTTGTTTTTGTCATATCACTCAGACAGTGGGAAGAAAAAGCAGTGACAATTATGTGTGAACTGCTCACTTTTTGTGTGATATTAAAATATTCCCTTTCTGAGGCAGCCAGAATGTGGTACAGAATGTGACATTCAGTGTAAAGGGAAAGGCAAATGCAGCACATGGTCTGGAGTGCCCTCAGTGGCAGCTGAGTTTCTCTCACACTGCTGCTTTTGGTGTTTTGGAAGCCACTTAGGAATGAAGCCTGATGGAATGGCAGCAAAATCTGCTGCAGAGGAGAGAAGGCTTGCTGGGAGAAGCAGATAATACAACACACAAAGTGGATGGATTCAGTGGATCCAACCACAAACATCTAAAAGTCAAAGACCACTTCATTTTTTTTTTTTTAAATTTAGCTTTTTAATCTCTTTGTGAAGGGCACCTCAGGCACCTTCCGTGTGTGAAAAGTCCTGTTATATCCAGGAAGATGACAATTTTGGGGTGTTACTTGTATGTTCAAGAATACCAGTGTGTTCAGGCCCCCCCAAATGAGGCTCTTGGGGAGGCAAATGGAGATGGGGGTGGAGGAGAGGAAAAAGCCACAGCATGGAAAAAAAATTGCTTTTAATGCACAGTCGAGGTGGCTGGGAGGGGAAAGGGTTTTCTAGTTTGTTTTGCTTTTTTTAAACAAAGGGAAGGTTCCCTGTACGAGCACTTGTTCTGAAGGTTGCGTGGTCAGATTAGCCATGCTGCTCTGAGCAGTTTAAGGAGGTCTGGGAACTCAGAATTCCCTTCCTCTGCCTCCCCACCCACAGCAACAGCCAGGAGCTGAGCTAAATAGCAGACCTAAAGTGAGGGCCCAGGCAGGAATAAAGGTCCCTAATTGTAGGATGAGGAGTTGGGAATGCATTGCTGAGGTTTGTGTATCTTTCCCTTTGGAATATCTGGAAATGTGTAGGAAGGGGGAACTGGGCTGGAGAGTGAGAGGTCAGGGAGAAGGGAAGCTCCAGGCTTCATTCCTCGATTTCGTTCTTCAGCTTCTCACAAATAAAGGGGTCAGTGGAGGGAATTCCCGTGCCTGCTCTCTGGAGAGCTGGGAAGGAAGCAAGGATTTATTGAGTGTCTCTTTCTGTCACTTACCTTTTCTTTACAGAGATGTTTGTGTTACAAAGGGCAAACCTCTGACTCGCGGAAAGCAATTTACAGATTCACTGCTGGGTACAGAGACAATCTGATTTTTATTTTGGTTTACTTTTTTGGGTGGGGGGGATTTGCAAATGAAGGAAAAAAGAAGGAAAGGAGGACTCTTAAAATGGTATACTACTGATACAGAATCTGGTTCTCCAAATATTGTTTGGTTTGGATAGCGACATGAGAATGGGAAAATACACTAGAAATGAATTGGCCCTGTTTCCTTGTGCCTGTATCCATTTTGCTCTGCTTTTTCCTTGGAGATGCCTGGATTCAGTTTGTTTTTAGTCTGTGAAAACACGTGGGGTGGGCTCTGTCACTTGGCCTCAGCCTGCCCTGCACTGCACACGACATTATGGAAACCTTGGAGAGCAGCATCTCTTTCAGTGGTGCCCGGAGGTGAGAATGAAGTGGGCTTGACACATCAGAGGCTGCTCCCTCCTCTGCAGTTTTTCCAGTTGCACCTTGGAAAATAAATACTCCAGTGCCACACACTATTTGATTTCTGAGCAAGGGGCTGGCTGGAGTTGCTGTTATCAACAAAGTCAGGCTGTACAAAGGGAAGTGTTTATAATTATTTACTCTGCTGCAGCAGCATCCACAGGGTGTGAGCAGGAAGGGGCACCCTCTGTGCTTTGAGTTGTGCAAACAGAAGAAATCATACTTCTGGCTACTGGGAAGTGTAATGCCTTAAACCCTGTTTTTTTTTTCTTTAATCCTAAATCTAAGCAATAATCAGCCTTTTCTCCAGAAGAGGATTTTTCTTTTCATGAAAACTTGCATTGCATCAGTCAGTCGAGTTTTAAAATATTGGATTCCTCTTTGTGGGATATGAGATAATGTGGGAAAACATCAAAGGATGCTGCTTAGGAACTTAACGATGCTTCCTTGTCATGGACATTGTTCAACACATAAAAAATGAAATATTTTGTGTTAGGTTGCCAACTGAGCAACGTTTGACCTCCACTGGATTAAATATACTCAGAGAATTATTTAATTTGTGTGTTTGACTGCTCTGAAATCACTCTTGCTCTGGTCCTAAAATTCCCTTTGTTCCTGATGATCTCCAGTAGAACCTTATTTGATATCAAAAAGGAAGAGAATCATATTAAAGGCTACATAGAGGAGCAGCAATTTTTTTCTAATTTTAATTTTTTTTTTAATTATGAAGTCTACTATTTCTGGACAATTGACACTGCAAGTTGTAATTAATTTTTTTTGAGCTAGATGAAATCTTAGGTTTTTTCCTTTATGGATTAACTACCACAGTAACTTTTAAATTTTCTTGTAGATGATACTTATTTTAAAGAGTACACTGGTTTAGGAATATATTTTAAAATATATAGTTAAGATATAAAAATTCTGGTATCTAGTATTGTTATTGATATATGCTGCAGAAATTTTTTTTATTGTAAATCTTAATGGGTACAATTTTCATATTATAGGTTTCCTTTCTAAATACACTATGTTAAACTTCCATAGTAAAAATTAATATTTCCTCTTTTCTTGCATATTTTTTTCTTTTATCTGTACCTTTAATTTGTGCATTTGCTAGACTTTGTTGTTTGAGAGTGTGCAAGTTCAGTGTCCAATTGTTTTCCCTGAGTTTTAAAAGGAATATATCCTAAAGGAGATAATATCTCACATGGGGGGGTTTGTGTTATACAAAAAGAAGGAAAGGAGGACTCTTAAAATTGTAAACTACTGATACTGAATCTGGTTCTTCAAATGTTGTTTGGTTTGGGCAGTGACATGAAAATGGGAAAATACATTAGAAATTAATTTGTCTTTATCATATAGCACATTTCTTTTAATAATTTTTATTCTTCCTTGTTGCTGCTTATTATTTAATATGTAACCTATTTTTTATCATTTTCTGGCATCCTTTCCTTTATACAAATTCCGTGTATTTTAAATTTGTCCCGAAGACCAAGGTGGAATAAGAAATTATCTTCAGGAATTTGTTATAATTACATTACGTCCACATGAGCACCAAAAGAATTTAGCATGATTAATGCTATTATAAGGTATAGAAGGGTCAGGAACAATAGTTTGGTCCCATTCTAAAAAAGAATTATGCAGTTGCAAAAGAAGAAATCCAATAATTCAAACTATTTTTTAAATATATATATAGTTGAGAAAATAGTAACTGTTTTATTAACTACTTGTGAGAAACTTAATAGAAAATACTGACAAGTGTGATTTAGTTTTGTTGTGGATATAAGCTGATTAGTGGAATAAATTAGCAGAGAATTAAAGGAAGCATTTTCTTCTCTGTTTTTGATGTTAAATAATGTGACTCAACACTTATTCCATTTTCTTATATCAGAACATATCAGCCCACAATAAAATAATGCTAATTGTGTTTCAAATAATATCTTTTTTGGTAATCTCCTGGATTTATCCTGGCTCTGGGTAGGTGGAATGGAGTCTATTGCTATCCATTTTTAAAGCCTTTGTATGCAAATAGAAGGATGATTAATACTAAAATAAAAACTTGTGTTAGAAGACCCCCAAACAGCAGCAATCTCTCAAAAATTATGTGTAACAACGCCAAGCTGCGATGCAAGCCTCAGCAGGATTTTAGGACAAAGTGAACAAAGTTGCTGTTTTCCTTGTGAAATTCTGGTTCTAGCCCAGATTTTTACCCCTCTAAGAGAGGTTGCCAAGGTCAAAGCTACGTTAAGCTCTAGTCTGAGTATTCTCTTGATGTGTTGGTCCCGATTAGGAGCAACACATCAGGATAATTTGTTTTAGTAGGGTTTGGAGTTTGTCCCCCGGCGCGTTTCTTCTGCAGCTTTGTGTGCAAATGTTGAAGGAAAACAAATGTTTTTCTGTGATGCTGTGGAGGGAAATACCATGGGCTCTGTAGTTTTCATTTAGATTTTTGTTTGTTTGTAGTTCTTATATTTTTAATAACTAAAATGTTTAAATAGGTATTTATTTTTCACAGTTAACACACTGAAGTAGGTTCATTCTTTCTTTCCGTGGCTGGGGGGGAGGCAGGTAGAAGAAGAGTGAATTTCATTATATTTAACTATTCACTTAAGTGTGATTTCATCTAATTGCTGGGGTGATTAGTATACCTGGCTTTTATAACACCATAAAATGAAATATTGTGACTGAGACTGTATTTTTAACTCTGGTTTATTCGCTTCACTAACAATTAGAAGCTGAGTTCTTTGTAGCTCATTTAGCTTTACTGCTAGCTAAGGAACTGAGAGGAATTTGCTTTGTAGTAGCTGTGAAATGTAGCTAGGATAATTTCCTTGTGTGATGGGAAATCTCTTTACAGATCATTTTTAGTTAATGGTAGCCAAACCACTGTGAAAATCATGAATTGAATTTTGCCATCATTGTGATGAAGCATAACCTTGTTTATATTTTATGCAGGTATTTCTTTTTCACTTTGTACAATCTTGATGCTGTTTGCTGATGATATTTGCTTCCCCCTATTGTCTAATTGCTCTTGTATATACACTTGCAGTTTTTCTCCATCACAATTTATTATTAAAAACTCCTTCCTTTCTAAAAAATTAAGTATCTGGCATGGACATGGCAGGGTCTGGGGGGGGAATGGATTGGATTTGACCTGGGATTCCAGCAGGGCATGGGGAGAAGAGAAGGGAATCTGGGGGACACTGTTTTGGAATTTGGGGAGCATTCAGTCATGTTTTTAACCTGCTCCCTTGAGAAATCCAGCAGGAGAAATTCAACTTTTGATGCTCCTTGCTTAGCAAATTACCTGCATGTTTTTGGTTCTGCAGATGGAAGCTAGGCTGATTTTTTTGTATTTCAAGAGGCTGTGCAGGGAGGTTGCTGTTGGAATGGCGCAGGAGAGTGCTGGTTTTCCTACATTTGAAACTGTTTTCCAGCCCAATGTACTGAACTCTGAATGATCATTTGAGTTTTGTAAATACTGCTTTCTATTCCATGCATTTTGCAGAGTGCATCTCCTTCTGAGAACACCCTTGGGTTTTATATTTAAGTGGGGAATTTATTTCTTTGCAAGTTTCGTTAGCTGGGTGTAACAATAATTTAGTTGGTGCGGTATATGCATTCAATGAATTTTCCCTGGCAGTTTGAAAAACATTGGTTTAGTACAGAAGAGCCAAATAATGATAATTTTCTCTTTTCTGCCTCACAAGGGCTGTAGGTGCAGACAGAGGACATGACCACTGATAGCCTTTGCAAGTCACCTGCTCATTAGACAAATATGAAAAGCGACAGCTTTGTTAGGGCCACAAATCATACATCAACTTTGCTTAGCTGTCCCTGACCCTTTAATTTGCTAAATTTCTGCTTGTAGCAAAGGAGCTGGAGGCTGTCTGAGGGTGAGGGGGTTTGCTGTCTGTCGCCTGCACACCTCCAGGTTGGATGGTGCATTTGCTGCGTGCCTGAGGCTCCTGCATATTTAAAGGCTGGGTATTCAGGGATTATCTGTCGTGCTTTTCCTTGCTGCTCTCATCACGCAACCACAGCAGAGCAGCCCACACAACCAGAGAAGGCTGGGGCTCTCTTGCCTTTGTATTTCTTTTTTTTTTTTTTCCCCTTCACCAAAGCTTCGCTGTTGTCACGTGTTTGGGAGGAGGAAAAGTTGCCAGGCTGAGTGTGCAGTTTTATAAATCAGGAGTCTGTGGAGTATTGGCCTGTTAACACGCACAAGGAGTTGGGCTTAAAGGCACAGTGCTCCATGAAAGGGTGAAGGCAGGCACATGAAAGTCACAACAGTGCTGAGAACCACTGCCAGGAGCAGGCAAAAAAAAAAAAAAAAAAAACAACCTAGAATTCATATTCAAGCAAAACCACAATTACCAAGTGACTTCTGAGGCATCAGTTGAGTCAAACTTTCTGCTTATATTTGACAAAATTGAAAACTGCATTTATTTTCCTAGGAAAGCTGGGAAAAATGACAGTGACACCGAGTGGTATGTGGCATCACTTAATTAGCTCTTCATTGTACATTTGTTGCTCTGCTCCTTAAGTTGTGTTTCAAGCTCTTATATAATTAATTTAATATATGCTGCTCATATTTTGTTTCATAACCATGGTAGCTCCCATCTTCTTTCATCAGAGAATAGGAGCAGCTTTAGTGGAAGAATAAAAGAATAAGGGATTAGCTGAACGTGTCAGGAAACAGAAATATTCTGCTGCACAACTCAAGTTGGATTAAAAAAGAGATTCTCCCTTCTGATGACTCTCTAGCCCTTGTTTTCAGTTTAGATAGCCTTAATTTTATTTTTCAAACGAATGTAACTGAATTAAGAGGAAAAAAAGTGTCTTTTGTCCTTTTTTTTCTTCCGAGTGTGAAATCCTTAATCCCATTTTAAATACCAGCATCATTAATGGCATTTAATAGCATGTGTACTTTGATACAGGAAAAAACCCAGACATTTAGGGATTGGTATCACACTCGTGGTGTTCTGTGTTGTAAATTATTTGCAGATGAGGTTAATTGAGCCATCTCAGTGCACAGCTTTAATTCTGACACGAAGGTCACAAATTGAAGCATAAACCTGTGCAGTAATAATCAGCACATACCCTTTAAAGGATATCCCTGGTGAAACTCAGTGTGAAATGAACAGTTGCATTTCTCAAAGCCTGCTCTACACCACAGTGTATTTTTTAGTATTAAAAATACTGTTTTAGTAGAAATACATACATACGTACATATATTAATAGATATGTTAATTTACAGAAAATTATTTTTATTTAACGTTTCTTTTTAGAAAAAAAATGTTGGATTATTATAGAATTTTCTCAGATGTAATTGCTAATTTAAAAATGATACAAAAAATCAAGTTTAGAGAATTAAAAGAGGGACTTTTCTTAATTTTCCTTGATTTACTAAAAAAAAAATGAAGTCAGAGTAATTGCAGCAATGGTAAAGCAATGGAAGTAAATGAAGCTGATTTTGATAGTTTCCCATATGAAACTGGTTTTAATGTCACTCTCCCAGAATTGCACCCACCATGAAAATTTGAGTGATGTATTTGTGGCTTTGAAAGAATGAGAAATGTATGTCCTACAGTTCAAAATAGGAAACAAGAGAAGTCGAGAGCAATGGAAGCAATTCGTAACTCTTTCCAAATATGTTTCACTTCAGAAATACTTTGTGAGTCCCTCATAATATTCAAGTTGATCTAATTTGAACTATAAAATATTTAGAGTTTCTGAGATTTGAGGGGGAAATATGTATCTCCTAACTCAAATTATCTCATTTTATTGAATTATGGAGAATAGAATATAAGAAGTACAGGCTGAATCTCATTTCACTTGAAGAGTGAAAACACCCAGCACAAAGAAACAGGAATTTGTGATCTTGTAATATCTTTTTTATTTAAAAACATTTTGTAAGTGCTGTGAAATCCACACAAGCATCATGATTTAAAGAAATGAAGTTTATAGACAAAACTTAAACTCTGAATATAGTTCACATATATAGGAAATATGAAGTGTTACTCTCTAGCCCAGCAAACATCCCGTGGAGAAAAGTGTGTTTTTAATTCTGTTTTACTTGTGGAAAGCCCCAAATCCTTGAATTTGCAGGAAAAAGAGTTTTACTCCATTGTGGCTTTTTTCAGTGCAAGGTTAGAGAAATTACAAGCAATGGATGACACTTTTCATTATAAAAGCATGAGATGTGTTATGCAGCACAAAGGATGTTGGCTAATCAGTTATTCTGCATTTAAACATGGCTTTAAATGAGATTAATAATCCAGACTGTACAAGAGATTTCCAAGTCCAGAGGTCAGAAAACATGCTGATGAGATAATAGGAAGTATCCACAAAAGCTTGCCTGCAGTGGAAATTCACTTTTCAAAGAAATCCTCCCAACCAAAATACTTTTGGCCATGTGGTTTTGACATGTAATGCCCAAATTTTATCAGGCTACCTGGTAATTTGTAAAGAATCCAAATCTCTTGGGGAAAAATATGAATAAATTGTAAATCTGTGAAATGATTTAAGTAGGAAATTGTTGAGATTTTTGGTGGGGATGGGCATGTTTTAAGTCTAATTCCATCCTTTAGGTCACAGTGTAAAGTAGAACAAGTCTGATTCCTGTAGGGTCTTGGTGATACAGAAATATATGGAGAGAGTTCATCTGTTTAGCACTTTGAACATTATTCTACAGTATTTTTCTGGTTTTATGCCACTTCACTTGAAATTTAAAAATTATGTTTTGAAGTTGCTAATTATTTCATTCCAAAGTGGCAACTTAAAAACTTCAACTGAAAATCATGCATGATTTTAAATCAGCCTAACAACCACAGTTTCTTTTTGTTGTGTGGTTTAGTTTGGGTTTCTTTGACAAGTCTATTAATAAGTTTTATTAAGTGTGGAATAAATCTATAGGATGTCCTATAATGTGGCACAAAAGCAGGTCTGATTTCCATAATAACATGGATTTCAGAGCTATGCATGTGTAGCAATACCTATAGTAGATGGTCAGGCACTCTCTCTCAGCCATGGAGAAGGAGTCATGAATATTATTGAAGAGAAAAATGTAATTTTTTTCACTTTCGGGCTTTCACTTTCTCTGAAGATGGAATATTAGTTTTATGTATACATCTCCAGATACCATTTTAAAGGAATTTTTTTTTTCCTCAAAGTTATTCTGTGAAAATTTCTGTTTCAGTTAAGTACAACATTATTTGTGAAAGACAGTTTCCACCAGTGTGGAATGGCTTTTTTTCTTTTTTTTTTTTTTTTTATTCAGCTTAGAGGTGTCGTGGTTAAAAATCAGACCAAACAAGAGGTCTGACAGAACAATATATCACATTCAGGATGAACACAGAAGGATAAATTCACATCTGTGAGGAAGAATAATTACCCCGAGAAATGTCAAATTCTTGCTGACCAGACGTTATCAAAAGTAACACAAAAATGGTGTTGATGGCTTTGGCTTCCTCTTGGACAAGAAGCAGAGCTTGTCACACTCATGAGCCCTTCTGTGGGAGTGGGTGAGTCCATGGGATCTCCAAGGGGTTTTGTGGGAAGAGGTTTTGTGGGATCTCCCCTGCTGGGAGTTTTGGACAGCTGCCTCCAGCGGTCGTGGCAGTGGCGGGATGTAGGGGCAAGGCAAACTGGGACATTTCCCAAAGGAAACCTCCCTTTCCCCCCAGCTTTGCCTTGGCAATGAGATGTCATTCATAGCTGAGTCTGCACCAATTGTGCTTTTATGAGCAATTAAATAATTAACAATGTTGCCATCTAAATTATATTTGCTTGGCATCTGAGTTAACCCCTTACTGAGACCTCTGGGAAAATTCCATGTCTCGGAGCCAATCCTTTAGACTTGGGCAGACATTTCTGCTGCAGTTCTGTGCTTTCACATCCATGTTTGCTTTCCTGCTGTTACACCTGGAGATTTAGGGGTTGATTCTGCAATGAATTTAGCACTTTGATGCAATATCCAGTGAGATGCTTTAATATCAAAGTCAATGACACCGTTTTTGCACTCGAAGGGAAATGTGTCCTTAAGCAAAATACTAACTGGATCAGCTTCCTCACTGGCTTTTTGTTCCTTTCTTCCTGAGTAAAATCAAATTAGATTTTCCACAAGAGTCAGTGTCTGTTTGAGAAATGTACTTAAGCTGTTTGTTTGACTCTAGTTAATATCAGAAAGTTTTGGGTTGGGGGAAGTTTCTCTGTTTGTGGTGGTTTTAATTATTTTTTTCCCCTAGTTTTTAACCAGAAAAATGGAAGTTTGATTTGTTTAATATACAGCAAGCACAGCATCTCTTTGTATTTCAGAGGGCTCTCATTCATTCAGATTTTGTAATACCAAAAACTTCAGAGCTCAGGAATCAAGTGATGGTTGTGTATCAGCTCACTTGCTTTTTGCATCTCCTAAACAGATGAAAGTAATGTCATCTCTGTTGTTTCAAGGCATCTTAAACATTAAAAATAATGTTGTGATCAAATCTAATCATAGTTTGCCCCTCAATAGGAGTTTAAAGAAGAGAAATCTTTCCCTCAGCTTTTCCTTGGCATTTATCTCAACAGTGCAGGCTCTAATCAGGAAATAAACTCACATCCAATTAGCTTTATCACTTAATTAGAGATATTTTCTTGGATTTATGCTTTACTGACCTCACTGCCATTGAAATGAAATTATTTAACTTCTGGAAAAAATGTCTCTGCAAATTCACACCTCTCCATTCATCAAATAGTTCTCTTTGATGCCAGGCAACCAGTTGCTTGTTTGACTGCAGAAATAACAATATTATAACCATGCTTGGGCAGATGCTGCTTTAGTCACCTCCAGGGATTCAGTTCTTCATTTTCTGCCTGTTTTCCTTCCTCTCAAATCCATATCTGTGGACATTTTCTCTCTTCCCTTGAATTCTGACAAATTAAAAGCACTCAGAAAGCTCAGAATACTTTGAGAAAGCACAGGTAAAAACCACAGGGACCTTTGGACAGTCTTGCCTCTATTTGAAAACTGAATAACTGTGCTATGGTGGATTTTGTTTGGGTGTTGTGGGGTTCCCCCACCCCCCCCCCCCCCTTTTTTTTTTTCTTTTTTCTCTTGTGACTCTCAAAATATTTTTAAGAATAACTAGATTTTTAGTTGTTAGGTTCAGTTTGTTTCTTAAGCTGTTGCTGCCTGCTACAGAGCCCAAACTCTAACCTTGTGTTCTAAAGCCAGCTTCCCAAGAGATGCTTTTTTAGGCTTGTGCCCTAAGGAAACAAAGTTTGATTAGTTTGTTTTCTCAGTCTCATCCTCTCTCCCTCTTCTTCCCTCCCAAACTATTTTGAAATTCATTCCCCTGCTTTAAAATAAATTGAAAATGTAACTGAAGTCTCAAAGATTATCAAAGTTCAGTAAGTTTCCCAAGAGATGTCCAGGGATAAGAGAAAATACCCCAAATTATGCTCCAGTTGAGGAAGAATGGACAGAGAGCACAGGTGATCTGATTGTTTTATCTTGGGGAGAGCTTGTAGTTGTCAAGGCCAGTGAGGGAAAGAGGCCACAAAAAGTTAAAAAAGAAAAAACTTCAGGAAAAACAACTTAGTGATTTCTGTTTGGGGAATTAACCAGCCATGCTCCAGTCCCAACTATTTTGTTCTGAGAACGATGCAATCAGTGTGGAAAAGCTCCTCGTGCTGGAATGGACTCCCTCCAGATTTCAGGTTTTTGGAGGTGTTCATTTGCTTTCCTGTGTTGTGCTTGATATTAAACCCTTCCTGTCTATTGGTGGTTGGGGGAAAACAGCTTGAATACAGTGTGAGGGTGATCCCTCCAGAACAGGCAGCAAAGAATCTGCATTTTAGGGGAAAAAATGCTGGGTTTTTCCACTTATAAAAGTGTTTCATTGGCATCAGTGCACCAGCAGGAGGTAACAGCTCCATGTCTTCCCTTCTCTTCCCTTCTCATTTAATTCCATAATTTAAATTTTGTGGATTTTTTCCCTTCAGAATTTCGCATTCTTGCTAATTTCTCTATCATTTTCCTCTTCATTTGTCTTTTATGCAGGACTTTATGACTCTGGGATTTTAATCGTGTACTCACAGTATTATTTCTCCAAACATTGGTAGAAACCTTATAGGGAACATGTTATTTTTGTGTTGGTTGGATTTCTGGGATGTCCTTTTTTGTGTTTTGATTTGCTTGTTCTTGTTTTGTTTTTTTTTTTTTTTTGTTTTTTTTTTTTTTTTTTTGTTTTTTTTTTTTTGTTTTTTTTTTTTTTTTGTTTTTTTTTTTCATCTGGCAGTACAAAAGTTTGTTCAAAATTTGTTGAGCTCAATTGTTTTTTAAATCCATCTGTACACTCATCACCTCTCCTAGATGTGATGTTATTTATGTTTTACTGTGAGGTTTTTGCTAAAGGTTTTTTTTTTGTGTGTGTCCCTCGTTATTTGGGGAGGCAGAGCAAAGGAATAAAAAAAGAAAGCTGTGCACAATTCTTTGTTTACAAACTGCTTCTGCATTCATAATTATTCTGGAATCATGGATGTACTCCAGGGTAGATTAGCATCTGCTAGTGAGAGTTTAGGAGAATTAACCTTGTCATGATTGATTATGGAGCAGTCTCTCAAATTCCATCACATTTGACCACCAATTTTTTTGTTTGTTGTCGAAGCTGTGATTTTTAAGCTTGGATTGAGATCCTGCAGTGCCTGGCTGTTAATCCAGGCTGTCCTGCTCCCCAGGCTTGACCTCCTGCTCCTTCCCATTGTCCTCCTTTCCTCCTCCTTGGCACACAAGTGACACTACTTACCTTTCCTGACATGTGGTGCTGTGGTCAATTAAGATTTGTAACCTCTCTGAAATATTTCACTGACAGGATCTGGGGAAGCAGAGCCGCTGTTTTTTCCAGCCTTGCATGTACAAACTCTGCTGTTTAAAAAACAGCATATTGTCAGCATTTAATTGAGTATTTCTTGCATCTTTTAGACTGGTTCAAACAGCTCAGATCCTTGATTTCAATATTCTGACTGGATATTATGTTAGGCTTTGAGTGCTACAAGGAAAGTAACTTCAAATGTCATTTATTTTGCTGAATTCAGTGGGAGAAGAGCTGTGGTACTACATGATTTGCGTATTTTAAAGGACTATATTGTACAACAAAAAAAAAAGTTTATCCCAGTTAAATTAAGGCCAGTGCTGTGTCAGCTTGTGCTTTACTGCTGATCCGTCCTCCTTTTGCCTTTTCTCACAAATACTTGAACAATTTCAGTACTTCTCCAGCATTAGAACAGGTCCAGCCTTCCCCTGCAGGATATTTTATTAATTGCAGTTGTGCCCTGATTATTACAATGTGTTCACTCGTCTTTCAGGACTTCAAAGTGTTTCTCTGCCTTGTCTTCCAGGTGTTGTAGCCAAGCTTCAGAAGAGTCTGTCCTTGACGCTGTGGAAATGAGAGAAAAACTTTTTGATTTTTTGTTCTTGTTGCTGCTTCAGGGGAAGATGTTGATTCTAAATTCAGTGCAAAGTAGATGTGAGAGGACTGAGGGAGGGAGGAGCAGGCTGGGGTGAATAATTCACTGAGCAATTAAGAGAATCTGAGGGCTGAAAGATGAGTCAACACCGTGAGCTGTTTTCCTTAGGCTTGGAAAGAAGCACCTGTGAGCCCTGGCGCCGTTCCTGACCAGGTCATGTTTGTCCTGCTGCTGCACCATCCAGCTTGCAGTTATTTAATCCAGTTTAGAGAAAGGAAGTGAAATGTTTTAGCTGGTTTCCTAAGGAAATGAGGCTTAAGCAGTCACTCCACGTGCCAAATTTGACAGAATTTTGTGGAAGTCAGCATCTGGGATCAGAAGAGAGAATAGGTTAATGTTGGTGCTGGGCAGAAAAAAAGCAGTGGTCATCAGGATGCACAGGGCTGGACTGGTCACAGCACGCTCTGTTCCTTGCCAAGGGAGTCAACAAAACCAAAATTTTATGCAGTAGTGGAAATAAAGCTGAGTATCGAAGAGGAAAACCAGGAGGGAAGGAGCTGGGGTTGTGGCAATCACAGAAAGGATGAGATGAGGCAGAAAACCATGGGGTTAGGCTAGGGGATAAATAAAAGGTGTAAAGGTATTGTGGTGAGGGTGACAGAAGACCTGAGGAAACAGAAGTCCATTGAAAACAAATTTTCTATAACTCCACATTCTGCAGCAATGTTTTTAAATCCTGAGACAACATGAAAGAACAGGGGAATGAATCAATATTAGCTGATAATGTTCCTGCATTTATGGGGGAACTGAGAGGAAAACTTTTTTTTCTTGGTGATGCTAAGGCCAGTTACTTGTAGGACCATGGGTTCAAGATGCCTGAGGTCTGTTTCCAAGTTCCTCTGGCATCTGATTCAAACAATTCCTTCATAACTGGAAAACATCATCACCTTCAATTTTAGATTGGTCCATTTTATTTGTGAACTTGATCTCTCTTCTCCCAAGCACCATCTGCTGCAGCACCATGCTGATGTACACCTCGCTGCATTTCAGGGAGATGAGGAATTTGGCATGAGGCAGTGAGAGGAGATTGAAAAAAGAATGCAGGAGTGCATAGGGGACAACGTACTGGTCATGTGTGATGAAATAATGCTGCCCTGGTAAATAGAGATGGCTTAAAGAAGTGAGAAGTCAGAGCTTCAAACAGCAGAAGTAGTCCATGTGAGGGAGGGAAGGAAAGATGAGGGTTTCTTGGATGGAGAGGGAGCAGGAGAGGGAATTCTGGCAGCACAGGCAGGCTTGAGTGGGTAATTGAAATGCGCTGCTGAGCACACAGAACCAGCCAGGGGATGAGGCTGAGCTCTCTGTTCTCCTGTTTTCTTGTGAGGTGACAGAAACAAATCCATTGAAGTCAGAGAACATGTTTAAGTGCCTTTTGAATATTTTTCTGTTAATGACTCTCCTGGCAGTCCTTCAAAATCCATAAGCTTGTTGATTTAAAGAGCTTTTTTATTAACACACTCTCCTTAATCACTTTCTGTTGTTCTCTTTCATGATGGGGGGAAAAAAAAGGTAAAAAGGTATGAATAAAAACCCCCTGGTCTTTCTAAGGGGAAGAGGATTTGCTGTCTGTGCAGGTGACAGATTAATTTGGAATATGATCTCTCAGCTCTATGGCAATTCTGAACACCTTGATAGGACCCAACCATTTTACATATTCCTACTGTTACAGAAAAGTAATTATTTTTTTCAGCTTCACGTGTTTGAAACTACAGCTTATTCAGCTCACCATAAAAGCAAGAAAGTCTTTTAAAAAGAGATGTACTGTTGAATAAAAAAAGAATTAATAAACTGGAGGTGAAGTCCATGTGCAACCTATTAAATTATCCCCGATTTAGACTGTGTTCTCAAGTTTTACACACCAAAATGTCTAACCTTAGACATGCAATGCAATCAGCAGGTCCCCAAACGTGTAATAATGTCCTTCATAGGGTTCTTCTTCTTGTTTGCACAGCTGCCAGATGGTGTGTGCCATATCCCATTTCACCACATTATTATTATTTCTGTCTCAGGGCTGGTGCGAGCTGCAGGCCGGGTGGGATATTTCACACTCGGAGCTGCTCTCTGAGTTTCATCCGTGTATTAACAAAGGCTGCATCCCTGCAAAGCCCCAGCTTGGGCAAGAACTTGGGCTGTGGAAAGTGTAAGTTCTTTGGGGCAGAAGGTCTTAATGCCTGTCCTTAAACCTCCCAAAAAGCTTAGCCCAGAGCGTACCTCCCTCATCCTTGTGCACATCCTAACAAACCTCTTCTAGTCAAGTTCCTTTTCCCAGTAGAAGTCCACCCTGTCAAAATCTGTCATGGAATCACAGGATAGATTGGGTTGGAAGGGATTTCTGAGGGTGGAACCCCCTCCTTGCAGTGAGCAGCTTGCAACCAGCTCATGCTGCTCAGAGCCCCAACCAACAACAGTAATTTTAAATTTGATCTTAAAACCATCCACTTCCTTCCTCACCTCTGAATTCCTTAATGACCTCTCTGTGTGTGCTGTCTGTAGCTCCTGCCCTTCAGGTTCCCTTCATATTCTCTCCAAACCATCCTTTCCTACATACTTCCCTGGAATTTTCTTCTTGCCACCTGTGCAGGTTTTAGGGTGGCACCTTCATCTTGCCTCCATCTATCCCCCACCCTTTCCTGCTGGAGGTCACCTCTCAGTGACTGGGACATGTGGCTTGCATGTCATCTTGGACTATGCAGAAATTGCCTCCAGACCTTGCTCCCCGGATCCTATATCCAAGCAGTCACATCTTCCAGTCTTTTCCTTAGTCTCGATTGCTGCCACTGCTCTTGGCTGGTTTGAAGTGCTAAAATAATCCTGCATCACATCGGTTGCATTAACTCCCTTTCTTCTTTGTATTATTGCTTCTCCTTCCTTTAGGATTTCAGCTTGTAGCAGATGGGTGTTTTCTGAAATAAGTCCTTTTTCATAGCCCACATGTGTGGAGACATGCACAATAGCAAATATGCGCTGAACCAGAGGCAGAACCCACAAGGAGTTAAATCCAGATTTCCCAGGAACAGGGAGAGAATGAATGAATGAATGATGTGGAAATCAGAGTATGGATTTTGTTGCCTTCCATTCCTGTCTGTGTTTCAGCTGCTCTTTAGGATCTAAGGGAATTAATTTTCCACCTCTCTGCGTGGTTTTTCTCCTGCACCATGAGTTGCTTCCACAGCCCATTCCTAATCATAACAGAACATTCCAGAAGAAGGAATGAGCAATGTTTACAGCTTTCCAGAGATGATTTTCTCAGCCTTTCCCTGGTGTGTCTGTCTGTGCGTGTCTGTGTGTGTGTTTGCTTTCACAGTCAAAAGCATTCTTGGCAAATGCAATCTCCAAGAGAAGAGAATGCTCCAGCTGTTTATCTATTATGCCTTTTGGCACCAGGGAGCCAAAAGTTGGAGTCCACAATAAAGCAATCAGTTGCACAGGATTTGGCCAGCTCTAATGGGAAAGGGAGGCAGCAGCTATTTTAAAATATCCATTCAGTAGATTAAAAAAGAAGAAAAAAGTTTTATAAAGTACATATCTTATTTTTTTGCATAAGCAGGTTTTGTCTAACAGCTGAAGAAAACAATTTCTTGAAAGAGTTAGAAAGTAGATAATAAAAATATGTTAGCCTAAGAAGTGATTTTTTTCAAGTAAAGAATGGCAAAAAAAAAAAAAAAGGCAAAAAGAAGATTTGGTATTGGTATGGGCTGAGGCTCATCTGAAAGTATGTAAGGCTGATTTAACCCATCATCAATTTCTTGTACAGATGCTTGTCACAGCCAGTGTGGAGCTGAGAGCATCTCACTTCATCTGCTTGATGTCATCAGATTTCAATAATTCTCCTTTTCATCCCCTGGGACAAAAAGGGCACATGATTCCTTGCACCTTAAGTGGTAATTCTGTTAACAGCTTGGATGCTGACAGTGAAATGGGACCAATATTTAATATACCTTAGATGTAGTGTTAAAGTTTAGGCTCATTTTTCATCTGCTGCCAGTTTTGCTCTCTTCAAAGCCATTCCAGTAATTCTCACAGGATTGGTCTTTAGCTTCACGTGTTGCATCCTCTTTTGTGTTTATACAAGTGACAGGATTGTGCAACCTAAGTCTCTTGAGATGAGGTAGAATTTAATCATCATAACTGTTACCTTTCCCTCCTTCCCAGTACTTTCCACAAATTCTTAAACACAGTTGCCTGGATAATTGGGAAAAATTGTTTAAACATAGTGCCATAATCTGGTCCATAATTATAGCCCTCCAAAAGGGCTAAAATTCAAGTTTTCAGGACACTAAGAGGCTCTGCATCAGTACAGAAACTTCTCTTGGCAGTTGTTCCATGAACTGATGTGTGTGTTCAGTTTCAGGCACTTTTACAGTTGTACCCATCCTGGACAAGGCTGGGAGACAACTGAATGTGTACAAGAGGAGGTGGCATTAAACAGTGAAAAAAAAAAAAAGTCTGAAAGAAGCAGGAATGAAAAAAAAAACCCAAAACTTCTCCATTTCCTTTATTTATTCCTTGGTCTCTTGTTAATGCCAAATCTTCTCGTGAAATTACCTTTGCAGTTGTTCAAATTGCCAAGTGTTAATGAGAATTTGCAGTCAGGTGGGACTCAAGGAGACAGCTTTAAATTTAGATCTGAGGTGTAGCTGCAGGATAAGTCTGAAAAACCAACTCCTTCCCTCTGTTTCCTTGCTGATTTTCCTAATTTTGGTTCACAGGGTCACATCTAGACTTGTGAGAGTGAGCATAGGTGAAAAGGTTCTGGAGAAAGACTTCTGTGAAGAGAAACCAGGGTCTGCCCTGTGCCAGATTTGGAAACCAAACCAGTAATTATATAAAAAAATTATTGGGTTACACTTGTCTGCTGTGCTGTGAATTGAAATAAAAGTAAAACCTGACCCCTGGATTGTGCCACAAATTAAAAGCACAAATTATCCCCAGGTACTGTTTAGGATTATCCTGTACAGCATTAGCATTGAAATTCACAGTCAGAACAGGCACAAATTGATTCATACTGTGTTTTATTTTTCAATAAGGGTTGCATTAATTAAAGAAATATTTTGATATATAGATATTTATTTATACATTTATATATATATATGTATAAAGTAGCTTTTAGCTACTTTGCAACAAGTTTATTCACTCTGGGTAAAGATCCAAGCTTTACCTCCAGAGCAGAGGAATTAAAGAAGTTATTTTTGATGGATCTTGAAAAGGAATATCTGCTTGAGCCCTTTGCAAGACAAAATTCATAGACATAAGAGGGTTATTGATGATTTTTGTATCAAAAAGAACTTGGAGCTCTGAATGGGCCAATGAGTGTGTGCAGTGCCACCTACCTGGCTGGTTTTCCCTTACTTGAAGTTGAATTATAATCTTAATTTCAGTGTTTTTAGCTGTAGCTCATTAGAAATAGTAACTGAACTTGAAATGACTGCTTTGTTCCTGTCTATTTTGCAGTTAATGTTTGTTTCTGTTAGAAAAATGCTCTGTCAGTGAATCCAGGTGCTCTACTGGAATGCAGAGCTCACAGCAGAAAACTTGTGCTTTCACTCTCCAGTGACTTATTTTTAATTTGACTTTTTTTCTTACCTTATTCAACAGTGCTGCAATCCTTAGCAGTATCGTGATATTTTTTTAATTACATGGAAGATGTAAATGATTACTTCTCATTAAAATAAAACTAAACATTGTATACCACGGGAATGTCCCTGGAAGTTCTGGGAAAGGTGGCAAATGACTTTCATATGTGCAGGTGTTGTGTGGTTATCCCTCCACCTGTAAGGATGGAGAATTGAAGTTTTGAGGTTTTTTTCCTAATTGAAACTATTTTTAGTCTCAATTTCGGCCAGTAAAAAAATTGGTAATACAGCATGGACCGGTGACTTTTACATTAAAACAAGAAATAAGAAAAAATGCTTTTAGAGGTTTTTCCTAATAATTTGGTTTTATTGGCAAATCTGTTTCTGATCGCTCACTTTCACATGGAGGTTCAAGTGTGACTTGCATGAATTGAGTCTACACATATGTTAAACCACAAGCTCTTTTTTCCATCATTAATAGGTTGATTTTGTCATTTTGAAGTAGCCTGCCCTGAAACCAAGCCTGGAACTGTAATTTCATTTTCTGAAAACTCTCAAAATGTCAGTAAATCCTACTAGTCTGAAACAAAATAAAATGTCAATGTATTTTAATTTGTAAGTGACATAAATACAATTTATCACTTTTTAAGCAACAGCTCATGCTTAATGTTTATGCCTTTAAACAGAGAAGCTGCTTTACTTAAAACTGTGCAATTCACATAGGCACTGCATAGCTTTTTAAAGAAAAAAAAGATAAAATCTAGCTCTTTTGAGGGAAATATATTAATTTGAACCATTATTTGAGAGTTGAAAAATCTGATTTTTAGGAGTTTTTTTTTTTTAGTATTATTTCACCATAAGAGATATTTCTAATCAGTATAATAAGTACAAATAGTTCAAACATGACTTTACAACATGTTGTTATTGAGAAGTATTATAATGGAATACAGGACTAAGCCCTGAGGGTGAGCATTGCAGAAAATGGTAAGAAGAACCATGGGAAATTGGGATTTCAAGAGGGTGTCAGTATGTATTTTTGTGCATGGGTTTGAAAATATGAGAGTCTTAGAATCTCACTGGATGGAGCATTTTTGTCTTCTCACTGTGAAATTCTCAGAGCTTGTTTGTTGCTCTGCTTGTTGTGGCAATGTCATATTTCCCTTTTCAGAGATTTATGAGCATTGCTTCCCCCTCTTCCTTTCTCCCTTTTCCCTGCCATAAAAAAAAAAAAAAAATTCTCAAAGGAACTGACTACAACAGAGCAAACATTTTGTAAAGCAGTCCCTTAAATAGAAAATCTGCCAGAAGAGGCATTTTGCTGTAATCCCTTGCCCCTGGTATGTACATCACAGTAATCAGTGACCAATTTCTTGTTTTAAGTGTTTAATCCAGTTTTGTTTTTTTGTATTATGCAGCCTTGATAGCAAAAAGGAGAAAACCCTGGCTAGGCTGAAGATGAATTTACTCAAAAAAAACCAAAAAAAAAAACCCAAAAAACCAACCAACCAACCAAAAAAAAAAAAAAAAAAAACAAACCCAAAAACAAACAAAAACAACCGGAAAACCCCCAAAACCCACAAAAAACCCCCAAACAAACAAACAAACAAAACCCAAAAAAAAAAAAAAAAAAAAAAAAAAATCCCCCCCAAAAAAACCCAAAAAACCAGAAATCACTGCTCCCTTTAAAAAGCACACAAAGTCTGTAAATGCTCCCCTAAAAGTTGAAAACTGTTTATTTGATGAGAATCCACGGCACAACTGCCTGATTCACTTCCCAATTCTTCACTGACCTTTTGACTTCCTTACTGCAGCGTGACACAAATTGTGTGATCCTGTCTGTGTGCTGTTTCTTTTTGTCATTAGCCATGATTCATCTGCTCTGTGACTTGTCAAACTTGAGTTATTTTTAATCCTTTGCTGGGCCTCCCTAAAGGCATTATATCATATCTCCTGACACTGCACATGATCTCTCAGTCCCTATTGTCCTACCCTATTCAGATTCCTCTAGTTTATTTCCTACCCCTGATAGGGTTCCATCTATTATTGCTCTTTTTTAATAAATCTGCAGTTTTTGACAAGCTACAGCCACTTTCATTTTTCCAAACAATTTGTATGAACCCGTTAAACAGAATCAGCCACGGTAACAAATCCTTCAGGGCCTCTGTTGTTATATTCTCATTTGGCAGGAGATTGTTCCAGGACACAATTTTATGGCAAAATATATTTCAGACAGTTTAGTTTCACCTCTCACTTCATTAGCCGGAGTAATATCTGGAAAAGTTTGCTACTCTTCTTGCTGTTTTGATTATTTCTGCCCTTTTAAAATGTGGGTTGTGCTGAGCTGAGGTTTTTTTAATTATTTACTGACTATATCAAAGGACATTTCCTTCTCTTCTGCTGTGCCTGCAGTGAGAAGATGTGAGGAAAAATGGCCTTAAGGTGAGACAGGGGAAATTCTGATCAGAGAGGAGACAAAATTTTCCCCTGTTCAGGTGTTATGGGGCTACAGGGGCAGTGCTGGGTGGACAATTGGCCTGGATGATCTCAAAGGTCTCTTCCAATCTTGATGGCTCTGTGATTCTATTGATTCACACTTGCAATATTTAGGTGAAAAGAAAATCAAATCTGTTTGCCTTTGTTCCAGAAGCAAAGCTGGAATTAAGCTTAAAGTTTGTCTTGTTTTGGTTTTGTTGATAATTTAATTGTTAAACTTTTGCTGCTAAAAACGACAAGAATTTTGGCAATTCTACTAAAAGTACTTTTCATAAACCTCAGGAATTTAAGATATAATCTCATCTTGAAGAGAACCAAAATGCATTCAAAAACAGGAAAAGCACAGTTTAAACATCCAAGCAATTGTAATTCTGCTGTGTCATGACATTTCAGTCCTGCTTCCACGTAAATTACTGTTTTCAGGATGTAGAAAATTATATACAAGCAGTAGAGTTGCTGACATTCTTGCATGGGTTTCAAAAGTCACTGTCAGTGACACTCAGGATCTGCTTAACTCGCTTGGGAAGCAGAAAATGGAACTAAAAAAAAGAAGCTACTTTGTTGCTTCTATAGTTTCTGCTCAGAAAAACTGTATTGTTGTTAGTGTTGTATTTGATTTAGGAAATCTAAATGAGAAAGTGTAAATTACTGATTAAAATAGGGATTAGTGTTTAGAAAACTGTCGAATATATGTGCTGTCCAGTGGAAGTTGTGTGGCTCTGAAGAAAAGCATACTTTCCAAGTACCCATATAAATCTACATTGAATATGTTTGGATGTGGGGCTGAACCAAAGTGTTTAACTGTTATGATAACATTTTTGTTGCTTTTCATTGTAATTCCTTGCAATCTATACAAGACTGGATCGAATACATCCAACAAAGATTTTGGTTTTTTCAGGCACGTGAATGAAAAATTCTTTGTTATGGAATAACAGTGAAATATAAACTCAGGAAAAATCATGCTGAGGATGAGGCAGGCTTTCAGTTTTGAAATTAATTTTGCAATCCCATGGGTTATTCATAGTTACAGAAAGCCTTCAACTTATGCACACCTTTAAGTTAAATGGGGAATGGCCCCATATCCAACCCAAGGACTCGGTCTCAGCCCTGGGAAGTTCCTTGTCCTCCCCACCTGGAGATGGATGTGAATTGTCAAGACTTTGAGCACCTGTGTGCTTCTGTCCGAGGGTAAAATCCAGCTCTAAAATATAGTGCTAAAATCTTCTTTTTCTAGGTTGATTTCCAATGTCAAACAGTTTGACAAACGCATCAGATTCAAGGTATACCTCTCTGCTTTTTGTGAGGAAGTGATTGTTGAAGGAAAGCTTGAAAAGCTGTTTTGGAGGGCAACGTTTTTGTTGTTGATGGAATTGAAATCTCAGGTCTTTGAGTTCCATGTGTGTTCACCCAATATCCTGCCCATTTCTCTGCTTCATCCAGTTAGGAGTTTATTTCAATATCTACTACATTACAGAGAGTGAAGTGAATTATTTTACTTCATAAAGCTAATGATATGCCTGGGAAAAGATGAATTATTAGATTTCCAAAACACAAATTAAAAAAAACCCTATGAAATAAAAAAGGGAAAAAAAAAAAAAAGAGCAGCGATATTTACAAGCATCATAAGCAGGAGGGGCAGGTAGATTGTGGTGGGTTTCATGTTATTTTTTCCAGGCTGCTGTGTGGACTATTCCATCAGTCTTTGCCTGTTACAGGAGTGGGAGGTGATGCAGGAAAAGAAAGGCTGAACATTAAGGGGCATGGGTGAATTTACCTCATTCTAAAGCAGCTGAATTAGAAAGAAATGAATGCAAAAAGGCTGATGATTAAGCACTTCCCAAACTCATGGAAAATGCTCACATAAACTTCTCTGAAAGAATTAATAAAAGGATTTCCAGCTCCCAGCCAAGCAAGAGGCAGCAATAAGTTTTTTTGCTATTAGTAAGTGGCTGCTGGGCAGAACATGATCTTGATTTTTGGAGTGTTTCTCAATCATATGAATTTATAGAGGAATAAATCTTTGTGTTTCTGGTTCACATGCCCCATCAGGAGTGGCTCATGTGTCTCAGAGCTTGATAAATATTCAGCTGGCCTTATCTGATCCTTTCCTGCACTGTTTTGGAAAGCTTGTTGATTTTTATTCCGCACCTTTCCTGGTTTAGAGCTGATAAATACTCAGTGCTGAAATCATGTAAACAATGTCAGTGTTTTTAAGGTTTTTCAGAGCTAAAACGCCCCATCTGATCACGTTTCACCCTTTTCAGAAAATAAACAGGATGCAATAGATTTTTATTATCTTCTGTTCCAAAACTATGTCAGATTAGCTGCAAAATAACTTTTGTTTGACAATGTTGTATAAATAATTTTTACTTGAATGGTAGTGATACCACAAGATTTAAACCCAAGAGCTTTGAAGTATTGTCCAATTGTCTCAGTGTATACAGCATTAAGAAATGTTTTAACTTTTGTAGCTTTGAAGGGTGTCTTAATATTAAGCAAAAGCTGGTGTGCTTCTGCACCACATGGAAATGAGGAAATATTCAAAAGCACTTTTCCTTTTTGATAGTCCTTTATTGGGTGATGCTGAGTGACCACTTCAAAGATGAACCCCCTGCATTTGTGTGTTTGCACAGATCTTAACTCCAGCCCAACTGGGGCCTAAGGAACTGATGCAGTACAAAAATGACTTGCTGGAGTTTTTGGGGAATAGAGCCACGTTTTAAATCACACTTTCATGAAATAGGAATTTTAGTCCCTTATTGTGAGAAATGATGGATTGTATGGGTTGCTTTTTATAAAATAGCAGGAAAGATTATTTCAGAAAAGAAAGCAGAGACAATTCAGAAAAGGGAAAACCAAAATGTATCTTGATATCATTATTGAATTTGGTAGCAGAAAGAAGAAAAAAAAAAAAAAAAAGAGAAAGAAAACTAGATGTAGAAAAACCCCCAAAAGACATCAATGAGTCTTTGAAAAAAATCCTGAAAGCTGTGTGAATTTGCAGCTTAAAAAGAAAATTTTTAAAATATCCTTTGAGTTAAACCCCATTGGCTGATCCCACCAGCATCAGGAGCTTTAATAAGACCATCAGGTTTCAAATCCACTGGCAGTTCATCAGGTTTCCTACTGGTGTCAGTGCAGTGGTGGTGTTGCACTGTATTAAAATTCTTGCAATATTCCCATTCCAGCAGTTTACATTTATTCCTGCATGTGCAGGGGTAGGAACAGTTTCAGGATGGGTCTTCAGCCCATAAAAAAACACTTCAAAGGAAAATCACTTAGAATGAGCCATCCTTTTAATTTTGTCACTTTTTGCAATGAGGGAACTTTGGAAAAGAAGCCTGAGGATGAAAGCAGCAAATAAAGCTGTGATAAAAGCCTTGAGATATTCATCTGCCTTTCAATCACTCTGTGCTCCATGGCCATTGTCTTCTTACCTTGAGGTACCACTCATCCCTGGGAATTTTTACCTCCAACCTTATGAAAATGGAACAAAAAAGTTAAAGGTTTTGAGTAGTATTTGGAAGTATTATTTTAAGAGAATACTGAATTTGATAAAAAGGATTTTTTTTTTCTTTTGAGTAGTTGAAATATGATTAAATTTTTTAGAAATGGTCAGTAATAAAAGTTCACCTGTTAAAAGTTTATTGTGTTTTTTCTTAGTCTCTTAACTCAAAGGAAAAATAAAAAAAACTATTAGAAACTTTTAATAGTGTGGGATAATAGATGTGCTCATGATGGGTAAAAATGACAAACAGATCAAGCAGGAACAAAAGTACTTTTATGCTTAAGAATGTTGGATGAAGTTTAAAAGAAGTCATATAATTCCTGGATTGTAAGCATTCAATAACATCAAAGAATACATGCTTAGCATATGGATACATATATTTAATAGAAATAATTTTTTCTCTCCCCCACTCCTCAATTTTTTTTTTAATTGTTGAATTTATATTTAATTCTATGAAGTGTTTCCTTTTTTTTTTTTTCAGTAGTGTTTGTGACACTTATGCCAAATGGAGGCCTTATTGTTGATTTAATATTATTACAGTACAAAAATATCTATGCACGGTAGCAAGTGCCAATGATCCAGAAGTGCTCAACTCCATTAATCTCACATTAAAGATATAGATAATTTCCTACACAGATAAAAATGTCAGGCAATATAAACTCACAGCAGTCTTACCAGAAACAGAGACTTTGCATGGTATTTGGTTCCTCTGTGCTCATTTTTGCATCCTTCCCAAATACCACATGAGTTTCAGTGGTATCAGATTTTGTGGCAGTACATAGAAACCAGTGGGAAAAAAAAAAATTCCAAAGGGAGCTTTTGTTTGATTTTCTGGATATTTATTCTGTGCAGGATTTCCCAGGGGCTTTCTCTTTTAAGTGAAGCTGGCTGGCCTGGTTGAAGGGTACAGATTTCCTGTCCCTGTCTCTGTAGGCATCACAACAGCCCTGGTGCTTTCAAAGAGAGAGAGAAAACCCAAAGAGACTCAGCCCCTGCACCCCAGCTGTGCTCCTGACTGGCTTTTTAGGGAAAAGAAAATGAAGGAGGCCTGAAAAAGAGGGGCTCTCATGGAAGAGAGGAAGGGAGCAGGAGGGGAATATCTCAAAATTATGGAGCTCCTCCCATGCCAGCCCATGGGTGCCATCAGGAATTTCCATCCCACCATGGTAGGGTGGAAATGCAAGACAAGACCTTTGCTCTCTGCCTGGGGCCAGGAGACATGCCTGAAGAAATCTGTCCCCAAGCACTGAATTTGATTTACTTTTCATCTGGTTTCTAGGCCAGCATCAGCTGCATGTCCTGCCTGGCCTGTCCTTTTTCCTCACAATTATTATTTGGATGAGACCCAAAGGCAAAGCTCTGTAGATAATCCCTCAGGAGAGGAGTATGAGAGTGCCTTTGCCACTGTTGTGCTTTTTGGGTGCTCTTCTCTCAGGTGGCCACTGTGCATAGAGAACTAACTTGGCTTCTAGCTCATTTCTGATTTCTAACTCAGAGTTGAGATGCTGGATTCCCTGCATGACAGGTCTATCACTCTGTCCTGGATTCCTCACTTAACTTGTCTGAAACACACACTGGCTTTTGAAGTTTCACTCAATTTTATTTATTTTTTTTTTCCCTGAAAAAAGGGAGAGCATTCCCTTTGATTTTACTGCCCTTGGATGCTTCAAGCAGCTCTGAGTGAGAACATTTGAAATGATGTATTGACATTTCAGATGGATCTCTGGCAGCCTTTCATGGCCACTGGTGCCAAGCTGGGGTTTGACAGCGTGGGCTCCACTGAGTGGCTTTGCAAAAAACATGTTGTGTGAGGTGTTCTCCTAATATTTCATATTTTAAGCCAAAATAAATATTCAGGGAGAAGTAATTAAAGGTGATTTGTGTGCACTGAGGTTAGGGAAGGTGGGCCTGCAGGTACAGGGGGGTGATTTGTCTATGGAGAGCATCCTGCTGGTTTAGGGGAGCAGCTCCCTGCCCCACACCATGACCCACCCAGGTGTCCCCTGCCGTGAGCTCCTCTCACTCTGGGCAGGGTGGGAGCTGATTTTCAGTGCTCAGCAGGTTGTCTGTCCCATGGGCTGAACTGGTGATGTTCTTGCCTCCTGTTTCTGACCTGTTTTTGGCCAGGATAAGGTGCTGGCTAAAATCCCTTATACATGGAACCCAAACGTGCCACTTCCTTGGACCTCATGATTGAGTTCGGACTATTTATATTAGCAGGGATTTCAAGTCCTAAGGTGAAAAGACAGTTTTGATGTTACTGTGAAAAGTGATGTCTGAAGACAGTTTTTAAGTAGCAGAAGTTGGAAAAAAATTAAATTACAAAGCCGTTGAATGGCTTTATAAAACTACGTATTTTACAACTTTCCTTTTGGAGAGGATCCATCACAAAATCTATTTTTTAAAATTTCTTTTTTGCCGTTTTTAGGCACCTGCCCATTGTACATGACACGCAGCTGATAGGGGAGAAGGAAATGAATAAGGGGAGGAGTAGGTTGTGTTTCTTTCTGGTATCATCTTGTTTTATAGAATCATTTTGTACCCTCCACCCTTTTTTCTTCTCCTGGAAGCTGCAGGTCCACATCAACCAAATCTCTTGGGAGCAGCAAGTCCCAAAAGGATGTGACTCCTGTGTCACCAGGGAATGAGGGGGGTGACAGGAGGGGACAGTTTTGATGGCAGGGAAAGAGAGTCCAGGGCATTTTTTGTTTGTTTATTTATATTTGCATTTCACACGGAATAACTGTTTTGGTTTTTAATGATGTGTGAGGAGTGTTGCCAAAAATAGAAAACATTCATTTGAATTTTCAATGAAGCTGATTGTACCTCTCTTCCATTTAATTTCCATGAATATTCTAAGGACCATAAAGGGAATATTCACTGGAGCAATAAATGTTATGCTAATTCTGTGGGACAAAAATGGGAAGTGAGTTTCAAATTCCAAATATTCGTAGTGATAACCTATTTTATGCAGTACCCATTCAAAACCAGGCTTAATTTGCATTGAAGTCAGAGACTTGAGGGTATTTGTATACCTTCTGCAGAATCAGTGAATCTAAAATGCATCAAGCAAAGTTGTGCCTGATGAAAACATTGGAAATTTTAGGAAAAAAAAAGTGAAAAATATTTAATTTTTTTTTCTTAAACCTATTTGGACAAGGGGAAAAATTTTCCATAAGCTTTTGCAGTCTTTGTGGATTCCTCCAAACAGAATTAGGAGTGTGGCAAAAAGTTTTGTGAGTTTGCCTCATTCTGGCATTTTCCTGCTACTACTGAATTTTCCATAAAAGCCAAGATCGGTTTGCATAATTGTATTGACAAACAGTTATATTTATAGTAGAGAACACACCATTAAGCTGTTTTATAATATGCTTTTGTTTTGCTTTTTTTCTGAAGTTTTCTTTTGATAAAGAAATTTTAATTAGCAGAATTTTAATAATGCTGATTTTTGGTATATTTCCAATATTTGTTTTAGAGTTATTATAACCCGTAGTTAGGTCATTCACCAAATAATTTCCTCTGAGGATTTTTCTGCCTGAAAAGTCACCTTCAGTGTGCAGACAGGTATTTTGACTCTGTGTTAACACGGGGTGCATTTAATTTTAAATTTGTATTATCTTTTTTTTTTTCAATTTAGTTTAAGCCTCTTGCATGTGCCACAATAGAAAATGAACAGGCACTCTGAAATCTGGAATAAGTGTGCAGGGAGGGTCATTTCAGCATCTCTAACTTGCTTTGTTGTGCTGAAATTTCTTCCTGTTGTAGAAAGGAGAAAGCCTAATATTTATGGGCTGCAAGATTTTATTTATAGTGTCAATAAAGCCTCCATGTATTATCTATACGTGACACAAATGCTTTGAAATTTCCCCACCAAACCAGCTTGATTGGCTTCTTTTCCTCCCTTTCAGTGAAAATGCAAATCAATACATAGTATTTCATTATCCCGTGTCCAGAAGCTGATTTGGCAGTTAATTATGTTGGATGTGAGCTCTGTGGCTGAGGGGGTGCTTACAAGGAGCAGGTGATGGATGCACTCGCACCTTTGGAGACCTCACTTTGATCCTGCCATAGGTCACACTGGGAATGAGTTCCTATGGGCATGTTTTACTCCTTTGGGCTTGTCTGTCCACATCATAAACCCATCAGGCCACATGATGTAGCTAACAGTAAATGCCACAGAAAAGCTGCAGCAGGCAGCATTGGGAAGGGTAATTCATGTCCCTCAGCAGAATTGTGATTGGGAGCATCCAAGATCAGTTTTTCCTGAATTTTAGGCCCATTTGAAAAGCATTTTTTTCCCCAAAGACCTTTGAGACTCCTCTAAGGCCCCAAGTGCAACTGCAGAATTGAGCATTTTAATATATTTGAGAAACACCCATTTGACAACAGCTCTTGTTGATTATTGGATCTTTCGAGTCGCGGTGACAAAATAAATCAATCCATCAGAATGAAGAGATGTTCTCAGGGGCGATTTGAGTTCCAGTGTGACCTGTGTTCCCCAGGCAGCAAAAGATATTCTCAGAAGTGATTTTAATTCCAGTGTGTCCTGTGCTCCCCAGGCAGCCTGGTGACCCCATCCCAGGCTGGGGAAGAATCCTTGAGCCAGAGCTTGGCGCCGCATCCAGAGCCTCACGACAGGAGCTGTGCCTCGAGTGGAGGTGAGAGGTTTATTATTTCACCCATTCTGTGCGTGCCTTCATCATGCACAACCCCTATTTCTCATAAACTCCCTGCCTGCTGAGCAGGAAAAAGGAAAAGCCGAGTGGGAAGCGGGAGGGATCCGTCTGTGAGAGGCACTTGTGCCGCTCACACATGCAGGTGCGACGGCCTCATCAGCTGCAGTGCCCCTGCTTCACAGCGAGCCTGCATGAATAAGCACTCCCAGATTAGCTGGCAGGCCTCTCATTTCAAGGTATGACTGTGTTTCTGGCATGTGGTGTAATCACAGGGAAGAGTTTTGATGGATAGCAGAGGAGGAGAGGGAGAGAGATGCTCACTGAGGCCAGCTGATGCATACAGGGTCATTTATGTCTTGTCTATAAACTTATGAAGTAAAAGAAGAGACCCCTGGGAGTCCAGTGACACTAATGGAAAAGTTAAGTGTGAGACTGTACAGCTGGATTTGATGGCTTTTATTCAGAGTTGTTATTAATTTAGACAAAAGCAATCTAAGGCTGTCAGGAGTGCAACCTCTGCATTCACTTCTGTAAATTATCATAGTGTCCATCACCTCAATAACAGCAACTCAGGTGTGGGTGTTTGTCTTAGAGGTGAATCTCAACCTGCTGGATTAACTTGTGATTTGGAAGGAAAAAATTAACTCTCATTCTCTAATAAGCTGTGGGGTTTTTTTAAGATTGCTTTTTTAATATGCTTTGTTTCACTTTGTTAGTAGCTGATCTGCTTGAGAGTGGTACAAAGTGAAAGTGTGAGCCCATAGCAAATGCAACAAGTTGAGTAGCAGGCATTACCCTTTATCTAACTAGTCTGTGGATGGCCATGAGAAGCCATTAGTTCCCAAATTCCAAATATTCATAGGTATTTCTGATATTGTGAGGAAAGCTGGTGCTAGCAGCGGTGAACTTCTGTTCTCATTTCCAGTTACACTTGAGTACCAGCTGTACCATGTAATAGTTGTAACATTTTTTTCCTTCAAAGAGAGCATCCCTCACCCTGATGAGAATTGCAGCCTGAAAAGATCTTTCTGATTCAGTGGTCTCAACTGTCACCTCTCTGACCTCACAAAATAGACTTTTCAGCTTTTGTGTATCACCTCCTGCTTTCCCTGGGCACGGTGCAGTCTCATCACCTCCTCCTCCAGGCTGACATTTGATTCATTGAGCTGCATTCTGATAGAGAAATCCCACATTAGCCCCTCTTCTTGGGAGACTGACAAAGCCTTTGTGATGGATAAGCTTTCTTCTGAAGTTTGAGATAGCCTGGTGTATACCTGCCTTTTTATTTTTTTTTTTTGTGTGTGATTCTGCACCTATGGGGTAGGGCAGCCTCAGAACCAGGACGTCTGTTACATGATATTTTTAAACTCCATTTGTGGAGAACCACAAATGATTTCATGTAATGTTAAACAACAGCTAGGTTCTCTTTCCTTTTCCTTATCTAAGGAAACATAACTCACTCTGTGCCTGTGTCCCTAATTAGTAACACTTGCAAGCCTTGACCTTTCCACAGAGAGCTCGGCTCAGCCTCATCTGTAGAGAATTGCCCCTATGATGTAGCTGTGCATAATAATAAAAACAATTTAAAACGCATTAAAACGTGAAAAAAAACCCCACCAACACCCAAACCACTTAAAAGCTTAGACCCAGACTTCTCCACGTTTATTCATGTTGAGCAGTAATTTGCTCTGGTAATGGTCCCAATGAGGCAGTTTTAAGATACTGTGGACTCAAAGTAAGAGCATTGTTTAATAAATAAGCAGTTGTGTCCTTCTTTGTTCATTAATGGCTCAATGGTCTTTGTGTCCAGCTCATGATCTGTTCCCAGGACCAGCCTACTTTCAACACTTTGCTCCTTTGCCTTATTTTGTCTGATTATTTCTCATAATCTGGAATTAAAAAGAAAAAAAAAAAAAAGGTTGGTAAAGCACCAGCTGGAATGCAGTGATTTTGTCCAGACTGCTGTCACTTTTAGGGATGACTGTAAATGTTTATTTACTGAGTGACAGTAAGATTTTTTTCTTTTTTATGCCACAACCATATATTGCCAGGCCTCCATTTCTTATTCCAGATCATAGAAGTGTCCTCTGCCTGAAATAATTTTAAAATTTAACTAGCTCTTTTTCGTAAACATTGATTTAATATACATATCTGTCTAGCTCAGAGAAAAAAAAAAAAAGCCAGACTCCAAAACCAGTATATTGTCTGAAGAAAAATAATGCCATCTACCATTTTTTTTCTCTCTAGAGAGAAAAAAAGTGCTCTCTCAGAGCACTTGTCCAGGGACTTCCATGGGATTTTCCACCTGATTACTTTAAACTGGACTTTTCCCTTTGTATCAATCACTGGAGAAACAAACGATGAGTGCTTACAGCATAAGAGCTGCTAATGTTTTTACCTTAAATCTAACTTGTACAAGTTCTCAGATTTCCTTATTTTCACTTTATCTCATTGAGAAAATAATGTCTTTCAGTTTTTTTTTTTTTGGAGAAGAAATTGTGCTAAGCCTCAGTACCAGGAGGGCTCACCATACATTGGATTCCTTTTCTAATTAGGATGAATTCCTCACCTTGAAGATTTCATACATTAGAGAAGAAAGTTTCTGCTTTTAAAAAAGAGGGTTTACTGTTACATCAGCAAAACTGGGAACAAAACCTGTTTTCCCTTTTCTTTTGTGAAGCCAGTAACAGTGGCTGCCCATTGTCAGGCAAAATAAGATCAAAATTTGTCTGCTCTAATGCATTTTACTGGTGTCTCCTCTTTGCAATAGAGATGCCAACTCTATCCAGGTGATATTTCAATGCCCATCAGCTTGTGAGAAATACTCCCCTGACCGTGTGTAGGGGCTGAATAACCACTCAACCCAAGGCAGGCCTTGCTGTGAGTCCCAGGGATGCTGTGTGATGGTTACCACGGGGCTTGCATTTGGAGAAATGTGTTTTTCCAAGATTAAAAGAGGGAGTACGAGCCTGATTCAAGGAGTTCATTCCCTCCTAGGTGATAGTGCCCATCAAGTTTGACCTTTTTGTGCAAACACATATTATACACTGCAGATTATCCTTTCATAGGCTTTTCCCCCCCAAATATTTCTGTTTTATAATGCCAAAAATTATGAATATTACTCTGTTTGATCTAGTATGTAGGGATGTTTCTCTTCAGCTCTCCCCACTTGAATTCTAAAGAAAGAATACATTCTTTTGGTAATTTATTTGCTTTCAACTAAGTGCTGTTAACCTCCAGTTTAGGACATTTGGGGTTTTAAAATTCAGATTTGGAGGGTCTGAAAAGAATAATGTGTCTACATTTACATTCCAGACTTCTGCAGCTGTGATGAAAACAAGATTAAAGAAGAAATCATTGGCAATGGAGTGCTTCAACGACTGAACTGCTGACTTTTTTCCAGTGGATATTAAGGTATCTTCAGCTTTAGCTGATGCCATTTTAACAAAACGGGCTAAATTTTCTTCTATATTGTATTCCAAATTTCAAGAGGTACATCTAGAGGAAAATGCTGCCCTGCTACTTAAAGTGTTCATTTTTTTTCATTTTTCTATTAATGCTGGATTTTTTTCTGTTGCACATGTACCTTACACATTTGTAAGGGCCTTTTCCTGCAGCTGCCATGCAAATAGCTGTGTATTTTAGATGGCTGAGATCATACCTAACTCATCTCCCTTAAAAGCTACCATTTCAACGCCTCCTCCCCCTGCTACTTGACCCAGTCTCTGTCTGAGCTGCTCAGCTGTGGAAACAACTGCAAAGGAAACAGATAATAATGGTAAACTGGGGTGTCATGCTTCTCTTTGTGTATGGCCATTGTAATACAGATCCAGCAGGCCAACAAATGACTCATCAGTGGCACCAAGCCTGCAATTTTGCTGTGTTTGCAATTTCAGAGGAGAAAAGCAGCTCACAATTACACGTATTAAACTTTCAGATGATGCAGAAATGATGACGTCCAACACTTCTATTATCAGTCAAACTCCAGGGAGAGGGCGTCAGATCTTTATGCAGCCCAGGTGCACATTTTTTTATAATTTAATCAGCTCAAAGCACCCTCATTTCGCCAGAGAACTCTAATTCATGCCTTGAAAACCACACCATGCCCTCTGTACCCCCCCTGCCACCAGCAGTAAATTACAGCTCACCATTCATAACCCTTACCTGCATTTAATCCAGCGCCCTCTGCGAGGAGCTCAGCCAAATCTGCTCCACAAGCTGAAAAAGCTGGACAAAAAAATGCCATGAATTATCTTCATGGGGATTATGAAGAGCAAAAGGGACTGCTTAAAAAAAAAAAAAAAACAACCAAAAAACAGCCCAACAAGCAGCTGATAATTAGATTTAGGCAAATACATGTGAGAAATGTATTTGTGCTGGTCGCTGGGAATGATGTCCCTCAGCAAGGATGGATTGGTTGTGGGAGAGAACCAGATCCCTGTCTGATTTTCTCTTTTCTGCTCCTTTTCCTTTCCCAGTGTTGTCACAGGTCAGGGAATAGGCTGGTAGGCTGAGGAAGCAGCAGTCCTGGTGGGGAAACTCAGCTCACCTCTTGGCTAGATCGAAGTCAAGTTTAGAAACCCAGTTAGGTATGATCTCAGCTACCCAAAATTTACAGTTATTTGCATGACAGCTGCAGGAAAAGGCACTTCCAAAAGTTTAAGGTGCATGTGCAGCAGCAAAAGATCCAACATTAATAGATGAATTCAGAAAACAGAACACATTAAGTAGCAGGGCACCACTTTCCTCTATATGTACCTATTGAAACTTAAAATAAAACACAGAAGGGAGGGGTAGGGTTAGAGGGATGACCTAAGGAAATGCCATGGGAAGTGGGATGCATTTCCAGAGGGCAGAAACCTGATTCAGGGTTGGGAGGAGGTTTTGGAGGGGGTATGTGTGGGTTTGTTTTGCCTACCAAGAGCTTGCTGCCAGCATGGGTATTCCTAATTCCCAGTTGGGGAATTGGGAATTCCCCCAGTGCTGGGGGATCCTTACAAGGGTGAGGAGCCCTCCATTGGAGCAGGGCTCAGGGACAGCCCCAGCTCTGGTTTGTGCCTCTCCCCCTCTGCTTGCACCACCCTGGAGAGCTCCTCGTGGCCCTGAGTGCTGGAATTGACCACCTTTGTGTCCCCCAAAAAGCTTAATGAAAGAAGCTGGAGCTGCTGTTTTGAAAGCTGTCCAAAGAGGATTTGGATGCTCTGCTCTCATTAAAAAACTGGTGGGAAAACAGGTGCCAAAATCCTGCTGCTGACCTCGTAAATCTGCCTGCACCAAAAATCTCCAGAGAGAGTTGAGAAAGACAAATGCCTCTTCAGCTGACTGGCACTGGCTGATGTCATACCAGATTCAAAGTTTTTTTTTTTTTTCCTTATGTCTTTTTGTCTTTCCCCATTCCAAAATGAATGGTGGGGATGGGGAGAAGAAACACACCTAAGAATTTTTTAAAATGTTTTTCATTTTGGAATGATATTCTTCTCTTATTTAAATTTCTTTTTAAAGGGGATTTTAAAAAATCCAACTAGTCAACCAAAAGATTAATTTTCTTACTGTTCTAGTAAAAACTGTTTCTAGGTACAGAACTTGCCAGTCTTTGTAGGTATTAGCATAAAATAGGAGAAAATATTGAAAATTAAGAAATGTGCTTTATTTTTCATCACCAAAAGAGTATTTTTACATTCAAAGAGTGGGTGAAGAAAAGATAGTCAAAGCTTAATTTCCACTTAACAAAAACATTTCCATATGTTTTACTCATATGAATAATTCACAAGAAATGAGTCACAACTGAGTAGTGAAAAAAACTTCCATAGACATGAAGAAAAATATTAACAATGATTACTACTTATAACATCTTGCTTTAAAGGAACACTCAAAAATAAAGATGCTATAGAGGTTAGAGGGGACAAACATGCTTAATTTCTGTTAGCTGAGCTTTGTCATTTGGTAGTCAAGGTAAATAGTGCAGGTTTTATGAAAAGAAAATAAGATATCTTAAAAATTCATGATTCCTGCTTAACACATCTGAACTTTTATAAATCTAAAAGATACAAAACATGTAAAGAAATCATATTGGCTCATTCAGAGAAGCGTTAAGCACAATAATTAAAGTCCATCCATGTGACTGTAGGGAAGTTTCTGATAATCTGATCCATTTCCTCTGGTGATTAAAACATTTTGCATGATGAGCTGAGACACTGGAGTATATTTCAGGTTTATAGACTTGTCAGTGTCATCACAGTTAAAGATTAACATGGCTCCCAGTGCTTGTTCTTGGAATTTAACAATTAATAACAGAATAAATTAATCGAGATCCTCTTTCCAGAAAAGACCTGCTGCCCATCAGTACCATGTGTCCCAGACAAAGGTAATCCTGATGTCTTTTTCTCTGATATTCTTGGTGGTGCTGAAGTTAAACATGCTTCAGATCCATACAGAATGACTGAACTATTCCTTTTTCCCTTCCTATTTTTGATAATTATTCATTGTTAGCCTCTCCATAGTGGAAAGTCTGTTGCTGCATGAGCAGTGGTGTTCAGTATTTTGGAATTTCAACTCTGCAAAGACTGTGCAATTAATTTTGTTGCCTTGGGAGTGGAGGTGGGTGTGATGGAGCAAACAGGGTGAGGCTGCACAATGACACACAGAGATCAGAACAGGGAGTAAATCCCTGGAAACCCTCAAAAAAAGCTGTAAACAGATCTGACAATAAGTCTGAATGCCTGTCATTGTGATGGTGACACACATCTCTCTGCAGGCTTGAGCAGCTGAAGGTTGTGTGTCCTTACAGAGGTGACATCACAGGATGTATCCATGTGTGCAGGTTGTGGATTCTGCCCAGGATTTATGGGACACAAAATTTTCTTTGATATTCTGTGTGAGGGGCGAATGCTTTAAATTTCAAGTAGCTTCAAGATTTGCCAGCATCATAGAAAGATGAAAAGTTGCTGCAAACCATTTTCCCTCAAATTCTTTACTGAAACACTTCCCCTTACTTATTTTAAAAGCAGTAAATATTTCCCCAGAGGATTTCTTGGCTTTCCAGCCCTTTTGCTGGTGCCAGATATCAGTGCCAGGGGTTTCTGTTGTGGTTCCAGTGCCTCTTGTGCAGGAATTGTCTGGAGGCCACAGACTGACTTGGCTGCAGGCAGCAGATGGGGCTGACACGGCATTGACTCCTGGTGTGGTTCAGATTATAATTATTGACCCAGGGGTGAAAGGCTCTGGATCCCATTACCAACTCCCTGAGTCATCCTGTTCCTTACAGCAGGGCTTGGAACAGCTGATGCAGGATGCTGCTGCTCAATAGCATCTGCACTAAGAGCACTTACTCAGATTTATTGGCCAGCATAACTTTCAGGTTTTGTTTATTGAGCAGCAAATAGGTATTTTTATGGAGCTGCACTCATGAAATCCTCAAGTCCTTATGCATCTAAACTTTTTGCTGAAGACAGGATATCTTGAATAAAATTTAAAGACAAGGCAGTCTGAAGTTATTTTAGAATCCTAGCATACTCTGATTCACAAGAATGTTCTGGAGATACTAAAAGCTCTGAATTCAGGAAATCCCCTGGTGTGACATTTTTCTGATTTGAAGGCTGTGGCAGTCCTTTGAATGTGTGGCTGGGACTTGGGACATGTTCTCATTACTGCTATCTGAAAAGCTGCACATCTTTGCATTTCAGCCCTATTGCTTAGTGGACGTCTCTGAATGGAGGAGAACTGAGATAAAAAGGACCCAGAGTTAGGGAGGGGAATCCTTCTTGCTCTTGGATGCAGGTGAAAATGGACCATCACCACCCTGTCATGTTTATCAGCTGTTTTTTTCTTTCTTTTTTTCACATCATTCTAAACAACAGATGCTGTGTCCCATTCTGTCTGTATTATCCTTTAACCAGCTTTTGGTTGAATGATACAACAAAAATGAAGCTGCTAGGCACCAAATATCCCCAAATTTTCCCTACTTTCTTATATTTTTACATAAAAATTATGTGGCCAGATGCATTGCAGACAATCACAGCACCAGAATTTGGTAGGGAAGAAATTCAGGTTTTTTACTTCAACATAATTTAGTTGCTATGGTCTGATGGTTTTTTTTTTTTGTTGTTGTTGTTTTGGTTTTGTTTTGTTTTTTTGCTCCTCTCACTTGCTCTGAAATACCTCCACTTAAAAGTGCTGCACCATCCAAAAGTTAGTGTCAAATAGATCATTTGGTCTAACAGAAACAAAATTTTCTGGCGTAAACCCCAAATAATCTTTTGCAGATCTGTTCTCATATAAGTGTATAGAAAAGAAATTTATACAATAAGTGCTAAAACTTAGAGTGGTCAGTGTTAGTTTCATGTTGAACTTCTTTTCTCCAAACACACTTAAACTGTGGAATTGTTTTCCTGATCTTCAAGGCAGTGTATTTATTTTAGATATAAAATTTATAAGTTACTAACATTCCTCAGGCATCTATAACTGGTAGTTTCCCCCCACTGTCATGTGGTTGTACTGTTATTTTCTTTTTTTTTTTTTTTTTTTTTAAATTTGTGCAATGCTAGAATTGTTATAGATTGTCAGGGCAACAAAGAAATTGCTTCTTTATATTCTCAGTGCATTTGGTTAAGAATTAATTATGCATTATGAAAAGTGATTTTGGGGCACTGGCGAAAATATGTGAAAATAAAAATATTGGATATAGGAACAGCGGTGATAAATGTCTGCTTTTATATGGAAATATAGCAAAAAAATAAGAACAGAAGCTGTCTTTTTAAGCATCTTTTCTTTAAAAATATCACTAGAAATTATTTATATAATTGATTGCACATCAAATTGAGGATCAGATTTCTTAGTTTTGAATATTTCTGATCCTCTTGTTCTGCCAGACACCTTAAAGCCTGTAAATAGAAATGACAAATTATTTAGGAAAAACAGTTTGGAAACTCTTAAGTCAAGAATGGCCAGGATTTCAAATGAGAAATGGCAGAAGCAAAAAAAAAAAAAAAGAGTAATCTGAAGATTTTATAGGTTTTATTGTCATTAGCTGGAAAGAGGAGCAGTCTGGAAGGAAGTGGGCACATTAAATATAACTAAGTCTGCCACATTTCCATCTGCTTTTATGTATCCAAACCAGAAAGGAGCCACCTGCTAATCAGAAATGCCATGTCTCATTTATGAATGCAATTAGTCTTTTTTAGTTAATTGTCTTAATTAGTTTGGAAAACTTGAAACATACGGGCAAACAGCAGAAGATCAAAAGATAACAGTGCTGCAAATGGAAGTTGTAAAAATATGATGAGTAATCAAAGGAGTTCAGGGCAAAATCATGAAAATTGCAGCATAAACAAGGTTGTGGTAAAAATGATAATTAAAACCCCCAGCCAATTTAAGCAAAACATTATCTAAACAGAACATTATCTGAACAAAACATAGGTTAAAAATGGGAGAGGGAGAAAAGCAGTGAAAATTGTGTCCCCAGTGCCTTGGTACCTTCCTCATCTCCAAAAATCTCATGATATGAACACAGACTGAGGAAAAGGCAAATAAAAAGAGCTCAGTTCACCATATTTAAGTATTCTGCTTAAGTACAGAGACCTACTTTGTCTAGGCTTTAGCTGGTTCTTTTTTATTTTTGCTTCTTCAGTTATTTTCATGTAAAAACCTTCATAAGTAGGTTACTTACATACCACACACTGCCATTAAAGTCAACAGTAAGTGAATTTCTAGATTTTCTCAAGACTTTTACTCACCTTTTTTTTTTTTTTTTTTTTTTTTTTTGTTGCTACAGCTGTGAGTACAGCCAAATGCATCCATTGAATCTGTACAAAAAAGATAGTGCAGCTTTCACTGAGGAGCAGAGCACCTCTGCTTTTGGAAGCAGAATTTTGGGGTTGGGTCAGTACTGGATTAATTCTTTGGCACTGATTTTGGCCTGCCAGTTGTTAATTTTGGTTTAGTTCTGGCCAGTGATATTCCAGGCCTTTGGAGTAAATTCCATGCCTTGAGCAACTTCAGTGAAGTCCCTGAACAAGCACTGATTCTTTAGGAGGTTTGCATTGCTATGAAGTATCCATGTAAAAATCCATTCCCACTCATTATTCTCTTTAATATCCCTGGAATTTCTCTTCCATTTCACCCCTTCCTTCTGCAAATGTGCACTTCCAGGGTCAAACCACCCCAGGGCCAAGAACTAGAGGATGTGCACCTGATATTTTGGATATTTTGGAGCCTGCTGGGAGCATTTTATGCTGCTTGGCATGGCAGGGGGCACTCCTACCCTTCAGCCCTTCCCAGCTGGAATGTCCCTGCTGGAGCAGTTCTTTGGCAGAAATTTCAGATCACTCTGAAATGTGCTGCATGCAGTGAGCAACAATGTCATTTTGGCACAAATGTGTTTGTTTAGTTGAATTCAGGAGGTGTCTGGGATGTGCAACCTTGTTTTTTATGAAAGAGAGCACCCAGGTAGGCTGTGAGACATCTGGAATGATTGAGTCAGGGAATGATTGGCTTGTAGCACAAAACAGACTTTTGGGATAAAGATGAGGAAGAGTGAGCTTTAATTAAAAATCCTCTCCGCTTATCTTCTCACTCAGGGGAACATGATTTTTCAGCCATTAAAAGCAACTGAAAGCATTACAGTATTCTAAAAAAAAAAAAAAATGTTTCTGGAAGGAGAAATAGCTCCTAATAGAGTGAGGCTTGCAGAGTGCAATTCAGAAAATTCAGATGGGCCCCATTTGCTCTGCTGTGTAGAGGATGCAGTTTCTCCACTCACCCCTCACGCTGAACAGGGAGTCAATCATCAGCTGAATTAAACAAAATCCAGGGAATTGCAGGGAAACTTTGGAGAAAGACCTCAGCTTGAAAAGAAATGACAGAGCAGCGTGAAGCCTGGATGTTTGTGAGCACAAATTAACATTTCTCAATTGCCCAAAATACTGGTTTCACCTGCTCTGTTGTTGGAATTGATGTGCATAGACAGATAAAATATTGGCAGTTACTTGCAAGTTGTCAATAAATCAATAACTGATGTAAAACCACTTGAGTTGAGCAGTTTTTTCCACCTATGGTGCTGCTGAACAGCAAGATCAGGCTGTTGTGAGAGGCTGGAAAATTAAAACACTGAACTGCAGAGAACTTTTAGTTCTTTTGTGATATTTGTGATGTTGCTCAGAGATATTAGAGCTTCTCCATGCCTTGAATAGTATGTGTGTTGTACTGATATTATTGTTTCTGTTCTTTGTAGTTACAAAAAAAATTCAGGGCCTATATCAGACAGCAAATTAACTTTTTTCCTCTATGTACAATGCTTATTTTGTAGTAGATGAAAGTGAAAAAAAGAAGTAAATAATCCCACAGCTCTCTCCTTTACTTCAATTACTAAAGAAAAAGTGAGTAAGAGCAGGTGTTTGAAAAACCCTGTCATATAAAGATTTCCACTTTCCTTGGAAAGCAAGAATATTGAAGGGAACCTGCAATTCCTGGTTTCCTCTAGAAACAGTAACACTGACCTTCCTCTAATCCTTTTGACCTACTATTGTAAGGCTGCTTAGAAACAGAAATAGAAACCACATGCTGTCAGACAGGGCATCCTTAATTTCTCATCCTGAGTAAAATAAAACTAAATCCTTTGTGAAAGAGCTCATAATTCTTCTCCTTTCTTGTAGCTGAGAAGGATCATAATGGAAAGCGACACTGAGAAATCACAGGTGGGCAAGAGTTGTGGCAACACCTTTTTAGAGCTGAAAAATATCCATCCAAGAGAGAAAAGGATGTGGGTTTGATGGCTTTTTGTTTGTATGTTTGGGGTTGGTTGGGTTGGCTGATTTTTTTGGGGTGTTTGAGTGTGCTCCTACAAACAGCCTCTTTATTATAACTACCTACCTTTAAAGGGGAAATTAACTGCTCATTAGAAATTAGTGTAATTGTCTTTTTAAACCATCTCAGAGCCGTGGGAACAGTGGGGATGTTCAGGCAGGCAGACTGTAGGCCAAAGGAAAACCCCTAAAGTGCCTTTAGCATAGATATGAGAACCTCAGAAAAGGTAGATAGACACTAAATAAATTCCAGTTTGTAGGACTGTGGGTATCTTCATAAATTCCTTTTAATTACATGTGGAGATATCAACAAAAAAAAAAAAAAGGGAAGGAATAAAGAGAAGAGCAATTTTTAGAGAAGTCCTGGCTGGTTTAGATGTTTTGAAAGACACTGTTCAAGTGGGAACAAGATCAGAATTCCAGTTGCATGTATTAATAAATAATTGATTGGAAGGGGTCATGTGCCTCTAGAAGATAATGTGATTCTAGGGAAAAAAAAAAAATTGCAACTATTGCTTTTTAAGAGCTAATTGGTGTTGTTGCCACTTTCTTAACCTTTTAGTCCCTTTATTTATTTATAAATGTTGCTGTGTCTTGGCTCCTCATTTATGCTAAGGCAGTTTTGATTATGTAAAAGAATGGGTTGCACAAACATCTCTCAGGATGGGGTTAGGTATTAATGAACCTGCTCTTGGCTAGGGGACTGCAATAAGTCAACTTTTTTGATTCTGTAGGGTTCAATATATTTTAAAAAATTATTTGTAATTATTATTTTTTTTTTTTTTTTACATTTTTTTATTCTGTATCTTCCTTTAGTGAGCTACAGTAAGATATTATCTGGTATGCAGTGTATCAAGCAGCCTGGATAATGGGTTGCCATCCCAAATATCAAGCAATTCAAGTGATGTATTTTCATCCCATGACAAGTCAGGACCAATTGCTCTCGGGGTCAGAAGAGAACTGGTGGGGCAGCCACAGTTCAGAACAGCACAGAGATTATATGAAGCCTTCTGTTTCCATGAAGTTCCTCATTTGCTCACAAAGTTCCTGATTTATAGTAAACAAATGTGTCTGGATATCTCCCAATATTTGAATTTTTTAAAAAAAAATCAGTGAAAATCTGATATGACTGAGTTATTGAAGTTTTTTTTTTCTGAGCTACTTGGAAGCACATGGATAGTGAGGTGACTGCTCCTTAATTCTTTTTGGAGTGATGGATAACAGCAACTGAACAGGGATCCTATTGCTTGTCAGAATGGGTTTGGTTAGGACGAAACGCATCTCAACTCCAAGACCAGGTTTCCCCTAAAAGAAAAGTACAACCAGTTGGGTGTCTCTAGCAGATACTGGGTATCTTAGCTGTTCAAACCCCAGAGAGAGCAGATATTCAGGTGCAAACTTGTGTCTGTGTGTGGGGGTTCCACTGGAGACTCAAGGCTGGGTCTCCCCTACCTCAGGTTAGTGTGAATGTGTGTGTTTCCTTATATAAACTGCAAAGGTATCTCTAGGAATGACTGAGACATTCACTGTGGCTGAGAAATGACCTAAAGGAAGCATTTTGAGAGATCCTGATTAGATTTCCCCAAAACCACCTTTTGTACAGAGAAATTGCATATGAAAAACAAATTGCCAACTGTTGCGAATTTTTGAGCTTAAAATGTAATTACAGAGGTTCTGTTGTTTTCTTCATCAGGTTGTGCTTTAAAGTCATGAGATGCCATCAGTTTTGGGGAGAAATCTCTGTCAAGGTCGTTCTGTTTGCTGCATCAGTTGCTCACTTACATCGGGGGGATCGTGCAGCGCACGGCGGTGCCTCGAGATGCCAATTACTCTGATTTGGAATTTTGTGTACAGTAATTAAATAGCCAGGTAGCAGCAGACATGTGTTACCCCGAGATAACACGCTCCTTGGAAAGATCCTGAGGCAGGAGGTGAAGTGAGTGCCTCCAGTGACCTGGGAAACTCATTTATCTCAGCACTGCACGGGCCTGGGGAGGCATTGCCACTGTGCACCAACTATCAGCGCTATCAGCTGCGCTGTGATTGATTGCAGCATGTCAAACAGATGTTCAAAACATGTTCAGCCTTGTGCATCATGTAATAATTATGTCTGACTCTGAAGGACCGTGTATCAGGTGTGAGGAGATAGGAGCATGAAGCGTTTGGGTTTGGTTTTTTTGTTTTCACTGGGATATGCATGACTGGCAAAAGTTATCTTGAAAGGGACTTTGAGCTCCAGAGTGCCACAGCTTCAGCAAAACCAGCATCCATAATGCAGGAGAGTGCTCACATGGAATTGGCTCAAGTGGAGCATTCAGAGCTGGTGTGTATTATTCCTTTTTTTCACAAATGTAGGTGTGCATGAGCGTGTGCTTGCACACCCAGAGCGACCTCCACCGTGTTTATTTTTAACCCATGATTATTTTTGCCCCCTTCCCAGTGTTGTGAGTTGTTTCATTTTTCAGGTGACTGACAGGGAACATTTTTTCCAGCAGCACAGAGCAAGCAGCTCTGTGCACTGTCCCTGGGATGAGGGTTGGCTGCTCAGCACAGCCCTGGCAGACAAAGGGCTTTGTGCTGCCTGCTCTGCCCACAGGCACCACATCTCACCCAGGAGAAAGGTCTATCTTTAATCTGAGCTGCTCAGGAAATCAAAGTGGGGGGATTAAAACAAGAGCAGTGACTGATTTCCGTAGGAGATCGCTTTCCTGTTTCATTTGATAGAATGAACAGGAGAATCAAAGCAAGGTTAGATTCTTTTTTTTTTTTTGGTACCTTTTTTTTTTTTTTTGGTACCTTTTTTTTTTCCCAGCAATTTTTGTGATGTCAGTTCACAAGGTATTATAATAATGGAACACATGTGTGATAATGATTTTAGAAATTTTCCTTTTTTTTTTTTTTACCCTAGAATAATTTACATATAGCTGCTCTGGCAAGGTGTGTGCCTTCTGAGTCATCAGGCTTGTAGTTAAACACATTAAAGCTGATTAAATCTGCAGCTGTTTGTTCCTTTCATTCTTTTGATCTCTGCTAAAAATAGCCCCAGTGCCTTCATAAGGACTAAATTTCAAAGGTATGGTGGGATGTTGCTTCAACATTGGATTTGAACAGCCAATAATGAACAGCAAAAATCTGGTTTGTGCTCAGAGGAAAGAGCAGTGAGAGGAAGGCAGGAGCTGTGGAAGAGTCCCCAAGCTTGGCTGGGCTGCCAAATGCTTTAACAAGGAGGGAAATCTTGTGCCCTTTACTGGCACTGCCTCCCTACAAGTGAAATGTGCTTCTCTCGTGTTTTAGACAGGCTGGTGATTTCTTTTTCCATTTCCTTTTTAAATGAGGTTAAGGTGGCAGTGCAGGATCTTGGCTTATTCTGTGCTGGCTTTCTTTGCACTTCAGTGGAATCCACATGGGATGGTGATATCCAGCACTGCATTGCTGCTATTTCTCACTTTAATGACCCTGGTAAATCTTTAATGATTGCCATCACTGTCAGAAGGGCACAAAGGGCCCTCATCTGTCTTGATGCAACCTCAGAAAATATGCACACAGATGTCAGTTAAAATAATGGCATTGATGGTAGGTCACTTGTATTTTTATGGGTACCCACCTCTTATTGCAAAAGGCAGCACGGAAATCATACTCCTAATCATTATAATCACTTAAAAAACCTAAATGTCCATGTCTTAGTTTTTGTTGTTTTTTTTTTTTATTAACTAGGGCAGCACATTCCAGGCAAAAAGAATTGAGACAGGCACTTCACAGGAATGGGCCTCCTCATTTCTGTATTCCAGAGCAGCTGAGATATAAGACCTTATTTTAATTTAGGTATTTCAAAGTGCAAGATTTTCATCCAAAACTTGATTGAAAGTCCATGTTAGAAGAATCCATTCTACATTAGAACAAAGCTTTTCCCACCACTCAAGCATTGTTTCATCACAAGTGATTTCCCTATCATAGCTTAGCCTTTAAGACATAATTCTCTCAAATTATGGGGTGTACTAGCAACCCTGAGAGTCAGAAACTGGATATACACATCTCCTGCTCTCATTAATAGCCCTTGCCTGCCTAATTCACTGAGCAGCACAGAGAAAATGGAGCCCTGTGGGTCAACATCAATGGATTCAACGAGGTCTTCACCTTCTAAAAATGTCATTAGTGGGAGTAAGAGCTGGCTGTGGGCCCTGGTGTTTGCTACAGCCCTCTGGAGAGCATAAATCTGACACAGAGGTGCTCAGGCTTGCCTGGGGAAGCTCCCACCCATTGTTCCATTGCCTACCACTCTTGTTCATTCCATTTCTCCTGTGCCACCAGCTCATCCGAGTGCAGGGACAGACACTGAACCTTTGCCACCTGTCTCCACCCTTCCTAAAATTAAATGTTCATGCTAAGCCAGATCACGTCTTTAAACGAGTTCAGCTCCCACCAGAAGTTGTCCCCACACAGTTTTTCATGCCTGGTTCAGTTGCAAGGCTCAAGCAGAGTTTGCAGGTAGATCTGGATAAGGGGAAGGTTTTCCTGGTCATCTCTAAAGCAGGGACTTGGTGGCACTTCTGCTTGCTGGTGATGGAGTGTGGGATCAGATTAATCTGTCTTCTGGAGCTGGGCATTTTTGTTTCCCTTATTATAATGTACTCAACTACATATTAAATTGAAATTTTTCTAGCTTTCCACAGAAATTCCAAGGTGCTCTATCTCTGACCCTGATCAGTAAAATGTGGGTTTATTTAAGAACCCTCCTTCTTGGGCTGTTGTTCAAAACAGAAAAACCTTGAGAACTTTTCTGCTGTATGTGGTAGTTGATATTTGAATCCTTTTAACATCCAGAGCACGAGATTAGAAAAGGGTGGATGACCTAGAAAACCACAGTGTAATCTTATTAAAAAAACCTAAAGAAGTATTCAAGCTCTAATAAGTCATTATTTTATTCATAAACTGTATATTCATAGCAGATTTTTATTACACTTCTATGCTCACCTAACTTTCTAGTCTCTTTTGATTTTGTTTTTGTCTGCAGTTATTTTCCACTTCTAAGACATTTGATCTGTGTTTTCCTTTAGACCTCTGCCTCTTTGTATAGATTACTAGAAAGGAGCTCAATTACAATTTTGTCTCTGATGTGAATATTTCTTTATTGAAGGTTGTACAAAGGCATCCTTCCTCAAGCTCCATTTCAAACAGGGCTTCAAATATAAACTATAAAAAAAAAATAAATAGCTAATCTGAGCAGGCCAAGACATGCTTAATTTCAGCTTTCATGGCTGTGTGCTTGGTGCAGTGTCAACAGCAAGTGTTCACAGTCTTCTGTGCTGCACATTTGAGCAGTCTCAGGCCTTCCAATATTCTATTTGAGGATTTTGTGTACAACTCCTTGAAAAAAACAGGTTCTTGAAGAGTGTATCATAGTACTGGGTTCAGCTGTAATTTGAGGATGCAGAATTCCTCTGTTAAATATGCATTTTCCCCCCCTTGGATGTGGGATTTCCTGTTGGCATTTTGAGTTTTCCTCCTGCAAATAAACACAGCACAGAACTTTACAGTCTGTGATGAGGCAGTGTGAGAGTATTCTTCTGGGAATACATTTTTTACATGTGTTAATATAAACGATGCAATAGTTCCCCAGTTAAAATTTTCACTTAAATGTATTTTACCCCACTTTGGCAGGTATGGATTTATAGAAAGAATGTTCACCCTACACTTACAGCACTTACTGTGATTGCTGGGTGAGTTCTGTGAGAATTTATGAGCAATGATATTAATTAGCTGAGTTATACATTTTATTAGATACAATTTTCCAGCCATATAATTCTTGGAATCTGAAAGACAAAAATTGACCTACTTGGGGTTTATTCCACAGTCAAGGCTAGAGATTTTTAGTCTTTCTCTGTAGGCATATTTTAAAGTAATGATGTCATAATTTGTACCCATTTCCATGTTGTGATATCATATTTTCTTGATGTTACTTTGTCTTCAAACATTTCTGAGATGCAAAGTCAATTGATTTAGTGCTGCTTATTTAGGAAGAGAGGGATGCAAAGCTGAGTTTTCCCTGATGATCGGTATATAAAGACCAGATAAGAATATTTTTTCTTAAGGAAGGCTTGGATTTCAAGTTGATAAACATAAAAATCTCTCAAGGTATTTGAACATTGATGGACTTGATGTTAAGGAGGTATTTCAGAGACAGCTGGTATTTGTGTTCAAAGTTATATCCTGACTGCTCTGCAGGGTACAGGACTGTTCTGTATGGACTTCTAACCTCAAAGGAACAATCTTGCTGCTAATATTTCCTTGCTGAGATGGATGGAGAGCAAAACAAAAAACCTTGTGTCCTCCCAACCTCTGAATGGCAAGGGATGATGGGAGCTGAGCTGCACTTGCACTTGATGGGAACAGGAATTGCCACACTTGGCAGGAAACGTCACCATTTCTCAAAGGATCAAATCCAGCTCTGGCTGACAAACTGAACGTGCTGAATGGTTCTTGGGTAGTGGGGGAGAGGATGCTTCAACAGAAAAGGATTGAAAAGGAACCCAATGTCATTTGTAAGCTGTGGGCTGAGGGTGCCTGGTGAGCCTGAAATCCCCCACACCCTGAGACCTCCAGGAGGCTCAGGAAAGGACCCAGATGCCTCAGCCACCTCCCCAGCTGCCATCTCATGCACATGATTCCCCTGTAAATTATATTTCTTTATGTATCCTAGCTGTGTCCTTTGAACTGAAGATAGTGAGGATTGTGCCCACTTGCACAGGAGATGTATTTGGTTTTTCTGCTCATCTCCTAAAAGCAGGGACTTGGTGGCACTTCTGCTTAGCAGAAGCATCTTAGTAAGCATTAGGTCTGAAGAGAAGAGTGGAATTATCCTAATTACATTCTTTATTGTTTGGTTTATGAGGTTCTAAATCAAGGAATATGTTAAGTCTTTCCTGTTTTCCCCCAGGTCTTCTTAATGGCTGGTTTTGTGCTTCCCAGAGGAAAATTGTTGTTGTTGTTGCTCTTTTTTGTTAAAAAAGAAAAACTTTTAAGCATATCACCTTTAAGACAGCTTGGGGAAATTTTTGCTTTTGATCTTCATTCATTTTTTTGCCCTTATGTAAACTTGAATTTATACTTCCTCTCTTACTGGCAATCTGCCATGTCCTTCTGAGTTCTCATTTATTTGTCTCTCTTCCCCTGCTATCTTCTGGTTCCTTTCTCAGTAAAATTTACAAGCTCTTGCTTACACCACAGTTCAGAATTTGATCCACTGACTGATCCAAATATGCTGCTTGTTTCTGCATGTTCTTTGTGTGTGGAGTGAATTCTGCTTTAGCACTGCAATTACCATTACAGCTGATTAGAAAATCAATTTTTTTCATTTGGAATGTTTCACAAAAACCAAGTTTCTAAAAATGCTTCCATTGAACATTATAGGAATGTTCCCATTTTCTCTGTGAAAGACTGCAAGCAAATGTTGGGAGTTTTTTTAGCATTTTGTTGAGACTGGCACAAATGAAAAAACCTACATTAGTTGAATATTTTTAATTACAGAAGTCATATGAATGTGGTCTCATACATTGAAATACCTTGTTTGTATATGTATTTTATGGTGCTGAAAGAAGTAATTGCAATTTAGAAGTCAGTATTATATTATATGCTGTCACAATGAGTGAGAGTAGTGTGTCTTGCTTACCCCAGACTGATTTTGATTTTCCTAAAGAAATATGTCACAGAAACTCATGTAAATAATGTCCTGCTCCTGTACTTCTGCTTTTAACAGTGTCTCATTGGCCCTGCCAGACCTTACATTGTACACCCCAAATAAAGAACAATCTTTGAAAATACTGCATTGAAAAACTGTTGTGAAATTTAAAATCAGAAAGGATTCTGTTAGTCTTGATCCCTGCAGTGGTATCAATGAAATAATGGAAATCATCTGCGGATCTGGCAGAGGGAGGAGGAATTCCAAGGAGGAATTTGGTGTCCAACCCTGCTGGTGGTGTCGGAGCAGAGTCACACCACACATTGCTCCAGTGACAAAAATAGCAGTGCTGCTATTCCTGAGCCACTTTGGTGTGTTCATTCTGTGCAGAAGATAATGAAGTGTTATTATTTCCCCAGCTGATGGAAAGGGAGCATTCCTGGGCCTGTGTTTGCTGAGTGCTCTGGCTCTAAGGGCACCACTGCAGGCTGAGCAGGGAGATCTGAGCCAGAGCACATTGCACCTGAGCCTGATCTAAGCCTGGGGGATGAAAGCACTGATTTGATCATGAACCAGCACTGGCACAGAGATACACTCTGAAGAAAAAAAAAAAAAAAAACCAAACCTAGCAGCCTTGTACACTCTTCCTTTCTGTCTCTGATTCTAGCACTGAATCAAGCACATTTATGTACACATTATGCAACTGTCAGTGCAGCCTTACTGGCGCTGTTACTGAAGCCACTGTTTGCTGTTTCCATAAAATTTAATACATGTGGGAGTCATCATAACACAAATCCTGCCATGGTCAGCCTTCAGATGATGTTTTGTCTCTTCCTGGCCTTTGTTACGTTCAGAAAGCTGTGCAAATATCCGTGGCTTCTCACAGCAGAGGGAGGGAATTTCTGGCCTCTTTCACAGATGGGAAAATGAGGCAGGGTGGGAAAGGACCTGCTGAAGGTCATGTGCCCAGCAGTGTCAGAAACTGCATCAGAGCTCATGGCTCTTAAATGCCAGCTGGGTTTTGGGCTTTGTTTCTGTTTTGTTCTGTTTTTCTCCTTCAAAATCAGAGTAGTTTTGGATGAGGTAGGTTGAAGTGGCCGAGTTATTTTCAAAATAAAGGACTGGGCAATCTGCTGTGCACTGCTCAATATCAATTCATGTTGGGTCATCCTGCTCCTTAATTTTTTTCCAGTAGCCCAATATTGTGTATTTAGCCTTTATGCTGCAGCAGGGCTTTGTAACCAAACATTGCAGTGGTTGTCCATGTCCTGGAACAGTGCAGCTCCATTTGCAGCTCCGAAAAGATCCCATGATAACTCCAGACATTCCAGTTTGGAACTGGAGAGCCCTGGGTGCTGCTTTCAGCTTTCCCTCAGACGTCCTGTGTGACCCCAGGGAAGTCATTTATTGCCTCCTGTCTTGCTTCCCCGTATCTCAAAATGGGCAGTAATGATTCTCTCCTTTTGAGGGCCTGGGTGAGGGTCTCAGATGCTCTGATCAAGAGGAGAGTAACTCAAAAAATTCGTTTAGAGCTCTTCAAGGAAAATAAGCCAGGAAATTAAGAATACACTGCACAATATAATGAGAGTACCTGTCTATGTCTGCTATTTTTTCCTCACTTTTCTGTCACCCCACAGAGAATTGTGAAGACTTCCCTCTACTTTATCTCCTTCCAGGATGTTCTGGACCTCTGCTTGCATCCTACTGGTATGTGACCCTTTAATGCTGAAGTTTTGAATTAAATACCTTCTCTTTTTTTGTGCTGGTGGGTTTTTTTGGGTTTTTTTTTAAATGCAATTCAGACTGCTGAAATCTGCTTCTGTAGTTCAGCAACAAAAGCAAGATCTGCCAAATTATTCAAAAATAATTAGAACAGATGGCAAAATATGGCATCTCAAGCCTCCCAGAAACATTTAACATCCTGATTACATCTCACAGAATAAATGTTGACTGAGAGAAGTGCAGTAAGGCACGTTTTATAAGTGCATTGACAGTTTTTGTTTCCCATAGACAGAATTATGGTTTAGTTACATTAGTAAAGACACTGTGATGTAAATTTAAGGCAAATCTCACAAACTAAGATAACACAAATGGTAGCACCTGTATTCTTTATTTTCTAATTGTTTGCATGACCACCAAGAGAGAAGTAATCTGTCACAAGTGAATTTGTTCTTTTGTGTGGGTTTTTTTTTTTGGTTTTTTTTTTTTTTTTTTTTTTTTTTTTGGTTGTTTTTTTGGTTGTTTTTCCCCCCTGAAGTGAATTTTAGTTCTTTCAGTCCAAAAACCTGATGGAAATGTCTGGCCAAGTGAGTCTACCTGTAATGAGAAGACTTGTGAGGGGCTGAATCCCACCCTGCAATCTGAAGGAGCTCTTTGGTCCCTTTTCAGACCTTTCCAACCTCCTGCTGTGAGGTCAAAGTCGATCAGTGCCTGTGAAGGGGCTCTCCATCACTGTGTGGCCAGAAATGTCCTTTTTCATGCCAATTTGGAGGGCATTTCAGCTTGCCAGGAGTTTAAAGCTATAAAATAGTAAGAGAAAGGGAAGGAAAAGGTAAGGTGGTTTTTTTTTTCCTGTAATTTTAATGGCTTTAAAGCTCACTTCTGTAACATTTTCAGGCTTACAGGGTGAGGCAGTGGTAGGAATTCCCAGAGTGAGTGGTAAGTGGAAATGAGAAAGAGGAAGACGAGGTTTTTACTTCATTGCTAACTTTTAGCAACTGCAATTTTAGGGAAAGTAAATGACCCAAGATCCACCACAAAGGGTGCTGGTGCTGTCAGCAATAGACAGATTCCATTCGTTCCAGTACACTTTCAATCAGGTAGTGCAGAAGAAAGCCTGCTTTATTTGTGGGATAGATGCAGGTGAAAAGATAAATTCTGCTTACTGCTGACTCCTGTTTTTAGAGTTGAAGAAATCAGGCCATCACCAGCACTTCAACCTCAGAGATGGACTTTAGTTATGAAATCCCAGAGGCAAAGAAGAAGAAAAAAAAAGAGCCAGAAATCAGCAGTTCAAAAATTATTAGGAAATCTCTGGTCTTTTGAAGAGATGGGCTGTAGAAAGCTGACACCATGGATGGCAAAAACATCAACTTCCTTCTCATGATGGGAACCCTGAAAGTGGAGATTATGGCAATTTTTTCTTTTCTTAAAGTTTCAGGAATCTTGAGTTTTGTTGATAAGTTGAATTCTGTAAGCTTGGTAAGTAGTTTAATTTCTCATTCTTGATGCAAATAGATAACGTGAGGCAAAGGGCTCAGGTGAACATTATCAACCTAAAGTTCAGACCTTTAGTGATGGAAGAGGTGGCAGTACATCAAATTTATGCAGGCGCCTTGGAGGGGAGAAGAAGAAAATTTTAACTCATTTCAAGTTCTTCTCTTATTCTGCTGGCACTTTGGCATATTTGGGCTGATTCCTTGAGGTGGTGTGCTGCTCCAGAGCTACCCTTCCCTGGAGAAAAGCCATTTGGAAATGAAAAGTTGTCCAAAGGAATGTTACTGCAGGAATCTGTCACATTGGGTATATTTTCAGCCAGAAAATTTAGTTCTTTTTGGCCTGGAAATGAACATGGAGTGAAATAGGAACAAGGGAGAGTTAAATTTTCCATGGGGGAGTTTTAAGGTGCTGCTTTGACCCATGCACCTCACCAGGAATTGCAGAGTGCGCACATGGTAAATACAGTGCTAAATGCAGAAGAGCTGCTTACAGGAATGGAGCAGCCAAGCTGATTTTGGCAGGGCAGAAAGAACACATTTTGGGTTGTCAGAGGCCCCTGTGCTCCCAGTTTGCTCTGAATCCAGAACAGCTGGATCCTCCACGTTGCACGCAGGTGCTTTATCACCAGAAAATCAAAAGCTGCTCTGTCGCTGTGAGGTGACCCCACAGTCAAATGTCAAAACTTTGAAATATTTTCTTAAGATGGCATCTTTCTTTTCTGATATTCTGGGAGATGTGGAGGCCAAAAAGAGTTGCTTGAGGCTGATTGTTTCTTTGATTGACAGTCTGTGAAGGCACCTCTGGTGTCCACCTGTACAACCACACACCTGGGAGGCAGCACAGGAGCTTTCAAAGCTCTCTGCTCCCCTGGCATCACAACCAGAGGGGTAAAGGTGGAAGCCTGGTCTCAAACTGGCTAAGTAACTCAAGTAATGAACTGATTTCAGAAGAAAATACTTTAATGGAGAGCATATAACAGCACCTGAGACTGATTTCTAAACTCTTGATTAGGAGGAGATTAGGAAATCTCTTGTGTTTTGAAGAACTGGGTTGTAGTAAACTGACACCATGGATAGAGCCACAGCTACTTCCTTCTCATGATGTGAACACTGAAAGGGGAGATTATGGCTTTTTTTTTTTTTTTAAGGTTTCAGGAGCCTTAAATGTTGTTGGTAAATTGAATTCTATAAGCTTAATTAATAGTCAATATAGAATCTAGGGCTGGTTCTCTGAGGGACTGAGAGGCACAAAGAGAGAAACTGCACACCCGCAGAGCTGCAGCAGGATGAACCTGACTGCATTTCATTTCCCTATTATTTAACTTTAGGTGAGTAAATTGATGCTGAAATGGTACAATATGTGTGGCAGGAAAGCTGACACCACTAACTGCACTTAAGTTAGTGCACAGTGTAACAGCTTGGTGATGCTAAGCTTGGTCCCAGTGGTGAGTTTCAGACTCTGGAGACACCATGCTTTGCTGCATACACAAAGAATGCTGTCAGGTTGGGTTATTATTGTTTTATGGTGCTTAATTATTGTGTTATTATGAAAACTACTCAAATTGTTTCCTAGAGTGAGTCAAGACAGCTGCCAAAGTAACATCACTTTTACATTTCACAATAAAACTGCCTTGCCCTTAATACCTTTAAAGAGCAGTGAAAGGAAATTTAACTTCCAGAGGAGAGAGTAAGTGCAGGTTCCAAGCAGGACAGGATTTTGTGCTGCTAAGTGGATTATACCTCTCTCAGGGTACTCCAGACTTTACAGACTCAAATCTGAATTTCACATATGGCCTCAGCCCTAGGCCAGGGTCCTACTTGAATTATTCCAGGCTTGTACATAGAAAGCTGTGCTCCAAACATGAATCCAATTACCAGCTGCAGTCAGGCAATTGAATGGCTACAGAAAAAAATAATCTGAGACACTGGGGGGTGGGAGGGAAGGGAAGCAGGGGGAGGAGCAGGGAGAGGACTATGATTTGTGTGGTAATCAAGAGAAGGTCAATTGTAATAGAACAGGCTGGTTTAGGAGACAAAGCTAATGCAGGATGCCTTCCACTCTGTTGAGGGATGCTATCAATAGATCTGCTGCTTTCATTACAAAAAAATGTCACTGACTGACAAGATGAATATAGGCAGGGGAAGAAGGGCTTCTGATGGATCAGGTGATTAAAACCTGGACTGCAGATGGGCAATTAGCAAACTCCAGGCTGATGACCTGTACAGGAGCTCAAGCACACGAAGGGAGGAGTGGAGAAGGTGCAGCAGAGCACACACACAGGCAGCTGCTTCCCACTGATGGCACTGAGTGGGCTTTTCTGCCTCTTTTCTCCTGCTGTGACCCCTGAATGGGAACCCCAAAATGCCTGCTGTCCCCAGAGAGCACAGGGGTTTGTTAACAGCTTGACTGCAGTTTAAGCAGCCAGCACTCTGCTTTTCTGGAGGCAGCAGGACTAGAAAGGACACCTATTTGCAGCCTTTGTAGGGTGGCTGAGGCTGCTCAGAGCCTGGTTTGAAGTGTCTGCTGTGTCAGTGCACCCATGCACCCATTAAACATTTCCCTGCTCATTTGCTGACAGCAGCCCGGGCAGCTGACACCCACATTCCTCGAAAATTGCTTTACTTTTTTATCCCTCCTGCATCTCACAAGATGAGGGCTTTTGAAAAATCTGAGGGTATGTTTTCTGCTAGGATTGCAAAATAGCAGCTAAGCCTTCAAGTGCATTCCCCCAGCCTACAGGTCAGCCTATAAATCAGAATGAAAAAGGGTTTGGATACTTATGTTTGTTTTACTGCTGTTTGCATAATATCATGTGTTATTCTTGAGATATGGCAAATCACCTAATGCTTTCATCAGTTTAAAATACTGGCACTTATCAATTACAAGAATTGATTGTCACAAAGCTTGTAGAATACTGAATTTATGATTGAGAGAAATGCTATGGATTTCTGAGGTTTTAATAGTGTCTTTCATAATATAAGGTGCTGAGACGCAGCTCTTAAGGAGAACACAGAAAAACCTACAGGCTTCGTTGGAAACATCTATGATTTCATTTCAAAAAAAAAAAAAAAAGAAAAAGAAGAAAAAAAAAACCAACCCAGATTTTGAAAAATTGGGGCATCAGAAGTTATGACGAGATGTCAGGAGCTATTTATTCCATAAAAGCTTATGGTGTTAATGTATCCATCAGTGCTGATAAATCCATCATGGCTTAATCTGTTGTGCTCAGTGTGGTAACAGGACAGGGAGCAGCCATCTGCTTACCGTATTTGATTGCTGTTTCTTTGCACAAATACAGTCCTGCTTCCAGCACTTAAGAGTGATTAGCTGTAACTTATGGAGCTTGCTGTGACATTCCCACTGAGTAATTACTGGGGAAAGCAATCGAGAGAGCGTCTGAACACGGGGGCAAATGGTTAGCAACTACATTTGTGACAAGTTTAAGGTCTAACAAATCTCCCCCCACCACGTGTCCCCATAAGGGAAAGGAAAAAGGGCAGAGCACAAGCTGTAAAGGACGGGGATGTTTGCTACAGATATTTTCCAAAGCCTACTCTGCAGAAGCTTGAAAAGCCTGATTTCCTATCCCTCCAAGCCCCTGAGGCAAAAACAGTCCTGATTAAAAAAGGGGGGAAAAATTTAATTGCTCTTTCTCTCACATTCCTAGCTTGGTAATTTGTTTTTCCAGTAGTTGCACAGGATCAGGGATGGGGGCTTTGTGCTCAGACTCCCCTCATCAGGAGGTGGTGGGGGCTGAGGCACAGGCATGACAAAAGCTTCTGTCCCCCTGATTAATAGTTTATTTCATTTAGTGTGTTAGAAGGGGCTAACTCTCCAAAGGCTGTCTTGAAATTACTGGTTTGGAGAGATCTGCTCCCAGAACTGAACCTTCCTGCATCCTTACCCTGTCCTTGAACTTCACTCACCCAAAGGTTTGTTCATAGAGGGGCAGATTAAATGTGCACTGAAAGAGAGTTGATTTAGCAGCACAGACTAAGATATTCAGAACAACTCCAACCCCAGTTTTGTCCTATTTTAAGTTCTTAAGGGGGATTTGAGGTTTTCTTAGAACTACTTATGGTATTTTGAGCAATTTTCTTTTTGATGAGCTGCAGCTATTACCTTTCTCCTTTTGTAGGATTTTATTACCTTCTTTCCCTTAACCAAAGACCCCACCTCTTCCCTTTTCCCCCACATCCTCTCATTCTGAGGGGGAATTAAAATGAAACTTCATATTGTCTCCACTGGGCTTTCCACCAAAAAGAAACTTTAGATTTGCATTGGCCTGACACAAAAATTAATTTATCTGAAATTATGTAGCTTTTTGAAGTGCTTGGGGACATGGGAGAGATTCTGCATGTTCTACAATTAATGTATTTTACCTGCCCTGATAGTGGCCAGTTGTACCTCAGGATTGTGCTCTCAGCAGTCACTTACAGAGACTTCTCCTTCTGGGGAAGGAGTAACATCAACCAGACTTGAGAGCTGCTATTGCTGCAGCTGTTTTCAAGGGGCTTTTGGAGAAGACAAGCCATTCATTGTGCAGCTCTCCCCATGCAAAGTGAACTTGAACATGGTGGTGAAGATTTTCCCTGGTGCCAGAACACCCTTTGCCAAATCTGGGTGACTGGCTGAGAAAGTACAGACATTTTTGTATAGCTGTGGACTAAGGTTTTAATTTTTTTTTTTTTTGTAACCAGATGAAAATGCAAATATTTCCTCTGAAAATTCCAGAGCACAGCCTGCATAAGGTCCTTCTTTACAACAGAAAATACTGCCCAAAGCACCTCACCATGTACTGAACCCTGAGCATCCCTAATCCAAAAAATCTCATGATTTGCCCAGAGTAGGGCAGGGACTGAGGGGTTTGGGGGCCAGGCAGCAGATCCCAGAAAGGTGTGAGAAAGGCAGCACAAGCTCAGACTGGGAAAAAAGGTAACATGAATGTTGCAGTGAATTTTGCCATGAGAAAATAAATGGAGCTTTTCAAAATAGAGAAAGAAATCTTCCCTTCCTTATTTTGTCTTCTCCTGGAAGGGTTTGTGATCCCAGTTCTCATTCTGCCTTCTAATCAGCTCTTTTCATTCTGAGTCGAAATGTGATGGGACAATTTTCTTTCCATGCCATAACTTGTTGCAGCACTAATTACATCTTTTCTTTAAGAGCTGGAGTCACCAGTAGAGAGTGATTGGGTTGTTCCTTACCTTGAATGAGAAGTGGTGACTTTTATTTGCTGCTGCTGCTGACTGGATTTGTGCCAGAGTCATACAGCAAATTAAATATTATATATCTCCCATATAACCCTGGCTAATTTAGATCCAAAGTAATTGCTTCTGGAGTAATTGATTTACATCTATAGCCAATATTTCTGCGTGTCTTTTGTTGTTTTAATTATCTAATGATCTGATTATGCAAGCAATACAGGATAAAGACTTCATGTTTATTTTATTTTGCATTGCAGAAAGTCAACAATTTGAAAAGTAGAGGATTGCAGTCCAGATTGCACAGGATCTTTTAACCTGGACATCTCTTTGACCTGCACAACTCGACAATGATGATAATTTTATGTACAAATATTTCATGTAAGAAACATCCTGCATTGTGTTGCAAGTAAATAATTAATTCCCCCATTTTGTATGTGATCATAGGATTTGCTTTTTGTCAAGGAATAAATTTGTATGCTTATTTTATTAAGCAAGATTAAGAAAAGAATGCCTGGGGTTTTTAGTTGGGTTATTTTATTAGAGATTTTTTTTTTCTCTTTTCCCAAGTATTACAATGATTTGATGTTGTTTGTGCCTGCTTTTGAAGGCTGATTACAGCATTTGAGGTCATAGGATGCAATCAGTCCTTAGCTAATTACTTTAGCTAGTTCGTTATTAATTTGCAATGTAACCTCTTCCAATCTAGCAAGCCACTGTCCATGCCATGACAGTGACAGTGAAAAATGAAGCAGAAAGGGCTTAGGAGCTCTGGAAGGATGGGAGATGATGTTACAGTTTTATTCCATCGTTGCTGGCTGAGGATCTGTCTGGGGAAAGTTTCCTGCTTGCCATCAGAGAGGGTGGGAATCCAGCTGCAGGTCACTTACCAGAAATGGTGTCAATCTGAAGATGAGAGGAAAAAATATTGATAATGCTTTTATAGAAACCAGTCAGAATGAAGACCAGAAATCCACAGCATGGAGGAATAGAAGATATGAAAGAGGAGAGTTGGGATGAGAGAAGGGTGGTGCTGATAACAAAAAGCTTGTATGAAATGCATGAACAGAAAGCAAACTGCTGTGCTATCAAAAGTTTTCCAGAGAGTGTGTACCCTCAAACACCTCGTCAATAACCTTATCTGAAATAATCTAAGTTCTCACTGTGTCAGGATTCATTGGAATCAAACATTCTGGAAGGAATTGGTGAGGCATTTTCTCCTGCCAATATCCTAAATAATCCTTATGTTGCTGCAAGGGGAGAAGGAGAATAAAATGGTGAGAATTCTGCAGCAGTAGAGGATGTATGCAGGAAAAATTAAGCATGAGGTTGTCAGAGTCACTGAATTTCATCAGATTCCTTCAGATCGTGTTTTTGTTAAATAAGAGATTTGATATTATTTCACCCCTTTGTGCCCTTCTCCCTCTCTCTCACGTGCTGCAGGATTTTTGCTGTTTGCACTAATATTGGACTTTTCAAAATGGCCCAGTGCAGGTTTCCCAGAGATGCTCCACAGCCTTGCTGCTGTCTAATTTCTTTGGCCTTTTAAGTAGGTGCTTTTAAGTTACTTTACTACCACCAGAACTTTATCCAATACAGTTCCTCTGCCTGGGGATTACAACCATATTGTCACCTATTTTATTGATGTTGAATTAACCATAGGTTTTAGTGATGATGATTATTATTATTTTGGCAAACACTAAGCTTTTGTGCTGTTTTCTATTGTTCTATATTGTGTTCACATTTTTTATAACCTTTACAAACTCTGCTTCCTGGGCTGTAAAATCCATGAAATGTGGAGTTTGAAATAGAGTCATGTAGTGCTTGAAAAAAAAAGTTACTCTCATTTTATAGCCATTTGTTAGGTAACCAATTTAAAGGTCTTCTATACTGCCCTTTAAATGTGTAGGTGTAATTCCTATAAGCATTAATAGGATTTACATTTCCTGTTCACTGGACCCCATATTCTTTAATTTGCTTCTCTTTCTTTTTATACACAGGTAAAAATAATCATGTAGATGAAATACTACAGCGTATTTACAAGTATTTTCAATATTTGATTTTAACAATTTTGTCTTCAAATTTGTTTTGGTGGGAGAGGAATAAAAGCATAATAGTATTGTTTTTATTGCACCTCTTTCCTGATAATACAGCAATGGTTATTTCATAGCTAGTACATTTAGATGGACATAAATCTGACTCCCAGTATTGATCACCCTCCTCAACTAAATAGACTCAGTGGATTCAAATTCTGAAGTGGGAACTCAGGGTCACCCCTGAGGGAGGTGCTGTCAGAGCAACCACCCAGGTAAATTAGAGGGTGGCAAATCAGGAGGAAAGGTGAGGCAGGAGGCATCCAGAGAATGGTGGGCAAGCAAAGAACAGCAAACTAAACTCAGACACCTGTGGGCATACTGGAAACAAAACCCCACAAGTTTCAAGAAGGAAAAAAAAAATTGGAACACATTCTTAAAAATCCTGGATTAAAGAGAATTACTTCCCCCCTCCATCAAGTGGGCATGTTAGACATGTCTCTGCTGTCTTGCATTTGTGCTGAAATTGGCCCTGGCATTTGGAGGCAACTGCAATATCTAAAATTCACAATGAAAAAAAAAAATTAAAAAAGGGGACAAGTCGTGTTTTAATCATGTTTTTCTGCAGTGGGAAAAATCTTTTGTGTTTGAGCTGCATAGGCAGGGGTTTCCCGAGGCAGATTGAACTTTGGCAGATATTTGGGACAGTGTGTGTGGCAGTAAATAACACAGTGAGCTTAGGTGGTATTAAAATTGTACAGAGACAATGTTCAGGCTTCAGCAGCTTCATCACAAATGAAATGTAACGACTGCAGGGATTTCCACAGACTCTATTTTGTAAAACACACTTGCAATGTTCATCAGAATTTAGAGCACAAATTCACTGCAAACCGTAATAGTTTTGTAGTGTAATAATTCCACTGTTATTTTCAAGCAAATTTGCTTGAAAATGATTATTTAATATAATAATTAATATTATATTTATATAATCGTTAATAAATGATTATTTAAAAGTAGCTTTTCTTTTGGTGCACAGCAAAAAAAAAAAAAAGAATGCATTTTCTAGCTGGCTTTCCATCCTTGCCTCAGAGCTTGACTGATCATTTCTTTCATCAGAGGTCATCTGTGCCTCTAAAAATGAAACCTGTGTGGCCACTGTTTGTTCAGTTGTTGCATATTAGCTCCTCAGTGGTTAAAAAGATCTGAACAAATAAGAGGGCTTACCCTACATTATATTACCCTTTATTAGTAGGAAATTGAAGTCTAGAGATTATTATTAAGCCTCAACCACTGAAGGCTACCCAGGCTCGGAGAAAGGCCCCTGGAGCTGACCCTTGATCAAGCTGCATTAGGAGGGTTTTACCCTGGTTGCTAATTAAATAAACAGTGCTGATGGTATTATTCCTCCTCAGAGGCATTCCATGACATCAGCTCTCCGTGGCACCCAGGGACAAAGGGAATCAGGTTCCTTTTGGTGACTTCAGGGTCTGGCATGGGCCATCCTGCCCCGTTGCGTTTAACCGCGGCTGGATCGTGTGTCAGGGGGCTTCTCCTTGAAGTTTGGGCAGAACAGGGACAAGGTTTCTATTAAAATAGAAACTTTTGTGGGTTTTTGCTTTCCAAGTGGAAGAGAGGCAATTTAATTTGTGCCTTGGTGTGCCAGGAAATACAGAAGGAAACAGCTTGATGAGTCTGAGAAGCACAGACATCTAAAGAGAGGGTATTTGGGTAACTTTGGTGCCTTTCCAGTACTTAGATTTTTGCTAAGAATCTGTCTTTGCAGGCACATTGCTTCACTTTAAGGTAGGAATAAGGTAAAGAACTCTTTAATTTTTCCAGTGTTTCATATGGAAATTTCAATTGAAGGGCAAAATCTCTCTGCCAATATCACCTAAAAGTAAATAAATTCCAAGCAGAATATTTATTCTTTTCTGGGTGTCTTTTCAGTCATCTCTTCTTTAAACAGATAGAGTTCACTGGAAACAAAATAGAGATGGAACTGGGGTTTATTTTGTTTTTCTGATTTTGTCTGTGTGAAGGAAATCCTGAGGTTTACAGAGCTGTGGTGAGATCAAAAGGTCCAACCTGGATAACAGAAATTCTTGTCACTCAGGATGAATAAAGGATCCCCTCATCCCTGTACTATGGACTGCACTGCCTCCCAGTCCTGAGTGTTGAGAACATACGAGCAGGAGCCAGAAAAATCAAAATAAATACTTAGCTTTTCTTTCCAACAGAATTTGGGGGGGTTATATCTTTGGCACAGTGTGCTCTTGAGGAAAACACACGGGCCAGGGCCTCGGTTCTCCAGCTCCAAGAAGAGAGAAAGGCAAAGTGAAAAGAAAATACTAATTTAGCTAATTAAGAAGATGCCCTTACTTGTTTTTGTTTGGTTGTTTCACAAATCAAGTATCTCATGACTTAAATGAATCTTGTTTGAATCAAAGTATTTTCAAATTAAAAAAAAAATTATAAAGTTCAAATGGGAAAATTTTTAACAATGAAAAAATCTGCTTCCAGTTTTTTAGGGCAATTTGTTCTGGTTGCAAATTATCATCACCATTAAAGAATTTGCTGCAGCTTTTCTTTCCCTATCCATTCTTTTTTTTTTTTTTTTTTTTTTTTTTTGTGATAGGCTTCACTAATTATTTTTCTTATACTTTTTAAGTAATTAGTTAATGAACATCCTGATCAGCAGGGCACCATCCTGCACCAGGCTCACAGGGAAATGCCACCATGTCCCTTCAGGATGTCACTCAAGGATTTTGTTTGACCCAACACTGTCCCAGTTGTTTGTCTACCCTGTCTTTTCCTCTTTCCCATTTCTGTGAGACCCATCCCAACACTTTTTTTGCAATAATCCATGCTTAGAGAGAGGGCAGAAGCTCCCTGCCTGCTCTCCCTCTCACAGAATCTGTATTTTATTGGCCTTTAAATTTAAAGGATCACAAAACTTGTTTTTCAAAGCAGCTGGCATGGCTTAGAAGTCTCAACATTTCAAACTTCTCTGTGAAAGATGGATTTGTTGGGAAATTACTAACAATCTGTAAATCTTTGTAAAACCAAGATTAATTCTGAAGTAACACTGTTTATTTTATTGCTCATCTGTGTCATGGTGGCTCTTGATGACACAGAAACCTGAAGTACAAGACAAATACTGTTTGTCAAACCCCATAAATTCCAAGCAGTGCTTGAATTTTTTTTTATTTGAAGTGCCTTCTACTAGGAAATGAAATCTTGTGAAAGCCAAAGCATTTTGTAGAAAATTTAACTAAGATAGATTTTTTTTTTTCTGCAGGAGAATGGCTAAAAGCAGTAAGTGTCAAGATTTTTTTTATTTCTGTAGTATTTTTTTTTTCATTTTTTTTACTGTCTTTATGGTATGTAGCTTTATTAAGGGCTAAAAATTTCATAGGGGAGTTTTAATTCCATAACAGCTAAATGTTTATTTATTCTAAGTGGACTTTTAATTGTTTGGCAATTTTTTTCATTTTGTAACAGAAAGTTCTAAAAACTGGATAAAATGCTGTTCTTGGAAGCCTTTATTCACTTGCATTGCCGACACCTAGACTTGCTTGGAGACAAAATTAACTCTTTTCAATTTTCATTTGATCATTCATCTTTTTTTTTTCCTCTCCTTGTTCTTCCAGGCTAATGATTTCCACAGAAAAATCAGCTTTCATTCACTAATAATGACCAAAACGTGGTATCAGAGACAGAATTGTGATGGTTTTTCTGAATGCAAGCTGCCCTTTGAACAGCAACTGTCACAATTAGTGATAAAAGTGCTACAAGGCAGGAAATACCTTCTCCAGGGGCATCACATCCAAACAAGGATCAGCAGTGTCTATTTTTCCCAGCTTAAAACCAAGCCCATAGATTATGTCAGATGAGGACATAAATTCTTGCTGTGTGCCATGGTGTGTCACAGAATAATGTCACGCAGTTTATACTGACATCACATAAATGTCAGACTCTGTCACAGTGGAGAAAACAAGTGGCCTTGTCCCAGGGCAGGCTGGATTTTTAATTTTTTTCCCCCCCCTCTTTGTTAGAGAAGCAGCCCCCCTGCTCCTGATGACCTTGCAGCATGAGTGGAATGTGCATGGGGGGCACATCCTGCGTTCTGGTGCTGAGAAATTTGGTGCCCTCTGTGCAAATCTCTGCTTGAAATGCAGCTGCATCCTGAGCTGATATGAGTGATGGAATGTTGGGAAGGCAGAATGAATCATAACAAGGCAGTTATGAGGGGATGGGAGAGTGTAAATAAATCAAAGCAGAGGTATTAAAGCAATCTTTTAACAGTAGCATTTCGGGGAAAGTGGAGGAGGTGGGGAGCTCTGCTGGAATGGTGTTTCTGAGTTTTCTGCATGTCAGCTGTTAAGCTGTGCCCCAAGAAATCCTCAGGTGTTAGCACGTGCTCTTTGAAAGAGCTCAGCGGTGCCACGTTCACACATTCAGCACAAAGCAACGTGTGCTGTGCATCTTAGGAGTGGGAGAAATCTCTTTTCTTAAGATTTTCTCGTAGGAGCAGCACCTAAAGGAGAGAGGAATTAAGTGGTTTTGTATAAGTAGAGAGATTTCATTTAGTGGGAATAGGTTGTTTGGGTCTGCATGTGGATCCTTCAATTTGAAGCCATCTCTGATTCAGGAGAAATCTCACAGCAACTCTTCAGAAGTCTTTGATTTACAGTTCTGTGGTACTTTAGGTTAAGAACTCGTCCTGTTTAAGTGCTGTACTTGAGAAAGCACAAGGTGTGGAAAAATGGGTAAGCACCAAACTCCACATTTATAGCAGTTAACCTGAATGCATTTTTAAAATTTGATTGCATATCTCAAAAGCAACAACAATTCACACAATATCCTGCATTCTCATGCTGTGTTAGACCAATAAATGTCTTGCATTTCCTTTTCCATTTTAGCTGGTTTGAGAACCTATATTCAAATGGGACCGACAGACTTAAACCTATGGGACTTTGCTATAAAATCAGGTGTCTCTTGGTTTATATATAAAATACAGATCTGCAGATGTTTCTCTGGGCTGCATGCAGTAGGTGGTTGGCAGGGGCATTTCAATACCTTCATTTATGTTTTCTCTTTATCCTTCACATACTGGACTTCTGCTTTTATCTGTTTTGTCCTGTAATGGGATTGGCTTTTGCCATCTGTTAATTTGAGTCTGTTCCCAGCTAAATCATTTGGGGAAAGAATTTGGGTTTCCTCACCTTAGACTGTAGGAGAAATTCAAAGAAACTGCATTAGTTGCATTGCTGTTTATTTCTCTGCAGGGCTGTCCTTACGATTTCTTCTTTATAGGAAATTTTCAGTGATTCCATTATAATTTTTTAGCTCTTTAGTACAATCATCTAAAAAAAAAATTATAAATACAAGTGAAAGACTTTCCAGAGAAGATGATTTAGATTTCCTTTCCAAGATCAAATGTTGACTTTAGCCCAAGGGGTTTAAGAAGGCCTATGGATTTTATGTGACATTTTCAGGTGGGATGATTACCAAGATACTCAAGTAACAGGAGAGAGGAAAGGCCTTGATGTATACACACTACACAGAAACTAAGAGTGACTTTATGATCATGAGGAAACCCATATGTTTTGAGTTACTTTAGTTGCCCGTAACAGTTTGTACATTATTGGCTTCATTTTTTTATTGTGTTGGCCTCGGTGCATTAATACTTCATAGACCTGTAGAGTAAGTGATGATTGACAGATGTTTTAAGGCCCTGATTCAAGAACGTTTTTTGGCTCATGTTGATGCCTATTCAGGTGAAAGTCAAGTGAGTTAAAGCCCTACCTTGGATGGAGTGAAGGATGTGCTTAAATGCCTCCATGAAACATGATCTGCAAAATATTCCCTCAAGGTAAACCAAACACATTCCTTATTTTCTATTTTTTTTTTTTTAAGTGAAAAATGTAGCTTCCCAGACCTTGTCAGTCTGTTTCTGAGTGACTTTTTTGACTTGTACCAAAAAAAAAAAAAAAAAAAACCCTTTCCTGCAAATTACCACCACTGGAAAGAGGACTGAGCAGGAATTTGTGAACAAAACAAGCAGGAGAATTAAAATGAATGACTTCCTAATGAAGTTGCTATGGAAATGTCAATAAGCAGGGATGCAAATTAAATGATCTCGCTGGCACTTTTTGTTTCTGTTGTTCTTTCCTCGCTGGCTATGGGAAGGAAGCACATTCAGGATGTCTTAATGTTGCATCAGTGACTGTCACTTGGCTGTCTCATAAATGGCAATTAGATCAGTAGGTCTGCCATGGAATGGGCAATTTTCTCCCATTCTTAAAATGAGAGATGGGCACACAGTGGTTCCCATTCAGAAGATAAACCACAGAGGGAAACATGCAGTGCTCTGGGATGGCACTTTCCAGGCTGGGCCCCACCATGGTGGCAGCCAGCCTTTATTTTGGCCTGCCAGCCATGCCCAGCCTGGGGTGTTTTAATTGCTGGCAGGGGCTGCCCCTTTGTTTTTGTGTATTCCCTCTCTCAGCATGCCTCCCATTATGGGTTGTTGGCAGCTCTGAGGAAACTGGGGGTTTCCAGCAGGGATTGCTTTCACCAGAGTCATGAGAGAGTGCACCTTTAATATCATCTACACTGAGAGGAGCAGGAGTTATCCTTGGCAGAGAGCCAGGGAGCACAAAGTGACTTTTCTAATGGCCACTACTGGAATTAAAGGGAGGCTCAAATGAAAGGCTGGGGTAGGAAAAGCCCAGCTCGAGTTTGTTGTTGACAAGCAAACACACCTGGTGGGATGGGGACAGAGCTAATGGCAGGTGATGGTGGGAATAAGGAGCTGCTACATGACAAGTGCAGCTCTCCCAGGGTCACATCAGTCACTCCTTGCCCGTGCAGATGCAGATTCTGAAGTGCCACCAGCAGTGGCTGAGGGTTCTTTCTTCAGGGAAGAAATTTCTGCTGCTTCACGTGTGGAAAACAGCCTCTTGCAGCTCGTTTCCAGATGTTAGCAAACTCAAAAGGAAAATGTGCAAATCCACAGAGAGCAGAGTTGAAAGACAGATAAAATCAATCTGGCATCCTACCTTCACTGGAAAGGTAAAAAAAAAAAAAAAAAAAAAATTAAAAAAATCAGTCTTAAAATTCTAGTTAATCCTTTTACACAATTCACAGCATTTGCCACTGAATGCTAAAAGGAATTTCTGGAAAAATATTTGTGTAAAAAGTTTAAGGGATCATATGGACATTTTAACAAAGTTGAGTTCTAGTCCCTGTGAAGTGAGTGGAGTTTCAAGTGTTGGCCTCAGTGTGACCATGAATTGGATCAAATGGAGTCTTTAGTAAAATAGCTCTGCATTCAGCAATATCTTAGCTAGCAGAGTCAGCTTTAAATGCAGCTATTTTTACAGACATTGAATAAGATTTGATTTTGAGAAAGGTAATTCAATTTCAATAATTTTTTAAAGGTTATTACCCTTCTGCATTTATTTTTCAAAATTCTCTCTCTTTTTTTTTTTTTCTTTCTTCCTTTTCTTTTAATGCTTGCATTTATATGCAATCAGAGGTCACTGTTAAAATAGCAAGAAATACAGGCAGGATTTTCAATACAAAGTTTCCAATGCACAGATCCAAGCTGGATCTGCAAAGGTATTTCCCAAATATTAGGAATGAAGATTAGGTATGTTCTGGCATTTATGAATGCTAAAGCAAATACCAATCACAGTCTTCTCCAGTTTCCTGCAACCTTTCAGGAAGTTGTGAGTTAAAAACTGACCTGCCTATGAATATTTTGGCGAGTAAAATGTATATGAAATATATTGAGAATCTCCTGTTCACACTAAGAGAATAGTTTTAGATGTACAGCTCTGTTGTTCCTTTGTGGGGTGGATTAAACCAGGTATTTGATTCAGCAGTGATGTTTTTGTTGGCATAAGGTTGGTACTTCCTTTGTGGAGCTGCAGGACCAGCAGATGTTGAGCTGTTGGGGTTCTGTGAGCTCCTAAAAAAATTGCTGAAAGAAAACCCATTCCCATAACATCCTAAGAATCCTGCATGGTTATATTCACCATTGGTTTATGCTTTGAATTTTAATTAATGTCAGCTTCAGGAAGCCACCAAAAAAAAAAAACCAAAAAAACCAAAACCCAAAACAAAACAAAACAAAACAAACAAACAAACAAACAAAAAAACCAAAAAAACCCAAAACAAACAAACAAACAAACAAAAAATCCTGAAATACAGATATTGCTAATAGAAATGATGATTTTGAGACAAGGAGTGAAAGAAATTGCAGGTATGTTCTTATTTTCAAGCAGCTTCATTCTTGCTAGTGAATTATTTAGGATCATATTGTTTGTTGTGATTGAAGAGTTCAAATTCAGAAACCAGGAGGCCAACAAAAAATGAGAAACTGGTGCTTCAGGATAAATGTGGATTAGAGACTGTGGTGGGTTCTTATCCTGTCTCTTCCCTTTGCTTGTGAAATTTATGAGCACGTCTGGCACTCAGAAAGGCACAGCAGAGAGTGATGATTTAAGTTTTTTGACCTGATGGCTGGCTCCTTTTGGAAAAGCCAGATGCTGAGACTGGGAATCCTTGTCTGATGTTTATCTGAGGCACTGAGAGAAAATCCCTTCTGGATTTCCTTGTTCCGTGCAGAAGCAGGGGAACTCAATTCAGCTTGGTCCCAGAGGGGGAAGGAGAGCAATGCCAAATTCCAGCATAATTTCTGAGCCAACTCCCTGCCAATGGCAAAGAAATGGCAGAAGGTTCTATCCCCAGGCTGCTGAAAAGGGGAAAAGGATCTCTGCCTTTGGGAAGGGAAGGCTGTAAGAGAAGATTTAGGGATACATTTGTGGGGGAAGCAATATGGGATGGAGAAACTAATTTCCTGCTGGTGCTTGGGGCAAGATGAATCAGCAAAGGCTGATTTCACCCCTGGAAAATTTCATCCCTGGGTTATCACCCTATCTTAATTGTGACTGTAACAAAGTTTGAAAGGCATCCTTAACAAGGATAAGCTTCCCTTGCTGGTGCCTGGACTCAGATTCACACAATCCAGCTCTAGGATAAGTTTGAGGCTCAGGGTTCAAGTCACTATGCAGAGCAAAGCTCCATGGTACAAAATTTTGCCTCTGCCACACCTCAACTGTTGGATTATTTTCAAATGCAGATTGATTTCTAGGACTACTTTCTAATTACTTGACATTTTTAAGAGTGAACTGAAATATTTAACTCAGGCTTAAGGCAAGCATGATTCTTCCTGATGCATGCCTTGGGAATTGGGAGCTCTGTAGGGTGAGATGCCATTAATCCACAGTACTTGAGGAAATACAGAGGCTGAAAATCTGAATGAAGCTATTTTCACTGGTAGGAAAACAGACTTGCATTTACTGGAAAATGGCAATTTACACTGCAAATTGCCAAAGGTATGCACATGTACCCACCCTCTCAGCAGTAGCACAGCTCTTCCAGCTGAAATTTGTAATGGATTAGGTAAATTTCTTAAGGATACAGAAATCCAAAGGCAATGAAAATGCTGTGAAAAGTTGGCAGATTGAAAACTCTTAGGAGACAGGTTGTTGAAACTGAGCTCTATGTAACTCACAGCACCAGAAGACATAAATTTGTTTTCAGGCAAACCAGGTAGAAGTTGCCTTCCTTTGCAGTGAAAGCAGAGATCCTTTCTCAGCATACACAGCAAATTGAAGGTTTGCATGTTTATTTACAGGCTGAAAAGACTTCTGTTTCTATTCTAAGTCTATGAAGTGCTTGAATGTCTGTGACTAGAAGGGAAGCAGGAGAATAATTACCTGGGAAAAGTAACTTGAACCACCTACTCAGAGCACTTGAATTGCATTTCCTGTATTTTCCAGATGCGTGTCTTTCCTTGTGTGTGTTCACTTCTTCCTAAATCAGAAGTAATTTCATTCAGTGAGAGTGTGGGGGTTTTTTGATGACCAAACCCATGCTTAAAACAAGAAGGAAAAAACCACAAACCACCCTCTCTGAAAACAAAACTTTAAGTAATTCCAACTCATAAGGGAAGTGGAAATATTATCTGGATTAAATCAGGGCAGCACAAGAAGCTGAACTCGTGGCTTCCTAGCAACATCTAGGAGCTGCAGGAACAGAGTCCATAGGAACATTCAGTCTTGGAAAAGCACCTCATGATTCCAAAAGCTGGGAAGGACCCCAAGGCAGCCAAACCTGTTCATATTTGTAGGACAGGGAAGGTGTGAAGACACTTTGTGCTCCATGCACCACATTCAGCCCATGTCCATGTGCAGGGCAGATCCTGGTTTCAGGAGAAGGCTGTGAGGAGCAGGGATCTGGTGATTCAGGAAATGACACCACAGAGAGCTGATAGCTCCCAAGGAGATCTGAGAGCTCCTGTGGGTGTCAGATTCTTTGTGAAAACAGCGGCAAAGGGGTGACCTGCTGGTGTAAAATGATCAGCACAGAACTAGCTGTTACAGAACAAATGTCACTGAAAACCGCCAAACAAATTTCTCCTCATTTGGGATTCCTCGGTGTCTCAGGTTCACGTGGAGTTTTTCTGGAAGGTGACCCAAGGAGAATGTCAGTCACAGCCTGATTAGCATGAACTCCTTAAACTAAGGCTTCATCTTTGACAAGTGTGATATAAACTTGTTCTTCCAAGAGTAACCAGAGGACAGGTACCTATAGATGTCATCCATCACCTTCAGATCTACTGACTTCCTTGCAACCTGCCTTCATAGACTCACTTTGTATTCCTTGACCTTGGCTGGAATTGTTTTTTAGAGTTTGAACTCTGCTGGGCAAGTTCTGGCCTGAATACGAAATTTGTTCTCTTTACAGGAAGCTGTGGAGACCTAATAATTGAAATGAAAGCTTCAGCCAGATGTGTAGTTTGTGTAAATAAAAAAAAAAGGCAATAAAAATATAGTGCTGATAATTTTTTCCATGCTTTGACTAAGGTAGCAGCTTTCCATGAAAGCTGAGCGGAGTTAAATTGAGAATGCAGGAAGGAAAATGATTCTGAAAGCAAGGAGGTTTGTGAAATAGCAAGCTGGACATCTCACAATGTAACTATTTCTCCTTGGAACAACAAATTTCATAAAAGTTTGGGGACAGCCTCCTTTATCCACAGTCTGAGTAAATATCTGATGGTAATCTTGCCTTGGGATAGGATTTTGCTGTCATGTTTGCAGATGGGAAACATCCAGTGTTGTAAAAGCTTGATTTGTGGGGTTTGCCTGGTGTTCACCCACTTGGGTTTTGTTCTGGACTGCATTATTTAAGTCTTTCATTTAAGAGCACCAGGAGCTTCTGAAGTTCTGGCAATCCTCACATGATCTAATCCATTAAAATTCAGGGCACCCCAGAACAGTGAGGCCGTGGAAATTTGAGCTTGATTAATCTAAACCTCCGGATTGGGTGGGACCCAGAAGCAGGATTGCAGTTCTGGGATTTCACATTTTCTCTGTTCAGGGCCTTGTTCTAACCAAAGTGATGAGTGGAAAAATTTGTGCCTCTTTTGTGGAGGGCTGAGACAAGTTGTTGCAACGCTGAAAACACAACACAGCTCTCAGCACCCTGCTCTCCAAAATTGCCTGCTAACGTAAGTTCTCTGGCATTAAATCCAAACTCATAGCATTATTCATTCTTTCAGCATTTCCACAAGTTATTTTGTGACACAGAGGTGTGACAGAGGGATGCTGCCAGGGTGGGGATTTTAGCTGCTTCCTGTCCCAAACCTATCCAGCAGTTGGTGTGACTGGTGTTCTGTCCAGCTGTACGTGCTCATCTGAATTTCATCAATTCTTTATCCCGTCAACAAAATAAAAGTCCAGTCAAAATTAAAATTATTTATTAACAGGGGGAGCTGAAGTGCCCTGCACTAGGCCATGGTGAAATCCAAGCTCTGTCAGCTGCTCAGGTGACTGAATCCTACAGACTCTCCCTGGGTGTGTAAATAGGACTGTGCAGATTTAATTTCTTTTTGAGCAGCAAATTTCTGCCTCTGCAAATGTTTATTTTGCATACACACCATGTAATTCTTCCCAAGATCCCGCCCTTTTTAGTTTGCTTCACCTCTCAGCCCCTCTTCTACTTTAAACACTGCCAGAAGTAGGCTGGATAGGAAAGGAAAAATTAGTTGGAAAAGGAAAACAAGCATCTGTACACAATCATATACTCCATCAGTGTGAATACAAGACACCCGAGCCTTATACAAAGCTGTGAACATTATGTGCCAAATTTGTTGCAGATGTAGGCAGAAGCAAGAAAATATTGAAAAAGAGAGAAAAGTCAGTTAAAACAGGCATACCAGCTTTTATGAGGAAAATAATTATTATGAACATCTTCTTTAATATTAAATTTGACACAGCTCTTTTTTTTTGTCTGCTTATGAAGTATTTTGCAGCCAATATTTAGGAGAAAAGTAACACAACAAGAAGTATCTCAGATGCCTCCAATGATACAGGTTTAATCCAGATGGAATTTTTAAAAATGCATCTTTGCAGACATGAAAAGTCCTGTGGGCTCATTTTTAAAGCAGTGAGTTTCTCAGCATGTTCCAGTTTGCTGTGAGTAGTGAGAGTGGTCAGCTTGATTTTCTTTCTGTGATTAATGTAAGCTTGTTGTGTTATTTTACCAAACAACCTATGCTAGATACAATTTCTGTACATTAAAAAATTCCTTAGGGGATCTGCTGACTTTAATGAAGAGAAGATTTAATATCAGTGTCTGCAGACTTCCCAAATGACTCTTTATTTTTTAACCTAATTTTATTTTAAAATTACTTTTACATGGACCTTAACTCAATGAAAACAAAACAGAAAAACAAGAGGTTTCCCTCCACCTTTTTTTTAAAAATTAGATATTTCTTATTTTAATGAAGATATTATTAGGGAGAGTTGGGTAGCAATCAGTGGTGAGGAATTAGAGTTTAACTATAAGGTCCTGCTCCTCTGGTTGACTTTTTTCCATTTGGACATGGAATCTCATGGAATTTGAAGGATGCAAACTCTAGAAGAGCTTAAAATGAAACACCATTCATACATACAAATGGCAAAAAGAACTTGCAATCATTTTTATCTTTAACAGAGATATTGGCTAACACTTCCTTTTTTCCAACAAACAAAACCAAACAGTTTTGGGAGAGAAGAGAGATCTGCTTTTCCCTTGAGAAATGTTAAATATTTTGCCTAACATGGTATGGCCTGTGTCCAAAAACAGGTAAATTTTTTAGTGCATGATGGAATATGTATTTTGGTACTTCATGAATTCATCTTCCTCTCTTCATCAGGCTTCTCATGTCATTACATAGCTCAGTAAGAAGGGAGGTGATCTTGGTGCAACCTGGGGAATGCTGCCTGACTCAGAATTCCAATATTTAAGAGAAAAAAACCCCCTTCTGTTCCTGAATTCTCCAAATTTCCATGCCAGTGTTCACTAAACCAAGTTTGAGAATGGATTTGTTCTGTCAAAATACCAACATTAGAACATGGGGCCCTAATTTTAGATATTTAGGTGGGATTTTTTTGGGGTTATATGGCTATAAGATAGATGGAAAAAATTATGGGGTGGCAAGAATGGACTGTCCTGGCAGGTAGGCTTTGCCTTTCAGTTTGGAGCTTGTTAAATTGACCGAAATAAGTTCCAGGAAGATCCATAAATATATTTAGGGGTGCAACCTGTGTCAGTCGAGCCAGGTACAGTTTGAGGAACTTGCACTTTTTCTCTTGACAAAATTCCAGTGGTCTGAAACCTGAGTTAAAGCTGTTAAATCAGATTTAACTGAGTTAATGTTAACATGAGTTAATTCAATTTAACTCATGGAATTCTCATTCTGATCTAGAAAGTGATAAAGGGAAAGAGTTGGATTGGCAGGTCTCTCCTCAATATATTTAGTGCAAAGTCCACCTAAAAATACAGAGCACGTTAGCAAAATGTTCAGTGTGGTTGTTGTGGCTTTGGAAGAGCAGATATTTCATATTTCCTCCCTTATATCAAACTCACCAAAGTTGGAGTCACTTCAAGTTTTGGAACCTCCAAACAGTGATTCAAATGATCATGGGAAAAAATTCATTAGTGCTGAGGTTTTGAAGCTTAGAACTTTATGCAGGATGCAGATCACATGTTGGAAAAGCAGCTTCCTGTGGAAGTTCAGTATTTCAGAGTATTTTCACATTAAACTACAGAAATTCAGCCTATGAAGAGTACAGGGGAAAAAAAAAAATCATCATTTGTGCAAGGTGAAGCAGGGATTTCAATTGGTGCACTTTATTCTCCTCCAACACCCATTATCACCTTCCCATTTCAATTCCCTTACAATTAATGGCATTGACCCCATTAGAAATGGCAAAAGTTACTAGTTTACTATTCTCTTCATTTTCAGTAGATTTGAACTTGCATCTCCAATTGATTATTTTTTTTCCCCATATCTTACTTTCAAGATCTTTTAATATTTCTGTTCCCATGTGGGCAGCTAAGGGAGTGGTTGGGAACTTCTGTGTGAGGGGGAGAGGGTGTGGCCTCTTTTTGGGCATTTCACTTGAGTTGTGTGACAGGAACACCACTCAGTCTTGGGTTAAGAGTCAGGATTTTGGAGCTGCAGCTGGCAGCTCCATGTGAAAATGATTCAGTGTATTTGTCTGCATATGCAGAACATGTGTAATTATATACATGCAAACACATATATATTCTCATTCATACTCATAAATGTTTTAATTCAAGAACAGATACTCTCTTCTTGTTCTGTATTTCAATGTTTCCACGCTCAAGAGTGTCATAGTTTGGCAGGAAAAAAAAAAAAAAAAGTGATTCTCAAAGCTCTGCTGTAGTAATGGTTTTGTATGAACTAAATGAAAACATCAGGCCTCTCTGTTCCAAATAATTTTACTGCAGTTAACAACTCAGCCAGCTGTCAAATGTGCTGTCACCAAGGCCACCTCTCTCCCTGTGAATAATGACACCAGTGAGTCTTGGATTTCTGGAGCATCTCAAACATATAGGCACTGTCTCACAGCTGCACAGAAGTTTTTCTCTACCACTTTGGAAGGGATGGTAACTAAAAAAATCACCTCTGTTATTTTGTGCAAAAGCTATTTAGTGAATAGCTTTTATGAGGTTTCACAGGCTTCAAATTAGTTTACCTACATCAATTTGCATGAAAATTATGTCAAAAGCACTCCCTGGACATTGTCTGGATGGGGCATTATTTTTCTAATAGCTAATATTTTTCTAATTTTTAATAGTTGTGACTTCCTCCCAGGAATCATTTCTGGCCTTGACCTCTCCTGTGCCTGCTCCATTCCTTGTGTTTGCATGGCTGTCTTACCAGGAATGACCTCCTTAATGTAAATACTTCCTTAATGTATGGAGAATTTATAGGGACTTTTATTTGCTTCATGTATAATTCTTAAATTTATAAACTTGACATTTGTAGTGTTTCAGTTATTTCTTTTTCCTTTTAAAAGTTGATTGCAATTTATCCACTTGTAAATCTCTGCTTGAACTGTAATGCATTTTTATTGCCCCTTTTTCAAGGATTTGCTACAGAAATGTTCTCTGTGCATCAGCTGAACGTGGAAAAGGTATTCAGTAATGTGCCAAAGTTGAGCTCTACATTTTTTTTTAAAAACCCAGTATTTCAAGAATAATTTCTACATCTAAAAACCATAAAACTGGGAATTGTGACAGGACTAATACAAGGAACTTTGTTACAAACTAATCCCCAATTTTTATCCTCTTACTTATGATATCAAATAACATGTTGGTTCTGTGAAAATTTACCTTTAGGAAACATGACTGGATGTGATTCATTGTGGCTTCTGGGAAGCAGGGATAGAAATGGTGAGTTTTCAAAAAAATTATTCTCGCTGATAATTTTTTTTCCTTTATTTTTCCCTCTGTCTCCCAAGACATATTCAGTGCATGGTAAATTCTACTTTTTTCAGAGAATAGATATGATAATTAAGAACTGAAATAAATTTCAAAAATTCATGAAAAAAATAGATGTCAAGTTGGCCAGTTGTCAATGAAATGTCTACCTGTACCCTTATTCTTTTCAACCCATGATATAATATTACTTCTTTATAAATCTATATGTATATATAAATATCCCCAAGTTTCACCCATACAGCTGTATTATTGCTTTCTACACTAACTGATCAAATGATATGAGCAGGAAGATTATTTTGATGGGGAAAAGAAGTGTAAATCAAGTATAATAAGTTTTTGTGTGGTTGCTATAACGTTTTTTTGTTGCCTGTACCACAGGTAGTGCTTTAGTTAAGGAAAATTAGGGCTTACAACTCAATTTCTTAGGTGAGGAGTGATTTATGATTGCAAACATACATTCAAAATAATAAACATTTGATAAATTTGCACATTCCTTCCTTTGCTGTATATAATTATTTCCTGTGTGTAGCATTAGTGTCTTGTGAGTAAAAAACTTCTCATAACATGTCCTCCTGCAGCATTGCTAAGCTCAGCTATTGAATGCAATTTCTTGTGTGCCATTAGGTAAAAAAAAAAAAAAAAAAAAAAGAAAAAGTTCTTTATCTAAAAGGCTTTATGGTCTTTCTACTAGGGGCAGGGGAATTTACAAGTTGCCATTGTTTTTCAGTGCAGTAAAAATATGTTGAGAATTACCAGTGTACATATAATGCATTCAACATAAATAGATCCACAAAAAGCAGCTCCCCAGTTTGCTCTTGGTGAATTAAAAATTACTTGAACATACAGTTATACTAGTTTTTAGGGTTTTCAGGTTTAGGAAGATGGTGCTTTAGACACAGAGTTCTTTACAAGAGTTTCTACTCAGCTCTTTGTGGTAATGATCACATTCTCTGTAGATGATGTAAAGTAGTTGTAGTAACTCACAGTACAATATAGCATTAATGATGTGCTTTGCTTCTAAATCTAAAAAAAAGATTTTTAAAGAATAAATAATAGTAATAATAGTAACAACAACAATAATAATAATAGTAATAATAAGAATAATAAATATATAAAAAGTGACTCCACTCCTCCAGAGCTCAGAGTGAGCACTAGGAAAAAACTCTAGAAAAGAAAAACAGATCCTGCTCTGATGCTTTGGTGCTCTAGGAGGATTCCTAAAATCTTTATTCCTTTTATTGGTGCCTTGGTAAGACCAAAAGATAGATGTACAAAGAAACTTGACAGGTATTAGGAGTCTCAGTTTCTGGTGGTTTAATATTCAGAGTTTGTCATGAAAACAGTCACCAAGCAAGAAAAGAGAGATCCTAACAGCATGTATGAATATACAACAATTACAAATAAATAATTGTTTTACAAGATGGCAAAATTTAATAGGGCACCACAGTGCTCTGTTCTAAGAAATTGTCCTTTATAATAATATGAGGTTTGCAGAACAAGATAAAAACAGAAGTGTCCAAATTTTCAGTTACAAGAGCAATCACTTTCATATATTGAGATTAAGTAAAATTCACTACTGGGAAGTGCAAAATAAAGCATTTGGTAGAAGAATCTCCTGAGCTAGGTGACCCCTACCTATCCAGAGAATCACTGGAGGTCACTTTAGTATATGAACTTTTCACTTCCCCAAATGCTCTTGAAGGGCAAAAAGAACATGGGATGGTGGAATGGAGAGGAGTTGGAAGCAAATATCGTGAAAAGGTGAATGCAAACCCCAATTTTCTTGTTCAGGCTGTTGATAAAGAGTGGATTATGTCTTTAAGTGAGAGGTCACTGAGCTGCAGTGTTGGTATCCCAGCTGTTCACCTCTTGATCCTCCAGGCCAGGAGCTGCTGGGGGTTTCCCAGATTTTGCCTGTCCTCACAAACCCACGGTGTCTCTCCATTCTGAGACTGCTTTGTGCTCCTGGAGTGAACCTGCTCTCCTGCTGCATCTCTCCTCAGGCCGCCTGCAACTCCTTTGGACTCTAATTCAACGCCACCTCAGGTTCTTTTGCCAGCAAAAACACTGAGTTCAGCTGCAGCTGCATCAATTAGCTCCTCAAGCCTGCAAGTAGTGGCACCAGTGACACTTTTTTGGGTGAATGATGGAACTACTGGTGAGTCCATAAATGCAATGATCAATCCTCCCTTTCATGTTACTGGGTTTAAACATTCTTTTACCACCATGAGCTTTGAAGATGGCAATCCCGTGCCCTTCACTCATAAAAAACACACAAATATTTTGCATCTGACACAACTTAGCTTCACAGATGTGCAGCAGCACAGATGCTGGTTAAAAGAAGAAAAAACCTGTATAGATATATTTATATATTTCTGCTGCTCACAGATAATTTTGATTTTGTGGCCCCTCAGGGCAAGACAGACACTGAGGTGCTGGAAGGAGTCTTGTGAGGAGCAGCTGAGTTGGAGTTGTTTAGCCTGGAGAAAAGGAGGTTCAAGGCAGACCTTAATACCCTCTCCTTTGAGAGCAGGTTGTAGTGAGGTGGGGATCAAACTCTTCTCTCAGGTAACAAGTGTCAGGATGAGAGGAAACATCCTCAAGCTGCACTAGTGGAGGTTAGGATGGGATATTAAGTTAAAATTTCCTCACCAAGAGAGTTGTCAAGCACTTGAAGAGGCTGCCCTGCCAGGAAAACACCACGGGAGCTGTTTAAAAAGCAGTACATGAAGTGCTTGCAGCCATGACTTAGTGGTGAACCAGGAAATATTAAGTTTAGGGTTGGACTTGATGGTCTTGAAGGTCCATTCCAACCTAAAATATTCTCTGATCCTATGTAATGGGTATCTCGTGGTCCCTCAGTGTAACTGTGTTGTTGTGATCCTGTGCTTGTCCCAGATAATGTCTCTGATGCTGTATCAAGTATGTGAGCTCTCCTAGGGGGGCTCTCTTCATCCTGCCTGGATATGGGTCATGCCTCAGGTTTTGGCTTTTCTATTTTTCACATTCTGAGCTGCTTTAGTGTGTGGGTCTGAGCTTCACATTATGGGATGGCGAGCTCTCTGCACAGAGCAGGGAGACAAAACAATTCCTGCTCCAGCTGGGCACCAAGGACAAATGATCCAAATCTCAGGCCCAGGAGCACAAACAGCGTGGGCTGGAGAGAGAAAAACAAGCAGGATGGGACTGCATGGGCTAAAGCTGGGATGGGACAATGAACTGCAAGGTGCAAATGGAGCAGAGCTGATCCCAGTGAGAGCCCCCGGGAGCGCTCGTGCATTTGGGACCATTTTGGTTCCTCTTGGGTGCAGCCCTGGCTGGGCTCTGGTGCTGCCCAAGGTGGATCCATTGAGGCCTTTTAATAAATCCCTGCTTTATTCTTTAACTCTGTCCAGCCTCTGCTCTAGGTCAGCCTTCACAAGGCATCATGGGCAGGACCTGCTTTTATTTGGAGTACTTTGCTGATAGTACCTTCTAAAATATCAAAATCTGCTCTGTTGATTCTTCTGGCCCTACACCAGTCTGTTATTCTGAAAGTGGAAGTGCATTTTTGATTTCAGGGTTTAAGGCTCCTGCTAATTTGCAATTTACCCAGGCCAGGCTTGTCTTTCCACTGAGATAAAATAGTTTTAACCCTCTTTAGAAGGATGAAACCCTTTGCCTGTGTTGTTGGGTTTTTTATTTGTTTTGGGTTTTGGTTTTTATAAAGCAAAATAGAGATCTACTAGGATATGCTTGGTAAAAGAATTATAAATTAGCAGTCTCTTTTGAACAAACTATTGAAGCTACTTGAACTCTGCCAGCAAAACTTAGGGTTTCATTCAGGTGCTGCAGTGAGCAGTTGAGGATAACTGTGCTGAGAGGGACTCAAGGACTGTAGGGGACTCTTGGGATGATGGGGAGCACACCCATCAGCCAGATGAGGCAAAATGGACCTCTGGAGCCCAGGGAAATGGGAGTCATTTCAAGGACTGAGCAGAAGGATTAGAGCTGCAGCAGCAGCAAACACCAGAGGTTTATTACTGACCTCACTGGGGCAGGGATGACAGGTGGGAAGCAGGGCCTGTTTTCAGTGGTTTCCAGGGGTTTGGTGTGGTTTTTTCCAGGCTGACAACAAAATGAAGCAAAATTTTTTAGTTTCTTTTTTTTACTCCAGCTCTGGGAGGCAGAAGAGTGCACATCAGGTACTTACTTTATCTTGCTGGTTTCAGGCAATAATTTGTGCTGGAAGAAGTGCACACCTTAAGTCCTGCTCAGCTTGACTCAGAAAAGAGTTCAGAGTCAAGTTCAGATCACTTTTGGGCAGAACTGGTGCTTGATATTTCCATTAAAAGTAACCACATGCAGCACTACTTGCTGCAGGAGTTGCAAACCCTTTGTTTATATTTTATTTTATTTTATTTTATTTTATTTTATTTTATTTTATTTTATTTTATTTTATTTTATTTTATTTTATTTTATTTTATTTTATTTTATTTTATTTTATTTTATTTTATTTTATTTTCAGGGGCAGGAGCAGGCCCTCAAAGTGCCTAAATGCAGAGGAATGGTGCATGCCAGTGTGTGTGCATGTGTATCCACTTGCCTCTCTGTACATTTAGAAGTCATAATGGGAAATATATCCTGAAGTGGAAACACCAGAGGACTTATTTGTGACCCTGCAGTGATGCAACTCCATCAATGTCATGGAGATGGTGCTGACTTATACCAGAGTGGGCTCAGAGAGCAGAGCCCCTCAGCACCCAGAGCAGCAGGGATGGTAAAATATCAGCCTGAGGCTTTTCTCCTTTGCTGCTTTGCTTTTCCAGGTCTCTGCCATGGATGACTTCTGCCTCTTCTTCCAGCAGGACATGGATTGGCAGTGGGGAGGGTGAGCAGCTCTGTGGAGGGCCCGTGCTGACAGAAAACACATCTAATGCAACACAAACCAGGATGGATCCCTTCCCACAATGTCCTTTCTCTCATGAAACCTGACAGAAAAGCACAACATAGGCAGCTGGGTTTGCTGCTAATCTCTTGCCTTTCACCTGGGTTTGTGTTTCCTCTGTCCTAATGTCTCCTGACAGCTTTTGCTGTGTCCATCCTTCCTTTTTTTTGCTGAGCCTCTACCATCAGGCAGAAGAGGGATCTACTTCAGGGGACAGCCATCAACAGAATATCAATTTGGCAGCATGTCACGAGCATGCTTCAGTATGCTGTGTAATTTATAAGGCAATGCATCCATTTTTAAGGCCAGCCCTGAGTCCCAGTATATCAAAAAGCAGAAGAATAGATTGCTGCTGCCACTTATAATAATGTGTCCAGAAATACATTGTGTGAGGGGCCTTGTATCTATCAATGAAAGTGTTTTAATTCTCCTTTTAGTGGCTATGTGCTGTGTATTTAGTAGAAGTTATGGCTAGGATGACTTCATTGATAAAGCTCTATTTCATGTAGCACAAAGGGAGAACAAAAGATGTAATAATCTCTGGTGTATCCTGTGGATTCCCATTGTATGGCATTGACTTCAGGGGACTGAAATTTCTCTAATTAGAATTTTTTTCTCTGTCCTGAGTTCCTGGAAAAATCAGAGTTCAAAACTCAAGAATACAGCCTGACAGGGGTTGAACATGTTTGATAAAATTGAAGGGATGAAGAAGTTCTGGAGACAGCTTTTAAATGCACCCATTGCTTCCACTGATATTTTATAGGGAAGATTCTTCACTCTGGGCAGAGCAAAGAGGGAGGTGGACAGGGATTTTCTCTCTGGCCATGGGGAGGGGAAGGAAGGTGACCTGTGCATTTCCACTCTTTCCTGTTCTAGTCTGATGGCAAGTACTGAAGGGCAGGGAATGAGATTAATCCTATTGCTATAAAAAAACCCCTTGACTTTGTTAATTAATTAATTAATTGCTCATCTACTCATTGTTTATCTAATTATTTATTTGATATTCTGAACTGAGGAACTACAGCTACAACTGAGGATTGTATTGCTTGATGGGCCTGACCTTGAAGCCAGGCATAATTTGATTTGGGTATTCATAACCTGAGTGGAGAAAAAAGAGTTTAAACCAAGAAAAAGCATACATCGTGGAGACTCACAAAAACCCCTAAGAATGTGAGATACAGAATAATTGACCAGAATAATTGAAATCATAAGGAAAGACAGAAGATGACTCCTCCCTCTCTGTGCCTCACTGCCTGCAGAGGAATGTCAGATTAGTGCAGAGGCCAACACAGACACGAAAATTGCCACAATGCAGCAGAGATTAAACACCAAATCAGTGCTGGGGGGCATCTGAGCCATCTCATTCACTGCAAAGCAGGTGGCAGAAACCATCTCCAGAAGCCAGAGGAGGGGTTTTCAGGGCAGGAACTAAACATGGTATCAGCCCTGCCTGGGACCTGCATGCTGGGCTGGAGGACCAATGTCAAGGTCAGCTCAGAGCTGTTGTACTGGTGGGCTCCTGGTGGAGTTTGAGCCCTGGCAGAAGCAAACTGCATGGAAACCAGAAAAATCCACAGATATTCTGAGAGTTATTTTCTAGGAGCTTTACCCTGAACTGGTCCTGCTTACTGAGACAACGCCAGTGAAGCTTTTCCATAAGGAAGGGTTTGATGAACTCCAGGGTCCTATCAGCCTCCTCAGGACCAGCACACAGATGCAACCCCTGAAGCACAGCTGTGAGCACAGGTCACTTGTGGTGTTCATCTTCTTTTCCAGCAGCTCTTAGGGGCTTCTGGGAAGCCAGGGCTCTGTCTCCAGGGGGAGAACAAGTCAGATAGAGAGTCTGTGGGTATTGACTTCCTCGCTTTCAGCAGGACATTGCTGTGTTTTCCATAGGACATTGCTGCAGAGGCAGGCAGTGCAGGGCCAGTGAGGGATGGAGAAGTATGTGGTAGACAATGATTCCTTTGGGATTGTACTGTCTAGAAGATGGAAGAGGGCCAGGGAAGATCAAAGGCACAGTGTCTGCTAAAAACCAGTGATTACAGCTGTGTGCATGCATGGTATGGGGGGTACTCTGTTTTCTCTTTTGATTTCATTATTAATCTGTTAGGAAATATCATTTCAGTTCAATTTCAAAGCAGATTTTTTTGTGTGAATTAAAAAATGTTGCAGATTCTTTTTTTTTTTTTTTTTTTTTTTTCACAAATAAGCATGTGCATGTATGTAGTTGCAGGTTCACAGGCTGTCATCGTGGCATTGTAAAGGTAAGCTCAGTTTCTTGTGCAGTTACATTATAAAATTGTGCATAAAACTGAAATGGTTCACTGAAAAGGAAACCATAAAATTGTATAAAGATTCATGATCCCTTGCTGGTCTTATTTTAACAAGAAACTATAAAAGGAAACATTTATTTTCCATGCTAAAAGTAAAGGTCACTCAGTAGCTTTCAGGTTTTTTTCCTTCTTTCCCCCTTCTTGGCACTCATGTCGGTTTCTGAAAATATTTCATTCTTTTTTTCTTTCATTTCTCCCCTTTCAAGCTCACCATCTTTCACTCTAACAGCTTCTTTCTTCTCTATCCTTATTTCCCAGCAAACCAATATCCTTAGGGGTTCTCCTGCCTTTTATTACAAAGAGTTCATCTCATCCAGCCCTGTGAACTGCAGGGCAGATAAGGAACTATTTTCAGCACTCTAATGTTCTAGAGGTAGTCTGCAAACCACTTCAAAAAGACTCATTCTTTAGTCATTCCTGAACTTTCTTTTCCACAGAGCCTCTGTAGCATCTCAGAACAATGGTAGAGAACCAGTGGTCATTTGCAAAAAGTGCCAAGGAAACATTAAAAATTGTGTGCCAGACTCCAAACACAGGAGTTACTGACATTTTACTCCTGTGTGGAGACACAGGGTCAGGCAATTCTTATTTTTAAGAAGTCAGATGCTCTGATTATTGAATATTTAGAGACTTCATGGACTAGAACTGTACTTTCTCTTATCCCTGGGGTCTCTCCTGGGTCTGAACACTGCAGGAGTAAAGCATGAAGTGTTCACATTCAAAGAGTGTCTTCTGCTCCCTGGCCAAATTCTATTCAGTCAGGTCCTGGATTTACCAAATAATTTTGCCTTTTAATGTACCAAATTTCTGATGGATGTAGGTCATGGCACCTGCAGGGCCCTTCCATGGACTTTACTGCACATGTCTGTCCAAAGCCCTGTATATTTCCAAGATGTTCTGTGCCATTCTGTAGCATAGAAGTTCTCATGGGCTTTTCACCACTAAGATTTTTACTTTTCCATGGGCTTAAGAAGTCACTGAACTCCTGACTAATTAGGCATTACAAAAATCTTGAAACTCTACCAGCAGCACAAAATTTTTGTTTCCTTCCTCTCTTAAGGTATACTTGCTTTTTACTGACTTTCTATTTATTGTTCCTAAATAACTTCTATAAATAAAACAGTTTTTCTTATATTTCCCAGTCTGGTGAATTCCCCCCCCCCCCCCCCCCCCCCGTTTATTTTTTTTGGCAAGAAATCTTTAATTCAAGGCAACACCATATTGACTTTTCTAATTTTCCTTCCCTGCTCTAGTAACTCTAGTTGAATTTTAATGGCAGCAAATTCAGAAATCAGTCTTGTGGCAGCTTCATAGATTTTACTCAGTAATTTATGTTGTGCATTGTAAAGCTGCAGACCACTGAGCTACTGCAGGTGCATGTTCTTTTTTTCTTTTTCTATTTGGAATTGAAAAGCTCTTCCTTATTTTTAGTTCATTTTTTGTTAATTTTATTCAAGCTTCCTCTAGTTAATATTCTCATCATCTCTTTCTGTTTGTAAGTACCCAAGAATAAATAAAAAAAAATCTTCTATTTATTCCACTGTTTACTTTTCTTGAATCACTTACTTCTATAAGAGAAATGTTTAGCTGGTAATATAGCAAAAAGGAAAGTATTTTTCCCCACTGAAAGGACTGTAATAAATTTCAGGGTTATTTTAAAATTAGATATTTCAACCATCTCTAGAAAACCTTGAAATAGCATCATTTTTTTCCCTTTAATTTGCTTAAATGTTATGTTTAAAAATGTGACATGAGATAGAAATTAAATTCTAGCAGAATTCAATCTAGGGCAAAGTGGCAGCTGATAATTCTGAATTTCCAGGCAGATTTTCTCCAGAGTGCTTGCAGAGCAGCTGTTGGATGTTTTTCAGTGGGAGCTATGTGTTACCAGTGTGAGACTGGGACATTTGAAAATGTGTTTTACCTGGGGAAGGTGACCTGCAGGGTTTGGCAGGGCACAGAGAACTCCCCTGGCACTGCCCAGCCCATTCCCCTTCTCCCAGACACACTCCCAGAGGATGCTTTGGAAGGAGGAACCTTGGCACTGGCAGGGTTCTGGGGTTGCCCTTTTGAGTACAAAAGGGGAATGTCACAGTTGGTGCACGTTGGGGATGTCAATATTTTGGGCCTGGCTTCTGCTCTGAAGAGAAAATTGCATCTGCTCCCAGAGCTCATGAGGTTCAGGGTGACTGTGTGCACACTGAAGGGACACTCCATTGAATTATTACTCCTGATTAATAGAATTATTATAAAAGAAAAGTTATCTCAGAGCAATCATCCCCCTATTTGTTTCATAGGAGAGCCTGTTCTGTGCACAAAACTCAAAAAAATGCAGAGGTTAGATCTGAATCTAAGGGTAAGTTTGCAGGAAAGGTTGAGCACCTGCGTGGCAATGGATGAGGTTTCTCCAGGTGGGGAGTGTGGGGTGCTCCAAGAGCAGGGTCAGGCTCACAGACTCTTTTCATGCTGCTCTTTCTGCTCCTCCTGCACTGGGTTGGGCATTGATGTCATCTGTTGCATGTAAGCCACTCCTCAAAGGCTCCAATCTTAGGTTCAAGACTAGTTAAACATTTGCAAAAAGTTATGAAAGACCGGACTTACTATAACATAGCTTGGTGCAGAGTACTAAATACAGTGCTTTTTACAGATCACACCTTTATAATTCTTCCAAAGAGGCCCAGAAATCTAAGATGTGAGCAACACAAGGAATATGCTCCTCAGTACTCGCATGGAGTAAATCCAGGAGAGCTGCAGCTCCAATCACTTGAGGAAATTGGGAAGGTGTGCTGCAGCAGAAAGCACTGACAATTTTGGCAACTCTTAAAATGCCACTGAGTGCAGCAGAAGAGAGCAGAGCAGCTTTCTTTCCAGCCAGCATGTCTTCTGTCTCTTTCTTTCTCACAGCTGCCTTTGTCTACTGCCTATGCAAATACCTACACTACATGCCTCATGAGTTCTCTGCCCTTTTGTGTTTTTCCCAGATACCTCATTATTCCAGGGAGCTTGGGGAAGTGTTTGTGTCTGTTTGTGTGCACAGTGAACAATGCCATGGACTATTCACTGGAGTGATAAATTGTGCTCACTCCCATGTCAGGTACCTCTCATTGACTTCAGTTCCTTTCCTATTGGATGTGTCTTAGATTAACCAGGCATTAGGCATTAATCAAGGAGGTATCTACAAATAAATTTTTCATGATAATGAGCTTTGCAGCTGAATTAATAGTATTTGCACTCTCATTATTTGTCATGATGTATGGGTGTGGTAGCAGTGCAGTGCACCCAGCTTGGCTGTTGGTGTTGCTGTGATCTCAACATATAACTCAGCAACAAATAAAATACTCATGTAGTTATAGGTCAGGACATTTTTTTTTCTGCCTGCAGAGTGTATTTCTAGTGTTTTAGACACTGCATTAGAGTTTTCTCATAGTAGACAAATATTTTTTAGGTAATTTCTTGTCTAGCATTGATAATAAAGTGGTAGGTCAAGGCACCAATAGAACAAAAATAGGGTTTTGAAGTTTGTTATGATATAGATCTTGCAAAACATCTCTTAGCAATAAGTGCAGGTGTTGTATTACACACGTGCAGATTTAAAATTTCACTGAATTCTGACTCTGCAAGTTCTAATTCTAACTAGGAATAAAAAAACCCCCTTTTTGTTGCAATTTAGTTTTAAAACTTAGAGTGGCTTTTGAGAGTGACTGGTTCAAGATGTTTTCATTTGTATTTTTTCTGCCTAAGAACAGGTAAGAGAACTGATTTCTTCCTAAGATGACAACTAATGTCTTTTGCAAGAGAATGTAATTTCCCTTATGACTGACTAAATTCTGGAAAATAAGGATTTGGGTAAAGAACTGGTGAATACAGCCCAAAAAATAGTTTTGTTGTGGATAGAAGCATTTTGTATATGTTTAAAATTAATTTTAATAATATGTACGGTACCGTTGAAAACAAAATTACTGCAAAAATTAACCTGGATATTTAGATCTGTTTGCTCTCAGCATGTTGTCATAGATGTACTAGAAATTTTTATTATTTTTCATACTATTTTCATTGAAACCTTGTAGATAGTAAAAGGTAACCTCTGAAAAGGGATTTGCATTGAATCCTAGAATGGTTTGGATTGAAAGGGACTTTTAAAGGTAATCCAGTTCCAAACCCTCTGCAGTGAGCAGGGACACCTTCCACTAGACTGAGCTGCTCAAAAAAATCCTGGGCTGGAATGTGTCTGGCAAAGTTTATTCTGCCAGCATGGAGAGTGGAGACATTTGGAAAAGTGAATCCTAATTTCTGAGATGCAGCCTGTTCCAGTTGCCTCCTAAATAATGAGTAATAAATGACAGCATATGACAAAACTGTCCTGTTTGTAAAGATAAAGGAGAGACAATAACAAAACCACCAAAGCAAAACCCAAGCAACCATGGAGAGCTCTCCCACGTGCAGGAAGGGGGAGGAAAAGGTACAGGTGCAGAACAGATTAACTGCAACCACTTTTCCCAGTCTTTGTGTTGCATTATTGGATGCAAGGCAAAAACTGTGGCTCTCTGTCCCTGTGGAGTTGTGTGGCCTCATGACCCATTTCAGAGTTTGAACATTTGCAGCAGCCTGACAACACCGACCGTCTTCATCCTCCTCCGAAATTGCATTTATCCCAGCACAGTCAGCGTGGATGTCTTTGTGGACATAAAGAAGAGCAATGTGATTGAGGAGAGCTCATCCCAGGGCACATTTATGGCAGGGTTTCAGTCCCATCGTGGCAGTGAAAGATCACTCAGCTGTTGCAGATGAGGCAGGAATTCCTAGTGTGAGGCGCGGCCGTTTGCGGTGTTCTTTGAAAAATATCCAGGCTCTGGATGCATTCAGCAGAAACTGATGCTGACCTGTGGCACAGGAGGAGATTAGTTTGCATTTCTAATTAGTTCCTGTATATCCTCAAGCAGCTGGGCTTTCCCAAAGCAATGTATAGGCTTTGCAGCATATCACCAAGTTGAAGTTCTCTCCGTGGATGTGTAAAGATTAAATGCACAGAAAAGTGCTGTGTGATTAAGTTAGCTCAGGAAACACAGCTAGATACTTTGGGATGTAAATTAATCTCAACTTTCAGAGAGAATAATATGGCCCCTTAAAATTCACTGAATTAATTATCTGACAAATCTTTAACTAAACACACAGAATGTACTATGCAGATCAGAGATCCCCCTTTCTCCTTGATTACAGCTCCAAGTGGGAATGCAATATCTGTGATTCTTCTGCAGTCATTCTCTGAGACTCATAGCTGGTATTTTTTTTTTGTAGAACTTGGCAATTGATGGCACTGGTGATGTTGAAGCCTCACTGCTCATGGTGTGTTTTTATTCTGTGTGTGCTTGGGCTCTTTTCCTGGTGTGCTGCAGCTCCCGTGCTCTCCTGCAGCAGAAATCCTGAATTTGCCACGCCAGATCTGCTTGATGTGGAATGTAGAGCTCTGGAGCAGCAGGTATGTTCCTGGAATTCTGCTTGCAGCAGTAAAAGCTACAGTTCAGCAGAAGGAATAATAGTCACAATTGTCACTGAAGTGTTTTGACACTTGTTCCTAAAGCTCCTTCAGAACGTACACAGAGCAGATCATTTATTTTAATGAAATTCTGTCTAACACAGGCTATTACTCACTCTCCCTTCTCTGATTTCTGTGAAGTGCCAGCTCAGAGGATGCTCTTAATGAAGAGCCTGAAGAGGCTTCCTGGGATTTGCAGCTATGAGCTTCTCCCAGCACGTTTGTGTTTTGAGAGAGAGATATTACTGAAGTGGCAGAAATTCAGAGTGTGGAAGTTCACCAGCAGAGTGAAGCTCTCCCAAGGACATCCTTGTATTTTTTTTTTTTTTTCAAGGAAAAACTGAAAAAGAGAGGTTTGTCTAATATGTACATCAAGTATGGGTGGGAGAAAGAATGTGGAGAAGTCATTCTGCAATCCCCTTGGCCTTCGGACAGAGCAGTGCCTGTATCTCTGTGCTCAGCTCTGAGCTGCAATGTGTGAGCAAGCCTAAGTATGATAAATACCTTTATGGCTTAGTCACCACAGCAGCCTGCAGACTTTTAGCCACACAAGAACTCCTGCCCTAACAAAAGCAGTTTGCTGTGGTCATTCACACCAAGCAATCCCTCTGTCCACGGATAATAAATATTTGGCTATGCTGGAAATGTCCTGAGTGCAAAAAGCGTGCCCTCCCTCTTTTGTCAGGGCATCTGGTCCCTGAAAAAAATGTCACCTTGCTGAACAGCATTTAAATCAAAGTGAAGTTTAGATTCCAGCTCTGATTCAGATATTTATAAACCTGTCATCTGCATTTCTGTGGAAGGAAAGGGTTGACAAATAGCCAAATTGCTCCAGGAAATGCAGAGGAAGACCATTTGGAGGTCAGATAATGTTTAATCAGGAAACTTTTCAGCACATCTTTGATGTTCCTATTAATTTTATCTTTTCCCTGATTCATAAATAATATCCATCTGGAGAAACTTAGATGCATTTAGTTATGTTTTATTAAGCAGGAAGTAATTCACTAGTCACACGTTTTTAGGAAATCACACTTGGCTTTATCTTCTCTTTCCGTGGAGAGTAGAATACACACATGGCAAAATCCCCTCCCAGCAATGTCTCTGCTACAACCACAGATTTTTCCTGTATTTCTCTCTTGTTGGGTCACCTGAGAATAAACCCAAGCACCAACAAAATTTTCTGTTTACCCTGGATGTCTTGAAATACCACGGCTCTCAGGAATTACTTTGTTGTTTTATTTAAAGGGTATGTACTACAATTGATTCCAGCGCATCATGACATTTACAAAAGTGCTTTTTGCAAGAAGCCTACTAATGTAGGTAAGGAAAGAAAGCATAAGGAATTTAAGGTGATCCTTGCTGTTCTGCAGGAAATTTGTGTGGGCCAAAGGGGGGAGATGTGGAAGGCCCAGGGGAGAGGCAGGGCAGGCAGCCCACGGTGTGGGCAGGGTCAAGCTCATGACCTCCCCTTTGGGACAGATGGACACAGGGGTCCCAGAGGTGACCCAATGCCACCCATCCAAGGGGGTGGCTTAGGTCAAAGCTGTTTCTCACCTCTGTTCCCCCCTCCATGATACCCTGCATGCCACATGCACTCTGGGAGGGCTCTGGGCACCCTCTGGAGTGTTGCTTTGTGTGGGCAATGGCACGGGGTGATTGAGTTATTCTGCCACATGCTATGGGATGTCATTGTCATGGGGAATCAACATTTTTCTTCCCTCACCAGAGTTCCTCTGGGAAATGATGCTGTGATGTCTCATCATAGCTGAATTTATGAATTATTCTGGCCTCTGTAGTTGCTCATCGAGTACTTTGCTAAGATATTCAAACCTAAAAAGGTAGGAAGTAAATGAAGAGAAGCTGTGATAATTCTCAAAATAAATCTGAATAGAGATTTTGGACTTTGGTCTGACATCTTATGCAAGGCATTCTCCTCTTTCTGGTTGGTAGCAGAGGGAAGAGAGCTTTTTAGCTTTTACATAAATGCCACTCAGCAATCCATAGCCTAAGGCTGAACTGAGCTACTTTTGAAACAAGAATGATCCACTGGATCAAATAATCTGAAGTTTTCTTTTTTTGTCTTTCCAGCTTAACTATTGTAGATGAAAGATACATTTCAGATATGTTCCTAAAGTCTTTTGCCATCCCCAGGCATACTTTTTACTTTGTACAATTACAAATTCTGATGCAATTTCAAACCAGTAGGCCTTTAAAAATTCTTATATTGTAAAAATTCTGTGCAAGTGATATTGGGATACTTACATGTGTGATTTTTAAAAATAACTTTCACAGTGTGTAGATCAGGACCTGTACAATCCTCTCCTACTGAAGACTTGTGAAAGTACCTGCCCTTTTTTAAATTGCTTTGTTAAAGCAGCGAGATTTATCTACATTGAATTTGTGATCCTCTTCTTCCTCCTGCTGCCCTCTATCTAAAATCTACAACACCTCTGACCAGTTTCTGGTCTGATATTGCAAGAGGTTTGTCCAGGATATTATATTTATTTCTGGGAGAAATAGCTGAACAAAGCAAGAGATCCTATTAATGTCCCAGCAAGCAGCATGAGCTCAACCTTTACAAAGTCCACAAAGGAGTTCACAGTGAGAATTACAGGTACTGTAAAAACACAGAAAAACATAATCATTTAGACAAATTGCAATTATGTTGGAACGGTACAAATTTAAATATAAGTGGTTTTTGGAGGTAGAGGCACTGTGTGCTGTAAGTGCACACAGTGCTTTAAATTTACTGATGAATAGCAAACAGAGCTCTTTGGGGAAACTGCTCTGTAAAATTGAAATTTAAATGATGGGGGTTTTTTCACTTAAGCACATTTTTCAAATTTTTTTTTTTTTTTTTTTTTTTTTTTTAAGTGGGAGGCGATTTGCCTGTATTCCCTTCCAGCTTTTCCAGATGATAATTCCCTGCTTCCACCTGGCTCTAGGAGTCATTAGTGGGTGACAGCTCTCTGAGGCATCCATAGAGCTCCTCTGCCCTGCCTGTTTGAACTGCCATGTTTCAGATGTGTTATCAAGACATTGCTATTGTGCAGATACAGATTAGTTCTTGAGACTGATTTTTCTGCTTCACCAGTTCTTTTGTAGCTGCCAGAACTAATTGCTTACATTACATTACCAGTCTGGGCCTCCATCACTCCCTGGATGATGCCATCCATTGGAATACAGCTGCATACTTAAATGCAGTTTTTAACTATATTTTACCATTTCTGCCCATGTTTACAACTGACAGAATTGTCCCTGATTTTTTTTTCTCTGACCCCAACTACGTGCCAGAAATTGTATAACAGCTGAACTGATTCACTTGCCTTTTCTACCTCCAGAATTCCCAGAGTTTTCTGATTTAATGGGAGTTTAACAAAGCTACGTATAAATTCTGCGTACAAATAATTTTTCCTTTCTGAGACTGGGTAAAGTTGTTCAGAGCAACATTCTAGGGACCACTGATACTTAGAAAACTTAAAGCTTCAGGAAGGCAGAATGAAAATCTGGAAATGCATCAAAGCCTATCCTTATTACATAACAAAAGGGTTGGTTTTTTTTATTGTCCAGCTGTATTGCATCTTCATTCCAAGACATAAAAACCTCTATATCCACTAACTGTGCTGTGCTGTGCTGTGACACCAACACTGGCTGTCAAAATAAATTCCTGGATGATGCCTGCACATTCAAATACTCATGGTAATTTTAATTAAAACTTTTCTTATAACTCAAGAGATATATTTTGTATAGTCCTTACCATTCCTTCCTAATATGCATTTAGAAGGAAAATTGTAGTTTTGCTGAGCAGAAGTAAATGAATGTGTGTGTATATATATGAATTTGACAAAAAATAATCCAAAATTTTAATATATCTTTGTAGTTTTACAGGGTGAAGACATTAATTTTTATCTGTTCTTTATATCACTGTTGCTTAAATGTTGAAGATTAGCTGTTATTAATATTGTTAATAATAATAGTTATGATGCACTCTGACACCATGTGAATAAAACCAAGGTTTATAAATGGCATAAGAGTAAGATAGTGCTGTGTTTGGTAACTGGAGTTTTAAACCCTTCATATTCAAACCAAAATAAAGAGGTGTAACTGATGGGAAGATTCTCTCAAGATTTGTAGCGACTCTTTGAATATTGTTCATTTTTTGAGGGATAACATTTTTCACCCTAAGCAGAACAAATTTTTTTTTTTCCATGAAAATTGATATGGAATAGCTTTTAAATGTTAAATGTGACATTTCTTAATAAGCCAAGTTTTCATCATTGCAGGTTGTCTGGACATCAGCTGACCTTTTATTTTGAAGAGAGAACTTCACTGTTCTATATGCTAACCAATAGTTGTTAAACAACCTTAAAAGGCACTCAGGGTGATTTGTTCTAGCTCTGGCTTCCTTCAGACACGTGATGCAGAGCAATTAGTGACTGGGGACACACAGCTGAAGGCATTTCACTGCTTTATTTGCTCTGCCTCTGAGTTATCAGACTTGTGAGCATGTGTCTGCCACGTGGAACTGAATTTGTACTTGAGAAAGGACTGAGTCCAAAGTGACAATTTTGGGTGACCCACTTTTGTTCTTGATATTTTCAATTCCAAAGGCTTTCAACTCTCCTCATCACTCCTTCAGCTTCTTCTCACCTACCCCTTTCCTTATTTCGGTTTGTTAGTTGCTATTAAATGAAACCTGATGCTTTTCCTAAATAGTATTACACTTCTCCAAGCTGAAAAACCTTTAGAGAGTCATGAGGTGAGGCACATCCTAAAACTTCTCAGATTGTTTTGCTGCCTGGTTCTACATCTCAGCTCGCAGGAGGAGCGTTCCCCGACCTGCACAACTTCAAGAGTGGGATGTTGGAAACAGGGTCCAACATAAAAAGGGGAGATTGGAAGTTTTACATCTGCCACAGAGAATATGGGACAAATGCAGAGAAGGAGAGGGGCTGAGCAGCAGGAAAGCAGCTGAAGTCATGGACCAAAATAAGCATCACAAGCAAGTTGTACTGTGATTTCCTGCAGACTGTATCTCCTCTCAGATCATTGCAGCTATTTCCTTGTGGGAGAGGGGCAGCAGAATTTATTCCAGTGGTTTCAGAATTAGATTTCTCAAAAGGAGAAAGGAGTGGGGAGGAACACAAACCACTGTGGCTGTATGGGATGCTGATTTAATTTACATTTGTGGTGATTGGATTGCAGTAATTTCCCTGGAGAGCAGCTTCTGAGATAATAATTTCCAAAGACAAGCTTAGCCATGGTGAGCTGAGGACTTCCTGAAACAGGATGGCCTACTGAGAAAAATGTCTTTTTAAACTCATGTGGGTTCAGCCAAATTTAATAGGAATTCAAAGGATAGGAAAGCACGGAGAGACTATCTTGCAGGCACAGTAAGTTCATTTGAGGGAAAAATTCTGTGTTGGTAAAATTGTTTGCTATAAAATGATCTTTCAGGCAATTGCATTCAATATTCTTTAAAAAAGATCTGTGGGGAGTTTGGGAGAGATTAATAAAGAGCCTGGTATATTTTCAGTTCTCCATGCTAAGTATTCAAAATTCTGCACACCCATAAAATCCTTAGAGCACAAGAGTGGACAGGGTTTAGCCATAATCACATGGCGTGATAGGAGAAAAATCTCAAGTTCTGACTGGTTTTGGTTTCAGTCCCACTTTTGTGCCAATGTTGTCACCTGTCTCCCTACAGAGAAGGAGTTTCAGTCCTCTTCTTTTCCTGGATGGATTCAGTCCAGCCCACCATGGTCCACCTCAAGAGATATTAGTCATTTTTTATGAGTAAGAAGAGGGAAAGAGTGAAAACAATGAGTTCTGATTATATGCTAGGATAAACAAAGAGTGAAGCCAAAACAAAACAAGAAAACCTTTTATTATCTGTCTCTGAGCATGGTAAGTTAGAGCATTTATGGGCCAGGTTTGGGGTATATTTGGGCTGCTTTTCCTGTTTGCTTAACACAAGAGAGCTGCAGACTCTGAAGGCCCAGCATAGTGGGGATTCTGGCTCTGTTGCAAAATCACCTTTGGTGTCTCTATTAATTAGGCAGCAGGGCTGTCATGCTGCCTTAGCTATGATCCATTTGTTAAACTCACTTTGATGCTAAAAATAGTCCCCTCTTGTTAGCTTTGGCTTCCATAGGACAGCTCTTGCTTGATTTGTGATGCTGTGTGAACAGGCAGAAAGGAGCTACTGGACAGTCTGGTAAAAAACCAAGCCAGAAGTACTTGTAGCAAGGAAGGTGGGGGAAATTTGTGTCACACAAGAGAAAACCCTCAGGGAGACCTTGCTTCATCCCTTCCAAGCTGTTTGCTTCTCCTACATCCACTGCAGAATGATTGCTATCAGCTCACATCAACACTTGTCATATCCTTAGCCATCAAAAAAACTTCTAATTCACTCTGTACAAAAAAAAAAAAAAAAAGAATTTTTGATGCTGTACACAAATAAAGAGTTTCATTTCAATGATGTCCATTTTAAAAGTGCCCCCTTGGAAGGAAAAACATCAGAAGAAATCCCTTCTATTTGCATTCTTCCAGAATTTTTTAAAACAAAGAATTAATTAAAAAAAAAAAAAACCTGTAAAATATTTCTGTGCTGTTGAATACATTCTTTTCAAACTCATACCCCAAAGCAAAACAAATGAAAGTCTTCATAAATAAAATTTCCCAGAACACTGTGAGTGAGACCTCATGAGTTCACAGGTCATGGTGCAGAAAAGTGAGCATCCAGGAAAGAATGTTAGATCAGCCATCGTCCACAACTGGGCTTTCTTCTGACCTTTGGCGTAAGCCTTTTAAACTCAATCTGATTTTGCCTTACTGAAAATAAGGAAGAATTGGTGGGAAAATTCTAGAAAGGTTGGAAGGGGGATGTTTGACTAAGGAAGATAGTTTCAAGGCTTAAAAGTTTTCAGAAATGCTCTTGAATCCTTTGGTCACTCAGATGAAAGAAGGACAAATATTGTCCTTCATCCCAGCCTGGACTAGGACAGAGTTTCTCAGTGTGGCAAAGCCTCAGCTTTTCCTAAACACAACCCAGTGAACCCAAACAAGGACCAGGCCACCACTGGATTTTTACTCTTGAAGTGTGGAGTTTGAGTCAGGCTGTTTTTTAAGATGGATTTCAAGCACAGACTGCATTGGTATGTGGTGAGAAGAGGACTGCTTCTTTACAGCATTTTCAGATTGTTTTGCTCAGGAGACCACAGCTGTGTGCAGTCCCCAGAAACCTGTAAGAAAAAATAATGATTTGGTTGCCAGTCAGGTGCTTTGTTAAATGCTGACAGTTTACCCAGTTTTGCTGTCACAAAGGCAAAGCCAAGATTAACTGGTAGCTCTTCTGAAGGAACCTCCTGGTAGTACCAAGCAGAGGTGACAGTGGGGTCTCCAATAAGACCAAGAGCACTGACCATGGGGGCAGAGTTTGAACAGATTTCTCCTCCAGAGCAGCTCTCTGGATGACCAGGCCATGTAAAAGCCCATGATGTGATTTAAGTGTTGCAGCAGATGGAAGTGAAGCCCAGAGAATAGATTCATCCCCTTGGTTTTGCTTGCAGGATCCATGAGCAAATCAATTTGGAGAGATCACAGTAATGACATTTCCAGTGTTACTTTTCTGATGGCTGGGGGAAATACTGACACTGGGGTGAGAGAAAAGGCAGGCAAAGAAAGGGAAGAAAAGTGTTAGCATTAAAAAGTGATACAATCACTGTTCTACTTTAGTGTAAATTTCTCAGAATTTTTTCCAGCCCTAATTCTAACCTTTGGGAAGAGTCCTCTCAATTTCACCTGGCTGCTCTAAGGTTTTTTTTACCACGAAAAACACAATTTTGCTTTAACTAACCTCTGTTTTGTCACCACATTTGTTATGAGGTGCTTGCTGGCCTCAGCATGCATAGCATGGAAATGATATATATAATTGAAAGGATTTATTTCATCAAAGCTTCATTTGTCTTATTTATGTAGGTGCACCTAGACAGCCTGGTCTGTCTAGGTTGTTGGAGAGCGATGCTTAACAATTTAAAAAACCTGGCTATAAAGAAAAAAAAACCCACATGCAATCAATCTCTCTTTGCCATCCTGCTGTCTTTTATGCTCTTGCTGTCACTTAAAAATCTTAAGATGGAGGTGTGACCCTTACTAATACATTCCCATACGTGTCTAACACTTCTTCTTAACAGCCCCAGACTTCCTCATGCACAGCCGTGCCTGGAAGTGTGGATTTATTCTTTTATGAAATCTTAGAAAAAGGTGCAAACTGAAGTGTAAATAACATTCATCTCACCAAATCGATTGGAATGAGACTGCTGCTTTTAAGGTGGATTAGAGCTTAGGGGAAAGTTAAAATTTTCTCACTAATGTTATGTAAGGGAATGCTGAAGTACATGGGCCCCGTGTTAGCAGAGACTGATTTGTCTCAGCTTTTTCTGGTGTGTGGTGAATATTATTTGAAATACTTGGCTGTGTGCAAGAATATTTCATATTATAGATGCAAAGTGTGCTACTTTTATGACCCTGTTGCTTTTTGTTACTAATCAATTGTCATACACACAAAAGGAAAGCCATTTGGTGAGAGATGGGCTAGAAACAGAAACACTAAAATGAGAAACCCACTCTGACAGCTCAGAGATAATTTCCTGACATGGCAGAGAATGAAGCAATGGTATCTCTTTGCCACAGTGGCCCATCAGACTCTGAATTTATTTTCAGATGGTTTCAGAGCATCTCTCTAGCTGTCAACACATCAAGCCTGTTCCAGAGCCCATTGATGTCAATATGAGCCTTTCCATTCACTCTTCTGAGCTTTAATCATACCCTTGAAAAGTTCAAACCTCCTAAGTGCTCTTGGGAATTTTTTATGTGTGGGGCTGGATCACTCCTAGTTCCATGTTTATTAGTGCTGTGCCATGGAGGTCTATCTAGAAATACATATCTTATTATAAGGGGGTTAAATAGAAAAAATATTTGGTATCCACTGAAACTTAGGCTCAGCCCACCCAGAGCTGTTGAAGTTTTTCCCAGAAATTATGACATAGTCCTAAACACCTCCCTGTAATTTGTCACTCCAGAATGATGTGCCGCTGACTAAAAACGAACTCGGTGTAAAAATCTGTTGATTGGCAATTTCCAATAGGAAATCTGAAACCCCTGTGACACTGTCTGAGTGATCTGCTGTGGAGAGATGCATCCCACGCTGCAGGCATGTTCAGCTGAATGGGAAATAGGGCAGTATTTATAGAAACTGAACCTTCCTTTATGGCACCGAGAGTCTGCCTTCTCTTCCGCATGAAGACGCTTTGCCATTTCGTTTTTGAAAATGGAATTTCCAAGCTGTTGAATAGCAGAGACCCAGGCAATTACAAGTAAATCTGGGGGAAATTCAGAAGTCCAAAGCAATTTCAGATAAAAGTTAGAACACAGTAATCGGACTTCAGACAGTTCTAAAAATGGGGGTAAAACAAAATCATCTGTATTGCAAATCAGGTTATCTTCACGAGCAAGATGCATTCTTTAATTTTATTACTGAGCTGTGGGACACATTTTTGCTGGACTTTCTGCCCTCCTGACCCTTATTTTACCTGAACTGCATGCAAACATTGTTTCAGCCTAGCAACACTCTTTGCTGACTGCTTCAAGCTGGAGTCATAACCTCACCCTCTTAATGAGGCTGATAATTAAAACCATTGTCAGCAACTTAGTTTTAAGTCAGTTAATTACTCCACTCAGGGCCCTTTTCGTTGGAAAATCCAAATCCCCTCATTCAGTGCTTAGTGAGGATAATTTGGAGATAGGTCCTCATGTATACACGTACATAAATTATTGGCATTTTCTTGCTCTAATAAATTAATGTTTCAGATTAAAACAGTGTTTAAGGAGTTTGTTTAGAAAGACACAACATATTTAGTGGGTTTGGCCTTTCTGACAGGCAGAAACATCTTTGACTGTGGACAGCATAAATGTATTATTTAAAGTTGTAACAGTAGGAAAACCAGGTCATACTAAGATTAGAAAGCATAGTAAAAAGTCTCTGTGTGGACTTAAATCAAGGTTTAATTAGAATTTGTCAGCTGGAGGTGACAGGAAAGGAAAGAGACCAAAAGTGTGTTGGCTGATCTGATCATTTGGAGCTGCAGAATGGAGCTGCAAAATTCCAAGGAGAAATCATGTGCTTCAGGAAATATAAGTACAATTGTAGAATATATAGGAAAATATAGAAAGAAATCAGAATACAGATAGTTCTGGTCATGGTTTCTGAAGAACAAAAAATGAAAGGAAAACAGATCCAGAAGAAAACTTCCTGGGATGATGAAAGGAATGGATTATCTCTCTTATGAAAAGAGAACTTGGTTATGAAAATAGCCAGAGGAAAGCTGAGTGAACCGATGTTGGTAAATGCATCTAGAGCTGAGGGATAATTATCACTAAGGAGGAGGAGACAATTAAATAAAAACTGTTTATCATGGAGGAATGAATAAATTTAGACTCAAAATTAGAAGGTTGCTAATAATCAGAAGAAAGAAGTTTCTGTTCAGAAGAATATGAGCCATTTTGAGCTGGAGTTCTTGAGACTGGGAGCAGAAATTCTGTTGTTGAAAGGATTTGAAACTTTTGGGCATGCTTTTGTTTGGTAATGTCCCATCAACCATGGTTTCCATCAGTTTCCTCCCTCATTGCTTCTCCCTCCCTCACATCCTCAGAACATTTCTCTCCCTATCCCCCTCTGTTCCCCTAGAAAAGTTTACAGAGAGATGATAAAAGGATGGAGCTTTCCAGTACTCCCAAAATCATAACATTTCTGTTATTTTTTTACCCAGTTCACACCATGTAACTGTCAAATCTGGGGCTGGAGAAGAGTTCTTCCTTCAGACTGGTAGCATTTAGATTTTGCTCATTTTTGGCTTCTTTCTGTGGTATGGACACAGTAGCCTGCTTAGATGTAACTGGGGCTTTTATTGAATTTTTTTCTTGCTATGTCAGGAAAGTGGCTTTTTGGATTCTTGGCAATAATTCTAGTTTTGGAGATTTTATTGTAGGTTTTAAGTTTGTTAAGGAAGTTAGAAAAGTTTTATGGTTTCTGTCAAGTGAAATAGATGTTATAAAGTGTTCTACAACTAAACATCTATGGCTTAGTAGCCAAGGACAGAAACAAGACTAGAGTTTTTCTGCTGAAATAAATTGAATTGGAGGATTTTAGAAAAAAAAAAAAACACCCCTTTTCTTTTCATCCAGACCACCTAATATCCCCCTCTTTCACTATTCCTTTTATCTGTAGAGATCTGACTGGACTGCTTTCAGATTTCTTGTATTATTCTTTCTGATACAAAGATTTTCTACATGGCTCCATTCCAATCTCCAGTACATGTCTGACAAACTGATTTGAAGATCTACATTTGGTGATAAAGGTCACAAACCAAAAAAACAAGGCTTTGTTACCTGTTCTCTATGACACTTGTGATACCTGTTAGAGGACAGTGAAATTTCTTGTTGCCAAGGGTTCTTTAATACTAATAGGTGCAAGAAATCTAAAAACAGAGAGAAAGGAATAAGGTCAAAGTGTAAAGATTTTTGAGGTTATATAAAAACAATTATCTCAACAATTATCTTGATATTTTCTGGGGATAGGATGTGAGATTTTCCATCAGTTAAGATGGTGCACGACTCAAATTTGGGTGGAAGCAGTGGAGGTCTCAGGGCAGGAGATTCACACATTTGTGCTGCATAGAAAGCTGCCTGTAAAACTTTTGAACAGAGTTGCTGGAATTATAACAATTTTATTTGGGGAAATACTAAAATTTTTAAACTGTAACTCCTACAGTGGGATTTTTCTCTGCTTTGCTGAAGGACAAGGAGGCAGAATGTCTTGACTTGAAAAGATTACTTGTCATTCCAGCAAGCAGGACACAGACTGGGGCTACCAGGAATAACAAAACAGCCTCTTCCTTTGACATTATTCTTGTTAGATTTTTATGGGAAAGTAGTTTGAGAGTTTGGTATTGATGTCAAGCAAAATAAATGAATTTTCAATCCAAAGCCAATGAAAGTGGCAGGCCCTGCAGTAGATCCTACAGAGTACCCTTAAATTCTTTTTTAGGAAAACAAGCTGTGTGCTTTGGTGTGTGCTAGCTCAGAGTGGGATGCAGTAAAATACAGAAAGCACTTCTCAAACACATGTGTTACATTAAGCCAGTTCAGCCAGGAGGTAACAGAACCACGAATTACCAAGGTGAGATCACCACCCTGGTTATTTGAGTTGCACTAGAAAGCACCACCATGAGGTGTTTCTCTTGACCAGGCAGAGTCCAACAGCTGAGCTGACCAACAGTGCTGTGAACTTCACAAAATTCCTGATCTGGCTGCATTGAGCTCCTCCTCACCTGTGGGAAATGGATTTTTAGGGAATTCTCAAAGCCTGACAGAAGGCTCACACAGTGTGTGCATCTGTATGCAAATCTTGAGATAAGAAATGCTGACTTAGAAATGCCGTGGAACAGGACAGATATTATGGAGAGAGAAATGGAACTAGAAACAAGTTTCAAAGGATGGCCTTGCAAATAAGACTAGATCCTTTGGAGAAATAGAACTATAAAAGATCCATTGTAGTAGGACCCATGAGGAGTAATTTTAGATAATTGGCATTTTCAGCATGGTGTGGCAAAAGCTGATAGGCCAAGAAACGCTTATAGTGTATTGTAATTAAGAAATAGTTCACTTCTGATTGTGATGGTGTGAATTGTAACATCTGTATTGTCTCTCCCTTCACATGAGACTGAGAATGGAATAAAATTTTTTAGAATGTCTCTCAGTTGCCCTATCTCTAGGTCAGAAAAAGACTTAATCCAACACTCACCCAAGCACTTGTTCTGTATTTGTGCTTATATTTGTTGGGTGTGTTGATATTTTCTGACAGGGTACCACACCTAGATGGCTCAAGGAAATAAAATAGATCTTTTCTTCATCCAGAGCTGTAGCAAAGTGTGGAATGCTGCATCTTTTGAGCAAGAATCCACATTTTTCTCCGTTCTGTGAGACAGCAGCAAGTTGTGCTCAGCAGAGTGTTGGAGAAGTCCAGGAGAAGAGGAAAGCACAGCTCTTTTCTTCATTATCACAAAGAATATTTCTTTTTCAAATCCATATCCTGGTCTAAATCCAGATTGTGCTTAAACCAGAAGTTTACCAATTAGATGCATTGGTCAGTATTTTCTGTGGGTTTCCTTCAGGAAGGAGATTTTGGATATTGTGGCAGTGTTTGGCTGGGACTGCTGCATCCAGGCCAGGCTTTCAGATCCAGCCAGAGCAGCTGAATTTAGAAGATGAAAGGAAGAATCCTTCTGCCAATGCAGACCTGGCACTTACCATTTGTCACTTTCTACAAGCAAGAGAGACTTTCACAAGCCCAATAGTGGGACTCCATTGAAATAACTGAAACTTCTTGCTGAGTGAATGTACCAAATTTTTGAATGCAGGGATTCATCTTGACCTACTGAATTTATTCATTTTATTGACCATTTTTTTTCTTCCCTTTAATTTTGAAATTTCTTTTTTGGGAATATTTAGCTGCCGCTTTTAATAACAATACAATTTTAATAACATTTATTTTAGCAGTTTTATTTATTTCTATTTGAAGATATTTGGTTTTATTAAAAAAATGAACTTTTGGTGTATGCTACATACTTCAAGGAAAAAAAAAAGTGTACATATAAAGTTGCTTGGAAAATTATTGATTGATTAGAAGAATAATTGATCTTTTAACATTTTGGAGAAATTTCTTGGTGTTGGTTTCCAGGTTTGGATTTTTTAAAAGCTTTAAAGGAATTATCTTTCTAAACTTCAGCTACATTCTGTTCACTTTAGAGGTTGCCAACAGGGAAACTAAAATAATATAATGTTACTTCAGAGGTTAAAAATCTTATTTCTTAAAGGATCAACTAGTTAAAAGCATTGTGTCATTAATATCACAGAAAGGTGTCTCCTTAAGATATTTGGCAGACATAAGAGTAAAATCAGCTTTGACTTAGGGTTCTTTTAGATTAAAAAGGCACAATTATAAACAGGAATGATCAAATCAACACCTTGATGTCCTGGACAACTTTTTACTTTGTACTTTGACTGATCCACAACAGTAGAACATAACCTAGTGTTGCATTGTTCATTTGTTCTGTGGTTACATTTACATTTCTCAATAAAGGAATTATTTCAGCTAAAATCAGCCATTATCTGCTCAGCTCTCAGTGCGTGTGGCTCAACTATAAAATCTCCACAGAGGGTTGCATTTTCTTGGACAGGAGACCACAAACTCATTTCAGTCAGACCTCTAAATTGCTGAGGAAACAGATTCCCACCCCCATAGCCTGGGTAGTGTGTGAACAGCCAAAATTGATGAGCAGCCTATGAAACATTTCTGTGTCTCTCCCTTGCTGCACTCAGCAACTGCCCTAAAACACGTTTTTTAAGGAAGAAAAGAGGTGCAAAGAAGACAAAATAGTTGTGTCTCCACAAAATGAACCCCAACTGTCCACCTCAGGAATAATCAAGTTTTTTACTCAGGCTGACATTTTCTCCCCTCTAGCTGGAGATATTAATTTATTGTATTAATCTGTGTAAACAAGTATTAATCTCACAGAACATGGCTAGAACAAAGACTGAGACAGAGACAACACCCAGACAGGACAGGTTTCCTTTAGAGAAACTCTAATTAATAGTCTCATTACTTTTCAATCTGGGCTTCTCTGCCTCTCTGAGGGGGAGCAGTGAAGAAGGGAAGGTCTCAGACAAAAAAAATGCTGAAAAGGAGAGGTTTGGCTGTCGTGTGTGTTAGTGATGCATCAGTGTGCCTCGAAATTGATGTTGATGTAGCTAGGAACAGAACCAAAGCCCGGTGCCAGAGGTGGCATATTTATAATGAGACTAAATGAAGGGGCTCATTAGTCTCACAAATGGTGAAGAGCTGCCTGTTCCCTCTCTGATTATCTCTCCTCCATCTCCATTAGGAGGGTGTGCATGCAAAGGGGCGGGGAAGAAAAGCCAACGTTCTCAGGTTCAGGCTCTGCACTGGTCTGCATAGCCCCACTGGGAATTAATGAACGTCCTGGTGACTCCTCCTCCAGGCTCCCCCCACCCCAGATAAATGCAGAATTCCATTCCAAACCTAATGGAAACGAAATATTATGAATTAAACCTTTATGTTTGCCTTTGATTGGGAATAAAAAATAGGAAACAACTCCCAGAATATGTAAGAGCTCTGTGGGGGAAAAAAGAAAATAAATAAAAGGCACTATGGAGTTTGCGCTGTTTAATTCAAATGTTTGATGATCTGTGGATGTGGGTCAGGTCATAACATGCAACAAAGCCATCCTGGGTGTGATATAGCAAAGCAGAAATGAGTTTTGACCCAGAGTGACTGGAAGACTGTGCAAATGACCCTTGGATACGACAGGATGGCACTCAATAAGTAATTGCAAACATTTTTTTTTTTTTTTTTCTTTTACAGTTTTTGTTCGGAGACAAGTCGGGCAAATACTCCATCCTAATCCCAACACTGAACAAATAGTAAAAGCAGCCTTTGCTGCTGGTGCTGGGAGAAAACATTCAATTAAGTTGCTGCAGAGGCTTAGTGACAGCAGCCTTTCACCTTTGGAAACCCAGCCTCTGGTTATCTGTCTCGGGTCACTAAAGAAAACGAGTTGATGTTCTCAGGCTAAGCCCCAGGGCACATTTTGCTCAGAATCACCAAACCACAGGGTAATTTGGAGCTTTTGTCCCTGTGTACTTAGGAAAGGTCTAGGCCTGGAAAAAAAAAAAAAAAGCTGAAATTCAAGATTAGAATGTGTTGAGAAGCAAGCAGCTTCCCAGAAAATTAAAATGCTGACATTCCCAGCAGTTTAATTGACATTAGATAACTAACATGTCAAAGCCTAAAGAAAACTACAGGCAACACAATGATGTATGAATTTGAAACCCAGATGCTGGAAACAGAGGGAGGGTTCATAAATGGTAGAAAATCATGTGGAGAGGGATTTTAAGCAGCTAGAGGAGCAAAGTTTGACTGCCCTCAGGACCAGAGTGATGATGTTTGCAGCACCTGCACTGGAATCTCTACATCAGCCTGTATGATACAGGGACACACCTTAATCCTCCAATTATTCCTGCCTGAGTGGAGAAAAACATCAAATGCAGGACTGGGAGGGACAGAAGAATTGCATCCATCAGTCATCACCATCATCCCCATGCCTCAGCCCCTTCCAGATTGAGACAAGGGATGGATGGGCTTCAGGGATGGCATCCCCAGGCTGCCACTGCTCACAGCTGGGACTGCTGATGCAAACACCCAGTGAATTTTGAGAAGTGTTTATGATTCCCTGAAGTCCTGGTTGGGTGTCTTTTCTTCAAAGTGAGCTCATCAAGAGTGATCAGCCACTTTCTAGCTTTAAAGTCATTTTAGAGCACACGAAAGTATGGAACTGGAACAAGGAAACCTTCTTCATAGGGCAGGAGCTCAGAGATGTGGGGGTGAGGCAGAGCCAGCTGGACAGCAAATATTCCCAAATTCCTGGGGCATCTCTTCCCTCCATGCTCCCTTTTTGCCTCAGCAGCTTTCAGCATCTTTCTGAGCTGCACAAACACTTGCACTAATCCTGTGGGTCTCTGCAAAAGCCACCTTTTTTTTTTTTTGTCACCTCTGACTTTTACCTCTCTACCTGCTCCCTGCCACGGACCAGTCCTCACCAGGCTCTCCCAGTTTTGTTGCACCTGGCCCCAGCACCCTACACCTGCCAGGAATTTCAGCAGGTGTTACATTTAAAAGGAGGTGAGGAGAAAAATACTTTTTTTTCTCCACAGGGTTGCACCTGATCCAAACAGCAGACAGACATTTTCCAGCTTGGAGCCTTTGTTTCTCCTATTTCTTCATACACCAGTAAGTGCTCAGTGGGCAGGGGGAGTTGCTGACCATGGCTTTGTCTGCATCCAAAGCTGACCAAGGTTCCTCTAACTCATCCTGGGTTCTATTCTGTGTTTAATTTTTAGTTTTTCTCCTATCATTTGAGACCCAGAGTGTTCTCATTTTCTAGACTGATAAGCCACAGAGAGGCAGCCAGGTAGAATCAGAAGACTGTTAAAATGATGTGACTGTGTCCCTTGGCTCAATTTACTCACAGGATCGAAATTTAGCAGGCTTTTCTCACTGTAGAATGTCCTTCAAGAGTCTCTGTTTCATTTATTTGATTTTTCAATAGTAGAAGAAGAATCAGTTTATATGTTGGTATATTCCAGTGTGCAGATATAAGCTGGAAAGCAATATAAAACAATCTTGGGATTGCTTGTTATGGCATTAAGATTCCCAAATCTTTGTAATTCAATTTTTTTCCCCATGATGTCTGAAAATGTTCTAGTGTTTCCCTTTCCTTGGGGAGCCCAGCCCTCCCTCCCCATGCTATATACTGCTTTTATTGAAATTAGAGGCCACAGCAGCTTATTACTCTTAGGGGTGAATTTGAGTGGAATTTTGAAATGAGACACCAGTGTTTTCCAGCCACTCTAATGGTTGAATTTACCCTTTCCTCTGAATGGGAGGTGTGGGAGAAACAGGCTATTAATGCAGTTCCTCGTTAAGCAATTGTAATGGCAAGCTTTTAAAACTTGCCAGCTCCGCTCACATCACACCCTGCTTCCCAATGACCTGATTTTGATGTGCAGCAATTTGTGCAGAGGAAGCACTTTGGTAGAACCTGGCACTGTAGGAAGGAGGGGACCTGCCTGGAGCATGATTATCATCTTCCCTTACGTTTTGACCACAGGTTGTCAGCAAATAGCCTTTAGAGTTTAATTATATGATGGAGTTTGCCGAGAAGTGTGAAAGACAAAAGAACAAATAAGTGATGGAAAGCAATTTTCCCCCCTCTGCTTTACTCTGGGGCTGCCATAATTAAACTTAAAGTGCTGCTGCTTTGCTGGAAACGAAGTTAGGGAGGTGAATTGTAATTGCAAACACTGTTTGCTCAGTCACTCTTGGCAACAGCACCACGCTAACTCCGCCTTTGTGTCTCCTGTGAGTCCTCCAGATTGACAAAAACATCTTTTCTTATCCAATTTGTTATCACTGACTTCAGAAAGTCATTAAAGAATATCAGTGGAGCAGATTGGGATCTGGATTAAGAAATCAATTATTGCCAGGAAGTACCTTTGCAGACACTAATTATGCCTCGACTGACATTTACGGGATCCTTTCAATGGGATGTGTGGTCAGTTTTTAAAGGCACAGAGCAGACATCAGTGCTATGTGTAACACCCACTGCTTTTCTGCTGTCTGTGTGCCACCCCATGCTGGAGCAGGTGTGTGCTGCCATGACTATAAAATATGAAATATCTACACATATTTGTGTACATATCTGTGTTTTCATAGATGGAAAAACACGTATCTGTGTTTTCATAGATGGAAAAAACATGTATCTGTGTTTTCATATATGGAAAAACAGTCATTGGCCTGTTGGTTTAGCCAGGAATGAAATGTTATCCTGGCTCCAGATAGGCAGCACAGGCTACACTTAGCAGGATGCCTCCTGTCTCTCATGGCTTTTGTGCAGATTGCCAGAGACAGATAGATTAGGTCTCCCCAGGAAGGAGCTGATAGAAATCCGACAGGTGTATATGGGTTTAGACATCTGTGAAAGAGAGAAAGGCCACAGGATAAGTAATCCTGCTCTGAGAGATGGGAACTGCTCCAGAGATCTGTGACAGAAGCAGCCTAGACAAGGATAATTTAATAGGGAATGGGGCAGTGTCAGGGGACTGTCTCAGGCAAGGTGGGGACAGGGCTTGTTGGCACTTCTTGCTTTATCTCTGATTGATAAACACTGTCAGTGTGATTGTCTGTGGAGGCAAACACTGGATCTTTCTTCTTCATGTGGCCTCAGCTGGGAACATTATTAAATCTTAAGTTAAACTGCATCCCATTCCTAACCTCTCCTCTGTCAAATCTTGCTCAGGAAAATACTTGATGGGTGTATTTGTGTTTTATGAGCCCTTCCCACATCTAAAATGCATAATAGCTTAATAACTGCATTTACTGTAGGCAAAACCTCTTTGAAGAGAATGTTCAGCAGCTCCCCTGCTGCATGCAAACCCCCCACCAAAAAAAACCACCAAAACCCCCAAAACAATAAAAAACCCACCCCAAACCAACAAAACATCCAAACACCCAAAGCCAAGATTGTGAAATAATGGTAAAAAATGAAAGAAACTGAAGAGGAAAGCTCAGTAAAGAAAGATATAAAGGAATTGTGGATTATGTCAGGGTAGATGCAATCAGTATAATTTGTGTAAGACCTAAGGAATTCCAGCACTCTTTTATGTGGCCAACATCAAAATGACCTACAATATTTGTTTGGGAGACTTGTACAGAAAAATTTAAGTTAATAATTTCTAACTCTTTGGGACTCAAGTCTCAAGGTTTTGCATTTGCTTTAGCTGCGTTGCTGGTAGTTAACTGTAAAAGCATTTATGGCATAAATCACAGACAGATTTATATTTCTTATGGTACATGTAAACCACCCTGAAAAGTCATGTCATACTTTTTATTTATTTCACCCAATTTTTAACACTGTGCATTGAAATGCGCTTTTAACTGTCTATGACTAAAAATCAGGCTCTCAAGTAATCAACATAGAGACAGAAATGCTGCTTAGAGCAGTTTAGAATATTGAATTTAAGGTCTATCTCTATTAATAAGACATGGACCTGAAATTTAGCTGTCTGAAGAGAGATTATCCATCATATAAGTGCCAAATAAAAGGGAAAAGACCTCATTTTAGTTCTGCAAAAAATTGAAATGAATAAAACACCTGTGAATAGTTTCCTCTATGTAGTGACTCCCCTAACCAAGCATGGTGAGTGCTGCTTAATGAAAATTCCCAACTTTCTCAGCCTGTCTTTGTAGGGAAGTTCCATGTCCATGCTTTCCAGCAATGATTCAGGATTTAACTGTGGAGAGGCTCCTCAAACCTCTTTATCTCCAGTAAGTTATGATCAGTTTTACATATCCTTCATGTATCCTAATATAGATAAATATTTCTCCTGGATTTGTAAATGAAAATTATCCTCAAGTTCTGAATGAAATCAAATGTGAATGTTTCTAATCTAACAGCAGAAATTGCATCTTTCCCCCAAACCACAAGTAAAAATCAGGGATACAGGACCATTCCTCATTAATTCTCAACCTCAACAAATCCAGCATCTTGCCTTTGGGATAAATTTTTAGTTCAGCGCCTACCCTTGATTGTGTGATTCTGAGACCTCTAATATATGGACGGAGCACATTACCTCAGAAATGTGCTGCAAAACTCACAGTGAAAATCCACATAGATATAAATGTACCTTTAAAAAGATATGTGAGAAAAAATTGTGAAGTCAAAAGGAGAAAATAAGTCCCAGACTGTATGTCCAACTCAGAGCTGTAGCAAAAGCTGAAATTGCCAGAATTATAAGATGCAAGATTAATGCAGGGTTTGTTTCTCAGGGTCTAATGATCTCATTGAAAAGGAGTTATATGGATTAATAGCAAGTTAAGAATAATGGGGAAAATGGGGATTTGGATAGGTTTTTTTTTCTCTTCAGGGTGCTTTTAGACTATCTGGTCACATCTTGCAGAATGCTTGGTGGTGCAAGGGCACAGCTTTGCACCAGGCACCAGCTCCTCAGATATTGCAAGTGAGCAAGCAGAAACCAAATATTTGAGACTTTCAGCAGCAAACCCCACATTACTGCCACGTCTCAAAACATAAGAAATTTCTGTGGAAGGTGTGATGAGGGGAGAGGACAAATATCCTTCTTCCTGGGAGGGGAATGCTACAGCTGTAATTACTGTTCCAATGGTAACCATAGCTGTTGCAACTGTGATTAAGTGGTTGTGGCAGAGCAGAGGAGCAGAGTGATTAAAGATGCTTGTGGGCTCTGCAGGGATGTCAAGGTAAGGCTGCTGAGATGGATCCAGGTTCCTTCCTGTGCCAGCAGAGAGGAGGCAAATGAGGGGAATGCCTGCGGCTTCCTGAACTCCAGTCTCTTGAGAGATGTTTTTCATGGATTAAAAAATGTCTGGGGCTCTGCTACAATTTGAGCAGGTACAATTTTCCAAGAGAAACCAACAAAAGGAGCAGTTCTAAAGAGGTTTAGTATTTCCACTGGCTCCACAAGAACTTGAGAATAACAGGTATAGAAATTTCCAGTCTCAGGAAAAACCACAAATGCCAGAGGCTTATGTCCAAAAAGAAGACAGAGGAGTCCTGCAATTTTATTGGAATAAAAAGAGAGAGTTTACCATGGCACAAGCCTGTCTGGGCTCTGCAACAAACCTGCTGCTTGAAGCTAGCAGAAACACTAAGACCCATTTCAAGGATGCTAACAGCCATACCTTCACCCATCAAATTGTTTGTCAACACATGAGCTTTCCTCTCAATCCCTCCTCTTCTTATTTCTCACTTTTTCTTTACAAACCCTAGTTATGAACTGAACCCTTTTTAACAACCTGCAACACTTGAAACACTCCCTCCTGACTTTTCCACCTCTGGTCCCTGCAAGAGGTGTGGCAAGTAAATCCAGACAATAAAGCAGACACTGGCAGGTCATATTAGGTCATTAATCACTAGAGGTCCTTGCCCATGGCTACTGATAGATGAGGTCTCTCATCTTTTTCCTCCTGCTGGGAAGTCCAAATCTCCAGGGTTTTAGAGACCTTGACCTGAGTGTGGAATGTCCACCTGTGTCCAGCTGTCCTGGATGTCCTGGATGTTATGGACAGCAAAGTCCAGAGGCAGTGTCTCTGCAGACTGGGCTTCCTGTTCAAGCCATCCCAAACTAACTCAAGTAAACATTAAAAAAAAAAAAAAAAGTTAAATTATAAAATAAATTTTTAAATACTCAAATGACCTCAAATAACCCCTCTGACCTAAAGTAACCCCAAATGTGACCTCAAATGACCCCTATGACCTGAAGTAACCCCAATCATGACCTCAAATGACTCTGAGCAGGGTCTCAAATGACCTAAAGTAACCCCTGGAAAAACAAAAAAATTCTTAAATGACCTCAAGTAACCCCTGTGACCTCAAATTACTCCTATGACCTGAAGTAACCCCAATCATGACCTCAAATGACCCTTTTGACCTCAAGTAACCCCTGTGATCTCAAATGACCCCATGACCTGAAGTAACCCCAAATGTGACCTAAAGTGACCCCATGACCTGAAGTAACCTTGATCATGACCTCAAATGACCCTGAGCAGGGTCTCAAATGACCTAAAGTAACCCCTGGAAAAACAAAAAAATTCTCAAATGACCTCAAGTAACCCCTGTGACCTCAAATGGCACCTATGACCTGAAGTAACCCCAAATTTGACCTTAAATGACCCCTATGACCGGTAGTAAACCCTGATCAGGGCCTCAGATGACCTCAAGTAAACTGTACTTCAAAATAATCCAGAATGTCTGGCCCAGCAGCCCTTGGTGGTGGCATGACTTCATTCAGGCCATGGCAACCCATGGTCAGTCCCCATTCCCCACTGGAATTAGGCACTGGCCATATAGGGCTGTTAGAGGGTGAACAAGCTTTGCTGACCACAGACCCAGTTCCCAAATCATCTCATGGAGGGAATCATGGAGAGAAATGGAGACAAGTCTTATTTAGGTTTTTATTTTGTTTTAATTAAGGGAAAAAAAAAAAGACACTTTGCCCTTGTTGAGATGTTCTACAGCAAATTTATATTATGATGAAGAATTGCTGCTGGTGCACTGTTGCTGTGGTGACTGGTTCCTGTTGTTCTTCAGCTCTCAGCAGTCCAACACAGGGGGCTCATCTGAGAGACCAGGCAGGGTATTCAGTTGTCTGTCTTCTGTCTCTACAGCAGCAATCCCAAAAGCCCAACGATGTCCTTTCGGGTCTTTGAAATACCCATTTCTGTCGTGGTCTATGCTGAGGATGCAGGAGGCTCTCTTATCCAGGCCAGCAACTCCCAGATAAATTCACTTCAGCTGCTGACATCCTGCTGTCACCCCAGAAATACAAATGGGTTCTGCTCCCACATACCTTGGTGGCATCAGGGTACATTGGTGTCCACCAAAGCTGTGCCTTTGTGGGTCAGATGTGCCAGAACATGGGATCCACACAGTCCAATAGATCCTACTGTCCCTTTCCTCCACCTGGCTAGAGGCAGGGCTCCTCTAATCCTGGTCCAGGTACACATTGGTCTCCTCCTGTAAACGTGTTCCTGAGGTCCCTTCAAGAGAATCAGAAAAATATTATCATTCCTATACCAACCGGAGTTCTGTCCACGAGAGACCAGAGCACTGCTGACTCTAGATGAGCTGCTTCTGGTAGATGTTCCTCTTTTCTGTTCAGGTACCCAGGGCTGCTAAGGAAGAGGGGAGTTTTCCATCCCATGTTCCTGAAAGAAAAAACAGAGGTTACCTCGTGGAGTGCATCCTCTCTCCCTGGCTGGGGAACATCTGCTCCTAAAGGCAGAGACTGGCTGGTTCTGGTGAGATGTGGTAAATCCCTTCCTGAAGCTCCTGTCTCACTTTCTGGTGGCCTTCTTCAATCAAGCTCCAGACGTGCTCAGGCAGCTTTGTTTCCATGGACAAGACATGGGTGTATAACAGGGCAGTGACAGTGTCCTTGTAAATTCTTAGCCTGCTGACCAGTGCTCCCACCTTGTCCTCTCCTTTCCTTCACTGCAGCATCTCCAGCTAACAGGAGGATCTCTCTGGTCCGAGGCGTGCAAATCTCAACTAGATCTGTGACGTGCACTGTACACCCTTGGGGCTCTTAGGGAAAAATGATCTCCTTGTTCCACTGTGCTCCATTTCCCCTGGTGCACCTGGGGGTCTTCTTTACAAAGGCATCCATCCCTCACACTCATCAGCAGTCACCACCAGAGGCTGAGACTTTCCTGGGTTCTCCTGGTGCCCTGGGCATAGACCACATCCCAGCACAGGGATCCCAGCTGCCTGGCCTCACTCCTGTGCACAGGGGTGTCACTGGCTGTGGTGTCCCAGAGGTGGAGCAGCCAGGCCAGGATGGACTCACTGCTCTGGGGGGCGAGCTCCCTCCACAGGTCTGGGGACACAGAGAGAGTGATGACCCCTGGCTCTGGCTCTTCTGCTGGGTGTGAGGGTCCAGCCAGCTCCTCATCAGTCACTGTGTGCATGGATTTGCTCTTGGATTTCTTCTTCTGAACAGGGGCAGCTGCTGCTGGCTCGGGCTGTCCTGGCTCGGTGATGATCTGTGTGGAAGCACTGACTGCCCTTTGGGTTCCTCCTCCCTCTGGGGCACGCTGTGCAGAAGTGGTGCCTGTTTCCCTGCTTTTGGTTTCTCTTCCCTCTGGGGCAGGCTGTGCAGATGTGGTGCCTGTTTCCCTGCTTTGAGTTCCTTTTCCCTCTGGGGCAGGCTGTGCAGACATGGTGCCTGTTTCCCTGCTTTTGGTTTCTTTTCCCTCTGTGGCAGGCTGTGCAGACGTGGTGCCTGTTGCTGTGTTTTGGGTTCCTTTTCCCTCTGAGGCAGGCTGTGCAGACGTGGTGCCTGTTTCTCTGCTTTTGGTTTCTCTTCCCTCTGTGGCAGGCTGTGCAGACGTGGTGCCTGTTGACTGTCTCCTCTCCTCCTCTTTGAGAAGATGTTGTGCCACACCGGGTCACGTTGCGTTCCCAAGCAAGGTGTACAGGATGCAGGCTGTACAGAGAAGACAAAGCAGAACTAACAAGATTATGCCATCTTTGACATCCAGAAAGAACTCAATGCTTTCAAAAACTGCCGTGTCAGGTCTGAAAGGCTGGAAGAAACCATTCCCTACTCTTACCCCCAGTGGTTGGGTGTGATTGCTGAGGAGGATGCAAATGTAACAGCCCAGACTAGGACAAACAAACAAACTGAATGTATATTATGAATGATGTTCACTGCCTCAGAGGTTATCATGCAATAGACATAATAAACCAATATAGCAATTTTCATACCATTCCCTGGTCTCAACAGGAGCATTACAGCAGGCAGGTAGTTCCCCTGTGCAGAAAAATATAGAGAGCAAGGTATAAGACCCATGTAAGCATGTTGATCATCGTGGTGAATAGGTGTTCTTTTGTAATACAAAATTGTAATTCTGACTTCTCTCAGGACTGGCCCCACATTGGGTGCCAAAATATGTACTAGTCTGAAAATAAACCAGTGGGAGATTCCAAGTCAGAACTACAATTTAATAGGGAAATTAAAGTAAATGCAATAATACAGAAACACTGACAGAGTCAGGATACAACCTGGCACCCTGGGGGTCAGAGTGGTGGCAGCAGTCCTATTGAATGGTGGCTGCAGTCCTCCTGGAGTGACAGATGTGGTTCTGTTGAAGGATCTGTGATCCTGTGGAAGGGTCTGGTCTCCTTCTGAAGGTCCAGTGGTGGTTATGTAACTCTTGTCCCCTGGGAATCCTGTAGAAAAAGTTGCTCTGGTGTTCCAAAACCCCCGGTTATATCCAGGTAGGTGTTTGGCTCCTCCCCCTGGACGGAGCAGCTCACAATGGGATGATGGAATTTATGAGGCATGCAGTGAGACTTGATAGTCCATTAACAGATAGAGATAGCCTCCCAGGGACTGCAGTGACCTCAAGAAACCCCTATCAGAGCTTCCAATGACCTCAATAAACCCCAAATGACCCCAAGAAACCACTGTGACCTCAGGCAGCCCCTGGGGTTCTGCACCCTCAGTTCCCAGGGAGGAGCAGCCTGCAGCAGCCCAGGTACCTGAACCAGAACCAGGTCCCAGAACCAGGCTGGCAGGGGCAAGGAGGCAAAGCAGACTCTCCCACAGCTTCCATCCCCGCCTATTCCCTCCATGCATCTTCCCAAGGAGCTGGCTCCTCAGCAGCAGGATCTGAGCAAGCCAGAGGACTACCAGGCTCGTGGCAGCCCTTCAGTTTTGCCACACACAGTCAGTACAGAGCCTTAAACTGGGTTAAAAAACCCTAAAGCGATGAATATTGTTCCACAGAGAAAAAGTGTAAAACAACTCAGTGGACACAACACTGTTCATGTCTCGTTCTTCCTGGCCTCTCCCAGCCCTGCACCACGTGTTTGAAGGGAATGGGCAGAGGCAGTATGGATATAACACCCAGAGTGCTCATTCCCATCCACACACATTCACCAGTAGTGCTGGAACCAAATGCACCTGCTCATCCTGCCCACTTAGCAAAGGAACAGCTGAACAATTGTTCCCCCTTTGGCATAAAATTCACACCAGAGAGAGAAGTTCCCGTGCTTACCAGGAAACACTTCTTGGTCCAGCAAGGGCTCCAGTGTGGTGAGCCTGGGTACAATAGCAGATCCTGACACCCTTAACAATCCATTTCTAATGTTCTTTCTTACAAATGGCACATCGACTCCTTCCCAGTCAGTGTCCTGGTGGCTGCCCCCTTCCCTTTCGTCCTGGGGCTCCCTGCAGTTTCTCCAGTTGGGTACTGTAAAAACTGTGCCATTATCCTTGCCTGCACCATTGCCTCTTCCTCATTCCTTCTTCCACATCTTTTATATACCTGAGATCCCTTTCTAACCAATTCCTGGAAGACTCAGCCACCTCTCCACCCCTTGCATGTGGGCTCTCACCCTCCCACAGCCACCAAACTCTGTAAAATCACTCAACTCCCCAGTGACCCAAACAAAATCCCTTCGTGTATCAGGCCAGGCTTTGGTGACACATCCTCGCCAAAGGTGGTCCCTGTGCCACACACCACAGCCTGTCCCTGTGTCATACACCACAGCCTTTCCCTGTGTCATACACCACAGCCTTTCCCTGTGCCACACACCACAGCCTGTCCCTGTGTCACACACCACAGCCTGTCCCTGTACCTTACAGGGCACACCACAGCCTGTCCCTGTGCCACACAGGGCACACCACAGCCTGTCCCTGTGTCACACAGGGCACACCACAGCCTGTCCCTGTGTCATACACCACAGCCTGTCCCTGTGCCACACAGGGCACACCACAGCCTGTCCCTGTGTCATACACCACAGCCTGTCCCTGTGTCACACACTGCACACCAAGGCCTGTCCCTGTGCCATACAGGGACACAAATGGGTTCTGCTCCCACATACCTTGGTGGCATCGGGGTACATTGGTGTCCACCAAAGCTGTACCTTTGTGGGTCAGATGTGCCAGAACATGGGATCCACACAGTCCAATAGATCCTACTGTCCCTTTCCTCCACCTGGCTAGAGACGGGACCCTCTAATCCTGGTCCAGGGACAGGGCACACCACAGCCTGTCCCTGTACCTTACACCACAGCCTGTCCCTGTACTTCACATGGCACACCACAGCCTGTCCCTGTGCCACACACCACAGCCCGTCCCTCTACCTCCCACCCCACACCAAATCCAGTCCCCGTCCAGCCGCAGTGCCCAGAGCCCCCCACACACCCAATCCAGCCCCATCCAGCCCCGGGCCGCCCTGCCAGCGCCACAAGCTCTGTACATCACCAGGTCCCTCCACCGGGGTACCAAAATGTCCCAGGGATTGCCGGGGCTGTAGGATCAATACCTCCCTGCTTTCCCTCTCCTGGAAGCCGGCGGTACAAACGACTTGCAGCTGGCCTCTATTAGCCTGCAGGTTTTGAAGGCAGAGAACTTCCCAGTCCTCGCTGCTCTTTCCGTACCACACCGCCTCCCGCTGCTGTTTGCCTGAGCCATGTTTCTCCACGTTCCCCTTGGACAAATCCTTCCCCACACCATCCCCTTGCTGCCCGCTCTGGGCGTGGGCTGCCGCGGCATTTTCTCTTATCTCCCCTCCTCGGTACCCACCGGCTGAGACACCGGGGAGGCACAGCCTTCCCCAGCCGTCTACCTTGAATAATTCCCCCTAGAACCTACTATTTTACCCCAAAGTTCAGAAGTTCAGGTTTGTGCAGACCCACTTCTCTGTTTCAGGAGCCAAGCTGTCTGGGCTCTGCAGCAAACCTGCTGCTTGGAGCTAGTAGAGACATTAAGACCCATTTCAAAGATGTTAGCTCCCATATCTTCACCCATCAAATCATTTTTAAAGACATCACCTTTCCTCTCATCAGCAAGCAGCTCCTGGAGTTTTACTGCGGAACCACATATTTATTTGTGAGCTTATTACAGTGTGAGTGGGCTGGAAAGTTAAATGGCAATTAGTCCTTCAACCAAATACATTAATCTGCATAGCATGAGTCTCCTCATCCTTTTGTTTTTATTTATTTATTATTATTACTTTTTGTGTTTAATGCTTCTCCAGCCCCCCAAGTGCGGAGTTGAGGCAGCGCAGGAGCCTGTTCTGTGTCTCTAAAGAATACATTAGAGCTGCCCCGCACAAAAGGGGGCACCCCCCGGGACAGCAGCCCCGTTAATTACCCCGCTGCTTTCCCTGCCATTCATCCCCCGGCGTGTGAGGAAGACAAGGAGGCAATGACAGATGGGCGAGCACAAAAGCTGTGAAAAGTCAGCGATGCTCAGAGCTTTTGCAAGCGTGATAATGACCTGGAGATGATCTGATTTTTGTAAAGAGAGGCTTGTTCTGCAATTGTCATCACCACAGTCTCACGTCAGAAAAGGCTGGCTTTTTAAATTTATGCATCTCCTCTGCCTTTCTTGAGTTCTGCCAGTCACTTTTCCCATACTTCTAAACAACGCAGAGTACAAACACTAATTCTAATTCCCAGTGTGTCCAACAATCAGAGCAGGATGAGTTGGGAACAAGTTTTAGTCTAGATTTTTTCTGCTGACTGTATGAAATTTAATTCCTATTTCTTCTTCTGTAAAACAGGAAAGATTTATATTTGCAGATTATTTTTAAATGAATGGTGATGTACAGGTTGGCAGTAGAAATAACATTTGTTTATCATGAAAGTTGAAGTTTGTTTGTACTTTGATGTTTTGCCTTTCATTGCGAATGCCATGATTTTGTATGCTTAGAAAGCTCTCAAAAAGCCCATCCTTTTTTCATGCAAATTTATTTAATACATCTGAGTCAGTGCAGAATATATTTAAGAAAGCTTTTACTCTTCCAGTTTAATTATTTTTGGTCTGAAAAAAATTTTAAATTACTATTAGCTTGCATCTTGTGTTCATTTTATTTGAAAGCAAATAAGATTTAAACAAATTATGTAAACCAAATAACCAGTTCAAGTAACTGAATAAGCCACCAACAACCCTTTTAACATCTGCTGCCAATTTTAGTTGTTTATTTAGCAGTTGAGATGAACATGGAGGAAATATTTGGTCTAAGGAGTTACCTGTGGTTTGACTTAGATACAGTCTCTACTGCATTTCAGGTTGAGCTCCTTTTCTTTATCCCAGACACATTAGACCAGGGTCTTAAAATTTTCCTACTGGGGTCCACATTAATTTTGTGCTGTTTTACTTCCCAGCTTAATACCTGTAATTTCACTCAAAGACTAAAAAATTCATCTGAAGCTGAAAAATATCTTAGAAACCATGTTAGGCTTTCATTTTCTTCTATCATCTTGATTTATGGATACTGAATAGAGTTCAGAATATGAAATACTCATATCAATGCAGTAGTAGCGAGAAAAATAAGTAAAAAGGGAAAAAAAAAAAAACTATACCTGTGTTCTGACACAAAGATTTGCAGTTTTTGAGTTATATCAATAAATTACCTTCCCTGAATAATTTAAGCCTTATCTCCCAACATATTGCAGTTAGTGTGGATGTTTAATTTTATGTAAAGTGAACACAGCACCCTTTTCTTCTGCTCTAGGAGGGATTTTTCATGGCACTGTCAGCATTAGAGCAGTGGAGATCACAGAAGCCCAGAGTGGGCCAGGTTGGAAGGGATCACAGGGGGTCATCTGCTCCAGCAGGGCCATCCCAGAGCACATGGCACAGGATTATGTCCAGAAAGTTCTGGAATATCTCCAGTGAAGGAGAATCTTCACCTCCCTGGGCAACCTGTCCCAATGCTCACTCACTGCACAGCTAAGTCTTTCCTCATATTCAGGTGGAATCTCCTGTGCATCAGTTTCTGCCTTTTCCTCTTGTCCTTGCTTGGCTCCTGACACCCTCCTGATACCCTCCCCTCTGATCCTGGTGGACATTGAAGTCCCCCTCTCAGTCACCTTGATGTCCTGAGCTCTGAGCAGAACTTCCAGTCCTAGCTGCTTGCATCATCCCACCAGGATGTATGTTCTATACATCAGGGAATAATCCAACACACTGCGTGTAAAAGTACGCAGTCTTGGCCACTTTCTCTGGCCTTAGGGTTATGCTGTCGTTTCATACAGAAGGTTGGAAATGGTATTTAGCAGTCAAAGCTTCCAAAAATCATTAAAATTTAATTTGCTTTTGGGGAGGGAGGCGTAAAGCACAGGAGATTATGTTCAGTTTATGAGCCCTGACCTTTCCTGCTTAGCCATTTCTCCAGTTTAATTTTGGTTCATGAAGTGCATATTTCATATGGCTCTGGTTATTATTACCTACTTCTTATTTTATTATTACTTGAATGTATATGGGAGGCTATCATTTCCTTTATTGCTGTGGGAGACAGCATCCTGCATCAGGCAGGAAGTGCATGGGGGAAACAGTTAAATGTTCTCCGTGCTGAGACTGCAGCCAGCTTCAGGAGAGGGAGCTGAACAGATGCTCTGCACCTCCAGACGTGTTCCTGCCATCAGTGCTGAGAGGACATCAAGGTTTTTAATAGCAAAATGTCTGGGCTCCCTCAAGCCCTGCTGATTTCCCAACCATCTGAGCGGATGTTCAGACCAGTCACTTAAAGACTCTATTGCAGCTGAGTGATGTTTCCCTTTTTCCCAGTGCTTTTGTAGCTGCTCAGTAATGATCATCATGGGTCACTGTTTATTATCCCAGCTTCACAGCAATGTTGTTTTTCACAGCCCCCCACATGACTGTTTTCATTCCATTCTCTCTATCCTTTTTGGCTTTGAACTCTTCTTAATCCCGGACAGAGAAAAAGCGCCAAACAATCAAAAAATGCAATGTCCCCAGCCAAAATAATGTGCCTGGTTAGTAGTCAGATCCCTAAAACTGAGTAGAAAGATGTGGTCCTATCTCTTAATGCATCCAATTTCTTCCAAACTCTCTCCCCAACTGCCCCTAAGCAGAACTGAGCAAGCAGACAAAGATAAACCATCCGATTAAAGGGACTTTAAGCTGTGAAGTCCTTGTACCTGCACCCATGGTCAAATCTCCCAAGATAAAAAGAGCCAGAGAGGGCTCAAGACTAATGAGCAGGTCTAAAACATGCAGCTGGAAGAACACTGAGTAAATGTATCATGGTGTTGAATAAAATGTAGATAGTGGCACGGCTGCTCTGTTCATTGTGTAGTGTGTGTATGTGCAGGAAGGTCTCCTTTAAGCAGAAAAGGAGAGGGGAAGAGTATCAGAACCAGCAGTGCTTGCAAAAAAATCTGTTCTTTAGCCAACAGGCTTCCATCTCACCATTTAGCATTTCCCAGCAAATTAATGATGGGGGAAAGGTGAAAGGAACTCAGTAAATAAGTCTGAAATCAACTCTCGCCGTGCCTCGTGGAGCTGCAGGCAGGTGATTAAAGGCCTCCTTTCATCAATATTTGATTTACACTGGGGGTTCTTCATTTTAAGTAATTTCTCCCTGTGTCTTGACAGGTGGGTTGGCTGCACAGCAGCCATCAGCACACAACCCTTCAGTGCTGGAATTGTGATTAGCAAACTGCATCCCTGCACACGGATTTGTGCTGGGTTTGACCACCTGCACTCACAACAGAACACACAAAGCTCTTCAAAGAAGCAGCACCTATAGAGGTGCAGATATTTGGAGATACAACAGGATAAAGTGCACCAAAATCCCTTGGAAAGCACTCTTCTTTGGGAACTGCTGTTATGATGTTATAAGATCAGCCAAAACCCATCTTTAGTAAATTTCTGTGTGCCTCAGCTAGCCAAGGATGGTAAGAGTACAGAGCTTACATAGCTTGGTTGAAAGGATTTTTATCAGGAATAAGCACATCAGACAAATAGTTGGTGGCCTGTGAGCTCTGCAGCCTCTTGGATCCAAATTTCTTTTTCTTAAAATCTCCCTGTTTCAAATGTGTCAGGAATTCATTCTCCCTCAGAAAAATAAATAAGTGTAAAATTGAGGTGGTTTATAATTCATAAGCAAATGTCTGAATTGGGAGCTGACAGTTGAAAATTTGTAAGGAGCTAGAAGGTTTTGCTTTTCTAATCTAGTTTAGTAAATTCCATGTCACATTATTACAATGTTTGTGGGCATTTTATTGACATCTAGCTGCCGTGCAGGGCTTGTGATGATGAAGCTTGAAGCAGCAGTGGCTTAATAACAGGAGCTCTTTTGGAGAACCTCAGAAATTGGGGAGCTACACAGGACTTCTTTAAATTAGCCACTGATCACCATTTATTTGTGAGAATGTTACAGGTGAACCCTGAGGAGGATTTTTCCCCACTGCTTTTGTCTGAGGCTGTCTTGGAGTAGGAGGAGAGCATGAACTTGTTTAATTCACTCAGTGTTGTTTGGTTTGAGCTGAGAGACTCCGTGAGGGGCACGGGACAGAGAACAAAGCATTCCTCTTCCCGTGACTCTGAGAATGTGCTGCTTCCCTCTGCAGCCAAGTTCAACTTCAGCACAGATGTCGTCTGTAAATATAACCAAGTGTCCTTCTGCCTCTTACTCCCTGAGCATCTATGTCAACTGTGCTCACCAGTTCTGATGTAGAAATCTCTTTGTTTAAGCAAGCAGTGGGAACAAATGTCTAGGAAGTTAGCAGAGTCCCCATCAGTGAAATTCTGCAGGTAAGTTCAAACAAACTTCTGTGAGGAATGGCACAGCTCAGTCTGATTATGCAGATTTCTCTGATTTCACAGAAAGGATTCTTTCCACGATGCAACTGAGCAAGCAGGCAGTGTCAAAACTAGTGATTGCCATAAGCATCAGGGGGTAAACAACCCAGATATTTAGGATTTAAAATTGCCCTTAACTCTATTAACTGCAGTAGCATTGACAAAGCAGTGCAACACTTCTAAAAGCAAGCAAACAAACAAAACCTGGAAATTGTCTTCATTTAAGCTGAATTTTTAACATTGCTTTCCAAAGTTGTTCTCATGGTCCACTGCCAGTGTGCTGTGCAGCCTCAGAGACTGGGTCAATGAAGGGGCACATTGTGCATCTTCAAAAGAGATCAATTGCAATCCCCTGAAGACTGGGCTGCATTACCATTACACAGGATCACTAATCAGCAGCAACTTGCTATCCTGCATTGGACATGTGTTACTTATCTCCCTGCATTAGCCCCTCTTTCAAAAATCCCACCAATCTCCAGCTACCTATGGGTAGGATTGAATCAGATTATATTTTTACCCTGCTGAACCTGGGGTAAAGCATGACTCTGACACTGGGGGATGCTGGAGTCTGAAAAAAAGCAGGAATTTCTCTCTTTTTTTTCTCATTTTGCAAGGGAAATAGAAGTGGTGAGAACTAAACTAGCTTTCATTAGATGCAGAAATTTGAGTGATAAAATTTATCCACATTCAAGGTGTTCTTCATATTAACATTAGGCAACATTTTCAGGAAGCTGACAACTGTAACTACTGTGTACTTCTGTGACTTTTAGTTTAGTTATTAGATGCCCACTTGTGGTGACATTTTGCTACGTGCTTGCTAAATGTATTTACATTCAGCCATTTCTTTTTTAAACAAGAGGAGAGAAAAATGGGAGGAGTACAAAACACATCGACCTTTCAAGATCGCTGGGATTAAAATACAAACTTTATTAATCACATGATTTGTTGCAGTCACCACAGGGACAACTGCACTTCCAGCTCACCCTGGCATTCTCTGGAATAAATAACCCCCAGAACTCACCACCCCTCAGCTGACTCACACTCTGTTCCCACCACGCACAGGCTGGGCTTCCCTGTGATTTATCACTGCTGCCTTAGCAGCCCTGGGCTCATTGTCTCTAGCCCTAGAAACAATATTCATTATAACTATCTACTAAATTACCTCCATGAAGTAAAACACGGATGTAGAAGGGAACCACAAAGAAGCAGATACAATTCCAACCAAGGAATGGTCTGTATCCTTGCCAGCTTCCTTCCCCCTCTGGTTTGCCACTTCTTTTTCATTTCTCCTTGTCTCTTGTCCCTGTGGTTTGCCTTCTTGGTCAGGCTGCAAAAACTGCTGCCTGTGTCCACCTGGAGAGCCCACGAGGTTGAACCCACCCCCTTCCCACGGCCTCACCTCCCCACCTCCCCTCTGAGACAGCTTTTAATTAATCTAGGGAGCCTTTCCATCCCTGAGCTACCACTCTGAAAAAACAGGGAAACCCTGGAAGCAAGTTCCCCTGACAGCAGCATGGAAACAAGATCCCCTGCACTACCAGACCACATATTCATAAAATAGTTACACAGCAATGCTGCGCTGAACCATAGATCAATAATGTTTCTCACAGCAGACTCCTTGATCAAAAGAATAAATGGTTGCAGGTACGGCACTGATTCAAAATTCTATTTTCATCTGTGTACTTGGATACGTGTATTGTATTCTACAGTGGATAAATGCAGTGTTGAACTGCTGGGACCAGCAGAAATATTGTTTGTCTGTCATGATGATGATACCAGCAGATATTAAGTGGTTAGCAGTATGCAAAGTCCATAAGCACTAATCTGTCATCTTGCAGCAAATGGGGCCTCAATACCATATGTAAAGATTGTATCATAATAATTTCCTCAGTTTTCCCAGGTGTATGAGTGATTTTAATACCACTTGTTCTAAAAGTTAGGGGATTTGCTAATAAAAAGTAATCTTTATGAATTTATTCATAAGTCAGATATGGCACAGAAATTTAAGTTTTGTAAGAAAAATGTGTTTCTAGAAAAAGATAATAATGAATAAAAGAAATGCACAGTTATATGATTTTTTTAGTGAGGAAGGTGTGTTTGAAAGTCAAAAGCTTGCTCCTGCAAGTTAGAAATTGATGTCAATTCTCTTCCTACCTCCATTGCCCTTAGGCTGTGGAAAGTCTTATCCTGCTTAAAGTAGATGACTTTGAGAAAAGGTTTGGTCAACCTCCTTAAGAGCCAGTTGATCTTCTGGGCTGAAGTTTATGAGTTAAGGAATGGATGTAGTGATCTCTTTTAGACAAAGTCAAGGTGTTCTGTCTTGGGTAGAGTGTATTTTTCCTTTTAAATTTTTATTTTAAGTATAGAATCCGGTTTTGAACTCAGGCTGTAAGATAACTTTGATAAAGTAAATGTTCTGGGTTTTTTTCATCCTGCCCTAGTAGCCACTGTTCATTGCACAGAGAACTTTCTGCAGTGCACAGCTGGGAATTGTGTCCTGTTTCTTGATCCTGTCCCACTTTGCTCTGTCTTGTTGAAATGAGGGGTTTGTCTTTTGTTACTACATATGGAAAATAAGAATTCAAATTGATTTTCAATTAGAATGGGACCAGGGAAGCTATAAATACATTAATGTCCACCAATTAATTTTCACAAACATGTTCCAATATCCCACATAGCACAGGCTCACAGCTGCACTGCTGTTTCCATGGTGGTTAAAAAACGAGGCTGTGCTGTACCTGATGTGGTCAGAGCAGGTTTGGTGTGCAGTGTCTGCACAAATGGAAGGCCCAAAGCAGCCATAAAACAGGTTTAAAGCTCGGTAACATCTGAACACTGCTTCCTGCCTCTAGTTCTCATTTTTATATTTGGCATGAGCTGCCATGACCTCTGCTGCTGTCCTTTAACGGGATAACTTTACAGCAGTGAGGCTGATTTGGCCTCAGATGTCTCAAACTTCTACTGAATTCCACTTGCACCATATGTGCCTGTAATTGTGCATGTTGATTTAGTGCTGTGGGCTCTAATCCCACTCTCTCCACCTTCCCATCCCAAAAGAGCTCACAGAGTTCACTTGCACTACTTAATTAAAGACTTTATTACACATAGCTGGCTGTAACCAGGGTTGTTAGAGCCTCTCTCCCTTCCCCCTCACCCTGATTTTTCTACCAGTAAATGTCCATAAGTTTCTGTTGCAAGTGCCTAGAATAATTAATCCTAGCTTGAGCATTCCAGACTGAAGAAATGTATATCTTAAAATCAGATATGTAGCTTTAGAGACCTGTAGACTTATCATAGTAGCAAGTCATTTGGAAAATCAGTCATATTTTAATGGGCTTAGTACACAGAAGTGCCTTTTTCCATGGAAAAATTATTAGGGATCTGCAAGTTTTATAACTTGAAAGCCCCTGAATTAAAGGCAGGTTCTGCAAGAAGAATACAAAGAAATATTTTGTTCCTCTGTTCTTCTGTTTGAGATTATGATGGATCTCTCCTTCCCCACTTAATTCCTACATTTCTGTAAAAATGTACCCTGACTCTAAAAATTTCATTTTAAAACAAATAATTTTGTAAGGGGAAAAAATTAATTCCTCATATTCATATTTAACTTGTTTGAGGTATTCCCTTTTCTTGTAGTGAAGAGGAAAAATGTTACTTCTACATTTGGTATTCTGGCACCTTCAAAACACACTCATCAGAACTAATATCTGTATAATTACCAGTTGCATTTAAGCTCCAGAAAAGTCTTGTCACTACAAATTCTGCAATACAAAATTTATAGTATTTATTACTCACTTTGTCAAGGAATGGTTGGAGCCCAGCTTTCCACACCAAACAAAATGAACCAGATGCCTGTAAAAACTCTGTTTATTTCTTTGTTCTTTCACTATTTATTGCTCGTTGCCTCTTTTGCTGCCTTAACCATCAATCCATCTCTGAACTTTCACTGTCATAGGAGCATCATTAATGCTGAGACATAATAACCATAATAACCAGTGGGGTTTTTTTCCCTGAAACAAAAAAATAAATGCTGTTCAGTCTACAAGATGCAGCTTTGTATTCATCCTTTGCCATAAATAAAAAGAAAAAAAACCCAAAATGTTTTAACCAGTGGCTGTGCTGAATCTTTTAGTTGTATACATGTTCAGTTGTTGACATACTTTTGAGGCACATCATCAATTATGGCTTTCTGTGTTAAAAAGGTGGGATAGTGACATATTTTCTGTAGGTAAACACCTTCCATAGATTAATAGGTGAGTCTATAGAGAAAAGGCATCTACTGGTTTATAAAACAAAGGGTTAAACATGGAGAAATTTGGTTTATTCTCTAATGCTACATGTGGTCTCTGAAAATCAAAGCAGGAAGCATCATGGAGCTTGGAAAATGATGAAACCACAAGTCATTTTTAACTAATTCCTCTATGCCCTGTCACTGAATTTTACAAGATACAGCAGAAAAAAACCCACCATGTGGTTTCATTTAAACATCTGCTGGCTCTCCTAGGGGAACCCCACGAAGCAAATGAGTGCAAAGAGGACAGGATTTGGAGTCTTGCTTGGTACTGATGTAGCCCATGTTCCTTTCTGTGCTGGAACCCAAAATCCAGTAGTTCAGGGGGATCCACAGAGGCTGCAAGGAAATGGAAATGTAATTCCATGCCAATGAAAATATGGAGAAAGAATTGGTGTTCTCTTCACTTTCTTGCCCCTACAGTTACCTCTGGCTGTTGTCAAGACCTAGATCTAGGTTAAAAGGTATCCTGGAGGTCTTGGCTAATACTTTTTTTTTTTCCTTCATTAAATTAAAATATCTGCCTTGCCACATTTCTGTTTCATATCTCTGTGATGAAAATATGAACTTGTTCAGAGCTCTTATCACATAGATAAGCAGGTAATTTATATCAAGATCATGACAGCTTCTGAAGGTGTTTGTGTACAGAGCCTTTTGCAGGGGGGTCCTCATTTCTGGGTGGGCCTTTGTGTGTGGTAATGATTTTGAAAGCTGCAGCACAACTCTGAATTAGGTTGTTTTTTTTTGTTATTGTTGTGTTTTTTTTGTTTTTTTTGGTTTTTTTTTTTTTGTGGTATATGTCCATTTTTGTTTGACTGGCTTTTGAAGTAATCAGGATTTGAGTCTTTTTTTCAGTTACTTGTTCAGCATTTTGCTAGTATAAACCTTGAGTAAATAAGATCATGAACCTTCTAAATTTCTGAGGAAAAAAGTTGGCAAGCAGGCAACATTTTAACAGTCATTTGTGAATAAAAATAGAGCTGAGATAGATTATGAATTAGAAATTGCTATTTTCCATAATATACATAATCCTATTACTTTTTATGCTATTAAATTACCTTGCAGAATTATGGCACGGGCATCCAGCTATGCTGCTGAGGAAAAACACCTGTTTCCTTTTTAAAAATTACTGATTCAAAGATACTGAAAAGATCACTGAAGTTAGTTAAAAAATCTGAAACAAGAATTTAGGCAGTTGGTCCCCTTCTAGAACAATTGTTTCAGTTGTGTCTATAGGACTATGGTACAGACATTTCCAAGTATGTTCAGTCCTAAAGTCTTACAATATTAATTTAGAAATAATGCAATTTCTTTCATCAGCAACATTTGTAAGATTTTTGCAGTGAAATATTTTCTAAGGGCAATATTTACCTAAACTTCATTTGTTACTTTGAAGCTTTAGTGATTCCAGTCTTTTCTTTACTCTTAAAACAGCACAAGATATGAATAAGGTTGTCAATATGAACAGTTCTGAATGTAACAAACAGGACTTCCAGAACAGCAAAAGCCACTTGCAGCCTTCCCTGTCATAAATGAGCAGGAACAAATGTTGCTCAGGTCCAGTTTAAATGATGCAGGACTCATGCACTCTGAGCACCCTCTAACAGCAAGGATTAAACTGTGGTACAGCAAGGATTAAACTGTGGTGCAGCAAGTCTGTCAGGGCAAAAAAGGATGGAGCACACCCTGACAAATGCATGCCCTGCTTCATTTCCAATAATTCCAGAGGCTGATGAATTCTATTGCCAAGGGATTTCGCTATGTAAATCTCCCTGCCTAAAGCTTTGCTGAATTTTATAAGAACAGAGCGTTGTCTTTGTGTTGCTAAACACAATAGTTAGTGGGTCCTGTGACCTCACTCTCCAGGGATTGGGTCTTTAAAAAAAACCCAAAAAAACAACACACCACGAGGAAGAAAAGCTCCACAAATGCACTGTGGAGCATAAACGACGCCCTAGAGATCCCCATAACCAACCTAGGAGTTGACAATAAACATTTGCAAATGCAAGAGGAATTTTGTCAGGGCGTGAATAGCTGCTGGCTGGCTGTGGGGATGAAAGGAGCAGGGTGCTGGAGGTGACAGTTCAGCAGCCACACGCTGTCCTACAGGAGAGTGCCTGGCCCTTAATAGAGTAGTCAGGGGACAGCAAGAGCTGAGGGCTTAAAGGAGGTAATGCACCAAAAGGCTGAGGTCACCCAGGCACGCTGTGGGGTGATTTCTAAAGCAAGATGCAGAATGAATCACCAATTTGTGCAGCTCTTCCTCTCAGCCTCATAGCTGGAGCTTGGTCACTCCTGAGCAAATATCCTGGTTTTGGTGTGAATTAATCTCCCTGTGGCTCCTCAATCTTCTGCCTCATCTTCTGATCTTTCCTGACAGCCCAAGTCCAAGTCTCGGTGGCTGCAGAGACCAAATCTTGAAAGTTGAAGCCAAGCCTTTAAATTTGAAAGCTGAAGGTGGCTTACTCTGTAAAAATGCAGAAAAAAATGTCCAAAAAAATGCAATTACTATAAGCTAAAATTTCAGCTATTTCTTGGTTAACTTTGAAAAACTTGTATTGCTTTGCAGAATAATTAAAGCTTGCCTGTCTTATTTCTTTTTGTTTGTTTGTTTGTTGTTTTCTCTTTTCACCTTTTTCCCTACACGTCTTTCCAGCTAGAGGAATGTGGGAGGTTGGCAGAGCTGGTGAACTCTGATAGGAGAAGGGAAAGTCCTAGACAGAGGTAGAAGGAGATGCTGCTGGAGAATCTCTTTGCAGACAATTTTTAACTCACAGTTTGAGAAGTATCTGCTTCTATTAATTCCCATCTCAGTTCTTAGAAATGCTGATTTTAAAAGGCTGGAAAACAGCACTTTTTTCCCTGCAGTTTAGGACAGAAGAAGTAGTGACCTAAACTCCTTCCTAGCCCTTTACTTTCAAATCAATATTAGGTTAAATATAAGTCAAATTACTCATAAATAGCACACATTTGCATAAAACAAATGTACATTTTCTGAAAGTGTTGTAAAATCTAATGGATTTGGGGTTTTTTTTCTTTTTTTTTTGCTCTTAAAAGTCTGTCATTGTCCCAATAGATGTAGAAGAAAGAGAATTTTCAGTCTAGAAGGTTGTCTCCCAAATGAAAAGAGATGAAAAATTGCTTTACAATTTTGTTTCTGTAAAGAATGATAAAAGCAGCAGCTCAGATGTTCCATCAAAAAAATAATAAAAAGTCTTATCAAAAAAATCCCTAAACCAAAACCAAACCCTTTTGTTTGTTTTCATGTCTTTGAAATTTTTTTTCTCATAAAAAAAAAAAAATACAGGAGTATTGTGTAGGATGGTTTATGTGGTAATTTTAAAAAAGCTGAAGTGAGCTTTTTGAATTCATAGGGACATTCAACTCATCCTGGGTCTCCTCAGTCCATTTTTTTCCTGAAGTTTAAGCCCTTTTTTTCTGAAATCTTCAGCTAAATGCATAGAACTGATTTACCTTGTATTTTTATCCCCATTTATAGCAATGTTTGCTGAAGAGGCATTAGTATTTATCATGACAGGTTCAGTTATCAGAGTAAATATCTGCTGGGTGCCTCATTCTGGTTTTGACTTGATTTATGATGTTGTGGAAACACTAATATTAGTCTTTTAAAGATTAAAACAATGCTTAGACAGAATGGACAGTAATCACTTTTGAAAAGGTTGAATACTGTGATTTATAGGATTCCTTGAATATAAAGATTTAATCTTTGAATGTTTTTATCCAGATGCCATGTCTTATGAATGGTCAAAATTAAGTTGACAATATTAACATATGACTGGCATTGCAAAGAAGTTAAATATAATACATATAGAGATACATTAAGCTGTCCTGAACATTAATATATTATAGGAACAGGTTTATTCTTCACAGCACCTCTTTAATTTTATTTATCAAAGGTACTGTACACTGAGTCCTTCTTTTCCTTATGAATTTAGCATTGATGAGTCTTGCCAGATTAACACAAAAATAGCTTCTCACTGCCCATTCTGCATAAGTCCTGCATAATTTATTGCAGAAGAAACCAATATGACCATATATATATTTATCAATGTAATTTTTTCTATTGGTTTTATGAGCCAATGTGTGTAATTCAGCACTTTTCAGTGCTGGAATTAAGGCTTTTATCTATATAGTTCACTGAAATTTTTCTTGAGAGGGCCCACACCTAAACCAGGGAGTCCTTCTGAAAATGGACAATAAATTGGTGCCTGAAGTTATTGTGGTAACTAATCTGTGGTTGATGTCCCACATGATGTGCCAACCCCTGCAATTGTCATGGTGCCTTTATGGGACAGACGAATTTGGCCAGATCCTTTTGGCTGCTCATAACCTGAACAAAGCCAAAAAGGTTCATGGTTCAGTACAGCTCTGCTCCCACAGTTGTGGCTTTCCAGGCTGGTGATTATGAACTGGGATTGAAGTTTTTTTTAGTAACCTGATAAAACTCTATCAGAAGCTAACAATTTTCAGTCTTGCATTTGTAATGGCCTTAACTTTACTCTTTGATTCGACAACTACTGTTCAAACTGGCATTTTGTGAAGAGTTTCTCCGTGGTGTGAAGGGCTTCATCTGTTATCCCTGTCCCATTCCTGTCTTAGTTACTTGCTAGTCCTGGAACAGTTATTTCTACTATTAATTATCAGTATCACAATGGTATCTAAAGACCCTGGTGAGGACTGAGCCTGTGCTGCACTAAATGCAGTGCAAATGCAAGCGAGGTCTCTAGCCTTGCCCTGGAGATAATAGCTCTAATTTATTTTTCTATCTGAGATGTTATCACCCCGTTATCTGAACAAATGTTTATCTCTCGGCACCTCTGTGAAGGGTGGGATATAATCCCCAAGTCAGAGATAAGGAACTGAAAGATTGTGACTTGTCCAAGGTCAAATGAAAAAAAAAAAAATCTGTGGCAGAGCTAAGAGAACGTAAATGTCTGATCCTGGCTCTCGTGTGAAGTGCATGGCTTCTCTCTGGTTTCAATAAGAAATAGATTATCTCATATTGGCTTTAAATTAGGAAATCTTTAAATTGCAGAGCAGCGAATAAAGTGACCTGGGCATTTGTCTATTACAATTAGCTACTAATTTCTACTTTGCATGGATGCCTGAATCCTTTCCCTTGTCTTGACAGCTACTTTCCTTCCCACCACATTTTTAGCTGGTTTCAATCAGTGTAACTCCACCCATCTCAGGAGCTTCCGTTTGAGTTTCACTTGTCTTAGCCCTCAGAACCCCCCTGAAGTTTACCAAATCCACTTACCTTGAATTGTGACTCACTGTACCTCCAGTGTCTCGCTTTTATCATATGTATGTGGGCCAGATATTCTTGGAAGAATTCAACATTGTTAATTTGCTTGAGATTTTTTTTTTTGTTGTTGTTGTTTTTTTTTTTTTTATTTACTACAGAATGTCTGTTTTCATTAGACATAAAGCAGAGACCTTGTTTTTGTTTTTGTTTTTTAATTGAACTGCTCTTGTGTCACTATTTTTTTATCCTCCTGTTTTGACTACCATGAAAAATTTTTAAAAAACCATGCAGCGGTCCAGGGAATACTTTTCAACTGAGTTTTTTTAAGCAGTAGTAAGGCTTGATGAGCACAGAGTGATGGCACACACGTAGCAATGTAGGGCACACTGTGTCATTAACAGATTTTTATTTTCAGAATAAGAATTTCCATTGAAAGCCACGAGTTTGCACTGAAGAGAAGCACGAAGGTGCCCATGGACATATCTGAGAGCAAAGGTGTAGAAAACTCTGCCTTTGAGGCAGTGAAGTGTGGGAGGCAGGGAGGGAGGTTAAAGGCTCAAAGAGCAGGATGCTATTCCTGCTGCTGTGCCTGACCTGGCCTATGACATTAGAAAAGTCACTTCTCTTTGCTCCTGTTCAGCTTTGATGTGTTCTATGTTCAGCTGCAACTTTTGGGCAACATAACCCACATTCATACCATGATAAATTTCTTGATCATCCTCTAGGCAATTACACAGGAAGTCCACCAGACTGAAGCACACAGACACACACAAAAAAAAAAACCCAAATCAGTTTTCAATTTAACAGCAAATAAACCCAGCAAATTCTGGCTCACTTTTGGTAGAAACAACCTTTGCTACAATTATAGACTGTAGAGAAAGGATCATACTGTGGAGAGACTGATTTCTTTTATCATTTCAAGAATATGTTTCCAAATTATTTTGGCTTATATTTGTCTCTAGGGACAGGCATGCTTGGATCAGCATTGTTCTTACCTTGTCTTTTCTTAACATCTGCCCCCTAAATAACATTTCCAATATATGGATATATATTTTATGGGATTAACTTTAACTCAGGACTATTGAACTTTCCTGCAGATGATTATGTTCTACCGTTTTGGGTTTTTCCTGCAAAATACTACATTCTCTCTGTAAATCATAACATCTATGCTGTGGAAAAATTTTAGGTATTTTTTAGCAGAATACTTAATATATTAATCAGAATCCAAGTGGTAGTTTGAGGAAACAGGATTATGTCAAAGTAAGAATTGAACATGTGTAATTTTATGTTATTTGCCTCAACTGCTAATGTATCCAAGCTACCCATCTCCTCTGGAACTTCTCCTCTTTAGCTGTGTTGCAGACAGTAGCAATTTTATTAGTTTTTCTATTTTTTTATTAATTTTTCCACTTCTACCATAAATACAGCAGTCATCTTTTCCAACACTCATTTGCTCTTTGCCTCACAGCCATTAGAAAGCTCCTGTAAGCAACAGGCAGGGCAGAGTTTTTGGGATTGGCTTTGTAAAAATGTAAATATTCTTCCCTGATTTTTTTTTTTTTAAAGTTACAATTACTGCCTCTTGCAACTTTCTACTTACCTTTGAGGTTTGCACCTTTAACAGGAATTTTCTCACAGCAGTAAACCCCAACTTGCATGCTTCTACTTTTGATTTCTTCAAAATTAAAAACATTGTCTTGTTTTCTCACATCAAACAGCATGAAAAATATGCTGTAGCACACGCCACTTCTCCCAGAAATTCCTCTGGGCTGATTCTGCTGTTCTCATTCCCTTTGTTTTCCTTTGCAAGCTCTTCTAAAGTATTGTTATCATTGAAATTCTTACATCTTATTCAAAATGTTGGCATTGGCTTGGTTTCCAGTGATTCCTGTGACATTTGCTGTTCCCTGTAATATAACTTATTCTTTCCAACTCGGGCCATCACAGATTTTTTTTTTAGAATCCCAATTCTTTCTGGAAATAATTAAAGTTCTCTGTCACATCACAGTGCTGGAGTAGCATGAGCATCCTTTGTTTAGATAAGTCAATATGAATATGTTGAAACAATTTTTTTCTCTTTCAGCAGAGTTTGAGTGTTTTCTCCGTTTCTTTAAATCCTTGCTGTTTTCTTTTTAACAGTTAACCTCTAAAAATTGCTTTCATCCTTAGACTGGTCCGTACATTTTCCACTTTAACTTCTGTTCATAGAAATGTGTGTGTTTTATATTCAATGCCACATGTTAATCACTACCAAAGAGAGTGACAGAGCTGCCTTTTATTTGGTGTCTGAGATTTAAAGGGGTCGCTGTTCTGCAAAATGAGGCTTATGGCTCATACCAAAGTCTATTTCTCCTCAGTATTATAAAAGTGGCTTCTTCTCATCCTTTCTTTTTCTCTCCACGAGCCTTTTCTCTCAACTGCTGGCTGACGCTGCAATGGAAAAGAAAAAAGAATGAACATCTTCTGCTGTGCTGTAATACAGAATAATAAAAAGAAGCCTAACATCTGTCAGCACCTGCTCTGCCTAGAAATTGTATCCCAATCCACAGGTGCTTGGTTACCAGGCTTTGTAATCTGAATCTGTAATTTTGTGTTTCCCAGAAGAACAAGGACACCCTGTACCTTTCACTTGTACTTTTATTTTGTGTTTGTCAACTTTGAGAATGGATGTGATCTGTTGTTGTTACAGAATCTTTCCTTTTACTTTGTTTTTTTTTAAGAGTGCTACCCCATTTCTTCTTGATTTCTCTGCTCATTTGATGCTGACCTTGCCAATTTATTTCATCCCGTGTGTCAGTTACCCTTTGTGTACTGAAAAACACATTCCACCTAAATTGCTTATAGGTTAATCCCTTCCTTATAACTTCAGTCACTGACATCTTGTTTTTGAATTAGTTACTATCATTTTCTTGACCTTATCAATCTCAACAGTGTCCTTCCTTCTTCTAAACCAGCAATCAGAACTGAATGCTCCAGCCTCACTATAATCTCAAATGCACCTCAAAAACGAATGATAATATTTCTATTTTCTCTCCAGACTCTAAAATAAATGTTTGTGATGCTTTAGGCTTTCTTACTGTGCTGCAGAGCAAGCTGCATATGCCAAATAATTAATCATGGATACTTGAGGGGTTTTGAGAGGCAGGAGCAAAGGGTTTGCAAGTCAGGTATGTCTTGGTTATACTATTGAAGTTCCACTCTCCTATTGCAGAGCCACAGAATATAAGAGGGAACAATTTCCAGGTCTCAGACACCTCTTTACTGGGCTTTGGAGGTCTGTGAATGTTATACAAGCAGTTCACTTAACCTTTGGGAGTGGGAATGTCTTCTTGTGCTTTACAGTGCATGATTTCATGAGCAGAATTTATTTATAGGATCTGAAAAAGCAATTTCCTCTTCAGCCCGTGATAGGGGGTTCAAAAGTAAAAGAAAAAAAAAAAAAGAATATCTCTCCAGATCCCTACAGGGTTGTCAGAGATAAGGCACAGACCTTTCTTACTAGAAGTCAAAACAAAGCATGTTTCAGCTCATGGCTATCACTTTTGCATTGGTCTCTTGATACTACCAAACCCCAGCCCTGGCTTCCTGTCTTCAGATTTGTCTTGCTGTTTTAATTTTTTTTATTTAAAAAAACCCCTAAAAGTTGGCACTATAGTTGTAGAGAATAAATTCTATTGCTAGAAGACAATTTTATTTTCAAAGTCTCAACATAGTTAACTCTCCTCCCTGTCACAAACCCCATTTAATTGAGAGTGGCCCATCTCAGACATTTACATTTATGTGTAGTTAGCAGCATTTATGTGTAGTTATCTTACTGTCTGGGTTCATATCTACCAGAATCAGTGTGACAACTGTGACCCTCCTCCCACAGGAATAGCACTGATCTGAAAATTTCAGCCCAGTGATGGCTGTCTCCCAAATTTTAACGCCTGCAAAGCGATGAAGGTGTGACAGTAACAGTCCCAGTGCTACCTGATGATTATCAGGGGCATTATAAGGGAGGTGTTGGCAGAATTTCAAAGCAACAGTGAAAGCAGCCCTTTTCACAAGATGTAGTTGTATGAGTTTATAAAATAGGACTGATAAAATCCTAAATTATAAAGGAGGCAGAAGAGGACAGGGACTAGAACTGAAATTCTTGTTCCAAATACTCCTAAATTCCAGTGTTACATCCATGCACTCTAAATAACATTTCTGTCATCTTATGGCAATGAATGCTATTACAAGATTTCAAATAAAAGAGTCACAGTTTGCATGAAAATTTTAAGGAATTTTCACTGAATTATTCTGAGTTGAAAATCTGGAAGCATTCAACAATTTTTCTAGCAGATTATATTCACTCTTCGATGAAATTATATTACTGCATGAAATAAATGGCAGAGAGAAAAACAATGCAATGGGTCAAACCCTTCTATATTTGCAGTCCTTTGTAAAAAACACTTTTTCTATCCATGCTGCTCTCTCTTTAGACAAAGGGGAGTAATAACTCCTTTCCCACCCGAGGTATGTTGCAATGATGAAATGTTTTATAATATGTGATGCTGATTGTGATAAGGATTGAAGAATACAGGAGATAGATAAATAGATATATATGTGTGGGGAAAAGGTGCACTAGTTAAAATAATATACATTTATTCTTTTAGCAATTTGTTCATTGCAATGAGAAAGAAGCTGAAGTTGGTACTAGATCAAATGTATGGAGATGATGAGGCATTGACAGATGCAAATTAAAAAAAAAAAACATACAAAAGGACACTTTAAGTTTCATACTGAAAAGTGTGCTTGCCATTGGCCTAGCTTGACATTGAAATAGTTTTTTTGGAGAATAGAGAGCGACAGGATCTTTCCACCAGTTACAGCAAACAACAAGATTCTATCACATTTGCTCCAGTTCTTCCCAGGAAAGTCCTGGTACTCCAGACACTTCCTTCTCCAAATCAGATGTCCCTTCCAATAACAAGTGTGAGAAAACATCTTTTCAGTGCACGACTACAGCCTCCTTCCCAGCATGACAAGATAAAAGGATATTCTCAGCTATTATGATATATCTGACGTGACAAATGTTTAATTCTGGGGAATTACATCTTATGTGAAGAATCATACGTGAAGAACTCTGGAAAATCTACTAACATAGATACATCAACATGAGAGATTCCTTAGAGGTTGGTAAGGGACAGGAAACCCAGAGTCCATCCAGCAAAAATAATGCTTTGCAAGAGTCTCTGGCTATGTGACCCCATCCCTGGCAAAGCTGTAAAAAATGAGCCTCCTAATATACTTAAGTTATTGTTTTCAGACAGCTTTAAATGAATAATTGCCTCATGGCACAAACCTACTTAGCAAATTGTGCAGCATCCTGCGTATCACTTCAGTGGGCCCCACTGTGTGCTCAGCTCATCAAGGACTCGCTCACCTTTCACCACAGTTGCTTTGGGATAATGACAGAACATCATCAACACGGCTTCCTGGAGGCAGAGATAAGGATGCTGGAAAAGTGCTAACATGATGGATACAGAGTACATGAGATCCTGCTGGCGATTGTTTTGTTCACAGGACAAAATACCACTCAGCAGACAGACACAGGCTGAACTCTGACCTTAACATCTGACACTGGGGGGCTGGCAAAGCACACAGAGGGGCTGAGACTGTGAGCATCAATGAACTCTGTCTGCATTGGGGCTGGAATCTTGAAAAGTGGTAGAATGCCACAAAATCTATGCCACGAGGATTAAATGATAGCCACATGATATTTCCCTCAGGATGAGAAACAAAAATGCTCAAGGGATAACATTTATGTTATAGGTTTCACACTGGGGAGACTGTTTTGAACAAAGTCAGATGTAAGCCACTAGGAAGTTTTACAAATTTTGTCCACACATCTCATTTGGGAAATTTCGCACCAAAAAATCCAGGACTTGAGAGCAAATTTCACTGTTGGGCTGCAAGGAACAGAAAAGCTGGATTTTTGGGGACTATTTGTTTTGGAAAATGAATTCTATCTCAGTTTATGATACTTGATAAATTACCTAAAAGAGAGAAGACTGGAAAGAAGAAAAGGCAGGCATTAATAGTGTTAACAGACTTTTCCAAATGAAATGCTCCAGAACAAGATGTTCTAATCCAAACTGAAAGTTTGATAGAATTAGAGGTATAATATAACAGTTGTCCAATACTGAAAACGAACAATATTTTCTACTTAACTAGACAAGGAGTCTTGTCTAGTTAAAAACATGGTTTTGTTCACAAGCTGTAGATTTCAGCCTTGTAGGATGAAGCTGCCTTGTAGGTAGCAGCCAGAGTAGGATGCCAGCCAGCAGAACAGGCAAGGCACAGCCCAAGACTCAGCTGTAGGAAAAGTCAAGATATCTGATTTTCATTGGTGGTGCCCTAGGTTATAATGTGAAAAGGTAATAAGTGAAAATCTCCATGTTGTAGCCATGTAAACTCCCGAATAACTCAAAAAACTTCTTTGTTTTTCACCCATTTGCTGCCTTCTTTACAGCAATAGCTTTGACACTTTGCTCCACACACAGTGAAAGAAAACCTTTGGAATCTGATGATCAATGTGCTGTTTGTGTCTGGGATGAGAATTCCACTGGGCTGAGCACACACCAAATTTCTATGGAATGGTAACCCTGCTCCTTAAATTGCTGAGACTTTCTGCCTCATAGTCTGCCCCCACGCATCTTGTGTTTTTAAACAGATTTAAATGACTCCTTTATCTTCTTAGCCTACACAGAAAATAAATCTCATGCCTTGAGCATGATACCTTTGCATTCTACAGAGCTAAAATCTGTGGGGAGTTACTTTTTTAGCAAGACAGAAGGTTTTAGGAACTACTTTGGAGCTGCTGTCTGGGACTATAATTCTTCCCTTGACATCCTTTTGCCTCAGTAACCTTGTGTCTCTTAATCTCTGCATTTTTTAACTTGATATCCTCTTCTTTATTTGTTTTCCAATTGACTCACTTTGTCTAGCAGAATAATCTCTAGCCCCACATAGTGCACAGAATTTAAGAGCCCGGGCAAAACTAATTGGAAAGATAATATAAACACTGTGCTCAGAAGGGGAGACATGACACATAAATTACCAGATGCCTGTGAGCTTGTGCCATTCTCAGTCACTGTTTCTTTTCCCTCTCTGTAATTGCTGCTGGGGGATGGATATAAAGCTGGCAAGACAGAAGTAGTTTACAAATAACTGTGCATAAACATGGAAATCCTCTGTTAGGAAAGACCATGGAGTTCATTGTTTAAATATTTTTTTCTGACAAGACTGTTCTTGAACTTTTTTGTAAATACTGAAACCTTAAGCAATTAGGGAATAAGCAATTCAGCTGAAAAGTTCTGTGTGAAGTGATTTCCTGATGCTTTTCTATTAAAAGAAAAATCTTAATGGTTTTATTTGATAAAGGAGATTAAGACCATGTAAGATGAGCAGCCAGTATCCAATGTAGCAAACTTAGCAAATATAATTGAATGCACCTTTGACTTAGTCTCTTTGTAAATAGAGGTTTTATAAGGGATTAAAAAATTATTAAAAACTGCTACAGACATGATAAACTTTGACTTGACTCTCACAATGATATTTTTTTTTTGCCAAGTTGTCTGGTAAATTATTAATAGAATCTTTAGCATGAAATCAGGATTTATCCAAGAACAACAAAAATGGACTGCATTTGTTAGCCACAAATATGAAAATCTGGGCAAATTGTATATGTTACTATGAATTTTTTGTGGGCCCAAAGTGGATCTCACCCTAGAGCTGTCAATCAAATGAAAGAATTTAGTGGACTCAGACATTCTATGGCTGCAAAGGGAAGTGTTAATTCATAAAGATCAGCAATTGCAAGTTCTTAGTTTGATCAGAGAGGGAGAATTAATTGTGGATGAAAAGTCACCTGAGGTGTAGGGGAGGAAATTGCATCTGGATTGTTTGTTTGGTCTTTATTTCTTAAAAGAAAGGTAAAATGCTAGAGAGGTGCTTTCTTTTCAGGCCCCTTGAGAAATTGTTTCACTTTGGTCTCTACAAAGTATCACTTTTTTACACTTTTGAAAGAATTCTTGCTTAAAAATTATATTGGTGGGGTTGCCTTTCCTGTTAAAAGAACAGAACCCTTACTGTGGGTGGATATTTTCATTTATTTGAATGAGACATGGATTGGTCTGGCTCTGAATTCATGGAGCAGAAGGGTGACTTAAGCAAGAGATCCATGGGGAAAAAAAATCCTTGCACTCTTGTAGCACTTAGGTAATGGGAAAAGGTTTTATAGCTCCTGATGTCTCGTTGAAAAGCCAAGAGAAGCAAATGAAGATGCAACAGTTGTGTTTATTTAGCTGTCATGTTACTCAGGTTTTACTACTGATTCCTTAGATACTGCTAAAAATATCTAAGTTCAGCATACATGTTACCTGTTAGCTGACTGCTAGAAGTGCTGTCACCAGTCAGAAACAGTGATTATTTGATTATCTCATGTTAAATTACTGCCTGCTGCATTTGTAGCAAAACCATGAAGTCTTATTGTCAACTGCAACTTGATTTATTTAGTGTTAAACAAACCAGGCTGAGCCGTCTGTAAACTGTTGGTTTTGCTAAGGGTTTTTCTGTGGTTTTGGGTTTTTTAAAGATTTATTTATTTCATTGTTCTTCTCCCCTCTCTGTGCCTTCTATTGACACCATGACACAGTCAGGGGTTTACAGCATATCTGAAGCAGTGTCACCATGATGAAGTGGTGTCATCAGGCCAGGCTTCAGTTCTTTGTTTTGACAAATACTTCTTTGAAAATAAGAAGTAAGTTGACATTTGCAAGTGGAAAACTACTTTCATTAAACCTTTTCTTTCTAGTTTAAGACCCCCTCACTAATAAATGAAGGTGGCAGGAAATATCTCTGTGTATTGGAGAACAGTGAGGTGCAATTTGAAAGTGACACAGATGAAAAATTGTTCCTGTAATAAACTATTGATTTTGTTCATGATCAGGACTGAAAGAACAGGATATGTAAGAATAAGTGTCTCTGATTCTGAGCAATAGTAAACACAGGGTTTAGTGCTTCAGTCATTATATACATTATAGAAAACACAGAGAAGGGGACGGGCAAGGTAGGAAAAAATACAGATGGCTTTTAGGAGGAAAAAAAAATTGGAAGAATGTCTTCCAGTCCTTGAAATGCATTCACTCCTAGATTAGTAAACAGGGCTGAACATCTGCTACAAGCAAATCACCTCTGGAGCAATGAGGTGTCACTGTGACAAAAAGTGCATTTTCAAAGCATTAGGGTTAACTTGACTGAAGTAAATGGACCAACTGGTTTTAAGTACTAGAGAGAACAGATTGTCATAAAACATGTGAGATCTTGCTCATACAGCAACATTTAAAAACTGTATGGGCAGCAGTTCTTCACCAAATAATAGGTTTTAGAAGAGCACTGCTCAGACCCTCCATCAGGCCCTGTTACACTGAAATGCAAATAAATTCTCAATGGATACCTATTTATAAAGTTATTTTATCTGTGTTCCTAGAGGTTCTTAGAGCAAAACATTAAGAGGATTATCTCTTTTCCTTTGAATGAGCTTGCTGTCTTAAGGGGCAAAATCAATAATTAGTTTACATGTTGTTGAGAGTCCCCACTCTTAAGCTTCCAATATCTGCTGAAATTCAAAACTGAACTTTTAGAGACTGCCTGGAGAAAAAAGCTTGTAACTTGACAGTACAAGACAATTATTTGGAGTTTGGGGTTGATTTTTTGGTTTTGTGTGTATCTATGACCTTTACTGAAAGGTATATGTTCAACATGTACACTTTAGGTTGTCCTAAATCTGACTTCAGCCCCTTAATCTGACTTCGCCCCATCTCCATTCTCAAAAACCCCTCCCAAAGCACAGATAAATTTAAATCAATTTAAAATCGAGGAAAGTCACACACTCCCTACAGTCAGCTGTTGTTCTCCCACCGTTGCCATTTATTTTAAATGAAAAGCTCAATATCAACTGATATTCAGGTGATAAGGTGTGTGTAGAAGCATAAGGCAAAAGATTGGGCAGAACAGATAAGGGAAAGAAAATTCTGGATTAAGGGTATTTTGAGCTGGATGTCTACCTCTGGAGGAAGGAGCTGTTCCTGCCACAAGGGACTGAGCATAGGTTAGACCTCCAAGGAGGTTTAAGTTTTCATGCTGGATCTGGAAGTGCTCCTACCATTGCATTTTCACCTTGAAGAGCATCTGAGAAATGGAATATTCTGGAAAATGACTCTTTAAGACAGAATAAATAATAGGAACTTCTTTCAAATATTGAAGGAACCAGGAATATAAATGGAGATCTGAGGATTACTCCTTTTCTTGAGACTCAACAGGATCCATCAGGAGCTAACATTGTGTGGTAACAAACCATTCAAAACCTGAGCTCTCTGGGGAACAGGAAGCAAGAACTGCTTAATAACTAAATAATGAAAATGTGCAGAAGTGTAAAGGTTCACATCTGCTGAACTGTCCCTCCCCCAGATTGATCCCACCTCTAATTCTTTATCCTCCTAGGACAAGGAAGGCAGATCCCTGACTCATTACAGAATCTCAGCAGAAGTTTTGTTTATACATGTGTTTTTAGAAGGAAGTGCCTTAATGTTTCTAAGTGACAAAAATGTGGTCTGCACTTTGTTTTGTTTCACTTTTTCAGGTTTTTTTTTTTTTTTTTTTTTTTTTAATATGCTTTTTTTCTTGTTCTCCAGTTGTATGGTGCCTTGTGATACTTAAAACAATGCATCCTGTGATTGTGAACAAATGGATGCTGAAAGTTTGGAAAAGTGTTCTAATCATCCAAAGAGTGAGTGAAAGCATGGATGTGTTTTCCAGGTGGGCAGTGCTGATGGGAAACAAAAGTTATTTAAGGTAGCAGTTGATAGCCTGTAAGAGTAGATTTTACAATAAACTAGGAGAAGTTTCAGAGACAAAGCTTGTTTTGTCCAAAGTGCTGATATAGTTAAGGGGATCTGTTTCCTAGTGTCATAGCTATATTCTGTTGATCCCCATGATTTATGAAAAAAAGGGTTTGTGTCATCCCTCCCTGCCTCTTGATGCATATTCTGTCATTTTGTGTGGCTGTCACTTCTCTCTGAATCTCTGGAAAAGGGCTGCACTTAAGAAAAGTTGTTGTGGTATTCAGAGGGAAAATAAGTTCTCCTGGCTTTGGTTTGTGTAACACTGACATCCCAAAGATTACAAATTGATAACCAAGCATCAAGGGTGAGCAGCTGAAAACCACCAGAAAACACACAGAAAAACCCTAAATGAGCACCTATGAATGAGGATCTCTGTGGTATTAGCTCAAAAAACCTGTGGCCTATTTATGGACACTGCCTATCTGCCTTGGAGATGACTGCTCATGCTGAGCAAGAGCAGAAGAGGGCCCTTCTAAGAGAGAGCCAGAAAGAGAGTCCAGAAATCTGATGGAAAAAAAAAGAAAGCAAAGCTTTGTTTATTTATAGTAAATTGATATTTAATAAATCATATATTATGTAAATATATTATATTATGTAAATATAGAATGTATATATAAATTATATCTATTGTGTGAATTTATATAGTTTTAGTTCAGCACTGGAAGTACAAAAGATTGAGCTGGATTGTCAGAGTAGCTGTTAATACTGGAATAAACTGTTAATACAGTTAATACTATTTTGCTCAGTTTTTCTTTACTTCACCTTTCTTCCTTCACAACCCAGAATCTTCAGGTCTCCAGTCACAGAAAGAAAATCTAGGTCAGAATTTGGGAGCCTGCATTTGACAGATGTAGATACACCTATAGGCTTGGCAGGTTATTCAATAAGCTCTTCTGCCACAAAATAGTTTCAGTTTACCAAACTGCACATTGCCAAAGTGTTCTGGTTTGCTGGGGATTTTGTTTGTTTAATGGACTTTGCTGTAATTCAGTCTTTCCTTTCTGTAAGGAACAGACAACTGCCCTTTTGACAAAATTTGTAAAGAAATAGTAATTGTGTATGAGACAACTTTTACTTTCTCTTCAAGGGACATAAAAGAGTGCAAGCTTTAGTTCTAATATCTATTTTGGAAATTGGAAAAATGTGGATTCCAGATTCCTTGGAGAATGTGCTGTGAGTTTGTCAAAGCCTGCAGTGCTGGAGGTAGTGTTAATGGAGAACATTTTGGAACAGGGAGGAGAAAAAGGAAGCATAGGAGTGGGGTGATAATAGCAGATGTAAAAATGGGCTAAGAAGGGAGGAGTAGCTATTTTATGGGGGGAGGGTCTACACAATCATGATTTGGGAGCTTTAACAGGGTATGAGGAATATGCTAGGAAGAAAATGTAACTTGAATTAGGCTACCTGGAAAAAGTATGTCTCATATTTAGAAATTAAGCTGTCAGAGGTAATTAGGTGACTTAGTTTTCAGTGAGCATGTTCTGTTAAGAATGTGAAACAAGCTGACTGTCGACTTTCTTGGTGATGGATGTTGTTTAACAGCTTATGACTAGACCACAGAAATATTTATAGCAAGATGGAGTAATAAACTCTGATTAGAATACCTATTTACCTAAATAAATAAACATAAAAGTACTCTGAAAATTACTTGTGACTGTTTCAGAAAGAGCACGTCCAGGATTAACCTCTTTGACAAGTGTGACAGAGTTTGTTTGTGAGCTTCTTTGCCAGGTAGTTCTGCCAGTAATGTGGGAAATGAACCAAGTTGGCTTCTATAACTCACAGTTGTAGGGGGTGGGACAGGTGGGTGGATATTTTTTGTTTTAATTCAATTATGGCTGACTGATGCCTGTTCTCAAAAAAAAAAAACCACCATGAAGGTTTTGCATTGTTAATGCAAAACACAACGGAGCATTAATGAATAACAACTGCCTGAACCAGTCCTGTTCGATGTAAAGAATTATCCAGCTTCTCAGCTTATCTTTTTGCCAAAGCTGGATGCAAAACCATTTTAAAAAGGCTTTGGTAGGAGTTGCTGCTTTCAAGTTTGTATATTCCACATAGGTCAGAAAAAAATGAACATGGCAAAGAGAACTGCTTGAACAATTTCAATTTATTTTTCAGTGTAGTTTTTCAATTTTCACTGCCTACTGCATGTAATAAAACTAGAGAAACTGGAGTGACAAAAAGATGATCAGGGGAAGGCTGATGACTTATTTAATGGATGTTGAGCCACCTTGCCTTGCCAACCTTGCTTGTACTTCAGTAGCCAGCCAGCTTTGATATCTACCTGCTGTAAATAAATCCTCTCAGTCATGTTCTTTCTATTCCAAGTGAAAAGAGGAGCTGTATGTGTCTGCAAAGTCTGCAAGACTGACATGAATTAATCAATAGATATAGGATCCAAAATCCAGATTTCATGGTGAAGGATCTCTTGAAAAGGAATAAGTGCAGAATGAATGCCTAACCTTGTAAGTAACTGCCAAAGGGCTCTGGATTTTCTGCTAATGGTTTTTGTGGTAGAAATGGTCCTTCTAATATAAGGCTGCTACTTGTTAAGGAAAATATTGAAGTAGTACTCCTGCAGAGATTTCTGACCCTCACAGAAATAAATAACAACATTCCAGCATTTATTCAAGCATATCATTGTGTCTATCTCATTGTGCCTATCACCTGATTCTTCCAAACCCGATTCCCTACTGTCTACAGCAAGTCCTGTACTGGTGCAATAGCATTTCAAATGGATGTCTTTGCTTTCTAGGAAGCTCTTAGCAGTGGTCATTCACATTTCAGAATTCTGCCATTTTGTTTTGCTCAGAGAAATGTACAGACCTGTCTCTGTAATGGAGCAAGTAATCAAGTAATCTGATTTCACAGAATCATAGAATGGGTTGGAAGGTACCTTAAAGATCATCTCATTCCAAGCCCTCTGCCATGGGCAGGGAACCTTCCACTAGACCAGGTTACCCAGAGCCCCATCTGGCCTGGTCTTGAGCACTTCCAGGGATGCACAGTCCACAACAAGGCAACCTGTTCCAGTGCCTCACCATTCTTAAAGAATCTCTTCCTAATATCTAATCTAAACCTGTCATCCTTCAGCCTAAGGCCATTCCCCCTTGTCCTGTCACTCCATGCCCTTGAGAAAAGTCTCTGTCCAGTTTTTGTAGCCCCCTTTAGGCACCGGGACTCTGCTATAAGGTTTCTCCAGGGTCTTTTCTTCTTGGACCGAACAACTCTCAGCCTATCTTCATAGGAGAGGTGTTTCAACCCTGTGATCAACTCCTCTGGACTCATTCCAACAGATGATTACTCTCTTTCAGGTGATTGTTCTGTTTAATCTATCTGCTTATTACCAGATGTTGATGGCAGAAATGAACAGAAGTTCTGCTCTTTGGAAATATTAATTTCGAACATAAAGAAATGCTCATTATTAAGAAAACGTATAAAAGCTGCTTTAAAATCTCATTGGTTTGGCCTTTGCTATTGAATTCTTCCTCCCACATCTATTCACTGTGCTTCAATTTGTACTTTGCATTATAGGAAGGGAAAGCTTATATGTCTGATTTTGGAGGGTAAGATTTAGCCCTACCTGGTTTGGAAAAGAATTTCATCCCATGTATATTTTTTGTTTTGATTTAATGTCAATATAAATTTTCTTCTGATTTGAAAACTTTGAAATTACTGCTTACTATTTCTACTGTTACCTCCACCATTTTACAGACTTATTTACTTATCTCTTCTTATTGCATCGTTTTAGTGCCAATTACACAAAATATGATCCATATGTGGATTGTGGTTCACATTTGTAAACTATGTAAACACTGTCAAGACCTATGAGTTTAAACAGCAGAGTTTACTTCTGCTAAGAAGTATTCTTAAGTCCATTATAAACAACACAGATGTAGAATGATAGCGATTTTTGCAGACAAACTAAAAAAAAAAATCTTAAAGATATTATTTCAAATGTTGATAGAAGGTACAGAAATAGGAACGCAGTCTTTTGGCTTTGGGATGTGAAGTAAGTTTTGAAAAAGAATAACACTTAAGCCTATAAGGAGGCTTTAAATCTGCAGAAGATGTTGAGTGGAATTAGGCCGATTTGAGTCGTGCAGTTTCACATTGAGCACAGCCATTTCCTTAGAAGTGTGCTGCACAGCATGTCAGGACCTGGAAATATGCTGCCTGTGTAATGTCAGGACCTGACTCAATCAGCAGTTTATCTTTTGGCCAAGAACAGTAGGATCAAAACATCAGGGTAGTGCGCCCTGGCACCTTTAAAGATGTTTCAAAGCAAGCTGCTATTGAATAAGTGAAATCTCCTGTGCTTTTCTTTCTCATGGCCACAGAGCACAGCCTGATGTGGCAGTTCCACGGGGTCTGGGTGCATCCACCTCCGCCTATCTCTTTAATACCATGGAAGGATGGATGCAGTGGGAGAATCAGCACAATTTGTCCCCATCTTGTATTAAGCTGTCAGTGAATATCTAAATCACTTCCTTTCCTGTCACTTCATCCCTTGGCTACATCCTTCGGAGACACAACACCATTCAGCAAGAACCACCAGAAATACCCTCTGAAATGATATGTAAATCCGGCAATTCATCATGCTCTGTGTAGTACAGGTTTAATTCTTCCTGCTAGGCCTCAATCTGCTGAAACATTACTCTGATATACAGTACAAAAGCAGTAACAAAGATGTTCATATCGGCCCATTGTGAGCTGGTGGCAGGGAGAGAAATCAATGAAGCCATGGGGACAATGGCTGGGGTTTAAACAGGCTGCAGAAATTTGCTAAGGCGAGGACAAAAGCCCGGGCGCTGAAAAGCGGGCTGCCCAGGAATTCCTCAGGCTCCATTATCCCGCCAAACAATCCTCACTCAGAGAGTGGATTTGCATCTCTAATAGGGTTCAGGGTCTGTTTGTGAAGGGCTTTCGCTGGGGCTGACCCCATCTCTCAAGATCACATTGATACCCGGGCCTGGGCGCTGCCCCGGCCGGCTGCGGGCAGGGCAGTATCATGGGAAAATGCGCCCGCGTAAAAGGGAGCGGAGGAAGGCAAAAAAAAATTAAAGGCTTGAGGCAGTTTTGGTGGTACTTAGCAGGGAAAATTACTCTGGCAAATAATAGAACCTACTGCTGGTAATTACTGCTAACAAGCTTCCCCCAACCCAAATGTGACACTTGGACTGATGTGAGAAAAGCTGATATAGGCCAAGCTTATTAAGCCTGAAAGAAAGGAGGCTCTTCCCTATGAAAATACAGCACTTGGAACCTGCAAATCCTGTAATCCAGTGTTACCAATTATCCATTAAAATCGAAAATAGAGCTGTAATATTTTAGGTCCTTTCTAGTGTACGTAGTGCCAGATGCTCTAATCTGAAGTGATTTTAAATAGAAAAATATTTTGTGTCGTTCACGTGCTCCTGTTTAAACCAAGCTTGGCTTTACTTACACCATCTTCTTCTGGAGATAAGTTCCAATCTGTCTTTTAATACTGCTATGGTAATTTTATTGTTCTAAGTTTTCTGAAAACACAACTGTCTTTACTCTTCAAAAAAATCCTTTGAGTCAATTGAAACCCTCTTCAAACCTTCCTGGGTGTAGATTCCATATGTGGATCTCCTTGTTCTCTTCAAGTGCATTTCTTTGTATTTATTTATTTTGAATTATATATTTAAAAAATTTAGAACCGTATTAATATCCTCTGCAATTTATCTAGAGTATTAAAAAAAAAATTTCCCAAATTCAAGGAAAATGTTTCCAGGCTGGCTATGTGTTTAAAGAAGACTATCTAGGAATAGGACTTAATTCCTGCTTAACCTCAGTATCCCTCATTTCTTAACAACAGTGGCATGTAAGTATTTTTCCCCATGCTCTAGGTACAAGCATCTTTGCACTAAGATCAGCTCATCTGCATTATTTCTGTTTTTTTCTAGAGGTCCTCTTCTACTGTGGTGCTTACATTGAGCGGGGTTCAGTTAATTTCAGCAACAGTTTAAAAAAAAATAGTAAAGGAGGTGATGTATGAGGTGCAAGGCAAGACTACAAGGAGCAACAGTTACAGACTGTCACAAGGGAAACTCCAGCTGAGAGAAAAAAGGAGAAAATAATTCTTTGCTATGAGCAAGGTGAAGCCCTGAAATAAGCTCAATAGGCATCCTTGTAGAAGTCAGTAGCTTGGTTACACTGGACACTGGGCTTCCTGACTTAACTTTGAAGTTGGTTTTGCTTGAGCAGGAGGTGGGGCTTGGAGTCCTCCAGCTAACCTTTCTGTACACCCATGAGGTTTATCTTTGTAATTTGCTCATTATCCCCAACTTGTATCCTGTTGTGACAATGTCTGATCAGGGAGTGACATCTTTAAATACCTGTTACATCTTTGGGTACAACAAAACAGAATCAATAACTGAGAAGTCACAATGTGAAAATTTACAGCTGAAACTTGCTGAAAACAACCTTGAGTTTGCAGTAACCCACTGAATAAAATATTGAAATATTGCCACAAAAAAAAAAAAAAAAGTACTGAATGATTTAAGGATGGGAGGGTTTGTTTCCTTGTTTATATTTAAAGATTGTTAGTAGTCTGTCATTTGTAGGCTTAAATTTCAGGAACTTTGAGACTCTGGCGTCATAGGATTGTACATATAGACTCCTTCTGGATCAAAAAGTGAGCAAACTGAATCTTCAGGATTTTTTTTTTTTTTTTTTTGCTTTGCTGCAAAACCGTATGGAAACTTTCAGTCCACGTGGTCTTTATGAATTTGTGAAGCTGTACTCACTTCATCAGCAAATGCCTTGGATGAATTCAGGCACCCTTGTGTATCTTTACAAAGTTTGACATTGATTAGGGAAAGAAAATTGTAGATTGCAGGGTCTTTGCTTAAATAAAAAGGCAAACTGTGCTCTGTTTGAGGATTTCAACAAAATAACATGTGTCCAAATTATTAGCCTGCAGGAGAAATAGAATATTTGTATTTATATGGCATTTGGATAGGTTTCTAAATCTCACAGTACATACAGCAACATTAACTGTTATTTTCTAGAATGTTTTCTTCTAAGGATTAGATTTGCAGATCTGCTCTTTTCCTTTGTGTTTGGGGAAGCTGTTATAGCTACAAGATGGAATCTCATTACTGTGTATAATTGTAATTATGTAAATCAGGTTATTTCTGCCTGTCTTATGTTTAAAAAGCCAAAGGAAATTGTTGATGATCTAGTTAGTGTGATACATTCAAAGTGATTGTGGATACAGCTGATGAACTTTTCCATAACATTTCTAAAAACTTCCCTTTTCTAAAAGTGTGACTAAAGCTCATCCTGACCAGCTGCTATTTCTGAATTTATTCACCTCAAACTTTAGGAGAAGAGAAATCGGTTTTGTCATCTAATTACATTTAGATTTACAGTCTGTAAATTTAGTCTGTAAATTTAGTTGCTTCCATGAGGAAATTTCATTCCAGCTGAGTTATGTCACCTGGGTACAGACATTAAATTGGTTTCCAATAATGCTTTGATCTCCCAGTATGTTGGGAAGTGGAGTTGGAGTTGTTGTTTGCTTATGCAGATGAGGAGCCAGATGCACAAAGAGGAGAACTCACTTCTCAAGGTCATTTGAATGAAGCTGTGGTTGGGTTTGGGTATAAACTCTTCTAACTCTTAGCTCAGTATCTATCTCTCCATCCATATTGCTATTTTATTTGTGTCCCTGCCTAAGAAGTTAACAAGGTTCCTGTATTTTCTCCTGTGGTCCTAAGCCCACAAAACTCTCTTCCTTAGAATTATATGTGGAAAAGAAATAAATCAAATTGACTTGAACTAAAGCAATGTTTTCTCTGGTGCTAATTGAAGGGAGAAATAATAGAGCTGCAGCTTCTTTTTTGGTACAGCAGTAGATGAAGCTATCCTTGCTGATATCTCGAGTCCAGGGAATGCCTGTGTGTTCACTGGGGGCTGGTGCAGCATACTGAGGTGGAGTTTGATGCTTGTTTTAATGCTCTGAGCTAACCCTGGGACAAATCACACATTCTTAACAAAAACTCTTTCTCTTATGTCCAAGCCATGAGCAGCCAGTTGCTCTAGGAGGATGCTGTGGGAGACTTCATTTACTGAAGTCTATCTGGACAACATCCATGGCTATTCCCTTGTGGGAGAACAGATTGTGGAATTTAGGAATGGGGCTGCATCGAGCCTCATCCCTAATGGGGTACAGCTGTATAAGGCAGGTGACCAGCATTGAAGGAGAAATCTGGAATGCTGATGTGTATTGACCAATCACAGGAGAGTGGAAGGGCATACGGGTGTTATGCATGGCAGAGAAAAAAGGTTTAAAGAGTTAGGAAGAGAGAGGTGGAGTTGTTGGAGCTAGCAGGTCCTGCTATGAGAGGAAAAGTCAGTGTCCTCTGGTGCTGCCTGTGGGATTGCAACAGAGAGGAGGTATGAAGGCTTTAATAAACTGCTGATGCCTGCTGCAATCTTCAGCATCAGCTTTTTGAGCCCCCTGTCAATCAAGGGAAAGGTATGAGAGTTTTTAGATAAGAGGCTGATGCTTGTGTCTGTCATGAGTCCACTGTCAATTCAATTGGTGTCCAGTGTGAGGAATGACACACAGTTTTGTTTTCTCCATGCAAAAGCTAATTAAGCTCTTTTCCACCTATATACCTCAATGTGCAGGTTTGCAATAGCTGGTCACTTACTGAGTACATGAATTTTCATTTTTTTGATGAGGCATTTAGAGTTGTCCGGGACAACATAAATTTGAATGGCCTAGAATCAGTGTAGAGCTGCCTGGCAACAGCAATTAGTATTTAATTCTGCAGTGGAGATAGTTACTTAACCTTCATTCTTACACAGAGATAGTTCTGCCATAGACAAACATATTATTCAGATGCCCCTTAAATTAATTCAGTGGAGCCTCGTGTATCCTTAGGAACAAGCTATGGGTGAGAGAATTATCTCTTTGAACTCTCCCCACATGAGCACCTTGAAGATAAAATTGGGCTCAGATATTATTCTAGCTAATGGGTTTGGTTTTATTTTTCATTAAAGGTATTAAGATCTGGAGTTGGATTAACTTGTCTGGTGGACACTGAGTCTGAACTTCTGGCAGTGTGTCTTGTTTTCATCCTGTCCTTTGCAGTGTTTTTAATCTTCAGTGTGTTAACTGTGTTTGGGTTTTCTCATCTGCTTTTTTACAATCATGATGAACACCAGCTGGTGATGGCTCCTAGAGGTACAGCTAGAAGTTTTGTTCTCATAAATGGGATCAAATATGTAATGACTTTAATCATTCCTGGCTATGAAGTTTGCTAATCTTTTTAGTGAAAAAAAAGCTCCATAAAAGGTGTGCACTGTAGTTTTGGGTGGACTGTTCATCAACTTTGTAATGGAGCTGGCTTACACCAAATAATCTAATAATACATAAGTGAAGTTACCTGCAAAGTTAGTCTTCAGCGGGGCTCCAGTTTTGGTGAAAGAAAATAAAGATGAATGTTTTAATGGAATATTATTAGTATTTCTTATATATTAGTATTTTATGTATAACGTGACTAACATATCCTGTGCCTAACTGGTACCTATTAATTATAGATCCATAAGTGAGTTATATAATTGGAGGACTTAAAGTAAAAGGAAAGAAACTGTTTTCTGAAGGAGAGATCTCTCACATCCATCTCTTCTTCTTGCTTTTATTAAGTTGCTGTGGAAGATTGCAAACACCAAACTAGTGAAAGTGTGCTTTGGCTTTGGGGATTGTGATTGATAGCCCACTGTGAAAAGAAACCCTGTGAAAGTCCTGAATTAAGGGATAGCTCTGTTCTCTTTCTCTTCAGATTGGAGAATCTTGAAATGACTGAGCTCAAACAGCTCCTGTGTTTCTGAATTTGACTCAGTTCTTGAGCTTGCAGTCTCTTTGCAGATGCTGACTTCCCAGCCCAGTTGATGCTCATTATATTAGCTCAGGCATTCACAGAGTGCTGCCTGCAGTCACTGGGACTCTGGTGAGGAAAGAGCTTCATCAGAAAAGGCATGTTTGGGGTTAGGTTAGTTGTGTGTAAAAATTATTTTGACAGGAGGTAGAATACAGCAGGTAAAGCTATTTTTTTTTTTTTTTTGAGAGTGTTTTTGCCTAACTGGCAGTTCTGTGATGTTCACTGTGTATTACCAGCTTCAAAGGGGGTTCTCTCTTCTGGCATCTGTGGCACAATGCTAAAAGTCACCCTGAGCCCAAATTTCTCCTGCCTTGTTCCCCAGTTTGGTTCTGTGTCAGCAAAGCAACCCTCAGCCATCAGCTGGGGAGAGCAGTGGGGACACAAGGGATTCCAGCTCTCAGCCAGTATCTGTGACAGCAACCTGGAGCTCAGTGTGTAATCCTGCTTTAGTAGCCTTGGGCTTTTTTGCATTCATAGGAGCAAACAATAAAACCTTCAGCTAAGCAGACTTCTAGAGCTGTTTTTCTGGCCTTGGTAAGATAAAGACTCACTTATTAGTTGCTGACCCTATGTACCTGTTGTTAAAACTTGCAGGGACAGGCTATATAATTTTAAAAGTCTGGCTAATAATTCTTTAGGAATACAAGTTTTGATTCAGGGTTCATAACCAAAATGGGCTTGTCCTGGCTACTAAAAAGATTTGTTTTGTTAGATGGAATCAGGATAGCTTACGCAGAGGGGAAAAAAGAACATTTCCCTTTGTGCTCATCATCTTTAGAGGTACTTGGAAATATCATTACCAGTAAGGGCTGCTGGGGTTTGAGCAGTTCAAGGAATATATTGTTGGGATGGGTAATATTGAGTAGCTGACAGCTTACTGCTCCATGAAATGCTCTTAGTCCACCTCCTGGATTCCTCTTCCTCCAGCTCTTGTCCCTTTGCCCTTTTTAGTTCATCTTGTCAGAATTGAGGAATGGCTGCACTTGGTTTAGTTTGTGGCAAACAAGAAAGGCAGTCTACATCTGAACTTGAATTTTAGGTCATCATAACATTTCTTCACTTTGAGGATTTTCTGTTTTATGAACTGGACACCTTTGTTGAAGGGAATAAAGGGACAGGGCTTCACACCGAGCAGGGACTGATATCATTGGAGAACAATGCTCTCTGCAAACCACACATTGTACAGGCACGCACAAAATGAGCTTTCATGCAGGGTTCTGTCAGTGCCACTCAGCCCTGCCTGAATGGACAGAGCTCTTGTGATTTATCTTCCATTCATCAGTCAATACCCAGTACTTTTTCAGCCGTGATGGATAAGATCTCTTGCTAAATATACTGCTGCTGCCTGCTGAGTATTGTTGAGCCTGAGAACTGAATGGGAAGGAGAAGCTTAATCTATCTCACACATGGAGCTGCAGGTTAGGGCAGTTACAGGAGGGTTTCTAAGCAGCTTAGAAAAGCACCTGATTAATTTTGGATTTTTTCAGGTGGGGGGAGTATGACTATCCTATTATTTTTGTATTATTACATACTTGTGTTTTAGCTGGTGTCTGTGCAAGAAGGATGTATCTGGGTTTCAAAGCTGTTCTGACTTCCTAAACCCTTCCAAAGCTGCTGCATTTGCAGGATATCCAACATACATTGTGTAGCCCTCTATATTTTCTTATTTTGAGAGATTGAGGCATTTTAAAATGTTTTAAGTACTTTACGTGTAAACAGAGACAGACAGATGTGTTTTATAGCAGTGCCCATTCCCACAGCACAGGGATGCTCAGCAAACCACTCAGGCTTCACTCCTTCACATCACCTGGCTTCTGAAATACAGCATCCTGTGCTTTTAAACTCAAGCCACAAAACAAAGGCCTCCACCTTTTCAGAGCAACCAATTTATCTCACATACTTGTGGCCTCTGGAGTGCAATATAGGGGAAGTGGAAATACCTGTGGGCAGAAACTTTTTCCTCTCCTTTTAAGGGAGGCTCTATACTCATATTTTTGGGGTGAGCTCACATATCTTTACATGACAGTAGGATTATGATCAAACCAAGTATGTTCTGAGCAACACAAACAACTTTTTAGATGTAAGGCTGGGCATGCAAATGGAAACATAAGTGTCAGAGGGTTGAGGCAAATGCATAAAAAGTACTTTCTGGCTCAGCTCTGGTGCCTCTTATTAGCACCTTGAGCAATAGTGGCTCTTTTAATTATTTAAGTAGAGGGACTAATTTTTCTATGGAGGAAAATAGCATTTCAGTTTGGAAAAAAAAAAAAAAAGGAATTTTATAGGTGTATCCTCTGTTGAGGGACTTGATAGCCAAAGGGTGCAAAGGGAAAGCAGCATCCCTCCAGAAACTTCTCTTTGACCTGATTGTCAGTGCCCCTGAAACATCATATTTCCCAAACAACCTAGGATTTTATTCCTTAACTGTGTGCCTAAGTCGATTTTGCTGTTCATAAATAATGCCAACACGTAAATACTGCCCCATCACCAAAAACTGTGGACAGGAGCTGGTGAATTCAGAGCTGACTGCTTGTTCCACATCAGTTAATGTATTTAAGAGCAAAAGCCCATACAGGAGAAATCCCCAGTCAGTGTGAGTAAGGAAATCAAGCTGTGTTCTGGGTGAATCTCTCCCTTGTTTTTTTTTTTATTCCAGGAAACTTGAACACCAGTGTCAGCAGTCTGCTAAGAATTTCAAGGTAGTCAGTAGAATGTGCTTTGAACACAATTTTTTAAGCTACATAAATGATCTGAGAAACTCAGATTCATGGGCTATAGGTATTTATTGCCAATTTTAAGAGTTCATTTCCAGCATTTTATCACAGGACATAGGACACTGAAGTAACTCTAATAACCTCTTGTAAGGAAAAGAAGGGAGAAAGGTTTAAAAAATTTCTGCTGACAGTAATGTCTATTTCAGATACTTAAATATAATGATGCCAGTAGGTGCTGCTTTAATATTGCCAGCTATAGTAATTTTGGAAGATGTTCTTTTGTTTCAGGAAGATCATAAGTATGGTGACATGTGATATATTTAGTGCAAATGAGTACTTAAAGAAGCAGCTGTTAAAAGATTAAACAGTCACATAAAAACTTCTCACGGCTTTATAGAAATTAAAGCTGTCTCCAGGTAATCTAATTTTATATGCACTTCTTGTTCCATTTTTTTTAAGATTTTTTTTTTTTCCTTGGAAAATCAGCCAGAAATGTTTAATGGTAAAAAAGAGGTTTCTTGCCAGAATAGTAAGGCTTTCTGCTTCAGGTCTTTTCTGTCACTGACTCGGTGGAAGACAGCCAAAACCCACATTGTGTTTGGTCTTTCTCCTGGGCTTAGGGTAGATTGTGATCTCTTCATCAGCTCTTTATATGGATAAGAGGGAGGCCTCAGATAAGAGAGAGCCACTGGTGGCACTGTCAGGATTGTCTTTAATGCATGTTTTTGTCTAAATTGTGTTGTAGAGAAATGCCACATGTAATAATCTCCTGCTCCAGCCAATTTAACTTGAGAGCCTGTCTGATGAGTAGTTAAATAGCCTGAGTTTTCTAAGTCTGAACATCTTGGGGTGAACTTCCAGTACCCTCTTCCAGGACAAAAATTCCTTGAGTCTTTCTGAGTTTCTACCATTTGTCAGGGCTTCCACAGTGTGGGAATTTCCAGGTGGGCAGGAGGGACTTTTCAGTGCTTTCAGGACTTCTGCTTATTCATATTCACCATCTTGAGGGTAAATTTCATCTCAAAAATTCAGAATTTTGATTCAGTGTGGCAAGTTGATGAGGTGTATTAGTTAGGCATATCATGGTTCCCAAATGGAATTTTAATTTATTGGGTATGTTTCAATGTTTTGTTTGGAAGTGGTGAGCCACATTTATAAAACAAAAAAATGGAAAAAAAAAAAAGATGAATATTTTTAACTGCTTTTTTGAGAGATTTGTAATCTGCAAGGGACATTTTTACTGAAGTTGGGACTATCACCTACATTCCTTCATATGCAGGGCACTTTAGTGGACAGCTGACTTTCATGGGCTTAATATTTCAATCTAAAATGTGCTTTATGTAGTATATTCTTATGCTTTTTGTTCATGGATGCAGCAAAGGGGTTCTAGCTGTTTTCTGGTTGAGGGTTTGGGTTTTTTTTCACTCTGGATTATCCATCTGCTTAATTGGATGAGGGTTGTGCATGTTGTTTCAGTGAGTTAATTTCTGGAGCATTAATTATTTGATAAGCTCTAATGAGGATTTAGGCTTGAAGACTCCCATAAATTTGAATATTCAAAGTTTAATAAAATAAATCCAAAAAGTTAGCTTTTCTTTTTTTTTGACAGCTTTGGCAAGAAGGTGGGTAATTAAGAGGAAAGCGCTCCATGCCATTTGCATGAGAATGGAATAGACAGAAAGAAGGATGACATATTTGTCCTCTGCCTTCAGAAATTAAAATCTCAGGGAAGGGAGATTGCATGGCTATTGAAGCCACCTCTTGGATCTGATTTCCCAAATTACCCTGGTGTAAATGAGAGGACAAATCTGTTGTAATTTCCCGAGCCTCTTGGGTGCTGCCCACCCCACCTTTTGAATTGCTCCAACCCCAGCCATATTCCTGGCAGACTCGTGCTGAGGCTGGCCAGAAACCTGCACAGGGCTAAATAAATATCCACATCCCAACTCATTTCAGAGTGTTTCAAGATGAATATCTGCACCTTTATTTTTTGTGGCCTTGGTCCTGCTGGAATCCCTGTCAGGATTTCCACGAATGTACTTTAAACTGAGATGACAAAGACTTGGGTAGGAGATTTATTCCCTTTAGGTCTCCTGTAGGCAGAAGTTTGCAGACTGTTTGCAATCATTTCCCTTTGAAGTTCTGGGCCCTCTTTGCTGAAATGGGGAGAAACAACAATTGCAGGACTGAACGTTGCTGTAATGAGCTCTGCCAAATATTCTAGAGAGATTGTGCCAAAACCTGAAAGTTTAAGGAAGGTTCAGTTTTGCAGCAGTGTGAGTTTGTAAATAAAGTTTTATTTCATGGTGTTTTCCTGTTTAGATAAATGTTTAACAGTTTCAAGGCTCCTTGGAATGAGCAGCTGTGTTGGAACCATTCCACCAATTAAGCTCTTCAGAGTAGCTCCTATGCCTTGATATTGAAATGGTTTTATTTGGAATATGGCACAAGGCTATGATTATTTAGTGGCACAGAAGTTCCATGCTTTAATTTGGAGTAAATACCTGCCACTCAGATTGTACATTTTCAGCTATGATTATTAATGAATTAACACAGTGTTCCAGGTTTCCTCATATTCCTTTTATTGGGTTGTCTTTCCACTTGGGTCACCATCCCAATTAAATATAGAGTCGCTCAGAAGAAATGGGTGATAACACTGAATCTTTGCAGATGGATATATCTGATGAGACACCCAATTTATTTCTCTTTCCTGGCAATTGATGATAACTTTACAAAACCAGACCAGTATTAGTTACAAAGGTACTGCCATGATTTTTTTTTTTCCGAAAAGAGCTTTATAGAGCCACGAGTTTCCCAGTCTTTGTTAATTCTTCATTTATTTCAGTTGGTCTTACATGTTTAATGTTTGGTGCTGATGATTTACAAGGTGCACAGATTTATCCTTAAACATCCAAACTCTCAAAAATGGGTAAAAAAGAGAGAAATGAAGGAATTCTTGCTTCTCTGAGACATAAGTTGTCTTTGCATTGCTTTTATCTTTTTATGTGATGGAAAATTGAATTTGCCCTCAATGAAAATAGTTATCCTGTAAGTATTACTGGGTTTGGATATGACCTTACAGATTAAAATTAGCACCCTCTCTGTTAATTATTTTTCAGCTATTCTGTTTGTTTTAATTTTTTTCTCTTCTGAGTTTCTATTTGATCCAAAGAAACCCTTAGAATTAGATTAAGAAGTAAACAGTGTTTACCAACCCCTTACATTATAGAAATGGCATGAAGTAGCCATGCAGGGTAGTAATAAGAAAAGAGTTACTCTGTGTTTTCCAATGTACATGCTGAAACTGAATTCTCTAACTTAACAACTGAAGGTTTGTTTTTTTTTTTTTTTTCAATGAGGATTTTCCCTAGTAGAAGCACAATTCAAATCTACTTCTGTCTAAAGATGATTGTGAAAAGTTTCATTACAGAAAAGCCTGAGACATCCTTTCAGGGGATGTGCACTTGCTGACCTGGTTTCTCTTGCTGTTCTGGCTGTAAGGGTTGGAAGAGATGATCACAGACACATGGAAAATGAACTTGACATGCAAGTGTCTCCAATGTTTATTGGGCATATCTGTTTATAATCTTTTCACTTTTAAGGTTTATGTTGCTCAGAGAAAAAAATCACAATTGAGTCAATAGCAATTGTACATTTGGAGCACTGTACAACTCTGCTTTTAATCATGAAGTAATTGCAAGAAATAAACATTTGTAAGTAAGCTTGGAGTAATTTCTCTTGCATTGATATGCCTTTTGATGTATCTGACCTTCCTTATGAAGAAAATATCTGAGTCTCCCTTGTTATGTTCCATCTATAATGACTAATTTCTGCTGTTTGAGTTCAGCATCCCTGCTGCTTATTCAAAAGCTTTGGTGTTTTGGCAGCAAAATCTGAACTATCTCTGCAGGTTCAAATCTCGGCCACCAACCCACCAGCCTAAACTACACGGGATTCTGTGCAATGTTAAATTTTTAATGGAACAAGACTGCAGAAGGACTCAGTTTTCCTTCCCCTCACAGCTTTCTGGAGGGTCTGATAACGACTTCTCAAATTTCAGGCTTTAGTTTAAACTCACCTCCAGCTGCTGTTCTTGTGAAACAGTGGAAGTCAGGAGAATACTCTAGAATTTCATTTAAAACATAATCTTTCAATACTCAGGTGCTTGTACACACCATATCAATCTCTAGTCATTCAGGTTTTACAAATACTAATATTTCTAATCAGTTTGTGGTTCCAGCTCATTGAAACTTTCTCTTCTTCCTCTATTTAAACATCATCTACTGATGCCACCACATACTTTTACCCATTTTCTTAGAGACTGATGTACAGAAGACAAAATCTCTTTCCAGTGTAAGAAATATGAGGCAATCAAAAGTCTTAACCTCCTCCTTATGTGCAAAGATTCTGAAGGGAGGAAAGTCTTGTTTTGAGGAAACAATATTATCAGTGGTCGAGATTTGGCTTTATCTGCTTGTGTAGCTTCATTACAAAGTCAAGGCAGTGTTGTGCTTTCCTTTCAAATGTTAATTTAAAAGGGTAATAAGAGTCTTTCACAAATATCACTTTTATTCCCTCGAAGCTCACCATCAAATATAAATATTTTTGGGAAAAAAATTTCCATTAAAAGAAAATCTCTACCACAGAAACTTTTTTTAAAAATCATAAATTTCAATGCCTTCCAATCAGATTTAACTTTAATAGCTATATTTGGGTCGATTACATGGTGGTAGAGTTCTGCAGAGACAGCTACTGGTGCTCTAATCACTACTTACTCTGATTTTCAGGGAGAATTTGATCCAAGTCATTCATGGGTGTATGGTTTTCTCTGCTGTGCTCAGTTCTGCAAGTACAGTTTCCCTCACTCCATTGATAACAATGAAGCATATGAAAGGAAAGGCCTGTGGAGTAGAAAAGATTTCATTAATCATGAATCATTACATTTGTCAGTTGGCAAAGGGAGACTTCCTCATTTATCCCTTGAATGAAATTAGGTCTGGCCTAGCTGCAGTTAGAAATTCAAAATTACCTTGGCATCTCTGTTGCTGTTTATATGTGCACCATAAAATGGCAGATGGCATTTTATTAATAGCAGATGAGCTGAGCTTTTCAAGCTACCTTTTTTTTTCTGAGTTTTGGTTTCTTGGAATTTGAAATGATACCTACCTACATAATTTCATGGTGCTTCTGTATAATTTCCTTATTTAGACAAAAAAAATATGCTTAATGTGGTTTTAACTTCACCTGCCACTCTCCTCCCACATCTGAGGTGGCTAATAAAAACCATAATGAAGATGAAGCTTGAAGAATTCATAGTTTTTACTTCCTGCATAGTTTCTTTTTGTACTGGAGGTAGCTAAAAACAGGAAGAAATTGGCTTGATGCACAAATTCCAATTTTTATTGTAGAGCTAAGTTTAAACACTACCTTGGTAAAAGCATTGCAAAATATTACTGGTGTTTCCAGGTTGTTCTCTTTGGAAAACCTGATTGTCAATCAGATGAAACACATGGAGGGAATCTTATATCCACAGTCTTTTCTTTTTTTTTCCCCATCTCTCTTGCTTAATATGCACACTTCTAAAGGAACAAGCCATGCATACAAAAATATCTACATTAGTTTTGAGTGACAACCACTTAGGATTTACTCACTGGAGGGACTACCACTACTCATAAATAGTTACACCCAATAGATGAAGTCAAATCTATCCCTGTGATAGCCACATCAAATTCTGTACAAGACAAATTCCCCCTCCCACAGGCAGGTTATTGACACTAGAAGCTGTAGTGTCCTTTTTTCCATAGCATGTATTTGGAGTGATGTTAACTGAAAATCTTATTTTTCCCTAGGCCTGCTATAGATGTTCTCAATTCTACCCATAGCTGGAAGGTGCCTATGTTGCATGAAATGTTTTTGTGTTGATTTTTTTCCCCAAATTTCCAGTTTCATACTGCTTTGAAAAGTGAAGAGGAAGTTCTGCAAATATCTTTATTTTCCCCTTGCTATTCCTATAGCTGCTCAGATAGAGCTTGTCTATTCCAGGAATCAAAAATCAGTAATTATCTCTCTTTGAAATGAAGTGCTCTGTGTTATCCAAAGTCCTGAAAAGAAAATAAAACCCCAATCCTTAGGAGAAATTTATGAAGAGATTCTTGAAAAGGGGTGGACTTGAAAAGAAAAATAATTGCAGTATTTGGGTCAGCATATTAGACCATATTTAGTGTGCATTCATTAAGGCAGATGGAGTTCAGGGCAAAATACATGTGAAAAATCTATTATTTCATTTGTCTGAGTCAAAATTGAGTGTGCAAAGTAACCAGCCCACATTGATAATGCTGCTTTCATATCTGGTAATATTTCCTAAAAATAGAAGGGATTTAAAGTCAGTAGAGTCAAAGACTCCTAGGACTTTATTGCACTGAAGGAAAGCAAACCGATTTTATTTCTCATGAAATGGGGAAAAGACCCCAAACAGCCATCACCTTTCAGAATGTTGAATGTTTCAGAATGTGAGATTTGCCTAATAAAACTCTTTTCTTCATTATCAATACTTTCCAGATTTTTCTGCCATAGAAAGAGGCAGGCCAGCCACTTCTGATGAGTTTTGGATAATAAAATAATAACTAGTTAGGATTCTGTATGATATTTTCTTGTCTAATGGAAATCTTACATTTATAAAGGAATAGCTTGACTGTGCTGATCTTCCCCTCTAATATTGTTGGATTAACTAGTGTTATATCATTGTTTTTCTGTTTTTGTTATCACCATCATCTCATTTTCCTCTTGTGGGTGCAATCTATTCCTGTTAAGCGACCCATTATTTTGAATTAATATTTTATTGTCTATACACAGCTTTCAGGCTATCTGCCAAACCTATAAGGTACCATCCTATATCCTAAAGTGCTTTAAATCATTGATTTTTTCGGGTCATTAACAAACTAATAAGCAGCCTATTTAACATTGATGCTAAATGTGAATTGTCAATGACAGCAGCCAGTGGTATCCTGCTGACAAGTGATAATGTCATTTCAACGTGTCCTCAGAGCATGGTAATTACTGCTCTATTCATGAATGTATATGGCTGGATGTTTACCTGATTTGAATATGAAAGGCTTCCTGAAAACTTCATACGTGGTCTCTGCATGCTGAATGCACTGGGTGAAACAGATTAGGCCTAACAATCTGCAGAAAACAATTAATTCAGATCCCTGAACTGACCTGAGGCTGCCTATTGTGGTCTCCAGACAGCATCAGCATTGGTCTGCATTGTTAAAATGTTGCTCTGGATTCTGTGTCTCAAAGATGAAATTGATAGTGAGCAGGAATGGCAAAAGAAATTAGGCAGGACATAGATGGTGAAGTGACCAATAACCCTTTGTTATTTCCCTCACACTCCATAGAAACATGTCCCACACAACTGATGGTCAAAAATCTGTTGTTTTAAAAAATGATTTCAAAATATGCACATGAAAGTCAGCATTTCTCATTTTGGTGCTAGATAATTACTAGTTCTGTACCAGTGTTGGCTCTATTAAAACAGAAGAAAATTTTTCAAATGGTTTTTAAACAAGAACAGAAATAACCGAGCTGGCAAATCTGGCATTCAAATTTTAGCAGACAGGGGTTGGGAGGACTCTGAGGCCTTGGGATCTGAAGGAATGAAACATGGATGCAGAGAATGGGAAGACTTTACTTTTTTATCATTCTGGATTTATTTTTGCATCACTTTGGAGTGCTGGAATTTCTTGTAGCTTCTCCGTGGCAGCTCTTAGAAATGCTTCAAGCTGTACAAATGCAACGTTTACTAGCTATGCTCACTTTCTGATGAAGACCTGATGGAGAGACAAAAAAACCATGCCATCCAAAATATACGTGACTGACTTTAAGATAAACTCCCAAAATCCTCAAAGCCTTTCCAATGTTGAAATAATCAGAACTTTCCTGAGCAAACAAGGAAACAGAAGAAATTAAATCAATTACAGTCCGTATCCTATTTTTGCCTCACCAGGAAAAAAAAAATAAAAGGCCTGAGGAAGCAGATTAAAATCTAGTAAACATCAATTTATTTTTTAATTGCATTCAGAAAGGATGCCTTAGAAACAGATCTAATTTGCTTCCTTGGAAAGCTGTTCAAAGCTCATTACCTAGTGCTTATATACCTTCTTTTAATTTCTGTTTTGAATATGCTCATGACATCCTTTGTTCTTGTGTTGGCTTTGTCCTTTTACACCCTGATTTTATTGTACTCTTTACTCTGCTCTTATTATACATAGAGAAAGAAGTCCCATTCCCTGTCAGCTTTTCACAGAGCTGACCAAACCAGCTGGTTTCACCTCTTCACATAAAAATCAGCTCAGCTTTTGCCCTCCCTGTGCATGGCTGGCTGTGATTTATCTCTCACTGGGCCCTAGGATTGCTTTCAATTCCTCCTCAGACATGTCACGCTCCTGGTTCATAATGCCATGTGATTGAGGAGCATGCACAGCCTTGTCTTCATTGTTTTGTGCTGATGGCCAAATTTGTTGGTCCCCAAAGGCACAGCCCTTCACTTTGTTTTATGCAGTTTCTTTTATTCTCTTCCTTAAGACCATGCAGTGCTTCCTGCAGGCCCCTGGTAGATAGCATTTCCAAATGGTGAGATGCTTGGTTAACTTGTAATTAATGATCTCAGCAAAATTTGTCCCCAGATTGCTCCATGAGGAGCTGCAGCACTCATCTCCCTCCAGTCAGTAGCTCTTCCCTTTAACGTTATGGGGGGCACAATCCTTCTCTTGTTCTCTTAAATTCCAGCCTAGGAAGCAACTTTGATGTGCCAATAAGTCAAGATGCTTTTCTAAATCCCAATAGAGGATCCCTTTGTTCTCTGCTCCTTCTGGGAAGCCAGGTATGCTATGAAAGAAAATATACAAGGTCAGTTAGGATCAAACTCTTTCTTTTAAATTTGGCTGTACTCTACCCTTTCTCCTTTAGGGCCTGAGCCAGAGTTTTATGTGTTATTAAAGCTTCAGCCATCAAAGCATTTCCTTTCCAAAGTTACTGCATTTGCAGATTTCTAATTACAGGCAACTCCATGCATTGTAATAGATTACTTAAACATCCTTGCTACTGTACCTACAGCTTCATGTGCAGCTTGTTCCAATCTTCTAGACTGGATATTTTCCAGTCCCTCTGGCTCACATCAAGCAGTGCTGTTACCAGTTTGTATCTCTGTTTCCTCTTGATATTCTACTTTATGCAGTCTGGCACTGATACTGGCTCTTCTTGCTTTGTTACATGTCTTGTTGTCCAAGGCAGCTTTGTCTGTGGAACTCTTTTCTTCCATTCTGTGTAGGGCCTCAGTTTGTTCCCAGTTTTCTTCTTGAGATTTGGAATCTTTCCCATCTTTCCCCAGCCCTTCCTCACTTCGCAAATTCCTCATAACTGTAGCATCTTTCCCTAAAGAGAACCAAATCCTCTGGAGCTTCATGTACCTCAACTACTCCAGCCTGGATTCAGCTGAATTCAGAGCTTGGTTAATTTTTAGTCTTCTCTTTTCAGGACCACACCAAAAATGTCTGATCTGATCATTTTTCTATTTAGGATGAAGTAATTTGTAAGAGCTTCATTCAGGGTTATTCTATAAACCCTTAGAGGAAGTGCTCAGCTACTTATCAAGACAAGATGTCATCTCTTCACACTTCTTTTTGGCAGAATATTTCCCAGCTGAGATCTGCTTTTGTGGGCATGCATCTGGGGCAGCTGAAAATTTCCTTTTGTGAGGCAGAACTTGGTGCTGTTCCTCTCTGCCACAACCTGTCCATATCTGAACCTGGCTCTGGCACAATTTGTTCCAGGTCTACCACGATGACACCACCATTATCAAAGTGCTCTTAATCTAAATGGATTATTTTATTCATTTTATTACAAATGAATAAGCTAGTAGGAAACTCAAGCTTAAACAAGAATGAGCTTTAAAAAAATCTGTTATTTTTTCTCAACTTCATTTTAACTTTTATAATTCTATTTTACATGACTGCATTTTTCAGCAGTGTTCTGAATTGCAAGTGATATTTGTCTCTTCTAGATCACTGCATCATTTTCAGGAAAAAAAATGTTTTCATTTGGTTTTTATTTTTTTTTGTTTTTGTTTCCATACAATATTTGTTGTTGCCAAAACAAGCTATTGTGAAAATAGGAGTTACAGTTTCCTTCTCTACTTCTCTCTTCCTTTCTTCCCTCAGCCCTCAAGTCTGGACTCAGAGGAAAGAAAATGCTTCTTTGTACTCTATTTTTAGGTAGATGTGTAGCCCATTATAATCTGATCCTATATGATCAGCCCATCTTCTGAGAGACTCTGTTTATTCCAGATGTCAGCTAATATTTTGTCCTGGCTCTTACTTAAGTCTCTGTCATTCTTCCTGTTCTAGCAAGCCCAGTCGCATATTTAAATACCAAATCTGCTGAGAGGAGCATCTCCTGCAGTGGCATGTGCTGGCACACTCCAGTTATTTAAACAGAACTGTAAAGGCCTCTTTCCTCTCAAAAACTGTTTAGTGGATCCAGATAATTAGGGACTGATCTACTTTTTTATTAAGTAATGGAGAAAGGGGCACTGAAAAGGCCTGCAAGTTAAGATGTGATTTCCATAGTCAAGAGAGGGGAGAGAAAGAAGGAATAGACAAAAAAAAAAAAAAAAGAAAAATTCAAGAACAGTGCTCGAAAGTTTGTTCATGAACATTTGCTTGAATGGTGAGAAATGCCTGGATTCCAGGTGTCATTATTACTGGCCCCTTTTCCAGATACTGCTCTTAAGAGTCAGAGCTTACTTTTGGGGGCAGGAGAGAAAAAAAACCCATCTCCCAAGGTTCTATCTGGCAAAAACAGTTTTATAATCCTGCTCCTGGTGAAACACAGATGGCCTTTCAGCAGCAATCCAGATGCTCCTGCAGGAAGCTCAGGCTCTCTGTGGAGCCATTTGGAGGGTATCCGTGGGTGCTGCTGCCTTGGAACAATGCAGCATTTCTTCTCTGAGAGATGAGCTGAAAAAAAAAAAAAAAAAACAGGAATCCATTCCTGTATGGATGGGGAATTAACTTCTGACATGGGAAATAAATTCTGTTCACACCTGGAGCAGAGGTTGGGTCCACCTATGCAAGATGAGGATGATGCATGTGGATTTTGGGGTATAGGCTTTGGTGTTGCAGGCACTCAGCAGCCAAAATAATGCACTAAAACATGGATTTTAGCCTGGCATTGTATCAGTTTGCACAGAGCATGGAGCAGAATGCTGCACAAAAGGCATCATTTTATACTAAACATAATAAGTTGGAGCCTATTGAAGAAAGCAGGGCTTACATTTACAACATGGATGGCTAAAGGCATCTCTTGGAAAACACATGTAGGAAATATGCTCCTTTTGCCCTGCATGCTAAAACACAGAAGGGAGTAAAAGAGCAAAGTAGGCAGATAATAGAATTCAGGATCATTGCTTCAATGAGACCACTAATAAGCATGAAATTGAACATCTGCTTAAGTGCATGTCTGGGTTATAGCATAAAGATAACTCTCATAATTGTACCCTGATATTTCCATAGCAGAGATTGGACTGGATGATAACCAGCATAATGCAAATATAAATGTTATACTCTGGAAGAAGCTGTACAATTATTGTACCTGTGATTGATAGGAATGAAAAAAAAAAAAATCAAGGGTCCTATAGTTTACTGTTTTTGAAGAAAATCCTTTGAATATATTAAATATTTGGTGGAAATGCTATAATGAGCTGAAAACTAAAAATTATGTCCAAAAATATTTTATAGTCCCATAGAGACTTCTGGTGGTGGTTGGTCTCTGAGTATTTTTTTTTCCCATGAAAGAAATATTATGCTACCAGTTTAGTGTCCATGATGCAGCAAATGTCTTCTATAACAAAGGAAATAATAATAATAATGATAACAGATCCAAATATTGTACAATGATGATTGTTCTTGCAATCATAAATTAAATAAACTTCCCTAAGACATCTTTCAGATGAGACAAGATGTCAGGTAAGCTTCTGTTGGTCAGAAGGGAAAGACCTGAATTAAAAATCAAAATGTTCTGGCAGAAAGAGACTTTGTGCATGGGAAAATGAAATGTCAGTGATGTAAAGCAACTCTGTAGGTAGATTTAAATAATTTTTGCCCCAATATGCTGGTTTTGTATTAATCTATAGAGATTGTGATGCTTTATAATTTGAATTTCAGGTCCTGAGCTTCACGTAAATGAATTCCTTACCTTTTTGGAAGAACTTTGCTTGAAATTCCTTAGACTTGGTGACTACACTGAGTAGATAATGCAAAATTGGGTCTTTTATTTATTTTCTCCCAGTAGAATGCTGCTAAAAAGGGCTGTGTCTGTGTGAGACCTCATTGTCATTCTGCCATGTATTGCTTTGGGGCAGCTGCTCTATTATAAGCCCACATAGTTATGAGTGAGAGGCTGCAAATTTATTCTTCTAAGGAAGATGCATCGTTTCTGACAAGATACAATTAATAACTCTGGCTTTTGAGATGGGGGTTTTTTTTGTCTGTCTGGTATGGGGGTTGTTTGTGTTTTGTTTTACTTGAAAGGTTAAGGTCTATGAAAATATTGTGTATTTTTATAGGAGGATCTGTGACTTTTATCATGCACTAGCCCTCAAATTTCTTAGAATGCTATGGATAAATGTAGGAATGACACTTCAGTTAAGAGAGTTTCTCTTACTTAAAAAAATCAAAATTAATGAGAATTAGTGGTTTGGCATTGTCTCAACAATACACCATCTTCAATATACTTTTCTCCTCTAATTTTTATTTTTTAATAAAATGAATCTAATATAGTATTTGATGGCAAGGTAATCAGTGGACACAATCAAAAGGGAAAGCTATAATGTACAAATTATCATGCTCTGCTTGGGAAAGCAATATCTGCTAAATAACTATCCACGGGACCCAACAGAAATGAATATTTCATTCACTAAATGCAGATAGAATTAATCTGCACAGAAAAATAACTTAAGCTCTGTTTACCACAGGTCTTGGCTATTAGTACATGGAAATGAATATTCAAAGTGCTTCCAGGTAAAAAAATCTTGTAAAAATCACATGCTTGGATTTTAAGGAAAAATTACCTTGAAGACTGAGTTGCCTCATTTTTTGAGAGAAATAAATTCAAGAAATGCAGGGTTAGGATCACCTGAGCTGAGTTTATTGTAGTGTGGAAATAAACTTTTATGTGTTAATGCGGTTGTCATCAGATTAATTTCTTTGGCTCTTCTCTGGGTTTTCCTGACCTTCATCCAAAATCCAATTGCTTCTTTATCTCCTTGTGGTGGGACTACCCTCGGGGCATGGAACAAAATGTGTGAAACTCTATCCAGAGAGACTCTTTTCATGGTGACCATCCTCTGTAAACTCAGATTCTGATTTTATGATAGCAGTTAAAGGAGGACCCCAGATGCTCTCTGACCCTCTTAGGTGGCTTACGGGGTTTTAATGGGACAGCTGAGAATTAACTCCTCAGTAATCATCACAGGGACATTATGGAGTCAGAATCATGCAGGATTAGACCTTAGGTCACCTCACTATTGGTAATATTTTCCCTTAAGTGTCAGGGAAGTGATGGGAGTAACACTTGGGCATACTTCAGAGAGAGGCTGCAGCTGCTCTCAGAAAGCTCTTTGTCATCACTGTAATCGCCTCCAAAAGCTGAATGTTCCCCCAAACTGAACCCAGCTCCTCCCAGGACTGTGATTTATTTGGGTTTTATCCAGGTTAAGTCTAATAATTAGCTATTTGTGATGTGTTGGCCCTGTCTGGGCACCAAGTGCCCACCAAAGCCATGCTACCACTTCCCTCTTCAGATGGACAGTGGGAGGAAACATCACAAAATACTTGTGGATCATGTATAAGGACCATGAGAGATCCCTCACCAGCTGCCATCATGGGCAAAACAGCCTTGCTTTGGGGAAATGAGTTAATTTTTTACCAATCAAAGCAGAGTAAGGTAATGAGAAACAAAATCTTATAAACCTCTTCACTCCTCCCTCCTTCACTGGCTGAGAAGTGAGAAGTTTCAGGATGAAATCTTGATGAAGCCTTCATTGTGTTTAGCAGATTTGTCTTTGTAGCTTTATAAATGGAAGGATATTCAAGTTTTCTCACAGCTGGCTGAAATGCTGCTCCCTGATGCAGCTGAGCAGGTCTGCTTGATCTCTGCTTCTGTCCTGAAGTTACTGAGATTAGCAGTGTTTAGAAGAGATGCATGTTACAAATTTATCTCACTACTGTGACAACAGATTTTGGTGTGCCTTTACAAAGCCAATTAAAGGATTTACAAGTCCTTTTTGCATTAAAACTTTGCTTTGCCTTGGCTTTCAGCTAGAAAAGCAGAAGCAATCCATGGGACTTTTCCCGTAGCTACTTCTAGATTAGACAGCCATGTAATTCAGTCTGTGTGGTGCACCTTGGAGTGCTCAAATCTCCTAAAAAGTTCCAAAAAACAGCAGCTTTTCATGGGAGATGTCTCAAATCCGTACCAGCCCTGTGGTCCAAAATCTTCCTTGCATTGCTGAAGAGGAAAAGGGAGAAGGAGGTTAAGAAAAAACTTCAGGGCCATTCTGAGTCTTCCTGAAGTAAAGCTCTGACTCTTCAGCCTCTCCACCTCTAGGGATTTGTGTTGTGTGGAATAAACATCTTCTACACCTCAATATTTGCCAAGAGCTCATGATCCTACTTGTAATAAATTGCATTCCTCCTTCTTATCCCTTCCCTCCCCATTCAGAGTACAAGCTGAAGTCTGGTTCATGTTTAAAATAAATAACACAACTGGGACTACAGGCAGTGTCCTGACACTGCTCAGGTAAATCTGGGTGGTCTGGAGATGGACTGGTGATTTTGTGACATGATTTGAAATATGCAAGAAGGAGAATTCACAATCAGAAAGGCCCTGCTTCCATTTTTGCCCTCTGGAAAAGGTCATCGATCTCATGATGGCCTAAAAGGCACTAAAATTATTCTGTTGAGCAAAAATCCTCTTAAAATGCACCCAAACTCACATTTTCTCCAGTGTATGGAATAGCACAGATAAAGCATGGCTAACCTTGCCCACATTTGGGCAAAGTGAATTTCTGTCTCTCACTTTTAGTTTATCCACCTTCAACATCACAGCGTGTGTAGAGATTATTAATTTACTTTTGAAAAATGCTTTTGGTTTCTAAAAACTTTAAAAGTCTCCTTTATCCACTGTATTATACCACCACCACCCCCACTTTATATAATTTTTCCCAACTAAATTTCTGCATGTCTTCTCAGGTAGAGTGCCTATTTAAAATCCCAGGGAAAATCTGCAGTCTTGTGTTCATGGATGTGTGGAAAGCATACATTTATCACAATCAAAGGAGAGGGGAGGAAGGGAGGATGTTGTCACTTTATTTTTTCTTCACCATTAACCTCTTAAGTCTTTAGTAAATTGGCTGTCCTTTAATCATGTCCCTAACAACCCCTGATGAGCTACTAATTGTATGTGCACTTGATCACTTGCAAAATCCCCCTGTACTCTTAGCTTCCTTTCTCTCAGATTACAGCAGCAAGAATTTATCTGGAAATACTTCATTATTTCACTAGTTCTCATTAGGAGTCCAAAGGTCATATCCCCAGACCAATATGAACTTGATTTTTCTATTTAGCCAAGGCAACTTCACTTAATTTAGCACGTGGCCTCCCAAAGATGGCAATTTGTTCCATTTCCTATCTATTCTTTTTGTTCCCCAGAAGTTTTTATTTTTCTTCTGAAAACAGAAATAAATTAAGATAATATCTGGCAAAGATTCATGTTTTTCTTCTTCTTCTTTGGATCTTCATATTCTATTTATGGAAATTTTATTTTACATCTTTTTTTTTTTTACTAAGAAAAAATAACACTTTATTACTCATGTCTGGTTTGCCTAACCTTGTGGAGATGATGGTAATTCCTCAAAGTTCATGTCAGTAGAAACCACTGCTTAAAACAGCAGCTTTCTGCCTGCTCAGCTTTGTTCCAAAGGCTCATTTTTTTTTTAAATTGGCAATTTAATAATACCCAGAGAAAAATTTCTATCAATTTGCATGGCCAACTGTTACCTCCATATTTAATCGCTATCTAATATTTAATCTATTTCTGGTTTTCCCCTTTTACTTCCTCAGGACTAAAATGGAACAAATCCAGTTTATTCCCTCTTTGAGCAGCTCCTGTACTGCATTTTCAGTGCTGTAGAAAACAATAGTGTTTTTTCTTTTTTGTTTTTAATCTTCTGCTTTGCTGAATATATTATTTGACTTTTATCTATAATTAATTTATCCAGAGGTTTTTCAGTACAGAAATTCATAATATGTGTAAAAAGAGGTCTGCCTGTGGTGCTGGTAGTTTGTGTTGTTCTATTTTCTAGATTCTCCTTAAAAAAAAACTACAAAAGAAGCAAAAGGAAAACCATGCTGATTTAGTGAGAGACAGCCAGAAATGGTTTGATATGAAAATTCATTTGATGTGCATCAAAACCCTGTCTGGATGAAAAGGACATACTTTGTACCCCACTGAAAGTAAGTTCCTTGTAGGATGTATTATTGCCTGCTGTGCCCATCAAATTGAATTAACACTCAGTGATCTGGTGAAAAATGGGGCCTGGATCAATTGTTTTGGGGCTGGCTGAAGGAAAAGTGATGTGCATTCCAGCCACCTCCCAAAAAATCAATGAGACGTAGCTGACTGTGCGTGTGTGTTGTCATCAAAGCAGCTCAAATTCAGATTTGTGTTTGGTGTGCACAGAGGAATCAGCACCTACAGGACAATAACAGCTATTTTTAGCCAGGATTAGCTGGTTCCATGCCTGCTTCAGCCATGCAATCAGATCACCTGCTGCACAGTGTCCCCTGGAAAATAAATTCATAAATGATTTTTCAATATTTTGTAATTAGGAGTTTGTGTGAGTGATGTTCCATGAGTTTTGGCAGGAAGCTCATTCTCACAAGTACCATTTGTCATGCTCCAAGCTCTAAAATAGTCTTGAAACCTCTCAAGAAATGAGAAAGGGGGAAATGAAGCAACAACACGAGACACAATTTACAAAGAAATAGCAAATGCTTAAAAATTGAAAGTCAGATCTATCCATAACCTCAATGAAACTCTGAAACTATGACAACTTTATTTAACATTTCAGCCTCAAATAATAAATAATTATTTACAAAACCTGCCGGAAAAAACTCAAACCATCCCATCATCCTATATATGAGAAATGCTTTCTTCAAAATCTCTGCATAAACAAGGTATTTGCAATAATTTAGAGAGACAGAGAAAAATTATTCCAGAAAAATGGATTCCTCTTAAATTAGGCTGGGAATTTCCAAATTTTTTAATCTTCCTTTAAGCAACGGAAATTAATATTCTCTACCTGCATCAGGAAAGTTTTCTTGTGTGTTCTTTCTTCAGTTTTCTCAGCAAGGTCTTGTACAAAGACATCATTTTGATATAGAGTTGTACAATTAAATTTAAGGGGTAAGCGTTCAAAAATTTTATACTACAGAAATAGTATAAATATATAATATATATAATATGATATATAAAGGTCTGGAGTAGACCTGCCATATTTTTTAAAGGTGTAGGAGTTACTGCAGATTGGTTTTGTAGGAGGAATAATCTCTTATTAGCCAATTAAACAAATGACTGATATTGAGTACACAAGGTACAAGCTCTCCTTTTTCACTGATGAGGGAAATACTTTATCACCCAATTGATTGGGAGTGAATGGATGAGTCTGTGCATTGAGCAACTGCAAAAAGGAGGAAAGATGATTACACCACTTGAACCAGGCTCCATTTGCAAAAATCAATTCTACCACGAGGAAAAAAAAAAAAAATTGTTGCTTTTTATCCTGGTGAAGGATTGATACTTAATATTGCAGAAAGCACCCAGCCCCTGGCTGGCACTCAGAAAATATGCTACATTTGCTTCAGCTGTTGTGCCATTCCAATATTGCATGTAAACAGAAAGAAATTATGCACATTAATTTCTTAGAGGTGAGAAACTATAACACGGGGTGATGATTACTTGGCTAATGTGTATTTATTTATTAGACATGTAAGAACGTACTTGTAAGTGATATCAGCAGGTAAAAATATTTTGTGTACCTCAAATCCAAGGCTGCTAAACCAGGCAGTGCATCTCCCTGTTTAGGCTGGTTTTGGAGTCTAGTACAAGAAAATTTTCCTCAGTTATACAACCTGTGGGCACGAATTGTGGCCTTGCTTGCTAAGATTTCAGTGATTTCTCTACTCTAGTGTTAAACTCACTATTCAGTATTTTATCCTGCAGTAAATGCAAGGTAACTAAAATATATTTTTGTTATAGTTAAGGGGTAGGGTCTTAAAATATACTTCTAGCATGATGATTGAAAAATCAGTTAATTAGGGGAATCTGAACTCCTGTGCTTTAAAACCACTTGTTACTGACTAAAGTGTAATCAAATCAAAATTTTCAAGCCTTTCCATGCTATTAAGTGACCAAACACTGCAGAGAATGCAGGACCCCTCCCTGTGCTTTTGCTCATTCACCTCTCAGATAACCAGAAGAGCCATCACACCCTTCCAGTCTCTTCAAAACAAGCAAACAAAACTCTCTCTCAGGCACCAAACACACAGAGCAATTCCCCTTTCTGGCTGAGCACTGAGCAGTGTCTTCTTCACAGACACCTTGAAACAGAAGGGGAGTTTCTGGTGTGTTAAAAGGCAGTAGAAGAGGCAGACCCAGCTTAGGACTGGCTCAATTTATTTTTGATCCCCCTCTAACCTCACCCCTGCACACAGGAGTGTGGATATCTCTGAACTCTCCTCCTCCAGATGTAACAGCCAGCCTGGATTTTCCTTCCTTGCTTCCCCCAAAAATAAAACCCATCCAGTTCTCCTAAGTACCAGCAGAAATAACTCTCCCTTCTTCCACCTCTGGAGCTTAGAGCAACAAATAGGAGAGACAGAAAACCAAGTGGGAGAAAAAGAAAGGTCAGGAATACCTGAGGTGAGAAGATTTTTTTTTTATTTCTTACAGGGAAAACCAGTGGTTTTCTACTGTAGGCAAGTTAAATGTATTTAATTGTGAAGCACTTTAATAGTTATGTGTGCTTAGTGTATTAGAACTGGAAACTGCTATTATACTTGGCCATAATATAAAAGTAAATTCTAACTTTGTTTAATCCAGTAAAACAGCTTGAGTTATTAATATTGGTCTTTATGGACCCCAGCAGAGGTGTGGAAATCTCATTAGGAATGTAAATGTCAGGTAGGACACTTAAAAACCTCATTATGGAGAAGAACCCAAGTACCAAAAGTGACATAAATTACTGCCCAACCTGAATATTGCAGAAGAGCAATCCTGCAGAGCTCTGTTATGGGCTTTGATTGGAAGGACAATTACTACCAGCTTTATCTTGATATAATGAAGATGAAATGTACATTTAACTAGATTTGTGCTTGAACTGACTGACTAAAACGAAAGTAAGGTAGAGAAAGGTAATAAGTCTCTTTAAATATTGAATAAATCTCTTAGGGCCATAAAATACTTTTGTAGGAGTTTTGTGTACTCTAAGGGTTTATCTGTTCATAGTAATGCTTCAGATTGACATGTGGTAGAAAATGACATAGATATGTCTATTTCACATCTGAAATTTAGCATTACTCACCAATAGCTCCTTTCCTAATATAAAGTTAGCTATTTTCTGTTGGTCTCTATATTTTTTGGTTGTCCAACATTTCCCTTGGATAGAGAAGATGGGCTCTGCCTGGCAAGAGCATGAGCCAATGTCAGGTGAGAGTCACAATGTCTTGACACTGTGCAGAGGGTTGGGCTGGGACCATCACACATCTTTAAGTGATTTCAAAGCCAAATGGGAAGAAATTAAATGGTGGTGTTGGAAGATGAACACTCATGGCCTGCTGCTGTAGTGATGAAGCTTGGACGGTTTGGCAGGAGGAAAGATAAAATTAGGAATTCACAGGGGGTGTGAGTTCAACAAAACTGCTTTTGGTTGCTCTGTACCTTTCAGCTGTGTGCTTGCTCTGTCTTTCTCTCTTTTCACACCTTTCCCCATTACAAAGGAACCTTTGGAGTACAGAAGGATTGGCTCTTTGCTTTGATGTAAACAAAATTAAACAGGACTGCTTGTGTGTGATCAGTTTTGACTATTTTGATTTCTCTTTATTTAAAACACCCCCAGAAGTCTGATCATGTCAGAGGCCAAACAGAACACAGGGGTTTATTTACTCCAAGATCAGCCACAAAGTGACAAGGAAGAACCTACCCAGGTTCAAGATTTCTGCCTAACAGAGGCAGAAATATCCAGGAAGCATCCTTGCACCTTCAGCAGCTGAGCTGTTCTGTACAATCAATGGCATGCATTTATTTTCTTTGTTTTTAACTCAGTGACAGAAAATCTGTCCAAACAAGACATAGTAAGTATGTTTGGTGGGGGAGTTTGTGGGTTTTTTTTTGAGTTTGTTTCTTTTAGTGTGCATGTGTTGTTGGTTTTGTGGGGTATTTTTAGGAAAGAAAGCAGAACCAACAGGAGATGTAAGTAATGAAGGTACTGGGTTGAGTTTGTTATACCCATAAAGCATAAATTACTCTGGATTTAGCTTTAAATATTCATTGGATTTGCTCATTCACTGCTGTCCATAAAAACCCATCACATTGTTTAGCACAATTAGGCTTGATTGTTTAAAGAGTCTGGACTGAAATAGCATTAATTAGCTATGTCATGCTATTATTCACTGTCCATAAACTTGCTGTTACCATTCAGATCATGCTTGGATTTACTGGCAGAGCAGAACCTGGAAAAACATAGCAGACAGTAGACTTCATAAAGCTGTTTTACTTTTTGCTGATTCAGTTTTCTCAGGGAGGACATCTTGCAATGTTAGGAAAAGATCTTTAAACTTAAAGTGGAGAGAGAGATGAAGATGGGACCTAGTTTTATATCTTTTTGTTCACATGTAGCTTCATAATCAGGAAGCCTTTCTATTTTTCCTTTTTTAGTAGTCCATATTAAAATTTCAAACTTGACTTTCTGGGTGCACAGAGTTGGTCTTTGCTTTTTCCAAAGATCCCATAACAGGCACAAGACTTACCGTCCTTCTCACAGATGTTTTACTTTGCCTTGCTTTTACATTCATTTTTCCTATTTAGCACTTACAATGAACACATATACTCAGGCAACACAAAATATCTTAAATAAAGATTTGACCAGTTCATTGAAAGCAACACAAAGTCAAACACGGAGGAGCAAGTGTGCCAGGCTGTGATTCAAGTCACTTTATAAAAACCAAAGCTGAACAAAAATGCAAACATTTAAGTTTATTTACACAAACAAGTGCCTGTTTGTGTGCAGTATGCTGGTTTTTAAAAAAAAAATAATAATAAAAGGTAGTTTTCTAGTTGTAAACCCCAGGCATTATGAGATCCCTACCCTCATCTAATGGCAATATCTCTTTGTGCTTGGATGGAGCACCAGCTCGCTCCTTTGGTGTGAGCAATTACTGTCATAAGCCATAAATCTGCCTCAAGATGTGACAGTTTAAGCTCAGGATTCTTAATGCTGGCTCTCTTAGAATAATGGTTGCTTAACATAACACTTGGAGCATTACCCATGTGGATCAAAAAGAGGGTTTTGAGTGAAAAAAAATTGTTCTGTCTTCCAGATGAGCCTTTGGCATTATGCTGCATATAAACTGCAGTTATTTCACTCAATACTGAAACTTCTACTGAGCTCATATCAGGACTTCATTTAAAGACACCAAGAAGACAAGAAAGTAGGTATGTTTGTAGTTTAAGGCAGTCTTCTCCTCTCTCAAAATGTTTTTATACATAAAGAAACCAAACAACAATGGAGAGGCATAATGGTAAACAGCAAATTCCTCCTTTAAGAAATGGGCCTTCTGCATTTGCTGGGAAAGCTTTCTTGTGCTGATACATTTAAAGAATACATTAATTTCTGCTGGATTTCTCAAGTATTTCTGAAAAAAAAAATTCAGAGGAGCCCAGTTAAAAAGCAGGCATAATTGAGAAACTTCATCAGTCCTTATGTAGATGATACAGTGAGGGCAGACAGAGTGTTTATTGCTTTGGTTTTTCGTCAAGACTCTGGGACATGCAGATTTTTATATAACTGTCATTAATGAATCCTGTGGAAATTTCCAGCTGACATAGTCCTCAAATTCTAGCCCCAGTTTTTGGTTTGTTTTTTTTTTTTTTTTTTGACTTTCTGATAAGCTTGGCAACCTTCACTGTCCTTCCCTAATCACAAAGGAGAAATATTGGCCTCTTGAGCAGCTGATGGAATTAATGCCTGATGATTTCACGATTAATGTAATCTTTATGCAGCAATTTCCACTGTTGTCCAATATCCACGATGAATCTCTTCACAGCAGCCATGAAATGTGTTAGAGAAATTGTAACTTAGTGGAGAACACGAGATACACATCTAATCAGAACTTTCTGAATGTAAATCATATTCATGCAAGGCAGGCAGATTTTATTGGTAGGAGAAGTCAATAACACTAACGAGGAAAAATTCATTCTGTCGAACTTGTAGTACTTTTAATGTGCCCAATTTTTGCTGGGTGCTCTTAGGCTGCCTTTTTAATTTAGATTTCCAGACACTTCTAAACCACATCCTGGATGCAAACCCTACCACAGCCATATGTAATTTTAAATCAGAAAAATCCCTCACAACCATAAAGGGCTACAAGGAGATTTTTCTTTCATTTCCTTTCAATACTATTGACATCCAAGTAAGTCTCAGCAAATGTGGTTTAGTCAATAATTCCTGCTGGCATTCCTGGTATGATTTAGAAGGGAGAGTGAGTCCCCTACCCAACATAATAACTGTGTTAGGAAGGATGCTCTTTGTCACACTGGGCTTTGCCTGCCTGAACAGCAGGAGATGAGAAGGTAGCTTGCCTGATTTTGGGATTTTTCCCCCCTTTCTCTGATTTCTCTAAATCTAGTTCTACTGAAGGCAGTGGAAACACTCTGCTCTTCACACAGTCTTCATTTTTCACAATTGTCTATTTCATTTCTGTATCTAAGTCTTCTCTTCATTCAGGGATCTCAGAAAATATTGCAAAATCCCTAGAATTCAAAGTCATTTTTAAAGGAAAGCCTCCAGCATCTCAAAAGCCTTCAAAGCCTGTAATTAGTATCTGAATAACATGAAGCAAACATCTCAGAAGGAGATTTTTGAAAACCTGGATCAGGACAAGGCTCAAAAATTGTAAGCTTTTGTTAAGGCTGATAGGAACAATGTGTTATTTCCTCCTCTCCACAGTGGTCCCTGCTGGTTTGGTGTGGATTAGCTTCTGCAGGCTGGCATATAAACCCACAGCTTCACCTCATTGAGAGTTAATTTTTTTTATCTCTAGGATAATTTTAAATTAGAATTCTGAACTCTGTGCTCAAAGTCTTTTCCCCTGTTTGTGCTTTAATATTCCAAATCAACCACAAACTCTTGCTTTGGTGAATCATCCTTTATCACCTTGATGCTGGAATATAGGATGGGATGAGATAAACAATGGATGAGCTGCCACGTTTCTACAGCTGAACATCAGTAACACGGAGAATTTCCTGCCTCAAGGTCTCAGCATTAGCTACAAAAGACATTTCCTTTAAAGTCACAGAGGAGTTAGAGCAGTATAAACAGTGGGGCTGCCAATTCATTGCTCTAGACTTCTGTCAGGAATCTGAGTGAGCTTGGTGCTTGATTTTGACGTGCGTGTTTATTTTACACCACAAGGTTTGCTTTTTCCAATCATACTTCTCCTCAGGGTTTATTTAGTTTTGCCAATACTAACAAAACTATTTGTGTGGTACCTGCTGAAATATTATTGAAGACATCTAGCAAGTCATTCTACACCCTCTTCTTAACATATTTTTAACTCTACTGCATAAACAGTTAACTTATTCCTGAAGGAACTGCCTTCCAAACCCCAAGCCACTTAAGCATTCTCTGATTATGTATTTGCTGGATGTCACTTGTTAAATTCTGTTTTCTCAACATTATTTGAGCAAAACGCTCTGGCTATCAGAACATAATAGGGGTGTTTCATGTACTGCAGTCATCCAACACTTGTCTGGGCCTTTCATCCTTCTGGCACTGCTTTTCCTTGTCAAAATGTTGGTTGAAGGCAGTCATTTGCTAAACATTTCATTTGGTAATTGCTTTTTTGGGGTGGGTGTGTGAGTGGATTGGTAATTGGCCACTAACTTTAAAGCTGAGGACTCCTGAGATGGACAAGCAGGATGTGGTTTCAGTTTGATAAAGCAGAAATACCAGTTCATTGCAGAGTGTCTCTGCATGCTCTTTCTGCTTTAGAGTACTCTAAATTTACCAGATCTGCAAATTAATCTCATTTTGAGCGTAATATTCTTAACAGTTTATACTCCCTCTGCTTTCTTTTCTTCTGGCTATCACTGCTTAAAATTCCTGCAGACCCTTGTGTGCTTCAGCATTTTTTTCTGCCACAACTGTTATTATGCATTGTGCTTTCCAGGGACAGATTTCACACGGGATTGGTGAATCAATGTTTTCTGCCAAATTTCATGAGTGTTTGGCAAAGTGACAGTATTAATTGAAAAAACCTGCTGGTAGTTCAAGCCTGTTTATGTAAACAGGGGCACTTTTTCTTTCCAGCCATGTATCCCAGTCATTTTGTGGTGGGATTTTAGTTTCTGGCCACTTGAAAGCTCTCATTCTGAATGTCAGGTAAGTCTTTCTTCAGGAAGAATATTAGTTCTATTCCAGGTGAAAACACTAATCTAAAAGAGGCCAGGAGAAGTTATCTCCCTTCTCAAAAAGACTCCTTTCGAATTTTTTTTTTTTTTAATTTGGGAGGAATCTTAGAGGAAGGAGTTTTCCCTTGAGGTGAAATATTCCCAGGAAAATGGAATAGGTGAGGAGATGGATAATTTTTCATCACCCGTCTTATACAGGGATTGCCAAATCTTTGTATTTGCATTCCAGGATCATCTGCTTAGAGGACAAGTACAGATCTATAAAACATTTCAGGCTTAAGTGATTTACGAGCTGTATGATACAAAACTGTGGGTGAAATTCACTTGAGTGAGTGAAAATGGAGTCTGTCTTTAAGCTGATAAACAGACCTGTGCTGTAAAGCTGTGCTGTTTTTGTTTTTTTTTCCTTTTTTATATTGGATAAAATATTTAAGTTCAGGTTTGAAAACATCAGAAGACCATTTATTGTGAGGCACCCTGACCTTCACACAAGAGTATTTAATTGAGAGCCTGTGCAAACACTGCTCTATCTCCTCCTCATCTGTTTGCTGGGACACATGTGCAGCTCCAATGGGGCTTTTCTGTCCTCTGCAGTTCTAGGAAGAAGGAATCACACCTGGGATGAGCCCAGAATATCCTTTTTTACCTGCTTTGGCTCTGATAACCTAAGGCCCTGATGCTTGGACTCTGCCCTCCAGCTGAGTTGACTTCCTTGCAGTGAGCTGCAGCATTTAAATCCAAACCACCTGGTCAGAATATTTTAATATTTAGCACTGAAAAGCTATTTCTGGTTCAGGCCAGGCTTCTAATTTAAAGTAGCCCTGCTGGTTTTGACGGGACATGGCAAACACTGAGGTCCTGCATCAATCCAGTCAGTCCAGCTATCAACAAGGAGGTTCCAGCCACAAGTCAGGATAATTATCTGTGTATTTATGTGGTGGTGGTTTGTTTTATTTCCTTTTCTCTTGCCAATACCTGAGCTCGATATCTTCAATTTATCCACGTAAGAGCACATTTGCTGCAGTCATGCTTCTGACTCTGGTGTAGACATAGCCTGGGTCTCGTTTTGCACGGGAAATAAGCAAGTTTTCCTGGCATAAATAGGATAAAAACTAATGGCTGCATCTACTTTTCTTCATTATCTTCATCATTTTGCTGCTGCTCTTAGGCAACATGTCAGCATTTAGTCATAAACATCTCTGTAAAAAATGTGTGCTGACAAACATCACATTATATTGCAAGTGTTCATCAGATTTCTGAGTGGGTATTTTATTTTATTTTATTTTTTCTATGGCTGCAGGATTTTTTTCTGTGGGTGACATTACTTACTGAGCTCTATCCTTTTTTTTTTTTTTTTTAATTTGTTTTATTAATTGGCCCTTGCTTTAGCAGCAAATCAATCTGCACAGATTTGTTTTGGGTATAAATAGTGGGAGTGTCTGGTAAAAGAAAGCTACTGTTTGTGAGCTCACGTGCTCAAAAGGAAAGAAACACAGAGCTGGTGTTCTGGCAGTTTTATTTGATGGAAGTAAATGTGAATACAAGTTTTACTAAGAAAAAAGGAGGACCACAAGACTTGTCCTGTTTGTATGAAATCCCTATTTGTGGGATTTGATCCTTTTTAATTAAGCTGCAACTTGGCGAGTGAAGGGGAAAAAATGATTTGGACTAAATTGATTAAAAACACAGAAAGGGCTCTTATGGAATTTTCCCTGAATTTAAACCTCTTGATGTATTTGAGTCAAGTCATTATGTGCCACATTCACAATTTATACCAGCTGACTTTAAGGGTACTTCATTAGTGCAATGCCAGTGAGAATTTTCCACTTAGTGAAAACCTAATGAATGCAGAAGATTGAACAACCTTTGAAGTTCCATTAATCTAAAACATGAAGACTCAAAAATAACAATGAAATTTTCACTTATAATACAATTTATCACGTTAGTGAACACACAGGCTAGAATCATTACATTTTTTGGTATCTTGGAAAGAGTTAATGAAGAAAATTCATATGTAAGTAAGTAACCATTAGTAATTGCACACCTACTGGAATTGATCCTAAAAACAACAGCAAATTTATCTAAAATAAAATCTAGTTCTTCAATGCCTCTGTCCTTCAGATGAGTTTTTCATGAGTTTGAATAAAATTTTGATTTATAGAGGCAGGGTGTCTTTCTTATGCAAAGTTTGTAGTAAGTTGTTGTTCTGTAAAATGTGAATGGATTCAGAGTTTTTGTCTTATTGCTGGCTCTAGTAATGAATTGTTTGTTAATGGGAGCAGTTGGAAGACTTCTCAAACTGAAATTCTTGAGCTGGAAATTTCTTTTTAACATTCCTAGGTAAATGATCTGATTCTAGTCTCCTGCTTTTTTATTCTTGAGTAACTCCAATGCTGCTGCTTTGGTTTTTATGCCACCCAAAGTCATGACTTGGCTCAATGGGAAACCAAAGACCTAAAGTTTAAATAATTAGCACTAGTTGAACATTATTTGGGGATCTGTAATATTTCAATATTTTTAATCTTTATATCAAATTAATTAAATTCTATTAGGAACCACCATGACTGCAGGAGTTGGACTAATACTGTTATGTTATGGGTCTGCATCCAGCTTTAAAGCCAAGTTTAAAATCAATTCCTGTCTGCAACTTTTTTAGCAGTCAGACTGAGTTAAGATGGTTGAATAAACCCACAAATGTCAGTAAGTAATGACAGCTTACCATAATTTCTTAAAGAAATCCTAATGTTGCCAATAAGGAAAGTCACATGCTGTGGACACAGAAATCACAGAAATTTGTGTACTCTTCTAAAAGCCTCTAATGTTTCTGTGCAGCTCTCACACTACAGCTCCATGAATATGTAATTGAGTTTTTCATTAACATAAATCTTTATGTATTATGATGTCAGATGAGTGAAGGTTCCAGCACAAAAATTTTAAGCATTTTGGAGGGAGAATTATTTAAAAAGAGATGACAGAGACAGGAATCTCAGCCTCCAGTCTATGCTCCATTAATCTTAGGCAGTAAAATAATATAAATATAGTGACAGGGAGAGCCAAATTTGGATATCAGTTCCATGAAGGAATATTGAGAATGTTTTCTGTCGTAAACTAGGCTAAAATACTGAAAATTTTGAGTCTTAACTATGTTTGTAGAATATTGCATTGTTTCCAATTTGTAGCATTACTGATTTTATATACATATATATGCACACGCTTGTAAAAACAAGTAGATTTTAGGGAGTTATTCAGCTGCCAAACCACACTGATCTGACTTTTCTTTAGCAGGATTCAGGTGCTGCTCTGGAAGTGTGGGGCCCTCAACCATGTGTGCTGTCCCAATATAGATGTTGAACATCTTGGGAGGATCTAAACCAGAATTAAATTCATATATTTAGGCAGCTGAATACCACTGTTGTAATCATATGCATAACATAATGTCTATTGCTTTCCCTTTGTGTCTTGTGGAAAGAATAAATTTTCAAGTTGTAAAATTAATTCTATGAAGCACTTAATGAAGCAGGGCATTTAATTATTTAACTCAGTTACTTTCACTTTGTTTAGCTATAGAAAATTTCTTAATTTTTAGTAGCTCTTTGTAGGTATTTCCAATGGCAGAAAGGATATCAAGTTAGGGGGTTTAAATTGCTAGGAATGTTAATACAAGCAGTAGTTCAAGAAATGAAATTCAGGCACATTGAGAAAAACTCACGCTTAACTACTTTCAGATATAATTTTTAGTGGTGTAAAAATGATAGTCTGCACTGAGCAGGTAAGACACACAGGCATTTAGTTTCAAATAGGCGGGAAAATGAGGATGCTTGTGAAGAAAACTAACACTGAAAATGAGTAAAAATTATTAAAATGCAATCAGTGAAAAAGGTCTAGCAGAGCTGTGGTCCTACAAAGAAGGGAGTGCAGTAAACCATGAGGAAACCCAAGAAGAAGATCAGAACTGGTTCTCCCCTGCAAGGAAGAGAAATATTTACAGAAGGTGTGACAGCATGGCCAAGTCAGCAGTTATCAGCCAGGAATGAAGGTATTTTCCTTAATATTTTGGGCACTAGTTTCCCCAGTTTCCATAGTTAAAGCATTAAAACTAGAATGGAGCAAATGCAGAACAGGTAATTGTATGGGTTTGTATAATTGCTGTGTTTTCTTTTTCACATGGAGGACACATTGTGGCAATATTCTTCTTGAGCATTACTGACAGAAGCTGAGGCAGACAAAGCCAAGAAATTTAAGAGGCAAATGGAGGCTCTCATGAGTCAGCCCAGGGTCCTGTTTGCCAGTGTAGGGGAAATCAGTATGGGAGACACAGGAAATCAATGCAACTGCAACACCTTGAACACTCTGAGATTCTAAAGGTCAGACCAGTCTGGCTTTTCTGCCAGTCCTCCCTGATGAGGTTGTCTTAAAAAAAGAGAAAATTCCTTAAACGTATATGATTTTAATTTTGTAATGCTGCAACTCAATAAATAACTTTTATTCAGAAATAAGCGATGCGGTTATTATCATAAAGAGAAATCTTAGCATGGGCAAGGGTATTTAGAAAGGAAAATCATGCTGCTGTAGAAAAGAGAGCATAAGAAATGTGATGTTAGCTTCCAGTTCAGATATGAGACTGGTTCCATAATGGAAAATCACAGGAACATTGGCTGGAAGGGACCTGTGGAGGTCCAACCATATGCTCAGTGCAGGACTGTCACCAATGGGCAGATTAGCTTAGCTGTGGCTTTGTCTAGCTGAGCCTCAAAGCATCTGAGGTGGTTCCAACATCTTTCTGGACAGAAAAATAAAGAAAAAAGTTGCCCGTAAATCAAGCTGAAGCCAGGTTATGAGCTGCTCCTCATCAGCCATTTCTTTGTGCAGAGCTGAGAGAATATAGACAGTTAAAACTGATAATTTGCTTATTCTGTTTAATTTTCACAGATATGCAGATCCATATTATGTTGCTGAAGAGCTGCATTATTCCAACACATCCCCACCTCTTCACTGGGTGATTTATACACAGCATCAAAAGGCACTGTCAATAAGGTACAGGTACAATTTGGATGAGTAGGGGAAATTTTGGTAGAGGGTAATCCTTTATCCACTAAACTGCTATTTTTCAAAAGGGATTATTTTCATACACAGCTGCCCAGAGTAGATGTCAATATATAGAAGAGAAATATTCCCATTTCCTTGACAGATGAGATTTTACTTGTACTTTTCATCTGGACAGCAGACCTGAAGGAGCTGAGTACAGCAGGGTATGTTCCATGTTGCAGCACTGCTGGATCACTCCTCTCTTTCTCAGTTATCTGGGTGGGTGAACACGTGCTGAGAGTGTAGCACCAAGGTTTTGGTGATTGATGCTGCTGGCAAAAAGCAAAATGTGTCAGTTTTTTCCCACACCTGGTGCAAAATAGATGCAGCAATGGTGCCTCTATGGAAATTGCTGAGGGCTTCAAAAATGGGGTTGTGAGGGATAGAATAGGAATGTAGGTGCTGTAATGTCACATAGCAGATATTTTTCAATCATATGATTGTTTTTCTCTTTTGGCTTGCACAAATCAAGCACTTGCTTCTTTCTATATGCTGTTTCTGAATGCTGTGGGATTTGGTTGCAGAACAAGGGAGTTCATTGAAATGGTGGTTAATGTTTCTAAATAGTTGACTAGAGGTTTTAAGAGCTACATGGATGCTGACTTCACATCATTCCTATGAGATGTGTGCAGTAAAAAAGGTGAAGCAAAATGTTTTCATGAGAGTAAAGCAGAGTTATTGAATAAAACCATAAATCTGAGGTTTCCTCTTGTGTGTACTTTGTCTTGCTTTACTTTTGTGAACTTGGAAAAATTCTTAGCCAGGTGTGGATTCTGATGTTCACTAGAACAGAAACCATCTAATTTCCATAAAATTAGCATGATACGCAATACAGAAAGAGACCAAATTATCACCAAAAAAATTCAAATTCCCAACTTGTGGCTTCTGTGCCATCACATCTTGCAAACACTACTAAGTGAACCACAGTAGTATTTAGTAACCAGTCTTGCTAAAATCTGGGTAAAATAATCACCATGAAGCTATTTGTAAGTTTTCTCACATTTCTAAGTTTGTCAATACTCTCAAGACAATTGTAAGAGGCCCGGAGAATTACTGAGTTATTGATGCTATGAACAATAACAAACACCAAAATAAACAACAATTTTAAAAACCCTCCATGTCCATGGAGGATAAAAAATATTAATTCTGATTTTTTTACCATTTTTGTAATGTTTTGGAGTATCACAGGAAATACAAAAATGAGAATAATCTACCTTGTGGTAGTCAAACCATCCTCAGCCTGGGGATGGAAAAAGTACAGAAGCTGCAATTTTGAACTATATTTGGGGTTTTCTTAATAGCAAACACTCAGTAAGTATATTTTGGAATTCCACTTTCAGTATTTCTGGAGTTGCCCATTTACAGTCCAAGTTATCCCTTGGTGCTTGCAAAAGGAAGGGAAATTATGTAAATGTGAGGGAATTCTCACACCCCCAACTGCTTACTGACTGAAGCATTTTTTTAAAAAATGTATTTTATTCAGTTAAAGCCAGTGTCATTTTTACAGATTTGCTACTCTAAACTAGTTTGAAAGTTGTAATCTATCACTGGAGTGATATTCCCAAGTTGCTTCCTATTTGTCTTCGTTAATAGGATTTTATGGAAGTGAATATTTAGAGCCCAGCCCTGTGTTTGCTTCAGGTTGGACTAAAAGTCTCACATGAAAAGAACTGGATCTTCTCATGTTTTTTGGGAAAAAGGAATGCATGTTTTTGCTTCATCTGGTTGCACTTAAGTTCATTAAGCTGAAAATGAAATCTGTCAAAGAGTCATGTGTAGCTTTGTTTGTTTATTTGTCTTTTTCCCAAAAATGCCTGCAGCAGGAGTTTGTATTCATCTGCAACCCTCTCCAAACTGGGGTTTCTCTACAAAAGTGTGCAGAAGTTGTGGTTTTTTCTTTCTTAGTTTTAGTTCTTAAGATTTTGCAGCATTCTCTCTGTTTGAATAGCTGAATAGCAAAGCAGAAAGTCAGCCCTTTATAGCATGTAATCGAGCTTTTTATATGCTGAGCATTTTTCATTAGTACAGGGGAAAAAAAATTTACTTCCTTTGTGTGGTGTTTTGACAGTAAATACAGTGAATACATTTCTTTCATTACTCTAGGTAGATTTTTGGGAAACCAACACTTTAAACAGATATTTGCCTTTCTTTGCAAAGGATATGGATGAGGTATAACAGAAAATTAGAGGAGATTTCTGATGCAAGGGATGTAACAAAGATCACATTTTCATTGCACATCCTTGCAGAAGTCTGTGTGTGACAATTTCTGACAATCAGTGCAAACCAAGCACTGTGCACCACGCTGAGCCTGGGATCAGCATTCACCACAAAACCCTCAGGAGAAAAATAGGTGGTGCTGATGGGGATGGAAACTGATGTGGATGCAAACTCTGAAAAGTAGAAAAATAGATCCCCTGATGACAAAATCACACCTGGTGTTAAAGCCTAGGCTCTCATTAAGTAATGATTATTGCCTGCTGTGTATAAAAATAGCCAACACAAATAGCAGAGCTTAGCAGTGCTAATTTAATAGTTGACTGTGCTTACGGGTGTTCAGTGGAGCAGAGAGAATAATCTGCTGAGAGCTGTATATTGAGTGATTTCAGTCCCTCTTTTCTACTTCTGGAATAACCACAAACAGATCACAATTTCCAGGAGTTCATCTCTTCAAATATCTTTTATTAACAACTTTTGCCAGATACAATTGACTGGGTTGATTGATCATGAATATTCTCAACTCAAACCGCTGTGTGTGCTTGTGGTTAATCAGATAAGTCACATTTTATCACTTTTGTTGACTGGCTGGGTAAATTCACAGCAGCTTTCAGGGAGCTGAACCCAGCCATGTGTTAAAGGAAGCAAATGTATAAAAAAAGTATATTTACCAAAACACATTTGCATTAGTTATATTCAAATTTGATAGAAAAGGGTTTTCACAGCGTGCATTAACTAAGAGTTGAATGGGACCTGCAACTTTGCACTCCATGAAAAGTTACATTTTGCTATTGCAGATGTGTACTCTAGTGGGTGATGTGTATATTTCCTATATTTCCTTCACAATTGAAGGTGAAATAAGACTCGTCCACTGCCCTTTCAATGTTGGAAGGAAATGTCATACTGAAAAGGCATAGGAGACTTAAATTTGTATCTTTAAAATGTTGAATGGTAACCAGCTGATGCCACCAAAATATAGCATAGTTTGGGACTTTACAGATCACTCTAATGGCCTCATGTGATTTATGTGTGGTCTCTATCACAAAGGTGCAAGACTTTTTAATATTTATTTTTCAGTTCTTGGGCCAATGGGGAAGCCTGGGAGGTGTAATCCTGTTGCAGATCCAAGGTACCTCAATTATATTTAACTTGCATATAATCACTGCTGAATTTTATCTCTTGTAGCTACTACTTCAAAACTCATCAGAATCTATGATTCTGCAGGTTATCCTGTGGTCATGCATTCGTTTGTGGCTGCTGGAAGAAAACAAAGATGAAATAAGAAGTGAAAATAATATTGGAGCAGAGCTAGTATTGATTGCCTCATTTAGTGTTTTTCCAAATCTTTCTATACCTGGAAGTTGCTGGTGATTTTTCCCTTACAAAAAACTAGGAGTCAAATTAGCAATAGTTTGGAAAAAATAAATGAAAAGGATTCTTGAAAAAAGAAAATATCCAAATTTAAATACTAATTTGTAAAACTGGAAATACTCATTCTGAAATGAAGCTAAATGAACCTTTGTCTGGGAGCAATTTTTTAATTGATAGCTTTTACTTATGCTTTTCTCCATTTGCTTTCCCTTCCTTCTTTTAAAAAGAAAAAAAAAATAGATAAAATATTGCAAAAGAGCAGATGCAGTTGCTGATCCAGTTTGCTGAGGAGGTATCTGTCAGCCCAGCAGGAAAGAACAAGCAGAAGGGGATTCTTCTGCTGGCTTAAAGTTATTCATCAGTCTTTCTCCCAAATCCATGAAACCACAGCTCTACACCTCTTACATGAGGTAGCATAAGAAAGAGCACCATCAAATGAGTAATGGGACAAAAATGGAATTTTTATACCCAGAGGTGCTAAGCATTTTCATCACTTAGTGATTCACTGAAAGCATCTGCATTCCACACTGCCTAATCCCAAGCTGCTTTTATTTGCATGTTTAAACTTGAACATAACATTTATTTGGCTGCAGAACTAAAAATTTACCCCAAAATAGATCTTCAGTTCCAATTATGGCAAGTGTGTATTTAAAACACATCTAATCAGGGCCTTCATTGCTTGGAGATTTAGTACATCAGCTTTTTCTTGTTTATTTAGGCAACTGATATGGTTTAAAAAATATGAATAACGAGGCATGGACACAGCTCACTGTGCTGTGACAGAAATGAAGGAATCTTCAAATTTTTTTTCTCTGTGTCAAAGGTACTGTTTGATAATAATAATTTTCTGAGTTAAATAACAGTCAGAGTTACAGTATGGTCTAAAATATAACCAGAGGTGTGGGAAGGCCTCTGTCTCAGCGAGCTCAGTTATATTCATGCACAATCTTTTTTTTTTCAGATGTCCTTCAGCAGCTCCCAGCTGGGTCTCCTTCAGCCAGAGCTGCTGGGAACTTGAGGAGTGAACTGAAAAAATGCTCTCTTCACTCCTATCCACCTTAACTGGAAAGGATTCAAACCTGTTTTATTCAGCACAACTTGCTCTCTCCTTTACCCCTAGGAGGAGCATGTTTTCTAAGGATGGGTGTTGGATGACATCACTTATTTCCTAGGTTTGGAGAGACCTTTACTGTGTTTACAGAGCTTTCCTTTAAAGCAGAAACACACCCAGGACTAAGTAGGTGCCTTTCTGAGTGACTTTTACAGAGGCAGATATTTGATACAACTGGTCCTGACTGGGTTTTTTCCCCCTTGCTCCTCTTTCCTTCTCCTTTATACACTCCTAAAATGTCCTTTACTTCACAGGTACTAAATAACTTTAACTGTACTGAGTAAAGTCCCAGCTTGTGTCTGTCTCAGCTTTGTCTTGGCTCTTTTGACTCACATTTTCCTCTGAATCTGCTGTGTTTATTAAAGACCAGAACAAACCTGTCTGAATTTCTGGACTGCACCTGTTGGCTTTTTAAAGAGTTGACTTCTGTCTTCAAATGTGTTGAAGCAGTGCATTTATCCAGCATAATTTGTGTCTTATTCATGTACTCTTCTTCTTCAGGAAGATAGCACCAAGGTTAAAGAGACATCTTTAAGACTTAATTACAAGTATCAGGAGGAAGACAGAGTGATCCTGCCTTGCATCTTGCCAAGCCATAGGTAAGCTGTGATCTATGACAAATATTGAAGCCAGAGATGACTCACAGTTCACTGAGGAAGATTTAAACACTTTTAAACACATTTGTGAGGTCTATGATCTCTAAATAAACAAATGAGAATATTTCATGGGAAGCTGTCTTCCCTCCTCTAATTGAGTGACAAATGGAACAAACCAGAGAGGTCTCCAGTCACCACAGGTATGGGCTTGCCTGAACTTTTGCTCTGTGGACATTTAAAAAAATTCTCAAACCCCTTCAACAGTCTCTTAGAGTGCTCTATGTTACACTAGTTATATCACTACTATTTAATTTTCCTGAGCTGAGAGCTCATTGGTGAAGTTCTAAACCAGTGCTTCATTATATTTTCTAATTATCTATGTAGATAGCTGCTCTTATTTGGCTAAAAATGAATTTCAGTACATGTTGAAGAATAACAACAGAAAAAAAAAAAGGTTTTTTTTAAGTTATAAAATTTTTAAATTGGCTCAAGTGAATTAGGAAAAAAAAAATCTGAAAATAGAGCTTTGACTCATTTTACTTGATCTGAAATGATCAGTTTATCCTGCTAGGTAGACTTTTTATAATTTGACCTTGAGTGAAAGAGCTTTCATTCCTGATAGAAACAAATTGTATGTGTGGTGTTCAAACCATAGTGTCGAAATTAAATTAGTACTGCACAGGAGGGGATCATACAAGGAAAAACACACTGTCTTAATGGGCTATAAACCTGAGGGAAGCACTGTTTTCAAACCAATGAAATAGCTATAAAGTCATCTTTGCTCTTTATGATTCAGATATACCCCTGAAAGTTATCATTTATACCTTAAATACACAAACCATAGAGAGTGAAAAACTGCATGTTTCAGTAACATGACAATAAGCCCTCAGCTGAGTCGAGTTTTTTACCAAATATTTATGCTGAGAGTTGAAGTGAAAAGTTTTCTGTATGATCTTTGAAGGGAAGTCAGGTTTCATTATATTAGCACGAGCCTTTGAGCTGTGCTTCTCTTTTTTAGGAGCACGTGTTTTAAATTAATGCAGTTTCCATCTCCCTTTTTTTTTGCAGCACGCTTCACTTTCACCGTGCACACAGAGATCTGATCTCAGCTTGTTTGCTCAGAAGATAATGTAAGTTTTGCCAGTGACTTTGACAAAGAAAAGCACTTTGCCCAGTAATTGCTTGTAATATGCAGATATAACTAGCTATAATAACACGTGCTGTATTTCAAAAATGGAAGGAACAAGAAATGTAAAGCCATAATACTGAAGAATTCTGGGCCTTCACTACACCCCCCTTTTATACTGGTGAGCTCTGGCAATGTACAGCACTCTTGAAATGGTGTAATTATGAAATTGGGTCACTTCAAGGTTGCTTTACACAATGTAAAGAAGCCTTTGCATGCCAGGGGAATGGTGTTTGGGTATTGTATTCAAACTCTCTTCTGTAAAGAACAATATGATATTGAAGACTGCTCCAGGAGAAGAAACACAGCACAGAAGTGCTTGTGGCAGTGAGTCTGTTCTTGCATCTGTGGTGGTGAGCAGTGAGCACCATCACCACGTCCCACTGTGTTTGAGCTGGACATCATCCTGGACAGTGCTCAAAGTCAGCTGGAAACAAACACTGGCTGAGATGTTCATAAACAACAGGCTGGAGTTTGTAAACTGAAATTATTGCTTGTTAAAACCCATCAAAGAGTATGAAAGCCTTCCCTAGTCTAGATTTGGGACTAAGAACCTAAACTGATATGCCCTTTGCCTTCTCCTTCCTCTGTTTTGGAAATATTCTTCAGCAGAAGGTGATGAAACTTCATCACTGAAAGGTGATGAAGCTTGTGGTGCTTCTGGAAACAAATTTATCTGTGCAGGGTGAAGGCAGCTTTCTAGAAATGCTGAAATTCACTCATTTCTGCTATCCTGCCTCCAAAGACATCTAGAAAGACACAAGAATTACACCTGCTGCCACTCCTGGGATCCACATTTAGTGGGAATTCACACCCCACACACCCATTTAAAGCCACATAGCTGAGTCTACTTGTTAAGTGGAAAACTCTCAGCTTTTATTTAACTAAACTTCTGTCTTCAGAGATAGACTTGTAAGTGTAAAATCAAACTGAAGGGAAGAAAAACAAAATTCCCGTCTTGGCCTTTTGTGTAGTTTAGTGAAGGAGGGAATCTGCTCACCACTGAATTGTTTGGATGGCCTTTTTTACTTTAATCAGGTAAAATGCATTTGTTTTCTGAGAGTAAAAAACAACACAAAATAAATGAAAGCACTTATGGCATGACTTAAGGATATCCATGCTCACTTATAGCCACTTTTTAAAATCAATAAAGTAAATCAGGATCCTCTTCTACTCTGTAGAGTAATTTTGATGTTGCAAATATATCTAAGAAAGAGCTTTGAATAAGCTTTGCTTATAAAAAAAGTCCTGATCCTGCAAATTCTTGTAAATGAGCTATCACTGATCATAAACCTCTTGGGTTTCTTATGGCTGAGTAAACTGAGTAAAAAACACCGTGCCCGCCTTAAAAAATTTGGGTTTTTAACTGTACACATTCCCATTCCTTTGGTTTTTATAGGTGAGTGGATTTGTAGAGAGATTTTGGTGAAAACTGTAAAATATCTACTATTAACATCCAGCATTTAACAGAAGAAATGTTACTGAAGTGCAAACTCTACCAGTTCACACCTCTGGACTCCCATTTCTCATTTATTTCTTGTCAACAGAATAAAATGGATTTGGCATCTTTGTTTAACGTTCACACCTCTGAAACTGCTGCTGTGGCTCGTTCCAGCAGGCACTGGAGTTATGCTCCAGTGAAATTAAAGGAATTTCATTTGCTTCTATCTTTGGCACCTGAACAAGGGAGTTGATAAGAGAAAGTTTTTGCCAGTTGTCTCCCAGCTCAGCAGTGACACGAGGTAGTGTCTGTGAGGTGCAGCTGTGAATCAGGAAATGATTGAATAGATTTTATCTGTCTACATTAGAGAAAAAACAAACTACAATTTTTCAAAAATTTCATAAAATTATACAGGACCTACCGGACAAAAATTCAATTCCATTTCTGTGTTGTTACTGTCATTTTACAGTGGAAGGGCTGCTTTTTAGCAATGACTAATAACTATACAAGACAAATTCAGCAAACATAATGATATTGGCTTTCTCTGTTATTTCTCTAAAAGCAAGGCCTATTTTTTTAACTTACAGATGCAAAAGCATCACTCTCAGTAACCAAGTCATCGACATCAAAAGCCACGTTTTGAAGGTCCAGAAAAATCAATCATTCTTTGTCTCAGACTGAAGGTTTTCTTAACTTTCACAGTCCTGTAAACTGTTGTTAACTCCAGTGGGATCTGAACGTATATTTTTGCTGTTGGTTCCTGTTTCAGAGTGTTTGAAGTGAACTGTGATCAGTGTTCATGTTGAGAGGAAAGTTGGCTGGAAGTAAGGATGTGACTGAAGCACTGTATTTTCAGACAAAGTTGGGTTTTTTCCATGGAAAGTACTGGAAGTATGTGCTATTTAATTACACGTAAGAAATATTTTCACTTTCTCATCAGATAAGGACTACTGTGGAACCATTTAGGGGCTTGAAAAATAATATTGGCAATTTACAAAAAATATCTTTCAAGAAGCATTTGGCAAAGCCCCAATCCTATTCCTTAAAAAAAACAAATGAACTACAAATATAGGGTTTGATGCAAATTGACAAATCACTTCAGCCGATCTGAGCATGAATATTGGTGTGGACAAACAGCTTGGCTGGATAAAAATGAAAACGTGCATATTTTCAATTTATAATGAGATCTAGAGAATACAGATACCCTCCAGACTGAAGTGCACGAGATGAAATTCGAAACACATTTATGGAAAAATGCAAATATTTTGCGCATGAATTATAATGTGGCTGCAACCCCGTTGTTTATAGCTGAGAAGGAAGATACACGATATACCCAAAGTGAAAACACTTGTGAGTTAATGGCAAGTTTTTCTTCATTCTGCAAAAATATTACATAGATCCTGACAGTCCTTGAGTTTCCAATCCATGCCCAGGGCCATTGGTCCCATTCAGGTTTCACTGATCTGTTTTACCTTGAGCAAGGGCCGTGCAAAAAGTCCTTTCCAACAAAGGTTTCCATTGTATGGCTTCAGCCCAAGGGTAATAAATTGCAGGACCAAAATTGGTGATGATTTTAGGAGGATCAAATCAATTGTACTTGAATTTACAGGTAGGATTGATGTAGCAGAGAATTTGAGCCGTGTTATTTTACACAGTTAATTTGGAATTAGTTGAAACCTTAGAGTGGTAGCACTTTCTCAGAGACCCACAAATAGCAATGCACAAAGAGAGGTTTTCTCCTTTTTGTTCAAACAGTGCTCTTGGCTAGAAATCTTAAAAAGAACAGCTCTTTTAACGCTGTATTTTAATTTATTTTTTTTTTTTTTTGGTTATGATCTGAGGGTAATCTGACATCTAGATTGGCTTCACACTTTTCTATAGGCAATGTGTGACAAGAGAGGAAACTGAGGAGATGGGAGCATTATCTAAATGATATGAGGAAAAGCCCTAAGACATCCTAATAAACCACATTTATCCACATCAGAGCAGTAGCAATTATAATTGGCACAATGTTAACTCAGTTTCAGAGTGTAACTCAGCACATATTTTGTCTCTTTTCTAGAAGGAACAGAACATCCTCACCAGTATTAATTTAGTTATAGCACTTTATGAACTTTTAGGCAGGGAAACATGTCCAGAACTTGGTGAGAGTCCTCAAAGGGAAGTATTCATGACAGTTCCAATTCTTTTTTTACATAATCCTATTATGTGAAAGTGAGAGATTGCTGGAAACATTTTCCCTTAAAGATGAAAAAACTGCAGTCACTTTCCCTTGCAGATGAGAGGTATCAGGGAAGCAGCTTTAACCATGGAAAGGGAATAGTTTTGCTGCAAGGAATAATATAAATCAGATGCATCTTCAAAATTAATTCCACTGCAATTTTTTTTTTTTTTTTTTTTTTTTTTTTTTGCCACTAGTTTGAGAATCGAGGGAAAATAACACATAAATAAATGAAAATGCGGTTGGTTTCTACCTTAGGGATATAGAATGGATTAATTTAATTTAATTAGATGAATGTGCTGCTTAAGTGGAAAGCATTTCCTTCGTGGAGTAAACACACAAGAAGGTTGAACTTCTGAGACTTTGGTAAAGTTCAAGTTGAGCTCCCTCAAAAAAGTTTCCCTTTGATTCCTTTAGAAAGAAGAAAAAAAAAAAAACAAAACTCCAAGCAGCAAAAAAGAAATGAAGGGGTTTTTCCTAATTGTATAGAGCTGTTCCCCTGACACATCTTTTTGTTTTCAAGTTTAGATTGTATCCAGTTTTAGAATTGATTTTTTCCCCCCATCATAGTCACATCAACTCTTTACTGTCCTTCTTTTCAGTAAAAACATGCAAGACGGTGGTGAGTGTCAATATTTGCCATGACTTCAAGTCCCTCAGACAGGAGAAAATGCTATCACAATGTCTGTTATGCCCAGGTCATAAAATGAGCAGTTTTTCACAAAAGCAGATGGGAAGAAATGTGAATTTACCAACAAAGACATTGCTTTCAGTACGTATGGAACCTTCCTCTTTGCAAAACCTAATTATTTCTTATTTCTGGAGTTAAGGCAGCATTGAGACTAAGAGTCCCAGATTGGCTGTAACTGCGTGTAATTGTGATTTAAAATTTCACGTTCTTTTAGTACTAATGGAAAACAAATGATAAAACAAGTTTTGTTCTCACACACACAAACAAAAAGATTTTATCTCTGCAAGAAGAATTAGGGTGATTTTCATTCTCTTACCTACTTTACATGTTTGGTTTGTTTATGTAGTTGATTTTGGCTGCTCGAACTAGCTCTAAAAGAAACGTACTGTGTTCTGCCTTCCCTGTTAAATCTGGCACAGGGGATGGAATCAGTGCTGGGAAAGATTATTTCTTGCAGGAATAATGAAGCAATAGGAACATTGCTGCCCTTTTTTTCCCTCCCCTCTTTAGAGTAGGTTTGGATATACCCAGTGGTTTGAAAAAAATCATGCTCTGTAATGTCCCATGAGGAATTACATGCCTATTCCTGCATTTATTTGTAAATGCAAGCTCAAGTTCTTAAATTCAGTCTGTGGATAAGAAATCTCATCAAAGAGCAATTCCACTCAGGGCAGCAGGAACTGTCCACACCTGACTCACTGCAGGCATCAGGAGTTACAAAAGAGAAAAGACAGAAAGAAATTCAAACTTATAATTTAGGGGTATTGATGGTGCTGTCTGCTCAGGAAGTTTTGAAACCTTTCTCTGAGAATCATTTCAGATTATTCACTGTATTAGTCACAGTCTCACTTCTCTTCCCGTGCCCATTATTTAATTTCTCTTTCCCCTTTTTTTCTTTCTCTGGTTCTCTGAGCAAGTGTCTCTTGGACTTCATTGTTCTAGTGAGAGTTAATTTATGTTCACAATAATTATATTGTTATACAAGTTTATTTTAAATCACACCTGCCAAATCCCTACCACCCGTGGCAGGGCTTACAGTTGCCTGGATCTGCCTGAGGCTTTGCAGACCTTCACCCAAGACCTCACTGTGTAACAAAAAGTCACTTTTAAATTGATTATCACAGATCAGAAAGCATTGTCACTGTGCAGCTCATCTGTTCTTCTGACCAAAGTGTCAACGTGGGCACAAATTTTAAATCTGAAATCAGTTTTTGACCAGCTCTGGGTGACTTAAACTTGCTGCCCTGTGAACCCTTCACCAGAGTTGTTAGATCATCATTATTCTAAGCTATATGACTTGTGTGTGATAGGATTTCTGTGGTATCAGAAATAGTAATTAAATAATATTATAAAAGGTGATAACCTTTGCAAATGGGCTCATTTGGATTCACAGAGCAAATAGCACCACTGCAGACAATGTTTGCATCTCATATGGCTGGTGCTTTTCTGACTGAACTACACAGATAATCAAAATTCACTGTTTATCATACTTTCCTCAAGAATTCCAAGTGGTTTTTTTGTATTTTTTCAAGTTTAAATTCTTGAAGTGAATTTATATTTTAAGAAAATTATTGCTGGGAAAAAGTCTGGAAACTCATGTTTGTATTTCCAGATGCGAAAAAACCCAGAGAGGGGTGTAGCAAGCTTCCACTTTTATTTATGAAAATTTCAAAATTAGCTAAGGGGAATGTAGAACTTTTGGAAGGTGTCACTGTGGCTTAGTGAGGAACAAATCTTGCACTTGCCCAAGGCAGAGAAGAAACGCTGCAAATTTGCTTCAAAAAAATGTGGCTGTACCACATAAAAAGTGTTTGATTTCTGCCTCAGAACAAATTGACATTTTGATCCTTCACAGTCTTCCTTGCTGGTATTATTTGGGTTAAGAACATTTTAGGACAACAAAGTTCCTTAGCTACTCTGTTCCTGCTCTTCATGGTGTGAAGAAGTCAGAGCTAATAACAAAGGTGGTGGCTCTCTGGCAGACTCGAGGTGTAGCATGTAAAATATGTGACATAACTATCTATATATCTCCTAAGCATATGTGCTTTCTAATTTCTCCCTTGGCAGTTGCTAATGCAATTTTGAGCCATGGTGGAAGGAGTATAATCACCTTAGGGTCAGGGAAAATGTGCATTTGAGTGACTAAATGCCCCCGTTGGATCAGGACTTTATTGGGGTGATCTATCCCAAGGTGCAGAAAGGCAAATGAGGATCATTGTCACTCAGGTGGGAGATGTTCAGTCCTGGTGGGAGGTGCTTGGCAAGGGCTCTAAGGGCATGTTTGGCTTCACTGGGATGGCAGCAAGGCTGGTGGAACCCTGGGAACCAGCCTGGTTTCACAGGTGCTCTGTCCATCTGTGTGAGGCAGCAAACAAAGCACTCTTGTGAGGAGCCAGTTTAGTTTTGTTTTGCCCCAGCAATGGCTGTCAGAGGCACATGGGGAAGGGGGCACCAGAATAATCTTGGTCTTTGGGAGGAATCTGCCTGGTGACACCTCCCATGGGACAGGGGACACTGAGCTGCCCCCAGGGACTGCTCCCATCTGATGGCCAAAGGTCGGACCTGTCAGCAGGGCAGGCTTTGGGAGGAGCCAGGGGCAGAAAAAGGCCTGGGGGCATTTTGGTCTGTTGCCTTCTGGGGGCTTTTGGAGCTTATGCTTTTTGTCTGGCTTAATTTTGTTCCTGACCCATCTATTTTTAAAAAGTCTTTGTAGTTCCCCGCAGTGGAATGTGACGTTCTGTCGTGTTGCTGATGAGCAGTGACAAAACAAACCTCAGCTCCCTTGGGGACTCTTGGTGCACCTGAGATTTCACCTCCTTGAAAAGGCTTAGGAGGACAAGTCATATGGATCTTCTTCTACACCTGGCTGCCGTGTCTCACAGCAGACAACATCTGTGTCCCAGTAGACAGATGTGATAACTTGAGCTGCAGCTGATGGGAATTGCCTCAGCTGCACTAAAGACAGTTGTGGGCCCAAGGCTCCAATTTCAAGAGTGAATCCTGACTTCACTGAACATACAGTAACACATCCCTAGTTATCATTACATCTGCATCCAGACAAGAGATGCAACTTTATGGCCTCATTTCAGAACATGAGAATTCCTTTTTTCCCTTGGAGGAGATGTAGAGGAAAGGGGAGACCCCAGACCAGGTGCTGCCTTGGAACTGACCTGGCACAGCACCCCAGGTTCATATTTAAGAGTGTGAATCAGCCTCCATCACCTGGCTGCTCACAGTCACATCCTTTAAAGCTGGGGCAGTCTCTGCAAAGCTTGGCAAGCAGCTCCTGCTTTTCCTGGAGCTCGGGAGAAGCTGGGAGCCCTGATGGCCTTGTGCAGCTGGGCTTCCTGAGAAAGTCTGGGATCTGTGGAAGGCGAGCTGTGCAGCTTTGTCACCCCACTGTGCTGGTTCTTTGTCCATTGCACATTTTCACCTCACACCCTGCTAAGGAGTGGGCATTGCAGTGACAGTGAATTGGGACTGCCAAGCTCTGTCATTGCTGAAGGCAGGCAGCTCCTTCACCTAACAAAGACTTTTATTGCAATCAGATGGGACAGGGAATTAAGTGGCCAAGCAGTTTGTCAGCAAGTCAGGATAAATATGACAGCTCTGCCTGATTACATGGAGTTTAGAACTGCTCAGAATTGCTGTTGTACCGAGCAGCAGATCAGGAGAATAAGTGCAGCTGGGGGTTTGATACCTGCCTGTGCCGTCTGGGAAATGTCATAGCTGCAAAGAAGCACGGGAGGGACACTGCAGGAGAATGAAGGAGAGGCAGAAGAAGCAGAGCACCTGATAACTGGAAACTGAAGAGCCTGGCAACTGCAGATAAGCAGATGCTTATTACTTAATCTGTGAAGAAGTATCATGAGACAGGTAGTGGGGCTGACATGCTACAGAATTCATTTAATGTGTCCTTTTTTGTTTTGCTTCTCATTCCTCTTTGGAGCTTAGGGTTGTGCTTTTCCTGTTGGTACAGGAATGCACTGATTTAAGTGCACTGGTCCTACAAAGCTTCCAGACTTTTCAGGCTCTGTAATATCTGCAAATCAAACTGAAGGCACAAATGTTGGTTTTTTGGATGCTGAGGTACGTGCTGAGCCACAACTCGTGGTCCTTGTTGAACAGATCTCAAGGATGAAATTCCACTCATTTCTGCAAACCTGACTTTTTTCAGGACAGCTGCAATGTGAGCTGAAATAGAAATATTTGTGCCATAGAGCTGGAATATAGTGTTTTAAAAAAAAGTCTCTTACAAAGTCTGCTGCTCTTTAATAAACATAATGATAACAATAAAAAAACTTGATGTAATTATACTTGATTCTGTTCAAAACTTCTTTCTGTTGACAGAAATATGAAGGACTTGGTAGCTGTAAGAATGCAGAGGTTTAGAGGAGAAAGATTCAAAGACTGCAAAGGGAGAGAAATAAGTGAATAAAAAGGAGGACACATTGCAGATTTTAACCACAGAAGACACACTGGAGTATTCAGCCCCAGGAAATTCAAAGAAGGGGGTATTTACTGCAAATTTAAGAACAATGTGGTTACACTGTAGTTTATAACTTGTGGCATGCAAGAAAAGTGGTTAGAAATTGTGTATTCTGTGCTTGATGAGAAAAAAAGCTTTTGCTTTGTGCTTTGTAATGTTGAAAGCATTAGGATCCATAAACAACAGCATAGTTTAATCAAGTTTTACCATTAACTCCTAGAATTATTCCAGAAGTTCCCAGCATTCTGGCAAAGTTTTCCCTCTGTCATCTGCACCCATAAATTTCAATTCTCATCTGATGCTCACATGGAGTCACCACAGAGGTTGTAATTTCCCTGATCACAGTTCTGCACAGTGAAACTGCTTTTTAGTATGAACCAGTCTCAGCTACAACCTTTTGATACCATCATCATTGCCCTAAAGTAGATCTGGGATGGTGTCTTTTAAACTTCTTGTAATCTTGAAAATATCTGTGTTTCTGCCTTTTATGATTTAATTGTAAAGCCAATTTGTGTTTCATATAGAAACATGAAACATTTTATTCCAGTACAGCTGATTCTCAAAATATCCACATTCTGAGGTTTGTAGTTCAGTTTAATCATGCTTTCATTTCTTCAGTTGTCTTTATCATGCAGCATCTCTAGGGAGTACCTCTTCTGGAACCTTCTCAGGTCATTTGGAAACTTTTGTCTGCATTATCATCAAAAGTACAGATGTTAAAGAAATGCCATTTCACCGGTAAAGTGCTGACAACTGCCCAAGATGTTGATTATAATCTGTATTTTACAATTTTTTTTGGGGGGGGAGAGAAATGTCAATTTATAAATAAGCAATAAGGAATAAGGGGTGCTCACTGTCAGACTTTGACTTGCAGCATTTCCTGGAACACCACAGTAGGAAGGTTTGAAAAAAGTCAGTTCTGAATTCTTTATCAAAGTTCTGACAGTCCATGTAAAATGCTTTGCATCTCTTTCTCGGCTGCATGATTTGGTATTTTACATTTACACATAAAACACATTTTTCTAGTGTTAAACTTTCCCAAAGAATCTGTCTATGAAAACAAACATTGTGGAGGGCGGGAAAAAAAAAAAAAAAAGTTGTGTATTTCCAGTAGAAAGGTTTTTCTTTTTTTTTTTTTCCCCTCAGTGTTTGCTCTATATCATCTCTGGTCTAGAGCAGGTGTTGTGAGAGGGTTTAATTCTTTGCTGAATGAGGATAGCAGTTATTATCTGCCCAACCATAGCTTTAATTTTGCTGTGAGCACTGTAGTTAAATGCTTCTTAAATGTTTTCATTCAGAGAGCAGTTTAAATATTACTGTTAACAATTAGCGATTGCTTTATGTTCTAAAAAGTATTATTCTTTGTATTCCTTTATTTGAAGCAGTGAATATGAGAAGATGATTTTGGACCTGACCAAGAACTTGTATTTTATACACAGGGTCAGGATAAGTTTGCTTTTGTGTTAATTCTGGTATAGTTGCTTGGCTGGAGATATGAAAATAGATATGATATTAAGATATAGGAACAAAGGTTTCTAAAATCAGATTATTTTAGCACATGTGTTCTTTTAATATAAAATGGAAGCTATCTGAAAATGCCATTATCCAAAATACACAGAGACAGTTTGGATGCCTTCCTTGCATCAAGTCCTTCTATCTGTGTCAGTGCATCCAGGAACTCCTTTCTTCCCAAATAAGCTTTCAGGCATTGGAACAAAACAGCAAAAGCCTTCCTCTCATCTTTCTTCTTGCCCCCACTGTTTTTAATAATGTCTGTCTGACGTGCCAACAATCAGGCACATGCTCTGCTGCTGCTGCTGTCTCCTCTCAGCTGCCTGAGAGGGATGAGGAGTGGAATTGCACATCAAGGATCTCTTTTGTTGGTGGAGCAACCAGGAGAGCGTTTCCAATTTGCAGTTTGGCACCAGCACTTCAGAAGCACCACGGATGTTTGATACCCACTTGGTTGCCTGCCACCAAACTTGGGGATCAATCACTGTGATGTGACAGGATACAGAAGGAAAAAGAAAAATCCCCAAAGCACACATGCACATAAAACAAACAAACAAACAAAAAAGTAGGAAAAACCTTATTTTTGTTTTGAAAATAGTAGGACATCTTACAGATTGAGAATTTTATTGCAAAGCGTGGAGGAGGAGTGTTTGTGAGTGTGAACATACAAGTCTGTATTTCTCTTTCATAACATCTCACAGACAAAATATTTCATAATTTGATTCCACTGACAGTTTTTGAGTTAAACCAGGGATTGCACCGAGCCATTCTTAGGCAACCACTTCCAAGTTAGTCCAGGACTTCTTGTGGCAGATCTGCATTCTTCTTAATCACTTGCAGTCAATCACATTTTAATTTGTCTTTGTCTTCAGCCCTGCAAAGTTTGGGCCTGAAATTTTTTCTGCTTCAAGGATCAAAGAGTGTTTCCCCTGTGTGTGTCAGGCACACTTATGGAATGCTCTCGTATGTTTATTTAGCTCCATAATTATTCCATATTAACAAAAGCAGATTGTTTCAGGAATGTTTTTCAGAAGAGCCTGTTTGAAATCAGGCTTTGTTGGAATTATAGCACCTCCAATTCTGCAATTTTCCTTTTGAAATACGTTGTAGGAATTCACTAGAAAATCCATAACAACCCTATTCAGGGATGAATGGCTTATTCTGCTTCTTATCTTGTTAATCAATATTGTTAACTAGCTGTGATGGACATAATTAATGGAATGACCCTAGCCCCTCTTAATTAGAGATAATTGCCTTGTTCAGTCACATTCACTCTCCAAAATATAAGTGTGTGAGCATAAATGTCATAATTTTTTAGATTCTGCCATGATCATTATGTATTCTGTTTTCTTGTTAACAACTCATTTTAATTCTTGCTCACCCAACAAAGTTGAAAGCCATGAAAGGGCCCTCTTACCTCTCTGAGCTGGATGGCCAAATAACACATTATTATATTGCACACTTACAGTCAGGAGGGCAAAACCAGAATTCCACTGCTCGGCTCTGGCTTCCATCCATTGCCCAACAGCTTCTCAAGATGAGAGACGTCTTAGCTTGAAGTGAAATGGTGCTTGCATCAGAAAAAAACCTGGGTTTTGGTATGCATTTCATGTATCCTTTTATCAGCTTTATTATTTGTTATGCTTTTGCTGAGCTTCCTTGAAGAAGAACAAAAGGGTACACTTATTATGCAGCTATTTCATGAGAGCTATTTAAAATAACATTTGAGGAGGAAAAAACAAATCAAAATGAATAAAAGCCTGGCAAACACATGATGAAACAGAATGAATATCAGAGCTATTAAATTAATAAGCTTGCAAAGCATTATTTATGGTATCTCAGTGGAAGTTTAGAAATTGATAGTGACTTCTCCAAATTAATTGGGTACCTTTGTTGCATTTCAGGAATACAGATTCAAACTCACCGTGCCCGTTCCTTGTGGGGAAAATGGTTCCACCTGCCAAAAAACCTCAGGAGTTTAATCTGATTTTCATCTTCTCAAGGTAAACAGTGGAGGTATTGACTCAGGATGGCATTCATTCAGCAAAGCTGTGCAGTCTCAGATTGTCTGCACACAGTTGTCCTTGCTGTCACAAGCTGCCCATTAAAAGAGTGCTTGAAGCAGCAGCCTGAAGCAGATTTGACCTCTCCATGGCTGGATCTGCACAAGTGCAGATGAAGGATTTGGTTTTAAGGACTGACATGCTCAGGATGGGCTCAAACCTCCTGCCAGCTCGAAGGCCAGAGGAGTTACTCCTGTGAGGATCATCTCCCGTGCTTGGGGCAGGGGGACACCCCTCAGCTGTGTCCCCAGAGCCCTGCAGAGAAGCACAGGACCGGGCACATCTGCACACATCTGCACACAGTAGGTAGGACTGGAGGGGCAGAGGATGGAATGAAGTACAGATTTTTTGGATATTACCTTTGCTGTGTTGACTAATATTCACTGGTGCAAATCAGATGGAGATACAGGTGTCCACTTTTCCAAAAAAAAGGGTGTCAGCAGACCAGAGGTGCCTGCTCAGAATTAGCTGGCTGCTTCCTGATGGCTGAATTGTGATGAGTGGCTGAAATTCCAGTCCTTTTTGCTGTGGCTGGGAAATCTCTCTGAGTGCCCACATTTCACCATTGAAAGTACATCTGCTAATTCTTCCAGGATAAACGATTTCTGTACGACACTAGTTTGCTCCAGATTTACTAAATTTGGTTATTTCTGTTATAGCTCTCATGCAGGAATGACAGCTGGAGAGACCCACTGGGAAGTGAGCAAGAAAGATGGAGGAGCACTGACAGAAATAATTGTTTCACTTTGATATTCCATTTCTCTTCCCTCATTTTTGCTTCCCCTTTTCCCTGATCAAGTTTTTCCTGGAGTTCAGTTTTTTTTCAGTGAGAGCTCTTTTCTTTTTCAGAACAATTCTCATGTGTTAAAAAATTTGTCTAAGTGATGTTTTCCAAGTCCCCAACAGCTCAAATTTTACAGTAAAATAAAAATCCCATGCATAATGTGGTGAAGGTTTTAACTTTGCAGTGTCTGGCTATAAGGGTCCTTCTCTTGTAGTGCTCAGCTTGCAACTGGTGTGATTTTGCAGAGAACCAAGTTCCCCCAATGTGAGCTTTCAACAAGATATGGGATGAGACCTCATGATGTCCAGAAAACATTCAGTGATATGTAAAAGAAGCACTAGATTGGATTGAATAATAGCACAGCGACAAGCAGTTCTGTATTAAGTCTTTCTTGCAAATTTACTTCTGCAGATAGATTTTCAATTCTGCCAATTGCTGCAAATGTTGTTTGCCAGTGCCACGCACCAGTTCATGGCAAGCAGTAAAAGTCTTGTGTATCAAGCTGTTTTTTTTTTTTTTTTTTTTCCCTCATTGTCCCACTTAGAGTACTGATATCTTACCAAGAAGCAGTAAAATTTCCAACCAGAATTTCAAAGCTTTGCTTCTCTGGCTGGCAGTCATCACCTGGCAGGTGTTCCACACCACACAGTGAGCAAGGCCATCCCCCCATGCCCTCCCTGCTCAACTGCAGAACCTTGTGGGAAAAACTTTGGGCCTCACCCCTTTCTTCTGAGGTATTATCAAAGCACTATTTTCCCTTTTCATATTGTCTGTCCTGGCTTTTTGTTTCCACTGAAATGTTCCTACCTTGAGCTTCTGAGATAGCAAGTGTTTCATCTGCTTAGGGTTGTTCTCAGTAAGGGTGAAAGACCCAGTAATTTTTTGGGCTGAAATAAGGATTTTTCCTGCCCTAGTTTCTATCTGTACATTAGGTTTTGTTTCTCTTGAATTCCTTGCATATCTTATTGGGTTAATAGGACTTCATGGCTTAGGACTGTATTCTCACAGAGCTTTAAAGGACATTGTTCTTGGCTGGCATTTCCAGACACTGCTATAATGCAAAAATAAAAACAAAAAAAAGAAAAGAAAAAAGGATAAGATTATATGTGCTGTTTATATTCATGTTTGTAACTGTAGGGATGTGTTGATGGGGAGGTGTGGTGAAATGATAAAAAGGTTATGAAAGGCAGTTATTCCTTCCTGTGAAATCAGGAACTCCTAAAGGCACCAATTTAATTCTGAGAGTGAAGTGAAAAGGACCAGGACGATGTAAAGGTAGCACAAAAAAAGGAATTGAAAAATTATAATGGAAAAATCTATATTTCAAGCACTGGCAGGAATATATTTATGCATGGAGAGTATTCTTGATTGATCTGCAATAAAACTGAGTGAGACACAGAAACAACACAGAGATGTTTGTGTCACTCTGCAACCTCCACTGGAGATAAATATGAAATACACTCATATTTCTTGGGAGATCTATTTTAAGCCTTCCTCCTTCCAATGTGCTCTTAACTCCAGTAGTGGATTTGTAACAAATTCCTTGCTTCTGATGGAGTCATGTTCATCTTTTTGACCCATGAAATGGCTTCAGAGTTCTGTGCTCAATATTTAAATGGTTACCTTAAACCAAAAAGCCTACAGTTCCCAAAATACATGATGAGAGACAAGAGTCATGATTTCTCTCAGTCAAATCTCTTTATCCCCTATTTTCTGTTGCACAAAGAAAACCATCTGTCATGTTGTCATTAAACTTATTTTTTCTATTAACCACAAAGTAGAAAAATGGCTGGTAAATTGAAGTTTCCTCAGTCTTCCACTGGATTTTTTACTCTTTTAAATAATTGGACTTGTTGATGTTAAAGGTACTTTCCAACCTTAATGATTCTGTGAGTGCTGGTGGAGAGGGGGTGGAGAGGATTTATATTTTCTCATTATTAATATACTTTGATTTGAATGAACAAAGAATTGACTGGAAAAAAGTACTGGAAAATATATTAAGCAAAACCACAAGGTTTCTGAAATGCAGAAACCAACAGCCAAAACTACCACAGTGCCTCCTGAGTTTGAAACACCAAAGTCACAGTCCTGGCATCAAATTTTACATCACCTACCTTGAATTTGACATCCTATGTTACTTTAGGGAACTCTTTAAATATTATATTTCTTGATACAGACTTGAACTCTATATTATTTAGTTACAGTTGTTCTGATTTGCTGTAAAAAAAAATCATTTGAAGATATTATTTTGCTAAATTTGATTATCTGTTCAGGCTTAGGTGGATAAGGTCCAGAAATGAGACACAGATCAATGATAACTTTGCATCTCTTAATTTTCAGGGCCTTACAGAATTCTTTAGTGGGAAGGATAATTTAGGATAATTTTCAGCACATGGAAGGCAGAGGAGATTAAAAATCAGGAAAAAAGTCTTTCCCTCCCACCTTTTGTGGATGTCTGATATATCCATAGTTCAGTAATACCAGTATTTTCATTTCAGAGCCTATAAAAAATTAATTAAAACAAAACAGAAGTGGCCAGGTGAGTTCAAGTGAGACTTGATATTTACACTCAAGATTGAAAGTCCAAAATGAAGAGCTGTGTAAGGTAGTAAATGGTATCCATGATTCATTGCCCAAAATAACACCTTGCAAAGGAGATGATGTCTGAGATCCCCCCGAGATAAAAGGAAAATCTTCTGTGATATGATTGACCTCTGTCTCAAGAAAACAGCATGATTTATAAAGTATTTTTCGCATTAAAGCAAGTGATGGAAGAATCAGGTGAAACAGTGGCGAGGCTTTATGATAGAAATCTTATTTTCTGTCCTGGCTTTTAAGATTAAGCCTCAAATTTTATAACACTTGGGTCACAGCACCACATAAAAACTTTCAGAGGAAACTGAGTACTTGGCAATGCAGAAGGCAAACTGAATTCCCTTCTGAGAATATGCAGAAGTCATTGGGGTGTCTGCAGGCTGATAGACACAGTGAGGAGAGTCTCCAGAATGAAGAATTAGTTTAAAGCCTTACATTTATTGCATCATATTCTCTAAGATTCACGGATTTGTTCAGCATTTGGAGGGGAAAAAAAATCGCAAATGAGATAATTGTCCTGCAATTATTGACAGAACGGGATGCTCAGCAGTAGGAAAACTAATCTGGAATTCAAGTCAGGGTAAGGGAAAGTCATTAGCTATGCTGTGTAAAGCAGACATATACAATCAATGTGTGAATGTCACGTTTGTCAGACCAAAGTGATGGGAAAAGACTTCTACTAAAAGAGAGAAAATTGAACACATCTATAACAGTGCAGGATAGTTCATATCCTGTTGTAATTGCAGTGCACTTCAAGCAGAATGAGAATAGCAAGGCGGGGAAACAAAACCTCTCCTGAGCTTTACAGCAGCACTGGAATGTGTGACAAAGGTAAAGACTTGGAAGGTGATGTTGGGAAGAAACCTTAGGCAAAGAAAATCAGGAAGATGGTGTGGGGGGAAAAAAAATTATAAAAAAAAAAAAAAAAAAGCAAAAATCCAAAGCTGAATTGAGCTTTAGGCTGGCAGGGAGAAAGTATCTGTAAAAGAACCCCAGATGGTGCCAGAAAGAACTGATGGTTCTGTTCCTTCTGTCTGTTAAAATGTGTCAAGTGTGCAAGATCAAAGTGCACATGGTGATTTGATGGCAAACAGAGACATGTTAAAAAGTGAAACTACTGTGGGAGTTTGGATATGCATTATTGATAGGTATTTATTGGGTAAGATATTTAAATATTGCATATTCAGTATTGCTGCTCGGTCTGGTGGTGTGAGGTGACTGATGTGCCACCAAGGGCAATCCTTCATGGAGGAAAAAGCTGAAAAAAGCCCAAAACTGAAAATGGAACTATTATTACCTCATTACCAAGCCAGGAATCCCAGATTTATTTCAGGCTGTGTCAGGTAAAAAGTCTGCAAGCTTCTGAGGGTGCACAGAAGAAGGAGAGTTTGAAGGTGTGAAATAACTCTTGATTGAATTCCTGAGGTATTCCAGGTGCTAGAGTCATTGTCAAAGATCCCATTATACAGCAATAATAATGATGGTAAGTAAAAACTGTGAAATAAAAGTCCAAAGCACCAGAGCACTGCATACAAAGCAAAGGAAATAACAGGTACAGAGCTGCCAGCTCTGTGCAGGACTTTGTGAGGGGACGCAGGTGGGGACAGTTTGCTCCAGTGCCACATTTCAGGCTGCTGTTCCCCCCATCTCTGCTGCTGCTGTGGGTTAATCTGAGCGCTAAAGGAGCTGAGAAGTGGTGCCAGAGAGGAGAGAATTCTGTATTCCTGCAGTCACTTTGGGAAAACCTCTCCTCCCATCTCACAGGCTACTCCAGAAACACAAGCAGCAGCAGCAGCTTCTGTGTGTTAAAGGGATTGAAACAGTAAATTTCACAGCACAATTCATCAGTGGTGTCAGTCAGATTTAAGAGAGAGAGAGCAGGTTTTAGCAAAGCTGCACAGATTGCTGTAGCTGAGGTCAACAGCAAGCTCCTGGTGCTTTTAAAAATTGATTTTACTGAAATCTTACTCAATTTTCTTAGTAATAAAGGCCTCCAAGGATTTAAACTGCTGTAAGCAAGAGCAATGTTTGGCCCTGCTCTCTAAGTAGGTGTGGCTTAGCTCCATTACAACTCCAACTCAAATAATAACATCCTTTAAAAGTGCAGTGCCCTTCCTAACATTTTGGTGAGCAATTTTTTGTTTTCTCTTGTAAAAGCTGGGAGGTCATAAGCTTAAACTCCTAAAGTCTCCAAGAAACCTATTTACCTCCTTTGCAAAAAGGCTAACATGAAATCAGACAACATATGTGGAAGGAATATAAATATATTTGCTTATCTGACAAACACAGTGCAGATTGCTCAATAAAATAAAAAAAATTAAAAACGAACAAAAAAAAAAAAAAACCCTTGGCAAAATCAGCATGGCTTGGTTATTTAATTCTAGACAAAACATTTGAGACTGTATAAAATAATAGAAAATGCTGTCTTTATTATTCTAGAGCTCACAACAATCTTTTGCACTCTTCTTAAGGAAAACTAAAGAGCAGGTGGCCCAGCACATATAGGTCTGAAATGGATATAAAAGTAAATTCTTTAGAAGTAGGTGATTTGGATTTTAATTTAAAAAAAAAAAATTAAAAACAGAAACAAAAATTTAAAAACCCCATCCAAATAAACAAACAACACTCCCAACCAACCCAACAATGAGGACCCATAATATAAAAGATCTGACCCTTTCTTCTGCCTTCTCTGGGTCACAGAGTTCAGGCTTTTGCACTTTGCTGGAGGTGTTTGCAAGGCTCTCCATCCTTAAGCAGAGATGGTGGCTCTGTTCCTCCTTCCACTTCCTGTGATTTATCTCAGGGGTTCTTACTTCTCTGTATGCTGCAGGTTTTGTTCTCTCCTGGGCAATGGTAATAATTCACTTAGCTGCCATCTTAAAGCAAAGTATTTTCTAAAACAAAGTCCCGTTAAAGGCAGCACATCCATAAACCCAGCAGAGTACACTGGGTTTTGCACAGCTTGGGTTTCAGCAAAACCTTCCCCTCCACACATCTGACAAGTCCCTGAATTTCTTTCACAGATCCACTGCAAGGCATCTCCTTTTTGTCATTTTATGTAAAGCTCTAATTTTATGTACCTTTTGATGAGTGTCCTCTTTTCTCAAGAAATGCACTTTGGTTCTAGTGGGTTTTGGATTTTTAGTTTTGCAGCTTGGCATTGCCAGTAGTGTAAGTTCATCTTAGGAACTGAATGGGGACTATTTTCTGCTTATTGTCTCCAGCTTTTCCAATAGTTTGGGGGATTTTTTGGTTTTATTTTATTGCAGTTCTTTTTTTTTTCCTATGTATTTTCTACAGCTGCATTTTAAGCTAGAACCTTGCATTCATCTTGGAAAATCCTGCAACTCTTTGTAATAAATTCCCCCCACCATACTGTACAAATTATTTGTTACTTCTTTCTTTTAATCCTGCTGCTACTTCCCAGTTCCAAAGCTGATGCATCCAAAGGAAATGATTGAGTACTCACTGGTTTATTTCTCTCATTAAAATCTCTAGAGAGATGACTAATTTCAATGCTGGTAAACCTTTTCCAGCAACTTTAGTTTGGTAACACAAATGACAGAGGCTTTCTTCATTTCTGGTATAAAAAAAGTAACTCACACATTCTTCTAGGTTTCGGTGACAGCTCAAAGAAATGAAGGAATTTCTTTAAGCAAATGTTAAAGCCAACATTTAAGTCATGAACTGTCTGTCTTTAAGCAAATGTTAAAGCCAACATTTAAGTCATGAACTGTCTGTCTCATGAAAAAGAACCCTGATGAATAAAGAGGTTTTAAAGATTGAAAATTTAGTTCAGATAAAACCAAATCTGATATTGTGGTGGGAAAAGCTTTTTTTCATGTTCAAGAGGACAAGAAATCTTTGTAATACATTCTACTGACATAGACAGCACATGTCCAGCTCACAATAAGAAATGTTTGCATTTCCAACCCTTTTTGGTGAGTTAGAAAGTTTAAGGAGCTCCATCCTTCACTACAGAGCTGCAGCTGGCTGCAGGACTGGGGAGGAAAGCCTAAAATATCATAAAATATCCCATTTAATGGATAAGAGCTGCTTGACCCAAGGTTGACAGACTGTCCTGCTATGGGTCAACTGGGCTGGGAGAATACTGATGAGGTATAATTATTTATTGCATGTGTTGTCTAATAATTATAAAGAATAATATTTAGATAATGTTAGCTTAGCCTTCTGCAGAAACTGCAATTCTTCATTGCCCAAGTGGCTGAGGAGATTAATAAAAAAGCTACCTCGTGCTTTCTGGCAAAGTAATTAACTCATTATAATCAAGAAGAAAACACTGGAAGACTTGAGAGCTTCTCAGCACGCACAGGGTGAGCTGGGGTGATGGGTCAGGAGGATGGGGACGTTTCCAGAAGCTGAGCTCATCCAGCAGCCACAGGTGTGACTGCTGAGAACGTGTTCTGCACCCAGCTAGCTGCAGCTGGGGGGGAAGGATGCTTTGGGGCTGGAATTAGGGGCTACCTCAGCTTTTCTGGTGTATTTTTGCTGTATTGTGGTTGGAGGCTGAGAAATGTTGGTACAAGATGGGCACGTGAGGAATTTGTCTGTGGAGGAACTTCTGAAGGACCCGTGTACCCTGACAAATTCTGAGCCTATATAGCTAATAGCTAATTATTATATAGCTAATTATATAGCTAATAGCTAATTATAGCTAATTATTGCATATGATGCTGTCCTCAGTTTCCAAGCTCTCCCCAAAGTCCTGAAGGAAGCAGCTTTTGAAGCAAACAGGAACTCTGTGTCTCCATGCAGGCATTAGAATTGGGAACAAGCCTTTGGAACATGGTTGTCCCCTTTTGAAACCTGATTTTGGTCTTGGGTGGTAGCATTCAGTTGGGAATTAGTAACCATATGTACAACATGCAATCAAATATCCACCTTGCCATTATGAGAAATGATTATGAATGTAATATGTATATTATTAGTATGACATGATTTCATGCTTTGATGCTGGATGTGAAGTTGAGGGTTCTAAGATAATTCCACTTTATGGTCTTTTCCCCATCTTATTCTGTCTCTCCCCTGATGCTTCCTTGGATATGGTCAGAAGTTGTGCTGCCAGTTCCATGGGATAGAAGAGGAGAAAACTTTGACTGCCAGGGAGGAGGTGAGGTGATTTGAGAAAAAAAAACAGCAAATGACCAGAAAATATAAAAGTACCTCAATAATTTGCAGAATCTCAGGTATCATTTACTGAGGCAAAAAACAAAACAAAAAAAAAAAGAAAAAAAACACCAAACAAAAACCAAAACAAAAAAAACCCCAAAACAACAACAACAACAACAACAACAACAACAAAAAACCAAACCAAAAAAACACCCACGATAATCAACAGTTAAATGCAAAAAGTTCCCTGTGGAAATGAAACTGTTAAGGAGTTCTGTGTTCACATGTTGTGAACACAGACTCTTCAGAGTGTTTGCATTCTGCTGTTTAAATTGCAGTTGGCCATGAGTGTTTCTCTCTGTTTTTTAGCTGGCAAAAATAGACGACCTATTTTGCTGTCAGTGTGCAAGCCTGGCTCTGCAAAGACAAGGGAATTCTTCCAATCCAGCTCAGCCAGATTACAGAATTTTGCCCGTGCACTCTCCAAGTGCATTCCCCAGATTGGATGTTGATCCCTGGTATTAGAAGTACTGTCATATTTATTTTAAAATGTGTCTGCCTATTTTTTGTCCAACACTGCCTTGCACTTTCTTCTGAAAAAAAAAAAAAAAAAAAAAAACCAAAAAAAACCACCAAAGATTAGTGAGTTGAAATACATGAGAGTGAATAATTTCTTGGTTGTCTTTTTTTTTTGTTTTTTTTTTTTTTTTGTTTTGGCCTTACAACAGAAATTTCTGAACATTCTTTGTGACTTGCAAGAAGAAAAACAAACTGATCAAACTTATCATTATGCACCTTATTGGAGGTCTGCCAGTGTCTCCATAATACAGTCTGGTTTTAGAGGATTCATGGATTTCTACTGTAAGTGCTCCATCCTAAAACTAAAATTTGGCAAGGTCTTTCATAGTGGCAATACTCTCTCCTGCACATAAATGTTGCTTTTCTCTGAAAACTGGCAATAATGCTGGTGAAGCTTTTCTTTTATGGCTTCTATAGATTTTTGTTTACAGATAGGTAAATTCAGTCTAAGTGCTTGGACTGTCACCTTTTTATTGCATATTTAACAAACGATTCAGACTTTATGGGGAAAACTTGCAGCTAAACTGCATTTGCATTTTGCTTTTCTAACCCTTTTCCATCTCCATACTTTTCTTCATTATGGGATTGGTGTGCAGTTGTTTCATAATTACAAGTTCAACTTTGCTGCTGATCAAAGCTGAGTTTTTTATGCTGTCTTTTTAATCCATTTGTCTGGATTTTCACATAATTATTATGTAAGTATTGATTGGAAAGGGCTATAGCTTAGCTTTACATGACTTATTTAAAGTAACTTTTCACACTTCATTATCATTTGTTTTTATTGCATCCTGCCTTTTACTCTTCCACATCCTGCATTTCCTCATCTGCTTGCATTTTCAGGGCGACACTGTGCATTAGGAGACCTTTGAGTTATGCTGTAAAACCTCTCCCAAAGAATATTTAAACCAAGTAAATCTACTTGGTGGCTTCTGGGAGGGTTTTTCCTCCTGGGTCACCATCTCCAAGAGTGGCTCATGTCAGATTTAGGATGAACTCAAGCAGCAATGATTCCATCTAAAATATTTTTTACCTTAACACTAAATAGTTAATATTAAAACAGATGCGTGTATATATATATATATATAATATATACTGAGGTGGTTATTTGGAAACCTGATTACTGAATGATTTAAAAAAGCTGTCCCTGTTATGATTTATGTGGAAAAGTTCTGTCACTGCAGGTCTGTGTGAAGGGAGGTGCATCCACATCACAAACGAGAACCTGCATAAATAAATCCCAGAAACTGAGGGGGAAATGTTCTCACGCCTCCCAACAATCCCACGGAGGAACAGGCGAGGCATCACTTGGGGAACATTGTTCTGCCACCTCCCTTAATAAATGGGCAATTGTCCAGCCACCTTTCTTTATGAGTAGTGAACCTGTCATTAATTCTTTTTGTTTGTTTTTAAGGAAAATACTTTAAATCTCTAAGATTAGAAGTTTCGTGTCATTCAATTAATTAAACGACGCCACTCAAGAGCCATAAACATTAAAAAGCTTCTTGGAAGCAGGCTGTGGCCCAGTCCACTGGATAAATTGATTGATTACTTCTGTGGCTATTCCTAATAATCTGTAGCATTTTTTCATTAGGCAGAAAGTTGTTTTCCTATTTAGCATGCAAACGTGGGATCCGGAGCATTCTGCCCATGTGTTATGATTTCTTTTTTCCATTATACAATCACAGAATGTGTCACCTCCCTGTTTACAAAAGAAAAATGTAAGAGATAAAATTTGTGTTTAGTAAGGATTTTGATCTTCAATATATTAAAGAAATTAAAGCCCATGCTTGGCAGAAAATCATAAATCATAGTTATGTGTTTCTCCAGAAGGATTTTATGGATGCTAAGGCAAAGATATTACCATGTGCACTCTGGTTATGTAGAAATGCCACTAGAGGCTATTTTCTTTCTTCAAAGGTGCCCTTTAAGCTCACAGAAAATTACTCTTAATAGAGTAAACATGCAATTTGCACAAAACTAACACAACATGCGTCACAGAGAAAAAAGCCTAGTAAGAAATTTGTAATGAATTTAATCTTTCTTTCCTGCTAAGAATTTTTCCAGGGTTATGTTTTTTTGTTTTTTTTTTTGTTTTTTTTTTTTTTTTTTAAGTGATGGTTTTTAAAAGCGTGTTCTTTGTTTCAAATTTTTCCAAGTATTTCTGCTATTCATTTTTTTCACTTGAGAGGCTTCCTTTCTGGAAAGTTTGATATTATATTTGCATTATATGGATTGTGTTGATAATTATACTTTTCTTCCTTTACAAGATGAGTTCACTGATGCTGAGATATTTACAAATTTGGAAAGTGATTGCTATGAGTAACCTCAAAAATTCCCTTCTTTGGAAATATTTTTTTTTCCACTAACTGGAAACAGAAGTTTATTGGGTTTTGGGTTGATTGTCATCTTCGTTCTTCCCCACTCCCCACCCCCCAGATTTGTTCTTTCTTTACCCTTTTTCTTTCAACCTTTTCTCACATCTTAAAAAAAAAAAAAAAGCCTGAAATCATGAAAGCAAGATGCAGCTTCAGAGAGATCAGAACTAGTACTCCTGAGAACTTAGCAGGGTTTTAAAGGCGTATCTCTGTTGTATGACAGAACTCAATGAAAACAGTTGTGTGTTCTAAAAAAGCTGAGGAAAAATACTGGCAAAAAAAAGCCCTTCAAACTAAAGCAAAGTAGTTTTTATTACTAGGGAAAGTTATATTTTGAGGAATGTGAATTTCTGGCCTTTTTGCTGTGGAGAAGCATCTTTGTCCAATGAATAGGAAGGTGTGAAATGAGAAGGACAGAGGAGGACAGGAGAAGTTTTTCTCTGGGCCATACATGGTTAACTGCATGACCACACCACCCTGCTCCTCCCTCTGCCCTTGCAAGTTTACTGCTCCATAGCTCTGAGCATTTTTTCCATCTTTTGGAAGTTTGACCACAGAGGAAATGGGGTAGATGGTAAAAATGAGTGAAAGGGAGGTTTGGAGACGTGAAACAAATGGTATTAAATTTGATGATTCTTTAATTTGGTTGATTGAATAATCAAGCCTGGTAACAGGAAAGGAGATTCTATCACGTTAATTTTTAGTGCTCTGTGCTCTCCTGAACCAGGAACCTATCTGAGATGACTTCTCAGAGAGCCTTGTCTCTGCTTTGCTTGGGTTTCCACACATTTCCAACCTCTTCAGTGCAGTGAAGAGTTAAACCAGATGTTAAAGGGGTGCCAATACTGTCAGGAGAGACCTTGGTACGAGTCCTGGCTTACAACCAGTCCAGCACCTCCTCTTCTGTTGCAGGGAAGCTGCATCGTTGCTGAAGCAAGCTGGTGATTCTGTGTTGTTTGATGAACCCGGAGCTCAGGTGCTGCAAGCGGCAGCTCCCAGCTGTCCTGCTGGCACTGGTGACCCTGAGGACACAATGACACGCAGGACAATGAAGAAGGAGGTTGTTCAGATGTTTACCACACTGGTTTGAGAAACACTGGGCATTCATTTCTCTGCTTTCAAAAGATTTTTGATGTTAATACTGAGACGTAGTTCCACATCTGTTGCCAGAGGCTCCTCTCCTCCCATCCTGTTGCTTGCTGTGTGTGCAGACAGCACATACATTCAGAGCTAGCCTCTGTACTATGAGGATGCATAGCTTTGGTTTGGAGTGAAATATTTATTTGACCTCAGTATTATTCGGATATTTTCCCATTTTCCACAGAACCACGCTGGGTGGCTCTGGAGACCTGAGACGAGTCACTTGAGAAGGAAGTTGTCCATATTCTGAAAAAACGATCTGCAGAAGGGGAAGCTTGGGAAGCGCTGCTCTGCAGTGATTCCCCCTGAGAGCAGCGGAATAGCAGCTCTGTTTCTCTGCTCTGTGCTCTCACAGGTACTCTGGGGCCTCTGACGGGCTGCAAGGACTGAAGGAAAGGTGCAAGCACGAATTAAAAAAAAAAAACCACTGATTTTACACGGCAACTTCTAGAGTAGAGCTACACACTCCTACAGAGAGCAGCTCTCGGGTGGAGCCCCTGCTCCAGTTTGCTTTAGTGATGGCAAAGCCAGCCTGCCCTTGGGGCCGGAGTGGTGGCCCCGCGTGGTGCAGGCTGTCACCGCGGGCAAGAGCGACCTAACCGGCGCTTGCTTCTCCGGCAAGCCGAGCCACGGCGGCAGCCCCAAACCCCCGAGGTTTCACCGCTACTTTGCCGCTGCCTTCCTCCCGGGAGAAGCCCGGTAACTGGACACGACCGGATGGTAGCTGGCCGCAACACCCACCCGGGGCTCCCGAGTTACGTGACTCGGGTCACCCTGCCCTATTGCCGAGCCCCCGCTCCGTGCAGCTGGGCCGGGCTCGGGGGCACCTTCCGGGGCTGGGGGCGGGCTCCGGGGTTATCTCCCGGGGCTGGGGGCGGGCTCCGGGGTTATCTCCCGGGGCTGGGGGCGGGCTCCGGGGTTATCTCCCGGGGTTGGGGGCGGGCTCCGGGGTTATCTCCCGGGGCTGGGGGCGGGCTCCGAGGTTATCTCCCGGGGTTGGGGGCAGGTCCGGGGTTATCTCCCGGGACTTGTGGCGCACTCCGGGGCATCTCCGCGGGCTGCGGGCGGGCTCGGGCTCATCGCCCGGGGCTAGCGGGGCATCTCCGCGGGCAGGCTCCGCGCTGCGCCGCCCGGGGCGGCGCGGTGGGCGGGGCGCGGAGCGGGGCGGGGGCTGCGCGGCGGCGGCGGCGGGGCCGGGCGGGGGCGGCCCCTCCCGGGCGCAGCGCGGAGGCGGGCGCGGGGCATGGTCCCGGCGCCGGGGCCGGTGGCGGCGGCGCGGAGCGGGCGCGGAGCGGTGGCATGCGGCGCGGAGACATGCGGCTGTGCCTGCGCTCTGCCCCGCCGACATGGACCGCCGCCGCCGCCTGCCGCCACCGCCGCCGCCGCTGCTGCTGCTGCTCCTCCCGCTGCTGCTCCGCGCCGCGCTCGGCGCTGCCGGCCGTCTGAGCGCCCGCCCCGGCAACGAAGGTGAGCCGCGGCACGGCCGGGTGACCCGTTTATTCCCCGTTCTTCTTTTCCGCTATTCCCCCGCTCTCTCTGTTTATTTTTCTTCCTTTTTTTATTTTTTTTTTTTTTCCCCCCACTCCGTTATTCCTCCCCCACCCCGCTGCTCCCCGTTAAGGTGGTCCCGTGCGGCAGCGGCTCCTCGCCCCGGGAGCGCGGGGCTCGCCCCGGCACAGCGCGGCCGTGCGGGGGACGGATGGATGGATGGATGCATGGATGGATGCATGGATGGATGCATGGATGGATGGATGGATGCGCGGGCAGCCGCCCTGCCCTTCCCCGAGCAAAGTTGGCGAGGGCAGCGCAGCCTGTGCCGTCCCAGCCCTCCGGCAGTGACGGGGAGCCGCAGCCCCGGGGCGAGGTGGCCCCGGCGGGGCAGGGGAGGGGCAGTGGCCGGGGACCCGCAGCCCCGGCCCCGGCAGGTGCCCGGGGCGAGCCGCCTCTGCCCCAGCCTCCGATGCCACCATCGCTCTCAGCCCGGGGATAACTCCGAGCCCTTTCTCATCTGGAGGGGTGGTGGTTGCGCTAGGCGTCCTGCCTTTCAAAACTTTTAATTAATACGCAAAAGAAGCTCGTTGCCTTGTAAAACCTCCTCCTGGCTCCCTAGCGGGTTTGTGTCAGATCGTGTTGTTTGTATCGGATGTGTATCAATGTGCTAAAGTTGTGCTCGTGTGTGTATGGGAATGTGTGTAATTTTCCGAAAAAAAAAAAGAAAAAAAAAGAGTGGTTTATTTTCTTTTGCTGTGTTAATTTCTAAGATGACATTTGCTGAAAACTCGTGCTAGGTTTCAGGGAAAATAATAAATAGTGACAACCAGACACTGTGAAAGTGATTGAAATACTTGAAAAAAAAATCCTCAAAGACCCCTGTCCTTTCTCTGTTAAGAAAAATAAAAAAGAAATGGAGCTTTTGCTTGCTTGCAGTGAAGGCACTCGGCATGACCAGGATGTCCAGTGTAATTATCTTTCGGGATAAAATCTAGAGGGCAAAGGTTGTGAAGAACTTCTAGCACCCAACAGCCATGTAAAACTCACACCTGCTTGAGTGGCTTGGATGGTTGGAAAAGCTCTGAAACCTGTCAGAGCAATTATTTATTTCCCCCTTACAAATAATGCTGATGTACTTACTGATATTCTGGGTGCTTGTGCAATAAGGCAGTGAGATAACAACTTTGCATGATTTCTGGAAGGAAAAAGGAGTACATAAAAACCTAAGGAAAGATGCAAACTTCACAAGTCCTGGGTTATCTTTAATCAGTCGGTTTCATTGCTGGGAAATAATTATAGTACCGTTATACAAGAGGAGAAGTATGTCATCTGTTTGTGTGTTTTATGTAAATTTGTTCTGTATGCAGTGCTGTACAGATTTATTTTAAATGAGCGTGCTTTCAACAGTCCCTTTTAAACCTCCGGATAGAAGCTATTTTGTAAATATTGTCATTTCTCAAAAATTATTTCCAGGAATGGAAGCAGGAGTGTGAGTAGGGGTTACTGTTGTCTCCTAACCATTCCTCTTAGGGAAGGGCTGTGGTTCTGTCAGTCAGTGGAGCAGCTCTGCCTCCATGGCAGTGGAGACACATTCTGCAAACTGAGAGTGACTATGCCAGAAAGATACTGAAGTGCTCCAGTTTGCAAAAAAAAAAAACAACCCACTTTTTGTGTCTTTGTTTCGAGTCACTGGCGCTGAGAATTGAGAAAGGAGGGAAAATATGGGTATCATACGGAATGCATGTTAAGTACACTTGTCCAAGTCAGCTTTCAGCAAATGCTGCCTCCCTTCTCTCTTCTCAGCTTCAAGGGCTCGTACAAGATAAGCAATATTTGCAAAACGGGTAGTGAAAGCAACAGTAAAAATGCAGTTACAGGAGAGTAACCTGCTTTTGAGTGGCCTTTTTTTTTAAAGTATATATTTTTCTATGCTTTTAAAAAACAGAAATACCGTCAGTTTTCTTTTAAAAAAGGAGATCAACTTTTAAGGGTTTTTAGTTTTTAGTTTTTTGTTTTTTTTTTTTAAACCCCCATTTAGGAAAGCTTGGTAATCCTTTTATTCATTTACACTATATGGATTGATCGTGTGAGTTTAGAAATCTTAATTCTTATAATTTGCTGACCCACTAATTGGATGAACAAGTGTTAGCGTGCAGCTTTAAATCATGTCAGAGGATGATGTTTTTCTCTATTAAATAATCTTTTTCTAACCACTTTATTTACATTTCTGGTGTTGTTCCCATAAATTTCCTACCAAACTAGAGATAGATGTTTCTATATTTCTCTGGAGTATTTAGAAAAGTTTCCTTTTTCCACCACTGAGAATAAAAAAAGATATATTTTGGACAGCATTTGTTAATGTAGGGACGTACGTAAAAATGTCTACCTTTTTCTTTACATTTTATATTAAAGCTACTGTTGAAATTCTCCCCATAAATTGTTTTAACAGCGGATGGAACTAATTTTTGGTGTGTTTGTGAAGCTTAGTCTAACTTCTAGGGGATTTAGATGTTGCAGTGGGTACGTGATAAGAGTGTGGGCAGAGCTATCAGAGAAATAACTCCTGAATTTATTTGACTTGAAATAATATTTTTTTTTTAAATCCAACTTCACTTAACGTTTGTAATTAATATTAAAACTGGTAACTGTTGATGGTTATACTACAGGGGAAGTGAATGGGATGAAGGGAGAAAAGGGTGAAAGAAGGGCTGAAGACAGACTGCTATCTTACTGCACTTTGTGGTGCTCAGTGCTTTCCCTTTTTGTCTTTTTCTTGGAGATTTTCTTAATTTGCTTCATCCCAGAGAAATTTTATTTAGGCCTTTTTTTCTGGATAAAAAGTAAAACTTTCCCCCGAGTTTGTTTTCAAACTCTGTGGTGCTCGTGAGAAATTTTCCCTACACAATCACAGGAGCTCAAGGAGGTTCTCTGAAGCTCAGCTTTATCTGTGTTTACTGGTAAAAGGTGTGTGCTGTTTTCTGCGGGGCAGGACAATGTCAGGAAGATTTAACATCCAACTTTTCCAGTTTGGAGTTTGCAGCCTGAGCCCCGTAGGTGCACAGAAACCACAGGTTCTCCTGTTCCACTCTGCTGGGTATTCTCTGCTTGCTGAGGATTGTGTTTCTTTTTTCTTAGAAGGATGCAGTTCTCTTTCTGAATAATTCCTGTGGTATCAAGAAATCGAGTTGAGTTCTGTCATTTTTTAATTTAATAATTTCTCCTCGGTCTCTTCTGTAACTATATTGCCTGCCTGAGGGTACCAGCCACCTTAATTTCACTGTTTTATAACCCACAACAGTTAACACTTGACCTAGGTCATTAACAGGATTATCAGCAAATTTGTTTAAGCTTTTACTGACAACCTGAATTGCTTCAATAATATTTTGACTGTGCAGACAGGAAACTTCTTGTAACCTCTCAATCTAGCATAAAATTAATTTCTTGTGAGCACAGCTACCAAAAGATCAATACGGGAAATCTGCTTACAGTACTTGGCTTCAAGCAGTGCCTGTTTTGGGTTTACAGTAAGAAGGTTCCAATCAGCCTCTCTTTTCAGTCTATATTGGATTTGGAGCTGCAGTTTCATCTTCTGAGCATTGATTACCTTCTCAGAACTTTGCAGAACCCCACAATTAAATGGACCATTTTTATCTGAGCTGGTCTCTGTTAACACTTAAAATTGCTAAAGACAATTTACTGTGCCTCTGTAGTAGTGACAGCTCTTGGTGTGGTTTTGAAAAATGTGCTGTTTGCACATGGAACAAAATTCTTGCCCAAGTCTTGCATGTGATTTTGGGAAAGACTGACAATACTGGGAACTTCTCAATAGAATCAGAAGGGGGAAATGCTTTTTCCAAATCTTACTTTGCTCTATGTCACGTATCATTAGGTCAGGCTAAGTCTTCATTTCTTGTGACACTATTCCTGCTGCTGCCCCTGGCTTGCAATTGACTGTTTATCTGCAGAAGAAGTTAAAAGCAGGTTTAGAAGTCTGAATGTGATACCTTTTAAAATTTAGTTTCAGAAAGCTCAGAGTTATGGGGGGCTAGAGGACTGTTTTTCATACAGCTGTGTCGTGTTCAAAGCTCCTGTGCTTAATCCTAAGATGTATGATTAGACAAATAATAAACACGTTTTAAAATTCACACCATGGTGTGATGGTTTTAAAACTAGGGGAAATTGGGTAAATGCATAATTTTCTGACAACATTTTTGATAGTAGACTGTAGCATGTGGAATAACTTATTTTCTTTATGTGTGTCACTGGGCTTTTTTCTTGACTTACTGCTATTTCAGCATAGTGTATTAAAATGAAAAAAAATCTCTCCTTTGGCTATAGCAAACTTAAAGCAGGTGTTTGAAACTCAGAGATGTGCAAATTGGACACAGCAATTAATTCTTATTGCAGTTAATTTGGACACAACATACTTGCTGCCCAGTGAAGCACTCGGGGCAGAGAAATGGGTCAGAACTCTTCTGTACCCTCAGCTTCAGCAAAAAGGCATCACCAGATGGGCAAGCATGAAACAAATAATAGGCACACCAAGTTTAACAGTTGTTTACACAAAAGCTTTGCAAATCAGGAATATGTTCCAACTGAACTTAAATTTTTCATTCCCAGCTGGGAGGATGTACAAATTAGTTTTAATTTTTTTTAAAAATTATTCTCTGCTGGAGTTAGGTAAATTGCTATTAGTATACTTACTTTTTGATTCTGGTGGAGAACTTGGGAGTTTTCCTCTAGGAAAATGTCTATAATTGCTCTTGTTCTTGTAATCCCCACTTGATGAAAGTTTAGAAATACAGATGCAGGTGTTCATTTTCTCGTTTTCAGAGCTCTGGATTTTATCACCAGTGAGGGTCACTACAGAGCTGTTACCAAATCCCACAGTCCTGTTTCTGGAGTTTTATACAGAGCCTGAGTTAGTGCCATAAGATACCTGTAACTCGTGTAGCTTGTAGCTGCTCTTTGATTTTTCTGGGAAAGAAAATAAAAGCAAATAAGTAAGTGCTGCAATAATCATACTTTTACTTATGGTGAAGTTCACAGATCTGCTCAGTGGAGCTGGTATTGAAACCCAGAAGGTAATTTTGATACCCTGAGGTGCAAAATCGGATGTTTCCAGAGTTGTTAGATAAATCTCCAGAGGTGGGGCAGAGGATTTTTCCTAACTCTGCCTTTCTAAAGCATAATTCCAGCATCCAAAGAGTGCTTTTTCTGGAATGGAACATTTCCTTTCTTTTGTATTGTTAGATTTGTTGAAGCATTGCTGAAAATATATTTGCAAGGAGGAAAAGGCTTGCCATAAGAAATGACAGAGTGAAAAAGAAGACTTTTTTGTTTGTAAAAGCATCTGACTACTGTTAAATGATTGTATTTCCTAAAAATTCACCACAGTGGGGTAACCCTTATTTCTGTAAATGCTTTAGAGCAGTAGCTTTTTTTTTAAAAAAAACCACATATTTAAACTTGTTCTAAACAAGAACTAAAACTTTTAAACAAAAAATAGGTTAATTCAGAATATTAGATATGAGCTCCCAGGAGTGTAATTTTGGAAACAGAGTGTGGTAGCAATTTGTGGACTCAGGATTGTATTCCCCAGCAGAAATTTTGTGTTTTTTTAGTTTCTTAGGCGCTTGCTAAATCCAGGCGCAAGTTCTCATTTTGCAGTGTGAAACAGATGCAAGATTAAAATTCAGTCCCTTAAACTGAAAGTTCCTTTCAAATTTCTGCAGTGAATGAATGAAAGAAATTAAGATGTAGAAATAAAGATAATCCTGCCTGAAAGAAACCTTGGGATGGTGACAGAAAAGTTCCAGTCTGCGAGAGTGATGGGGAACCCGCACATAAAGCCTTGAATTTGCAGAGATGTTATTAAATCAGACACATTGTAAGCAGAAACATTTGTACCACTCTCCTGTTCCTTTTTTTTTTTTTTTTTTTTGTTCATTTAACTACCGTGTCCTGCTGTTTCAGGCAAAATATGGAGGAAAATCCCATTAATCTACTGGAAAAATATTGATGAAAGAAGAATAGCAGAGCAAACGAACAGTGGTTGAAACTTGCTAGCAATTAAGAGAACAATAGTTTGAATGTTAAGGTTCAGTCAGGGTAGTTTAGCATAATATGGTGTGGGAATGGGGCTCTTTTTTTTTTTTTTATTTCCAGCTGGTTTCTCATAATGTTTTTATATCTATATTTGGACAGAAATATTTGCATGGCATTGTTTTTTTTTTAAACAATAATTAAACCTGCTAAAGTATAGCTGCCTCACATAAGAGGACAGCAGTTAAAATCTGGAACTTTTAAATTGGTGCCTAGAATGGAGGGGTTTGTAGAAAATCTAGAGTGACAAGTTACTCTTTAAATAAATTACAATTAAAGCACAAAAATATATTTTGGTCCGTGGTGGGCTTCCCACAAACTTTGTGCAGTAACAAATAACAACAAGTGACGTGGGATTGCTTAGTTTAGTTGCTGAGAAGTTAGAAGGCAGCTGGAGGGGGTTTGTTCTTGAATTTTTTTTTTTTAAGAGGCAAGACTTTTTGAGAGATCCATTTTAAGGGGGGAGAGAAGGATTAAAGGAAGAGAAAAAGTAGGCAGAGATGAAGAAAATTGGATCTGAATATTTAAAAAAAATCCAAACTTCCTCTGATTACTGACAAAGTTAGGGACCCAGAATTCAGCCCTGACAGGGATCTGAACAGTGAGCAAAGCACAAATTAAGAAATTCCTTGCCTCCCTGCAAGTCTGAGCTTTGTTTACATTAGTAAGCTTCGTGACTCTGATTTACCAGAGGTGAATTTCAACAGAGGCTGCAGTTAAGAAAGGGTGGAGGCATTTTCGCCATTCTATTTAATCTTGCTCTGACAGTGCTTTCTTTAAAAAAAAAAAAAAAAAAAAGAAAAGCAAGGCAAGTTATGTCTGCCCAGCCTTAATGTTCATGGAAAAAACTGACTTGAGGCCTTTATCTTGAGACAGGTTCTGAGGTGGTGAGAGCTTTACCCTGCAGAAACTTTTCTCCCATGATTTACCCCGGAGAACAAATGTCCTGGCAATGCCTGAGTGCTCAGCGTTCCTGGAGTACGTGGCTCCAGCTGTGGAGAATGTTCTGTGCTCACCCAAAGTCTCCAAAGAAAACCCAGCTGTAGGGAAAACTCATCAGGTTCCTTGTTCTCAGCCCACCTGCCCACCCTTCCTCTCATGCTTGTGCCATTTTTTTTCTGTCCCTTCCCTTCCAGAAATCAGCCAGAAAGAGTAGAAGGCAAAGACAATTTTTTTTTTTCTGGTTTTTGAGGGCTGTGTGCCCAGTCCTCTTTTTACTAAAAGCTGTTTACCAGAGGGTGGGGATGCTTTGACACTGAAGATGCCCAGAAGAAAAGACAAAAGAATTAAATGTTTAATGGCATTGCTTTTCCTGAAAGATGGGCTAGGGCTAGACAGAGGGTGTTCAAGGAATTTAAACAGAAGTTTTCCAGGCAAACCAAGGAAAGAAGCACTGGAGAAGAGGTGTGAGGAACATGCTTAGTTTATGGGATAGGATGGAAACCTGAGCCCTTTGTGGTAAGGTGGTGGAAGGAGAAGAATAAGCAGAAGACAGGGGCCTGAAAGTGTCTTGTGGGTAGAGGGGAATAGAGCAGTCATTTACCTTTGTTATAAATATTTGTGTTTCTCACATATGGAAGTAGTGAAAAAAGATGTTGGTGGGGTTTTGGTTGCAAAGGCAGCAAATGAAGTCGGGGCAATTCCATTTTTCATACGGATAGCTCAGCACACATGTTCTGCATTAATTACCTCCATAAATTCTGTTAACCTGGCAAACAATGAAAATATCATGTTGGTGACATCACTGTATTGGAAAAGAAGAATGGGTTCAGCATCTTGGTTTTCTCAGCATGACATTTGAGGAGATTTCTTATACTATTGGCATTTTGCTCCTGCAGTTTGCACCATGGTGTTGAGTCATTTGCTCTGTGGGTTTATTTTATCTGTGGGGCAGCCATGTAAGGGCCCCAGCATTCCATGCAAGCTGGGGATCTTTATTCATGGAGGTAGAGAAGAAAAGTTTGACAAAATTATCAGGGCACACTTGAGTATGTGGCTTTCCAAATATAGTGCTTCAGGATTCTCAGAATTGTTTTACAATTCTTGACTTCTGTGCTTTAAGCTTAGAAAAACAAAACTCAACCAAGCCCATCCCAACTCTATTTATTTGTGCCCCATGCAAGGAGTGCCATAAAAATAAAACTTTTTTCTGAGTTGTGGCATGCTGCCAGTGGATTCACTAGGGGGATATCACAGCCTTTTAAACAAATGAATGCTCATTTCCTGGACTTATGCTCTGGTCCCTGTCTCAAAATTTTCTGTCCTCCAAAGGGTTATTGATCACTTGCTGTGGATTTTGTTGATTACTGGACCTTTAATATGTTTGAACTGCAGTAAAATCTGTGGGAACCTTGGAACTTTTAGTTGTGGGTGTTGTGTGTGCCCAAGAGTCTTCTCTGTGACACTTTCTGGTGTCTAGAATTCTAGAAACTGAGCATGTCATAGTAGGTTTGGACTTCTCAGCTTACCTTAAGTGAACTTGGACACCGACTCAACATTTATTTTCCCCTTTAAGCTCCTAAAAGTCTTCCCAAGGGGGATCTTTGTCACACTCCAAATCTACCAGACCTTCAGAGAGCACAGTTCTATAAAACTAGTGAATACTGGAAATTACTTTTTTTTTTTTTTCCAAGGGAATGTAGAAGTAAAAGAGTTAGATGTGCAGTGTGGTTAAACCTTTCTGAGAAGTGCTTTAGGACTTACTGAAATGATCTGAGTAATGTTTGCTGTTGAGTTTTGGCTAGACATAACATGTGATGCCATTTTATTTGCCTCAGGGTTTGGGCACCCGGTGGGACTGACAAATATGACACATCCTACAAGAGACCCACTTCTTTTCTGGGCTGATAAAAGGCAGGGGTTGGCAGAGTTTAGGTAACTCAATCTCATCCTTTTTTTTTTTTTTTTTTTCTCTGAGAGGGGGAAAATAACTTGGGTTTTAAAGGGAATTTAAACTCCCTTTCAACACAGTAGCCCCCATTTTGCATTTGCATATGTAACATGGTGCCTCAGTGGTATCAGATTTAATGCCAGAGCGGTGGAATGGAATGAGATCTGTAGGATTTGGATCTGAATGCGAGTTCAGCTTTACTCTAATTCAGGTATCCTGAAGCTTTCTGCCTCTTGCTTTTTGTAGGAGGTACTGGAACAGGACCAATTGGAACTGTTTAAAAAAAAATGCAAAGAAGCCAAGGCGACAGTAATTTGGAACCCATTAGGTTAATCCATTTTTAATTTTTATATCCTTGTCTTAATGAAAAGAACTGGCACATATCAACTTACAGGAAATAGCCTAATAAAACTGAAACCTTATTAGGCCCCTTTGATAAACAGTGCATTCCAGCCCACCACCAGTCATATGTTTTTGCATACTTGGAAATCGAGCTTTGTGCCACTTTAACAATATCAAGAGAACGCTCATGTTTCAAAGTAATAAAAAAGAAATAAAGATCTGTTTTGCCTGTGTTCATCACTGAGAATGGGTGGATGGTTGTCCCTTTTCCACAGGCAGGCACCATACTTAGCAAAATGAGGAAAACCACTGGAGGGCTTCCACTTAGCATGGAGTGCAGGTGATGTTTTTATTTATAGGCATTCCTGAACTGCTGATTGCTGTCCTGCATTCCCTCCTTCATGGCAGCCTTTTGAGAGAAACCTGCAGTGAGGGATTGCTGCTTTGGCTGCTTCTGCTTCTTTTTCAGCTGTAGGAAAAGCTGAGGTATCTAAACCTGGCCTCAGATGCTCTTGGGGAGTGTGTTTGATAAGAAAAGTAAAATCTGGGAGGAGGAAAATGAAATTCTTCCTGTTCAAAAACTGCGGGAGGCTGCCATAAATTAGAATTTGCCAAATCATCCGAATTGATGGTGGAAGCTTTTATGTTCTGCAGAAGCAATAATCTCTAGGGTAATTTGACATAATTTGCTAGTTTTTTGTCTTTTCATCTGATATTTATAACAAAATCTCTTAATTTTGGAAAGTTTTTACTTAACATTTAAATGAAAATAATGAAGGCTTGGTCTTTCCAGTCTTTTCTGAAGATTCCTGCGTTCAGAATTGCAGCAATTCTGTTTTTTAATTCATTTTTGTTTTTGTTTGCTCGTTCATCCCTTGCCCCCACCCTGGTGGAGTCCTTCAGTCAGCAGTTTGACCACAGATTGAACATGACAGTTGCCAAATTTGGAATGTTCTGCACAAAATCACATTTGTGTTGTGTCACAGCTCAGGCAAGGAGGGTTGGAAGTGCAGACCCCACGGGGCTGTGCCTCTCTCAGGACTGTGGCCTGGCTTTGGGCTCAGCAGAAATCTCAGCTTTAGCCAAGAATTTTTTAGTAAATGGGCCAAACTTTTGGCATGTGGGTTGGCTAAGTGCTGCAAAGTTCTGCTGGCTGTTTTTAGATTATTTCCTTCTGACCAGTGCTAACATCTTCACTAAAATATTTGAGGGGAAATGCAGGACAAGAAAATCACAGGAGGCTTGACTTATTATTAAGCAAGCAGCAAATCAGACTACTTAAAACCAGTCTTCACTGCTGGGCACCCTTTTTTATTTGTTGTCCCTTCCCAAAGGTTTCTTGGTCTGCCTTAGCTGGTTTCATGGCAACATCAGCGTGATAGCTGATCCTTAGCTGGAAATTAAAATTGCATCAAGGTGCAACTTTGGCCTTGCCTGAGTTCTGCCTGCCTGCCTATAAATGTTGGTTCTAGCCCCAGAATAATCCAAGACACAGAGGTCATGTGCTTCCACTGCTGGGGCAGTGAAGAGTTGGGAAGACTCAGATCTGTGTTCATAGGTGGATGAAAATACAGGTGCAAGCCCCCTTTGCTGGGAAGGGTTCACCATTCCAAAAATGTACATCAGGCTTTGTGCTGACTCCACTCTGTCCCACCCCAAAACCAACTTCTGGCTGACTTTCTGCCACAGAGTATTTTCTTTGCTGCTTGGGATTATATGGCACTTTTCAATTAGACATTCACCATTTTTTAGTTTTTTTTTTTTTTGTTTGTTTGTTTGGTTTTTTTTTTTGTTTTTTTTTTTGTTTTTTTTTTGTTTTTTTTTTGTTGTTGTTGTTGTTGCATAGCAAATTTAATTTTTTCCATTTGTTGGCATTTTTTTAATAACTAGGCAGGGTATTCCTAAACTCAAAGTTTGTTGCCAAACAAGGGAAGACAAAATGGTGGTGTGAGGGTTTTTTAATGCATTTTTTAATATTAATGAAAAATGTTCATTATAAAAATATTTAATTATAATTTTTAATAATTATAAATGTTAATTATAAAAATATTTAATTATAAAAATATTAATTATAAAAATATTTAAGTATCTCTTGACATTGGCTATTGCTCTGTATTTTCTATGTAAAGAAGAAAATTTGGAAATGCTTTCAACTGGTCAAATTGTTTGTAGGTGGTTCTCTACATATTGCAAGCTGTAGGATAGTGTCCCCTAGCAGGCTTTCCTCATTTCTTCAGCAGTGAGGGGAATCTCAGAGTGATTCTACCTGGCACGGGATTTGTTTGTTTATTTCCATTCTTCCGGGAGGTATTTCTACTGTATTCAGTTCATTGTGGCAGTTCTTACTCCACGTCTTTCTGGAAATGCTGCAGCTTTCAGGCTGTGTTCAGGAATCACTTCAGTCTTAGGGTTCTTTTCTTTCCTTGACATCCCTCCTGATGAAACATGCTGTTAGTGAGCCCTGGACCATCACTCCCAAATCTGGAAGCAGTTTCTGGTAGCACGAGTGTCATATTCCACCCGAGCCTCCATTCATCTGCTGCTGGTGCTGTGAGAGGGAGGGGGAGGGAGCTCTGTGTTTCACATCCACATCCCTACTCCAGTTCTGGAGAGAGATTCAATTTACCCCCTGGAAGTCCACATGGAGGGAGCTGGTAATGCTTTCTCCTGTGGCTGTGCATGGGGAAGGCCAAGAGAATCAGGCAGGAGAGACTCTCTAGAAAGAGAACATGTCCTTAATTGGCATTTTAGGGGTGTGCTGCGTTGGCAGAAATACTGCAGTGTAGTGTGGAGAGCAGGGCTGTTGTACAGGAGGACCAAATCACTGATTTCCAGAGTCAGAAGTCGTGGCTGCTCATCTTAATACCAGTAAATTCTCCTTTAGAATTACCAGTAGCTTAAAATTAAGGTAATTACATGATGGGAACCAATGCAGGACACCGAGCTAGTTAGACAGCACTTTATTTATTTACTTAAAGTTGCTTTATGAGAGCTCCTCTGTGTCTCCTCAGCACAACCAGGAATCTTTTCCAAGGCATTCTGTTGGAAGGAATTGTCTCTAGCAACAAAACTGTTCAGCTTTTTTTAAGAGCTGGTTAACCTCAGGGATTTCTGTAGGAACCAGCTGAGTGATGGTCACACAGTTTTGCAGGAGGAGTTGGTAGAAGGAGAGCAGATGAGAAGCTCATAAACTTCTTTCATCTAGTAAATACGTGGCTGTAGGCATTTGTAGGACATTTAAGTATTGGCTTTCATTTAACTTTAATTGTATGTGGAAAAACAAATGGGGATCACACTGAAAAATGCCTGTCGGTGGGGATCTGACTGAGTACATCTTCATGAAACACTTCATGAATTGGTTCACAAAATAGACCTGACCAAGTGTTTTATTTTGTTACACTCAAGGATCTATCAGGATTAAAAGAAGTTGTAATGAATTAATGTAGGAATCAAGTGCTTCTGTGAAGTTTTCCATTTTTACTTTTTACCTAATCATCCAAATCCGTGAAGAAAAATAAATCAGACAATGGATTTCTAACCCATTCTTTATGCATTACTTATGTGTAGGGAAATGTTATCTTCTCCTCCAGTTTCCAGATATACAATGACAAAATGAACCATTGCTTCTCCCAGTCATTTTTGTCTAGAGACCAGGATTGCATCTTCTAAGTTCTGCATTATTGTTTTCTTTCTGTCAAGGTGTGCAACTCTCTGGAAGTCACAGAGAAAATGAGTGTCCTAGAAGTTTTTATCAGGAAGAAGAGGAAGGTGTTTTTTTTTTTTTTTTTTAAGTTGCTACTTGAAAGGAAATACGTTTTTTGCATTTTAGATACTATTAAGGAACACCACAACACAAATCTGAACCAGAAGCCTCTTGTAGCCAGTGTGAAAACCTCCCTTGCAAGGACTTCAAAAATGTAGTGAAACAGGTTGGATCATGGAAAAGTAGTGGTTCCAGATGAAGGAAATGAGGCAAGTGGAATGAAGGAGAGAGCTGAAAAATTATTCTTAACTTCATAGATTTGATCCTGATGATATCAGGCTGCCCCATGGCTGAGGCACCTGCCTGTTGTGGGGAGCACTGAACATTTAATTGCCACCCATGTGCTGTTGTGATGCCTGTGAGGGCAAGCTGGACCTGCAGGGCAGATCTAGAGAGGGGAAACTACCACCAAGCTGTGGGTCCATTGCCTGGTAGTGTTTTGCAGATGAAACTGATAAATTTGGACTGAATTCATCAATTTCAGAGTGGCCACAATCATGTTTTCAAGGAGCTCGTCCTGAAAGAATAAATAATATATAATTAATATAATAATATATTAATATATATTATTTCTTATATATAAAATGTATTACTTAAGTTTGCTCCTGAGTGATTTGCCTCAGCCACTTCTTGCCAAGTGATTTTCTTCAGGAGTCACACTTCCTTCAACACCGTGCAGTGCGGATGCATGGCAAACAGATCTGTCTCATCCCGGGAGATCCAGAATCTGTGGGAATATCTACTAACAAAAAATGAGAAGTGCACTTCTCCCTTTGAATTTTTATTGCTATTTCCTTTTTATGGATGCAAACCTTGCTGCAGAGCAGCCTGCCTAGGGCCGTGTGCACTCAATAAAGGACTGACTGATTTCTCTTTGTGAACGTGATTGAGGACTTGATTCGGAGCTAAGAAATATCTAGCACTGGATTATGTTCTTTCTGTAAGATTACTAAAGATATTTTGTTTATTGATGTAGATAAAACAGTGCTATTGTTTTCTTTTAAAGGGGAGTATAACTGCAGGGGGAAACATTTTTCTCACATAGATGGCAGAGCAGCTCAGTCCTCAGTCACAGAATAGCAGTGCACATATATCCATACAAAACACAAATATGTGTGCACACAAATGTAGAAAATGTGTTTATTTATGGTTCTTTATAGCACAGTCTTATTTCTAATACTGTACACCTGCATCTCCTTCTGTACATCCTAATTAACAGTAAAAAGAATGCCTAAAGAGTTTTTTTTTTTTTAAAGTGGCGTCCAAAATTAAACAGCAGTTAAAAGGAGAATGATGTAATAATACAAATAGCTTAACTCAGCTGATTTATAGATATTGTCCCTCATTTTTTGTTTCCTGTTCTCCTGTTTACTTGGAATGCCAGTGCTCAGGCCATCTGGTTCTGGGGACAGTGACAGCCCTTCAGGTTAACAAATATAAGATGAAGAAATATAAGATGATGCTACAGTGGCTACCTCTAATAGATCTGTCATTGTCAGGTGTTAAAATGTCCAAGCATATGCTGAGATTTATTTCATTTCTCGTTATCATTATTTTCCATACTGAAGGGGAAAAAAAAAATATAAAGGGGGTGTGGGGGGTGGTGAGCATACCCAACAAAAGTAAGCCCAGATTGCAGATAATAAATATTACAGTGTTGCCATGAAGTATTAGTACTTCATTAGTTGCTATTTATGTAGAGGCTGTTTTCTTTCATACAGTGTTTTGTATAAATTCACCTGTTCTGCTTCATGCTGATAAAGAAGTGGTTACTTAGGGAAGTGTGTGACCAAGCACTTGGAGGCCGTATGGCCAAGATGAGGAAAAAAATTTATTTTTGTGCTTGTAGGAAACAAATAAATGCTAAAAGAAAAATATCCTTTAATTTGGATGTATATATTTATTTTAAATACCTGTTGTGTCTAAAAATAGGTATAAACCCACTGAGATTTGATTGACTGGAAGATGCCTGTCAGACTGTTTACAAATAAAATCTTCCTTTTCACACTGAAAATTAATGTGTGGCTCAAAAAAAAAAATAACAGCAAGATTAGCAATCAATTGATGGCCCTCTTTTAAAGCAGGTTTGTCTGTACGTGTAATGTTGTAAATAATTACTTTTGTATCTATTGTGTTACGCATGACATTTAGAAAACACTACTGCAAGACAATTTGAGAACAAATTAGATCAGAAGCAAGAAAGAACTGCAGGAAGGATTTTAATCAGCCTTCATTATTTATCCCTGTATTCTGAGAAGATTATAGATGCCAAATAGATGCCTTTAATCAAATAATGATTTAAATATTCAGATCTCACCATTTCAGTCAAATGCAGTGACCCAAATTTCAGGCATCCGAGGGGAAAACGCTGCGGTTTGTGCAGCTGATAGAAGAGTTCTGTTCCCACCCCCTGCTGCAATTAATTTAGCCATGATCCATTGTTTGTTTTTTGTCACTTCTCTGGTTTTCAGAAGTTGCCCTGTCTGCTGTTCATAGTGTTTTAAGCTAAACAAGATGATCCTTTTCATTTGTCTGTCTTTTTTCTTCTGTGCAGCTTCACCGCCAGGGCCACCTGAACAAATCAACTGCTCACAAATAAACACAGCTCTGGGTGTTTTTAACTGAGGTTAACTGGGCAGAGGCAAAGGAAACTCACTCCTCTTCCTTGTGTCTTCTTTTGTAGTTAATCTGCTGGATTCAAAAACAATTCAAGGGGAGCTGGGCTGGATCTCCTACCCATCACATGGGGTGAGTTCACTGGAGTGTGAAATGGGAAAATGCTGCTGCAGACCACTGTGCTATTTAACCATTGTTTCCTCTTCAGAGGACACCGTGCAGTAAGGCTGGGGCTTTGGAGGTGCAAAAATAATCTGCTCTGAACTTGCAAAATATGATTTATATAGCTGTGGGGCCTTCTCTTTAGAACACCCATCCCACTGCAGGTAAAACCCTGGAAGGGCTCATTCCTTGGGGAGAAACATGAAAGCAAGAGGTGCACTGAACAACACCAGCAAAAAGTTCTCTTTAGGTTCTGCTCCTTCTCTGTCATAAAGTGTGTTTCTAAAAGAGATCATGGCTCTGCTTCATGGTGTTACTTACTAATTTGTTCAGGTGGAAGTAGTGGAAGGTGAAAGCTGTGTGGACATAAGGGGCTGATGTAAGTATTTGTTTGTAACTTTTGTGCTGAATTGTTGCTGAACTGTTCAAGTTATGAGTTGGAGTATTACCACAGAAATGTCTAAATAACGTTCTGGAGGTGGTTGGTGGTTGTTCTGTTTACCTTGTATCAAGATCTAATGAAACTAGGTATTCTTTTGTAAGATTTAGAACTGCAGTCTTAAAGCACCTGTGCTTTCCAATTTACTAACTCCATCATTTCTACATAGTTTTTGCCAGCAGACTCTTTTTAAAAATTTCTTGATAGCATCATATTGATGACTAAATGGTGTATATCTGTCTAGTGATGCTGATATGTGTTCACTCCCCACCTCCATATCTCTGTGTGTTTGTGTGTAGGAACATCCCATCCCTCTCTTTCTGCGTTACGTCATGCAGATATGCAGGATGACTCCTGCATTCCTGCATTCTGTTTCCCCCAAACACAAAAAAACCCCACTTTGCAGTTGAACCCCCATGTCCAGAGCTACCCTTGCTCTCAGAGAAGGCTGAGCCATCAAGTCTTTGCTGAAAGAAAGCACCTGTGAGACTTTCTTTTGCTGTTCTTTCTTTTGTTGGTTTTTTTTTTTTTTAAGCTTTGGGCAAGTTGTTGATTCACCTTTATCACTTTTACAGAAACAGTATTAACAGTGCCTTTGCATCTCTGCCTCATGGGATTCCTTTGCTAATGTTTAAGTTGTGCCTCCTTGATATTGGGCATGATGCAGGTGTGTAGCAGTATTCAAGGATGAAGGTTTGGTTCATTTTTGGAGTTTATGCATGGATCTCTCTCTGTGTCTCTGGATAAAATTGTTCCATTCTCATGGGAAAGAAGTGGGAAGAGGATTCAGGTTTCCTCCTAGTGGCTTTTTCTGCTGACTTTTCCCAACAAGAAACATCTCTAAACAGGATGTCCAAGAGGGAACTCTCCAGCAATTTCTAGTTCATCAGTGTGATTTTTTTTTTTTTTCACTTGCATTTTTTTTTTATGAAGCCTTTCTCTCCCAGCTCCCACTGCTCCCCTGCTTTGCTCTCCTGCTCTGTTCAGCTCCTTGCAGCTGTGCAGATCTGCTGCTCTGCTCCCTGCAGCTGCGTCTCTCCTGCCTTGGGTGCCTAAAGCAGTTGGTAGGGAATGATGCAGGGTATCATGGGGGCTATAAGGAAAACAGATGTGCTGCATTACCCCACCAAAAAGGGCCCCTGGATCTGTCAAGGTCAATTTTATTGGCTTTTACAAATTTTTGTCAGGTAAATCCAGCCCAAGTTGTTGTTTGCGTGTGTTTGTACATGCTGTTCCTATTTACTGCCATATCCTCAGATATCAAAGCCAAAGTAAATCATGGAATTTCACTGATGTTCTTACAAGTTAATGAAATTCTTCGTTAAAAATTGCGTGGCAGTAAATGAATGTAGATCATATGCTGTGACTGTTTTTGGAAGAGAACAGAGGCTCTAGACTGTTGTCTTCAAAATACCTTGAAATTTTAAGCTTACATTTTGAAATATAAATGTAAAGTGTAGAAATAACAATGTTTATCCTATCCCAGTTGGCATTTTGCTTTAAAATGGTGACAACTTGAGCATCTTGTGACAGAGACACTCTCTTCTTACAGCCCTTTATTTATAGTCAATTAATTAAACCTGGTAAATATGGCTGTGTCTGTCTCTGAGCTAAAATATGAACTTAAAACTTCAGTGGAAAAACGTTATAATAAAGATGTCAGATCATATTGAAAGATTGCTAATAGCAGAGCAGTGATTTAGGAGGTAAAGCTGATAGAGCTGCACTGGAGGCTGTGACTCACAAATGAGAATATTGGTGTCGTGCCAGTTCCTCTCGAGCGTGCAGCAGTGTTCACATAAATGTCAGGACACCAAAGCTGGTGACTTACAGGGTTTTTAAAAATAATTTAACTGAAGTGTTTAACAAACCTCTTACTAGGTTAATAATTTTATCCCGTTGATACATGATATTGATTGATTTTTGGCAAAATGGCCCAAACTGATTGGTTCTTCTTTATTCCTTTAAGTTGCCCTCGACTTGAGCATATGTAGTAATAGCTTTGCAGAAATTCCTGAATATTCATGTTAAGGTTTGTAGCTCATTGGCATTCAGGGGTTTGTGTGTCCCACATGAGCACGCTGTAATGGCAGTGGTTTAGACTCTGGTGAGTAATTTCACCCTGGAAGAATGTGATCTCTCCTTGAACCATCCCACACAGCCACAGCCTTGGCTCCAGGAACACTGATCTGGTCAAGCTCATTAAAACCCCGTCAGCACAAAGCATTGGCCCCTCCAGATAGCAATACACAAGAATTTAAAAAAACATAATAGTAGGTTTTGCTGATGCTTGAGCATGATTGGCAGCAGCCACAAGGCCCCTGTCCTGTGCCACCATCCCCAGCACCTGCCCAGGCAACCTTTTTTGTGATGCCAATCAGTCAAACCCCAGCTCCATTTCTATAGGTTTCATTAAAAGGGAAAGAAAGAAGAGCTACTTACTCTGTGCAGAGTATATTATTGATATGCTGATTAAGCATAATGCAAATGATCATTAACCGTAATTCACGTAAATTACAGCAGCACAGATGTGGGGGTTGGGAGGATAAAGCAAGTCACTTTAATAATATACAATAGAAATGTGATGGATAATTCATACAGGACAAAAGGAGTACAGTCTAAACCCTGCTCTGCATATTCATGGGCGGAATTTTATTGGTTTCAGCATCATTTTTTAGGGAGAAAGATGTATCTGACTCCTGCTTCATGGGTTTTGTTTTTTTTTTTTGGTGAAGTTTGGAAAAAAAAAACCCAAACATTTGTGGCATAATGTCAATCCATCGTTCTGCAGTCATGCAGCTTGTGACTCAATCTTTACGTATTAGTCAAATTTATGGACTTGAAATTTTTGGTCATGTTTTTTTCATGTAGTCAGTAGAAAAGTAACAGAGAAATCACTCTTATCTTGTTTTGTTTGTAGCTAGAGAAAGGAATGCTGTGGCATTTTTTTACTGTCGTGTAAAAGATAATTGTTAAAAAAGGAACCAAACTAAGTCAGGAAAAACAAACCACAAAAGAAACAGCTCTAACAAAAAAAAAAAAAAAATATCCTACCTCAATGAGTTCTGTACATGGCTAAAGTTAGTAAAATGCAGACAAAATTTAAAGGACTGATAGGAAAAATAACAGTTCTGTCTTTGATCTTGAGAGCTTTCTAAATCCCTGAGTTTCTTCAGAAACATTACATTTCTTTGAGAGCTGGCCATACTCAGTACCTTAAACTTTTGGGCACCTAGTTTGAAATTTGGTGTGGATAACTTGGCTTTCTCTTAGTGGCCACTCTGATGGTCATTTGAGCAAATCGAGCTGATCCTGTTGGTAATGGAAACTGGTTCATCAGTGTTTGAGGAGAGAAGGGTAACACTCCCTGCTCCCCTAATAGCTGGTGTTGTGCCAGGCAGGCTAGAGCCTGCGTGACTGAGATTAATAAGAGTTTTTCCATCAGCCAAAAATTGGGTTAGAATTAATAAAAAAAAAAAAAAATCCAAGCAAAAGTGAGGAAAATGCCTCCTTTCTTATATTTCAAAAGCCAGAAAGTAGTTTGTCACGTTAGCCTGCATTGCTGCCTACCCAGGCTGCTGGCAGCCTCCTGGGTTTCATTTGTTCTGCTTTCAATAGTTGCCTAATGTGTGGCACTATAAAAACTTTTGGGTCTTTTCTTTTTGGTGGATATCATGGACAGAGTGACTGCAGGAGAACCTGACATATATAAGCATTTGGATGTCCCCTGGGACTAGGTGAAGGTAGAGGAGAATTTGTGCAGGGTACGTCCTGGCTCTCATTAAGGTGCTCTCAAATAAATGTCATTCAAGAATCAGTTTCTCAGCCCACTGTGACTGGAAAGTTTCTCTGTTAATGCAAAGACATTTTGAAGATTAATAAGTATTTCCACGGGGTTTGCTTTCCTGCAGCTTTGTGTCTTGCTATTAATTGCATCCTGTTCTGTGGAAGGTTTGGATTTGTTTGTTTCTTTTAGTAGGTCCTTAGGGCCAGTGGTTTTCCTTGTGCCTTTCCTTCAGCTGGGCACACGCAAAGTTTTTCTTCCTTGCACAAGTCTTACATTTTCACACCATTGCAGAATCTCAGGGCAGCAGAGCTTCCAAAAAACCTCAAAAGTGGCCAACAAAAATACAAAAACTTATCAAACGCCTCATTTTAGGTTTTTTTTTTATTTTGATTGACGTCTTAGCCTGTGTTCATTTTTTGTCTGACACCAAACTTGACAACTTCTAAGAAGTACTGTATATAAAATGGGCAGTGTTGCTGAAATCACTAAGTGGTCACGAAAATGAATTTCAAAGTGAACCCAGTGGTATCAAACAATTGGTATGAGACAAAAGACTGAAACTTAAAGATATCTTTGTAAAATAAAAAAACTAGGTTCTTGTTTTAAAAATGAAAGCAATCATGTTATGCTGTATACTTTCTTTTCCCTAACCATCAGCAGTGGAATTTCCTTAGTACTTCTTAAAACAATGTGTTCTGGTAAAATCAAGATTTATCTGTTTTGCCTGAGCTCTGGTCTCCTTACAACCTCACACTGTTAGCCTGCCTTCCACAATTTGTGTATCATGTCTGAAATGCAGGCAGACTGTTGTGACGCTCGCAAGTCAAATGAACCACTTGGGATTCTGGTTTTGTGATTCATAGACTTTGTTTCATCTTACAGTGAGCGGCTGATTGGGAAAATAATTTTTTTTTTTGTTAATATGCTCATTTTTTCCACTTCAGTATGTGCTTCTGGGGTGCACTGAAAGTGTATTTGTTTAACTTGATTCTCCATTTTTCAAAATAGTGAAAACTAAAAAATAACAGCTTTCATAAAAGTTTTTCTTTTTACATTCAGTTTTCTGTAATCAAGCATGTGCTGTTTCTCAGTTTTAGACTTCTTGTTTTCTTCCTGCTGAAATAAAACTCTCTGAGTGTTCTGCTGTAAAATGAATGATTTTTCTTTGGAGAGGGACAATTAGAAATCTGCCTGATTTCTGAAGTTTTTAAAGTCTCTTCATTCACACTCAGCCTTGAATCAGAATGCAATTGTGGTTTCTTCAGTTTGTGGATGCTGCTTTTACACAAAATCTGAATTAGTAAAAAGAAAAATTTTTGTATTGTACTTTTTTCCCCTTTCTGATAGATCTTTCTTGTAGCAACATAAAGCTCTGAGATAGGCCAGATAAATATGTTAATTCCGTGAATATTGTTATATTCATGACTGATTTTGAATAAATGTGAGTTTTGTCGATATTTTCAGAAGCAGTGTGAAAGTAGTCAATGACAGTGTATTTTAACTTGGTTTGACTACTGTTTCTTCTGTGCACTATCTTCTGCTGCTTGCATTAACTGTGCATTTAAAAGGGAAGTTTAAATTGAAAAACTTAAGTGGAGTTGACTAAAGAAATAAGATAAATGCTTTGGGGAAAAAGAAAGAGATTAAACATATTACTTCCAGGTCTTCTTAGGAATTGTTACCAGAGAGAAATGCCTTCCTTTTTAAAATGTGGAGGACTGGACTATTCTTAAAATGTGAGGGTTTTTTTTAATAATTGCAGTCTGCATTGCATTCATTTGAAAAATTCAATGTGATCATAATGGTGCTGTGTTTTGGTACATTTTTAGAAAGCTTTTAAGTTGATCTAAAGTAGAAACTGTGCTAGTTTCAGTGATTATTATTAAGGGAGGGAGGCTTTTCTTTTTTTCTGCTTTTTTACTATGTTACTTCAAATTATGAGATTTCTATTAAAAATAATTGTTACAACAAGAAGAAAAAGTACAATAAGGGCAATGTCCTTATAACATGTTTTAGTATGAAAAATATGGACAACCTCCCCTATTTCATTAGCCTCATCAGTCCTTTTATTTACTGGTAATTAGGTTGCTGATGGTTGGAGATCAGTTTTCTGTGGTTTCAAATAAAAAAGAAAAAAAAAAGAAAGCAAGTTTTGGCTTTTGCTCCAAGAGTTAAATAAAGATCTTATTTAAAATTGGAAATGGAGATGCTTCAGCTTCCAATTTTCCCTTTTAACTTTCAAAGCTTAGAAGCAACGTCATTCTCCTCATGGGCAGAATTTTATTTCTGTCAGCATAAATCCAGGCCATTTGTGAGAAGTTCTCTCAAATGGTCTCATCGCCACGAGATATTTTCCATTTTGTGAAGAAACGCTTACTCCATAATTTTATTCTTTTGTGTTGAATTTATTTGCATAAACCAGAACAGAACAAAGTAAATACAGGAACTGTCATGAAATGCAATATTATTTATCATAGGGGCACACTGCAGTCGGTTTTAAGACTGTTTTTATAACATCAAGTCCACAAGACAAGAAACTCCTGTCTTCAGTTAAAAATGTCCATAAATGTTTTTCCCCTGATAGCTTTGCTGTGGTTATATTTATGGTCTCAATAGTTTGGGTAGGTAGTTTATTCTGGATTTTCTTTCTTTTTTTTCCCCAAATATCTGTAAGCATTCGGTGTGAGATGCCTGTAGTTCTAGAAGCGCTTTTAGAAGGTATAAAGTGCTTTTAGGAGGAGCTGGGAAGTGGGCGCCAAGGGCACTGATGGGTGCAGGGGGAATGAGCGAGACTCGCAGGATGTTTCAAGGCAGGAGACACTCGTTGCTTGATTTCCCCCTTCCCCCAGTCTTTTCGAGTTGTTTGTGAAAATAGCCTGAGCGTTGTGGTGATTAATTTCCTGATTTCACCCGCTTTCTCTTGCCCGGAGCGGCTCGCAAGCCTGGCTGGGCAGCGCGGGCAGCGCCCAGCGCCGGCCGGGCGGTGCCGGGAGCGCTTCCCGGCCCCAAAAACATCGCCTGCCCTTCCCCTCCCTGCTCCGGACACCCTCAGCCCGGCCTGGGCCATCGCCAGCCCTGGGGACACTGCGGCACACACAGGGACGGGCTGCGGCTCGGGCAGAGCAGTGCGCGATGATGATGATGATGATGATGATGATGGAGGAGGAGGAGTGTGGTGGGAGCATGCACCGCCTCGCTGTTCCCCTCCCGGCATCCCGCTGGAGAAGGGTGACGGGCTTGGTGGGGAGCTGGGACAGCGTCCCCATAACGCTGTGCCCAGCGGGGATGTTGGTGTTGGTGTCCCGCACCAGCGGGGGCTCAGTCAGCCCGGCACAGCCCGGCTCGCTCCGAGCGCAGCATCCCCGCTGCCCGTTCCCCATCCCCCATCCCCATCCCCATCCCCGTTCTCCATCCCTGTTCCCCATCCCCGCTCCCCGTTCCCCGCTCCCCGCTCCCCATCCCGCTCCCCGTTTCCCATCCCCGTTCCCCATCCCGCTCCCCGTTCCGTTTCCCATCCCCGCTCCCCATCTGGCTCCCCATCCCGCTCCCCATCCCCGTTTCCCATCCCCACTCCCCATCCCGCTCCCTGTTTCCCATCCCTGTTCCCCATCCCGCTCCCCATCCCCGTTTCCCATCCCCGCTCCCCATCCCGCTCCCCGTTCCCCATCCCGTTCCCCATCCCCGTTCCCCATCCCCGCTCCCCGTTCCCCATCCCCACTCCCCGTTCCCCATCCCCGCTCCCCGTTCCCCACCCCGCCTCCCGTCCCCGCTCTGTGTCCCGGCAGGTGGCGATGTCCCTGCAGTGGGGACCGGGATGCTGTCCCGCACCTCCCGGCCGGACAGGCTCGCCACGCTTTAGGCAGCTGCTCTGTGTCCCTCGGGATAAAGCATCCAGCTGCAGACCTCAGCCAGCAGCCGCTGTTTTGGTTCTGGGTGCTCTTGTTGAGGTGTTACGGTGGAACTCATGCTTTGTGCTGATATTCTGCTTTTAATCAGCGGTGGAGGCTGTGAGCTGCTGAGGGCTCTCTGCACCGGGTGGAGATACCATCTTACACGTAATAAGGTGATGAAATCTCAGAGTTTCGCTCCGTGACATCTGGCCATTTCATCTGCGTTGGTCCCTCCTGCCTAACTGCGATTACTCCAACTTTATTTCCAGCTGCTGGGTTTCCAGAGGCCCCAAAGGGCAGCTGAGACACACAGAGTGATTTGATTGCTGGCTGTTAGCAGAGGACGAGGGGATGAGAGCTGTGCTGCGATGTGGTTTGTGTGCTCTTGCAGTAGGCAAGGAGGGGCAGTCAACACCATCCTTCCTCAAGAGCCTGACAATTGATTTTAGTTGGACTCTGGGGGGGAAAAAAAAATTGAATTGCTCTGTGTTCGTGTTTTTAAACAAAATAAAAGCCTAACCCCAAAGTGAGTCTCTTAAATCTAGAGGAAAGTTTCTGATTCCAGTAGCTGAAACTTAGCTTTTAAATTGGATGTCAAGGTTTATATGCTGCACTTTTTGAGTAGAAAGGTAGGAATTAGTATCCTATATCAATTGTTTATGTTGGAATGGTAAAGGTAGATTTTGACCACTAATCCTTTAATTAGTGCCTGTGCAGACTTCATTGATATCAACAAAAGGATTATAGTCAATTAAGTTGGGTTAAGGTAATTCACCCAAAAGTTATGACTGATGGGAGAGGGTGATAGTGTTGGTTATGAGTCAGGCTGCAGAATGGCATAAATCAGAATCTACTTTTCACTTGGAATCTCCCTTAAAATGTTGTACTGAAATGTGTCTAATTTTCAGAGATGTAGATTACCAGAGACAAATTAAAATGCTGTTTAGGAGAGTTGCCAGGAGGCCACACAGTCTCCTGCTCGGTGCAGGATAATTGCTAAGCTTCTATCAGGTCAGCAGCTCTGGTTTTGGGTAGTGGAGTCTGAGGCTGGAGATATAACAGCCCCTCCAGGCCGCATGTTTCAGTGCTTCTGGTGGGCAGAATTCTGCCAGATACCTAACCTGAATTTCTCAAGACACATTTTGTGGCTGTTTTCTCTTCCTACACCATCTGCTGTTACTGAGGAGAGTTTGTGTTAACTCCCTTTCAAGTTGTTGCAGTCTGTAATGAGATCATTCCTCAGCTTTTCTTCTTTTTACAAGGCTGAACAATCCCTGTGTCTTTGCAACGTATTTGTTCTCCAACTTGGTATTGAACAATCCTATTAGGTGTGATGCCATACTCACTGCTGTCCTGGCTTCCTTAATGGGGAGGTTAATGTGGAAAACCTCTAGTAGGATGGTGGAAAAATATCCAAGAATGGGATGAAGTAAGGATGTAGGTGCTTTATCTGTGTAACTGATGGAGTGTTTCAGTCTAGAAACACCTCACAGCAACACTGCAGTTTCGTTTACATTCCTTTTACAAGCCAGGGATTTAACAAGTCTAAGCTAAATGGGTTCTGGAGGGATTTCTTGAAAAGAAAGATAACAGCATAGTGTGGCTTATTTCTTCACAGCTCCTAAAAATAAGAAGTCTGGCCTTAAACTAACTTGTGATCGAAAAGCTCTTATAATAGGAGACCTGTTTGTCTAAAATCAGAATGTTTTCAAGGCCTTTTTCAATCTTAATAGCCCTTTCCATGATTGTATTTTCTGCTCAGAGGGGAGATTTTGTCTGCTTCAGATTCAGTAACAGAAGTGCTTTATGGAAATTGAGTGTTTTGGAGTTTGTTTGTTTGGGTTGGAGTGGGTTTGTTTGTTTGGATTTTTGTTTGTAAGGGTTTTGTTTGTTTAAAAAACCCAAACATTTTCTGTGGGTAAACAGGATACAAAAAAAAAAAAAAAAAAAAAAGCTGAGGAAATAATGGCAGCTGAACTGAAGGTGAGAGCTTTGGGTATAGTGACATTAAACATTCAGCTCTGTGTGGAGAGATGTCAGGTGTGAGGGTGAGTGAAGAATCCAAGAGTGGAGTGAGATCTCCAGAAAGCAACCTGGATTTAAATTGCTTATGGAGCTGTTTCTGCTGCCTTCCCTCTGGAAGGCTTGGAGCTCCTTTCCCACGTGACAGTAGGGAATAAAGATGCCACAACAACCTTCATGTTCCAGAGAAAAGACAGGACCTTGTGGCTTCTTTGAGAGGGAGAGAGCTTGGGTTAACTCCTGATTTCCCTGAGACTCTGACTTCATATTTCAGACATTGATTCAGTGATATTTGTGCCTGTTACCTGTTGAAAACTCTGCCTTTGTGCACCTCTGCAAACACTCACTCAGAGTCCAAACAAACAGGATTCTTCACTTTTCACAAGAATTAAAATCCCAACCAGAGCTTCAGAAGTTAATTTTCCTGTGTAGTTTGATACATCATGTTCAGTGCATTCCATCAGACTTATGGGATGTGTAACCTGGCAAAGCAAACACTGCTACTGGAGCTTGAGCGTTTATGTTCCCTGATATCCTTGTGTTACCTGTTTAACTTTCACTAATATTTCTGTGACACTTTATTAATAAACATAATGTACCCGTGATGGTAACTTAATTTTACTTTGAAACCTGGTAATAAATGTTTGAACTGCAGAGCATTTCTGTAGAAGTGTTTTAGCCTGAAGAAATGTTTAAGAGGAGAAGCCGAGCTGCACTTCTGCTGATGGCACCGTAATTCAGCGGTGTGTATTCAGAAGTAAATGGTTTTCAGATTAGAACATCCTCTTACAATGAAAACATCCAGGGGGTGAATGTTAATCAGATCTTGTAGAAAAGTGCTCTGTGGATGAAGGACAGGCAGAGGTGGTGAGGTAATGCACGAAATAAATGTGCAGCCCAGGTGGAAACTTTGCCTTTACCACGGGGTTGATTTGCCAGAACCACAGCAGTCCTGAATTGTTACTCCTGTAGACTGGAAACTAACTGGAGTACCTAAAAAATACTAAAGGCAGGTGTTGGTTTTGAAGCACAGAGGGTGGGATGGGATGGGCAGATCTGGGAACAAACCCTTTACTGAACATCAGCGCTGTCACGTTTTTTAATTCAAATCGTCTTTTAAGAGAAAGTTGTGCGTTGTCTGTCTTGTGCTGCTGCAAGCAGAGGGTGCATTGTGGGCTGCACCACTGACTTCCTGAAGAGTTTGGGATTTTTGTATTCAAATATTGATAGAGAAAATGGAAGCAGAAGCTGAGAGAATGGAAAACGTTTTGAAAACGGTAAATGTTCTCAAGATTTTTAGGAAAATTGACGTATAGTGCATGCTACATTTTGAAAATTCAGTTGTTGCATGTGACTGCACTATTGCAATGTCTTGATTTAGAAGGTGGAGGGCAGCATTAAACCCACAGAGCTAATTTACTGGGGTAAACCACTATTAATAGAGACAAAGTGGTTTCACAAAGTGAAAGGCCTGCAATCTGTGTTATATTGGCTGAAATGTGGTGACTTTGAAGATGGACCAAAGAAAATACAAAATGTTTTACTTGACTCAGAGTTGTTTAATCTGAAGAATGGCAAGTTCCTCTACAGAAGATGAAAAAGAGCAATATAATCTGTTATTAACTATATCATTTACATTAAATGTGTAGTTGTTTGTCTTTATGTCCCTTGAAAAATAAAGAGGATTCAACAGTGGAGCAAGGAAGTGTCTGAACTGATTTTTGTAATCCTGATGTACAAACATTTTGCAGGGTTCTCTCTGCCACCCTATTTTATGTTTAACATAAAATGTATATTTAATTGCCTCTGAAATGTTTGGAAGTGAACTTTTTAAAAACCATATGCCTTTTAACTGGTGCATGGTAGAGGTGTTTACAAACACTGGCCAAATGTGGTGTTGGTTTGTTTAACCTGCTTCCCTAGTTGAGTTCAAGGCACTGCTGTGACCAAATGTAAACAGGTTTCGTCATGGCCACTTGCAATGTGTTGTATTTAGGAATCAAGTTCATTTAGTAACTTATGGCAGGGTTTTATTCCTCTTTGTCTATGCCTTGTTCATATTCAAATTGGAATTGTGCTGAATTTCCATTGTGGCTAAGAGTAAAATATGACTTTGTGTAGGTAATGCTCGTGCACTGAACGTAACAAAGACACGAGTTACTGTAAAGGTTTTGTGGTTTGGGTTTTTTTCTAAATATGAGTAATGTTTTGTAAATGCATGAACCAAAATGAATATAAATAACATTTTGGCATCATGCTCTCTGCCAGACATTGTGGAACAAAGTCATGGCTGGAAAGGACAGAGGTGGAGTGAGTGTCTGAAGAGGAATCGTTGGTTCAATGTGACTGTAAATGCCTTTGTTGTGAAGAGAGAATGAATGCAGAATTGTAATAAGTGACCACTGATGGCTGGTGTGAGCAATGGATATGGTATTCTGGGCAACTAGAAAGGTTATGGAATGGCTAATGGCATTATTAAAATTATAATAAAGTAAGAATGCCAAAAGGTCATAATAAATACTAAAGATATATTGCATTATCTGAGAGAGAACGGGCAAATAAAAAGAAGAAAAAGCAAAGAATCTTAGAAGTAACCCAGAATAATTTGATTAATGTGGTGTTTACATAAAACCAAAATTAGGTTAAAAACATTGTTTCAGCGTCCACAAATCTCTAAAAATGTGTAAACAAAGAATAATGCAAGAAAGATGGTATTGGAGTAACTGACAGAGCATCATTTAGAATTAGTGTTTTTGGTGCCACTTGACATTTTGTGCACTGAAATGAATAGGGATATAGGGGAAAACAGGAGATCACAATATAATAGATTTTAAAAAGGAGCAAAAGAAGGTGAAACTGAGGGAGGGACCAAGAGGAAATTCAGGAAGAAGGAGAAAAAAAGAAAACTGAAGGATGCAATCTTTAAAGTACACAATCCTGTATAAACTACCTGCAGACTGAGGAAGAGACATGCATGGATTATAGGTTATTTTTTTCCTCTTGTTTATTAAACCAGGAGGAGAATCCATGTTTGCTTCCTGCTCTGGGGTCTGTAGGGCAGCATGGTCCTTTCTCTCCAGAGGGCTGCATGTTCCTGAAGCAGTGACTCCTTCCATAGCAGCATTTCTCCCTTTTTTCTTTTCTTTTTTTTTCTTTTAAGTCTCTTTTTCCATGGTTCAGCAGATATCTTAATGCGTAAAATAAATACAGAGTCCTGCTCAAGATATTATAGTATAATGCAAAATTCTAATAGTTCTTTTCCTACAATTTTAGGGACAGAGTATAAGTTCTCTGTGGTCTTTTTTTTTTCTATGAATGCAAATATCTTTATAGCTATGTACACACTCACTCTTGCCTGATAAAGAAGTTGAAAATGAAAAAGCTGTGCAAATTTATATATATTTAATACTGTATGCAGTGCATAAAAACATAATTCATAGCCTATCTGTGAGTTGCATTAGGTCCTGACTGTTCAAGGCTTTTTATCAGTCCTGCTGTACAAATCTTGTCTTTTCTTTATGCAAACAAGTTGGTATTTTTTAGTGTTTGCATGATAATTTCAAAAGAGTCATCCAAAATAAACTTATATTTATTAAATTAGACCTTCTGCTGCTGGTGTATCAGAGCAGCCAAATGCAATGTATGTGAGCACTTGTGGAAATCAGTTTTTTATTCTACTGTAAGTTAAAGAAACCCCAACCACCCACAAATCAAAGAAACCTTGCCATTCCCAAAGGAAGCAGGCAGTATTAAAAGAATTCAGTTTAACTCAAAGGAGGGCTATAGACCAGATCATTGTATTGATATCAAGTTCCTTGTGATTGATGGTACAAGAGTGAATAAGAAATTAATTTGATAGACATTGATTTTGTACTGCAGTGTATTGACAACGTGCAATGTGATCTCTGCTTTACAGAACTTGACTACTTTCTTATTGCTCTTAAAGGTTATTCTTTATTCCTCTACGTCCTATCTTTTTATTAATATGAAGAAATGAGCATTCCAAACTTTCTGTTTTGAGCAACTCATTTGGTTTCACTGGCATGGGGTGATTTGGTCTGGACCACTTTCGTCCTTTTGAGAAATTAAGTGTTCATTAAATGTCCTCCTTTCAAAGTTTTCATCACAAAATAAGATTTAATGGATGGCTACATGTACAGAAGTTTTTACTGTGTATGCAGGGTTAAAGCCTAGGTGATAATTTCCTCTACCTTCTACCATTTAATTTTTTCCTATGTCTTCTTGAAACTCTATTGCCTTTACTCCACAACTCTGAATAGTTTCAAAGAGTTTCTTTGAAAAGTCATCAAACCACATAAATGCAGTTTATTGCATAAACTTTGGAACTTGGAAAGCATTTGGACATTAATACTGGGGGGCAATCTCAGTTTTTGATATTAATTCTGGCTTTTTTTGCTCATAGGCATAGCAAATTTAAGAGGGTATTGGACCTACAGTTGCAGAAGAGTTTTGTGTAAGATACGTTATTAGACCTCTCTGAAGGTGTGTTAAAAGGCTAACTTGCAGCAAAAAAAAAAAATCCACATATCTAAGTTTTTGTGACAAACTGGGGTCGTTAGCTTGCTCTACATAAGAGTGTGCCATAGATTTTGCACAGAGTGGAATACTGGGGCAGGTGGAAGTTGGGGACATGAAAAATAAGTTGCAATTTTCAAAAGGCAGCACACTACTTTAGCAGTGTAACTGGAATTGACCCAGACCGGAGTTTAACAAATACAATTGTTAGAGTTTGATGGAATTATCTGAGGAAAGAGCTAGAAAAAGGAGCAAAAATTAAACATTTCAGTCAGTGAGCTGTATCATTTTAGAAAGAACCTCATTTTAACATGGAGGATTACTGTGCTTTTTAAAATGTTATTATGTAGCACCTCAACAAAACCTAATTTAAGTTTCATTCTTATCTGTGGCATAGAATCTATGGGCCATACACATGATGTGTTTATTGCTGATATATTTTTCAGCTGTAACAATGTCACATCACATTTTTCAGTTTTAGCATTTTAATTACACATATTTGACTTGAATTGCTTATGCACCTCCTTTAATGATTAAGTCAATGCATCTCATAAATCAGAAGAAATCAGACAAAGAATCATCTTTGGTGTTGTGTCTTTTATGCCTTAGAGTTTGAGACTAAAGTAATTTTATTCTGTTTTTAAATTTGCATGACCCAGATGTTACTTCTGTGTCAGGAACAAGCGTGAGCCTCCCTAGAATATTTTTGTCAGAACAAAATAGTTACTGTTGTATTTCAATCATTTCCATAGCTGGTGAATTGAAAAATTTATGGACAATATATTACAGGGGAGGACTGCAGCATGATAAGAGAGCACAGGATATTAAAAGAGATGATACATCCCGAAAAAAGGAGAGATTTACTGTACTCAGGAACTACAGCGTGGATGGGGGAAAATGAGAATGGAAAATTAGCTCGCAGATAAAAAACCCCAAACAGTTGAAGGTCAAACACTGACAAATTCTGCATTTGAGTGGGGCTTTGTCCCCTTGCCCCACTTCGTTCTCCTGGCCCTGTGTTTGCTGTACAGGATGAACTCCCCCAGACCCCTCCTGGGCACTCTGGTACCTCGGGCCATGGTTCATGGAGGCAGCAGAGCCCTGCAGAATGGGAATGCAGCCCTAGGAAAGAGAATCTCAGTCTGCTGTGCTGCTATGAAATAAAACAGCCGGGTGGGGTGAGGGGATAGCCTGCTTATTTGTTTCTTTTCACCCTGAGTTATGTGTGTTTCACTGTGTGTAAATTGACACCACGGTTCACAGCATCTCTGAATTTGTTCCACTTTGTCATAAATACCTGATACTTCATTGTCCTGTGGTTTTTGTCCTCCTTCCAGTGAATAGGATTTTATCTTTTTTTTTTTTTTTTTTCCTAGATGCTGTTTTGCTCAAAGCAGATGTTTTATGACAAGTAATTTGAGGGTGTAACATGGAAGCGCTGTGAAATAAAGCTGCTTGAGTGCAGCATTGTCTGGAAAAAAAAAGTAGAGGCATGTCTAAGAAAAAAAAATGCAACAGCATCACTGCGATTGTAGTTGGAAAAATGAGTGTGTTTATTTTGATGAAACTTACTGAGAGATGTTTATTTAAGATAACTCTGATGTTATAGTACAGTTTGTAGTATAATCCATTATATTAATTTGTTTTATGGTAAGATTTCATTAGTTTCTAAGCAATATCTGGATGTTGTTTACCTATTAGTTTTAGTTGTTTTGAAAACTTTGCTCATAACAAAGCCTTTGAGTTGTTCATTATAAAAATACTTCTGCTTTGAGGAGCATTTAGCAGTCTATACCTCATATAGAAGGAGTGTGTAATGGACAGAAAAGAGCTGAAAGATGAGTTTATGCCTTTGTTTTCTCCTTGTGGAAAATAGAAGTTGAAGAAGTCACTTGAATTCCAGAACTTGGTCCTCCATGGTAGAATTAATTCAGTCTTGAAGGACCTGGAGATATCTATTCTGGGGATATCTGTTCTGGAAATAACTATTCTACAAATTGCAAAGCACTTCCTCACTCCTTAGAACAAACACAAGCAGATGGTAAATAACAAATTTCAGTGCTAGAAGGTCCATAACAGTGAACTGACCACAAGGAAGTTGGACTCAGAATTGAGATGAGACATTGCTGTCATCTTTTCTCCTCCTGTTTAGGAAACTTGGTAAACACCAGTTTAGGACGTGTTAGCTTCCTTTGTCTTCTGCCAGAAGTCTGGTGCTAGTGCAGAATTGTGTGTGTCAGCTTTAGAGCTGATCACACTGTGTGTAATTCATTAATATTTTAAGAACATCTGATTTTAATAGCAGAGCTATTTTGAGACTAATGCTTTAAGATGCTATCCAGAAGGCAGCTTGACTTCATCTTTTGCTGTGTGTATTTTCTTTTTAACAACATCTTACATTTTAACTTAACTTTTTTTTTTTTTTTTTTTTAATCTCTGATATTTTTTATTGTCTTGCTTAAGGAAAGTCACAAAAGATCACATAAACATATCCTTAGCTCCAAAGGGTTCAGGACTTTGCTGGTCTGGTTCCCTCATGTCTTGTACTGTTTGCTGAACAGTGGAGTATTTTTGTCCCTGAGAGGTCTGATGTTTTGGTGCCTGAATGGAGAAAATTGTAGATGGTTTTCCATTATTTTAAATTGTAAATAATGTAATTGTAAATAGAAAAAGTTATAATTTTTTATTAAAATCTCTGGCTTCTGTTACACAATTTCTGTTGTCTCAAAATGCAGCATGTGCTGTGTTCCCAAACTGGAGAGTGCTTAGGAATTATCAGTGGTACATACACTTTTTTTTTATGAGATACAGGTTTATTCCATTAGAAATATTAGGATGGGTTTTCCTTTTTTTTTTTTTTTTTCAGCTGTTTCTATTTTAAACCTGCAATTTGAATAGTTAAAGCAGCATGGGAGGTACATTCATTACAATGAATGGAACAAGGCTCTGGTTCTCCAAAAGCATCTACATTTTGGATCCCATTGGAATTAATGAGTTTGCTATCTGTAAAATTAAACAGACATTTCTGAATTTGGGGGAGCAAGTGTTTTATCAATTTTTTTTTTGGTTGTTGCTAGAAAAGTCACTGTTGTCAAAGTTCTCGTCTTGCCTTAAGAAGGAGTCAGAACTGTAACAGGGAAAGTTTTAGGGACTGAAAAAACTTTAGTTTTGGAGCATCAGGATTTACTTTGAGGTTGTGCTTTCCTAAGAACCTTTTCCAGCAGTCTCTTAAAGTGAGGTTGCTGACCTTGTCTCTGAAGTTTTTCCTGTTAGCAAGCTTGTTGTCAGGCTGTGAAATACAAAGGCATTGTTAAAAAAGGAGGAACCTTGTTGACATTTTATTGGGAGTTTTTAAAGCATCAGAAAACTTTTAATAGGTAGGTTAAATGTGGGCATTGTATTGGGAAAAAAAAAAAAAGTAATCTTGAACTAATTTGAAGTCCACAATTAGTTGGGATCACAGGTGGCAAGAAGAAGTTTTAATGATAGCCTGGCCCAGGCCTTGAGGTAAATGATGCATAATTATTCATAACTGCTATTTTTGGCTCGCTTGCATTTGTCCTAGACCTCTGCCTGAGGAAACAATTTGAAATAATTAGTGTGCGAGTGCACTGACAATGATGAATGAATCAAATGCATCTGGTGCCAAACATGGATCTTGATAAGAAGCAGATAACTTTGGCAACTGTGGATTTTTTGTTTTTAGATTTCTGAGACTGGGAACAGTTTGTTCTTGTTGGTATTTTTTATTTTTTTTTAAACTGACATGTTCAACATAGAAAATTACCACTCACTGGGCCATGATCAAAGTGCAGCGAGGAATTCCAGCACCGCGAACACGAAACAGGTCTGCACGCTGTGTGTGCAGCTATTGAGGGCTGCAGAAAATGAAGGGGGTATTAAGGTGGAACATTTTGAAAACTCAGGTCAGCAGAGCCAAAAGTTAATGTTAAACCAGCAAGATGCATTGCTTATCTCACACAGGTTGCAGGCACGTTTTATGTCAATATTCAGCAGCGTAAATACAGCTGTGTGTCATTATCAGAGCAAAGCTAAAGCAGAAACCAAGATTGGGTTCAGATTCCTGCATTGTAGCTCAGTTAATGTTTCTGAGGTCCTCAGAGGTGTTTTCTTTCTCTGGCTTGAATGCTCATTTCTATCTATGTAATTCACTTTATATGGTTTTAGGTGCAGGTGGATGTGAGGCTCTTTTGAAATTAGAGGTGTTTAATGAAGTCTTCTGGACTTCTACGCATTTTTGTCTTGTTGGACTAGTGAACAAATGTTTGAGTTTTTTCCTAATAAATTTGTTTCCTAATAAATTGATTAAAACAGGGTGCAAGGTAGTGCTCAGGTCAGTGACTCCATAACTGAGCTGTGAGCAGCAGTCTCTCAATCCAGAGATAATTTGGCTTTTACTCACTACCTTGCAATTACAGCATTGTGAGTAAAGTTCTCTGTGACAAATGTGGCTCTAAAGAAAGATTTTTCAGACTGAAATGCAAGGTATAAATTTAGGAGAGAGCTGACAGCCTGAGAGTTGGTCTGTTTATTCACTTTTGCATGTGTAAAATTGTTACAATGAGGATTTAAATTTTTGAGCTTGTCAACTGCTGCTGCACGTGTTGTGTTTTAAAGAAGTTTCTTGGTGACAGGCATATTATGCATTTGATTGGACCTTAAACTCTGTGCAAACTTCAACAGAATGCCTATAATAAGTTTTCCAACTTCTAGCTAGTCTTTAACCTTCTGCTTCTACATGTAATTCATGTTTTTCTAGTGATTTTTTCCAATGCCAGTCCTAATATTGCACCAGAAACTTACACCTCTTTGGGCTGTGAACTCTTATGTTGAGGATGCCTTGGCAGGATATGGATCTAGAGGAGATTTTAGCCTATCCAAGCAAAATCTCTGTTCCTAAGAGAAGTTCTGCTATAACAATAAGTTTGCATGATCAGATACTTTTTCTTGTAAATGTCTCGGAGAGCTGTGTCCAAATCACCTAAAATCACAGAAGGTTTTTGTTTGTTTGTTCATTCATCTCAGTGGTCTCTGGGTTTGCTGCTTGATATTGGTGTGGGATGAATCTGGGGAAGTAAAACATGGGGAATAAGTGTATGTTCAGAGCCTTTAGTCCAGAAACTTAAATAAAAGTAAATTCAAGTATTTAATGCTGTCTCACTGCCTATGCACCTTGCAGGTTGTTCACTCAGGCAAAATATTTAACTTGCATGGGTTATTTTTATCTTAAATGCCAAAGATGCCAGAAGGAAAAGGTGAAATGAATGAAAGCCTGAGCAATTCAGAGTCTCTTGAATTGCTGTCACAGCCAGACTGCTCAGAACCTCCCTTGTTGTCTTCTTCCTTCTGGATTCTGCCTTTTCCCACGACTGCTGAGCTCCCGCAGCTGACCCAGGTGTTCTCTCTGCAGAACAGCTGTCCTAAGAGAGATCTAAATGGATGCTGCATTCCACTCCACAAAATCAGGGGCACCCTTGACCTGTGGCCAGAATCTGGAGTACAAGTTTCAAACTCTCTCTCTCTCCAGAAGTATGAGAATCCAGAGCCGATCTTGCCATTCATCAGGATTTCCCACTCTTCCAGAACTCGAGGGTTCTGTGGGAAAGAAGATGCATAATCACTGAATTAGGTGGTATCACCACGTGTGTGCACCCTGGAGCAGAGGTGGATTTCCACACCTCAAAGACCATCCAGTTTTTAGACATTTCAGTGGCTTTGTGGCAAATTATGTTATTTTCTTCATTCCTTTTTTTTTTTTTTTTTTTTTTTGATCTGGCAGGGATGATTTCTTTCAGTAGGTGCTCCAAACTTTTCAGTGAAGAGTTTTGCAGCTCTGGAATCAGCCTAATATTTGTTTTCCACACTGTCAAGAGCTTTTGGCCTCTTGACTTGTCCCTTCTTCCCATTTCTGGTAGATGGGGTGAGGACAGTGTTTCCTGGTAGCTGAAGGTGTTTGCTGATAGTGCAGTAATTTTTAAATGATGATTTTTGGAGCACTGGAGGAATGCCCCTTTTTCAAACTGAAAGGAATAAGATAACTTAAAAAATAGGTTGTGAGCTCTTGTAAGTTGTTCAAGCTGCACAGAATCACAAAGCTTGTTCCAGAAGTGGCAGAAATAAGTGATTTTTATTTTCCCTGGATTAACATCCTAACTACAGGTTGCCCACAAATGTCCTGTGGCTCCTTGCCTTCAAAGCAGTGCCATCAGTCTAGTGTCTGTTCTGTTAAATAAGGTTTGTTCTCTTAGCCTTGGGTTTGTAGTATTTCAATTCTGCTGTTCTTTGTCCCAGCCCATAAAAAAAAAGAAATATTTAAGAGATTTTTCATCATATTCAAGTTCCTCTGTACATATGTTCATAGTAGGCTCACTTGCCACCCAGAGGGGTGAGTCTTGGTGAATATTGAATTTACATAACTGAGGTTTCATTCCTAGAGTATTCCTTTGGGTTTTGCAGTTTTTTTCCCCCTCATAGAAGCAGTGATGCTGCAATGATTTCAGAGCTTAGAGCTCTATTGATCTAACTTGATTTCCAGAGAAAAGAACTGAATCCTGAGCTTAGGGGAGAGAACTATTTCTCTTTTGCAGCCATTATGGAAAAATGTAGAATTTTCAATGTAATGAAATGGGAAGCTTACCAGACTTTAATAGGTAAATAATTTAGCCTGGAAAGACTCTTCAGTGGTCCTAAAGCGAACTGGATTTTTAGGTGGTCATAGGAACAAGAGTAATTTACTCTTTACCTATATAATTACTCCTCACAAATCACTTCAATATATTTGATGTGGGTTTTTTATGTGGGTTTTTTTTTTGTGATATAAACTAATCAGGGTGAATGATGTTTTCTGAGGGAAAGAAGTGAGTGCTCTTATGCTGAGTAAGAAGAGGAAGAATGTTTATTTGGGGCTTTTTGTATGTTTTTTTGAACAGTATTTCGCATGGGTTTTTCTTTGCTATGGGAAAATATTTGGTAGATTTTCATGTAATTTGGAGTTACTGCTTTTTTTTTTTTTATTTTAGTTTTTTTGCAGTGTATGCCTTTCCCATAAAAAAACAAACTGAAAATGATAATTTCTCTGTGGCAACATGATTGAACAATGTACTGTTTTTTCCCAGATGGAAGCAGAGTGCAATAGGCTTTTTTGAGGAGAAGAACATGTTCTTTGAAGCAGATAAACTTATTTATTGTTAGTATCTGAATCTGTCACAGTCAGTCTATGGACTGAGCGTGATAATAGCTGCCTCAAAGGTTATGTTTTGTGCATTCCAACATTTGCACAGAGTGTCGGGTGTGTGGGGAGGGTTAGGTAATAGATTTTGGTTCGGTTTGGCTTTTTTGTTTTCTGGGTTGGATTATTTTTTGGTTTGGTTTTAGGTTTTTTGTTTGTTTTGTTTTTGGGGTAGGTTTTTTTTTTTTTGCTTTGTTTTTTGGGGGGTCTTTTGGGCTGAGTTTTTTTGGTGTTTTTTAATGTTTTTTTTTAATATGACCTTAAGCAGAAAAATCAGGTCGTTCATCCTGTCCCACTCCTGTTCATTGCTGTGCCAGGAGCTCCTTCTGGGGTTACCCATCCTCAGCTCTTTTGAGTTTCCCTGGCAAAGTTTCCTGCTGGGCAGGAGGGGACACTGGCAGAGGTATTCAGGTGCCGTTGACACCCAGGGAAATCAAATGGAATTATTTAATATAGCTCAGTGCTGGTCCTCAAGGCTGGACAACAAAAATCACTCACGAGTCCATTAATGGAACAGAGAGTGCTACTTTGACATGTTAATTGGTTGCCATGCTTTCTTTTCCTCCAAGTCAACCTTTCCTTTGGTCACTTGATTGAAATTACTGATAATTGCAGGGCTGTTAGGGGTCTGTTTGTGCAGAGTGGGCTTGAAGGGGCTTTGCTGTCCAAGGGAGCAGGCAAATGGTTCCTATCACCTGAGAGCTGCTGGGTTGTGCTTGTGCCACACTCCTCCCCTTAAAAAAAAGGGCAACCAAGCAGAAAAAAAAGCAAAGATAAACCCAACAGAATACCACAAGAAGTTACTTTTAAGGAAACCAGTTCTTCCTCATTGGAAAATAAATGGGAGAGTGAGAGTGGTCTGACACAAAATTAGCATAGGGAATATTTCTTTGCCTATTTCCTGCATTATGTAACAATGTGATGTGCTCAGCAGTTACCAACTTTCATGAAGATCAATAAATTTTTAAATTTTTTTTTTAAATGACTGCTGAATAATGTATTGTATTCCTGCAGGAAAAGAGTAAGATTTTGGATTGTTTGAAACTTTCTGGCTAAGTGAAACAAAACAAAACAAAAAAATGCACAGGGTAATTTAAACTGGTATAGCTTCCTGGATCTCAGGGTTTTTTGTATAGATGTTTAACATTGTGCCATATTTAATATTATCCTTTCCAGGTGTAAGACAAAGAACCAAATTAATTTTTTTCCTAACAGACTGTTTTTTTGTTTCTTAGCCAATGAAAGCCAACAATGCTTTCCACTAAATGTTCTTATGACACTTTGTTTCAACTTTTCTCCACTACTTCAGTCAAAGGCTGGAAATTTCTGTATAGTTTTGATTGCCCTTTTCTTAGCTAAGGTCTCTATTTTCAGAAAATAATGTCATTAAAGGATGACTCATTCAATTTGTGTGCCCAGACCTTTGTATTCGAGTGTTACAAAAAAGTCCACTTGAATTTTCTGGTTTGTAGTTATTTTAAACCAGGACATTGCAGATATTGTTTAGTTTAATGAAACATGAACTTCTGTTTTGAGAAATGTTCTTTCTGCTGTGATAATTCACTGTGGAGAGGCATGGGGCCCTCTCTCTGAAATCTGTGCTATAAAATAGCATCTACCATTCAAATAAAACTTCTTATGGACAGAGATGAGTCATTCTTACATATTTCTATAATGCCTTTCACAATGGAATTGGTCCTTCTCAGTACTAACACTTTTCAAGTAATAAGGGTAGCAGTAAAAATACTTTCCTGAACTTGTCTGCTACAAAAAAAGTGCCATTACCTCACTTTCAGAAACATTAAACTTTTTTTTTTTTTTCTCCAGGTGACCTACTTTGTAGGGTAGATATTTCTGAGATCTCTTCCTTTTTCCACAGCTAATCTGCCTTTATTGTGCAAATCTCAGTTTATTTGTAATTTAGTGCATCCTAAATAATTCTAATTCCAGCTAAACCTTCAATTTTAAGTTCTCTATTTTCTAAAATAGAATAATTTTTTCTTTTCTAAACCAGAAACACTTGCATGGATTTTAGGTTGTTTTTGTGACGTAGGTTTGTTTGATTCCCTCCTTGGATCACACATGTGCAGTCGCCCCAGAACTGCTGTTGATGCCTCAGGTTTTGGCTTTTCTATTTTTCACATTCTGTGCTGCTTTAGTGTGTGGGTCTGAGCTTCATATTATGGGATGGTGAGCTCTCTTCACAGAGAAGGGAGACAAAACAATTCCTGCTCCAGCTGGGGACCAAGGACAAATGATCCAAATCTCAGGCCCAAGAGCACAAACACCGTGGGCTGGAGAGAGAAAAACAAGCAGGATGGGACTGCATGGGCTGGAGCTGGAATGGGACAATGAACTGCAAGGTGCAAATGGAGCAGAGCTGATCCCAGTGAGAGCCCCTGGGAGCGCTCGTGCATTTTGGGACCATTTTGGTTCCTCTTGGGTGCAGCCCTGGCTGGGCTCTGGTGCTGCCCATTGAGGCCTTGTAATAAATCCTTACTTTATTCTTTACCTTTGTCTAGTCTATGTTCTAGGTCAGCCTTCACAAGGCATCACTGTCATGACTGAATTAACATTATTTGAATAAGTGGCTGCTAAGTGTAGTCTGGAAATAGCTGACAGAGATGGTGTTCCTGCTGTGGAGTGAGGATACCTTCCTGCTGGTGGAGGAGACAGGGCCCTTAGGGTACAGGCTCCAGGAACAGAAAATGTGCACTGGGGCTGAGCAATCACAGAAGGTGTCTGGGAAAGTGCTTTTATGTAGGAACAAAAGGCCTTGCACCAGGTATTGAGGGCACACTCTGCTTTCCTCATGCTCGGCTGGAATGGGAGCCCTCTCATCATCATTTAAAGAAGCAACTCTGTGACCCGTGTGCATGCACAGATGCTGAGTTACTGATTTAACCTGAAATCACCTGCAGGGCTGGACTGTTTCACTGATGTTTGTGCTGTGCTTGCTGTGCTTTGCTGCTGCTGAGATGGACAATTTCACCTGCACGGTCAAGTGGTTTGTGCCACGCTCAGGGCGCTCTCCTGAGAATCACCATGAGGTGGCTGTGAATTATGCAGGGAAGCAGCAGTGCTGGATCCTTGCTGCAGTGTATTGAGTGATACCATCCTGGCAGGGTGTCCTGGTTTAGGGCAAATTTGGGCGAAAACCTCTAAAGGGGTTCCTCTAGAAAGCAGATTCAAGCAGCCGCTCACCCAGCTGGTTCAGTAAAAGATTTCCTTGGAGAAAAGTGGAAAAACTGTTTATTTAACAAGCACAGTGTTCACAAGCATAAAAAATGAACAATATTAAACAATAAAACATCTCGCTGTTCTGAAGAGATGGCAAATTCAGAAAGTCCTTTTTGTGGGGTGTAGCTCGGCTTGCTCAGTCTCTTATCAGTCCCCCCTGTGCTGGAAAATGCCACGTCCTGGGCCCTGGTGGCCCACAGGTGTGAGCCCCTGGTGTTTTTATGGGTTTTCAGTCTGGAGCAGGTTTGGACAGTTCCAAGGAAATGAAAAGCCACTGTCTGGAGAACTTCTCTGCCTCAGCTAGGTAAAACCTAACTAGAAGCAAAGGAGAGCTCTGTCCTGCTGTCTGTCCATGCTGCAGACAGCACAGGAATGTGGACGAGTGGGTTCAGTTCCTGATAACAAACTCCACGCTTCTTCTTCCCCCCTCTTAGCTCTCAGAACCAGCCTTAAAGGTGCAAAACTCATTTCTGGGCTAAACAGATGAATGGGGATACAACTCAGCGTCATAAAGTCACGCCAGGACAGAGGGGAAACAGTCTAGAAAGCAATTAGGTGGCTCTAGATGTCTCTACAAAGTGATCATTTTTTGTTTGAGTCATGGTGAGCTGATGATGTGGTACAGGAACCCAGTTTTGCCAAACAGAAATTCTGGGTATGTTGTTCCTCCCACATTTCAGGATTTGGCACTTCCCTTGCTGAAGCTCTTGCAGTTTCTCTGAGCCCATCTCTCCAGCCTGTCAAGGTCCCCCTGAGTGGCATCATGACCCTCTGGCCTTTTGGCCACTCTTCCCAGTTTTGTGTCACCAGCAAACTGCTGAGGGTGCTCTCAGCCCCATCACCCAGACCACTGATGAAGATCTTGAACAGGATTGGACTCCAGGGGTGCCTCCAGCCAGACTTTGAGATCACAGCCTCCTGAACTATTCAGTTTCAGTTCAGCTCCCTATCTATTCAGCTGTGTTTTATCAGATTCTGTCAGCTTGTTATGGGAGGAAGTGGTGAAACTGTGCTGAGTCTTCCTGATGGTTTCCTTGTCCTTTGTGTGCTTGGAAGTGATTCCCAGGATTACTTTTTCAATTATCTTCACAGGGATGGAGGCTGTGATTCCTCAGGGTTTCCCAACTCCCCATCCCTCTCCTCCTGTCCCTGCCTAGGAACTGGCATTAACACTTTGTGATTGTTGATCATGGCAGCCACTTCTGTGTCTTTCCTAAGGCTGTTTCTTTGGTTTGTTTGTTTCCCTTTGCTCTGTTTTTGGTGTGTTTTTGCCAGGTTGACACAAAGATGGATTTTTCCTCGTATCAGCTCCCATAATGGGCACTTTAGGAGTAGGACAGAGCAAACTCAGCAGTTAAGCTGTGTAGGGCCATGACTTCCTTTACTGTGCAAGTTCAGTTTTCCATATGGTGCTTAGAGGTCAGATGCACATTTCTGTGCTCTTCACAAGAAAAAGACATCAGAGGGAAAGAGTATTTTAGCCAGGTATTTTATTTCTGCTGTTTTCACTTGCCTTACCCAGACAGCAGTTATTTCTTAAGGGCAGTGAATTTTAAGTTATGCTTTAGAACATTGTGTTAGACCATCTTGAGAAATATAAGCTCGTATCCAAAATGTCCCAGACAGAGCAATAGAAACAATTTACAATTTTTTATAGAAGTCAAAAATGCTTTAATTAAAGACAGAAATTACAATACAAAATAAGTATATATGGTATATAGTGTGAGGCCTTTATAATAAAAAGTTATGCCTTATTATTTTTAAAAAAGAGTTTTTATATTTTTAACTTCTTGGACTCTCTGCCCACCTAATTATGTTTAGCAGAAGTTCTAAGACTAAGCAATTTCTTCTAAAACTGTGGTATCAGTAGGCATATAAATAGTATTTTATTATTTTCTTTCCAAAATCTCTGTGTATAGTGAATGAAATGTTAAATGTGTTTAAATTATATTTAGGCATGTGAAACATGATTTTTCGGGTTTTTCACTGACTTTTTGTATTCAATTTAAGTAAATAATTGCTGCCTTATCAATAATGGCAACAAAATTATTTTTTCTGTTGGAAGTGTCCTTATTTATGGAGTGAAATCGGTGCAGTGTAATTACAGTAGACATAATTTCTCATTTAGCAGGAAATAATATTGCATCTAAAATTAGCAGATTGGAATATTCCAGAATGTTTAATGCATAAATTATAAAACTCCTTGGCAGAAGTTGTGTATTTAACAGTGCCTGCATAAAATACTCCTGTGAGTTCAAAGGTATATTGTGGGTTTTTTAGTTTGTTTTTTTTTTTTTCCCTGAAAATTGAAATGAATAAACAAATTTCCATTTTTGGTATTTTTGGGGCACAAATTGCTGTTTTCATGACAAAAATGTCAGTCTTCACACTTGGAATTTTAGTATATAGAGTATGAGGCTTGGAAAGATAATGTTCATTTAATGGTTTATTTGTTTGCCTGACTCCTTTGCTTTTGGATGCAGCACCACTGAGGTCCATCAGCAATAATTTCATTCAGTATCACTTCAAAAATAGAACTTCTCTTGTTATCAGCTTCCTGTGTTCTTCATGTGTAAGTGGCACGTGGGTTCAGTTCAAGCTGGAGCTCTCATTTCCCAAACCATTCCCAGTTGGGATGTTGGCTCTGGGACATGTGAATATGAAACAACTCTGAAATGCACTTCTGGACTTCATTGCCTATCAGTAAGTCTTTGTTACTGCCTGTATTTCATGGGTTATAAATCAGCAGTGATACTCGATTTTTCCTGTTTCCTGTGGCTTGAAGCACATTCCAAGTGTTTTCATGTCCTGGGTTTCTCACTAGGTCCCATCCATCTTCTAGGGGAGAATTCTGATGCCAGCAATGGAAAGGATTTCTGACATCTCAGGGTCTTTGTGGGCTTTGAATTTCACTCTCACAATGAGCTCAGCTGGGCCCTGGGAAGCCAGGGACTGAAGCTGAAGATCTGAAGGAGTGTGGCATACACGTGGTAGCTTGTCTAACCAAGTATATTAAAATGTAATTTTTATCTCTGGTTTATGGGACTTCAAAGACTTAACTCACCCAGAAAGGCTGTGATGGCCTTATCTCAGAGCCTTGAAATTGAGCCTTTAGCAGAAACATAAATAATTTGACACAGTCCCTGACCTTGGGGCAGGAAAAGACCAGAGATAGGGGGAAGGTTGGTTAGTCTGTCCTCCTCTGGGTTGTGATTCACCCATTCCTGTGGAGGTCAGAACATCCTGGAAGATCATGTGGTTACTTCTGCACAGCTACCTGGATGGCAAATACAGGGGCTCATTATATTCTGGTTCTGTGTAAGCTTTCACCTCTGGAGCACAATCCAGCAAAATAAATAAAACACTGAAGTCCTTGTCTGATTTTTTTTTTTCCTCTCTGCAGTCCCAAACGCAGAGAACCGAGTCAAACACACATTTATTGATACACATTCCCAGCAGGCTTCCATTTATATTTAGTGTGCTTTGTGTTAAAAAAATAACAAACCTCTCTCCTGTGCAGTTGTTTTCATTTTGAGCTTTTCATGTGCATGTAATCAGTGTCTTACTGAGAGCAGTGCAAGCTTAACTTTCTTTTCTAACCACAGGACCTAGAAATGAGGCAATTTTGAGTGTTTGAATACCAAACTTGCAGTACAGTACTATTGAGTGTGTTCATGTCCAATATTATGACAAAGAAATGAAGCTTGAGGAAATAAAAGTAATATATGGAAGTATTTTTGGCATTACAGCTAATGAACACTTTATATTTAGGGTAATTCTCTGAGCCATGTTTAATCTCTGCAGTAAGTTATTGGTGCCACTGATAATAATTAGTGGAGTGGGTTCCTGGAGGCACTCTGTGCTCCACTGTACCATAGTAAGCTAGAAAATGAAATTTAGGCCTCATATTTACATGCAAGGCCTAATGGAGGAATTTGCTGAGTAGGATTATAGGTCAGGAGTTTCTGTTCCTATTAATGTCTCTCAACCTCCCCCAGAGCAAGTACACAAATATACCTATTTAATGAGATTTGAATTTGAGGTTCTTTGTGAGCCTTCTCTAAAATATGACAATACCTTTTAGTATTGGGTGTGTCCTATTCCAAGAGACATTTGGCTCTTCCTTGGGCTTTCAGTGACCTGTTACCAGATTTTTTTTCCCCAAGGGTGTGTTTGTCAGCTGTTTTATCTAATGAGCTTCTCTTTACCCAAAACTGTAATTGAATGAACCTGAAAGCTCTGAAAGTAAAAACTCTGGGGGTTTTTATGGTTGGTTGATTTTTGTTTTGTTTGTTTGTTTGTTTGGTTCTACAGGTAAAACTACATATTTTTTGTGGCATGCTTCTTCGTAGTTTCCAGTGTGCACAATTTATCAAATAACAAACAGAATTTTTAGAAATCTATGTATCTCCAATTTACTGCTACACTGTAGAACTGTGAAAATCAGCTAATGCCATTGATCCTCAAGAATCTGTGGTTAAAATCCTGGTTGAGTTACTTATGTTTATTTATCTCATATTAAATTAGGCATGAGTTCTTCTTTCATCCCTAGCCTGATACAGGAAAAGTAATTGTTTAATAATGTTTTAGAGCCATGAGAAATCAAGAGTGTTTCAGCCAGAGGTTGAGAAGATATCTGGACTATCTCCAGAAGTCCCAGTCTAATTACTTTCTTCTTGTTCAACTGAAACAAATTTATCTTTAGAAAATATGAAATGTCAATGAAATATGAGTTCCTGTATTAAACATATTTTTCAATTAGAATAACTGGAAATATGTGCACAGGACTAACTTTTCCTAATTGTATGGTGAGAAAATTAATTTCCATAGAGTTACAGTAAAAATATAATAATTACCAACTCTCTTTTGACTCAGCAGTTGACAAAAGAATAATTACCTTTTTGGAGGTATTTTTAACTTAGCCTTTTAAGTATAATGACTCTTGTCTGATTTTAGCATGTGTTTAATTTTCAAGACCCTGTATCACAGCTATATTTAAAAAGTAGTACGTGTGCTACTTTTATTTATTGCCTTTTTTTGCAGTACTTCCCAAGCAAGGGATTGGAGGAAACAATATGAATATCATGCTTTTCAGGTATATTCATATTCATATATTCAGCCTTTTTGGCTTGTCCTCATTAAAGGGGAGGTATGATGGCTGAGACAGGATTTCAGATGATGTTTTCTTTAAGGTGTGTTGCCTTCTGCAGGAGTAAAGAGGCAACCTCAGAAGGAAAAATGTATTTTACTGACAACTCAGAAGGATATCATAGTATAATTTAAATACCTCTACTGAAGAATTCAGTTTTCAATGAAAGCATGAATTGATGAATGAATAGGAAGCCTCTTAAAGTTGTTACTAAGAAAAGATTCTAAAGGTGGAAACATGGAGATATGTGAGTGTGTAACTGCCCAGCTAAAAAGATACAAATAGAAATAAAGAGAACGTATATAAAGAATAAGGATAATATATCCTTTATAAAGGATATAAAAAGAGAACATTGCCATATGAACAAAGTTAAAACCAAAACAACCCAAATACCTTTAAATTATGGTAATTACTCTGAGCAGCCTTTTATGGGATTGATTGTGGGCTCCAGCTGTCATGGAAGTTGTTTGAGTTTTCAAATTAAATTGTTGCCTCACATGGAGCTATGAAGCATTAGCTACGTGTCACTCACCCAAATTAAAGGTTTCCATTTCTAGATTAGCTCCCCATCTGGGCTGTGCCAGGGAGTTGAAGATTTCTGTGGAATCAAGGTCTTTCAGAAGGGGCAGAGTCACAGTTCTTGCTTTTATGTGCAGGGTTACACCCAGTGTTGAGATCGTAAAGGTTTTATTGTGTTGGAGGCCAGAGATCCTAGAGCTTTTCCTTGGAGAAAAACTCTTTTCCTCAGTTTTTCCGTGAAGATGGCTGTGCAAAAGCCCAGCTCCTTGGAACTGGAGATCCTCTGGGGCTGGAGGGAGCCTGCTCCACTCAGCAGGAGCCTGCTGCAGTGTCCCTTTGGGGTGACACCACGCTGGGGTGGCTTTGCCATCATCAAGAGCAATGCTGCAAAGCTGGGAATAGGGACACAAACATTTACAGCATGCAGCTCGTACATTTCCATTCTCAGCTCCATTGGGCTCACCTCCTGCTCAGCACGGGGTTCATCTGCTCCTGCAAGAGGGGTAAAAATAAATATCCTGCACAAAACTGGGAATAAGTCTCACCTCTGGGCTGGCTGGTGTGGTGTGACTGTTCTCTGGATCCAACATTGCTGTTTCTACCTTGCCAATTTTTTTTTTTTTTTTTCTGTTCATTTTTGCACTTAGAAAACAAGCAGATATTGTTTGGATTAAAGGGAAAGGAAAAAAAAAAAGTCTGCTATGTAAAATTTGCTCAGAACTCTGTATCCCTCCTCGGTTTAATCATCTAAGAACAAATGAGATTTTCTGTTGGGAAGTAAGTTTTATATGTATTTGTGTTCCTTGCCCTTGTGCAGTAGTACTGCCAATTATATTTATTAGCCCTAAATATTAAACAGCTGGAAGGATTCCATTGTATATAAATAAGACATTTGAGACCTGGAAGGTTGCCATTTCTAATACAGCCAGCTGGTGCTTTTTACAGTTACATTCAGCACAACACTACTGAATTTCACTTCCATTGAGTGTTGTGTTAATGACAATAGGAGAACGTGGGGTGGTTTGGGATTTCTCTAGGAAATGCCATTGTGTAAAAATACATTGTTCTGAAAGACTGGCTAGCAGGGAAATGCTATATTATGCACCTGTTTTGTGCATTTTGATGTAAATATTTTTTTTGTTTATGTGTTTTGCTGGCAAAGCCAAAACAACAAACTGCAGGGGCTTTTCAAATGTGAATTTTTAAGTGTTCTTGTGCCACAGATGTTTTTCACTTTCTCTGTTGTGGTGCTGCTTTCCCATTTAAGTAATGGTTTCATCTCTAAATATTCTGCTTGCTAATGCTTCTGAAAGCATTTGGTCATTCTTTTATTTTTTTTTAATGCAAACATCATTGTTAGGGTACAAGAAATAGCTAAAATAGTAACAAAAATATTGCCCCACTATTAATTTGGCCCTAATCTCTTTGTTAGAAAACTGAGGCATAAATGTGGGTGAGGGATATCTTCCTGTTTAGGTAGCCAGCAAACAGCAAATCCAAGAAGTGGATTCTTCACACTTTTGATTGACTGTGTCCTGATTATTTCTTTGTAATCACTGCCTGTGGGGGTGGTTACATCCAGTTTTTGGTGCTAGGCAGTGCTTTAGGTGAAGCAGAGGATGGTGCTGGACAACCTGATACTTTTTATTTGTGTTTTTATTGAACATTTACAGGAGCTGATTGTTATGAGCTAAATGTCATGTCTAACACTGGGTGAAATAATTCCTTGAAGACACATTTTTTTTCACCAGATTGCCCCATCCACAGCCTTGTGTGAGATCTGTCTTGGATAAATTTCCATCTCTGAAACAGCTACACTTAGGGGCTGAATCTTACCTAGCTTATTTAATGCTTGTGGAGAAAGCTGCTTTTGTAAGAATTATTGCTCAGTACAGATTTCAGCCGTGGGGACTGTGGTGGTGAGAACTTGCCAGAAAATCTGCTTGACCTGTGAGATAAATAAGATTGAAACCTGCTTCTCCAGGACATACATAGCTTAGATTAAAAAAAAAAAAAAAAAGCTTTTCTTGTCCAAGCTCTGGAGGGGTGTCTGAAGGCTGGATTCAGATATCTGTTAGGAAGTCAGATGTTTTCCTCCTTGACCTTTTTACCTCGCTGTGATTAAGAGGCTTTTGCTTGCTGAAGGGTGAGAATCAGCTGTCCTTACAAATTTGATGATGAAGTACTCATCTGTCTGCCAATTAGAGATGGGGGAGAAAAGATGGCTTTCCTCATCTTTCTGCAATTTGGTTTGATTATTAGTTGAGTATTCCTATGATAAGCTATGCACTCTTGCTTTCTCAATATTGTTTATGTGTGCTTAGCTTCTACATGACAGTTATTTATTATAATACTTATTTTATTTCACAGTTCTTTAAAAGCTCAGAAGCATAACTGCATGGAACACAGATCTGACTGGTTTGGATAATTTGGGATAAATCTGGGGCTATTTGTATAGTAAAATCCTAGACCTCAGTTTTTCTTGGGGAAGTTTAGTATCTGGATACTCTAAATGAGTTTCTCATCTCACCTGAGCACTCAACAGACAAGATATTAATATTTTGTCTTAGTTGTAATTCTGAAACTCTTTTATTTAGCTATGAAGAAGCCCAAGTTTTAGGTTGAAGGTATGAGTGTACCAGAGTTTGTGTCTTAGGAAGGTTTATGTGAAAGAAATTATAATTTCACTGTATGTATAACTTAATCAGAAAACTCTTGCAATGTGATTTATTCTTTCATTTACAACTTAGAAAAAAACTAAAACCTCTGGCTAGGTAATTTCCTTGATTTTTGAATGTCAAATGTAGGAAAAAAAAATCCATGGTACTTTTAAAGTTTCTAAAAATCCCAAATCAGATCATTCTCTGATCTCTGATCTCAGCTGGTTGGTATTTATGGGCCTTGAATCAGCATCTTTGGTGATGTTATGAGGAAAATTTCCATACTGATGAGCTGCCCTGGAATGCATTTTCCTATAATATGGTCATTACAGGATTTTTGTTAATAGCAACCTTTAAGAGCTCTTGCATCCTGCTACTATTTTGTTAAGCTTTTAAACAGCATGTGGGGAGGTTCTTTTTTTTTTATTTAGACTTGAATTATTTTAATGCTCATCTCAAGTTGGAGTTTTATACTTTGTAGTTTAAGAGTTTTATAGCAATGTGACGCTGACAGAAAAAATGTTTTTTTTTTTTTTGCAATCACACGGTTGCATATATGTTGTATTGTAAATCAAAAAATTATCCCTCTGTTTCTTATTGTAATTCCGATTTTTTTTTTATTATAATGGACAAAAAGACACAAAAAGTGATGTCACAGGCAGGATGAAAGAATTGAGATCACTCATGTCCTAGATTCCCACATTGAGAGGGAACTTTTCATTGAGACTGCTCATGACATCCTAGAAACGTCCTACATTCTTCTGTACATTTCCTTTTGTAAAGAAATCGCATTTCCTTTTGTAAAGAAATTGCAAGAAATAAACCAAAGCCATAAGTCCAGCACAGTGCCAGGTCTTGGAGAAGAAAATCCTTTTTGGCCCAACTTTGTCACTCAGAGACATGAGCTGGACCCTCTCACTGGGGATCTGGAGGTTTTTCTACACCACTGAAAGCAATCTCTTGTTTCCTGTCATTAACAGTATCCAAAGGAGATTTTAAAAAGTGAAAAGCAAACAAAAGAACATTTTCCAAAAGCCAAATTACACGCTGGGAAGGGAGTGGTGCTATGGCACTTCTGGAAATGCTTCAGAAGCATTGAAAGGCATCAGGGGGATATGACATAAATACTGTGTAATAATATGAATTCAGAAATTGTGCCCCACATCATTCTGTCATAGAGTCCCTGACGACTTTTTAGAAACATCTTTCTAAAACATTTTGAATTTATCATTCCTGTTGGACTTGGAGGAGGATAGTCCTGTCACTTCATCATTCTAGAATTTAGGACTTGCCTATTAATTTCCTCTCTAACAATAGGCAAGACTGATAAATATCCATTTGTTTTGTACAGTATTGAAAGAAAGAAATTCCAGCTGGGACACCTCTGAAGTGTAATGCTCTGTGGACCAGAGCTACTTGAGATTTAGTTTTTATTTGTCACTACCTTGATCTCATTTGATTGATAATAAATTAGGCCAAAGTCCCCAGGCTGGGTCTGTTTTGTCCATGGCAGTAACAGGTGAGTGATCTCTCTCTCTGCTTATCCCTACCCACAAGTCTTTTTTTTGTATTTTTCTCTCCCCTGTCCATCTGTTTTATTATTTTCCCTCCTTAATTCCATCCCTGGAATAAGAATTCCTCTCTATTTATTATTTTAAAATATTTTTTAAAAGAAATTTTGTAATGATTGTAACTTTGCAGAGCAAGTTGAACACATGAATTGCAAGTACCGAAATAAAAATTAAAACAAGTATGAAGACAAGGTTTGAAAAACCTTACTTAATGGGAAAAAGCTCAATGTTCTTGATTATCTGTTTACCATTAAGAACCCTTGGAAATGGCAATCCAGAGGCTTACAGGGAAGAGTTGCAATGTATGAGCAATGCAAATATACTGCTTGCTTTTTACTTTGATCATGATAATTATTAAATTCCCAAATCTACTTGAATTTGGTACATGTTGTGATTTGAATGCTCTTCCTGTAGTTTTAGTGAGTTATTTCATCTTTTTCTAATGAAATAGCTACAGTATTCACAGCTTTATAACTGTTAAAGTATTTTAGTCAATTTAGCACTGATAGAGTGGCCTTCCTCTTCAGCAATGCTTTAGCATTAAATGATAGATCTACAGTTTTGTTGCTTATATAAGTGGATTAACACAGACTTCCAGGCAATTTGATCTTCATTGAAAATTACTGAAATTATAATTGCATGAAGTTATTAATTGAAACTTCTGGATGAAGAACATAGTAGTGGTGCTGCCTTTGTTACACAAGTCCCGTATCTACATTCAAAAGTCTGTTGGATAAGAAACTTCTGGCAAAAAAAAAAAAAAATATCATGAGACTTGTTCAGAAAACTAACATCTTGTTTTAAACTGTGCCAGTTCTTGGTTTTGTCTCTATCTCCCACTGGACATTTAAAATAGAACTGATTAGAAATTGTATGGAAATTATAACCACTGAATGACGCCTGTAAAATTTGGTTTCATTATATAATCCTGTCTGTTTTCACCCAGGTGTTGTTACTCAGTATTTATTTGTCCAGGTAAGAGCTGCAGATAAATCAGCGCATCGCGCTTCCCTGGAGGCAATTACGGCTCTTTGAGGCAGGGTTGGATCGTTGGCTCAGGGCCTGTGCTTGTGCAAGGACATCTGTCACAGGAGGGTCCTTCACTCAGTTTTGGGAAGCTGGCAGGGGCTGGGAGCCAGGGTCCAGCTGCCTCTTCTGCAGGCAGCAGCTCATCCTTGCGTGGCTGGTGCCAAGCTCTCAAGTGGCCACGGGCTCCAGTGTGGTAATTTTGACTCAAAAAGTCCCTGCACTGCCGGTTCTTTTTGGAAATAGATTCTGTTACGGCATGCTGCAGCATATCAGCTGCTGTAGACACATCCAAGATTGCGTTTTAAACTCTGTTGAATTAGTCAGGAAGAGACAAAGCTTGTGTATAGTCAGGTCTGTAAAGTGAATTGCAGTAAACTCGGTTTCAATTAAAGGAAAGAGTATTTACACTGCTTTTATCTGCTGGTTTAATAACATGGTTTAAAATCACATCTTCAGTGCTGTGTGGGCAATTTCATTGTGCAGACCAGCTCTTAGTCAGATCAAAACTTCCTTAAATTAGTGGGTTGAGACTGAGAACTCTCAGATGCTACTCTGATATGTCCATGGGTTTTTTTTTCCTTTCTCTGTATATGTGTGTGATATACATGCATTGTAAACCCAAGAAACTCTAAGCACTTCTGCACCATGATTTTTTGTCTTTATAGTGAGAATAGTTCTTTCCTCTCCTACTGTCTGCACTACACTAAAGTCCTGTAGCAAAAGATGGTTATGTAAAACAAGTAATTATTAGACTGTGATCTTAAATAGGATCTTAAATTGGTATAACCTGATTTTTGAGGGAAGATATTTTTCTGGTAGAAATTATTCTTTGTCTCCCTTCCTCACGACTGGCAGTGACTTCTGACAATATACTTGATTCTCCAGTTTTTGTTGTTGGTTTTTTTTCTTATTTTTCCTATGATTGGGTAAGTATTCCTCTTTGGTGAGTGTGACTTTGGAAACCAGGCAGGACTGGCATGTGAGGAATTCTCAAGTAGGAAGCACCTTCTTTCATGTTTTGGGTCAAGAGAATTTGTCAGCTGATGACTGCTGACCCTGTGTTCTTCAAAAACCATTCCTGTGTCACAGCCTATGTAGTCCACAGAAGAACCAACTAATCAAGATATGGTAAATTGGTATTAATTCATAGTCCAGCTCAACCCAGTTTCTGAAGTTATTGTTTGTCTGGGCTATGTATATCCCAAGGAAAATCAATCGTCATGCTTTGAATAAATGTAAAAATGTAACATTTTATTGCAACTGTATGGAATTTCAGCTGGAGCCGTTGGCTTTTGTTTAATCTTAGAAATAAAGCTGGCTCTAACAGTGCAAACGTGTGTTGTCCTTGAGGATCTCTTCCATTTGAGGTGAGTGTAGTTGTAAAGGCATGGAATTGGGGGTGAAAGGACAGCGCTGCTAATTGTTTAGGAAATCACAGGTTTTTAGTAATGCAAAACAGCTGTAGCATCTCTTCCCTCCACCTTGAAGTAAATTGGTAAAAACTGACTTATTAACAGGAAATTCTGTGACCATTTAAGATGTTTTTAGTTTTTATTAAGAAAAAAGTAAGAGGAGGTTCAACCAGACCTTGTTGTTTATTTTATAGTGATGCCCAAGCGAAGTTGTTTTTGTTTTTTTCACAGCTTTTGGTATAAACAGTTTTTTTTTTGTTGTTGTTGTTGGTATAGTAATGAATCTTAAAACATTTTCTTTTCTTCTTTTTTTTTTTTTTTAATTTTTTTTTAATCCAGTGGGAAGAGATCAGTGGTGTTGACGAGCATTACACTCCGATCAGAACTTACCAAGTGTGCAATGTCATGGATCACAGCCAGAACAATTGGCTGCGGACGAACTGGATCCCGCGCAACTCGGCTCAGAAGATCTACGTGGAGCTCAAGTTCACCCTGAGGGACTGCAACAGCATCCCCCTGGTGCTGGGCACCTGCAAAGAGACCTTCAACCTCTATTACATGGAGTCTGACGACGACCACTCGGTCAAGTTCAAGGAGCACCAGTTCACAAAGATCGACACCATCGCGGCCGACGAGAGCTTCACCCAGATGGACCTCGGCGACCGAATCCTCAAGCTGAACACGGAGATCCGTGAGGTGGGGCCCATCAGCAGGAAGGGCTTCTACCTGGCTTTCCAAGACGTGGGCGCCTGCGTTGCCTTAGTGTCGGTGCGGGTGTACTTCAAGAAGTGCCCTTTCACCGTCAAGAACCTGGCCATGTTCCCAGACACGGTGCCCATGGACTCCCAGTCGCTGGTGGAGGTGAGGGGCTCCTGTGTCAACCACTCCAAGGAGGAGGAGCCCCCCAAGATGTACTGCAGCACGGAGGGAGAGTGGCTGGTGCCCATCGGGAAGTGCTTGTGCAACCCTGGCTACGAGGAGAGAGGCTTTGCGTGCCAAGGTAACGATGCCCTGCGTGCCCGTAGCTCTGCTCTGAGCTGGGGCTTCCCCTGCTCCCTGTGTTGGGTTGTGCTCCTTTGCTCCAGGTTCTGGATCTCTGCAGAAATTCCAGTCAGTTAGGTGGTAAAATTGCCGTGCAGATGGGGTTTGCTCATGCTGTGTTAATAACGTAATTTGCTCAAAATACTTGGTAAGAGTCAACAGCTGATTTTTAGTAACATGTTGTGTAGTAAAATCTAGCCTCTCTTACCACTCTTGGACCTTCTTCCAGTTTACAATGGTTTTGTTAAATGTTTGTGTCAAAAAAGTGATTTTTCTTCGGTGTCTTTTTGTCTTTTAAACCTTGTGTCTCGATATATGACTTTTGCCACTGAACTGTGTTGATTTCAACTGGGATTGGTTGGTAAAAAACATGTGGTATTGCTCCTGTAGCAAAATTACTAAATGCAGATACATTTGGAAGATTAATAGTTGAAATTTATTCATAAATATTCATGTATTTTAGCTCCATTTTCTCCAAACTTTTGATTTGTGCAAACTGTGGTTATGTGAATGCTCCCTACAACAAGAATACACTGGGGATTTGGATTTTTTACAGAAATGTTCTTTCAAATCTTAGAGGAATGCATGTTGTATTTACTAATTTTAGTATCAACCAAGATGATAGCAGCTAACATTTTTTATGCTTTTTATAAAATTACATTTTGAAGTTTTGTGCTAATTCAGTCTTTTCACAGCGTGCCTTGAAGGGTGTTGGCTGTGGCAAAGGGTCTTCTGTTAAATACATAAGTAAAAATTAAACAGTAATGTCTGGAAATCCCATAGTTGGAGGCAGAATAGCTGAGATGTTTACTGTGGGGTGTGTGTATGTGTAGAACAGAAATTTAAAGTATTCTGAACCTGGTTGGGATAGTGCCTACTCCTTTTTAATCAGTCCTACAGCAATACTTATGTCAAACAAGTCCTGGGGAGTTACTGAGAACCCAACAAACCATAGCCATGACTTTTTCTCAGAAAATGTCAGGTAACCATCTGGGGGAAGGGGTGAGAGTGTTCTTGCTTTGATTTTTCTTTTAAGTAGATTTTAAATAATCTTTTGCCCTTAAATAAATTGAGTAGCCAGGTCTGAGGATGCTTTTCTGGGGTAAGATACTGTCATTTATAAAAAAAAAAAACAAAGTAAGCTCTTCTGTTAAGAGCTGAGTTCAGGGGAGGGTATTTTATTGTTCAGAAATGCTTTATCGAGAGCCTCCTACAGCTGCACTTAGAAATGCTAAAACATGAGTGAATCTTTTATCCACTGTGTATATTCTTGCTTGCTACAAAGCCTCTGTTCCTGTAAATGGTTGGAAGCTGTTGGTTTAGAGTTTCAGTCACAGGTGAGCACAGAGAGAGACTACAACTGAGCAAAAGTAAAGCTAAACAAATTAAACTAAACTTTTATTAAAAACAAGTTCCCAAATGCTTGAGGCAGGCAAGGCAGTTCCTACTGAGTTCTGCAGAGAAAATCAGACCATAGAATGAATATATTTTTCTGCTTTGGTTTTTTTTGCTTCCTCACTCACTGTTGATCAAGGGGGTTAGATATGATGAAGCCATTAACAATAGCAACAGATCCTTCTGGCTTATTCTGATTTAACATAGAATGTTCTGCTAACTTTTATTGGAAGTCATATTGATCAGATCCTTTCAGTGTGTGTGATTGAAGTGGCTCTTTAAAAGCAGGAACTCAAAAACTCACATTTGTTGCTATCGGTGGTGCAGCAGACGTTGGAAAACTCAGAAAACCAGTTCAGCTTTGACCTCAGGATCAAGGCTGCTCCTGCATCTTTCCTTCTCTTTCCCCCTCTCCTTCTTTTGCTCCATCTTTTAGGGTGTTTAAGGATTTTTGCGTTTGCTTGGGGGTTTTTTTTGTTTTGTTTTGTCATCGAAAGGGCAGTAGGATCAGGATTGTAGCAATGTAACCCCAAAATGGTGTTACAAGCATGGGCTGGAATGAAGGCATAACTTAGGAAAAATAAGTTTCAGTTGAAGTCTGAAGGAGTAATTAGTAGCAGGGGTTATTGTCTTCCCAGTGGTTGAAAACATTTAAGAGCTTCTCAAGGTCTTAAGAGATCACTACTTGGTCCTGTGTTCAGACTGTTTCTGATTTTGTTTGTTTCCATAATGCTGTTTCCATAAACAGTGTCATCTTGCATTAGCATGAGATTATAACTGAGGATTAAAATAAAGGACTTTAATGGTGTCAGATCAGCCTATTTAAATTCCATTCAGAACAGCTTGTCTTTGTACTTAGAAAACTAGGCACAGTTGTGGCCTCCCAAATAACACAAATTTCACCAATTTCCTTGACTGCTTTCTTTTCTCTGCATAACCAGGAAAAGTCAACATAAACTCAGACCATTTTTTTGTTATTGGTGCATGTTTTTATAACAAATTTGTGTGTAAGCTGTGAAAAGCCAGCTCAGCTGATGGGTTCTTTCTGCGTGGAATATTGTTCTGTTCTGGATCCTGTTGACTGATTTTTTCCTGTTTAGCAGCATCATCTCTACCTGTCAGTCAGCAAAAGAATTTCACTGTGACCATCCTTGTCTGCCTTATTGGGTGTTGTGGAGCAAAGATTTCCCAAAAATGATACACTTGAGGTTAATAGCTTAAGATTTAATTCCTCCTCTAACAAAGGCTTGCTGTGCTCAGTGTTTTGGAGGGATTAGAGTTTGTCTGAAGTGAAGTAAGATGTGTTGTGGAGCAAGTTGGAAAAACCACTCTTTCATACCCATTTTTCACCTTAATTAATACATATATTAGTTAATTAAAATGGTATATATCATACACTGTAGGCTGTTTGTTATTACAGCTTTTTTAGCATCACAGTGATCCTGTCTATTTAATCTTATTTTAATATTTCATAGTTGAACAGGCCTTCTTCCTCACAACATCTATTATATTTTCCTGTCACTCTGACCAAACTACATTTTCCTGGTATCTTCTCTCTTAGAATTAGTGTTTTAATTAGGGGGAAAATCCCCCAGTTGCCTGGAACTACATACTAAGCTTAATACTTTCTAATAATCTCCATCCTGCTCTTCAGCCAACATGAGAAAAATCATCTTTTCAATTTGTTCCCCACCAAACAGGCAGAATAGATCAGGTTAGATCTGTCTTAATATTCTTTCTCTGACAGTGACTAATGGCATCCTCCTAAGGAAACTTTCCTAAGGAAACTAAGGGACAGTATAAGAAGCTAAATAAAAGTGCTGCTTTCCTGGGTGAAGCTTCTGCCAATCTACTGCCGACTTTTTAAGATTTAGGACACATTTTGCAAGGAAGACTATGTACACTAGGAGTCAGTGACCAGTCTCTTGGTAATTTGTCTATATTTTGACTCATTTATATTTTTACTCTTTTAGTTTTTGTGGCTGTGAATGCCATATCTTGCCTTGTGTGGAAACTGTAATTTCTTGCTGTGTTCAATCCTTCTTTTTTAGAGTCATTGGGATAAGGTCCCAGTATAGTGAGGAAATAACTGCTCCCTTTTCAGCTTCCATATTAACAAACTTCAAGATCTCTTTCATGTCTTATATCTCATCTCTATTTCCTTTTTTCTGACCTTTTCCTCTCTACTAGTGCCTTCTTTTTCAAAGGACAGACTGATTGCTCTGTACCTCATCCTTTTTGACTGCCTCTGTACGTATAATGTGATTTTTATGAAAAAGGCAATGAGTCTTGTGTGCATGATTTAAGTTTCAAGTGCAGGAGGAGATTAGACAGTGGCTTAGAGTTTGGAAGAGCCCAGAGATTGAGTTAAAAAAAGGAGCATTCACATCACCTGCCCAGTGAGGGATCTGTACATGGAAAAGCTTGACTCAGTTTTATTTTGAACACTATAGAAGAGCTAGATTTCACTCTCTGAAGGTTAGTTGGGATGTTGATACCAAAATAAATGGGAAAATGTAAGATAAATGGCAGAAAAAACTATCTGTAGTTCTGTAATGGTCTGAAAGGCTCCTCAGGGAAATAGGGGAAGCCTCATTTCAGGAGTTGTTTTTTAAAGAATTGCAGTAACCAGATGATAAAGGAAATCCTGCGCTGGCAGGTTTGGACTAATAAATCTTTTCCATCCTGAATGTGTCTATTCTGTTGGTTATTTCATGCACTTGAGGAAGACCAGTTGGGCATGAAAAAAGGTTATTTTCCATTACAATATACTTAATTAGCAAGCCTGCAGTGGGAAATTGTTTATCCATGTGGGGCCATGAGTGAGCTTGAATGTTCTTTTGAAGGCTTCCAACAGGTGACCCTCTAGACAAAAACCAAATTTTCTGGCTCTGGTTATCAAAATAAAAATTTAAATTGGTGGGCCTGAACAGAATGACCCAAAAGACACAGAATAACATATTCTGCATGGTGTTGTTTCAAGGTATAATTCTAAATTTTAGCTGGTGGAATTGAGGAAGTCTGAACTGTAAATTTCCTATGTAATGCTGTGTAATAAAGTTGTAAGTTTTAATCATGAGTGACTGATACATTTTCTATAACAAAGCCAGAAGGAAAAAGAATGTAACCCAACAGTTCTTCCTTATGTGTTTAACTTTTAGCTATTAATCAGGTGGATTGAATGGGAGGAGAGGGAGTGAGGGGTAAAGGAGGGAGAGCATAAGTTCACCCACTGTGCCTGGTTATTGCAAAAATGACTTCACAAAATTTCCCCTAACACTAAATTTTTCAGTGCTTCAAGTTGTGCAGTGAGCATCTCCTAAATCATATTTCTCCCTCTGAGTTTCTGGAGATATGAAAGGAATGCCATCTGTGGCTGCTAAATCTGAACCACCACATCCATTGCTTAATTCTTTGAGTGGAATGACTGCTGCACTTGAGGTAAAAATATGTAAAACATCATTAATACCAAGGAAGCAAAGCATTTCTCCAGACTTCTTTTTTTTTCCCCTCTATGCTTTAAATAACCATTTTGTCTCTGCATAAGTAAATCTAATTTTTACTTTTCTAGATCAGTAGGAAAAAATATGACTTTACATGTAAAGAGATACTGTGAGGAACTACTCAATTTTGTGCAAGTGAAAACAGAAAGAAGACACAAATGCTTTTTGGAGCTGCAGAGTTTCCCTTGGAATTAATTGAGTGGCTTGGATGTGTTATACTGCAAAAATGTGTGGCCTTAACTCTTAGACTCTGCATAGGAGCAATTATATTTCATAAAATATAGGGAATGATCATATGGAGATCATACAATATAATAATGGAGCAATCAAAAAAGTTTCCTTTTACATGAAATCTGAAAAAGCTGGGGATTCAGGTTTTTTAAGCAGAGGTCTGAGGTGTGTTTTTTATTCCTTTGGTTTGTATTGTTTTGATTTTAAAAAGCTGGAGAGATGCTTTTTAAAAGGACTCCTAATCTTTCAAGCTGGTAAACTAAAATGACAGCAGCTATAAATTATGAATCACTTTATTTGTAAAATATTCATTGTTTTGATCCACTTTATATTCTGTAAGTACATAAACAGAGCACAACAGTGAAGGATTTACCTTCCTTCTCAGAATTTATTTAACTCTTACAAAAGTTATGTCAAAAATGTCCAGATGATTTTTATGGGAGAAGAATTATGTTGCATTCAACACTTCCTAAAGATCCCAGCCAACTTTTTATGTAATATTTTCTGACTGTTACAGATTTGGAAAATATTCTCCAATTTGTTCGTCATAAGCAGTAGATATAAAAATGTAAGTTTTCAAGGCAAAATTTATTGGGGACAAAATTGTGATTTTTTGACCACATTTGTCACACATACTGAAGAAAAAACCCCAAATTCTGAAATTATTGGAAAAGAGATTATTTTTTGATACAATACTATTCATATTCTTTCATACATATAAGAAAATATATTCTTTTGGCCCTTTTAGTTTCTTGAAAAAGCCCTTACTAATTTTTTTGTAGATTGTGATAGAAGTATTTAAAAACATGATTATAAATATTATTATAAAGTTTTTAACACTCAGTGATCAGGAGCTTAAATGTAACATTACTGTTGAGTGTTCTTAGAAAACTTAGCAATACATCTCTCCAAGTTGTTCAGTGCTACAGTATCAATACATACCAGGACTAGATAATTTAAAATTGAATTTCTGTGTTTAAAACCAGGTGGAAAATAAAAAGGTTCACTCAGAAAAAAATGGAAATATTTGCAAAAGTGTTAATGACTCACAAAATGCAAATTGATACAGTTTGTTTAATCCAGATATGTTACCACTTTATAAGTGTTTGTTCTGCCACTTTGTGGGTGTGTTGGCAATTTTTCCTTGTTTCCCTTACCTGCTTTTCAAGCGACAAAATGACCACCCCACTCCAAACCCTGCCAAGAAAACTCCTCAAACACCCCACTGGAACCCAGGCTCTCTCCAGTTTAACAAGTCTCTGAAACATTTACTTGGCTCTTCTCCACACAGAAATATTTGCCTTATTTCTCTCACACCCACCTGTTCAAGAGCACTACCACTGCATTTGTGTGCAGGATTTTCCTGCAGGAATCTCCCGGATGTCTGTCACTGAGAATCCTAAAGGATCTCGCTGGCATTTCCTTAACCCTTTCTCTGGAATGGGTTCCCTTCTTTGGAGGTTTTCAGAAGGTTAAAGACTAAATAATGAGGATCATCCTCAGCACGTTTTGCTCGCCGTGCCTTGGGTGGTTTTTCAGGCTTGGAGTTGCACGAAGGTTGCATCGTCAGTGGGAATTCAGGGAACTCTTCCCATTGGTTTCCCTGCCACTGGCAGAGTTTATGGAGCCATTTGGCAATCCCTTATTAATTCCAGGGTGGAACTTATAAAGGCTGACAGGGCTGCATTACCCCTGGCAGCTGGCACAAGGCTTTAAATAGAGAGCAATTGCAGCAAGAGCTGTGAGTTTTGATAAAAGACAGCTCTGAAAATGCTCTCAGAGTAAGGACCATCTTGAAAAATGAGTACAAGATGAGGAGAATCTTCTCTGAGTCTGCTGCTCCTCGGTGTGAAGCACAAGATGTTGTCAAAACACGCTGTTGGCAGACATCTAAATAACCAGCAATTGATAGCAGACTTTATTGAAACACTCAGACTGTGGGAGAAAGTAGCAACATTTGCTGTTTCTTGGATGACAAACTCAATAACATCCAGTTCATTTGTAGTGTCTCATCCTCCTTGCGTTTGAAATTCTGTTATTCTGTCTGAAATTCAGTGTTCTTTATGGCGTGCCAGGAAAATAATAACTTGGACTTCACACAGCCTGTTTAGGGAGAGAAAATACAAAGTTCACTGCCTAGAATTTGTTTGTGGCTTCAGCTTTAAGTATCAGATACCCTGGCAATTAGTGTAGGTGTTGCTCTAAGGCAGGGATAGCCCTAAATGATGACAAATCCTTCCCAGGTCAAGGAGGTGAACTGTTTCACCGTCATGGCTCTGTGGGTTCAGTGCTTGTCTACTGTAAGGTTAAAATTTGATGTGATAATTTAGAACAGCTGCTCTTTGACAGGAAGATTCACTTTCAGCAAGGGAAGAAAAAGCCATATGGTAAAAGCTGATGCTGTGCCAGGCCTGACTAGCTGCAGAAGTGATACAGGACAGTTCTCTTCAACAATAGGCTTTGAAATAAGGCATTTTACTTGCCATTGGTGTTTCCAATCCGTGTGCTTTTTTGAATTGTAACTTAACTTTTTAAACTCTTTGCAAGTACTTTTTTTCTAGCTATTTTTATATAATAATTTTTATTAACAATCATGGTTAATTGACAGAAAAGGGTGGGAGGCTTTAACAGTACACAGTTTATTCATGGCCATATCCAGACCACTTTTTGTACTCTAAAAGCATATCAAAGTTTGCTTCAAAATTTTCAAGTAAATTACTGTGTATTTTTTAGAGGCTGTGTGTCACACACTTGACTTCAGATGCTTTTAGCAGAGTAATTCACTTAAGTGACACTGCTTTTGTTCACATACTTAAATTTCAGTAAACTGAGCATGTGAAATAGCATGAAACCTCATGAAATTAGCAATTCCCAGTGCTCATCCTAAACAGTAGTGATCAGTAGGAATAAGGTGGTCATCAGGAGTTCAAAATCTTATGGAGAAGTCATCTGTCCTCCAATTTGGAGGAGGGGAATAATTTGTTATTATAATTAGTTATAATAATTAGTTCTATGTTAAAAACCCCACTGATTCTTTTTGATGTGGCAGAGATTTTTAAGGTGATGAGAATAACAGAATAAATTACTTAGAGTGCCCAGCTCTTACCTTCAAAAAATGCCACCAAACAAGTGACCAAAAATCTTCCACCAGCAGTGCACTCCCACCTAGAAATACAACTTTTTTTGGTGTGTCCCATTCCCCTGTCTCCCCCCATAATGAGGATGGGACAAAAACCTGTTGTTTAAAGAAGAAAAAAATTGTCTTTCCTTTTCCTAGGGGGGAAAAAAAAAAAGAAAAGATAAAATCTCTGAGGTGATGATAGTAAAGCAGTAAAATATGTTGAAATGGTCATCTGTTATCCAGCTGAGCTAAGAAAAGACCTAAAATGTGGCAAACATATTAAAGTAAAATATTAAACATGTTCTTTGATGTTTTGCAACCCTATACAGAGGTCACTTAGGCAGAATTTGACCTAACCTGACCAGCCCCTTTATCTCTGTAAGAGGTAATTCTGAGATTTAGGTATGCACATATAGAATTGTTTATTTATAAATGCCTTCTTTAGCAATTTTTTAATGCCACATTAATATTAGGATGTTGTAGAATCCAGTAAGTAAAAATTCCTCCTTTGTTTTCATAATGAAGGGCATAATGTAGTCCTTATTATTACTATAAAAAGAATTACAAGCAAATTATTCAACAATATATGGTTCAGATTTAACAGGAGCATCTCCAGCTGCTGTGATGTGCCTCTTTAGATGCCAGAACAACTTGAACTCTCTGAAGGTCTAACAGGATTTTTTTCCCTGATTTTGGTAATGTGATCCTAATACTGAGATGACAGCTCTGGGCAGTTTATTTTAAGAAGCTACTCTTCAAATCTGTTCTAGGAATTTTCAGGTTTTGCTCCCAAAAGGATAAAATGGAAAACTGAAACAGGGCTGAGGGACTGTGACTTGAAGTGGAGTCAAGGTGTATTAACCATGAGCATGAGATCACTGCTGCAGCTGCAAAAGTGGAGTTATCCTGGGGAGGAGGAGGGGGAGGCTGGGTGGGAAGCAGGACATTTTAACTGAAGAATTAGCTGCTTAGAAACCTCAGGTAACCACAGCTAATGAACCTTCCTCTTCATTAATTAATCTGCCATTGCTTCAGCTGCTACTTTTATGCAGTGTATGATATCTCTGGCTTTTTTTTTGAATTTGAGTGTCCAGAGCCTTCACCTCGAGCTCATAGGAATATTTGTAAATGCAGAGGATGGAATTAGGAAGACATGACATTTTTTATGTGTGAGTGGCATTTAACAAGCAATGCCAGTCTTGTTTCTCACACTGTGTGAGGGGATGAACTGGCAGTGAAATTAACAGTGAAAGGGGAATCAGCTTCTGTGTCTTTTCTCTGCCCACACCAGCCACAGCAGATGGTGGAAGAAAGCTAAAAGCATTTTTATAAGAGGGTCAGAATAAGGAAGAGAATGAGAGGAAAGAGACAAGAGAGAAAAAAATCACCATAATAAATAAAATACACTTATTTCACTGAAACCTAAATGCTAAAATTAGTTTTCTTAAAAAAAAAAGTTACTAAGAGGCTCTCCTGAGAAAAGAAGGAACACTGATTTTAGTTCAGACAGGAGTATGAGTCAATGGTGTCTTTAAAGGAGAATGTAAATCTCTCTGCAGGTTTAGTCTGTGCCCAACTGCTAAAGATATTCATGTTTCTGGGGAAAAAAATGTGGTGACTGCTTCAGGTCCATGTTTGGGTAGGTCTCTGTCTCAGTCTCACGTGGAATCGATCTGCAAATAATAATATTAGAATTTTCATAATGAAAGTGCTACACTGAGAGATTGAAAGCTGGTGTGAGGTGCAGTACAGAGTGACACATCTCCTGTGTTTCAGGGAGCCCTGTCTAAATGAAGCTGAACTAGAAAAGGTTTGTTATTTTCTCAAGAGCCTTCCTCTCAGAGGAAGACATGAATTGTGTCTCTGAATTTTGATTGACCAACATTTTAATTATGTTTCCCGATTTTTCTTTGTGTCACTGAATTTCCAAGGGCTCTGGGTGTGTTCCTAGCAGTTTCTTAGAAATTATGGAAATTACTTGGGGGGTGGACTGGAAGATCTCCAGAGGTTCCTTCCAACCCTGACAATTCTATGATCCTGTGAACTTGAAAGCCAAAAGACTGCACCTTGTTCTGAACTCAGTGGACTGTTTTTTTTGTTTTTTTTTTTTAACTTGTTTCAAAAAAATCCAGTGGATTTATCCCTGCTCTGCAGCATCCTTAGCAGAGGGACATGAAATAAAGCACTTGTCAGTGATGTAGCATAGAAAGCATGGTCACATCCATGGTTTCCCTTTGTAGGGATGACTCAGAGGTGCTGTTTGCCATCCTCATCCTTTGGGAGCAGCTGCTTCCTGCCATTTTCATGGGCAAGCAGCTGCTGTGGCCAGCGAGGAGCTGTGTGTGTGCAGCAGAGCTCAGGGTCCTCCTCTCCCTGCTTTCTTTGGCCACTTGTAGAAGGTGAGAGGAGGTATCAGGTGATGGATCCCTCAGAGGCTTGGAGGAAGGGGGTAGCAGAGCTTGTTGGGCTGGGCAAAAGCTAATCCTTGTTTGCCCTCATGCTGCAGCCGTGCTCCTGATCCGTTCTAATCCACAGCAAATCTGAAATGAGATGGCAATAACACAGCTCGCAGGAGTTTTCACTCAATTGGATTTTGGGTTTTGCCTCTGATCCACAGCTGCAGTGTGATAGCAACCTAACCTTTTAATTTTTAATCTCTTCCCTGAACAAGTAGGCCCTGCTTCCCCCCAAAAGTCAAATACTAGTCTTTAATTGAAAAATACACAAAGCACTGCCAAATCCTGTGGTAAAAGCAGGTGTTCAGGCACAAGCCTGTTTAGTAAAGAGCTTATTTAAACATGGATTAAAGGCTTCTTTGGAATTGAATGCATTGCTTTTCTTCTGTGCAATAATTACTTTCCAGAGCCTGTGTGTTTAAATGACTGCCTTAAAACCTAGCATGCCCTCTATCCCAAATTCTCTAATAATTAGGGATTATTTTATAGCTTGTCAGTTATCCATCTGCTGGGAAGCTTCCTTGTCTGACATCCACAGGTTGCTGTCATTCAACCTACAGGTGTTTTCTTGGTTTTGTATGGTCTGGAGGAAAGAAGGCTCAGGGGAGACCTTTACCTGAAAGGAGGCTGTGGCAAGAAGTGCCCTTTTTCCCCCAGGGAACTGCAGGACAAGAGTGGACAGCCCCAGGAAAGTTCTGGTTGGCCAGCAGGAAGAGTTTTTTTTTTTCCCTGAAAGGGTGAGCAGGCATTGGACTGGGCTGCCCAGGAAGGCAGTGGAGTCCTCATCCCTGGCAGTGTTCCAGAAACACCTGGACATGTCAGTGCCATGGTTTGGTTGGGCTGGATGGTGTTTGGTCAAAGGTTGGGCTGGATGATGTCGGAGGTCCTCTCCAACCTTGGTGATTTTGTGATTCTGTGCTCCCCCGAGTCATTTTTCTTAGGCACATTGGGTTCTATGTTGTGCTCCTGCCTCCTGCATTCATCTTTTTGCTAGATTGGAGGTTTGAAGGCAGGGAGAGGATTTTATCCTGGATCAGTTTGGTCAAGTCTATCAGGTTCCCAACCCCCCTGCCCAAACACAAGGTTATGCATTCATAACCTTTCTGTGGGATTCAGCTGATTTTGTGGGATCGTGTGGGAGACAGTGAAAAAAGTTTCTGGGAGTTAGGACTTAAGAAATTCTCTTGACATCTAAGAGGTGACATGTTTTGATACAGTTAAGACTTTTGGTCTTGCCTTGCAGATTGTAAATCTGCTTTGGGCATCTCACTTTGTTTTGTGATGTTTGATGATGTGTTTGTTGACTTTCTATAGACTGTTTCCATTACTTGAAAATCTGTCTGTGTCCAAAGGTTGACTTAAAAACAAGTGGAGGAATAAACAGTGTTACAAATTCTCTCTGCAAACAATTTAGAAACACTAACTGGTTTTGGATAACAGTCACATCCTGCAGTAATTTGAGAAAGTTTCTAGCTGAGGGAAAAAAAAAAGAGAATGTATCATTTTTTCCTTCCACCAGTAATTGTGAAGACTTTTGGAGTGAGATGTACTTGACTGTTATGTACTGGGGACTCTTGGATGTGAGCAGAATCATTCACACCAGGTCCCATTAGGAGTTCCCTTTATGTCAAGTTGAACACGTGAAGAGATGTGACAACTGTGATTTCGTGTAAAGATTGAACAAAAAAAAAAATATTTTTGAAGACAACTATTGATAGAGGTATTAAACATCCCCATTGGAGAGTCGTCAAGCATGTGCCTGCGAGGCTTTCACTGCAGGGTGTCAGAACCCAAGGTGTCCCTCAGACACTCTTGGATGTTCCGGGTCCAGGTCAGAAGCCTCTGAGACCCGGGCAGGCAGCCAGAAACCCCTGTGGTCTTGAGTTTGACCCATGGAACAATTTACCAACCTTGCAGGGAGAACAAGAAATCACAAAAGTTTAGATATTATAATAGAAGTAATCACAAAGTGAAAGGAAGGATTTTTGAGTGCTGTACAGGGGGGTTTTAGGCCTTGTACAGAGGGGTCTGAGTTTTGTACATGGGGGTCAGAAGTTCTAAGATGGAGGGATTTGGGCGTGCCCTGTCCTCCTTCTTTCTTCTTCCTATTCCCCATGTTCTTGGTGATGTTGGCACTCCCAGATTGGTTTAGAGTAGAAAGCCACTGTTCAATATAGGTAATAGGCATTGGGGAAAAACTATAAACATCTAATACATAATGTGTGATATAAAAGATGGCATCAGCCCCTTGGGAGGGGGAGACGGAGACGAAGACAGAGGGAGACGGAGAGAGACGCAGAGGGAGAAGGAGTCAGGGAGAATGTCAGGAAGTCTGTGTGCCTTGAGATAACATGCAATAATCTGCCTTGAGACCACACAACTGAAGACTGCTGAGTCTTTTTTGAAGGCACGGGTTGGAGGAGAGACTTTACCTCCACCCGGAGTCACCCCAATCTGGGGGAAGGCTCTGGCAGCAGGGAAATGTTTCCTAACAAATAAAGGCTTGTTCATTCTGGGGGAAATGAAACGAAGAGAAATGAGTAGAAATCACCAGTGGTGCTGGGAGTGCTTTTCCCTGAGGAGCAGGAGCACCCTCTGCATCAGAGCCCATCCACAGGGCCAGAGCATTCATTCCTCCCTTCGTGGTCGTTAACAAAATTTTCCACTTCAGCTTCTCACGCTGTGATGGACCCGAAGAGCTCTGCCCAGGCTGCTTTTCCTGCCTGTGTGCTGTGTTCCTGTTTTGGTAAGAGGCAGTGGGTAGTGGGGAAGGCAGCTCTCCCACCTCAGAGCTGGCAAGCCCTTGGGCTCAGGATTGATGCTCGTGGCTGGCTCGCAGTGGGAGCCACTGGAAGCAGTGACAGAGACGGATGATGGCACGCTGGAGCCTGCCAGCTGGAAATGGCAGGGGCCCGAACGGGCAGGAATGCTTTCCTCATCAGCAGAGCTTGAGTTTTGCCTCCTGTGAAGGTGGGGCACTGGGGAATGGCTGCCTGGTGGAGGATGTATTTTCTTTTGTCTTCGCATTTTAGATGCGAAGTCTCTAACCACACGTCAGGGCTGCTGCTTGTGCTGTCACAGTTGTGAAGTTCCCATTGATTTAATGGGAAGAAGTCAAGAATTTCAAACAGTTGGATGGATGAGAATGTGTGGCTTTTTGATAAAATACTGTTCCTCTTAAACAGCATATCTCTCTACAGTCAGGAATGCAGTGCAATACATTAGTGAATACATTTCTGTATACGTGAAATACAAAATCAAAATACAAATCACATTATGGAATTTGCAAAATTCTGAATTAATCATTCAGCTAATTTACCAAGAGAAGATATTTGGCTTTGTCAAAATCACTTCTTTGTATTGTGATTTAAAGTACAAGACAGTTGGTGTGCTAAAAATATTAATCAAGTGGGATTCTTTTAGATTCCAGCCTCTATAACTTACATCAACATGAACTTTGAAATATTTCAGTGAAATATGTACCATTTGTGTGCTATTAATTCTAGTGAATGTTATACAATTAGAAAACAAAAGCATTTGGCTGTGTGATTTTACTAATAGATGGAGTCCAACTTTCAAATGATCAATTTAATAAACAAATACGTAATTAAAGAGATTCTGTAGCACATATTTAATCTAAAAATAGTATCTCCCAAAACAATAAAAAGGCAGCAGCTGAGCTTCACTAGCAAATATTTGCAATAATTTTCTGTGTTCAAATGTAATTTTGTCCAGCTGAAACTTAGGTTAGACTGTAGAAAGCTATGTACACCCTGGTGTTTTTACAGCTCTCATTATTCAGGATACAGCCCTGCCATTGAGAAACTTAATGCATTATTTGTACATCAAGGCTTTATAAAAAAATAAATAAATGTTTTTTATCAGTTACAAAAAATATTCACCAGTGGCCCACACATGTTTTGTTACAGAAGAATAATGATAACCTGAAGGCTTTGTTTTTATTGCTTTTGGGTTTGTATTTTACAGAGTCTTCGTGGTCCCAGTTTCATTACAGCTAAATGCATGAAAAATGCTCCAATTAGCAATATATGGAAATGGTTTGCAAATGGTTTGCTCGTTCCCTGTAATTTAGGAGTTTGCATAAATTACTGCATTCACAGGACTGAACTTCCAGCATGCCTGAGGGCTTTGGGTCTGGGCTTCTGGTTCAAATCAGTCTATGCAATACCTTAAGAGAAAACCTGTCTTTTTCTGCCTTGTTTTTTGGTCTTGATGTATATTTTCTTTCTGTCATACCTATATCTCTGTACATATATATATATATATAGAGAGAGAGAGAGAGAGAAGAACTGGGAGTCTGTTCTCTTTGCATGCCTTGAGAGAGCAATTTGCAAAGCACAGAACAGGGAGATTTATTTGAAAACATATGGAAACCATGGGGGTGAAGCCTGAAGAGGCCACGTGGCCCAGCATGGGATGCTCCACCTCAACCTGAACAGGAGCTGCTGCATCAGGCTGGGTGACCCCATGCTGGGGCTGGCAGCCTGCAGGAGCTCAGCTTAGTGACCAGGGAAATCTGGCTTCCAGTCCACTGTCCACAAAGCCAAAACATAGAATAATTTTGCCAGTTGCACGTTGTGTAATCAATAAAAAAAATGACACATAAAGCAATGAATAACAGTTACACGTTTCATCAAAAAAAAATAGTATTGACAAAAGAAAAGGCATGTACATGAATTTAATTGAATGGATGAATTGAGTTGTTGGCGTAAATAATAATTGATGCTTTTAAAGGTAGGAGGTCTGTTTTAAAACTCTGTTTTAAACAACAAGCTACCAAGGCATGTGCAGTGAAAAGAAAGATTGGTGCATAAATAAAGTATTAGAATTATGTAAAACCCCTGGAAGCTCTTGTGTCTGTAGCCAAAAGAATGTTTGTTTGCTGGGCTCAAGCTGAACTGTGATTGGAATACTTAAATTTTAGCTTTGCTTAGGCTGGTTTTCTGTAAGTAAAGCTCATAATTCATTTAGAGCTTAAAATAATTATTCAAATAATGCAGTAAATTATTACGATCTGAATGGGGTTTTTAAAAATACTTTATAGTTTGTGTCATCTCAGCTTAGTTCATAAGTGTTATGTATTTTTTATGAGAGCTGAAATGTTCTCTTCTTAAGTGGCAGTCTCTTGCTCACTCTTTAATTTTGAATTAAGAGTTATTTTAATCAGATGCCAGTTCCTGGCAGATTTGTTGAGCTGAGGTGCTCAGTGTTGTCCTCTGCAGTTGTGTTTGTAGCTGTCTCCCTCCAGTCCCCATCTCTTTATTCTTCTTTAGTGTCCAGTGGTTGCACAGCTCACCCATACTCCTATTTTGTCTTCCCCCTGGATATGATCTTTTCTTATCACCTGCATTCAGCTGAGCTCAGGACCTGTCTGGGTGCAGCTCAGGCTCCTCACTCAGGACAATCACTGCTTCTAGAATTTCTGATAAATACCCCTCAGGGCTTTTCTAGGGGAAGGTGACTCTCTAAAAGTAGTATTGATCATTACTTCCTGACCTTCTTCAACCTATTCCTGATTTAAGTGAGTTGAAAGGATCACTGCTACATATTCAGCCAGCCTGCTGAGTTTCAGACCTGACAGCTGCAGACTAGAGAAGTCATTTCCCAGTTTTGGGAGCTCTTCTTTGATGTGCTGCCCTCCTGCCCTGTCTGAGTTGAGCTAGCCTTAGTCCCAGGCATGCTGGAGTCTGGGCTGGGGACAGTGGTGACACCAGTGTGACCACAGGACAGGACAGGCAGCACTAGCACTGCACAGGTGCTGCTAAAGCAGAGCCACCCGTGAGCTCAAAGGATTTATTCCATTTCTTTTTGAATAGCTCATTTTACTTCGTACAAAGTGTCTAAAGATAAACACAGAATGGTGAAAGACAAAGATTACAGAAACAAAAGACAGCTGATATTGCCAAAGGAAAACACAGATATGTGAACACCATGGTTTCAGTATCTGGCCACTCAAGGGGTGGGCACAGTGCACCCCAAAAGGGTTAATTAAAAAGGTTAAGTTCCTGTAAGGGCTCAAGTGAATTCTGTCTTCTCTTTTGTTTCTCTATTTTGTAAAATTTGCCTGCCATATAAGGTCCACAGAATGTGGTGGTGGTTGTAGAAAATGTATTTTTAGTGAAGATGGACCAAGCCACAGCTTTGTGTTATGGAAATCCTTTGGCTTTGTTAAATGAGAGATTTCCTGCTTCCCCTGCATCTCAGTGGAGAGCGTCTCATTCATATTTCATCGTGCTGATGATTATGTTTGCAAAGAAGTCTCTTTGTTTAATGATCAATCAGGGAATTTAATTCATTAGTTTGAAAGCACTCTGAAGCACAATAAAACATCATCTACATTTTACAAATAGAGCACTAAAATAGGAAAAAGATGCAGTTGCTTGGTCACATAAATCTGTGAGCAGCAGAACTCGGATTTCTTGAGTCTCATCTCTCTGCTTGCTTCATGAACCGTGGCCACCTCATCACTGTTTGGGAATGATAAATGCCTCCCATTTATAGGCACATATGCATGTTCTGGTCATGCAGTAAACAAAGGGGCCTTTCAGTATTAATGAAAGTATTCACAAGAGGCCAAGCCTGTGGTCCTCGTGCAGACAAAACTCTTGTGGGCTTGTGTCAGAATTCTGCTTTGAATGATTGCTAGACCAAGCTCATAATGTGTGTTTAAACCTTCTCGGGGGAGGAAAAGAGCTAGCATGAAACAAAGCAGAAGTGAGGGTTTGGTTTGGTTTTTTCTTTCAGAATGAAAAAGAATAAATGTAGCATCACTATGGATGAGATCATATGAGAAAGCCCCTTGCAAGAGAAGTGAGGTGACTTTTGCTGTTCCTAAAATGGTTTTCCTTTAGGTCACTGAATGAGTTTTAACTTTCATAACTCATCTGCCCAGTGGCTTACAGAAGACACATTGCTTTTATTTGCTCAAATATTGATGTAATAATGTAATGGCTGCTACTTCTCATGATTATCCTTAAGATAAAAGTTTAGTGAAGGCTCTCACATTCTGTGTTTCTGCAGACACATTATTTGTGCTTTGGTTTTGAAATTTAGGCTTCAAATCAAATTTCTCAAAGATCTTTTCCAACATAAATGATTCTATGTTGCTGTGATTAATTCAGGTGCTGTGTTCTCCAGGCCACTTTAAACAAAAAAAGGACTGTGGACACTTTTAAAAAACAACCACACAAAACTCCCAGGCTTTACCAGAAAATCATTCTGAAGGTGAAGGTACCTCAGAGTGCTTTGATAATACAGAATTTAAGAATAATTATGTCCATCTCACCTCTTCCATCACTCCAGTGGACATTGCATTCTGAGGTGAAATAATCTCTCCCTCTCTTCCTAAAGGCAGGTTCATAGCTGCTTGAAAGAAACCATAGTGTTCACATATCTGTGTTTTCCTTTGGCAATATCAGCTCTTTTATTTCTGTAATCTTTGTCTTTAACCATTCTGTGTTTATCTTTAGACACTTCGTAAAAAGTAAAATGAGCTATTCAAGAGGAAACAGAATAAAATAAAATAAAATAGAAAATAAAAAATTAGGCCATGTATCATAAAGTACTTTCAAAGAGGATATAGGGAAAGTTTATTCCTTATCTCTAGATTTTGGGTTTAGTTTAATTTGATGGTTGGGTATTTGGTTGGGTTTTTTTGGTAATTTAAACACACTCCAAAAAATTAGCATTTTTGAAATACCAGGTGGTAAGCTTCCAGTATTCTGATTTTTTAGGATGACATTTATGGATGTGTGTGCTCCAGCATAGGTGGTTCATTGACTTTTTCAGTCACCCAAATATTTATGCACATGCACACATCCTGTCAGTTTTGAGGAGGGATTTCAGTCTAGATGGACCAATATTTTTGAGCAGAAAAATTGTTTGGTGAAGGATTTTCCAGTCAGCTCTAATCTTGCATATGTGAGTAGCTTTGAAGTCACACTGGTTTTGGAAAAGAAATACCTCTCCTGTTTAAATATAGAATGTTCCTACTGAAACCATCTCTGTCCAAAAAGGAATGGGAGCCAAATTCAACCAGGGATGATTTCCCTGTTCCTAAAGGTATCATAGTTTTAAATTGGCATCACTGGTCCCATTAGTAAAGGTGTCAAATTAACTATTAGTGCCAACAAAGTTTGAAGTAAGAGTTTTATCTCCTGGGAAAGAGAAAATTCCCACCTTTCCATTCCCACTTCTGTTTCTATCCTAAGACTACCAGAATTAGGGATATCTTCCTTCAACTTCCTACACTACCAACTCATGTAAATTATCCATGGTATGTTAGGGTGTGAGATAATGGTTTTATCCTTACATTTCTAGAGGACATCTGTAGTTATTTCCTTACTTAAACCTTTTAAATTATTGTCTAATTGCACTTTAAGCTGTAGTGCTGGTAGCCTTGAGACACTGGGGATGCTGAAAAATGCTGTCAAAGATTATTAAATACAAAAGCACCTGGCTCAAGAAGTCCCATTACCACAAATACCTGGAGTGTAGGGAAATTTTCTGAGGAAGCATCAAAACCCATTTGTCTTCTTGCTGTACTCTTTTCAGGCAGAGGCAGTTACAAAAATAGTCTCGAGTAACAATAGAATCTCTGTGGATGTCTGGTCTTATTTTATGAAATACTTTTTGTAGTAGTTCTTACACTTGTAAAGGTATTGCCTATGAAATATTATCCCTAAAGAAGAAAAATAGCTTTGCTTCAAAGTGACATTGAGAGTAAGCAGATGTAAATGCAAAATGGATGTTGAGTAGAGAAAGAAAAGTAGCGCCAGAGGTGTCAAGTCCCAGTTTGTCTCTCAAATTAACTGGTATTTTACGTGATCAGGGCCATGTTTCTTATGCTATCCACCAGTGGTGCCCAATATATGAATTTTAATAGGATAATATTGAACCAGCTTGGGTTTATGATGTGAGTTACTCTTCCATTTACACCACGGGGGTCAAACCCAGGTGTGCATTCATACTTCCAACATAATAAATCTGAACTTCAAAAAGATCAAATCTGAACTGGAGACCAAGGGGTCTCCTCCCATCCCCATCTTTTTTGATGACAGAAGGTTGTGGATCTCTTGTGAGACTTGATTTTGGTGGAAGTGCAACCTCCTCCTGTTGTTTAAATGTGTTTGACAAATGACTCTCATGCTAATCAAGCACCAGGAGGCAGGAAGGAGGATATCAAGTGAGTCTTTATCAAACCTGCCAATATCTCAGAGTGAGATTATTTGCTTTTCCCTGGAGCTATAGCAGAGAAGTCTGAGGACAGTGAGAGAAACATCTATGAGGAGCCTAGATATTGCTTTCATAGATACAGATAAGGTAATACTGCCTATTATTTTTCATTGTTTTATTGTGTAAAATGAGTTTTACTCCTTCATTTGTAAACAAACAAGCAAAAAACCCAAAATGGTTAAATTAAATATGAAATGGATGTTCCAGATGACCAAACCATTCAACTAGCTGGAATACCAGACCCAGACTTACAGAGTTCAGTACTGGTATAACATCTTTTTCTTTTTGTGCCCTTTCTGAAGCACCATGATTAATCAAGGTGTTATTTTCTAATAATTTCTGTGCAAAGTAATTTGCTTTTTTCTTGTCTCTCAAGTGACAGATTGCTGAAGTTGAACCTCTGCTCAGACACCTCTTCCACAGACAGTTTCATATTTCAGTGAACATTTTCCTGGCCTGGTTGACTTGATTTATAATAGCTGAGGTTAGTGGGAAATTAAAAATTAATTAATTTCAATGAATGTGTAATCAAGCAGAGTGGCCTGAGCTCTGGAGGTGCTAATAGGTCTCTCCTGGCTGTCCCTCTCCAACCAGCTGAGCCTTTAGGATGTGGAACATCCCAGCCTAGGCAGAGGGTCAGGGTTTTGGGGCTGGGTCTCAGGTTAAGGTTAAGGAAGGTTAAGGAAGGAAGTTTGACAGCTTTTTAAACACATTAGTGCGACAGGGACATCTCAGTGAGTCATTGGAGTTAATTTTTGGTACCTGATCTTGGTCTCTGTGATGCTGTGGAATGTTCACTTCTATCCCATGCAAGCTACAACCTCTTTCATGGGAAAAAAGTTAAAGGAAGCTCATTCAACAGTTCAAAGGGCCCCTAAATGCTCAGGGATCTGAAGTATTTGCAGAGGAATTCATCATAAATTTGAATCCGTTATCTAAAATATAGAAGTCCCCTTCATATCAATTTTTATATGGTAGGGAGATCATTTTCTGTAAACTGCTCCTTTCAAATGGGAGCATGGGAGAAATTAAACACTGGTTCTTCTCTCTGTTTTTCCTGTGAGAGAAGAAGAAATGGATAAAAACAATAACTTCAGTGCATTACTGTTGATATGAGACTAACTCTAATCCTTTCCCAACCTTAACAATGCAATAGCTCAGTGATTCTAGCAGCACAGAGTTCCAGAGTGTATTTGTGATCCAAATTGAAGTGGGAAGAGTAACTCTCACTCAGAATGATGCTGGGCTTTCATTATTGGAGCTGTGGCTGGTGGGAATCCAACCACAGCCCCACCTGATCAGCTTTGAAGGTCACTGAGCCTTTGAAGGCTCAGAACAAATGGATGCATTATTAAATATCTCTCCTGTCCTCACACTACACTGCATTTGGTTATTTATTTAAGAATCTGGACAGAGTGAGAAAAGCAGAGGAGTAGTCTCATGTACCATCCCTTCAAAATTCTCTTTAGTTGCCAAAATGTGATTTTTGTGTGCGTGTGTGTGTGACTGCACACATGTAAATATTTATATGTATGCACACATAAAATTTCTCAAAAACAGTTGAGGGATTTTCTTTCTGTTGAAGGAAGATAGGTTAGTTGGAGCAAAGCTGTGAACAAAGATGTTTTACCTTTGCCAGAGCTGTTGCATAAAAACCATAAATAGCATTTTTTAGAATATCACTGTGAAGTATTTTCTAGCATGTTGTACCCTAAACACTGATTCAGCTGTAATAAAACATGGCAAATATAAATCTGTGCATTTGAAATTTTACTGGAACTAAATACTCAAGACGTAAATTTTTCAGAGTATCTTAGAAGTAGTCCAAGAACTATAGTTTGAAAACAAAATGCATAAAATACATAATACTTTTTTTTATTTTGGACCCTTTTTTCCAAAGGTTGATGGCTGACACTTAGATTGTGGCTCCCTTCGATTTTGACTGGATATTTGTCATGTATTCCTGAAAACAGAAATTTATTATTTTTTAAAAAAGATGTGCTAAGGAGTAAGAGGAATTTAAATAACAAGGATTTTTGGAATGATTTCTCTATATATGGTCACTAGTGAAATATTTAGTCCATATTAATTACAATACAATGGTCGTCAACTGTAGGGCAGGGACAACTTTATCTCTTATTCCATTTCAAGAATGCTCTTGAACATAAAATGAGTATATTTAACATGAACCTGACCGTAATGGTTTGGATAAAACTCTCAGATTCATCTGTTTTGAGGAGATGTGGGAGTCTTTAGGGCGTTTTTTCATCTCCAGTGCCGTTCCCAGGTGTCATTCAGTTATTCCCAGCGATAATGAAAGATTTATGCATCGACAAGTGTGGAGGTGAAATTGTGGTTAAAGCAGTGCTGCAAGTGATACTCCTGATCCCAGCAGGAGCTGCTGCCACGCTTGCATTTTTTGGAAGGTTTTGCAAAGTTTCCCCTCGTGAATAACCATAAATTATTGCAGTGAGGCTTTTCTTGTGGAAGCTAATGTCACCTCTTCTGGCCTGGAGATTTCTGAGCTGCATAATAGAAGTTAATCCAGTACATTTTTTGCTCAGAGGATCTGAAAGGCTTTTATTATATGGAAAAAAAAGAGGATTTGCAGGCTTATGAAATAAGAACAATTACCATCAATTAATAGTTTGAGTGCTTCTTATTCCTTTCTCCCACAACTTTTTTAACAAAGAAAGGAATGAAAAAAACCCTACCCAAACAAAGAGAGGCAAAAAAAAAGCCCCAAAACTTTTCAGGAGTCAAAGTAAGCCTTAGTTGCTGTGATTGTGCTGTAACAGCAGTTAATCTCTTGAGAGCTGTAACATGGATTGAATTCATCAAAAAGAGAATGTGTGTCAGAAATGACCCCATGTATAATGGGCAGAGATCAGGTCCTGGTTTCATGGTGTATTAAAAACTAAATACCCACAGTTTCAGGTCCCACATATAAAGAAAAGAGAGGAGATTACTGAGTCAAACAGGGATGTTATAAATAAGCACTTGCCTTGATTAGCCCAGCACAGGCTGCACTTCCAAATATTTGGGGCTTCAAAAGCCTTTGCTGGTAGATTCTCAGAAGGAAAAAAAAACCTAGAGCACAAAGTGCAGCTCATAAAAGTTTGGTCTGTCTTTGCAGGGAATGAGGATATAGTGGTAGCTGTAAGAAATAGTTGAATTTCAGCTGTTTTTTTTCAGTAGCACTTAAAAAGCAATGGCTAGATCCTACCCTGAACCTCACTTGTTTCCAAGACAGGACTATCCTCAGAGTGTCATGCACACAGTGCATGTATGTTTGGTTTTAACAGGTGGGGAAAATGAATTTATGATCATCTGAACTGTATGGGGACTTTCACCCATAGATTACATTGACAAAAAACAAACAAACAACCCAAAAAGAGACAACCCAAAAAAACAAACAAAAAAAACCAAACCAAAAAAACACTAAAAAAAGGAGGAAATTTGTTGATTGTATGCAAGGGTGGTTTAAGATGTGTTCAGGATATCTCTGATATATCAAAGTAGTTTGTAAATGTGGTTGTAAATAAGATTTTTATTTTTTCTTAACCTGTCACTGGCCTGTATACAAAGCTATACATGCAGCATTTTGCTGCTCCAAAACAGAAATAAGAACAAGAGTTAGGTCAGTCAATATTTGTTCTTCTGTCAGTCTTTTTGGGGAAATTTTGGGTCCAACCCTAACTTACTGTTGGCTGTTTCTCCTTTGGAGACATGATGGGCACAACAGAGCAGTTTGTAAAAAGCAGACAAATTAACAAATGGAGGTGCTTCTTTTGGGGTTGATCCTAAGAGGAATGTTGAGGAGAGGCCTTTTCCCACCACTACAGGAGCTGGTCCCTGAACCTACAGTCAGCCTCCCTGCTGTTGTCTTCCCCTGTTGTATTGTGATTTGTTTTGCACTAATTTTATTTCGTGGGGATTAAAGAGTTCACAGATGAAAGAAATTGAGCAGAGAATGAAAGATGCCTTCTCCAGAGCATTCTGGTTACTTGTGGAGTCCATGGTGCTGGACCATGAGGAGCTTCCCCAGGTCATCCTCATTTCCTCTGAAGATGAACTGCAGAACGAATGGAAGGTGAAATGGGGGAGAGGATGAGGTGGATATTAAATCTTTAAACTCTTTCATATCCTACAACTATTTGCTTTCCTGCTGCCTGAGAGTTAGGTTTGCTGGTGTGGAGGCAAAGGCTGTCAGAGGAAATTGTGGGAGAGAGACAAGGAGTGGAATGATAATTGTGGGTTCCCTGTTAACTGCAGTCATTAACAGCTCAAGGTCAGCACTAATGAATGTTTCCCCAAGGCTGGAATGAAAATTGCCCAGACCACTAAAAAGCTTCTCTGTGGCCACAAGCAGGGCCTGGGCACACGTGGTTGGAGATGGAAGAATGAGTTGAATGAAGTTTGAGTCTTCTGGGGTCACCAGGTAATGCCTTCACTGAGCACAGCCTGCTGAAATCGCAGGGCACAGGTAGGGTTTGCTGATTTGCCTCGTTTTGCAGTTGTTCTGTTGTACCTTTGAGAGGAAAAGTTGCCTCTTTCAAGGAAGGTGGGGGTACCTTTGGCAGACAAAAATATACTGTGGCTTTGGTATTCCTGATGTTTGGGGTGGGGGGAGACTGTATGTGGAGCAGCAACACAAACACGAGAAAAACTTGTGTGCTTTTTGTGTAAAAAGCACTTGTGTAAAAAAACTTGTGTGCTTTGGAGTGTAAATAGCAAGTGCAGAAAAGAAGGAGGTGAAGTATGATAATTTCTGACCTTGTAATTTGTCAAACTCCCCCATCCATAACATTTTTGCATGGCTTTACTACCTTGTGGAGATTATATTTTGTTCAGATACCGAGATCTTCCTGCTCAACCTTTCAAGTCCTTCAAGAGTAGCTGACCTTTAAAAAAATATTTAAAACAAAATGCCAGATGAGAGTTTTGTTAAGTGAAACTCTTGCCTACATCCTTTTCCTCAGATATTATTCATTGCTTAGACATAGTTTATGCTCTCTTGCTATTACAACGCATCCAGGTTTGTTGGAAGAAGCTGAGGAGAAGAGTGGAAAAAAAAAATATAATCCAGACCCCAAGACTGCTCTTTTTCTGTGGTAACTAAATTGTAAATGGAACTGAGTAAAACATGTAGCAGAAAATTAGTAGAAATCAAACTGGATCAGTGGGAAAAAGTAACCTTATCCTCAGAATGCCAAATTCTGAGTTACAGAAAATGTTTCAAGGCCTCCAGGAGTAATTTAAGGAGCTGGTGAGCAGCATTATTGTTTGCTTTGTAAATGAGTTCAGTTGGCTGTTTGCTGGTGTGGGAGCTGGAGTTCTGGGCAGGCAGTGTGCTGTGCATGGACTGAGAACGTGTAATTAATTATCTGCGCTGATTTCATGCAGGGGATAAATCAGAAGGGAAGAAATACATTGGAGGAAACAATCACAAACTGGACAAATGGGGAAGGAAGGAGGGAGGGGAAGCAAAGGCCTGGATGACCTAAGTCTTTCCCATCTCCAGCTTCTATGAATCAGGAAATAGGCTTACTGGGGCCTTGGGATATTCACATTAAAAAAAGAGGAGTCAGCAAATCCTCCGTGAGCAACCACGCTGCAATTCCCAATGGAAATCCTGGAGGAGGAATGATAGGGGAGGAAATAAATGTCAGGAACTGCTGGGCTCAGGCCTTGGCATGCCAGTCACAGGGAGGGCATCAGCAGGACACTTTCAAAGGTTTCTGTGACAAATAATGGGAAAATACACTGCATTTTTAATGTGGTGCCACAGCCTGAAGATCTGCTTTGGGACTGGTGTCTGTGTCCAGTGAGAATATCCTGGTCTGTTTGGCTCTGCCTGTTTTTATGGGCTCTGGTTCATCTTTAGGCAGCTTTGGTGAAACTTTCCTTGCTGTTACCTGGGGCCTTACACGAGGCTTTTTTTAGTACCTGTTTTAGCTTCTTGGATCTGACCTGTGACGTGGGTTTTGTACCCATTTCTGAGCAGGGAATGCTCAAAAATAGAGGAAAGCGAAGCAGGTACCACGCTGTGCTGGGGTGTTTGTTGTCCTTTCAGTCCCTTTTGCCTTGGCTGCCTTTGGTCTCCCTCAGTTTTCTGGGACACAGAGCCATCCCTAACCCTTTTTCTATCCCTCTGGGAGCCTCCTGGCTGCAGGGAGAAGGAGGCATCCTGCCTGTCCAGAGGCAGCCTCCAGGCTACCTGTTGGACTGTGGCGCCTATGGAGAAGGAAGGAGGGACTTAAGTGCAAGACCCAGGGGTTTTCTGGCTGCCAGCTGGTTTCTTTTTACAGATAAACTGGATTGCCCAAAGCCTCATCAGTCAGGAATGTGAAAAATCAAAGTGTTCAGGTTTCACTGCTTGTACACATTGATTCTGCACCTCTTAGTCTTCAGTGGTTTGCAGGAGCGTTGGTGTGAATGTAGGGCATAATTCTGGTATGAAGTCATTGATTGCACCAGTTTCAAGGTATTTTATAAGGCCGATCCAAATCCCTGAATAAAACCAGAAATGAGGTTGGAGAAAATCTCTGATGGCTTGAGAGTTATGTGGTCTGCATTTTGACAGAAGAATTTCACCCTCCCTTGTTTCTCACAGCTACTCAGGGCTGATTCCACACCCTCCAAATATCAGCCTGTCTTTGTTAAAATAGGTGAGTAATGTTCTTCAAGTGGATTTATATATTTTACTCTGCAAAGAACTTTTTAAAGAACCATTCTCAATATTTTATTTTGGTTATATACATCTATAGAGACTGTTTAGACATTTTACTGATTTCCTACATGGAATGAAGCTAGGAAGTCCATTCAAAAGCAGACCAGCATGCTTATAGCATTAAGTATTTAATATCAATTGTCTCATAGTCATTCTAATAATTTAAAATTAAAAAAAAAGTAAGGAAATCCATAGCAAAAATTTCTAATGACAAATTTAGAAATGTCTAAGCTAGAGATGAAGTAAGACCTATTTGTTTTGTCTTTCTCAGTGTTTATTGCTCCTACTTCCAGTGAGTTCCAGTGTAATTCTTACACCTGAGGCTGGAATGGGGCAGCTTTAATGCAGGAAGTTGTCTTGCTGCCTTTCTCTCCATCTAGAGCTTGGCAAAAATGCCAACATTTCTGCCAGCAGAATCACTGGAAGGAAAACACTTGAATCCCTTCCCACTGCTGGTATTAACTAGGCTGAGTCAGAAAAAGCCCTGCCAAACCCTGCTCTCTTTCACTCCCAGAATGGCATGGAATTACTCGTTTTTTGCTTGTGCTGAAATGCTAATGGCCAAGCTGCTGTTGTTTCAGAAGAAAAGTGCTTTATTGTCAAGGGTTTGAGCAACTCTACCAAATCCCCTTCCCATATTCTACAGATGGTTTTGGTGACTCTTTTTTGGCCCTCGGTATTCCATCCCCACAAAGGAGCTAATGTTCCCCATTGTGGTGAGAGCACTGCAGTTTGCAATTTAGTTTCTCGTTGTGATGCCCAAAAACACGATGGGCTCACATAGGGGTAGAAAGAGGAAGGAGCTCTATCAGGCCTCTCAGCGAGGATGCTGTGCCTTGAATCATAACTTTTCCTGGTCCCTTTTGCAGCTGTTTTCTCCCTGGTTCATAGAAGAAGAAGAGTTACTTTGCTAAAAAGATGTTTTTCAAAAGGATCCACAAAGCTCATGGATAGGCTTTGGCTGAGGCTATCTGTGGGTAGCAACTTACTGGTATTTTCTTTGATCACCCAGCCACATTTTCTATTCCTAAAAACACTGTAATCTGTCTTGGGGGGTGTGTGAGCAGGGGGAAAGTGTGGAATAAATAATCAGGATCCCTCTTTGGGAGCATGATGTTCTAAAGTAAAAGTTGTGCAATCATTGATACTGAACAATGAAAGCTTTGGCTCTGTCCAAGGTTTTTGGGAAACTTTGTTTTGGAGTGAGAAGAAAAAAAAAAAAACCAGAAATGTTTAGCATAAACAAATGAATTTAATTTTCTTTATTGGTTTTCTCCACAGTTTTCATAGAGCAGTCCTTGATATTACTAAGTGAAATGAGAATATGAAAATCGTGGAATGTGACCATTCTTCTAGATGGCTTTAGCCTTTACACAGTGATGCTTGCATGTAACTTCAAAATCTGCTGTTTGAAGTCCCAACAGGGCTTCCCAAGGGCTAATAGGATACTTTCACTATTGTAAATGGGATATAATCTTACATGTAGTCACATGGAAATTCCCTTCAGGACCACTGGACATGGGAAGAAATGTCTCTTTTTCTTTCTTTTCACCCCCCTCTCTTTGTTCTGGGTATTGTTCATACTGAGTTCTAGATTACCTTTTTATTGAAGGGATTTGAGAAGCACTGCAAGACTACAGACTCTGCTTCATGCCTAATTTAGGGAGGATTAAATGCAGCACTGGAAATATGTTCTTGTGCATCCCTTGCAGCACTGAGCCGTGTTCAGGAGGCTGCCATTGGCTCATGGGCTCTGTCATTGTTTTGAGCAAAATCAGTTTGAACCCTGTGAAAGGAAAAGAGTTCTCTGACGCTCTCACACGTTTCCTCCACTCGCACTGCAGCGTGCTTTTGGATTGTTGAGCAGCACTCTCAGCTGGCTGCCATAAATTTCTTTCCTAATCCAGCCTCACTCCTGCAAATTCCAAGTCGAGATCTGGCCACTTGTCCGAGCTACAAGTGAGGAACAATGGGGTTTTGTGATGGAAATGCTGACCCCACCCGACCTACAGCCATGAGCATCCTGTGCTGCTGGAAGGGCTCTTGGACAAGGTTCAGCTGAGCCACGTGCCACCCACCCTTCCTGGGTTATTGATCAATTATTGATCATCCTACCTGCCCCAAGCTGCTGCTTACAGGGAGGGCAAAAGGGGAATGAATGGAAAATTTTGGGGTTTTTTTAGTGGTTGCCTGTCAGTGCTGTTGTATGTCTTTTATACCATGTGATTAAAGCCTGAGTAGCAACACATGCAATGGTAACTTGTGCTCTTCTATTTTTTGATACAGTGGTTTCACATGTAAATTTAAAGAAAAAAAAAAAAAAAGCACGAGCTGAAAGCAGCAGTGAAGGGTAGAGACCTAGCTGGACTGCTTGGATGTTGTTTTAAAAAAGCCTTATTTTATAAGTTTGATTAAGTAAGAGTGAATTTTCCTGAGCTTTTTGTGTTTGGTAGGAAGATTTATGAGAATAAGCTAAATGGTGCTCTCAGGAAGCCAAAGTTCCCACAGAATTCAGGAAATCATGTATTTTTTTTCTGCAACACTAAAAAGAGCATTCTGCATTAAAAGGCATATCTGTAGGTCACTGATGTTCTGAGGGAGTGCAGCTGTGGTACTAATCCAGACCACTGTAATTTTACTCCCTGTTAGAAAAATAAAATAACCAAAGATAGATTTACATATATCTGGGAAATACTTTGCAATAATTTTATTTATTTTAAATTGAAGAGTCAATCAAGACAATTAATTTTTATCTGTAATCTTTAAATACTCCTCCTGTTGCTTCCCCACATACTGTTTCCCAAATAAGCGTTACAGTTCACATCCACTATGAATATTTCAAAAGCTTTGTTGTTCTTCTCTCCTGTCATCTGACAGGTCTTTGTTTCTTTCTCTTTTTTTTTTTTTTTTTTATTTTTTTAGTCTGAATTAAAGTATTTGGTCTGAAATTTATTTCTTTCCTCAAGCAATTACAGCTGAGTTTTTACTGGGTGCACTTGTGATGTTGCTGCAGTTAATGGCCACGCTCTGTCCCTGACATTTAACAAAGTGCAAGCACTTAAGTGAAATGGAAACTCTGATTTAAGATACGTTATTTCAAGCTTGTTTTCATAGTTACTGTTTAATTTGCAAAATGTGAACGTGGATTGCTACAGGGATTCCAGGAGATCATGTTTTGGTTAAAGCTGTAACAGCAGCTTCTTTTCCATTATGTGCTTTCTTTGCTTATATTTAGTGAGCATTGCTTTGGAAGATTAAACTTGCAGCTTTTAAGGCAGTAACATTCTTTAACTGATTGTCCTATGAACTGACCTTTCTTCCTTTGGAATTTTATAGGCTGGGATTTGTTGTACAGCAGGATATCAGCAGGCTTGGCAGCTGAGGGTCATCCTTCCCTGGGAAAAGCAGCCCCTTGTGTTGAAGGGAAGGTCCCACTGTGGATTTTCTAGCTGAGGTATTTTTGTCATTGAATGTGAGGCTAAAATTTGAAATAATCTCTTAAGAAAAGAAAATGGATAGGAAAAAGATCAAGGGTTAGTTCATGAGCCTCAGACTTGGGCTGTGTTCCATCCCAGACAGCTGTGAAGGTAATGTTTGTACACAAAATAAACCCCAAACTTTTCAAAGCTTCAGGTTGCTTATTTTTGAGCAAACAAGCAACACTGGTTTAATTTAGAAAGACATGGAAATTAACATCTTTAAAATATGCAGACTCATCATTTGTAGATGAGTAGCCTTTGCTTCAGCAGGAAGGACAGGAGGAGCTGTTTAAAGTGGCATTGAACTCACATCAGAGGACCAAAGCACTCGTCTGGGGGTTTGCATTTTCCTTAGCAGTGAGGTAATGATTAGATGATGAAATAAGAATATGAGCCAACAATTTCTCAAAGCAAGTGTTTGCATTAATGTGCCTGTCAAGGTTCCAAGACTGTGGTTATATCTCAGAAAGTGATAATATTGCTGGCAAATAGTTGCATTTAAAATGATCACCTTCTCCTGACTCTTTTTAAATTATGGAAGCATTTCCATATACCTTGTTGATTTTCACACTGAGCTTTTTACTGTTTTGCAATAATGAGCTGTCAGCTTTTTACAATTTCTTACCACTTCATGTTTCAAATATGGGTCTTTATTTCTCTACATTCTAAGGGCCTAAGATCAAAAGGAGCTTCCTTTTTAATCTTATTCCTTTAACAGCAACAGTTCAGTCCCGTTTGCCTTTTTCTTCCAACTGTGTAAGACCAGAAATTAAATACCTGTTTAGTTCATCTACATTTAATACTAATTTGCAGTAGCAACATGATAAAAGACAGAAGTTTTTAAGCAGCAGGGGGTTTAGAATTGTCTTGATCCCATCTGAATAAACCCTAAATTAGTGGGATTAACACAATTGGATCTGTGTTTTACCTGGTAAAGACCCTCCAGGGGATAAAAATGGCAGAGAAGAGGGAAAAAAGACATTCATCTAGAATAGCACTTAAATATATGCCTTGCCCCTTAGGATATAGGTACGTGCTTAAATTAAAGTATATTTTAAACACACTTCCTGAATCAGAGCTGTAGAGAGCAAGAGCTCCTGCAGTACATAAATAAAGGTTGAAAAACAAGGAGACAATGAAGTCAGGCAAGAACAGGAGGAGAATTCAGAATTTTTTAAAACTATGAATAGTATCTGTTATAGAAAGAACAACCAGTCACGCCAGTTCATATTTTCAGAGCTTTGATCTAATTTCAGGGCATGACACTTCTGTCTGTCCTTTTCTAATGGGGAAGAAGGTGACTTGTCAGTGAAAAATGGTTTGCATTGAGGAGAAGGTTACAAAACTGAACTTTTGGTAAATCTAAACACAAATTGGAGAAAGAAATTCACAGCATGAGGGTTTTTTTGGGGTTTTTGTTTGTTTGTTTTTGTGGGTTTGTTTGTTTATTTTTCTAGCCAAATATAATTGATGTTCAAACATTGATATTCTAGAAGTTTCAGCTCAGTTCACAAAGTCTGAAATCTTTTTATCTGTGAAGTGTAGCACCACCCTATTTTTCTAAGTAGCTGCTTGTGCTTCACTGTACAAACAGCAGCAACAAAAATATTCTCAAAGGGTACTTGGTTTTGCTTTTAGAAGCTTCATGCTGGGCTTACACTTTTTATAGTGTGTCTTTGTAACAGCACCCTTTAATTCCCCTGAAAGCTTTTAAACTGGACTCTGTCAGCTTTGCTGCTGAATGAAGATCACCCTGAAGACAGACCTGTGGTAACTTTTCTTGGCCACCTTTCCCTTTTTCAAGGTGTGTTTCTAATCCCAAGCACACTGGAGCATGATTCAAGACATATTGCCTGATTTTATTCCAGTGCTCTGCTGGTTGCCCAGCAGTATCCAGGCATGCCATATCTCTGGAATAAAGGCAGCAGTGAGCATGTGGTGGGCTCTGTAGGTGGTTTCAGGTTGAAGAAGCTGCCTTCCTTCAGGTGGGAAGTCAGCCTGTCAGGCTGAGTTATGGGAACGTGATTAGTGTACCAAGTTCATTAAATGAAAACTTTTGCAGCTCTGTGTTCCCATTGCTCCCTGTTTGTTCCAGTGAAACAATCCAGTTTTTCATTCACTGAGTGGATTACCATGTGTAGGCCCAGCAGGAGGACATTCCAGATTCCCCATTGATTTCCTCTGCCAGAAAGTTGTTTTGTGATTCTGGTTGGTGTCACGTATAGAACCTGTATTAACTGTTGTCTTTTGCCATGGTGGATATGAGCAAACTTGTGTTTGGATAAAATGTGGAAGAACAGCATGTAATGACATGGATATCTCACATAATGATATCAATATCTCATGTAATGGCATGAATATCTCAACCAAACTATTACAGTTGCCCTTAAAGTATTTTGCTCAGTACATTTAAAAATGGTATATTTGTAACCCAAAAGGTTACACCCCATTAAGTCATCTTTTAACACAGAATATGATTAAGATTTGATAAAGAAGGGATGCCCTAACTCCAGATGTTGCTGTCATTTGCTGTTTTGAGCAGCTCAGGAGTTTCCCAGGTGAAACACAGAGGTAAATTTCACTTTCTGTCAGCCAGGAGCTGACACATGGCACCTTTATCATTGCTGTTTCCTGCTCTCATTCATAAACAAATCTTTCCTCAGTGATTGCAGTCACTTAGGGATTGAAAGGGCTGCAGGGTCTGGCATCACCCTTTTGGGGCTCTGTGATGCACAGAACATGGTCTAAGAGGTCATTCCTCCCACAAGTGCTGTCTTGTGTAGTTTTCAGATTTCCTTTTTTTTTTTTTAATAAGCAGTTTTATTAAAACTAAAACCAAACTAAGGAAAACTATTTATGCAGGCTTTCAAGGGCACTTTGAAGATGTTTATCTGGCATCAATATTCATAAGGAGTGAGTTGCCTTCAGTCCATTTTGCGCCTCTTAAAAGTCAAAGCCTAAAAGGTTTCTGACGAGGGGCAAGATGCTTTCTGTTGTTATTTATTTATATGTTTGTAACTGGGAAGAGTGACCTTCTTCCTAATGAAATGTATCCTTTTCTGTTAAGATAAAAGTGGCCATTTCTGACTAAAAAGCAAACTGTTATCAGTCAGGTAGAGATTCTTCTCCAAGCAGTGAGCAATATCCTTAAAAGGTTGTGCAGACCTGTCTGCTACAACAGCTACACTCTCCTTGTCTTTCAGGGACAAGATGGAAAAGGTCAATGAGGTACAATAGCTGTACTCTAATATTTACAGATAATGTACCAGATATGCCTAATTTAGAAAAGAAACCTTGTGAGCTTTCCATCATTAATTCATTTTGTACTCTGCTGTTAAGCAGATCTCCATAGATGATTGGTGGAGGGCTTAGAGATTAGTTTAATAAATGCCTAGGCTAAATGGAGCTGAAAATTCAGAGGAATGGCTCAATTTGCTCAGTGTTCAGTGAAATAAGCTGGTGTGTCAGCCAGTTGTACACATAGGATTTTTGCTAATTGATCACAAGTCACATCCCGCTGTTTCTTAAATGAGGGCATTCATCTTCAGGAGTGTCCTGCAGAAGTGCAGAGTTTTATGTGCAAAAGAAACCTCCTCTACAGCACACCTGAGGGGTGTATCATGCCTTTTAGGTGCTACTGGCTCTTCTCATTCATTTTTAGCTTGAGCTACATTTAAAGCCTTTTAAAACCAGATAAGATGCCCACACATGAGTACTGAGTAGAAATTAAGAGAAATCTAAAAGGTCCCCCTGATCTGTAAATGCATGAAGTGGCATTAAATGCATCACTGAATAGCATTACTTATGCTATTTATTATTCAGTCTCTGAAAATGCTTTTGGAATTCTTTCAGTACAACAATATATTTCACAAAAAATATATCTAGAAAGTTGAGACCTGAGTAGAGGGGTGAGTGTTGCATCAGACAGCAGGTCTGCATCCTCACAACAGCAGTGCAGGGGGAGCTGCTCAGATTTAATTCCAGATCAATAAGAAGGCTGCCAGGGTCTGGTGAAGCAGACCAGGGACACATTGTCATCTTGTCTCTGCTGCCTGTTGTACAGCTCACACAAATCAAAGCACTTCAGCAGAGACAAGCGATGTTTCTATCGATCTCGGCTCAGGGAGCTGTCCTGGAGGCAGTGATGTTTTCCAGAGTGTCAGGTGTCTTTGATTTGGTTTCAGATGGATTCTGAGCCCCATCAGGGCAGCTGTTTGGAAGGGCTGGAGTTCACCTCCCTTCCTTGCAGGAGTGAAAGTGGTGGAATGCTCGCGGTGTGGTTTTGATCAACAATCTGAAAGAGGAACCAAGTAAAATGATGTAGGAATTGTTGGAAACCACAGTGTCAGTGAACCTGACCCCTTGGTTCTTCTTCATGCTGTGGGCATCCAGCAGAACCCAATTTTAGAGTTTAGCCTCAAAAGCAGCACAAGCAAGTTGAGGACAAAAATTAAAGGTGGGAAACAGTGAAGCTGTGTTGGTTTTGGAAGTAGAGTGCTGGCTGGTCATTCCATCACACACTGCTTTTTCAGCAAAGGTTTTCTGGCTTATCATGGTCTTCCACACCAGTTAAAAAACTCTTTCAGATCTTAAATAAGTGAGTACACCTCTTCCAGAACTTCTGTCAGAAGGAGGATGAACTGCAGGAGATCAGCCTCCAGGGATAAGCTGTTTCGGGAATTTAGGCATAACTCTTTGTTCCCCAACTATGAAACAGCAAACCTAAACAAACATCACTTCAGATGATATTTCTCTCAATAAAAATTGAATTGAAGCAGCTTGAGTAAAGGGGAGGTTAAACAAAAACTGAATCAAAAACTTATTGGAACAGTTATTTGTTTTGAGCACTCCAAAGCAGTTGATTTTTATTGGGATTCAGATTTTAGTGTTGGAAGTCTTCAGCACACAATAAAGGCAGTTAGGCCTTCACCTTGAGTTTCATCTGTGAGTTTCTTACTCACAGAATAAAAGAAGTCTATAATTGAATATTTACCTGCTGTCTTAATATTTTTTATGTTCCAATTACTACCTGCTATGTTGATGTTCAGATTCTGGTGTCCTCACTAAGAAAACTATTGAGTGTTGTAATGTGCTGGTAAGGGAAAAGGGAAAAAAAAGAACCTATAGAGATCCAGGTGGGACTGTGATATTCACATGCTATGCATTTTATATCATTATAAACCCCAGGAAGGAGAGAGAGAGAAGGGTGTGACACTGGTAATATTTTATAAGCTGCTTTGCATTCATTTTGCACTGTTTTCAATAGCTACGTGTCAAAGAGCACAAGAAATCCAGCTGAGATCCCAGGAGCACGAGGCAGGAATCCTGCAGCATGGAGTTTGGGAAGTGATCTCTAGGAAACTGATTTTCATATGCTGTGCAAGTTTTACAATAGCTGAAATGGAGGGTTTGATTGACACTGTTTCTTCTTGACTCCTTATCGTTGGAATTGCATGTAGGAACTGTTGGATTTTGAAGTGTGTGAGGACATCTGTCGTGGTAAATTTATTTTTGAACAAAGCCTCTGTGCCAAAACGGTACAAAAATCTGTCAAAGTATAGTTCTCGTAAGTTATGTGGTCTGTACCATTAATAATGACTATTTTGATGGGCACATGTTGCCTTCAGGACACAGATACCAACGTTGTCATTGTTTTTTGGGGAGTTTTTTGTTTGGTTTGGTGGGGGTTTTTTGTTTGTTTTTTTTGTTTGTTTGGGTTTTTTTGTACTGCCTTCTAAGGTCATTATGTTACAATTCCAGCCAGAATGAAGAGCCATTCCTTTTTTGGTTCACTAATTGACTGATTTTCTGCAAGCACTTAAATTCTCCTGGAGTCTGGCATTAAATATTCCTTGGGTATTTCCTGTTTGCAGCCAGCTGATTTTTGTGAGCTATTCAAACATCTGAAGCTAAGCTGCTGGCAGTGGTTAGTGCAGCCAGCTTCGAGTGCCTCCAGAAACCCAGTTTTAGCTCCAGCATGTAGAAGTGATAAAAAGAAGGAGGTGGTGAAAAGAGAAGTTGCAGCTGGCAAGTGGGAATAGAGGCTTCTTGGATCCTTGGCTCCATCTTTGAATGCATAACCTTAAAAGCATTTTTCATCCATGAGGTGTCTCAGCTGCCACAGACACACAACAAAGCAATGCCCTCTTGCACAAATGTCTCTGAAAGAGTGACAGAAAATGCAAAGTGGCTTTGTTGCAGGTTTTAAAGCCTCATCCCAGCCCCAGAGTTCTCAGCACCCAAGCAGTCTTGCTGCTGCTTTGGTGAGCAGATTGTCTTCGGCGCTGAAGTGTTTATGAGGGGCTTGCTCTTCTCAACTCACAAGGAACAAAAAATATCTTTTCTCCACTGATGGTCTGCAATATCAACTGCAGTAATTCTATCTCAGCCCTCTGTGTACATTTATTTCCCTTCAGATGTCTGTGGAGGCAGTGGAGCTATTGTTTTTTTTCAAATGCTGAAGACAAAAATGACTCTGTTGGACACAGATTTGAGAGGGACGGGCATTTGGATTTTACAGCATCTCCTGCATGGCATGAACCCAGAGTGCTTTGGAGGGAGCAGTGGGGATTCCATGGAGCTGGAGATGCCCAGGGCTGCTGCTGGAGGTGTTCAAACCTTGTCTCCTGGGTGTGGCCACAGTCCCAAGGGTCTGAACATCACTCTCTGGCAGGTATTCATAACCACGTGTCACGGATGCTGACAAGGTGATATTTAGGCACTGAAATACACTGTTTAATCTTTCTTAAATAAAGAGAAGAGCATGGAAAACTTCTTTAAAGTGTAGGTGACACTGGAACAGGTTGCCCAGAGAGTCCCTCACTGGGGATATTCCAGAACCCTCTGGACACAGTCCTGTGCCCTGTGCTCTGGCCCTGCCTGAGCAGGAAGGCTGCACCCCATGACCAACTGTGGTGCCCTCCAACCTGATCGACTCTGGGGTTAATTTAGTAATAAATGGAGCTCCTAAAATTATTGCACTTAAAAAAAAAATTAACAGAAAATATCTACTCCAATATTATACATGAAATCCAGTATTTCTCTGAGTTATTTATTTAAAGCCCTTTCCAAATTTATTTCTTAGTTATGCAATAAGATGCATTAGGATTTCAAAATCCTAATAAAATTTTCACTAATGTCTTGTGAAGAAGAAATTAGACTGACAAGCAATTGATGCTTCATTTTAAAATTAGAAGCTTACAAAGCTTAATTTGAGGACAATTTCCATTTTTGTATCCAATATGCCATTTTGAGAGAGAGGTTTCTAGATGGAGTGTCAGTCTGACTTTGGGTTGTTTTTTTTTTTTTTTTTTTTTTGCCTCTTATAAAGAGCAGGGTTGCATTGGCTTGTGTTGTCTTGCATCAGAGTTGTTCTGCCTTAGAGGAAGTTTTGATTACTGTGAACACTCAGGGGAAAGAGAGAGAGGGATCAGAATTGTTGCTTTTTATGGTTGGCTCATAACTTGGTGTGCCAAGTTTAGTATTACTTTTGTATTCTATTTTCCAGATTACTAATAAAAGGGAAGTTTCTTGTTCCTGAAGCTCTAATTAGGCTCGATTTTACAAATTATGTTCTTTAGATAAAAGCTGTGAGATGCCTCATGTGGACATGAGAAAAATTGTTATGGACATAAGATAATCCACTGTCTATTCCTCAGGAATTTCTGCTTACCCAGTGTATCTCCTTTATAGCTATTCCTTCCAGCACCTTCTCCAGTGATGTTCAGCAGGCTGTGATGGTTCAGAATTGAAAAATTAATTGACATAAATGCTATTAAAATGTTTTTTAAAGTTACAAGTGTATTTGTAAACAAGAACATCTAAAACTAGGTGGGAAACTTTAAACTCTAGTTCTTGGGAAACTTTCCTGTTATCAATGAGTCATAACATTGATAAAATACTGCAAAAGAGCAAAGAATGGTGTATATTTTCTTGATCAAGTCCTGGTTTTAGTTTTGTAATGGCTAAACCACTGCAATTGCAAATAACTTGAGTTGAATAATAGTATTTTTTAATTGTATGGAGAGCCTCAATATAGTTTATTTTCAACATGCATCCCAGAGTCGTCTCAATTTAGTTCCCAGGTTATCCTGGAGGAGGAGAGCAAAAGAGAAGGCTTAGCAGAAAGTAGTTTTTTGCTGCTGTCTAATTGTAAACTTCTTAATGCATTTCTTGAGATGTGGGAAAGTTTTTTACCATCTCCCTAGGCATTTTTATGATCAATTTAAATATTTGGTTCTGGCATCGTGCTTGATGAACATCCTTTGTAATTCAATATGGTCGAGATGAGTATCTTCCACTCATCAAAGAGTAAAATCTTTTGTGTTTTGTTTCTCTGAAGTGGGGAGTGTAAGATTCTAATGTGAAGTGTGTCATAAGTGATGTTTTTGGGGGAAAAATTTTTATTTTTATTATGAATGTCTAGGTTATCAGTTTAATAATGACCTTATGGCATTTTTCTTTTTTCCCCCCTTTATTTTATTCTTCCTTTAAAATATGAGAAGTAATAGTCTCATGGATAAATCCTTTGTGTTGTTGAGTTTCTGGCTTCCTGGGATCCTTTGGAGTGCTGAATCCCTCTGGCTCTTCCCCAGTTCCCTGCCTGTGGTACCAAGCTCTTATGTGGCTGGATGGCAATGGCTTGGACATTGATAGTGGTGTGACTGAATGCCATTTCATGTGATCTGTACTCATGAGCTGTTTCTTCTCTCTGTTTCTGGGTTTTTTTTTGTTAGTTTTTTTTTAATTTTATTTTTTGGTGTGGGAGCATATTCTTAGCACAAGTAATTTATATGAAATGCAAATGTGCCAGTTGTCCTGGCACTGGTTACCTTACATAACTCCACCAAATGGCCTTGATTCAAGAAAAAGCTCTGTTTGTGCAGGTGCTAAGTGCATTTTCAGAAGCCAAAATGTGAAAGTGTTTGTTGTACTGTCAAGAAATCATTCTTTTCACTCGCTCCTGCGATGAATTATAGATTTCCAAACTATGCTTGTGCTATTTGTGATGCACCATCTGCATTCTTCACAGCAACTTGGGCATGACCCTGGTACTGGTTAACAGAGGTTAAAAGGTTCTGCCTGTGGTAGTTGGGCTTCAAACAGGGATGGTTTTTGTATGCCTTACAAGATGTCAGGAGCTTGAATTGACAGCTTCCCTGCTTGGGCTCTGACAGGAGCAGCTAAGCAGTTTTTTTTATTTTTTTTCCCCCTAGACCTGATAAATATGAGCAGAAGATGTCAGATTACAGGTGAGGCAGTGACCCCTCAGATGAAATAATTTGGTGTGGACCTAGTTTTAACAAGCAGGGTGGAACAGGGTTTATGTCTTGCTGGAAAGATCCAGCTGGAGCCACGCAGAGTTGATGCTCTGTGACACCAGGAGAGCACATCTTTGTCAAACCATGACCAGAAACAAGAGTGGGGCATGCCAGGGTCCTTCCCTTTGCTCCCTGAGCTAAGAAACAGCAGAGAATCTCTGGGCTTCAAGGGGAAAAACCCCCAATATCCATGTGGTTTTGTAGATTCCCATCCTTAGGAGAGAGGCAATACTCAAGAGCTGGCCAAAGATGCCAGACTTTCCCTGATCAAACATCTTTCTAAGCCTTTTCTCACCATGAATATGTTGATAACCACTGCAGCATGCCCATATGCTTGCATGAATGCAAAGAGGCTTACAAAAGCAGTATTTAGCAGCAAAGTGTGGGACATTATTTCAGACTTGTGACACTGGAGCTTTGTTCCAGTCTTTGCCACTGCAACTGCACCAAGTGCAAGGTTTTGTTTGTCTCCCAGTTCCTTGCAGAATAAATATTGCTGGTGCAGGCATTCAAGAATACAATCCTGAAAAAAATGGTGCTCAGCATACAAAGATCACTGTGTTTTCCTGCTCTGTACATTACATTTCATATTTTCTCTACAGGTTTTTAAGGTGGCCCTTTGAGGAAAGGTCTCTAAATGCCAACAGGGCACAGCACCACAGTGCCTCATTTCTGTCACAGAAGGCATTTTATCAGTTAAATACTGAACATACCCAGAATTGTGTTTGGCATCTGTTTAGGCAGATGTTTAGAATGAAAAGCATGTTATGAATGAGATGCCTCTCCCTCCATGACTGGCTATGAAAAATGTGTTTTATTAATGGAGGAAAAATGCTATTTTTTTATAAATCTGACAAAGTTAGGATGATGTTTTGGGATTAGGGTATGCACATGTCACTGTGTGTGTGCATGGTATAATTTTAAGAGCTGTGTCACTGCAGTGGTAATAGAGACCTAAGGGGGAAAAAGAAAAAAAAAGAAATGTTTTGGGTGGTCTCTTTTTTTTTTTTTTTTTAATATATATTTTGTCATTCCTTTCAGCATTAAAGCCTTTTTTCTTTTCCCTCAGTGTCAGAGGCTGAAACCTCACTCCACTGTTTGATTTATTGGATTGGCAGCCTGGCTGCTGTCACAGGTACAGGAGTAACAGTGCAGGGCATTTTATCTGCTCACTGGACTACATCAATATGGAATGGATGTCTGCAGGTCTTCAGTTCAGTATGATTCCCTCAGAGTGGTCTAACTGGGTGAAAACTCTCTTCTAATAGCTGAGAATTACTTGGAAACATTGGTGTGTTTTCCATGAGGTTGTCACCATGCACCTTTTCCCAGGAAGATGATTTTTATGAAAAAATTTAAGTTCCAAAAAGCAGCATGCCACGCAATAGGTGATTTTTAAAGCAATCTTTCTGCAGCAGAGTTGTTGTTCTGGTCTCTCAGTGGATGCTTAAAATACCCCACAACCACACACAGGAGTGGTGTCACAGCCCAAGAAAAAGCTGTGAATATTTCTTCACTCAGAAATGAAACTGTGATGTTCCAGAAGCCTTTGAACGTGTGTTTTACGTGGCCTTGCTCCAGCTGACCCATCAGAGAGCCACGGGGTCTTTCTGGTGTAAATACTTGGTGGAAAATTAAGACCTCAGCTTAAACATCAGAAAACTTGTCATTATGTCAGATGTAAAATATGTGGTGTCAAGAGGTCTGCAGGAGTTCCTACCATTGGCTATGAACTGGGGAAAAGCTTTTAACCTCCTCTTTTATTTTAAGCCATTTACAAAAATACGGTGACAGCTCACAGCTATCATCTAAGGAAGGTCCTTAAAAAGAATTTTAAGGGTTTAGATCAGTTCTTTTTATAGAGACATTAAAAAATAAAAAGCTGTGCCTGTGCTGAACTGTGAGTCTTGTTGAGTTTGCTGGTAAAGGTTTGTATTTTAATACAGGAAAGCTCTGCCTTATCCCCAAGCAAAGCTGAATTCAGGAGTTGAATGAACTGGTTCTATCATTTTTGAAGTTATTTCTTGGGGGAACGGGTGTTAGGTTTTCTCTTTTGTACTCAAGTATAATTTTCAACATTTTATCTGTAATTTTTTTAAAAACAGATTTCAGCATATTTTTGGAATATGTGTATTGAGTGGGTTGCAATAGAATTATTTTTTATAAAAGGATAAACGACTTCTCTCAAAGTTCAACTGCTTTCCACATGAAGTTTATCGTGCTTTTGGTGCAGGGAGCAAACCAACCCCTTGGGTGCTGTGTTGTGAGGAGATACCTTTAGCAGTTTATCTCTAGTGTTCAACTGTTGGCACTTGTCACTTCTGGAACTCTAATCCTCACCTTTCCCCGAGGAGAGAACATTTGCAAACATCCCAGTTCCACAACAAAGTGTTTTCTTCAGCATCCCTCAGGCACTCGAGGGATGCCTGGCTTGGAGAAAAATCATGATTTTCTAAACCCACAGAGCTAATTATGCAGAACAGTTTGGTGCATATTCAGAGATGGTAATAAAGGCACTTTTAGCCCTGAACAAAAGCCCAAGCCTGGAGGAAAGGGGAGGAAACAATGGAATTTTTCACAGAATATTTGAATAATGAGATCAGTACAAGATTGCACGTTGAAGACACCTTTTAGGCAATTTAGGTACTTAGGCTGAAGAGCTATTATTAAACCACTGAGGACCTAGAAGTGCAATGTTGCATGAGATTATGTGCAAGGATCATTTCCTGCACTTCATAACTCTGGCACCCACTGGCAGCAAAGAGAAAGGAACTTTGTTGTGCATGGCGAAAAGTTTTGGGCTGATTTATGTGACGTGGGTGCCCAGCTGGCATGATAGATGAAAATATCTCTTCTCCTGACGAACTTCTTGTTGTTTCACAAGGGCTTTGATGTATTTTGAGCAGGTTTACAACCTGCCCTGTGACAGTTTCAGTGCCCAGTCAGTGGAGATGAATTGGAGATGGCTGGCAGTGAAATCTTAAAAAATGTGCTGACATGCCGGCTGAAACACAGACATATGATTTGATTGATTTTGTTTTGTGTGGGTTTTTTTGATGTTTTTTTGGGGGGGGGTTTGTTGGCTTTTCTTTTTGTTCCTTGGTGGATGTAGAGAGCTGCTGTCCCTTGAGGTCCCTCTGCTCCTTTAGTCTCAGGAGATGGGGGTTTTTAATGGATGTATGCAGAAATAAATCAGAGTCCCCTTTTCACTCAGCACGAATGCTTCTGTTACAAAGTTTGCTGGTTTTCTCTTGCTGGGCAGCTCTTTTGGTGTGGTGTGATCTCAGATGCTGGAATATGCAGTCAGCACTTTCTCATTTGTCTCTCTCTGGTGTTAATTACAAAGCCTTTGCAGCCTGCACCATTGCTTCTTTTCAACTGTGTTTAGTCAGGCTTATTTCTGAAACTAAATAAAGGAGAAGGAACTGAAGAATTAATACTGGCACCTGCCAGTGCTTGAGTTAATGAGCTATATGAAGGGAAGCCTTGAGAAATTTCCCTTTTTTTTTTTTTTTTTTTTTTTATGTTTTAATTACTTTGGTTGTCCTATAGCAGCAGTCAGCACTCCAAGTAGTGTTAATTTCTTTGCCACAAAGAAATCCCATAAAAAGAGCTACTTCCCTGTGTAGTTTTAACCCTTATATTTATCATAACCTCTGATGCAAAGAAGAAGAAAACCTAAGCATTTTTGCTTCTTGGAATTGCAGGGTTTCACCATGAGATTTTCCTCCACTGCACGCTGAGCATGAAGGCACCAACTCACCCTTCACTTTTTAACTAAATTTTGCAATTCAAAGAGATTTTCTTTGGTTTTGGCAATTTTTTTAAAATAGATATATGACTTATATCTGACATACAAGAATGGTTAAATGGCACACAGCAAGTTGAGCTGCATTCCTCTCTTGCTGATCACTCACACTGAGTTTTTGTGCAGGCTGGACAGTAATAGGCAGCAACTCATTACTGCTGCATGCAAGTGAGTGTCTCTCTTCAAAACATCTCTTGCCTGGTACATGGAAGCAGCTTTTTGAAAGCCAGAGACCAGCACTGTGCCTGTGAAGTCTTTGATCTTAGATTAAAATAATGCTCAGCGTGGGAGGGTGGAACTCAGAATGGTGGCCGGAGTTTGGGAAAGGTGACACGGGAAACAAGAAATACCAAAAGAGTATTTGGGCCAGATACTCATCAAATAGTGGCTTCATCAACCTAAAAGCCCTAAAGAGAGTGAAACAGCAGTCACAAGAGGATGCTACTTAGGAGAAAAAACACCAAATTAATGGAAGGTATCAGTATATCAGAGTGCCAAAATGGCTGTTTATCTGAATTGCCAGCAGGTCCCTGCTAACTCTTCATAAATGTAAAAAAACTCCCTTCCCATTGTAGAATATTTGCCCAATATTCCCTTTATAGAGCCAGAAAGTACAACTTCCAGACTCCCTGTTTCTAAAGGTTTAGTATAACTATGCTGTGAGTACAATAAGATGTTCCTTTTCCCATGCCTAAAATGTAAAGCACCTCAAATTTCTGGAAAATTTTTTAGTGTCACAAAAAAAACCACACTGCATAATTTAATAGGAAAAAATGGTTTTTAGCACTTTATTTTTAAAATGGGAATTGCATATTCTGCTTTCTAATAATTATTTAATCACTGAAGATTGACTTTCTCTCCTTGGGGAATAGTTGATCTTTTTTTTTTTTTTTTTTTTTTTTTTTTTTTTTTTTTTTTTTTGCTCTGACATTGTTTCTTCTCCTGTTTATAAGAATTACACACAACATTCTTATACATTAATGGTTCAAAAGTAAATAGAATTCAGTATTGTCATCATAGCAGCCTCTTTCTAAAGTACAGTGGCAATGTAAAAAGGAATTACTGCATCAAAAGGGAAATTAATTTTCTCTGTATTTACTGAGAGTGGTTAATTAAAAGGAAGGTATTTAACTGGTAAAGATTGCATTGTTTGTGAGATAGCTCTAAATAAAGGGTTTGGGCTTTCCTGTGCTGCTACCTTGACAGCTTACTTTAGGATAACCAAACACACACAAAATAACTAATCTTAGGAGAGAACTTCTCCTGAGTTCTGTCTCATTTAATCTATCCACAGCCAGATTAAATACTTCTGCTATAATTCACCTGACTCTTTCACAGCATTTACTTGTTTTGTTCTTGTTAGTTTTTTTTTTCTCGTTTTTCTCTAATTTAATATTGGTAGTTAAGACTGAAGCATCTCACTGTCCTCTCTGAAAATAAGAATAGTGGATTATAGATAAAGCATTGGTCAATCTGAAGTCTACCTTTAAAGTATTTATCTTTTTTTTTCCTACACTTTTTTTTTTTTTTACAAGGATCCAAAGTATCTTATTTTTGACAATATTAGGATTAAGGGACATAATTAAAGGATATTAACTGTCAGTGGAGTTGCATCACTTGGGCAAAAGGAGGGCCCCTTATCTCTGTGTGGATGCATGAATAGCACCAGTTCAGCATCTGCCACGTCTATTTAAAATAATAATGAATTTAGTCCTTAGGAAAGCAGAAGATTAAAAGCAACAACAGCAGCAGCTCTTGCCAGGATTAGGGTAGGGAAGTGCTGCAGCAGCATTTCTCAGCCACTCTGCCAAGCCACTTGAGTTTTAGCTGGTGAGAACAAAGCTGTTTGAGCCATTCCAATCCCAGTTTGCCAGAGGAGCCTCCCAGGTCCCAGAACACGTGTGCTCAAGATGTGGGTCCTCACCATGGCTCACTGCTTGGTGCTCACACCCGTGGCTGGCAGGCAGCAAAGCCTTCCTGCTTCTTTGTTTGTAATAAACTCACGTCGTGGCAAGGGTTGAGAGTGAGATTCAGAGATATTAAAGGCTTGAAAAGAGCTTCTGGAGTAATTTTGCACTTAGGTTTGTGTTACTGCATGATAGTGCTGCTGGTTTGCCACAGTGGCTCTTTGTCACATCCAGCCCTGAGCCCTCTGCTTGAAATGACCTCAGAATCTCCTCTGCCAAATCATTACACTATTTGTTTTGAGTAGTTTCCTTTTCATCTTTTAAGATGTTAGCTTTAATTTCTTGACTACAGGAATTTTTCTCTTGCACTTGCCTCACTTTTTTAATGAACACTTCTTAGGCTCTTACAAATAATGCTAAATTTCAGCAATGATTTTCCTCTGGGTAGCTGTTGAGACCACTTTCAAAAATTGAGACTTTCTACACACATGCAGCATTTTGTTTAGTAGCATTTTCTGGAGGCTGTTCTGGAAGAGTTGGTGGCATTTTTAATAAAAACACTGTGCACATGCACTTCACCACCAGGTGCTGGGTAGGTGGACCAAATTCTCCCACTGGATGAAAGATTGGACATGTCTGACAACAATTTATGTGATTTCCTAAAGACTTATTAACCATATATATGTATATATGTATATGTATATGTATATATATGGAGAAATGTGTAAAAACTAATAAATAAAATAATAAAACCAATCTTCAACTCAAAACCAGAAATGTCACCACCTTCTCCCTAAGACAGTGGTCTTTTTTAAAGTTTGGAATGTAAGATGATGTGGTTGTAGCTTCACTATTTCTGTTTCATGAAGCAATTTATAATTTTGTTATAACTGATCATATTTCTTGCTCTTGTCCCTCTCTTTTTTAAAATTGTTTTCTAAAAATTCTCTTATCCATTATCAATCCCAAAGTTCAACAGCAAAATAAACCAGAGAATGTTGTAACTGTCTTTCTTCTGTGCTGGGTCTTAATATTGGAGGCAGAAAATTAGTGGTAAAGATAATGAAGGGATTTCATTGCTTCTTTAGCTTAATTAAACATCAGATAGCTAAAGGAAATGAGCAGACTAATGCTGAAAGAGATTGTGTTAACTTTCTTATAGTTTTAGGATTATAAAACAGTAAATAATGGAATATATGCGTTTTTCTCCCAAATAAATTCCCACAACTAGTGGGAATTAAAGCATTAATTTATTATTTTTTATACATTTTAATTCTGCACTTTTTATACATTTAAATTATACCATTTTTTAAATTAGTGCATTTTTTAATTTTTATACAGTCCTCCATATATATATATACATATATACATGTGTGTATATGTGTGTATATATATATATATATGTGTGTATATATATATATATATGGTCAATAAGTCTTTAGGATGTGTATATATATATATATATATGTGTGTATATATATATATATATATATATGGTCAATAAGTCTTTAGGAAAACACAGAAATTTGTTCTGGAAATATAATTGCACAGGTAAAAGGAGAAGAGCAACATGATGAGAACACAAATCAAATGTGATTTTTTTGGGTGTGTTTATTCTGCTCTCTGAGGTACCCAGCTAGGAGAGATCAAACATGGGGAAACTGTCACAGGAGAAGAGCACTCAGTGCTCAGCTAAGAAAGCCAAGTGAAAAGATAGAGAACTCCTGGGACTTTTGGGAAAAGACAATAAGAATTGAAAAATGGGACAAGATGGGACTCAACAGTGCTGTTGTAAAATTCAGAAGCTAAATAATCAAACTACTTCTGTAGAGTTTGTATGGTTTTGGCCTCTCTCCAGGGTGTGTTGGGATTTCTCCACAGAAATGTTAGAAATGCCAGAATCAGTCATTTTGCAATACAGATTTTTATCTGTGTTTATCAGGAAATCCTGTTGGCTCATGTCAGTTTTTCCCTTAGATCTGCTGCTGTCCCTATTAGTGAGAACAGCTTTATTACATAATTGCAAACACATATGGGGGTATTATTCTGATTTAAGAAACTCTTGCTTGGATTCAGTGCTTATATTCTTGTTCAGCACATCAGCAAGCTGTCTAGCTTCAGATGAGGTTGTTGTTTGGTATTGATTTATTTAAGTTTCTGCTACTCTTGTATAGATCCTGGCTTAATTTCAGGCTAATTTGGTTTTAACTGAAATTGATGAAGCAGCTGTTTAATATAAGCTGATAGAAATGACTGCTAAGCTAGAGATGTGCAAGCCTCCAAAAAACAAACAAAGAAAAATCTCAAAAAGCTTCTTATTATGTGTGCATTTGAAATAATTTTTTGAGCTGCTGCAAGGGGGGTGGGGTGGTTTTTCTTATTGCCAACTATAAAAATACAGAGCTTCAGATTACATTGTGAAAGTATAGCTAAGAAAAGATATCAATGAACAGAGATTCTTTTTCTGAAAGATAAAAATAGACCTTATCTAGTTATATTGGTGTGATTCTGTGAAATGTAGGCACTCCTACAGATGGGGGATCCTGCCAGGGGTAGGATGGGGACAAGTAGTTTTCTACTCCTGTGTTCTCTTTCTCACAGTGAAGAATCCCAAGTGCTTGTTGTCTGTGGTCTGCTTTTCTGTTTGTGAATATTTAATAATTCAAAAGAAATTTTTATGGGTTTTAAAGGCCCATCCAAGAAGCTCCTGGCCCCTGAGGTGGCCCTTAAGGAGGGGCCTTACTGTAGAACTGCTAGAGTGGGCAGGGTGGGGTCTGGAGGGGACTTCCACCCTCTCCCCAGAGGCAAGATCAACTTTAACTACTTTTCTCATGCTGCCTGGTTATGTTTTTCCCGTTTATGATTTGTTCATGCTCCCTTTCACCCCTGGAAAGAACCCTTTAAATGTTCCAGAGGAGATCGTTTTTATTTCCCCCGCTTCTTTTGTATTTTCTGTTCTCTTTATCCCTTAGTCACTGCTTCAGTAGCTGAGGGTCTCTTGGAGTCAGATTTGAATCCTGTTTTCCATATGTGGGCAACAAAAAATGGCCTGTACAGCAACTTTTTAATAACTTTTTCCATTATTCTGTATACTAATTTTACCGGTCTCAAATATATAATGAGAGAGATAAAGTCTACAGATAAAGCCAAGCCTCTACTAATCTCTTTTCACCACTCGAAATTCCTGCAGTCAAAAGCAGGCAACGTAGAAGCAAATGCAATTCCAATTTATTTTAATGGGAATTCAGGATTTTCAGATTGTGGCTGATTAGAACTGCTCCTGATACCAATTCGTTGTAAATTATTCTTGTTTTGCATAACCTCCAAACATATTAATTTGCTACTTAAAACTGCTGCTGCCTGCTGCTAACAATTAGATAACCAGGCTGTCAGCCCAAGTTTTTCCCCGCTGAACTTGGCAGGGTTTAAGTGGCCCTTTTCTGCCTCACCTCTGGGAGTCCATCCCCAGAGAGCCAATATTAAATTTAGCAAAAATGAGGACTGAATAATCACATGGATTCTGAGCTGCTCATCCAGGCCAACTCTGCTCCTGCCTAATTTGGAACCGTTTCAGGAGCACTTACGAAACCGAGTTATTTTAGTAGGCTGGAATATTTGGCTGTGAAAATAACACAGTCATTTTTTCCTGTATGTTGGGAGGGACATCACTTAGGTATTGCACACAGCTTCTACTTTTTACTTGGACTGTGGTATCTTAGTGCAAATGAATGTTGAGGTAGTAGGCTTATTTGAAAAGAAAAGAAATTAAATGACAAAGTGCTAATTAAAAAATTTTAGACTCTCCTCCTATTGTTGTTTCATGATTGTTTTCTACTGTTTTCTTTATATCCTTAAATATTTCCTTCCCTCTGTTGATGGTCCTGTAGTTAATTCCATTTGGTATTTGTTTACAGGCTTAATTTTCAAATTGTTTTGGTTGTAGAAAAGTTTTCTGGAGCAGAAATTACCTAATCAAAAGTAGCCCTCGGAAGGGCCAAGAGTTTCTGTTTTAGACCTTTTTTCAGAGAAAGTTCTCTGTAAAAACGCCTGAAGAAGTCAAAGGGTAGAAAAAAAAACATGGAGAGGGAATTCCACTGCATCCTTTCCCACATGTTTCAGATGCAGGGGGAAAATGGGTTGGGTTTATTTGGTGATTGCTGCCATTACAGCTGCCTTAAAATGGTTGGTTATTAACTATACACAAGGAATCCACCATGGATAAGCATTCCTAATTTCTGAGGGATTTTTTTCCCTTCCTTTGCTACTTTGGAGGTTTTGTGATGCAGGTGCAGAGGCTTGGGATAGTTGCCTTAAGCTTGTGAGGTGATTCCTTTGTAAACCAGGAGTTTTAGAAGAAAGGAGAATTTTTTAATAGGAGGAAGTTTCTTTTTTTTTTTTTTTAATAGAACACTGTTCTTTATTAGTAGATGAGCTCTAACCCCTATTCTGATTTTGTTGTGCCATAGATATAATGGCACAATGTAGAAATTGCTGGAATGAGTATTTTACTGGAGGCTTTTGGAGAATGCATGGAGCAGGGGGCAGGAAGAGATTTTCAAATGCCAATCTAGGATTTTATTATGTGATATAAAAACCTGATATTTTCAAGAGGGTTGAAAGAAATGCTGACAGCAGTTTCAGTTATTTAAGAAGTCATGTCTGTAAAACCAACTTTCTTTTCAGGGCATACAAAGTATTTAGGTATACAAAGACTGACAGGTGGAAATCATCCTAAAAGCCACAAGTCTGGAATTTTTGCCCCTGGCTGCTATGCAGCTTGATGTAAAAGGTGAATTTATATCATTATTTTGCCCCCTGCAGATTCAGAGTGAGAGAATTGAAGGGTGCACAGGAAGTGCTCCACGTGTCCCCCCCTCATGCCTGTAATCATCCACTGAGTTTAGAATTTACTGTATCTGTCAGGTGTTGTTAATCAATAACTAAATATTCTTGCCCCAGGTATGGGATATTGAGACAGAGCTGGAATAGTGTTGAGTGATGAGCCATCCATAATTTTTTACTCTCAGTTAAATCATTACTGTTTATTACCTGCACTGGTATTTCTAAAAATATCACTCATATCCCAATGTCAGTGTGATACTAGAACAAATATTTGGAAATTAGATAAATTTCATGTTAGTGAAATGCCATAAGGTCAAAAGAGATTTGGAGAACAAAAAATTTCAGTTCATGTCAGGGATTGACCGAAACAATAAAGTTCTGTTATTTTCATATTCAGTTCTTTCAATCTCCCTGAAAATCTTCCTTCTTCCTCCCCTGCACTGCAAGATACTAAATTTACACTAAAACTAGAGGTTTGAACAACTGCTGAACTTCTCATTTTTTCTCAGTAAAATCCTCTTAGAGCTAAAGAGAGGCCAAATTGTTTGTACTTTTGTGTTATCAAAATGTAGCAGGGGAAATGATCCATAAAATGTTCACTTTGTAAAGACTTCACTGGATTTTTGGATGCAGCTTATGTTACATGCAAAGAGCTCTGATGGAAGGTGTACAAAGTTATATATAGTGTGGGAAGAAAGATGACTCTACTTATTGTCATTAAAAATGCCCAACAGATAAAGCACAAGGGGAGTGCCACCAAGCAGGCAGGGCAGAAATATTCCCCACTTGCAGAGTAACAGGGAGGACTAATCTGATTCAAGCCAAATTTACAAGCATTGCCTCACTCTTTTCTAAACTGGGGCTGTTGGCAGCTGTTAAATCAATTGTAAGCATTACAGCTCTTAAGTTACATTATTCATCAAGAATAACAAGCCTGCTTGCTGCTTGCCTCTTTCAAATGCTTGTTGCACACAGGTTTAACACAGTCTTCACTGCAGCCAAGAGAAGAAGTGGAAAAGGGGCAAAGAGTGAATCTTAATGCAGAAGGAAAGTTTTCCTTGTTAGGGAGCAGTTAGAAAGTGCAAATAAGTGTCCCAGTTCACAGCTGGGCCTGAGCACAGCAGCTCAGAATTCCTGTCCCAAGGGGCACAGAGGAGCAGGGAAGATGGTGATGGTGCTGGGGGCAGCTCCCTGTCCCTGGCACTGCTGGCCATGCCTTGCCCAGATAGGGCTGTTCAGTATTTATTTAGCAGTGCTGAAGGAGGGTCACTGTTAATTTATAAGGGGGGAGCAAGATAAAGCAAAGGGCTGTGTGTGCCATGCCCTTGGCACCAGGTGGGGATGTGAGGGCTTGGTGTGAGGTGCTGGATCTGCAGTGCCAGGTTTGTAACTGTGGGAGGCTGTCACAGCCTCACTTTGTGGTGTCAGGGCAGCAGAGCACAGCACTGATGGCATTCGTGTTAGTGGGAGATCATTTCAGATTACTTGGGCTATAATGGGACATTTTGCTAATGCATTTTGACAGTACCTTCAGAATACAGTTACACTTGCCTATCATAATCACTTGTTGTATGTTTCTAATCTGACACACAGGACAGGCAGCAAAGAGAGGAGGAAGGGGAAAAAAAAAAGTAGAAATGCTTTAGTGACTTACATGGACATTATTACTATTACACTTTAACTGGGTTCCTGCCTGAAGCACAGAGCCTTTTATAGAAGAAAAACTGTCCATGGGATGCTCACTGCTGACATACACCCTTATTCTGTGGGTTTGGTGGGGAAATGAGGGCTCATGAGCTGCTGAACCATGGCTTTGCAGAAAAACACAGTTTAAGGAACTTCTTCTGGGGTTATCTTCTAGTCCAGGGTTATCCCAAGCTGAATCCTTGTCTGCCTGTGGTAGGCATTTCGTCCCAGCACAAAGCTGGGAGCTCCAGCTGTGGCTGGAAAGCTTCTATGGGATCTCACCAGCCTGCAAAGCTTTTGTGTCAGGTGTAGAGATTGATGCATCAGCCCTGGGCTCTCAGAAATGCACCTGGTTAGTAGTGAATGTGAGATGTGTAACTGCTTAGTCAAGGACAAACCTTTTTCCTGTTCTCCTCTCTGTATTGGCTTTTAAAATGTAGTATTTAGTGAAAAAAAGTCTTGATGATGTGTGTGCTACAAGCCAGTTGTCCCGGTCAGAGTTACATCAATAAGCAGGAAATTATTTCTGTTATAACTTCAGTTTTCAAGAACAGATTTTCTTGACTTGATTGCTTAAAATTGTTTGGGTTTATCTGCTGTTTTGTACCATTTGCACCAGTTTAATGTGTCCAGCATTCTTTTTTTTTTTTTTTTTTCCTGGATTCTTTCTAGAAACTTATCCTACAAAGAAGAAAGATTTTTTTATTGAGATTTGTAAAATGCAATACATCAGAGTCTTTGTTTTCTAAACAGCTGAGATTCTGCCCCCCTTGGATTCACACAGGTAGCAGGCAAGTGAATAAGAATGCTGAACTGTGGGATTTTTTTTAAAAAAGTACATTTAATTGGGTTTTCATTCAGCAGATAATTGCTTACCCTGCAAACCCAGATATTATTAATACATGCACACAAAATGCATCCTAGGTAATTAAGAAATGTATTTTTAAAAGAAAAAAATACCAAGGAAGAAGAGGCAAAAGCTAAAGCACACGATGCAGAAATGCACTTGAGTGTTCAGATAGTTTTGCAAAAGCCTTTCTTTTCAGCTGTGAGACTATTGTCAGCTCACAGATGTCCCCAGGGGCTGGAACTGTTTAATTTTCAGGCTTTGTGCTGGAAAGATGAAAATGCAGTGAAAAAGGCACATGAAGAGAAGAGCATGTTCTGACAATGATGAAGCTGTAATGTTTTGGGTCTTCTGTTTAAAGCTTTTCTTTGGCAATCACTGAAACCTCTCTGCACATGACAAGATCTGTTTATATGTTTAATGGCTTTAGATAAAATCATCCTCCTTTTGCCAGATTCTGACAGCACGGAGATATTTGGAGGCTGGTGCTCATGGCTTAGGTCTACATTAGCAAGGAGTGTGGCCAAATAGGAGCAGAACAGTGGCTGGAGTTAAGGACTCTGTGCCAATAGCATGACAATTTAAGCATTTAAGTTTCACTTCAGAAAATCTCTATCAGGTCCTACAGACTTCCTGTAGCAGGGAGAACATCTTCCAGTGTACCTGGAATATATATATTTGTGTGGTCTGGACACACTTTATGTTGTGAATCATATGGCAAGAGGGGAAGAAATGGGATTTTTCTTTAAAAATGTGGCTACAATACTTATATGGATGCAACCATTAAGTGCCATTAACAGCATCACTAGCAAAGCAATGGCTGTTTCCTGTACACTACTACAAATTACAGCCATTTTTGATACCCTAAATTATATCCCAGATTCAATGACAGTGGCTTAAACCTTAGGGATTTTTCCCTACAGGTTTAAGTGCCTGCCATTGCAGCAGCATTTCTCTTCTTAAGAGCTTCCCCTTCCCAGCACCAGCTCTCAGTGAATTCAAGAAGTCATAAGTCAGTGGTTGGCAGTGAAAGTAGCACTGAATAAGGCATAGGCACACAATTTCAGCTTCAATTTTAGCTTTACAGCTCCTGTTCATATCAGTGCTTAAAAATGTGAACTTTGGTTTTGGTTTGGGGTTTTTTTTGGTTGGCTGGAAGGGAGGACAATAAAGTATCTCCAGTGTTTGCTTTCTAAACTTTATGTGCCTCTGGCCATGTCTTGCCTCCAGTGGTTGAATTAAAAAATGTGTTAAAATTGGGAAAAATAACTAACTTTGAGGTTTGAGAATTTGTGAGAAATGAATGTATAGACATTCTAGTCACTGGCTATTATCTGAGCCATTTTATTTTTATTTTACCAGCATCTGGTATATTTAGTGTTGTGAAATTGTCATATTTAAGCCCAGCTGACAACTCAGCCACTCACTCCCTCTCCCCTCATGGGATGTGGGAGGGAATCAAAGGAGCAAAGTGAGGAAACTCGTGAGTTGAGAGAAAGGCACTTTAGTAGGGAAAACAAAAGCCAGGCACAAGGAAAAGAAAACAAGGAATTGATTCCCCACTCTCCATATTAGGCAGGTGTTCAGGAAAGGTGGGATGGAACATCTGGGTCAGCTGTCCCAGATGTATCCCCTCCCAAATCCTTGTGCACCCTCAGCCCACTCAGAAAAGACCTTGACACAGTGCAAGTGCTGCTTAACAGTAAAAATATAAAAACTTGGCTGAATTATCAACACTGTTTTCAGCACAAATCCAAAACACAGCCCCACAGCAGCTACTATGAAGAGGATGAATCCAGCCACAGCCAAAAGCAGCATTAGAAATAGATTGTCTTTTTTATGTCAGTGGGCTGCTTGTGACAGGTACCAAATTAACAGCTCAGGAAACCAAAGTCCTCTTTTTTACCAACAAAATAAGTTCAGCAAGGGTGTAAGGAACACAAGCTTCCCCCACACTGCTCGAGCAATGTGCCTCAACCCTGACCTGAGAGCAAATCTCTGAGGGAAAAAAGGCTTTTGTTAAATTTCTTTTCCAATTAATTTGACAGCTCTGCTGAGACTCCTAGCAAAAGTACTAATTCATGCAAATTGCAGTAGTGGACCTGTGTCATCGGGGAGCTGGGCTGGGCTCTCTGAAACATCACACAAGCCACCAAAGCAGCATTTTGATTAGAAGGTGACACTGGGTTTGGAGCCTGTTCTGCATTAATTTTCTCCCAGGGACAGCAAAAGATTCCTGTTTGTGCTTACAGAGGTGGGAAGTTGCAAAAGAATATTCAGCCTCAGTAAATGCATCATCATCTTCCCTCCATCCCTGAGAGAAAATTTATACCTTTTATATGTCTGAATTAAGTGGTTTTAACTTGGGATCTGTGCATTGGCACACTGGGAGAGATGTTCCACGGATTGCTCAAAATAAAAAACAAAACCTAAAACAAAACAAAGGCCCAAATGTGTTAGAGAGCAAGATATAATCTGTAGTCCAATATATAAATCAATTGGTTTCATCAGACATGTCATGGAAAAAATAAGAACATTTTCCACTGTATAAATGACAATGTAGAAACAGATGGGTTTGATCAAAGGATCAGAAGATATTCCTGTAACAGCTGATTGAAAAGTTTCTGTTTGTTCATCACAGAGAAGATAAGCTCATGATAGATCTTTGTAAGATGAAGAATGGCTTTGAGAGGACATATCAACAGCAGCTGGTCTTCCTGTCACGTAATAAAAACCAAGGGTACATTGATTTGGTAAAAAAAAGTAACAAATTTGAAGGTAAATTGAAGAAAAGATGAATTTTTGTACTTCACATCAACTACCTAAACTGGAGCAGAATGCATTGTGACCAATAATTTGCAAAAAAACCCAAATATTGGATAGTCTGCATGGAGGACAGTACAATGATGATTAAAATCATTGTCTTTGTTAAAAAATAAATTAACAGATATCTCTAAGCCTATATTTCTAGGTTTTTGAAATAGTATTTGTATAATATATTGTATATAATATATATAATATATAATATACTATATATATAATATACAAATATATAATATTTGTATAATGCTATTTGTATAATAAATACTAACAATAATATAGTAGGTGTGAGGGTGAAATAATTTATATGGCAATTTATAAACATGTGTTTATTAAATTCCTGTTTAAGGATTACCTGTTTAAGTGATGCCTGTTTTAAAGGTTTAAATACCTGTTTAAGTGATCCACTAAGATTTCTTTCCCCCAAAACTGACTGCAGAGGAGACACAATGCCTCACACATTTTGAAACCAGGTGCTTGCGTGCCCACGACCTCTTTGCTGTAAAGCTGTTTTAGGTCTGCAGTCTTTGACATTGCACTTTTAACAAGACTGCTGGCAGCAATCCTGGCTGAAATGCACTGCACAAAAAGAGACACAGAAGCCCTGCAAGGCACAACGTGCAGCTATTACAGACTTGGGGTTTTATTTGTGGTTGAAAGGTGCAGTGTTATTCCCTGAGGACAACGCTATCTCTTATGTACATATAATTAATATGTCTGCCAGTAACAGTTATTAAACAAAGAACAGGAATTGTTTCTGCTGAATAGCTTGACCTGGGAGTAAAGCCAATTTAAGAAGCATCTGATTAAAATATGTTAAGGTCACAGATCACTATAAAATATGAAGCAGGAGGAAAAAGGCACAAATTAACTCATGAGGAAGATTAAATACTACTGATTTTTTTTTTTTTTGTGCTAGCAGCAGCTTTCAGGTGTAAAAAATGAAAAGTGCTCATTCTGAAGAGTGTTTTTCTAGAGACATTTCGGTGTCACATTGCACTGAATCCTTGCCCCATGCACATCTCGTGGATGATGTAAGAATACAAATACTAAGAACATTTGTAAGTTTTTATTTCTTCAACAGACAGAATGGAATCCTACAGGCAAGGAGAGAAAGTCAATATCCTTACCTCTTTCTGGGGATATTCTTACAGTAGTGCTAATGGGGTCCAATCACAACAAAAGCTTTTATCCCTCATTAGAGCCTTTCTCAATCTTATTTCCCTCTTCCCTCAGGTGCCAGCAGCACAGCCCATCACAGAGAAAGCCTGCTCTGCATGTACAGCAATAGCCTTTAATTTTGGGAGCTGCTCACTTTTATGGTGTCTTTTTATTCAGGTCTGATGACAAAAAGTGTGCCTGAAGTTCAGTGGAAATATGAATCAAAAATACAGTCTAATTTTTAGAAGCCTTTTTGGGCTGAGTTGGTATTCAAGAAGTTCCATAGAGGCTCAGGAGAGAGAGGGGGTGCTACAGACATATAGAATGCTATAGAATTTATGGCTTTTCAAATACTAATAAACAACCAGAGCTGCTGAAGGTGGTTTCATTGCTCTGAAGGATTTGGAAGGAAATCTACATTATAAAATTTGCTGGTGAATGGGGTGCCATAGTGAAAAAAAAAAAAAAAAAAAAGGGAAAAGCTGTGTAAACACTTTCAAAAGGAGCTGGAGAACAGTTCAAAGAGGCAAGGCTGTGTGTGGGCATTGAGGTGAGTCAGTAGCATTTTAAGGAAAGACTGGACACAGCCCAGTGCCATGGTCTCATTGACATGGTGGTGGTAGGTGATAAGTTGGACTTGATGGTCTCAGAGGTCTTTTCCACCCTAGCTGAATCTGTGATTCCCTTCCCAACACACCTGCCCAGCCAAAGGTCATCCTGTGATGACCAAGTCCAGCTTCAGGACTTTGTACCTGTTAAAACACAGGCAGATCTATGTCCCCGCAGGGACTGGAGGATCTTCTCAAAATCCTGGAAGTGAAGAATGGCTCCTGCTGTGAGAAATAAAATGCTGATTAGTTCAATTAGCTCACCTGCTGCTGCTCAGGTGACAGTGGGAATAGTTTGCAAAGCTCTTTCTAAGAGTGGCCACTTCCATGGGGAATTCTTCCCTGTCCTGGGCACAGGAGGTTTGTCCTGAGTTGCTCTCATCTGTCTCGTTAGTGCACACTCTGAGGATGTGTTATCTGTGCTCTGTACAGGTTTGTGGTTGAAATCCCTTCTTTTTAGATGCTGTGCCTTAGTGCCTCGGTGACATTTCACCCCTGGGCTGTTTTAACGAGGAGCAGAGGAACAAAGAGAGGAAACAATCAATGTGGTGGTGGGTGCTGGCCAGCCGTGCCATGGATGTGTAATCCACTTCCAGCGTGTTGTGATGCTCCAGCCTCGCCCAAAAAGCACCAAAAGCAGAGCTCCTGCAGGGCTGGGCAGTGCCAGGCAGTTTCTAAATGAAGTTTCGCTGACCTTGTGCAGGAGATGGGCACTGTCAAGCCTGGAGTGCTGGGGCTGGGACATCCCCAGTGCAGGCTCCACATGTTCCTTGGTATTTACAGCTGGGAATTGCTGAGATTGCTCTGTGTGCAAGGGGGCTGCAGGACCTGAATGCTAAAATGCTCCTATTTGCTAACAGATTTATGTTTTAATTTAAAATTAATTCCTGTTTAAATTAATAATTTAACCCTTAATTAGGAGCATGTTTGCATCCCAAGCAGATTAGTCAAGCTGAGGCAAAATTCGCTTTGCTGTAGAAAAGACAATCACATTCCTTTAATCAGTAGCTACCACAGACTGTTGCATGCATTTGTTTTCCTCTCACTGAATTAACTTTCCCTGCTCTCTGTCTCTGAGACAGACTCATCGGTAAGAGCTTAAGGAAGTTCATTTTCACACAGTAACAAGGACAACCAGTCCTGAAAGTCTGACTAACAGGTGACTCAATGAAGTCATCCTGGCATCACACCCAAATAAAAGAGACTGAAATCAGAATAAATGCAGTTTTAAAATGCTGCAGTTGGGAGTTACCACAGGAGTCACCAGAGCCAACAGGTTTGAGGAGATCTTCCTAACAAAGCAAATAAAAAGCAGTTTATATCACATATGTAGAAACTCCCAAAGTTTTCCTTGAGTCACTTTTAGTGTGCTAACAGCTTTTTCTTCCTGGCTCATTGCATCTGCCTCCTCCTGCATTGTTCCCCATTGTGAGGGAAAGAAAAAAATCTTAGTTTTTGCAAGAAACTGTTGAGTAAAAGCAACTGCTGTTCACAGCTGGTTTCCATGCTAAAATTAGAGATTCTGTGAAGACTTCCTATGCTAATTCCTATGATTTTTTTTTCAACTTAACTGAAACCAAAGCCATGGTATTTGCCTCCAAAAGCTATCAGTACATGTAATCCAATTTGTCTGGCAGAGAAGTTAATGCCTTTTGAAGTAACAACTTTATTTTTTCTCTCTTATATATCAGAATTAAAAAAAAAATATTAGGAAAGGAATAATTATAGTAAGTACATCGACAATATTTTTCATTGGCACCTCCAGTTCTGAGCTTCAGTTTCAAGTGTAAATGCATTTTTTTTTCTCCTTTGGGCTGCAGTTGTGAGTAATCTGAAATTGGTCTGACAGACAAAGACAGAAAGTGCAAGACAGCCTGAGGGGAAGACATGAGATTGGGATGCCCTTGCTAGGGCACACGGGGACAGCAGGAATCTGGCTGGCTCACCCCCTCACTCTGACCATCACCACCTTTTCTTAAATGAGGTCCATGAGTTTTCCCCTGAGGGATGAAAGAGACATTGATTAATGGAGCAATTTCTCTTCTTTACCCCTCTGAATCTGTCTACTTCTAATGCAAGCTTGCTTACTTATGTTAAATTCATTGCTTTTATTAAAATACTGGTGGTAAGGTCTGTCTTTTTGGTCACTGCATTAAACTAACATATGTATTTATTTAAAAATTCTACTGTATAGAATCATAAATACGTCATTGCCTCATGTGTGACTGTCCATAAATGTAAAAGTGTCCCTTCAAGCTGGTTAAGCAAAACCATCAGAGTTTAATATCTGGTAGCAAGTTTCCATGAGGAGTTTTGGTGGAAGTTCTCTGTATTGATGAGGCAGATGAAGTGTGATATTTATTCCTTACTGTGTTTGCTTAGTTATTATTGCTGGTAAGAAGGGGATTGGCATCTTTTCTGCCCGGCTTGTTGTCTCAGGGCTGGGAACAGAGGCAGTAAAGTCACTGGAGGTTCCTCTGTCAGCCAGAGGGCCACCAGAGGGGCTTGCTCGAGGTACCTTATGGGGCAGCACATGGGAGGGAATGGCATTTGAGTCATAAAAGGCTGCAAAAATAACAGCTACCCCCAGAAAGACCCCAAACCCAGTTGTTTCCTGCTGCATTTCCTCCTAGCAGAGGGGTGTGAGAAGGACTTGGGTTTCCTTTATTTCCTCCAGTGAAATGGGAATCCCCAAACCCCCTGGCAGCCTTTGAGGAGAGGGGAACACCAGAAGCGCCAGCTGGTCGGGCAGGTCCATGCTGCTCACACAAGGTCACTTCTAGCAATTCTGCTGTAACAGATTGTCTGGTGGGGCCGTGCCTCAGAGGCTCAGACTCTGGCTTGTTTCCTCAGGGCTTGCAGGAGAGAGCTTGGAGCAGGAGCTGTCTTTGCCAGCTGCTTTGCTGTAGCCTGGAAGTCGGAGGGAGCAGCTGCAGCCAAGCGCTGCCATTTGCCAGGGCTGGGGAGTGCTGAAGGGTGGCTGAGATTGGCACTTCCCCGTGAAGCCCTTCGTGCTCCTCCTGCTGTCCCTTATTGCAGAGGGCTGTCCCCTTTTAGGATGATTCAGAGAAGAGCAGAGTAGTTGTTCTCTCACCGTTCACCAGGAGCATTTCACTCGGGTGTTTGGCATCGGGAGCTAACCAACAAATCTGCCTTGCCCAGGTGTTTATTTAGGTGATAGACAATAACAATGCCTCCCTTATCCATCACTTACAAAGATGCTGGGATATCTGTTCAGACCTTTTTCCCACCTCAGGCTGCCCATCTAAAGACTTTACTAACCCCAAAAAAAATCTTTCTTATACAGGTCATGCGAGTTCCTGATAGTATCAGGAGCAGCTCATTGACACGATCATTCAAAAATGGAAGAGATCTTTCTCTGTTCAGGTTATTTTCCTGATTTTGGCTTGCTTGCTCCTGACCTGATGAACTGAAGAGATGTAGTTTACAGTCAGTGTGCCCTTGTAAGAAATTGTTAGCAGCAGAGAGAGGATAAAGTTAGTTTCTTATGCAGGGTAGGGCCAATGTTTTGGTAAATTAAGCAGAAGAGAAGGAAAAGGAGTGAAGTTCTCAAAATGAAGCATAGAAAATGTTTCTTCTTAGTGGTGCAATACACTGTTTTGTTTTCCAGGGAAAATTAAATGCAAATCCAAGCTGATGCATAAACTCCATTCTACCAAGACATTTTATTTCTGTCAGCTCTGATTATGAGAAAAATCTATAATTTTAGACTGTAAATGTCTGCAAACTGTGATCCACATATGGGTAGGTTCCGGGGCGGTAGTCACATGTTAGAGTCAAGATGTCCATGGAATTTAAAACTCTATCCCTGTTACTTTGCAGCCTGTCGAGCTGGGTTCTACAAAGCCTCTGCTGGCAATGTGAAGTGTGCCAAATGCCCCCCTCACAGCTCCACTTACGAAGATGCATCTCTGAACTGCAGGTGTGAAAAGAATTACTTTCGCTCTGAGAAAGACCCTCCATCCATGGCTTGCACCAGTGAGTAGCTCATTCTGCTCGGGGCTGTCATTCTTGCTGCTCCATCTGTCCCTCCACAACAGCTCGCCTGCTTGCTTCCTCTCATGTCCCACTGCAGTCAGCCATCCACTCCCTCTCGTGTCTTCTTGAGTGTTGGACAGGCTGCTGGAAATTGGTGGGCTGGGTTTCTGTCTTTTCTGATTTCATTTTCTCCTTCTTGTACCCTGTCGGACTCGAGAAGGAGAAATAGGATTTTTTTTACTGCTACCAGTACTCAGCCCTCAATCCTGAATTGCACCCTGAGGGGACTCTCTATTTATAAGAAAACGTGGGTCTTGTTAGCCTAGGTCTGTAATCTAGTGAAATATTGCAGGAGTCTCCACAGGAAATAACCAGAAGAGTTTGGTTATTAATGTTTTTTTTTACTTTTATATTCCTGTGCCACTCTTACTCCCATTTTGGAGCATCCTAAGGGAGAAAACCTCACTCCCTGATTTCCCTTTCCCAGGACCACCATCCGCCCCAAGAAACGTCATCTCCAACATCAACGAGACCTCCGTTATCCTGGACTGGAGCTGGCCCCTGGACACGGGGGGCAGGAAGGACGTCACCTTCAACATCGTCTGCAAGAAATGCGGCGGCGGCGGCGGCGGGCAGTGCGAGCCCTGCAGCGACAACGTGCGCTTCCTGCCGCGGCAGAGCGGCCTCACCAACACCACGGTGACCGTGGTGGACCTGCTGGCACACACCAACTACACCTTCGAGATCGACGCGCTCAACGGCGTCTCTGACCTCAGCACCCTCTCCAGGCAGTTTGCTGCTGTCAGCATCACGACTAACCAGGCTGGTGAGTGTCTCTCTGCTCACCTTTCCTCTGTTCCGGGCTTTGTGAGCCTTCCTTTCCTCTCCCCGATTTACGGAATTCGCTCTGTGCCAGGGTGGCTAATTGACTTGGATATTCCCATAAAAAAAAGTAAGAGCAGAAACGAGCCCGGTGTGCGTTGCTGTCAAAGAACCTGGCAGCATGACTGTTATGATTAACTCCCAGTTCCCAGTTAATAGTCTCTAATAGCAGGCTCACATGATTCTTTAGCCAGAATGTGTTTTATTAATAAAACCAGATTTTAATAAAGCACTCATTTCAATAATCTCCAACCTAAATTACTGTAGTAATCTTAGTGATTAATTTTGATTAAATAGAAGTGAAAAAAGGCTTTGATGTTAGATGCATAAAAAGCTAACATTAAATTAGAGAGGTTGAAAACACAGATTTTTTTTTTTTTTAACTCCTTTACAAGTTGTCTCACCAACTCTGAATTATTGCCAACATGATGGGGGTGTGGAGCTGAATACTGAATCAGATCGTGGTGTTGCAGTTGATGGGGTACAAAAGGGCTGCTCTCCTTCTGTGGAGACTTATTAAAGCCTTTGAGGCCCTGCATGAGCACGGCAGTGTGCCCTGGCTGTTGGATCAGAGCCTTTGTCATCGCTGCACTGTTCTGCCATTTGCTTCTCATTTGACATGGCTCCATTTATCTGAAAGTTGTGAAGAATCTAGACTCTTCCCTGGCATGTGGTGGGGTGTGAAATTTTTAGGAGCAATGTGTGCCAGTGAAGAGAGACACTAGATGCTGAAATTTCTGTGGTTGTGCTCCATCAGGAGGCTTTGTACAGAAAACATGCTTGTGTTCAGTAAGCCTCCTCCCACGTCCTCCCATGTCCCCAAAATACTTCCAGTTCTGTCCTCCTGAAACCACAGACAAGTTAACATTGTTCTAAGTAGGCATCCTCCTGGTGGGCTGTGTTATTGCAATGTTTTTCACTGCAGAGGGTGTATGTTTTCTCCTTAAATCACAGATCAGCTGTAGTGGGAGGCATAAAAATGTGACAACAGGCTATTTCCTGACCCAGTCACTACATTTCCCAGTGCTCTGGGGGGCTGTCTAGCTGTGCAGTAAGTAGGCAGAGGTGAATCTACCCAATTCAGCCCTGGAACTGGAATTTTACGTCCATTTAATTTGTTACTGTTACAGCTCACTGTTTTGGATTTTCGGATCAGTGACTTGCAGCATCCTTGTTGAGTTGCCCTCTTTTCTCCTGTTTCTTTGATCAAAGGTGTTGCCTTTCAGCCTGTTCATCACCACAGCGGTCAGAAATCACCTGAGGACAGTCCACAAAAAATAAACTGTCCAGGATCAGGGAAGTTCTTTCTCTGCAGAGTCCTCCTGCTTTGCAGCGTGCTTCCCTAGGGCCCAGAGCCGCTGCCTTTGCACTGCAAGGTGGATTTTGATTTTGTTGTGGGATGTGGCAAAGTCAAAAGCATTTCTGGCAATAGCAGCTCTGTTTACTGTAACCCACAGGCTGCTTAAGCAGTTTATTTTCTGCTTTTATGCATGGCTCATTTTTTCTTTACTCACATTTAGGTGATGTGGGTTAGTACAGGCTTAATTGTGCTATCTCTTGATCATGACACTTGGTTTACTGTATTAGAATTCCCCTAGAAACGCTGCAAGTTGTTAAAATTAGGCCTTAAGTATGTATAGAAGCAGTCTCTTAAAGTATAATTACAAAAATAGAATTTGTCTTGCATTCCTTCAGTGGTCAGATCACAAAAGGGATATATCAGAAGCACATTTTTAGGTCTGTAAGGTCTAGAATGCTGTCCTGAGAGAGCTTTTCTACAGCTTTGTCTTTAATTTCCGTGTACCATATCCAAATGGGCCATGAGGGGTCACAAATCCAGGTTAGAGCAAGGGGGCCATGGGACAGGGCAAGCAGAGGGAGCAAAATGAAAACCCTGTAGAGGGTAGATGGGAACAAGAGGGTCAAGCCTATGACCCTCTTTTTGCAACAGCATTTTCCTGGCAGCTGCTCCACATCAATCTGAATATTCTGTCTCAAAACACCAACTTTGCATGTGCATCTTCCTGAACTCTTACCCATTCCATTATTTAGTGATGATTCAGTGTTCATGGTTCCAGCAAAATTATTATTACCATCAAAGTTTTGTGAAAATAATTAAATTTTCTGTATTTTCCCAACCTATTCATGTCAATCCCCAAATATTCTTTTTTTCCCCCCTAATACCTCAGTTCTTTATTACATTGATGATAAAATAGATTGCTTTCTTTTGATCACTAAAAGCACACTGTAACAGCTTTAAATGGAGCTTAGTTCTTAAGGACTTAAGGCCTTTTAACACAAGGTCTCAGCAGTGCAGCTGCAAAAGTTGGTAGCAACTAAATTCAGCTACAATCAGGCAATGTCAGCACTAAACCAATTCCAAGGAGTTTTGTGCTGTCACATCTCCTGGCATCAGCAGAGGAACAAAGGGGACATGTTGTAACAAGAGACTTCTTCAAATTCTGTCCTCAGCTCACCACAGCTCTTCCACACAATTCAGGCAGGATGCAGATAGGTGCCAAAAGTAAATAAATTGGAGAATAAAGAGGAAACATAGAAGGATTTTTGTGGGCTAAATTTTGGCTAGAAATGTCAGTTTCCTAATTGTAGAAAGTGATGATTCTTCTCAGTTGAGAGACTAAAATTGCCTAACCCTGAATTTTGGCCTCTCCACAGGTCAGTTGTGCACCTGCAAAATTTTGATTCCTTTCTCTGTCAGAGACTTTTCCTAGAGGAAACTTAGAGAGCAACCACCCCTGCATCCAAACTGAGGCATCCTATGCAAAGCTACATTATAAATAACAACAAAACCCCAGATCTACCTCATATCACCTCAAGTTTCCCTAGGCAAGCAGTAGTTTGATTATCTGCTTTTATCTTTTACACTTCTAAAAGCCAGGAGGCAGAACAAGCCATGTAACTTGTTTAATCATCTTGCTTAACCATTGAACCCAGCCATGAAAAGCCATAGGAAATCAGTTTAAGGAGAAGGTTACCAGTAAGACACTGCAGAGTTTTTACAAGAGGCCAGGATGAATATTATTTTTAAAATTACCATTTGAACAAAAGTAAGGTAGAGATAGAGAAATTAGGATCATTAGGAGTGTTGAAAGGTTTGCAGTATCCTGATCTCCCTGTGCCATTGAAAATTCCAAGCCATATGTTAATTTCAGCTTGGAGGGATAAACATTTCCAATGGAGAAAGAACCAGTCAATTTTTCAGTCCTGTTTTAAGTAGAGACTTCTGTGGCTCCTTGGAAGGTTTGTTAAAACCTCCTCAGAAACAGAATTTTATTTGCCTGAAATCTCTGGCTTCAAGGGAGTAAGTTCAGCCCCAAGCTTTCTTTCAGTGTATGTATTTGATTATTTGCAGGTACTTTGATGCTATTTATGTGCTCAGCCTGTGCTGCACTGTCTTCAGCAGCTCACAAATGATGTGTGATGCTCCCTGTTTAAATAAAATCCATATTTAGAGAGGGTTGTGTGCACTTTACAACCTGCATCCCAAGGCAAGTCCCTTAAGTAGATCTGTCTTCTAAGAGAGACAATTTGAGAGAGGCACAGATGTTTGGGGGGATGATATATTTCTTTCTTTCCCTATGGCCCTTATAAAAAGGACAAGAAGATAGACTTATTAAAAGTGAGCTAATGACATGATGTAGGGAGTCTCTGGTTCACTGACTGTTATTACAGCTGTGCCCCATTACGTACTGAATACCTAGGACATGCTTGTTTTCCTGAATGACATTTATCTTTTGAGTTTCAAACATTCCTGGCATAAATAAAGATTTTACGCTCTTCAAATGTGTTTTACAGTTCAGCCCAGAGGCTATTCGAGGATCATTTTAACTCAATAAAACTCCTTTAGGGATATAAAAGAGAAGTGTTTTAACAATGTCACTCCATGCATAGCCTGTTATTAGCTGGAGATGTTCTGCCTGCAAAGTCTTTGATCCCTTTTCCCCCGAATGTCAAGGAAGCTCTGCCAAGGCTTCAAAGTCTGTGACACACACTGGGCTCTTCAGTCTTCATGTGAATGCTCCTGACCTGACAGAAAGTTCACAGGTGAAGTTTGTGGCTCAGAGAGTTTTTCCTCTTTCAGAGCTTTTAGTTGGTTTTTCCACAGATCACGGTGAGATTTGATTCAGCACTCAGTGGATAATGGTTTTCTTTGCTTGCTTCTGTTAGTCTTCATCATTTAATATCTTAGTTTGGTACAAGAGTAAAAATTAAGAAATGCAGGTAAGGAGGATGCTTAGTCCTATGTTAGATAATAAACTTTAGATTTCTGTCTCTCTCTGTTATCTATGCTGTCATTCTCAGTAATCACTGAGGGAAATTGTGTTCCTCTTGATTGTAAACACAGCTATCAATTTGCTTTCTGAGGCAATTCCCTCTAGGCAATTTGCAAGCTGGGGAGAGATGGGAAAAATTGTTTCTTTGGGTTTGGGGACTAGTCCTGCAATTGGAATTATGAACATAATAAGTGTCAGCTTCTACAGCAAAAAGAGTCTTCTTTTTAGTAAACTATATCTCTGTGTATATTAAAAAAATGCTTTAAATCAAACAAAATTATTAAATCATCTCCAAATCCAAAAGCATGTGAAAGATGTCAGCACCTTTCAAGTCTTTTCTGTTAGAGGTTCTTCTTTCCTGATGAACCTCCACAAAAGCAGCTGTTCCAAATGACAGGGCAAGAAGTTTGAGAAATGTTGTTTCTTTTCTTGTTTGGAGCAGGTGAAAAATACTTACTGACAAACCAGTTCAGGAGCTCTTGGTGATTACTTAAAAGCAGAGAAAATATTTTGTGTCATAACTTACTTATTTGAGGGCAATTGTCTTCTCCAATTTTGGAAAATGGCTTTTTCAGAGATAGTTCTTAAGTATACTCTTACATTCTGCATGAGGTTTCTCTGGTTGAGGAAATAATAAAATTATCACAGAAAGGGAAAGCCTGCTCAGCACCTGATTGTTGATGTTGTGAGCATGGTAAATAAATTCTTCTTTCTGAACACTTCGCTCCAGGAAATGTGAGGCTCTAAAATCCTCTAAGGTAATGTAACAAAGGGGTAGGGAAGGCAAAGAAAAACAGTTTATTTAAACTGATAGGGTCTTAACACATTCAGTGAAAAATATGAACTATTGCACAGCTCCCACCATCACCACCTCAACAGAGAGCAGAAAGAATAACATTTGTGTTGTGAGTACCTTTGGGATGAATCCTTATGAAAGCACATCCAGCATTTGTCTCCTCTCTGAAATAACAGCTGGGAATGCCACAGCACCATAATTTCCAGTTTCTGAAGCGAGTGCCTTGTGCAGCCTGATCCTCCCCAAATGGACGTGGCATTTCCATGACTTATTATACATGTGTTTAACACATGAGCAAATCAAACGTTCTGTTTGCTCTGGGGAAGGCTTTTGCTATCTCTTTTAATAAAAAGAGGGAGAAGCAAGAACATGATTGCCCTACACTTAATGGCGTTTTCTTTTAATTTAGAGTTTATTTGTAAAAGTGAGAAATGATCTCTGATAATCACTTGTCCAGTGACAGCTGCTGCCCAGAAGGTTGCCTTTCTCTGCACTTGAGAGGGAGATCAAGCAGCTGCCTTTTGGTGTAATTCCTGCTGAAGCTGCTTGTTCCCCCCTTTCCAGTTCCCTGCAGTCTTTTCTTCCTCAGCACCTGTGAAATGCCTGCAGCCACTCTGGAGTCTGTAACCACAGGCTGGAGCCTTCCACAGATGCATTTGGGCACTTCTGCCATAATGCAGGCAGTCATCCATCAGAACAGCCATGAACAAAACAGTTTTTAATATTTTTTTCTGTTTCTGGGAGAGCCTTGTTTCATCCAATGGCGGCCTGCTTGAGTTTGCCTTTGAAGTTTCGTCCTGTTTCTTTCCTTCCACGTTTGGACGTGTGTAAATGTGATCTTGGTAGCCCTTCTCCCAGAAACTGTGAGCCTTTTCACCCCCTTCCTTATGATGGAATCCTACCAGGATCCAGCCTGGGGCTGGTGTGAGGGGCTTTTTGCTGATATGGGACGAGTGAACTCCCTGATGCCTCGTGGAAGGCACGACGGACACCCAGTGATGTTACAGAATCAGGTGACATTTTACAGCCCGGGGCATAAAAACAGACTGAGCCTGCTCCAGCTCAAGGAAAAGGTGCAGGAGGACAAACACAGGCACTGTGCTGGTTTAACTCCGTGTCCTGGAGATTAAAGGGCAAAGGGCTGTGCCTGCACGTGCCTTGAAGTGGTGGGGAATTGTATCTGGAGGAGCAGTGTGTAGGGTTTAGCAGGTTTCCAAAGGGCTGTTAAAGTGGGGCTGTAAAGTGACTCCTGCCTCCTGGGAGGCACCTGGGGACCTTCTTGGAATGTCCCCGTGGGATGGGGCTTGCTTGCTTCAGCACAATCCTGTAGCAGTGCTTAACAGAGAAAGTGAATAGGAGTGCAGCCAGAGGAGGTTGAAAACAGGGCAGGTCCTGCTTTCTGTGAGCAGGCTTCTGTCATAAACCCCTTCTACACTAATCCACGGAACAGATGCTGGAGATGTTAAAGATTCCAAGTACAAACACAGGTGATCACAGACTTCATGTTAGTGTGATCATGTCATGGAGGTGTGGCATCATTACACGGATGTCAAGTCAGTGCTTGGGGCTCTTACAAATTGAGTAGTGGAACTGATGGATAAACCCAAAGATAAAAGGTTGGTTCTCAAAAGAACATGTTCTGGGTGGTTTTCCATGAATCCAAATGTGTGTGTGGGGCATTCTGAGCAGTGCCAGACCCAGCACCATGGTGAGTTCTCTCCTGCCCTGACTGTGGATGTGGCTCCAGTGTCCTGGAGAAGCTGTCTGCAAGGGAAAGATCAGTTTGTTCATTCAAACACTGGCATTTCTGCTTGGGGATTGCATGATAGTTTTGTGGTTTGGATGCTGGTCCTCTAAGACTGGCAGATTTAGGTTTGAGTCCCAGTGGATCCTACTTCGGATCAGAGAACGCAGATTTAATTTTCAGGTTATGATCTTTATTTACTGCTCTTGTTCCACATTACCTCCTGGGGGCATCGTAGACATTAAGGAAAATTTATGGGTTATATCAGATTACAGTATTATGATTAGATAATAAAAGCATCAATTTTCTAAAGACAGAAAAAGGAACAAGCCTTCCATTTGTTCAGCAGGGCAGAAGTTGAAAATTGAGTAGACCAGTCAATTCTGCTTGGTCACCATCTTTCAGCATAGTTTGGAATATCCTAGGCAAAGCATATTTTACTCTTGTTTGCATGCAAAAGCTGGAAGTGAGCTGTGAGTCATTTTAGAATTAAAGCCTTTCCTAAAATTTAATTTGTGACCTAGAAACCTAAGCCAGAAACAATAGGACTCTAAATGTTTCAGCAGTTGTACACATGTGCCTTCCCAGAGTTAATACCGAGTTCTCCCTGTCACAGGACAGGGAATTTTCTTTCAGTGCATTTATACATCTGTAAGCCAGTTACATATGAAAACAATAACCAGGGAATAAAGAAAAAGTCAATAAGGAAATTTATATATAGCTGCTATTAAACTGGAGGAAAACAAATCATCTGTTGGGGTCAGTTTCAGTGGGAAATCAATTTGAGCAGAGTTTTATTGTCGTCTCTGCAGATCCTTCATGTTATTTGCTTGCACCTTTAATAGTCATGACTGAGGAGGTTTTTACACTTGAGCCTGAGCTCCCTGAATCATTGTGTTTGTTACCTTTTCAACATCCACATTCCCACTTGTCACAAATGCTACCTAACAACAGCGAGCGCTCAAAGTACATTTCCCCTCTTAGCTCCAGGGAGTTTTCAAGGTTCCTGTTAAGTGCTCAAAGCAGTTAGGCTGCAGTGCCAGACAAATTCGAACCATGTGAAGTGTAAAAAATGCCTCTCTGTGCTTTGCATGGGACTAAAACTCTTCGTGTATGTCCATACAAGCCTAAAGTTGTCCATAAAAAGCCAGCTCTTGTTCGAGTGAAGAAGTTGACTGCTAATACATTAATCAAAATATCGATAAAGATGTAAATACCTGGCAGCAAATGAGACATGGGATTAACTAAAAAATCACTGAAACATCTTCTTAGTCTAAGAAAGTACTCTCCTTAAGCTTTACCTTGAGGTGCAAGTTTTCTAAATGGTGAACTAATTTAACCTTTGCATTCCTGTTGATACCTTCATATAGTTTTTAAATTTTCAATTAATCCTAAAAAGCTTCATAATGTCTCATTATTTGCTAACCCAGAGCACAAACTTTGTTTTGTCAGCGGGAGCTGCAGATTTAAGACAGAAATTTCATTTTTAACTTTCAATTTAAGATAGAAAAATAATGGAAATTTGATGAAAAATGGCTTTTCTAAATATGTGTTTCTCTTCCTTTTTGTAGCCTGATTTTGAATTCGATCTCATCCTATTGTGTTTATTTTATTCTCTTTAGGAAACTCTTGATTCTCTCTTCCTCATATGGAAGACTGAAGTCTAAGCATTGTTGCACGTGGCGATGCCTTCACCTTTTAATGGTTTCTAATGTTAACTGCCTTTACTTTGATTTTTCTCTTTGCTGCATTTTCAGACGCTTCGAATTAAATAGTGAAATACAGTAAGTGAGCTGCTCCAATGTTACAAAATGGAAATTAAGGCTGACTTCTGTTTAGACAGTATTTAGAACAGAGTCTATTAAGTTTTACATTGTATTCCGGGCATGTCTACAACAAGAAATTAATTAAATGGTCCAAATGTCAAGTTATTTCTCTGAACTACACCCCAGCCCTGGGTTGGGGCCATATTCAACTCTTACTGTATCTTAAATTCATTGATTGCCCTAGATTTAAGCATAAACTTGTAAGTTATCTGAACAAGGTATTTTCTTTAATTGGGTTCAAGTCTTCTAGCACTTTTCAAATCCACTTATCTAACAGGTATAGCAAAAAAAAGAAAAAAAAAAAACATTAAAATTTAAAAGTGTGACAGTCCAGCTTGTCACTGACCAGCAAAGAAAGGTTTTGGGCTGGGAATTTTTTCCATTTTATCTCACCTTGGTGTGGGATTAAAGGTGGCCGAAACAAGATGTTCCCCTGATTATTTATCTCCCATCCCTGAGCTCATGCAGTGGGATGCTGGTTCTTCCAGACACTCTGGATGTCTCATTTCTGAGCAGCTTTGGGAACCCTAGGGATTAGGGAAGGTATATGAATGTTTTATAATGTTATTGATAACTGCAGAGCAGATGTTTTCTAATAAACTGCTGTGAGATAAGTTACTGGTAGCATCTGCAGAGATGTGTGCAAATGAGCTCAAAATAATTAATACTATGTTAGGAGAAAGCTTGTTTTTTTTAAGTTTGTCTGTATTGGAGCATGCAAGATTGTTTCAGCCTGCCCTGAGAATCTTTTAGAGCAAAATTACCATAATTTATTAGGGGAAAAGCCATTTCTGTTAATCATATATTAATTATTCATAAAATCAGTATTAATTTTACCTTAATGGGAAATGTTACCAGCTGGGTACTCGGCTTGACAATCTATTCACATACAAAAAACAAAACAACAACAACAACAACAACAAAACAACCAAAAAAAAAAGAGAGCTAAATAGCTTGACTTAAAAAGAAGACATAAAAATGACTTAGGAGAGCATAAAAGCAGCAAGTATGGATATATGAGTTCCCATGGAGCTGGCTGCAGCAGGGAAGTTCAGCCTGCTAAGCACTTTGTGTTTTGGCTCTGGCACTGGTTTGTGGGATTCAAGTGGAATTGCTGAAGGGTGTTTGTTGCACACAAATTCTGTCTGCTTCTCCCAAATAGATTTTAGGAATTTAAATTCAGGGTAAATTCCTCCTGCTGGAAGAAAAAAAAAATAAAAATAGCCACTTTTAAATCTTTTGTGAACTGTGTGAAATGTGAAAATGCTGTTCAGAGGATGTGTTCAGCCTGGAATGGACATGAAAAACTGGATCCTCCACTCTGTTAAAGGAGGATTTCAATACTTAGATTATGACTCAGGACTAGAAAGTATATTTTGGTGGAAGTTTAGCAAAATCAAAAGCAGAATGAATTTTCAAAAATTTATTTTAATTAAAACCTTTCTTTTTCCTTTATCTTCTTTTTTTTTCCTCCTGACTATTGAAAGTTCTTTTGCAAATATGAAAACCCAAATAGAAAGGGCATGGGCTGAAGCATGCAAATATGTAATGCCTGTAAAGTGCAGCTAGTTTTATAGGAATAATAAAAGCTTCAGAAGATTCAGCTGATACTAAATTGTTGAGATCAACTCTAGAGCTTTTTTATTAGGATAGCAAATGTTGAACTTATAAACAGATTTTATTTACATGCTAAGATAAAAGTCTGTTTATTAGTAAAAGTTTTTTTTTTGAAATGACAGTTACCACATTCAGTGTGTGATCTATAAAATATAATCTGATGAATTTTGGCCAAAGCCATGGAAGAGAAGCATTTGGAGTGGGAAGTCAACCCAAAAGAAACAAAACTAAATAATTTTTTTAAAATTGCACGGCTTTCAGTGAGTCCAGGAAACCCAGACCGGGTCTTGGAACAACTTATGGATCTGGGTGGTCTAAAACTGAACCAATGCTCAAGAATCTTAAGTAATTATGACTTTTTATGTGTGTGTTTAACATTGATACTATTTCCAAGTTGTGGGTGGTGGGTGAACCTATGGTATGCAATCAGTTGTCATGCCTAACCCTGATCAATGCTCATTAAAAAATTATGTTATTTTGCAGTTTAGACTTTCCTTTTTTATTCATTTTCATTTTCAAAGAAATGTGGTGAAAAGAGAAGTGTGTATGGGAACAATTTTCATCTGGAGAACTTACCAAATAATGATGCCAAAGAGGCTGAATTGTGCTGATAGTTATTCCCAGCCATGAGTACCAGGAGCTCCTTGTACTTAATGCATCCCAGCACCCTTTTAGACTTTCTTATCAAAATGTTAGGAAAGGCTAAAGTCAGAGTTCTGCAGAGTCTGGTAATGATAATACCTCAGCATTATAACAAACAGGTACTGCTGCTATTTTGCTCTGTATTTTCACCCGCTGACTATATTTCATTGCTTACACTGTAGTAGCAGATCAAAACCATCTGCTGCCTTGCCACCAGTCCTCCTCCAGTGGAGGAGAAAAATCTCAGCTCGTTTTCCATGAGGCCAGGGTGCTCCAAGGCAGGAGTACCGCGGCTGCAATCCAGCTGCTGCTGTCGGTGCGGGGCCAGACCTTTGCTGGGAGTGGATGAAATGGAAACCGCGCTCTTTGCCAAGAGCTGGAGCAGAGATAAACTCGGTTTGCTTCTCTCCCTGCCCTCCTCCCCCTGCCCCCTCTGCAGCTCCATCCCCCATCACAGTCATAAGGAAGGACAGGACGTCCAGGAACAGCGTGTCCCTCTCCTGGCAGGAGCCCGAGCATCCCAACGGGATCATCTTGGACTACGAGGTCAAATACTACGAAAAGGTGGGAAGATCAAAGGGGAGGGGTTTGCTCAGCACTGCTGGGATGAAATCATTTCATCTTGCCTGTGTTAAGGGCTCAGAAACACTCAGGTTTGTTCAGTCTGCCTCATCGGCGCTGAGTGTTGGAACTGCTCGATTTTTGGTGATGAGAACATCAGGAAATAGAAAATGAAATCCTTGTGTTGTCTACCAAGTGCACAGAATCACAGAATCACTGGGTTAGAAGAGACCTTCAAGATCTCTTGATCCTTGACTCTTGATCTCTTCAAGATCATCGAGTCCAGCCCAGCCCCAACACCTCAACTAAACCCTGGCACCCAGTGCCACATCCAGACTTTTTTTAAACACATCCAGGGATGGTGACTCCACCACCTCCCCAGGCAGACCATTCCAGAACTTTATCACTCTTTCAGTGAAAAACATTTTCCTAATATCCAACCTGTATTTCCCTTGGTGCAGCTCAAGGCTGTGTCCTCTGGTTCTGTCTCCTTTTCTCCAGGCTGAGCACCCCCAGCTCCCTCAGTGATTCCTCACAGGGAATCCCCAAGCACATCAAACAAACACAAAGTAATGCAGTCAATATGTAATTGCTTTCTTTTCTTATTTTCTCAACTAAAATTTTGTTATTATGCTGTTCTGTCATGCTGTCAGTGCCCATACATTTACCCACGTGCTGGTGGCACTTCCCTGTGGCACAAGCATCTTTTACATGAAAATTATTTGGAAAATGTTGGCTGGCCTACTGGGCTGGTTTGCCCTGTGAAATTTGTTTCTGTGAATAACTGAATTATTCATAAATTGAAGCAAATGACTACAAATGAAAGAAAATCTACCTTCTGCTTTTTATTGAAATTTTCTTTTATTTACAACTGTATATTTAGACATTCTATAGAGATCTACAAAAAAAAAGTCTATGTAATAGAATGTTTTAAGGAGGTCTTACTGGTAGAATTGAAAAGACCATAAATGGCCATGGAGATTGAGAAGTGTTGTATTAGCCATTTTTTTTGATAAATCTATTGATAGTTCTATTTGATATATTGCTCCTGGAATCAACAAACTTTGAAAAAAATGCCAGAATTCCGGTTTAATTGAGCATTTGCTAACAGTCTTCATATCTAATAATCAGGCTTATATTTCATATATACCAGAGAAAATGTAGTGATAATATCCTCTAAGAAATGCTATTAAAAACATTACATGAGTATTCAGTTCATCTTTAGAAATTTTTTTTTTCATAGATCTTTGGAATAGGACAGTGTGGTGTTGATAGTTCATGCCTGATCTTCAGATGAAGAAAGAGGATCAGAAGGCTGGATGCTGAAAAGATTTCTCCCAAATTTATGTGATCTGATTTTGGAAAGTTTTTTACTGAGCACAGGAACCTTCAAGGACCTTGGTAAAAATCTAAACACACCTCGTGCTGGTGATAATGGGAGAAAAAGAAATCCTCCAAAACAGAAAAGGAGAGGTGTAAGAGGCCTTACTGCAACCACTGCTCAGCAATAACAAAAATATCTCTGTATTATCAAACCTGTCTGTTTTCATTGCAATTCCCAAGGCCACAGCTAGACACTGTGAAGAAAATTAATTCCACCCCAGCCAAAAACAGCACAGGTGATCTCTTGGGTTTTACTTGCCCCAAAGGGAGAGATTTTTTCCCCTGCTGTGCACACTCAGTTAATTTTAATTAAATCACCAATACGTTTTATTTGTGTTGGTTTGGGATGTTTTGATCATCTTTCTACACCGAAATTGGGGTTTTCTGTTCAAGAAAATTGCCCCGCAGTGCTGTTTTATGCACAGACAGAGCACACAGCTCCTATTGCCACCGGGTGTATCCACTCTCAGGGAGCACTTGGTTGTCATAAGACAGCTTTATAAGACAACCCACCAGTCTTAGGAGGCTGATCTTGCACATGTGTTTCTCCCCTTTGAAGTCTGTGATCAAGAGTTCATATGCACCAGACAGTTTTCTTAAACCAGGGAGCCAAGTGCTTGACAATGGGAGCCAGACCATTTAGAGCAAAAGGCTTTTAAAAAGCCAACCTTTCTGGCACCAGCGTTTTTAATGTGTGTTCTGCAGGCCCTTGGGGAGTCAGAAGCCTATTGCTCAGGGTTTATGATGGGAAAAAAAGAATTAAAAAGCAAATCTGTTGTCAGGAGACCTGAATCTATGTATTTTTAAGCTTTGCAAATAGGTTCAAAACTAATTCTCTGATAAACTTACCTGGGGCCAGAGCAGCTCATGCAGAATTGTTACTCTTCATTCCTCCACCAAACACCTTTGGAAGATGCTGCTTTTCAGTCTGGGATCTCTGAGCATGCTTCCTTCCCTCCTCTTTTAAAAGGAGAGGTTTATTTTCAAACTAGTCCAGTCCATTTGATTTTCTGCTTCAGAAATCATCTTGGTTGTGCTCATCAGAAAATCCACTGCTGTTAAGTGGAAATAAACCCTTCAGAGTTAGCAAATCTGGGTATTTCTCCTACCAGTCATGACTTGTCTCCAGACAAGTCATACCTGGTAGATGGTTTATGTTGAGCCATCCTTTTTCATCCTGCTTGTTTTTGATATGTCTTTTGTCATCTGTTAGAAATTAAAAACTAGAGCATTAATAGAGCAATGCAGGTCAGCCCAATTCTGTCATACATCTTGTTTGTGGCATTATTTTGCTAAGCTGGTCTTATTTAGGATATTACAAGAGAGTTGGAATAAAAATGCAATTTCATGTATATAAATTATAATATCTTGTAGTTTTTTCTTATGGATTATTGTCATAAAATATGTGAAACATATTCAGTTTCTCAAGAGCAGTTAATTAACCTGCTCATTTGGGTTTTTTTCACCACTTATTGCCTTTGTGTAGCCAAAAGAGCAGAGCTTTTTATGTGTCTAAAGAAACTAGTAGCTACAGCTTTAGGAAACTATTTCAACTCTTTGGAATTAATCAGAATGGTCTGGGTTGGAAGGGACCTTTAAGATCATCCATTTACAACCCCCTGCTATAGGCAGGGATAATTTCCACTATCCCAGGTTGTCCAAAGCCCCATCGAACCAGGCTTTGAACACTTCATAGCATGATGAACTGAGCGGCCGTTTTTCAAAACCAGTGTTTGGAATGGAATTGTATTTTTTTTGCAAAAAAATTTTAGAGCGTTATTATGAAGCCCCAGTCAATATTTATTCAAAATATTTAAAAGAGACAAAATCTTCTTTCAGAGGGAGACCATATGGAATTTTTAGGCATTTATTTTATGGTATGGCATAACATTTTATCTTAAGTTAGTGGAACTAAATGACACCTCAGTTTAGTTCATCCACATAATGCTGTGCTGAATTTTAAGTGCCTCAGCCATCAAAGTGCATAAACAGCAAAGCCATGTTTTTCCCTTGCACAAGCCCTATTCTTTGTTTCCTCCTTGTCCTTGTTCACATAATCATGTTCTCTTGAAGGAGTATCTTGTCATGTGAAGGTACAGAAAAAAGCCATCTCTTAAATAGCGCTCATAAACTATTAATTGTTTCAACTAAATGAGTGGCTTACAGTTAAATCACGTACACTTTATTAAGATGGAGTCTTCTGCAAACAATGAATGAAATTCATGAAATGAATGAAATTGAGCTGCAGGCTCAGGTTGCTAAAATAGATTTCCTTTTGCCATCACAGGAATTCTGTGATCAGTGGTTACAGCCAACACAGAATTCTGCACTTTGAGGCTGAAAAAGTGCATTATATTCAAATGCTTTTAAACTCTTATGGTTCTGGCTTTAAGTGCAGGCAGGCCACGAGTACCCCACAAGACTTGTGGGGAATGTCATATCCATGCAGAGCTCACTTCTGGCAATAAGGGAAGCAGTATCAGGACTGTGGCCTGCTCCCAGAAATGAGTACTCAGGTTTTGGCCTCTCAAGTGCCCATGAAGCTGATGGAAAAAATATTTTTCCTTCTATAATACAAGCACTTTCTGTGCTTGTCTGGAAAAGGGCAAACCATTCACCCTTCCTTGGACAACCACTATCAATTTAAAATGTCTCCAATATACGGTTTTTGTAAAACAAAGTATAAAATCATAAAATGTCACTTGCAAATGAGACACTAACAGTAGTAGGATTTGCTTCCCAGCAAAGGTTGTGTCTGGTAAACTATGCAGAAATGTTCAGGAAGAAATTGCTTTGTGCATCCAAGTTCAAACTTATCCTCAGAGTGTTTGGTTGAAGTTCTGCTTGGCAAGGACTGACTCTGCTTTTTGTGTATTCCTTCTGCTTATGGCAGCTATACTCCCATATCTCTGAAGTTTTGCTTTATCCCCAAGAAAGATAAACTTGGGCTTTTATGTGGTGTTGCACTGATTTGATTACTAGTAACATAAAAAATGACTTACAAAATATGTGTGTAAAAAGCTTCCCATAAACTGAGATACCATGACATCCTCCATACCATTGTTTTAAAGGTTTATTTTCCAAGTTCCAGTGTGGATTATTAACAGACAGGGCCATGACTGTGTTTTCCCTTGCACGTATGTATCTGCACCAGAAGGAAATGTTTGCATTTCATAAAAGCAGCCTGAAGCGAGATCAAAATGAATGTCCAGTCATAGCATACACAAAAGATGTTGTGTTTTAAAGACAAGATTATTATGTCTTTGAAATTAAAATAGTTGGCTACATCCAACTGAATGACGAGATAAGGAAAGCCTGCAAATTACAATACGAGGCCTTTGTTAGTTCAAAAATAAATAATTTTACACAAGCCTGTTAGCTCTTTACAGTGTTTTCCTGTAAATTTGCTCCCCTGAATTTAGAACAGAGAACCTTTTAGAGAAGTATTGGGAAACTCTGAGGAGGTCCAACGCTGATTTCCTTTTTATTTTTACTGTGCAAAGAAAATGGGCCATGGTCAACATTTTTATAGTCATTCTTTGAAGACTGGGTCCAGCTCACCCTACCTGAGGTTTGGATGCTGGATGGTAACTTTTAGGCACAGGCCCAGCTGCTTTTTCTGTTTTCTTGATTTTATTTTTTTCTTTCTTTTTTCCTTTTACTGTGATTTCTCATGAGCATAATATTGAATACTACATGGAGATTCTGGCAATTTTCCTAACCATGGTGTAAATGTTTCTGTTCCTCTGTATCAAAGTACTGCCAAGAACGGGGCACTTAGGCTTCTTTAGCACCAAAGTGAGCAGTTTCTGATGTTCACCTACTAACCTAGAATATCCTGACTCCATGCCTGCAGACAGCAGAGCAAACACACTAAAACAACTCCAGCCGCTTGAACTTTACACGTGGAGGTGAAATGGCAATGAGTGTGTTGGGTAATTTCCAGCCCCTGAGCTCGTGCATTGGCACTGCAGTGTTGTCAGAGTGAAAATGTCAGCCCCTCACCAGCTAATGCAATGCCATAAAACATGATGAGGATTAGGTGAGATCCTCTGCATCCGACGTGCCTTTGCTGGGCTCCTGCTTTCAGCCCGGCAGAATTCAATGGCTGCAGTGTTCTGCACGGTGCTCAAAGCAAAAGGACATCACGTGAAATCCCCACCACCTCCAGAAGAAAAAAAAAAGTTCATGGTGGGGAACCTAAACAATTGAGATTCTCACAGTTTCCCACATGTGTGGCTGCTGGCCAAGAGTTTTTTTTTTTTTTTTTCCTGAGACAGTTCCAGCTGCCATATTTAGGAAGCCAAAAATGCTCTTTTGGTACAAGATGGCTTTAGTAAAATAAGCAGTACCTCAGGCTCCAAATGCATGCTTAGATGTTAAGATTATGTGCTTACAGTGGGACTGAGACATACTTTTATCAGGATTAGCTTTTTACACAGTGTGAAGTGTATCCAAACTTACCAAATTACAAACCAGTCCTCCTTTTATATAAAAAACATTATGTCAGACATAGGTGACTCTTAAGCAGAGAGCTGTTATGAACATAGTCCAGGATTGAGTTCAGTGTGGTTTTGTCCAAATGAGGATGGACAAAACTATCTCATAGTTTTTATAGCATAGTAGAAAACCAGCTAAATCTGCCTTTTTGCTGAGCTGAGGAGCCCGAGTGGGGTTTCCCTTTTGACTGTTATAGAGGTAACCACTGTCTTGTAAAATGTGAGGCAGTAAAAACTGCATCCTGCAACATCTCTGCAGGGCCCTAAAATGTCTAAGTTGGCCTGTTACAACTTCCAGTTCAGTGCAGTAGGCAAATCTGATTTATGTTTTTTTAAATAATCTTTTAATAATTTTCTTGTTGTATTACAGACCACGGACAAAATGATGCAAAACCATTTAATAAAATGTCATAAACTCAGCATGTCTAGTATTCGATTTACAGCACAATACCATAGCAAATCTGATGATTTAAGATACCTTGTTAAAAGATGATTGAAAATGAATGTTTGCACAAGCATTTCTTAGGCTACAAATGTTCAAAAAATACACCAGTCGTCTCCAGGACGTTTGTAGTAATTTAGTACCAACCACCTCTTTTTTTTTTTTTTTTTTTTTAGGGTGTGGTTTTAATCTGATAATGTCTTTTTTCAAAAGCAGGAACAAGAGACAAGCTATACTATTCTGAGAGCCAGGGGCACCAACGTGACCATCAGTGGCCTCAAGCCTGACACCACCTATGTCTTCCAAATCCGAGCCCGGACTGCAGCTGGATACGGGACCAGCAGCCGCAAGTTTGAGTTTGAGACCAGCCCAGACTGTATGTATTTGTTCAAATGGTTTTTGCTGACATCCTGCCCAGTTCCTGACTGATCTCAATGGCTGCTTTCACTCCTTCTCTAGCTGAGGAAATGTGTCTCATAACTATTTATGATGTGTCTTTCTTGGTAGCATTGCTGGATAACTTTATGTTTTATCATTAAACTTGAAACGGGCTATAAAGAGTATCCCAGAACTATCACAGGTGGTGTTTTCTTCCATTCCCTCCCCTACTTCTACCTCAGGCCAGAACTGATGCCTTGCTAGACCTTGGCTCTTGCTGAGGGAGGAAGTGTGATAGAAAAACAAAGAGTAGTGTCAAGCCAAATCTTTAACCCTGGTTCTGTGTATATTTGAGATATGTTATGTATTTCATCCCTACTTCTTCCTTCTCCACCCTAGCTCTTATTCTGAAAGGCAAACGAGCTTCATGTTTATGTTGAAGAAGAGTTACAAATTGCTGTTATGGTGACTTGCAGCTTTGGTATTCTAGTTGAAACTAGAACTGAAGTTAAGACAATTACAGCAAGGAGGAAAAAATGAAAAAATCAGTTGCAGAGATAAAAAGCTAACAGTTTAGAGGTTAATGAGTTTTCTGTGCAAAGTAATGTTACCAAAAGAAGGGGAAATGGAAAAAGTAGAAATGTGGAAGGAGACAGTGGTGCACATCTCAATAATAAGCATACAAGTTACCCAGATGACCAACAAATGGCATAAGTTTGTTCCTGTGTTACCCAGTTAGCATCACTGGGTGCAGCTGTGCTGTGTAATAGGCACAGATGGGAATGGTGTGACCCTAAAGAGAGGCTCTCTAACCTGTGTGGGCCAGGAATGGTAGCTGGAGACTGGTCCTCACACCAAAGCTCTAAAGCCATGCTGTCATTTTGTGGCAGTCTAAAGTTCCATGCTCAGGGACCACAGGGAGATACCCAAAATAAGGCAGAAAATAGCCCTTATTTTCCCTGTGGACATGTGTGCCTGCATGCCCTGGCTTTCCACAACCTTCACATGGATATTGTCAGGCTTAACTGGGGAACTTAGCTCCTAAAAGCACTTTCCATCATACAGAAGGGGAAGTGAAGGTGATGATTATGGGATTTCTTGCCAAAGAAATCTTCCTTGCTGAGCATGACATAAAGCATGGCATACATGACATGTATGTTTGTATTTATGTATATGTTTATATATTAGCATCAGTTTGCTAGCAGTTGCTACAATTAGCAAGAGTAAAAACTGAGAGTAGCAGAAACAACTTTGGTAAATGGGCAAAGATGGCTGGAGTCTTAAGTTTTCTTCCCGTTTGATGAAAAATTATTTTTCTTCCCTTATTTGTTTGATGAAAAAATTATGTCCTGGATCAAATATCTGCCAGGAGACCAAATGCTGTATAATGATGCCTGTCCCCTGTGTGCATGTGAATTCTGATGTCACCAATGAGATGTGAGTGTGTGAGGTCATTTACCTGCCTTTTGTGTTGCCTTTGCAGCCTTCTCCATCTCCAGTGAGAACAGCCAGGTGGTGCTGATTGCCATTTCAGCAGCAGTGGCCATCATTCTGCTCACAGTGGTGGTGTATGTCTTGATTGGGAGGTGAGTCTGGTGTTTGATTTGCACATTTTCTCCTGCTGCCATGTCCCAGGGGGGCCCTGGTGACAGTGGCACATGGGGTGTCGTGGTGTGGCTGCTTTTTAATCCTCTGTCTGCTGCCCAGGAGCTCCAAACACTGCTCACAGTCAGTAATGAGCCCGCTCACGTTAGCAGCCCAAATCATGCAGCAGTTGTTAAAAAATGCTATAAACACATTCTCAGGCAATTGTAAAATTAAACTGTAGGGGTCAAAAATCAACAAATCCTCTCATTAGCCAATTTCCTCAAATTCCCTGAGAACATCACATGCCTCTATAGGGCACAGAGAATGTAAATATCATTAAACTTTCAAACAGGCATTTAATTGCGCAGGGAGAACATTCTATTCTGTTTCCACCTGCAGTTAACACATAAAATTCTCTGTATTCATTTTTTTTTTCTCTTTGCTTGTAGATTCTGTGGATACAAAAAGTCTAAACATGGCACTGATGAGAAAAGGCTGCATTTTGGGAATGGCCATTGTAAGTTACTGAAGCCTTTTAATGCTTCCAGATCTGTTGAATTCCTCCCCTAGGTAACTGATATTTTTCAATTAAAAAAAAAAAAAAAACAAGCCATACCTCACTTAAACCAAGGTGAAATTAGGAAGAGAATTATCCCTTCTCTTGTGGGTAAGGAGATTTTCCCCAAACAATTATTCTTTGTTTCAACTTCTTTCATCTGTGTTCAGGTTAGTAATGAGCCAAACATGTCTATGTTCAAACAACGTATGTGGTTGGAATTGTGATTCTGGTTCTGCTGTGCAGCACTGAAATCCAGACTACAACTGCAACTTCCTCGTTATATAAAGTCTAAGAAACATATTTTCCTTTCCCAAAGCAAAATATAAATAAATATATTGATGAACACTAAAGCCACTGTGAAAATTTCTTGCTTGACAAAGTTCACCTACAAATAACAATAACAATCTGATTCTGGATCCTCTTTGCAATGTCCATAACTTTGTTCCACCAGAACAAAGATCTGTTTTGATAGCCAAAGATCAAGATATCCATAGCAGAGCTGTGGATCCTGAAGGTTGGCTCACAGGCAAAGTTCCATTCATACACCCTTTAAAACAGGAAAAAATAGTTTTGGAGCAGGAGAAGTTGAAGGGAAAGGAAGGTGATAGCCTAATTCCTGATCAGGAATGGGAAGATTACTTAGTTTGTCATTTAATCGCTGTACTTAGGATTTTTATATCCTTACAGGCAAAGATAATGCCCCTTATAGACACCAAGACAAGAAAATCCTTTTTTTCACCCACATAATTCTTGATATCTAATGAGTTTTTGTTTAATAAGAAGCAGTAGTTCATCTTTTAAACTGTTTCAGCTCCAGATGAGTGTCCTGCTACACCGTGTAAACCATGGTTGAACCATGTATTTCTGTTTTTTATCATGTTGTAACATTAATATCTGTGGGGGTTTTGCCACACAAAAGTGGCACTTGCTATTTGCAAGAAAATAAATACATTATGCTGGTACCATAATCAGGAGGCTCCTCCCCAGATATAAGTGAATTAACATTTTAATGAGGGATTTACCTGCAGTAGCTGGAAATTAGAGCTGCTCCCCAATCCTCGTGACAATGGAATAAGTGTTCTCTGACTGTTCAAATTATTATTCTTTAAAGTTCCCTGCCCCTCCTTATCTCCAGAGAGCCAAGAGCAGGAATATCCATGATTTCTGTCTCCTTCCCCAGCGCTGTCAGGGGATACAAAAGCTGCAGCCCAGCAACTGCTAACCAACTATTCTCAAAAAAATCTCTAAGGTTACATGTGGCCCATAGAATTAATGCTTCATCATCCAAATTTAATGAGGTTATAAAATAAAAACAGCCAGTAAAATAAGTGTCACAGACAAATAACAGGTCAGAATTTGCTCTCCTTGCTCCCACACAATGGAAAGTTGCAATCACTATTCTTAAACATGGCAGTGCTGTTAAATTCCTGTGGATTAAATTGCTTTTAATTTGGCTTTAGATATTTATGTACTGTTTTCTGAGTAGTGCCATGCTGATTCACTATGCAGTAAGAACAGATCCAATCATGGGCCTGGTATGTCTGTTAGAAGTTCTTGAAAATTATTTGTTATAGATTTTGCAGATATTTCTCTGTTAGAATTTGTGAGTATGTACGTGTGTGGCTGTTGAAATTTTCAATCTACCAAATTACAGTCATTCCCAAAGAATAAGAAAATTGCTCCTATGAACTAAAAAAGGACAAAGTAACTTCCATGGCTGTCGTAAACTTTCAGCATCTTATATACAGCAGCTGGTTTATTTCAGTCAGTTTACTCTGAATTACTTTTAAAAAGGCTCCAGCCATGAGCTATTCCCTGCAGCCTTATTACAAATCCTATAATATTACTTCAAAGGAACAAAAATGTTTCACCTCCTCAGATCCTCTCCCTTTGCCTTCTCTGGCTGGGCCTTTTTATTTTTTTGCTACCTTTAGGGCAATTTGTGCTGTTCAAATGAAAATGTAAATTATTATGTTTGCACAGAATGAGCTGTAAAGTAGTGCAGCTTAACACATGTGCACGTGTTTATTATCTGTATTTCATGACAGAACCCAGTTACTGCACAGGCTGCCCTTAATTATTGGTGTGAAGGGATTATTCTCCTTGCAGCCACCATCACCTGATCTTGGGAACCTCTGGGGTCAGCATTAAAAATCCCAAGCCAAAAACCCCACAGTGCAGAAGCTTTTAATTGTTATTTTTATTGGGGATGTGAGGGGGCCTGTAATGTACATTCAGCATGGACGGGAAGGAGCATTTACAAGATTTTTAACCAACAGCAATATACAGCCAATTACTTTTTGTTTTACTTGCAGGTAATTCTGTAATCATCAGGCTCTTGAAGGAAACACAGTTGGCTTTCAATGCTGTGCACACGCAGCCCTTGTGTTGGGAGCATGGCTCTTACTTTGCATTGTTTTCAAGGCAATTAGCTTGGGAACTCAGTTTTATCATTTTTTTGTCAATTCTGAGGCCAATAAATCCCCATAAAATTGATTTTTTTTCCTTTTTTTTTTTTTTTTTTTTTTACATACGCTTTTGCGTTGTTTGATAAAACAAATTTGTGCTCTCATGGTCCAAAGGTTTTTTTTCCCCATCTTTGCAACCCCTGCAAAAAAAGGTTTAACTATTTTAGCAGTGAAAGAACTGCTGCAGCATAATAATGCTAAGCTGGAAAGGATATTACTGAGTGGGTTAGAGCAGTGTTTGTTGAAGGAGTTAATATCTTTTACAAGACCAACTGGTACAGTTAGGGAAAGCTGGAATACATGTCTGGGAATGTAGGGTTTGTGTCAGAAGCAGAAAACTTCAAGCTGGGTATTTCACTTTTTGTTAATAAAACATATTCCTGTTGTAAAATGAGTACAACAGAGGCAGGCACAGAAGGAACTGGGTGCAAACACAAGCAAGGCTTTGAGGCTGTGCTTTGCTTTCAGCTTTTTTGTCGGAGGCAAAGGTTGGCAATGATCTCTTCCAGCAATCCCTAGCCAAGAAACTCTAGAGGGGGCCAAAACAATAACTTGGGTGTATGGGGAGCAAAGCTCTAGAACCAGCCTTTATTCAGAGCAAGTATCAGCCATCCTTGAATGTTCTGGCAGAGAGATTGAGGCAGGGGTGCATTTTTTTTAATGTATAAGTTTCTTATTATGCATCTTGTTGATGGACTTAGGGGAAAAAAAAAACAAAACTGGAGTTAATCTGATTTCTTAATATATTCCTAAGAACTTTTCAGACTGACTGTAGCAACACATTTTGTTCCTTGCCCCTTTTTTGTTGCTTTGGAAGGGTCATTTTAAGGCAGCATCTAAATGTAGCAGCCTGGGAGGGATGAGTGGTATTATAATATTGGAAAAGCAGTTAAATACTGCAATTGCAGATATTTGAAATGGGTTGTCACACTTCTCTGCAGGACATTAGTGTCTGGTTTCATGCTGTACAAATATTCTGAAGGCCCAAGAAAACCAGTTTGATTTGAAGAATTTCCTTCCTTAAAGGAAATTCTTTCCTTCCTCTTCCTTCTCTTGATTTGGTTTCTGTTGTCTCAGGAGCTTTTTTTTAAGTCAAAGTAACATTTTCTCTCTGAATTTGTTTTTACACAGTAAAGCTCCCAGGTCTGAGAACTTATGTAGATCCACACACATATGAGGATCCCAATCAAGCTGTGCATGAATTTGCCAAGGAACTGGATGCTTCCAATATATCCATTGATAAAGTAGTTGGAGCAGGTAATGACCACCAGATATATTGAAGTAAAGATAGATTTTTGCTGTGTATATACTGTTTTATGTCTTTAGGTTCATAGTTGTGACTGGAAAGAAAATGTTCTAGAAAGTCTTCAGATTAGCAGGTGACATTTACAGCTCATTTCAGTGCAAAGTTAAGAGCACACAATTTTCTATTTCTCTTTTTTTTTTTCCTGAAAGAAAGGAGACAGAAAGACAGCTTTTCAAAGGACACCAAGCCCATAGTTGAGTGCACCACTGTTGGAAGGGAAAAGATCATTTGGCCTCACTTCTATGTTTCTCTTTAAAATCTGTCAGCACAACACAGAAAATGTTATCAACTGTGAAGATGTTTTCTTTTTTTTTTCTCTTTCCCCATAAAAGGACTCTTGACTATTATGCCTTGAGTGAAACCACAAACTCATTTCATACCAGTCACCACACATCCATCAGGCTGCAGTGACCTTTGGTCCTTGGATTGATTTTGTCACTGCTTTGGATTTGAATTATTGATTTAGGAGGAAGGGGTTGTCTGTCCAATATCTGGTTGTCTGAGCCATAAAGGTGCCACAGGTTGTTGGATTTACAGGAAACAAGCTGGTGAAGTGATCAGATTTTGTAACAGAGGAGCCAGATTACAGAAATATTAATTACACTGAGTGTTGCAATGGTGCTCCTGATGGAATGTGTGCTTCCTCCTTGAAGTGGCAGATTGTCTCATTGAGCCAGAAGATCATGGAGTTTTACCTTTCCTCCTGTATTAAAGCATTTATGAGGAGTACTATTGGTTTTTAATCCATTGAAAAATACTTATTCCTTTGTTATTGATTTTTTTGGCTTCTCTCTAAGTGTACGGTTTGAATTAAAGCCATGAGATGTGAGAGACAGACTCCGAGTGCACAGCAAAAGATTTTCAGCTGGAAAAAGTGTAGAACCCAAGGTACTGTACTCAGTGCATCTCCTAAATCACCCACCAAAAAAAAAAAAAAGGAACAGTTTTCGTCCTCTCCTCCTGAAGCTACTCAACTGTTGTTGAAGTTATTTTATGGAAAGGTGGAATCCGTGTTTCTTGCTGGTTTTAATGTTGCCCCACAAGAGTGCACTGTTCTCCATCCTCTTCAGTCAGATCTGCTTGCTGCACATAGCAGGGAATTTGTGTGGGGATGGAGAAGGAGGAATACTCTGAATTTAAGCCCAGGAGCAGTATGTTTCCTTGTAAGACTTTCAGGAGCCTCACAAATACAGCTTTCTAAATTTGAGCTGTATGCAGTATATGAATCTAGAAAAGGAATTCCTAAAGATCATGCCATATTATACATTATTCTGACCTATTTTTAGTCAAGATGCACAGCAGAATAAGAAGCCAAAATTTGTCAAATAGAACCTCTGGAAACAGAGGAAAAAATTTTGAGAGGCTCCAAAAAAGGACTTTGTCCTAAAGGAGTCAGGTGTTTTAAAAGTCTCCCTGCTCCACTGCAGTGACAATCACAGGTTATTCTGGGTTGGAAGGGACCCCCAAGGATTGTGGAGTCCAACTCTCAAATGAATGGCCCCCACAGGGATTGAACCTGGCCCTTGGCATTACCAGCCCCCTGCTCAAACCAACTGAGCTAAGTGGCAGAGGGTTCCTGCAAGCTTTTTACATTGAAACTTGCACTCGAGCTGTGATAACATCTTTTTTTGGGCACCATAACTCAATTCACATAGTCTGGAGTATATAAGGCATTATAGTTAACATTTCACATAGTCTGGAGTATATAAGGCATTATAGTTAACACTTCCTCTTAGCAGTTGCTTGAGATGCCATCAGGAAGAGCCAGGCAGGGAAGAACAGATGGAAATCAGGCCACAGAGGGCTGGGAGCTTCCAAAATGAGTTTGTGGCATCACTTTACACTGCTATCACCCTCAGCACGTGGTAGCTTTCACATTCAGAGTTCTCTGAGGCAACTTCTTCAAGGAACACTTCTCCCCAAAACCAGAAAGGCATTTCCTGCCTCTTACTGAGTCAATGACTTGTTTGAGTGAATGACTTGGTCTCTTCCTGCCCTTGTCCTTTGCAAGGCAAGTGTGAATGAAATTATAAAAAAAAAGACAGGGGTTTGAGAAGAAGGGATTCATTTAACTGCCCTGAAGTGTGACGTAAGTAATGAGACCTTCAAGTCAGGCAAGCAGTCTCGACATTCTGAAGTGCTCCAAGCAGTTTTTCACAGCTTCAGCCAGAAGCCTCTGAGAAGAGAGGGCTTTCAGAGCTTACATAGCTTTGAAAACATACACAAATGCAATAAGGAAATATTCTTATCCAAAAGAACCTCAAGAAAAACACAAGGGACTTTAGCGGGAGGCTAAGCATAAGAAATTTGAGGTCAGAAGCCACTTTTTTGGATTTTTCTTTGCAGTAATTTTTTCTTTTAAAATAACTCACTTATTTTTATGGATTCAGTTCAACAAACCACTTCAGATGTTTAAATCCAACTGGGCAGTAGGAGAATACTAAAGAAAGTACTTTCTTGATTCAGGGTGGATTTAACTGTGTGCTTTACTGAACAAGAAAGGAAGCATTTGCTTTTCTTCCAAAGAAGAAATATACTTGTAGCACATCTTGCTTATCAAATTATTCACAAAAATTCAGGGGCTACCTGTCTCTGAACTTACTGTGAAGGTTTGCAGTGTCCCAGTGAACATGGCTGATGTTTCCAAGGTTTATAAAATGTTGAACTTTGGTGCCTCTCCAAATCTGAGTGAGTTCTCTGCACAGAATTAAAATGCAGTAAAGTGAAGAGTAGCTGATTTCACAGAATCTTCATTTACTCTTCTCCTGAGTCCAAATGCACAGCAAACACCATCCCCTGATGCACTAAATAACCTCTTTAAAAAGAAATTAGGATATCCTGAAGGGAGATCTTTGTGCCATGAGCAGCCCTCCTAAATAGTCCCTATCAGCTTCCCACGTGTAAATAGACATGCCAGTCAGCAGGGCAGGTTATTCAGTCATTATGTGTGTGGTGTAGTTAAAAATAAATGCCTCAGGAAGGCTTTGTATGAAAAGCCACCATCCTCATATCTTACATTCAGTGCCATGCTTTCCACTCAAACACAAGGCCTTGTTCCTCCTAAACAGTGTCTGGTGGGACCCAGACACTGGGATCATGTAGTAATAATTTGCAGGAAAAATTGTGGTGTAACTGCATGGGTCACTGTGGGTGTTGACCAGATAAATGTATTTAGCATCCATGCTGCCCTGGGTATAAAAAAATCATAGGTTAATGTAGTTGGGCTGCCTGGGGAGCTCTTTCCAGTGAAATCATTTTCCAAGAAAGTGAACCTGCTTTATATCCATAGACAACAGCAAACTTCATTGCTAGAAAGAGCCCATCTTTTATTCTCTTGCAGCATCTGCTGGCCTTGAGGTACTTTTGGAATCTGATTAATCACTCAAGCTCTGGATTGTTCAGCCATGGCTAAATGGGACTGTGTTGATGGACATTACCCATAACCTTTTCCTTCCCAGAAGTTAAACAAATATCAGATACACGATTCCAGCTTTAAAATGAAGGATTGATTGCTGGGCTGCTGGCTGAAATCATAGCTAAAATCTCCATTGACAGTAACTATAAAATAGTTCTAAGAGCTTAGCTTGTTACAGTTTTTTTGACCATTAAAACATCAAGAAAATGGAGTTGGAAGCTGGGTGCTGCGAGATTTATTTCAATAATTTTTTTCCCTTTCCCTCTGTTTTCAAGATGTGCTTTGGTCTTCCTATTTTGTGGTGCTCTGACAGCATTGAGCTGGGGCTGGTGTTTGAACTCCTGGTAAAGTATAATGGTCATTTGGGCTTGCAGAAGTTGAATGCTTTTAATTAGGTCAGAAAAGAGCTCAACTCCCATTACGTACTAGTAGCAGCTTTTAAAATTTGTTTTCTGAGCTGCTGCCTGTCTTGGCAGCCTGAAATACAAACAGTGTTAGAATCAAAGGATGTAATGTCAGTGCTTTTTAGCATTATGTATGCACATAAAAATATATCTTCCTGTTAGTGGTTATTACCTTGGTAGTACAGTTCTGTGCCTAGAGGATGAAGCAGCTGGTGGTAAGATATGGTGATACTAATTTCTATGTTGTTGACTCAAATCTAGCCTGGGTTAGCAACAGAGAAAGGTCATTGCCCTGCCACACAGTTATTCAGGCCTTTTTTGATTAACTTGGCTGTCTTAAAAAAAAAAAAAAATTCAGAAAAGAAAAGCTGAAAAGGGGCACTGAAATCAGTTGCTGCTCAAATAATAATGTATTGAAACTTCCTTATGTGATTTGTGTAAAAATTATTCAACTGAAAAAAGATTTCAAGTGAGGTGTCTTCTTCCAACAGTTTTCTATATATTTAAGACTTTCTCTTCTGAATGCTAAGATGATTTTCCTTGTAGTCTGCTCTTGAATATTGCAAAAGGATAAACCAGTATATACCACATTCCAGGGGCTTTTTTGAATTCCTTGAATCCCTATGGAATAACCACATTTCAGCTTTTGTCACTTTTCCACTCTCCTTTTTAGGAGAATTTGGAGAAGTGTGCAGTGGACGCCTGAAGCTGCCTTCTAAAAAGGAAATTTCAGTGGCCATCAAAACCCTGAAAGTTGGCTACACAGAAAAGCAGAGGAGGGACTTCCTGGGGGAAGCCAGCATCATGGGCCAGTTTGACCACCCCAACATCATCCGACTGGAGGGAGTTGTCACTAAAAGTAAGAAATTCCAGCCTAAATAATTCTCTGATTTGCTGATCAATCAAAGGAGAGCAGAAGTGAAGTAATGCCGGTTTATGCTCTGCAAAAAGCTCAATAATAAATTGGCAGGTTTAATGAACTCCAGAGTGAGGAATTGCTCCAAAAGGGCCAAGAGGCACGGGGTGATGATGTGGTAAGGAGTCGTGGAGACTGATGAGCTGAGGCTTCTTAATTGCACTGAACTTCACTGTGTTCTGCTTTCAGCTAAGTCATTAGATTTGTCATTAGCACTAATTAATGAGCAGCCAACCTGGTACAACAACCAGTTCTAGTGAATTGTTAAATAAGGCCAAACTTTTTTTCCTAGATGGTTTTCATGCAGGGGAAGTACTCCATGGGATATTCAATATGTGCCAGCACGAGGTGTGTAAAAGCTCTAGAATTCCAGAATTCAAACATCTTGGTAAAAATCTCAAAGGAGAAATCTTGAGGATTTATTCTGTCAATAGTAAAAATAATTTTATCTCTGTCCTTATATATATATTTACTTAAATGCCTTTTCTAAATCTGCTTTTGGGTGTTCATGTTACAGGTTTGGTTGGTTTTCCTTTGTTGGTTTCTTGGTTTTGTTTTTTTTGGGTTTTTTTTTTTTTTTTGGTTAAAGCATATTCTTGGTCTTTGTTTATGATAACAAATAACCTTCTCTTTTTGAGACCAAAAAATTTAACTGAAATCTCCATGTACGTGTGGCACTTTTCTTGGAAAAGTAATATATTTCAACAACCCTCTTCAGCCACACTTTCTATACTTCCACTGCAGAATGAAGCGATACATTTAGCAATCAAATTTATCTACCTACATTAGTTATTAAGTGGGAGATCAATAAGATTTTATATGAGGCAATCTTAAAAAAAAAATTGAGTGCTCCAAGATTTTTCAGGGGAGTGGAAAAAGTTGGTAGGATATTTTCTTGTTCATCCTAGAGGACCCTGCTAGCAAAGCAGCTCTTTGCAATTTCAGTGATCAGCTTGGAATTTGCTGAGGATGTTTCTAGTTTAACTGGATAGAAACATGCCAAACACTTTGGGTTTAAGTAGATGGTTTTATCAGTTTGAAGAAAATTTTGGTTTTTAATTGTGTCATTGAAAATTTCACAAGGATAGACATAAAAAAATTTCATAGCATACTGCTGAAAAGTATAAGAAATGAAAACCCCACCAGAATATGTCTAAAAGTCACTAGTGAAAGGTATGTAAAACACTACATGTTATGAAGAGCCATAATTATAATAATAATAATGCCTTCTTTATGTGTGATTCATGAAAGTCTATTTTGTTGATTTCAATAACAAAGAAATTATTGTTTATCTTAGGTCTCACAGTCCTATTAGGAAAGGTCTGCCTGCATAAATTGAGGTTTATCTCCTGCTTTGTAGTGACACACATTTTGTACAGTCAGAATAAGATTTGCAGTCACAAAATCACTTGAAACGCCAGCACCAGTCTGCACTGAGCTGAGCTAAAATCTCTTTTGTTACATTTTGTATTCCTGGAGCACTTGAGACGATAATTTAATTGCTGTACAGGCAGGAATTTGTGCGTTGCTGTTGAATGTGCTTTACTAATTCTCTCTGTACTCTGTGTAAGTGACTTTTAGTGAGTTTGCTACTCAGGTGCATTCGCAGCACTGCTGTCTGCTTTGGGGGACTGGGGGAGGAGGTCAGGAGTGCCAGCTGGCCATCAGTGAGAGAGCAAACTCTGAATATTCCCAGCTGAAGCCAATAAAACCTCAAGGGTACAACACCCTCTCCAGACAGCTCCAGAACAGGAGCTGAGAAATCTGCTCTGGAGCTACTTGTCTCCATTTCACTGGGCAAAAGTATATGGCACAAACTAAACATAATAATAAATATAATTATTTGTTTTACTAAACATTCTGCAGGGTGATAGAAGGACAAGAAGCTTGGGAATTTGGGGGGTTTTTTGTTTGGTTTTTTTTTAACAAATCAATCACCACATCAGGCTTCCAGCCTCGCCTCCAGCGCAGAATTGTTCCTCTGCTCCTTTTGGATTTCTGCATTTCCCAGCTGCTGCCCTGCACTCCTGGGCACGCTGTAGGCAGCAGTCTTAATAACCAACACACATGCTCTGCTTAGTTTACTAATAATTTACAGCAATTTGTAGCCTGCTATTATAATAAACCTGGGCAATGCTGTTGACACAAGTCGTTATCATTTATAAACGGCTGGGCTTTGATAAATGGATGTAGAGGGTTCTTTTAAAACTTCAGAGCATGTGATTCTCATTATGGGCACATTCCCAACTGAATGAGGGTGAAACCCTGCACTTAAGGCTTTTGGAGTATGGGTGAACAAGGCAGGAAGATGCTCCTGAAATCATTTGGAAGACATATTTCTTACTCTAATTTAAGTTCTTCTGATAAAGTCTCGTAAAATTGCCTGAGTTTGTACAGAAACCAGGCACCTGTCTCCTGGCTTCAAAGTGCAGGGCAAAGTAAATCAATTTATCATCGAAAATTTTGGATAGCCCTGTACTTGAAAGGTCCAGCAGCATATTCTGGGCATTACCACAAATCCCTTTGAATTCATGTTACACACAGAGTGCAAGTTAAGTACTTTTTTTTTAACTACGTATTTCTGGCTAGCAAGACTAAGTATAAATAGATCTTTTGTTTGAGCTTTTACATTGTTAGATCTCGTATCTTTATCATCTCTTATATCATTCAATATTAATATTCTGCATACAGTATTTCCTACTGGCGAATGGATGCCAGTCAATTAATTAGTCATTAGTATAACACACCATTTGTACCACAGAAAGAAGATATTTGAACCCATTAATTCATAATATACTTCTCGTATTAAACTCATTCTTTGAAGTTACTATTTCTCTTCTAAGATATCTATTGGAAGTGGAAGCTGTATTTTTTGAAAAGCAAACAGAAAAAAAGTTGTTGTTACCATTGATTTGGCTTTTTTAATGGCTTTCTTGTTCTTAATTAAGCTGGATGCCTTTTTCAAGACTCATGCTGTTCAATTTTAAAAGCTAAAATTTCACCATGCCCACTATACAATATGCAGGCCTTAGTCCTACTTTTATGGTCAGATGCCTTCCTGTATTTTATGTGCAATAATAATTCATCTCCTTAAATAACTTCATGGTCTTACCCACTTTTCTCTCTACCACAAAGAGAAAATAAGCAAAGCATTAGTAAATATTATGAAATAATAAAATCCATATCACAGTAAAATATTAACAGGGCAATGACCTTGGTCTGAAAAGTTCCCTGTCATCACATGAATTTTTGCATTACTTTCTCTCCAGCTTGTCAGAGCTGCATGGAAAATCTTGGTTGTGTCACAAAATGCCCTAGGGTGGAAGGAATGGTTTCAAAAACTGGCCTGAATATATCTGGATGAGTTTTGGGGAAAAAAAAAAAAAGCTTTTCAAGGGCTGTTTCCTTAGAGTTTGCCAGTGCCCATGAGTGCAGCATGTTCAGATCCCAGCTGTGTCCAAGTTTGTGCTGTCAGGGATCCCAGCACAGAGGGAAGGAGTGCCTGGAAGGAGGGAATGTCCATCTTAAAGCTCTGCTTCTCTTTCCTGTGCCCTGTGTTTTACTGTGCACTTTCCTTCCCATCTGTATCTGCCTCAGTTTGCCCATGCATCTTTTGCTTCCTTTCTAAATGTAAAGGAATAATGTAAAAATTATCCTTGGGGTTAGGAAGATCTGGACGCATTCCTGAAATGCTTGGGTTTGCTGATTGTGTTGCAATGTGTTCCTTTGAAAAGCCTGACCCCTGTGCTCTGTTTTCAGGTAAACCAGTTATGATTGTTACTGAATACATGGAAAATGGTTCCTTGGACAGCTTCCTACGAGTAAGTGCAACAGGAAACTAAATGGGGCAGAAGTGGCTCTTGTTCTGGACTTGGGGGTCTGCTGCCACTGTGCACTGACACATCAGCAGCTCTTGTTGCTTGATGTTTCTTTATTTTCATTTGGGTTTGTGAGTATCATGATGTGCTCAGAAAGCCACTTAGGGATCTGCCGGTCCATTTGCAGTAAGCATCATTCCAAAATTAAGACAATTTTGGTTGCATTAGTATGTCACTTCTATTAAAAATGAACAAAACAAAGCAGCATTCTGGCACACAAAAATGAGAACTGCTTTTCTGGAGGCTGAATTATGACTGTAATGCAGTTACGATTATTGGTTGGCAGTCTCTATGTCTAAGCAAGAGATTTTCAAAATGAATGGATTTATGGAAATTTTATCAGTAATGAAAAGTTAAGAGAATAGCCCCATACCTGAGGATGTTAAAAATGTTTAGCTAGCAAAGTTTACTGGCCTGTTTTCTTTTTACAACCTTAGACACACTAATGCTGTGGCTGATTTATCTTTGTTTTCTGTCAAAGTTGGTAGTGAGCCTAAAAAAATTCGAACGCTCCCTGTGTCACCAAGATTTACTTGTGGCAAAACAAGGAGTGTAGGAGAAATGAAATCCCATCTGAGGGGAAACACTGGTTTAATTTTAATTTGTTAGAGCAAACTCAGCTTTGGCTGGGAGACTGCTTTGGTTCTGCCACGGTTGAATGACATTATCCCCCAAATTCATAACATTGAACTAGACATTTAACCCCAAAAGGGGATAGATTGTCAACCTTAGTTTCTCTATGTACTATATATGTTATGGTGTCCACTGGAGCATGTAAAATGCATATAAATAATGTGTCAGTATAGCTGAATGAAATATCTCTGTACTGAACTATATATATTTTGTTTAGACTTGAAATCCTTGAAGAGAGCCCTGAGGAAGGGAGAATAATTTCTGCCTGCACAGAACAGTTGTTCAGCTTGTTCTTTCATTTTACTATGATTTTTTTTTTTTACTACTGTTATGTGAAAACATAGATAAGAACCTTGTGACTCATTAATATCACAGGCAACTCAGGTCCTATAACATTTTTATAAATGCCTTTTGGAAATATTCAGTTTGCTTTCCTCATTGCCATTGAAAGGCTCTCTGAGCATCTGATTCTGTTCATGGTTAGAAACCTTCTGGTTTTTAGCTAAATCTTTTCCAGAGTTTATATAAAATTCTCTTGCGTTGGCTCTGATAAAAAAGGGACAGACAACTGCTAATAGTCTTTTAAAATATTAATTTCTTCATGAAGGGGAATTCTGAGAGACTCTTTAAGCATCCACTGTGTCATATATTTGTCTAATGTTTCCAGTGCTAATATCACCCCCAAGTACACTAACCAAAAATGAAAAATGGATGCAATCAGTCTGGCAGACTGATTCATGTCAGATCACCTCACGTGACAGAGCCAGCTCCCTTGTATTTAATAAAATTCCAGAAGCAGCAGCATGAGGAGTTGGAGAGCTGCCCATGAGGATACATTTACAGCGCTGGGGAATTCATCTGAGAGCTGCACTACAACAAATGCTGTCCTATTGTCTATATATACATATATCAAAATCAAAAGTTAACAAACAGGATTATAAGAGTTGGGAGATTTAAATTATGCCCAGAAGTAGATGATTAAAAATATATCCAACTAATGGTTTCTAGTCTAAGTCAAAATGTGTTTCAGTAATTTTTGTGCTCCTGCAGTTGAGGAAAATTTTAAGAAATGAGTTTAAAAGTAACAGAATTTGAAAGCCGCTGCCTCAGATCAGCATTTGCTTTTGTTAAACGAATTTCTTGTGTAATAGAAAACTTTCATTAGGCCATTGGGGAAGGCTTGGATTTTCACTAAAAAATCCTGTGGCCTTGCAGGGAAGTTGGACATCTGTTTCTGTAATGTTCTGACACTCCAGTCTCAGGAGCACACATAGTTTAGATTTATGAGCTGCTTTCACACGTGTCCCATCTAGGAAATTAAAACTCTGATGACAGCAAGAAGGGGAAAAATGAATTTTTATCTGAATTGCAAATCTGTCCCCTTCCCTCAGCTGATTGGGAGATCAACATGGTTCCACATGTGGCATTTAAATCACAACGCCTGACTCATGAGCTCCTCATCTGAGGAGCTTCCAGGGTATTTATGAAAAAAAATCTGTGCAAGAAGGAACATGAGCAATCCCTGAGATGATATTTCCAATGTTTTCCAGAAGCATGATGCCCAGTTCACAGTCATCCAGCTGGTGGGCATGCTCCGAGGGATCGCATCTGGCATGAAGTACCTGTCGGACATGGGCTACGTCCATCGGGATCTAGCTGCTCGTAACATCCTCATCAACAGCAACCTGGTGTGCAAAGTCTCAGATTTTGGTCTCTCTCGTGTACTGGAGGACGACCCAGAAGCTGCTTACACCACGAGGGTGAGTTCCTGTGTTCCTTTTACCTTTTTAAAATTCCTGTTGGTTGTGGCAAAGACTGAAATCTGATGGAAATCTGAAATCTCAGGCTGTGGGAGGGCAGTCACTCCTGTATGCCCAGAGATGTTCAATAAACCAGAAGCTCATCACAGTTATTTTTAAATTCATGTCTTGGAGAAAATAGAAAATGTACATACAAAAAGTATGGTTTGTGTTGGTAGAATACTTTCCTTAGACTATGCAAAATTCTTGGCTCCGTTTCTTACTCCTGGATGTGTAAAGGAGTGAATATTACAATTAAAGCCTGAGTTCTTTTGGCACACAATAATTTAAGCCTTCATGTGTGCTTTGAGAAGTTTTAGTTACACTGCTGATTTAGCTCCCACACAGTAAAAAAAAAAAATAAATCCTACCCATCAAATTTTTGTGTGTTTTCTAGCATGATAAGACATATGTCTGACTGGAGCATACTGCAATCACTGTTCTTTAAGGGTGTGTCACTATACCTGCTCCTGTACCTCTACCTGAGTGAAAACTTGAGTAAAACAAAAAAATGCACATCTGATTATCCCCCTGAATAACACTTCCATTTTTTTGTGGAAGCATTTATTTAGCTTTATGTATATATGTGTATTACACTTGGATATCTGGTTGCTCATTTTAATGCTATTTAAAGTGGATTTTGTTAGCTTTACAAAAAGTGACATTAACATCCAGTATCTTTGTCAAGTGTAATTTGCATTGCTCACAGTAATCACCTCATCTTCACTGTACAAACCAGATTGCAATGTATCAGCATAACCTTAATGTGGGTTTCCTAAGGTTTCCTTCATTCCTGAACACTGACAGGAGCAATCAATAATTTTAGTAGTTTACATGCTGCCTTCTTCACGATTGAAATAAAATAACATGTGAGAAATGAGTAAAGAAATGACAGATTTATTACACATTGTATACACATGCTCTAATAGATATATATTTATCAATCATACCTTCATAACTTCCCAGTTCTTTACTTGACCTTTCAGTGTTTTCTTTGCCCTCTGATAAACTTTGTCGTGGAGTTAGAAATGTGCAATATATACCACTTTAGAAAACTGTCTGCAGAGATTTGGCATGGTTAATATAAAGAGACATTAGTAGGAGAAAGCAGTGTTCATTCTCAGTAGTGTTAGAGCATTAATAAATAAATATTCCTGGCATGCAAGAGTTCCTCAACAGAGAATGGCCTGTGATGCAGCCAGAGGTGCATTGCTGTGTCAGATACTTGTTTGCTCTCTTAAAATCAAGCTGAAAGTGAAGCATTGGATGAAGCTGTCACATCAGTGACACGTCTGTGGGTGGCTTGGACAAGTCAGGGTGCACAGGGTGCCAGTGTTTTCAGCCAGTGTTCCATCTGAATTTCCTCCTCCTCTCCCCCTGCCACCTATTTTCTGAGGCTACCTGCCTATTTGCAATTAGGCAGTGAAATCAGATGGAAAGAAACTATTTTGTGAAGTGTAATCATCTGTGTTCAGTAAACTCCATCTGGCGTTTGTGGTGTGTGTGCAAACTGCTGCAGGAAGATGCTCAGACAATTAAAACCTTCCAACGCAACTTAGGACAAATCTAATTTTTTTCCAAGAGTTGTTGCTGTGAATATGCCTGTGCCACATGTTGGCTCTGAGAGAAGAACAAGGCTATTTGGTATTCATCCTTTTTGCTCACATTTCCCTTTGAAGTGAGTCTTATGTAGATGCCAGGGAAGTGTTTCTAGGTGGGATGTTTGATCCTCAGCTGAAAAAAAATGGGGACCACAGATGTGAAACAGAGCTTCACTCCACTGGTAGACAGATGAACAGTTCGTGTTCCTGCTGCTTGAATATTTCACAAAACACAGGACCATTTCCTTGGCTTAGCACATTTTGCAACCACTAATTCTACGACAAAAATAGTGCCACTTTTTAAAAATAATGGCATCATCCCAAACTGTTTCATGTCTTTAAAACTAAAGGGTGACAACAAGATATTTAAAAAAACAACAAAAAATCTAAATTATAACTCAAATTTTAAACATTACAGAGTGTGTATTATATTGATGTCCTCCTGTCCTCCAGCTCTTCCTACTCCCCGTTGTCCATTTAGTATCAGTGGAACTAGGAAATGTATAGAGTTATCTGCAAAGATGGGTGCTTTATCTATTTAGGCTCCTTATCTACCCCTATTTTCCACCTGCAAATGTCAAAGCCTGAGAATGATTCCACTGCTTTAATTCATAATTGCAAGTCAGAATTGATCTACCCCCAAGAAGCCCAGCCAGGTTTTCAATACTCACCAGTGCCTGGGTGAAATTTTATGTTGTGCTGTTCTCAGAAGCCATGTATGAAGCTTTGCATAAAGGCTATGAACATGTATCCTTTTATACATCAATAATTTATGTATTCCTTTATATATCAATGCATAATCTGTGATATTCATGCTATTGTCCCAGAAGCCTGAGGGACAATGCAAAGATCACAAGTGCACGTGTGAAATACAGGGAATCAGGACTTGTAAGGAACTTTCCTACCTGACAGGGTCATTTTTTTTTACCTCCTGAATTATTGTCACTGCCTTGATACCACAAAAGACCTTTGGCAGCCTGGGGTCTGCCTGCTTACAGAAGCAGAAGCCAGCATGTGCATCAGGCTGACTGACTGTTTGGATGTTTTAATTTTTTCACAGAGTTTTTGTGCCTGAGGGGATGTTCTGTAATTATCTACATTCTCCATATCTATTCACTTTTAATTGAAACACCGAGATTGTATTAAAATTGTCATTTTCAAATGCATCCGGTTTTTCCGTATTATTTTTCAGATGTCTGTATGACAAGTGGGTGGACTAATGACACAGTATGAAGTGGAAGTGAATTTAAGCAATCACAGTTGTAGAGGGACTGTAATTATGTCTCTCAAAGACAATATTTGGGTAATCAGTAGGTGATTTTTCAGTTTTGACGATTTAAGCACATAGATACATCAGCAGTATCCATGGCATTTTTATATAAATGCAGCCCATGCTGGACAGAAATCAGTTGTATTTTCCCTATATATGCAAAATCACAATGATACAGTCTGAATGTATTGAAGGGTGTGGTGAAGAAGGAACCAAAACCCCATAAATTCTCTTGCCCCAAAGCACAGAGGAGAGGAGCAGTGCTCTGTCATCACTGACTACTCAAGGAGGAGATGATTTCAATATAAAACATTCATTAGTAAGGGACTGACAAGCATAATAATGTCAGGTGTGTAAAAAGGTAAAGCTAACTCATCTCACTCACAAGAATCTCTCTTGTTCTGTACCATTAAGATACCTCCTGGCCTCTCCTAAGTCCTGGTATAATGAATGAATGTCAGGCTTTTACTTTCAGCTTCTTCTGCAAACTCCTTCTAGTAATTCAGTTAGAATCCATTTTTCTTGATTCACTCCTCCCCAGGCCTGTGGCTTAGGTGCCTGTGGCTGTCACCCTGTAACAGATTATAAATCAGAATATTGGAATGGGTTCTGAAGTCCTGGAAACAGCTGCCTTGTGCTGGAGTGCCAGCCGTGCTCGAAATAAATTGAGGGCTTCATTGACTTGAGATGAATTATGGTGGAGAGACAGATACTGCAGGAATAGCAGCTCCATCTACAGAAGATAAAACTTCTGGTTACTGCTGGCTCACTGATTTCCAACCCTGAGAGAGGTTCTCTGACCCAGAGTGCCTGGGATTTTGAGCTGCAATAACAAACTCCTACAATTTCTAACACCAAAGCTCTCTTTCTACTCAGGTCCGGGGAGTCTGGCTTTCTGATGGGCATGCCCTTAAAGGGAGACCATGACAAAAACATATAAAAACTGTATTTATCATCAGAAAATAATCAGTTAATATATTGCTGTTCTTGTTCTTAAGCTATTCCAAAAAAAAGAGTCAGCAAAATCACTTTTTAAAAATAATTATGACATTTTTATGACAAACTGGGGAGCAGAAGAGCAAAATTACACTTTTAGACTCTGTTCAGTGGCAGCTGATTTCTTTTTTTAACTACATTTTAATTAATATTTTTGAGTTACTTATGGTAATGCTGTGTGTATCTGCAGGTTTGTATAGGCTTACAGCTGAGACTTAGCAAAGAGAATTTGAAAGCCACTGACTCACACTCATTGTAATAAGGATCTGGGGTTGTTGCACCTTCCTTTTTCAGTAAAGCAAAGCCAGAAATTGTTTCATTGAGTTTCTAATCTTTCTGCAATGAAGCATCCCAAAATGTGAGGAGACTAATAATTGTCTTTTTTTTTTTTTTTTTGAAATGTATTTCTCCAATTGCATAAATGACTTTTTAACATAAGATTATAAAGACTTCCTAACCAATATGAAATTCCTGCCCTGGTCTAGTGGGTGATGTCTGGTTCTCTTCATGGTGGTGGGGTCTTTGTTGTTGTAAATTTAGGATGTGGCTTTCCCCCAGGATTCATGTTCCTTATTGAAAACCACGGCTCACTTCTAGGATAGAAAACAGAGAGATTGATTTCTTTATCAGCCTCACATCTAAAACTGTAAGTGGATTTCTTGTGAAAACACGAGGCTACAGCAGAGCTTTCCTTGTTTCTTGGCTGGGCCTTGGACTCGCTGAGGGCCCCTGGACACTTGTAAAGGGAGCTTATTAATTGAGTATAAGGAAAACAAAGTCATTTTTATGTTCTTGGTACTGTTCTGGAGCAGCATTGGGAATTGAGAATAAAGTTATAATGCATAGAAAATACAATGTACTTTTTGTGACTAAAGAACATCATCCAGTAGGTTAAATTTCCAAGAGAGAGAGAGAAAGATCAGGCTCTTCATCTGGCTTCAGCATAAAACAGTGGTTTCAAACACTCCAGTTTATTTTCTGTGTCCTATTTGCTGGTCTGCAAGTGATGTGGAAATTTGGTGTTCACCTGATTTTAAGGGTTGTGTGTGAAATGAAGGTTTGTCTTTTGGGAGGGAGCTCTGCTAAACAGAATGGGATCCATGAAAACCATATGCCAAAATAATTCCTCCCTGACTTTTGCCAAGCCTCTAAGACTTACCTAGTGACATTTTGGAGGCCTAAATTGTAGTCTGAGTCAGGACTGCCTGTGTTGTTTATACTTAATTTAATTTATGCAATATTAGGCATGAAAATGAAGATGCTTCAGTGTACTTAGACTGTATTTAGGTTTCTAATTAACACTAATGCCTGCATTTCTACTGTTAATCAACCCAGTGAGTCTAAAGCTTGTGATTGTACAGCTACCCTCAGTGTAGGTACAGTTTATGGGCGTGTAGGCAAAGCAGTAAAATATTTAATTTTTTTTTTTTTTTTTTGCTGGTTACTCAGTGGAAGTCAGAGCACTCTCTCCCCACAGAGGTGGTTGTGAGGAGAGGTGTGTGACTGAAGTACAATGGAGGTGTCAGAAGCACTGCAAAGAGCTGGTCTGGTGGGAAATCTTCAGAATATATTCTGTACCCGTTGTGCATAACTGGAAATAACTTTAAACTCTCACAGTTTTCTGTCCTAAAACACATTCACTCCAGAATTGCCTTCAGGAAAAGGTTTTGCACTGCTACCTTTTCAAACTTTATTTTCTCATGTGAAACTCTCAAAAAACTCTGTCAAAGCTGTCATCACCAGGAATTATCTCTTTCCTCTAATTCTCACATTTTAGAAACTCAGCCTGAGGTTCCTTGTGTGGATTTCATTAACTTGACCTCCAGCACCAGGTAGTGGCCATGACCAGAGAGAGATGTTCCCCTACCTACCATGTTAATTGTACTGATAGCTTCAATTCTCTTTGGCATTTAATGATGGCTTGCTTCTCTTATGACTGTAAAAAATGTCCAAAGTCACTCTCCCAGCTGACATTTTTCACTCTTCCCTCTGCACAGGTGACCCCATCTGAATCTGACTTTCTGTGTCAGCTGGAGGCTTGGCTTTAGTGAAGTGAAGCAACATCATGGCCCCTTATTTTCCTTGGATGTCCTAGAAAACCTGGTGAAGCCATGCAGGGAATTCACTCCAATGCCTTAAAATCAGCCAAATCCAGCCCTCCTTGTGCTGTGCAAATAGGACTTGGCTTATCAGCAGGGACCTTGGACTGGGTTTTTCACCTTTAATGGCTGTTGTGGCAGTTTCCAAACATTTCATAACTGAAAATTGACCAGACTTGATTTACCATTTACTCTGATCTGTGTGAATTACACTACACACACAAATATATATATATAATATGTGTGTGTGTGTGAGTGTCTATAAAGTATGTATGCTGTACTGTACTATATATCTGTATTGCAGATGGACAAATCTATGGTAAATCTACTAGATATCAATAGATTTTGCACTGAAATATATTTTATTCTCTCTTTTGCTCTTATGACAAACGGCAGCAGCGTTTCCCCGCTGTTTTTTTTTTACACCGATATCACGATAACTGAGAATCTCAGAGATAAAATAATCAACCACACGAAATCATATTTGTTGCAGGACAGTCAAATGGACTCTGTGGTTTTGTTTTGCTCCCAGGGAGGCAAGATTCCCATCCGATGGACGTCTCCAGAAGCTATTGCCTATCGCAAGTTCACGTCAGCCAGCGACGCCTGGAGCTATGGCATTGTCCTCTGGGAGGTGATGTCTTATGGGGAGAGACCCTACTGGGAGATGTCCAACCAGGATGTGAGTAAATTGTTGTCTGAGCTGTGTTCTCAGATAAGGGATCAAGCAGGTGGCTCTGAGTTTTTGATGGTGACATTGAATAAGGCGTGGAGATGAAAACCGCCGGATCTCCCTGGTCAAGTAAAAGTTCACTGGAACTTGAAAAACCCACCATCTTTATAGCAGAGTGTTTTGGACCTCTGAAGGAGCAGAGTAGAGAAATTTATCCCATTGGTGGTTTTCTGTAAGATGATGCAAGTAATTCCACTGCAGTGAGGTCATTGCCTTTTACATTCCTCAGGTCGTTGTTAGAAAACCCTCCTAAATTTCTGTTGATCCCCTTTGGTTCCACTTGTATAATATTCTATAGAAGTTTTCTGTAGATGTCAAATGCACAGAATAAATTGCTCTTGGCACTTGTGAAAAAGAGAAGCAAAGTATTCCTGCTAAGAGTTTAATGAAACCAAAATGCTTCTGGAAGTAATCAATGGATAAAATAGAGAAGGAGAGTGATCTGATTAGACTTCCAATACAGGTTTCTTTGTAACATTAGTAAACTGTCCAAGCCTGCAATCCAAATGATTAATGGAGCTCTCCCAGTATTTTTTAAAGAAGCATACCATTTCCCCAAAGAAGATTTTTATTGTATCTATTTTGAGTTCTTTTTCTGTTGTTTATTAATTTTAGATTTATTGCACGGGAGTTTCTTATGGACCAAATTTGATGGAGTGCAGTCACTCAAACAAACAGATTTTCCAAGGAGATGATATATATTGTTACTAGTTCTAAATTAAAATAAATAAGTCAGTAACATAGTTGTAGTCAAACATTTTTCTGTACTACTTTATGTTAAACAAGGAAAAAGATAACTAAACTTCCATTTAAATGGGTACCTCTGCAACCCAAGTCTCTGTAGAAAACTATACATTTATTTTAATTGGTAATGAGTATTTTTGTGGAGATTAATGTATCCTGTTGTGCAGACTGATGTATTCGTGGAATGTCTTTAATAATATCCCTTTAAAATCAGAAATGGAAGGATTAACCTATTTATCTGCCTCTCCTTTATGGCTGCTTAAACCATTAACTGTTCTCTTGTCCTTGTTGTGACTCAGAATAGTTTGTTCTGCTTTTCAATACATTGATCCAGATGAAGAGGAAAGATTAATAGAATATGGCTTTATCATTTTCTACATTGAATATATTGGGGTTTTTTTATTCATGGGGCAATACATGCTATAGGCCTGATCAAGAGGTGTTGGATTCTAGTGAAAAGGCTGGATTAAAAAGCTTCTGGACAGCAAACATACTAAAGTAATCTTTGTTTTGTGTGTGCCAATCTGGAAAAATTACAGAAAATCTAGACAAATTTTATCAGTCTAGGCAAATTATAAGCAATTTGGCTTGCACTGCCTAGTAGAAAATGTATAATTATCCATGAGGTAAGTTTTAAAAGCATTTTGTGGCCCTGTGACATCATCCACAAGACCTTTTGTCTGTTGGTTCAGGATGGCCCGTGAGGGGGCAGGTTGATTTTTCGGCAGGGTAGGCTGTTTTTCCTGTTGCTGTTTTGAGTTTTGTATCCACTGGAGGATGTGGAAAGGTTGTTTTTTCTGCTTTTGTTTTGGAGTTCAGTGTCCACTGGAGGATGTGGAAAGCATCTGTTGCTAAGGGTAATCAGAGGAGAGATATCCAAGACCTTTTGAAGTTTGGCATACTTAAGCTTGCTAACTGTGGCTTTTGTTTATGGATTTATTTCAACTGAGTGTGAGTTTTTGAGATCCTTTCCACACACTCACCTTCTTCAAAGTCACCCACTGTATCTTAACTCCCCTTTCTGCATGCCTAATCTACTGCCTGGTTTACTTTGCAGATAAAGGAGAGACAATTAGTGAATAAACACGTTTGTTTAAACACAGAATGTCCACAGTAACATTCTCACAGCTGATAAAAAACCCAAGTTGCTGTAAAGTGCCTTTAAGTTTGCACAAACTTTTCTCCTTGTGCAGGTGATTAAGGCTGTGGATGAAGGGTACCGCTTGCCACCTCCCATGGACTGCCCAGCTGCCTTGTATCAGCTGATGCTGGACTGCTGGCAGAAGGACAGAAACAACAGACCCAAGTTTGAGCAGATTGTCAGCATCCTGGATAAGCTGATCCGGAATCCCAGCAGTCTGAAAATAATCACCAACGCGGCGGCAAGGTGACATACTAGATCTTACATTGCTCATGAACCTCTTTGATTCCTTCATCTCCTGTAATTAGGATTTGTTTGCACTCTTTACTGCCTCTTCACCTTTTAACTGTAGCTGTTTGCAGAGAGAGGGATTTAATATTGTTATTTTTATTATTGACGTGGTTATTTTATTAGTTATTTGCTATTATTTATCCAATTTGTGAAAGATTTTTATGCTAAGGGCATGAAACCCGCTGGAAGACTGAGTTTTTTTGAGAAAAGCACAGCTGGCAGATTTGGCCATCATGGGATTTTCCTTTTTCTTCTGCCCTTTGGTGGTGTTTTAAGTGCTTACTGTTTCATAGGTTACAGCCAGCCATGTTCCTAAGTATCTTTCTGAATTGGGTCCAAATACACTTAGTCTCTTCTCTGACAAGTCAGGTTAACTTTAATCATCTGAATAATCTTTTTTTTCCCTTTCAGTAGTGCTCACAGACCTAAAAATGCACTTTCTCTCCCTCTTAGATCAATGTGTGAACCAGGAATTAATTTTCAACCTGTGCAACGTTCCTAATTGCATTAAAAACTTTCATTTTTAATCCTGGGTTTTCAACACACTCTGGAACATCATCACTATGATGAGATAAGAATTATCTCATTGAGAGAGAGCAGCTGAAGAGTGTGTTGACGCCTAAGGGCATAATGAAGATGTGGTGAAAGAGGAGCTTTAGTTAAGTAGTGTTAAAGAGACTCGGTTTGTACAATGCACAGAATGCCATACTCTTACTGAAGGAGTGTAAAAATATTTTTAGCATGAATGGTAGTGCCAAATCCTCTGTCAGCAAAGCAGGCAGAGTCAAGGAGAAAAGCATTCTGCTCCTCTGCTGTTTCAGACCCTGGAGGGCGTTCT